>NC_141694.1:539086095-540441928 GCF_964263255.1 Lissotriton vulgaris | reverse complement strand
GTGGGAGAGGAGGAACAAGGTGATAAAAGTAAGAGGCCCCCCACACAGAGAGCGTTTTGGAAGCTCTGGCTGCTTCAAAAGCCTCAATGAGAGAAGAGATTCAAAATGATTTTTTGAATTGTAAGGCAAACCAGAACGACATTTGGACGTCTTGTGAGGCATTGGAAAGGAAGGTGGATGGGTTGGTTGAAAGAACAGAGATATTGGAGGGCTCTGTTGGGGCAATGAAGGCAAATCTGGAAGTAGCCGAGTCAAAAATCCATAACTTACGGAGGGAAGGAGATGCCTTGAAAGAAAGAGTGGAATTGTCAGAGTTATTTGAGACGAAATAACTTGCGCCTCCTCAAGATACCGGAGGGAAAGGAAGGAGGAGACCTAAAGTCTTACACAATCAGACTATTGAAGGACTCTCTAAATTTTGAGGAGTCAATAGAGGAGCTCGATAGAGACATACAGAGAATCCATTGTGATCATTTCCGGCTGAATCCCGGTAGATCTAAACCTCGGAAAGTCTTGATCAATTTCTTGACGTATTCCTTGAATGAAAAAATTCTTAATCTTGCACTTAAACAAAAATCTATAAAAGGTCCGGATTTTCCCTTTGAAATACGCTCTGATCTCTCTAAACCCACGCTGGATAGGCAATGGGAATTGGGTCAGAGGATGGACAAATTTAGAGCAGCCGGCGCTACGGTCCAGATGAGGTTTCCGCATTCTTGCGGATTATGTATAATAATAAAATACATAACGTAAGAACACCTTTTGAAGCAGATTAACTATTGGAGTCCATCAGTAATCACTCCCAGGGTAAAGTTTAAACTTTAAAATCGAGAAGAATTATTGTGCTCTAGTTCTTTACCATACTGCACACCTATACCTTTGATTAACATTAGGGATAGAGATTGAGATTGAGGTTAGTTCCAACAAACCCCTCCTAACATTGTACTAATAACCCTGACCAGTAAAATTACAGAGACTGGTAGTAGGGTTTTAGCATGCATGGTCAGAGAGAGATACTAGTGAGGATATCGACAAAAAGGTGTTAAAAACGCGTAAAAAAAAATATATATATATATATATATATATATATATATATATAATTATAGATATAAGTGTCCAATGGATCTATAGGTTATTAAGGTCCAATAGGATAAAAAGGTGAAAAAAAATCCCTAAAATTAGACGAAATAATACGGTCCCAGATAATTTGGTTAAAAAAAAAAAGAACAATATGTAAAATTTTCACAAGTGTTTTTTGTTTCTTGTGGGAGGTTAGGGGGGGCACTTTGCGGTGTTGGAGGAGAAGGCGTTGTAAGACGCGAATCCGACCATACATCAGGTCGGAGTAAGTATGGGAGGGTTCTCCAAGGGTGGGGTGGAGGGGTGAGGGGTGGGGGGTGGAAGCATTAAAAGTAAAAAAAATCCTGAGGAGTCAGGCCTTCCAAGACAAGCTACTAGCGAGAAATAAAAACTGTAATCTCCGAGATAATACAATAACCATGAGTTGCAGGGGAGAATATACTGAGTTGGCTGTTGGAGGATGACCTCTGTCCAGTTTTTATCTTGGAATGTCAACGGTCTGCGTGTGCGTGGTAGAAGAGAACGTATTTTGCAATACCTACGAGACTCCCCAGCGCAGATCATAGTCATCCAAGAATCACATCTCTTAAAAAGTGAGGCCAACATAATTTTAAAAAAGCAGAGATGGATAGACAAATTTATCAGTACTGATCACAATGCCAACATAAGAGGAATTCTCATATTATGTAAAAAATCTGCGAAGGTTCAGTTTCTTCATTACAAAGAAGATCAAAGTGGTAGATGGCTCATGGTGAATATGTCTATTAATGGTTGGGTGTGTAACCTAGTTGGATATTACGGCCCTAACACTGACGATTCTTCCTATTTAGAAATAATAAGGAACCATCTGACGACCTCTTTGGATCCAATAATATGGACAGGGGACTTTAATGTCGTACTGAACCCAAAATTGGATAAATCAACCCACCGTAGAGGTCAGTCCCCTTCTAAATCAAGACAGTCCCTTAAGGGGATAATGGAACAATTAGGCCTAGCAGACCTATGGAGAGAAAAAGTGGGGAACAAACAAGGGATATCCTATAGAAATTTTAAATATAAACAAACGTCAAGAATCGATTTCGCGTTATTCAGTTTTTGTCTCCAAAACTCCCTAACCAATATTAATTATATCCCTTCTCATTTATCGGATCATTCAGCTCTCTTATTTTCTTTAAAACTCACAGCTCAAACCAAACATCCCTCTTGGTCATTTGATCGTACCATCCTGTTAGACCAAGAGGAAGTGACATATTTGACGGAGGAAACAAGCTCATTCTTGGATATAAATCTGACCTCAGCTTCTCTTGACACGGTATGGGAGACTCTAAAGGCATTTCTGAGAGGTTGTATAACAAACAGATCCTCCCACCGGTATAAAATATACCGATCTAAGATCAAAAATCTTGAACAAGAACTAGTAAAGATTGAGCAGACGATCGGAGATTCAATCGGTTCACTCCAAGATCAAAAAAATATGCGTGATCTGAAAAACCAACTAGAAAACATATTACAAGAGAGAGTGACGAAGAGATGGGAGGCAAATAAAATCTCGCATTTTGAATTTGGAGAAGCAGCAGGCAAGATTTTGGCTTGGAAGGTTAAAGCAGATCAAGCCAAAAATTATATTAGAGAAATTAAAGTTGAAGGTGAGACCGCTGCTAGGACCTCTAACCGAGAGATAAGCACTGCCTTTAGGGAGTTTTTCATGGAAATATACAGGGAAGATACCCCAGACGTACAGCAGACTAGGGACTTATGGCTAAATCAGATGTCTTTACCGTCCCTTTCGTCCATACAGAGCGAAGGGATCGAGATGGAAATCTCTGAGACGGAAGTGAGAAATGTCATTAGGTCTCTTAAGCAGGGTAAGGCCGCAGGCCCTGATGGGCTTCCAAGTGAATTATATTGTGCCTTGGTAGATGTTATTGCCCCTATTCTAACAGCCCTCTTTAATCGAGTCCTAAGGGAGGGACAAGCCCCCCCTAGATCTTGGGGTGAGGCTACTATAGTATTGATCCCAAAGCCTAGTAAAGACCCAACTTTATGAGGGTCCTACCGTCCTATATCATTACTGAACAGTGACTATAAGATCTTTGCTTCCATCATGTCATCTAGATTGGGTTCAGTAGTGGGGGAAATAATACATCGGGACCAGAGGGGATCCATCAGAGGTCGCCAGCTATCGGACCTGATGTACGATCTGGTGGGGGCAATCGACATCACCACATCTTTTTTCCTTCCGTTGGCAGCACTCACTTTAGATGCAACTAAAGCATTTGATAGGGTCAATTGGCCCTATCTAGGGGCGGTTTTGAAGAAGTTTAACTTCGGAGATAAGTTCTGTCGTGCGGTATCACTTATGTGTAATGCGCCGTCTGCACAGCTATTAATCAACGGCATACTGTCTGACTCATTTAAAATCTTGAGAGGGACAAGACAGGGCTACCCACTTTCCCCTCTCCTCTTTAATCTATACATCGAACCATTTGCAGAGGTTTTGAGGGGAGATGTAAATATTCCATCGTTTCGATTTGGGGAGTGGAAAAAGGCGGGTAGCTCTTTATGCAGACGACATTTTAATTTTAACCTCTGATCCGGAGACCGCATTTCCAGAGGTTATCAAGAGAGCCGAAGAATTTGGTCGCATCTCGGGGTATGAGATAAATGCAAGTAAAACTGACATCATGGCATGGAATATCACTAACTTACTGCTAGATGTGACCAACTCAATGAGATACCTGGGTATCCGAGTGATACAAGACATCGGTAAAATTGCTCAAGTTAATCTGGAGAGAGTGTTCAATGAATGTAAGAAATTGTTAAAATCTTGGTCCAATCTCCCATTGACTATTCTAGGCAGAATTAGTCTGATAAAGATGTCTATCCTCCCTAAATTTACTTTCATATTTAACACCATCCCCCTGGCATTTGATAACAAATTACTGGAGAAGTGTCAGAGAGAACTGAATTCTTTTGTCTGGAAATATAAATTGGCGAGAGTGGCATGGAAAAAACTGAGGAGGAGGAGGGAAAAGGGGGGACTGTCCTTGCCTGACTTACAGTATTATGCATGGGCCTTTCAATAGTCCCACTCCAGAATGTTGTTAAAAACACCATCTAACACATCTGCTGGAGTAATATTTAAAGCCATGTTGGAGGGAACTGCAGTATCAACCAATGGATTCATGTTTAAATGTGCTGATCAAAAATACTTCAAAAAAGTAAAATTAAAAACGCTTATGTCCCAGGCTGGTCACAAATAAGAAAAAAACTAGGTTTCCCGTATTTTTCAAATTATGCACCTATCTGGGATTCTCCCGGGCTACCTTTGTGTTTTAAAGATAGGCTGGCAATAACGGTGAGAGATGGAGGAATTACAACATGGGGTGATTTGCTTGTTGGAGAGTCATTGAGATCGTGGGAGGAGTTACGGGAACAACTGGGCCCAGAATTCTCGAGATTTAAGTTTATACTGTTAGATAGCTGGGCAAAAGCTCTGGTTAGGTCAGGGATATCACTTGGGAAGAATAGCTTCATAGAGCAAAACCTGGTAGAACGACAAGGGGGGGGCAAAGAAATTTCGCAGTGGTATTGGAATCTGCTGGAGAAAATAGATGGTGAATTTACCTTTCCGGAGGAACTATGGGGATTAGAGCTTGGGGCCCAAAGTATAGACATCTGGCAAAAATCTTGTACCTTGCTATACAAATGTGTTAAACCTGCATGGCTGAGGCGTAACCACTTTTTCATGATACATCGAGCTTATTTCACCCCTCTAAAGTTGATTAAATTCATTCCAGGAAAGAAATGCAACAAGTGTAATTATATCGTGGCCTCAGACACCCATATGTTCAAGGATTGTCCTGGTATAGCTCAGTTTTGAATTGAACTTAAAGAGACCCTCAAATCTATTCTCAATATCTCGGTGCCCATTACATTACCACTTATAATATTTGGATGGGATAATAGTATAAAGGGCCATGCAAGGACATTTTTGTTTTACGCAATATTGCTTGCTAGAAGACAGATATGCAAAGTTTGGATCGAAAATACGCAAATTGGCTGTCATCCCTGTATGAAACATCCCAGACAGATTTGTTGAGATCTTGCAGCCAACGTAATGTGTCTTTTTGGGACTACTTGGTTCAATGAAAACAATAGCCGGGGTTATTATTTTTCCCCCCCCCCAGTCCAATGATTATGCCATAATACTCCAAGAACTAGGCCCCCTCCTCGACTTCATGGCTAGCTCTGTAGGTGGCAACACCAAGTTTGGAGTCATCCCCTGTACCTCTTTGGGTCATCTCCTGCCGATTCTCAGAATTCGCTCTTTCTAGTGCAGTAACTCTTTGCACTTAGATGTAAGACGCGCATGGCAGTTGGAGGCTAATCAAGAGATGGGCAAGGCAAATGAGGATAATAAAAAAAAAAATTAAAAAAAAAAAAGAATATCGACTTATGGTAAGTAATATCGATTTTAGAAATACTAAATTGTTTAATATAGTTTGCAAAAATATAGGTGTTAAAAATATCGTTTTTTATTATTGTTATCTATTTTAGTATATATTTTATATGTATGTGATGTATGTGTTTTTTTGTATAAGAATTGTTTGTATTTTTAATATATGTGTTACATTTTTTGGTAGTTATTAACTTTTATTTTATTTTAATTTTGTGCTTTTAGTTCTGTAGCGGGTTGTGGGTTTATAGGGGAATAGGGTGAGAAGTAATTTAATTATAGTAAATTTATTAAAAAAATATTTTTTGAATTTTGCGTTTTTAGTTCTGTAGCGGGCTGTGGGTGTATAGGGGAAAAGGGTGGGAAGTAATTTATTTATATAAAATGGATTTATTCATTTGTATTTATTAGTATTTGTTTAATAGTGGTATTAAATTGTTAAATGTTTAAAGTATGTTTTAATTAATTAATTAATAATTGGTTGGTAATTACTTTTTAATTAACTAATTGGTTATTAATTTTTGGTAATTTTGTAATAAATTGTAGGTGTGTGTTGTGGTGTTTACAGTTGTAAAGGGTGGTAAGTAATTTATTTTTAATTTATGAATTAATAATTCTGTAATTAATTTTAATTAATTAATTTGTCATTAATTTTGGTAATTGTGTAATTAATGTTAGGTGTGTGTTGTGGTGTTTATAGGAGTAAAGGGTGGGAAGCAATTTGTATTTAATTAATATATAGTTGTTGATGTTAATTATTTGATATTTATTTTGGGTAATTGTTTATTTTTGTGTGTGTTGTTTTTATTTTTAAAGGAGTAAAGTGTGGGTATTAAATGAATTGTTATTATTTAATTATTAGTTATTAAAAGTAATAGTTTTTAATTTTAAAACAAGTTTTAATTGTGTTTTATTATTTTATAGTTTAATTTAGGATATTATAGTGTTAAAGTGTGTGTAGTCAATTAATGTTTATTAGTTTTTTAAATAATACTGTTTAATTGATTATTTATTATGTTAATTATGTAAATAAATGTAATTAAAAATGTTGAAGTGTTTTGTTATTGGTGTGGCTTTATAGGGTAGGAAATAAAATAAATACATTTATGTTTTAATAAAAAAAATAGTTTGGAAATATTTTCTAGTTTAAAAAAATTATTTTATTGTAACGTTATTATTATATTTTGAATAATATTTGTAGGTTTTTGTTATATGTAATTAATATTATAATATGTGTTCTGTTTATATGTTCAATATTTATTTTTTTAACATATTGTTTACAAATGTGTCATATTTTTGTTTTAAAAGTGTTTTAGTGTGAAAAGTAATGTTTTTTTTCTACAGTATCCAATACTTTCCCTACTGTTGCATTTACTGGAGTGGGAATAGTAATTTTTATCTCTCCGCAATCCAGGACTTTCCCTACTGTTGTACTCACTGGAGTTGTAATAGTAATTTTTACCTCTCAGCTATCCAACACTTTCCCTACTGTTGCACTCTCTGGAGTGGGAATAGTAATTTTTATCCCTCCGCTATCCAACACTTTCCCAACTGGTGCACTCACTGGATTGGGAATATATTTTTTTACCACTCCACTATCCAACACTTATCCTACTGTTGCATTCAGTGGAGTAGGAATTCTAATTTTTACCCCTGTTGCACTCTTTGGAGTGGGAATAGTAATTTTTACCCCTCCGCTATCCAACACTTTTCCTACTATTGCACTCACTTGAGTTGGAATAGTAATTTTTACCCCTCCGCTAGCCAGCACTTTCCCTACTTTAGAACTCACTAGAGTGGGAATAGTAATTTGAACCTCTCTGATATTCTACACTTATCCTACTGTTGCACTCAGTTGAGTTTGAATAGTAATTTTTACCCCTCCGCTATCCAACACTTTCCCTACCGGTGCACTGTTTGGAGTGGGTATAGTAATTTTTGCCCCTCCACTATCCAACATTTTCCCTACTGTTGCTTTCAATGGAATGGGAAGTCAATTTTACTCATCCACTATCCAACACTTTCCCTACTTGCTCTCACTGGAGTGGGAATAGTCATTTTTACCCCTCCGTTATCCAACACTTTTCCTAATGTTGTACTCACTGGAGTGGGAATAGTAGTTTTTTCCCCACTGCTATCCAACACTTATCCTACTGTTGCATTCAGTGGAGTAGGAATTCTAATTTTTACCCCTGTTGCACTCTTTGGAGTGGGAATAGTAATTTTTACCCCTCCGCTATCCAACACTTTTCCTACTATTGCACTCACTTGAGTTGGAATAGTAATTTTTACCCCTCCGCTAGCCAGCACTTTCCCTACTTTAGAACTCACTAGAGTGGGAATAGTAATTTGAACCTCTCTGATATTCTACACTTATCCTACTGTTGCACTCAGTTGAGTTTGAATAGTAATTTTTACCCCTCCGCTGTCCAACACTTTCCCTACCGGTGCACTGTTTGGAGTGGGTATAGTAATTTTTGCCCCTCCACTATCCAACATTTTCCCTACTGTTGCTTTCAATGGAATGGGAAGTCAATTTTACTCATCCACTATCCAACACTTTCCCTACTTGCTCTCACTGGAGTGGGAATAGTCATTTTTACCCCTCCGTTATCCAACACTTTTCCTAATGTTGTACTCACTGGAGTGGGAATAGTAGTTTTTTCCCCACTGCTATCCAACACTTTCCTTACTGTTGCTCAAATTGGAGTGGGAATAGTAATTTTTACCCCTCTGCTATCTAGCCCTTCCCCTACTGTTGCACTGTTTGGAGTGGGAATAGTAATTTTTATCTCTCACCCCCGCTATTCAATACTTTCCCTACTGTTGCACTCACTGGAGTTGGAATAGTAAAATTAATTATTTTTCTATCCAGCACTTTCCCTACTGCCTCATGGCAGGCGTAAGGGTGACGCAGGCCCTTTCACATGGGGCTTGCCCCATGTGAAAGGAACATTTCTGGAGTTGCGTCAGGTTTCCGACACATCCCCAGCAATGCGCCACGTTTTGCACTGACAGAACTGTCCTTCCTTGCACCTTGATGCGTCATATTGTAAATATGACGCATCATTGGTGTCGCAAGGAAGGCACACTAAGAAGTGATGCATCGCTACTTTCAGGCAGCGATATGCCACTTCTCATAAATGAGACCCATAGTTTATTAATTATGTTAAAATAAATATGTATATATGTATAAATTATGTTTGTGTTTATTTTTTTAATTAAGTTTGTTTGTAATATTTTGTAAAAATGTATATTACATTGAATTATTTTGTTAACATTTATATTAATATTTAATATATATTTTATTTTATATATATATATATATATTTAAATCAATATTTTTTACATCTATATTTTTTACATTGATCTTTTTGATTCAAAATGTTTGTACTTATCTGTGTAGGTATGGGAGTCAATATTTTTGTAGTCTATATTTTTTTTCCGATATTTTGAACATCAATATTCTATCACTGAACCCCTAAAGATATGCGGCTGAGGGATTGGCTTTGGACTATACTGGTAGGGTAAATGGTGCGCAGAGAAATATCCGCAGGAATGGAAAATGGGTGGGCATAGCATTGAGTTCTGAAAATCTTTCCATTGGTGGTGGCGGTGACTTTATGAGGGTGAAGAATTGACACACAGGAGAGTCTTGTTTCGAATTGACAATATGTCAGTGGTGCAGGTGGTCAACAGACAGTCAGCCAGAAATGGACAGGTACTTGGGTGCTTGAAGTATGTCATTGTGTTTAGAGTTCGTCATGTGCCTGGCGTGAACAATGACATTGCGGATACTTTGTCTTGTTTACAGTGTGAGAGATTCCATGGGCTGGCCACAGAGCTGACAGAGTCAGGACCCGGATGCCTAAGGAGCTTTGGATGGTAGGCGACAGTGGATGCTTTAAATGGTGGCATATTCTTTAGCAGTTTATACAAAGACGGCTTATGCTCAGGCTTGGTCAGAATTCTTAGCTAGCAGGGCACAGAGGCGGCAGGAGGAATTCCCAGACAGAGGATGTAGTTCAATTAATTCTCCTGCTGATCGAAATACTACAGCCAAGGGTATCGATTTCAGGCAAACTGGCGGGCATTCCTTACATTGGCAAGTTGCTTTGGGGTTATGCACCATCGGCCTGTAAATTGAGTAGACAGATGTTGGAAGGTTGGGCCAGAAAGGCAGGTCGTGAAGGACCGAGGAGGAAGCCAATGACTCTGGGTTTGTTGTGTTAGGTGCATTTGGCCTTGCCAGGATTTGTTGCGGGAATAAGAAACACTGCTCTTCTCTAACTTGGATGTTCATTGGTGCGTTTTGGGTTTCAAAGCTACTAGTGGGTAGAGGGAGGTATGGAGTTTTATGGGAAGAGGTACACCAGTGTGCCGAGGCTTTTCATGTTTTGGTACACAAATCCAAGACTGATCACAGGGGGCATGGTATATCAGTTTTGCTTAGGTTTAATCTTCCTGAGAAGTTCTGCCTAGTTTAATGGGGTCTTCCTTTTGGGCACAGACTCAGTCATCGGAGGGGGGGTTGAGTCTTTCACCACAGAGATGATAGGCCAGTGAGGGCCTTTCAACTGTTGGCTGTGTTGCATGAAGCGCTGTCCCATGTAGGTGTAGAAGCAAGAGGTTATGAGACACATTCATTTTGCATTGGTGCAGCAAGTGAAGTGGGTAGGAGAGTTGGAGTAGGGGCAGTATTATGGGTTTGGGTACATGGTCTTCTGGTTGTTTCCAGTGCTATGTTAGAAGGGGAAAGGGGAGTATTGAGTAATTTCCAGTTGTAAATTGTTCTGTTTGTATATTTTAGGTTCAGTTCCAGGCCTGGAGGCTGCTCGATTGTCCTTATGGATCTTGGGGCACTCTTCTGTTAAGTGGGTCTAGAGACAGGCAAGGTAGAACAACCATGGGACACATTTAGACCTTGCTTCTAACATGTATTGCGTCCTTTGGCATGGCAAAGCGGGTATTCGTTGGAGGGGGCTGTTGCCCTGTCTTAATAAGTTGATGGTTGGGGTTAGAAGTGCTGATGCTTTATTACTACACTTAAGAAAGAATTAAGTGGTCATAGAATAAGGGTTAGCATTGTAGAAATCCATGAAGGAGGATTTAGAGGAAATTCAGTGACAGTGGTCCAGGTGCCACATATTGTGGACTGAGTCAATTCATAGGAGGATCTGGCATAGGCACTTAGGCGAGCTGCTATCGACAGGGCTAGAAGAAAACCCAAAAAGGAGATGCAATTTTGTAGGGATCGGGGATAAGTAGAATAGAGCATTCTGGTCTTCAATATGATGATATGGAATCTTTGTGCGGTGACGGTGTCCACTTATTGCGATATGGTATGGAACTATAGTTGTTACAGTTGACGGACATGTTGGCTAAGGTAGTGAACATTTGTCAGTGAGTGGTGTGGGGGGCAGGGGTGGGAGGGCAGAAAAAGTTGAGACAGGGCCTCTTTCTGGGTGGTGGTTGGCCGAGACGTTGGGATGGTTTACTGAAGTTTATGGTTGATGATAGCAGCAATAAAGGCTGAAAGGGAATGGTTAGGGGTTCATGTTTGCAGTAAAGTTGGAGGGGAGTTTGAAGATGTCAGTGGCACAAGATCAGCACAGGATTAAGTAGAGACCTATAAAATTAAGTTGTTGTGAAGGGAGAGACATTAAGGGTGAACCGTGCTGGATAGTGATGTTTTAGTTTTGTAAGGCAAATGGCCCAGGGTTTTTTATGTGATTTATACCTGTTCAAAAAAGCGGCCTTTTTCACACAATAATTGTGTCAGTGGTTTGTGCTGTACCCCCTATTCCCCAATGGGTTTTGGGGGGCAGCCGACCAGAGGGAGAGCTGTCCCTGGGATTATTGGAGAAATGGAGAAGCCCACAGGCTGCTTGGATTTTTGGCTCTAATGGGCTACTTTATAGCCCAAGATATATATAGGTAGGCATTTTAGGTGTCCAGCCACTATTTTGCCTTGGTGACACAGTAGCTGGTACTAGGTCCTTACCGTTTTGGCCACCCACCCACCCCTTGAGCTAGGGGCTTAGGGTCTGTGGGATTTTGAGATGCATTTGTCTAGGGCAGGCTTTGTCTGCAACAGGTGCACAAGGGGGGAGTTAATGATGTATTGTTAGCACTTTGAAGCAGGTGTAAGAGCGGCTGGCCGAGAAGTTGGCATGGTTTTCTAAAGTTCATTGTTGTGGACAACGGCAATCCAGGCTGAAAGGGAATGAGTAGACGGATGAGCCAGGATGTTAAAGGTTCATTAGGAAAATTAAGTTAGGGGTTAATAGTTAAAGTAAAGCTAGAGGGAAGTTTGAAGGTCTTAGTAGCAGACGATCAGAACAGGAGGAAGCAGAGACTTACAGAATTAAATTGTAGTGGGGTGAAGGACGTTTAGAAGTGGGGGTACTTAACATAGGTGACCCATTCTGTTTAGTGAGGTTTTCGTTTTGTAAGGCAAATGGTCCAAGGTTATTTATGTAATGTGCACCTGTTTCAATAATGTGGCCTTTTTCACACAATTGTGGTATCAGTGGTCTATGCTGTTACCCTAATCCCCAAGCACTGCTTTGCTTTTAATGTTCGCTATATTATTGTGTGTTTTGTGCGAGTTGCCCTCAGGGCCGGATTGGGAACTACAACCGGCCCTGGTTTGGAGGTGCCGCCGAGCTCTTTGCCGGGGCCAGTTTTCGGCCGATTTTGGTACAGGGGTGTTTTTGCAGCATAGCTGCAAAATCGGCCCTGTAACAAAAATGGCCCCCAGGGGCCCAAAACTGGCCCCCACCCGTGCGGCGCACCGGGGGATTGCCTGGTGCCGGCTATGGCCAGTCCGGCCCTGGTTGCCCTCTAGTGTTATTCTATTTTTATGTCAGCTTCACCATTACAGGAAGGGTTAGAAATGTTTTTGCCCAACATCTTTTCTGCAATTGTGGCTGATAGAAAGTGACAAAGTGGAAGTGTTGTGCTCTCAAAATAACACCCTTGTCTCACTGTCCTGCCTGTCTGTGTGCCTCATTGGATTTATCTGTGTTTTCATATTTATTGAAGGCAATTGCAAGGAACTCATTCAACTGCTGATGAATTAGCCATAATTAAAAATGCTATGGCTCTTTGGTGCTACAGCGCAGCCAATTGTTTCTCAACCATTTCATTAATGTACACATATCTTTGTGGGTTGACACATACAATTCTACTCAGCACCAACTTGTGTTTGCTTCACACACAAACATCAATCACTGTACACACTCACACTTCTTATATCGTATAAATAATTGTGTTGTGTTTGTCAACACAGTGCACAGAATCGTGATATTTGACTGGAAAGATAGTGTTCAAATGACTGTTTTACCGCAGCCACATGTTTGTTACGGTGCATTCACTTCTTACAAGGTACTTAGAAATGCTACTAATAAAAACAAAAAAACACACACCACACATCTCTATTGTCCCTTCTGTTTGACGTATCTTTGATTGAACTTTCAAGTCATACAACTGGGTTCTAATCCCACCTATGATGCTTGAACACATACTTTGTAAATCTGGAAAAATCACTTCATATATTTATTTTAAGGGTACCATATTTATTTGACGTTTTATAGAGATCTGGAGGGTGTCAGAGCGCTTTACAATAATTTCTAGGAAAGATACTATATTAATGGTACAAAATTGTTTATAGACACTGGTGTATCATAAACAAATAACCAAGAAAGGGTAAACGGTCAGAGTCTATCTACAAAGTATTGAAGTATGAATGAAGTATGGGGAAACCGTGGCACTCATCTTACTCGACCTCAGTGCCGCGTTGGACACGGTTTCCCACACCATCCTCCTTAACACCTTGCAAGTTTGTGGCATCTCTGGATCTGCCCTTGCTCAAAAGCTTCCTCAATGACAGAACTTTCCAAGTCTTCTCTTCCACATCCTCCTCAAACCCACATAACTCTCAATTTGGGGTTCCTCAAGGCTCGATTCTCAGCCCCATATTGTTTAATTTCTATATCAGTCCCCATGCTACTTTAGCAGAACAAGCCGGGCTGACGATTTACTCCTACGCTGACGACACCCAGCTTATTTACTCACTCTCCGCTAACGCACACTTTAACCCGTCCTCCGTCTGCTCCGGCCTTAACAACATTGCCAAATGGATGCACGATAACAAACTTAAACTCAATGGGGGAAAGACTGAATTGCTTCTGTTTGGTAAAAACACTGCCCTGTGGGGTCCCCAACATTGGCCCCCTCAGATGGGACCCACACCCTCTCCTTCCAAAACTGCTTGCAATCTTGGCATCATTTTTGATGACCAAATGTACATGAAACAACAAGCGGTCAGAGTTGCTGCCACTTGTTTTACCATCCTCAAGTGGCTTAGGAAGATCATATGGATGCTCCCCCAGGACACACAAAAACCGTAGTCCAGGCTCTAATCACATCTAAACTGGACTACGGCAACATCTTGTACCTAGGAGGCTGTAAGGAAGTCACGAGGAAACTTCAGACAGTACAAAACGAAGCGGTTAGGCTGCTTTGCAAATTGCCCAAAAAAATCTTCCACCTCCTCTGGTTTACGTAACCTTCACTGGCATCGAATCGAAAGCCGCACAAAATGTAAAGCCTTGTATTTCATGCACAGAATAAAATCAGGTAAAGCACCATCCTACCTGAGTACCCTTGTTCACCAATACTGTCCCTCAAGAACCCTCCGCTCCTCAAGCCAACATAAGTTTCAGGTACCCAGGATTAACCGAGCAAGAATGGGTGGTCGTTCCTTTTCATACCTTGCCCTTTCCCTTTGGAATTCCCTCCCTATCTATCTTCACACAGACCCATGCTACCTCCAATTCCGCAGGAACTTAAAAACAAAACTTCCTATTAGGCCCTTTTTGTCCCCCTACTGTACTCTCGCTTAACGTGTCTTTAGCGCCGGGAAACCTCGGGGTAGCCGCGCGCTCTATAAAAATAAATATTATAATAATATGAATAGAGTTAATTAAGTCTGTATTTCTGAATCAGTAGGTGTTTTAAATTCTCCTTAAGTGCATCAAAAGAAGAGTATGTGCGAATCTCTTTTGGGATGATATTTCATATACTAGGACCACTTGGGAATATTTTAAGTTGTCTGTTTCTTGAGCCTGGGAAGTTTTAGCAGTAAAAATTCAGCACTTTAATTAGATTGACAACCCCTAAAAATGCGATTTGTTTGGGACGAAATTATTTGTGTGTCACACAATGTACAGCTTTGTGCGTGATGCAGACAACTTTGAATATGTTTTAGCATTAATCGGTAGCCATTTTAGAGTGTTGAGTACTGGAGTGATGTGATCGAAAACTTTGACTTCTAAGACCAGTCTTGCTGCAGCATTCAGAGTTGCTTTCTTTTGGGTTAGATGTGTTTTAAGGATTCTAGTAATTAGGGCATTGCCAAAGCCAAGTCATTAAATAATTAGAGTGTACCATATTCCTGAAATCTGCGAAGTCTGAGTTGGTTCTGAGCATTCGTTGTTGTGCCTTTTATATGTGAATGGAGATGTAGATTCTTGTGGAGTGTCCCAAGAGACTTTCTGCAACCAATGATTTTCGGTTTGCAGGTTAGTACAATAAAGTAGTCAAACCAATCCGGTATCTGGGTCAAACTTTGAGGGGGGGATCAGGAGGAATTTCATTTTCAATGGGTTATGCTTCAGGCGGATTCATGATGGGCAGGCTTGTGTGTCCTTTAGAGTCTGAACAAGGATGAAGATGTATTTATGAGACAAAACATTTAGATATAGTTGGGTTACGTCAGCATAAAAATGACAGCAGAGAGCAGCCCGTTTAAGGACTGTGGTCAGAGATTCCAGGTAGAGGTTGAAAAGAGTTGGCAACAGTATAAATCCTTAGGGCTCCCACTGGAGGGACCTGTTCAGTTTAATTAGTTGAGTGCAATTGTTCAGGTAAAAAGAAAACCAACTTAGGACAGGACCATTCATTTCCATTCTTTCCTTTAGAGTGTTAAGTAGAAATGTTATGGTTGACCATGTCAAATGCTGTAGATATGTCAGGGAGAATTAGAACTTCACAGCAAGGAATTGATCAGCTGGGTCAAATAAGGTGAGATTTGAAGACTAATCTCTTCAATTAATGTGGCACAGATCATGTCCACAAAGTGTGCGGATGGTCTTGTATTAGCTATTATCTTGATGAACTCACTTCATGAAAAGTAGTCTTCGGGGGAGGAATGGGAGTTTGGTTGTCTACTGAATATCTTAGCAGCAAAAGTTTAATCATTTTAATATTCTGAGCAAATAAAGCCGACATCTCCTCACAACTTTTCTGTGAAGTGTTTTGGGTACAAGTGGCGATATGACTGATCTATGGCATGATGAAATCAAACAGTTTTTTTGAGCGGTTTCTTGTTTGATCTAATTGCAAAAAAAGAGGCTTTAGTACAAAGACACTGTTTTTATTGTGGAGTACATTGAAAGTCAAGGGATTTTATTACCACTATTCTGTCTCTGATCCAAGCTGCCTTGCTTCTTCTGAGCAGATATTTCTTTTTTTTACATCTTATGTTTCATTGGAACTAGTTCCTTCCATATATTTCCCTTGTTACATTGTAGCGATTGGTCAGATTAGTTACTGTTTACAACTCATCAGTTGGTTGAAGCAGTGTCATTATGTCTGCAGACAGCTCAATGCGGTTGTCATGTTTTCTGTCTCTAATCCACATTTTAGGTCTATAGATGTGGCCTTTGATTAAAGGTCTTTCGACACTGAGATGGAAAAGCAGGAGGTAGTTGTCAGACCTGTCGACAGGTATCATGGATTCAACTGAAAGACCCCTTTTTATGCAATCCGAAGATCAGTAGTTGATACCTTGATGTGGTTAGAATTCATACATAATTGTATTTGATCATTGTTAATCAGGATGGAGCACAGGTGAGCAACCTGAGAGTCTACTCTTGCGGCCTTATCAGACAATTTAATATCTCACTCCCTTTCGCTCTCAGAGATCTCTATAGGCCTCATTACATCTAGCATTACCATTCATCATTTCACAGTCCATCTTAACTCCTCCCCATTTCATTCCGATCACAACTCTTTCCTTCATTCATGTTCTTCTCCATCACCTTCAAGTGAATATCCACCCTGTATTGCCACTGAGCTCTATTGCTCATGCTGTCTTGCAAATCATTTCTCTACCTCTCCCAACATTCATATCATCTTCCTTGCATAACATCACCTCTCTCTCTCTCTCTCTCTCTCTCTCTCTCTCTCTCAGTGCATGCAATCTGTCAAATAATATCCAGATAAATTCTTTGCTTGACTCCTCTCCTATCAACAGAACAAAAACTCAACACAAACTGTGTTGGCTCCATAAGAGTTGATTTATGGTTACCCATCATGTTCAAATTGTTGATAACGATAATAGTTGGAGCCCATACAGCAGCCAATCACGGACCAAAAAGATACCCCTGACATGGTACCTACTGTTGAAAAAGATTATTTTTCGTAGTTTATGTCCCATCATACACCCTCTCAGTCACGTCCCCGAGCCCATCATGTCGGAAAACAAGCAACGAGAACACGAGCAAAACCCGATCACGCGCACACAAAGTTGCACACGCACTCTCCTTCCTCTTAAATTCAAAGGTACATTCTTATGGTTAGGCCGATTCCGAGAAACAGCTTCCTCACTCAAACTGTACATTCCTATGGTTAAGCCGATTCCGAGAACAAGACCCCCCCATTTGTAACCATTTCCCTATAATCGGGCCGATTCCGAGAAATAGGCCCATTTTTGCTAAACCACGACAACCAATTCCGAGAAGAAGAGCCCCAGTTTGCTGAAAGACACGACACCAGACATCCTGTCAACGACCAGTTTTCTTTTCTCTCTCTCTCTCTCTTATCTAAGGAACCAGCTAAGGGTTATTTCTCAATGCTCTGCTTCTGCCGTGACTTCCTCTTGATTAAAGACACAGTCACGATTCTTCCTGTCATGACTTCTGTATGATTTTGACACAGTAACGCTGCTATGACTTCTGTATTGTTACAACACAGCTATCCGAGTTTTGCTCAAGGGAAGCTCCTTCCTCGTTTCTCTGTATAAATATACCGTGTTCTGAGAATAAAGTTAGAGATTCTTCCGATCCTCCTCAGGTGACGGAGCTCTCCCTTAACTCGAGTTACTGAATAAAGACCCTGAATTCGAACCACCACGGACTCTGCTCTTCATACTTGACCTTATTGATATTATAGAAATTCCGATCAAGGTAAATTACTCAAATATTTATCACAGCAAATTGGCGCCCGAACAGGAACTTCCCTTTCTCCCCAAACGCCGGTGATGCGGACCCAAACCGGTCTCTTCAAGACATCGACGGACTTCAAAAGATTGCATGCTGCAGGGTGTTCCTGCATGAACTCCTTCGTGTCCGAGAGAGACTGAACCGAGGTCTGAGCATCCATACGAGGCGGTGAGGACGACAGCGGAAGTCTCGACCCAGAGCACGAAACCTGTGAAGATTGCCGAGTCCGAGGTCTTCAGAATCCCGCCAAGTCCCCCGATCAAGAGCGCAGCGCAACTAGTCCAGTGTCCAGATCTTCAAGATCTTCAAGTTCTCTGCACCTCGGTGAGTACTGCTGGGGGTGTATCAAGACGGGTTCTGATTTTTCAGAGCACGGTCAAGACGGGTTGTGATTTTTCAGAGCACGGTCAAGACGGGTTCTAGGTTTCTAGAAAACGGTATGTTTGTATTCTGATATATCAAGTTATCAAGTGTAAGTTTTTGTTGTTTGTTGTTTGTTGTCTCAATGCCTTTGTTTTCAAAGTTGTGTAAACTGGGTACCCGGAGGGGGTTACTGGAACAAGATGTACCAGTCCCCCCAAAGGATACTCCTGGTTTCCTTATGTATACAAAGTACGGCATTGGTGCCGTTTTGTGCTTAGATTTCTGGAAAGAGTACACTCAAGATCTAGAAATTGCAATTAGATGGCCAAAGAGTAGCACATGGGATTTGAATTGTATCATGGCAGTTGAAAAGAAATGTTGGGAAAAGAAAGCAAGACCCTCGATGTTAGAGAGTATCGAATTATGGCGAAAGGAAGCACATCAAAGGGAACAGAAAGAGCAAAGGAAAGTAGAGAAAGCAAATAGAATGTTAGAAGAAAGTAAGATGAGAAAGTTACGAGAACAGAATGCGGATATTAATTTTGAACAAATAAAGAGGGAGGCCTCAGCCTCCGTGACGGGAATGTATCCCGTCCTTTCACAAAAGACAGAGTCCGATGATAAACCTATTATTCCCACAGCACTCCCATGTCCTAAAACTCCCTCTGCTCCCCAAGACTTCATTACCACTTACTTAATGGAACCTCCTCCTGCTCATACCAATCAAATAACAGCTAGACGAATAGTCACCCGGACTGAAACCATCTCTGACACCTCAAGCGGGGATCCACCCATGTTAGAATGTGATTACGACCCGACCCCAGGGGAAGGTTCACAAGTAGATATCTCCCTTCGCCTACGAGAAGCTCTAGAAGGTATACGAGAGGTACCGAATGTCGCAAATTGCCTGAACAAAATTTACGAAACTCTCGGAACAGGAGAAAATTTAGAAGCCCTACAGGAAGCTATTAAAAATAGACCCATAGCGCATAGAAAATGCCTCTCACGATTCATGATCACTTGTTTTATCAGAATGATAGCTAGTGCAGGAAAAAGAGTTCCTGATGATTTATTACAACTAGATCAAGCAGTGGTTGCAGGTAGTTACAATAAAATAAAATAAATTGATCTCTTTATTCCACTCTTTACAAGCAAGGTTTCTGATTTCCACCGAAAAGACACCCCTACTCAGGAAATAGAGAATGAGAGTACAGACAGGGAAGATGAAGCTCCCTTTCAAGGAGCAGTACGCTCCTGTATCCCTCGTTCCCAGAATAGCGGACAATTAAAAATTAAAACTAAGAAATTGTCAGCTCCGACAGATAGATTGCTCCAACGAACACAAGAAGCTTTAGATGATTGGATGGATGACGAACCTCCACTCACTACCCAAGAAAAGGAACTAGCTCGATCAAGCACCCATTGGGCATCTCAATACTCTATATATAGCCCTGATATAGTCGCTCAAATGTTTCTATCGATCCCTCTAACGTCCCAAAGTTTAGCAAGCATCTATATGGTTCAACACCTCATTACGATGTATGAAGATACTGGTTGCCCGCCCAAAAAAGTTACATTCTCTCTTACGAGACTGCGTAGAAGGGAGGTGGGTGGCCAGAGGACAAGAATTCCTTAATATCTTCCTTGACCTACGACAGCGATATATTCAATACTTTTCAGACAGTTATGACGCAAATCCCCATCACTATGACCAAGGACAGTTCCCCCTCCGAGAAGTACATCCCGTTATAGATTCTGGAGGAAAACTACAACAAACATTTGTCTACACACCCCTGACAAAAATAGAAATATTAGAAATGAAGAAAATGGTCCCTTCTCACGAAAAAGATTGTAGTAATTCAGCCGCATTCAGTAAAGATGTGAAGTAGCTTTATTCTTGACAGGTGCTGCGCAGCAGCTCAGCATACAACGCCTCCAAAAGCCAGTACAACAATTCCAAGTGCATTCTAAATTACATTCTAAATAGAACACCAAGAAGGGATTCTGAAAAGACTAGAGCGAAACACTACATCATCCTCTCTTCTGTAATAACAGAAGAAAGAACAAAGACAAGAAAAACAACAACAGAAAATAAAAGAAACAATGCATGTAAAGAGAACATAAGCAGTACCTTATAGGAACAGAAACATTGCATGTCTAGAAAACATTAGCGGTACCTAGCAGAAACAGAACGGAGACGACCACTCCTACGAGGTCCTTCAAAGGGAGGAGAACACGGAGCAGACACATTATCAGTACACACAGAATCAGAAGGCAAAGAGGCACTGCCATTGAAAGTAGAATCAAAAGCACAACCCTCATCCTTGGTATAATCATTAGCCCTGACGACTCTGGCAGCGTTCCACCAGTTCTTCATGTTCACTCTCACGGCATTGCCACAGACCTTATCTATGACGAAAGGTTTGGAGAACTTGGCATTGCCCTTGGTGGTGTGTACAGGCAACTTAATACGTATCCTGTCACCAACAAAGAACTGTTTAGCAATAACTTTCTTCCTGGAATCAAAATCAAGTTTCTGTTTGGACTGAGCATAAGAAACATTAGCCCTAACGACCTCATCCACATTGCCAAGGGAGTTTAACTTCACCCAACGTGACATCCACCCAGGACAAACCTTAGAACAAGGTTTCCTCCCACGTAACAACTCAAAAGGAGACACTTTGGTAAAGGAATGGGGTGTGGTACGATAGAACCACAACATTGATCTGACCGCATTCGGTACATGGCAACGTTGGGCAATAGCCCATTGAACATGATTATTCAGAACTCGGTTCATGCACTCGACTAAACCATTTGCTTGAGGGTGGTAAAGGGCACTCCTCAAATGTTTGATTCCACTTTGGCATAAGAAAGAGTTAAACTCTTGACTGACAAATTGAACACCATTATCGCTCACAATTGTGGAAGGAAAACCCTCCCGTAAGAAAAGGTCTTTTAAAAAGTCAATCACATTCTTAGAATTGGATTCCCCAACAAAACGAACTTCCGGCCATTTTGAATAATAGTCAATAGCTACTATGGCAAATCTTGAAGAGGAGGGAAGAAGATAGAAAGGGCCAACTAAATCAATGCCTATCTTTTCCCAAGGTCTGTCAGGAAGGACAATAGGTTGCAAAGGAGGAGAACGTACTTTTAAACACTTCTCAGCACTCGAACAAACAACACACTCCTCGACAACCGTATCAATTTCCCGATCCATTTGGGGCCACCAGAAATGCTCTCTGACCCTCCTCTTAGTTAAAGTCTTGCCAAGATGACCTTCGTGCGCACCTTTGACGATTCTGTTTCTGAGGTCACCAGGAGGGACAAGTCTGTCACCACGCATAAGTAATCCTCCTTCAATAGAGAGTTCATTTGAAACCTTCACAAACGTTTGTAGAGAAACATGAAATTTTTTCTCTCTGGGCCAACCCTCTTTCACGCATCTTACAACTTCATTAAGAAGGACATCATTCAATAAGTGCTCCCTCCATTCAGCCTCACTAATGGAAAACATATAATCCAAACCAACAGAAGCAACAAAACAATCATCCTCATCGTAATCCTCCTCACAACCATCTTCACAGTCAACTTCAATGGGATTCCTTGAAAAATAATCGGCTCTTGTGTTTTTGCCACCAGGAATATAAGTTACATCGAAGTCATACTGGAGTAGTTTGGTTGAGAGTCTAGCTATTCTAGGAGAATGCTCTTTCACTCTAACACCAGAAAGAATAGAAACCAGAGGACTGTGATCAGTCCTTAAACGAAAATGTTTTCCCCAGATATAAGGATTGAATTTTCTTATCGCCCACCAGCAAGCCAAAAGTTCTTTCTCAATCACAGCAAAATTTTACTCTGAACCACGAAGAACCCTAGAGGCATAACCCAAGGTATGTTCTACACCACCTACTTCCTGAGTAAGGACAGCCCCTAAACCTAACCCACTGGCATCTACGGTAATGGTACACACAGCATTGGGATTGAAAGGCTTCAAAATCTTAGAGCTCACCAATTGTTCCTTAATCCAGGAAAACACTGCCTGACAGCGAACATCCCATAAAAAGGGAACATCTCTTTTGAGCATGTTGGTCAACGGTTGTACTTTAGTGGCATAGTCAGGAATAAATCGTGCGTAAAATTCGCATAGTCCAATAAATGACTTCAATCCACTTTTATGCTTGGGTGGCATACTATCAACTATAGCTTTCACTAACCCAGGCCTAGGTTCCACACCATTTCAGACAACACATGACCAAGATATTCCACCTTTCGTGCCCTGAAAACAAACTTTTCTTTTTTTAAAACTACACCAGCATTGCTCAGCGCCTGCAACACATTTCTCAAAATCTCATCATGTACATCACAGGTGACTCCGTGAATTAACACATCATCTTGGAAGACGACAACTCCATTGATACCTTTCAAAACATTAGACATGATCCTCTGGAAGACTGCTGCCGCAGAGGCCAACCCAAAGGGCATACGGCAGTACTGGAAAGAGCCTACAGGGGACACAAAGGCAGTGAAGTGTCTTGAAGCAGGATCTAAAACAACCTGGTGGTACGCAGATGCCAAATCCAGTTTGCTAAACCACTTAGACCCATCAATGAGTGACAGCATATCAGGGATTTTAGGAAGAGGAAAAGAATCCACCCAGATGTTCTTATTCAGACTGCGTAAGTCAACACAGACGCGAAGCTCGCCATTTTTCTTTTTAGAGACCACCAAGGGAGAAAGCCAAAGGGAGGACTCAATGGGTTCTATTATCCCTTTATTGCAAACTGCGCAGCAGCTCAGCATACAACGCCTCCAAAAGCCAGTACAACAATTCTAAGTACATTCTAAATTACATTTTAAATAGAACACCAAGGGATTCTGAAAAGACTAGAGCGAAACACTACAAAGATCCTTCGGGTTTTCATAGGGAACTCAAGGATATTCTTCAAATGGGTTCCTTTTAGGCATGGGCGGAAAATCCGTTCCGCTCGCGGATTTTGCGGATTTTCGGGAAATCCGCAATCCGCGAGATTTGCGAATTTCCTGCAAAATCCGCAAATCCGCGAGCAGCGGATTTTGCTCGCACTGCTCGCACTGTTCGCGTGAGTTCGCGCCCCGCGAATAAGTGCGAAATTGCAGAAATACGATCTAAGCAAAACTGAAAGTAACTACTTACCAGGTTCAAAAGTTCAGGCACATCATTAGTAGCCATTTCCTGTAGTGCTTCCTGAGGGGCCCCTCCAGAGTTCAGTTGCCAGTTGAAACTATTATGTGACCCTGCTCTGAACCTCAGAATAGTTACACATATGCCACAAAGGTCATGAATTACAGCTAAGGGAGACAAGCAGGAGCCAGGCTGGAAGTTAAAATCCATTAATCAGCCCCTAATTCATTATTGTCAGTTGGGGCAGGGCAGGTGTTGTAACTAATTTTGCAACAATGAAAGCACTTAGCAAGTGCAAAAGATCACTAATCAGGGCGCACTAAGGAAGCAGGTGCCAGCTAAAAAAATATTCTGTGACACATTAATCAGCCCCAAATTAATTCAGGTCACTTGAGGCAGGGAAGGTGTGCTTTGCTTTGCCGAAAATAATGTACACTGGACAACCAGAGGGTGTGGTGATGAAACAGAGGGTGGCATGGGTGGGCCAGAGGGTGGCATGAGTAGTCAGAGAGTGGCAGTGGTGACAGAGAGTGGCAGTGATGAAGAAGAGTGTCCCAAACAGGTTGGACACGTAGAAACAACAAGTTCGCAAAACTTGCGACCCGACAGGTAAGTTCGCAAATTGCGAAATTGTAAAAACCCTCGCGAACTGGCAGAAACACGGGCGAACACAAAAAAAAAAAAATCCGCAAATTCGCGGGAATTCGCGGATTTTGCGGATTGCGAGTTCGCAAATCCGCAAATTCGCGGATTGCCAATCCGCAAAATCCGCTCAGTTCCTTTACCTATAAGGATCTCAATATTCTCCTTAAAGTCCTACTGCCTCAAGGGACATATGACAAACTAAAAGGAAAAGATTGGGAGGTAGAAGGTAAAAAGATAGTATGGACAGCTTTAGAGGCAGAAGAAAGTACTCATGCTGCTGGACAAGGCTTGGGACCTCTAGTCCTAGAACTCCTTCGCCTTCTCCCGAAAATACTCTCCCAGTTGCTGACCACTAAGGAAGAAGATTGGGATGCTATCTCTGCATGCAAACAGAAACCAGATGAGGATGTAAGGGACTACTATACCAGGTTAGAGAAATGTTTTCTCATCAACAGCGGCGTCTCCTTAGGTGGAGACGCCTATAGTCGATTATTTGTCTCAAAATTCGTAGAAAATGCCTTGCCTACGATCAGAAATAGAGTACTAAAGGTAGAGAGTACTTGGCAAGCAAGCTCCCCTTCACAAGCACTTCAGATGCTCCAATATCACCAAAATAGGATTAGAGATGAACAAGAACAAGAAAAGAAAAGAACGAAGGATACTAAAATGAAGGTATTGGTAGCACAGACTAATACAATCCAACAGACCCCCTAAACAAGCTCAAGTGTCACAAGAAAAAGTTACTTGCAATTATTGCAAAAGGCTAGGTCACTTTGTGCATGACTGTCCAGTATTACAACATAATATTGCCACTGGGAAGACCCAACCCCGTAACTATCCCCCACGACCCTCTGTTCCCACATCAGCTCCCCCAATTGATACTAAACCTGCCACCCAACTCTATCAGTACCCAGTATCATCCTATCCTGAATTCCCCTCAATTTCATGAGACAGCTGGGAGGAACACGATAGTCGTCCACTGATCCCGGTCCCGGTCGACCAAAAGGGTCCCTATGTAAATGCTAAGCTCTTAGGTAAGGAAACAAAATTTCTAGTAGACACTGGGGCCAGTAGGATGACAGTACAACACAACGAAGTTCCCAAGGTACCCCTCTCTGGCTCAAATAGTATTTCCTTGGGTTTTTCAGGTACACCAGTCATCAACAAGGTTTCTGAACCAGTATCACTTCAAGTTGGTCCTCTTACAACATCCACTGATTTGGTACTTACTAAGTCATGTCCCGAAAACTTACTCGGCATCCAGACGTTAAAGGAACTGGGTGCTGTGATATGCTGTTCCCCGGAAGGAATACGACTATTCCTCCGAGATTTCAAAGGTCATTTCACCACACGAGAATTAGACGTCAGACTAAAAGACATTCCTGCTACATTATGGGCTACAGATCCGACTGACGTAGGGTTCATGGACATTACACCACACATGGTCACATTAAAAGAAGGTGTTGTCCTACCTCGTGTCCGACAATACAAGTTACCTCCAGATGCAGAAAAAGCCCTCATCCACATTATCGATGACTTAATACAGAAAGGAGTAGTCAGAGAAGTACCTTCCAACATATGTAATTCGCCAGTCTTACCAGTAAGAAAGAAAACAGATGACGTGCACCATCAGTTTACCGACTAGTGGTCGACTTACGCAAACTAAACAAGTGTGTGGTACCACAATACCCTGTGGTTTCTGACAACAGTACTCTGCTAACAGCTTTAGATCCTGAAGCCACACATTTTACTGTAATCGACCTGAAGAACGCTTTCTTCAGTGTACCCATTCACCCAGACAGTCAGTACCTATTCGGATTTTCACTACAAGGTCGTAGCTTCAGTTTCACATGAGCTCCTCAAGGGTACACAGAAAGTCCCAGAATCTACAGTCAGGCACTTAAAAGACAGTTAGACGAC
Source organism: Lissotriton vulgaris (assembly GCF_964263255.1). NCBI lineage: Eukaryota > Metazoa > Chordata > Amphibia > Caudata > Salamandridae > Lissotriton > Lissotriton vulgaris. Next base: position 540,416,007 of record NC_141694.1, on the reverse strand, counting down.
ATTGTTATGCCCTCAAATACAACATTGTTACAATATGTCGATGACCTACTGATCACCGCACACTCTGAACCAGAATGTGAACAAGCATCACGGATTGTCCTAATGTTCCTGGCACAACATGGCCACAAGGTGCCACCCTCGAAATTACAATTGTGTTTACAGCAAGTGGCCTACCTAGGACACCTGCTGTCAAAGGAGGGTAGGGCACTCATACCTGAAAGAATTCAACTCATTTTTAACATTCCTGTCCCTAAGACACAGAAAGAAGTCCGTGCTTTTATTGGTCTCATGTCCTACTGTAGACAGTGGATTCCTCAATTTGCATACTTGGCCAAACCCCTGATACAGCTAACGACCACAACCTCTTCCCCATTGCCATGGACACCTGATCATACTTTTGCTTTTGACACTGTTAAACAAGCATTATGCTCTGCACCCGTCCTAGCTACACCCGATTATGCCAAACCTTTTGTCCTCTTTGTCACAGAACGGGAAGGTACAGCCTTGTCAGTACTCACACAAGCACAAGCCAACAAACATCGTCCCTGTGCTTATTTTTCTAGCACTCTGGACCCTGTTGCACAAGGTTTGCCTGCCTGTTTGAAATCTGTCGCAGCTACAGCTCTAGCAATACGACAAAGTGATTCCATAGTACTAGGACACTCCCTTGAAGTACAAGTTCCACATGCAGTAGAACTACTCTTGAATAGGACACAAACACAACACTTGACCATAGCCGGTCTCACAGGTTACGAAGTCACTCTGTTCCAACCCCACATCATCATCAAAAGATGCAATATCCTCAACCCAGCTACGTTACTGCCTACTATTCCAGTTGACAATCAGATTCACGACTGCTTGGAGGTAGTCGAACTAGTCACAAAACCCCGGTCTGATCTTACAGATGTCCCTCTAAGTACACCAGAACACACACTGTTTGTAGACGGTTCCTGTATGCGCCTCCAATCAGGCGAACTTTCCGCAGCCTATGCTGTCACTACAGAAAACACAGTCCTCTTAGCAGCTAAGATATCCGTACATTCAGCACAAGCAGCAGAGCTAATAGCTCTCACACAAGCATGTGAGTGGTCTAAAGGAAAACGAGTCAACATCTACACCGATTCACAATACGCATTCGGGGTAGTCCACAATTTTGAAATTTTGTGGAGGGAGAGAGGTTTCCTAACCTCTCCTGGAACAAAGATCCAACATGTAGATCTTATCCTCCAGCTACTAGAAGCAGTACACAGACCCACAGAAGTAGCTATACTAAAATGCAAAGCACATACCAAAGTCATAGACTCTATCACTAGAGGCAATGCTCTGGCGGACGCCACAGCTAAACATGCTGCTCAGACAGGAACACTAAACACTGAAACCATCATTAGAACTATCTGTCCAGTTATCGATCCCACCAAAGATGTAGTAGACATCCAAAACCAAGCCACAGAGACCGAAAAGAGAAAATGGGAGGAAGAGGGAGGTACACACACAGATCAAGGTTGGGTAACAAAAGACAACTCAATGGTTTCTCCCTGACATAATGGTTCCCGTAATGATAGAAACTGCCCATGGTCCTGCCCACCTAGGAGAAAAAGGAATGTTAGATAGTCTGAATTTGATTTGGCACAACAAGCATCTGCGTGCAGCAGCCAAACAAAAAGTACGAACCTGTATGATTTGCTGTCAGTTCAATCCCGGGAAGAGTGTATCAGTTGAACAAGGAGGGTTCCATCCTCCAGATTACTCCTTTGAAGTCCTCCAAATGGATTATATCCAAATGGAAAGATGTCGAGGATACAAGTATGTCCTCGTAGTGGTCTGTACCTTAACCCGATGGACTGAAGCTTACCCTGTCCCAGACTATGGTGCCAAAATGACAGCTAAACAATTGGTAAGGGAATTTTTCCCCAGATACGGGTTGCCCAGAGTCATCTACTCCAACAATGGACAACCCTTCTCCTCTAAATTAATGGAAGCAGTTTCCCTACTGTTAGGTTACACTTGGAAATTTCACTGTGTTAGACATCCCCAAGCAGCAGGCCTGGTGGAGAGACACAACCAGACATTAAAAACCAAGTTGGCAAAAATATGCGCTGACAAGCAAATCGACTGGGTGACAGCTCTTCCAGTTGCACTGTTCTACATGCGAATGGTGGCACATTCTCGGACGGGCCTGTCACCCTATGAGCAAACAAAACAGGTGATGGACCGAATGTGGATCAATGTCACACATTCATCCCAGTCCAAAGATCTGGGCTCAAATCCATTGTTTTTTTGCACTCCACACCACCCTGGGTTAGACAATGGCGATATGCAAATCAGCTCTGACCCTGTGCCCCATGGGAACAGTCCAGTCCGAACTACAAAAGCCATGTCCTTCCCAGAACGGAATCAAGCATCCGAGGACCGGACCGGTTTCGAGGTAACACCTCTCATCAGCCCGGCTAGCTTGACTCCAGTGGTGTGGAGTGCCTGGGACCCACGTCTGAGCATCCCCAGCGCACTTATGGCGGTATTTGCAAACAAAACAGGTGATGGACCAAATGTGGATCAATGTCACACATTCATCCCAGTCCAAAGATCTGGGCTCCAATCCATCGTTTTTTTGCACTCCACACCACCCTGGGTTAGACAATGGCGATATGCAAATCAGCTCTGACCCTGTGCCCCATGGGAACAGTCCAGTCCGAACTACAAAAGCCATGTCCTTCCCAGAACGGAATCAAGCATCCAAGGACCGGACCGGTTTCGAGGTAACACCTCTCATCAGCCCGGCTAGCTTGACTCCAGTGGTGTGGAGTGCCTGGGACCCACGTCTGAGCATCCCCAGCGCACTTATGGTGGTATTTGAAAACAAAACAGGTGATGGACCGAATGTGGATCAATGTCACACATTCATCCCAGTCCAAAGATCTGGGCTCAAATCCATCGTTTTTTTGCACTCCACACCACCCTGGGTTAGACAATGGCGATATGCAAATCAGCTCTGACCCTGTGCCCCATGGGAACAGTCCAGTCCGAACTACAAGAGCCATGTCCTTCCCAGAACGGAATCAAGCATCCGAGGACCGGACCGGTTTCGAGGTAACACCTCTCATCAGCCCGGCTAGCTTGACTCCAGTGGTGTGGAGTGCCTGGGACCCACGTCTGAGCATCCCCAGCGCACTTATGGCGGTATTTGCAAACAAAACAGGTGATGGACCGCTGTGGATGCTCAGACGTGGGTCCCAGGCACTCCACACCACTGGAGTCAAGCTAGCCGGGCTGATGAGAGGTGTTACCTCGAAACCGGTCCGGTCCTCGGATGCTTGATTCCGTTCTGGGAAGGACATGGCTTTTGTAGTTCGGACTGGACTGTTCCCATGGGGCACAGGGTCAGAGCTGATTTGCATATCGCCATTGTCTAACCCAGGGTGGTGTGGAGTGCAAAAAAACGATGGATTTGGGCCCAGATCTTTGGACTGGGGTGAATGTGTGACATTGATCCACATTCTGTCCATCACTTGTTTTGTTTGCTGTCACCCTATGAGGTCACATATGGGAGACCTCCAAATATCCCATCTCCTAAAAAGCTAACTGATATTGACGCAAATGTAATGACAGATTACTTGGCTTCTTTGATCTCTGCACTACGTTCTTGCCGTTCACAGGTGGCTGCAGCTTTTCCGGACAAGACCACGCCCGGCGAGCACTCCCTTCAGCCTGGCCAATGGGTGCTCATCAGAAAATTTGACCGAACCAGCCCTCTGGAAAGAAGGTGGACGTCTCCCAAGCTGGTGCTGCTCACAACAAGGACCGCCGTCAAAGTCGAAGGACGTAAAGGATGGCTCCATGTAAGCCACTGCAAGCCTTTCCACAGACCAACTCCTTCGGACGCTGTTGCTGATCCCGAGACCAGAGACACTAAACCATCAGACTTTAAAGACACTGAAACGACAGACTTTATTTCACCCCTTCCAGAACTTTTGCCCAAAGAAGAGTACAAATCGTGCCTGCGATCTTATCCAAAACAGACTTGAGACATTGTGCCTGACCTCGACCTACCAGTGGCTAATTAAGCCCAGGACGGACCCTTGGTGAAGCGTTTGCTGGGAAGTGTCCGGTCACTGGCGCATACTTTACTCAGACTAAGCAGCCGAAATCATGAAGACAAAGGCTCATTGCGCAAAATTGTTACAGAACAAAGTCTCCATTTTCCTTTCTATCATGATTCTTATTTTCTGCATCATGGCTTGTCTAGGTTGGTTCCTTCATCTAGCTTTTCCACTTTCTTCCCCTACGCTTTTGAACAACACTGCTATGCATTCACACGTAGATCTTCCCCCGCATCTCGAAAGTAGGAGAAAAGAATTCTTCAATAACACATTCCTCTCCACACTCCATCAACGCCAACTAGTTATCAACAAAACCAACTGTTGGATCTGCGGCTTAATGCCACACTCCGTACACGGAGGTATGCCTTTTATCCCTCTCCCTTTCGGCTATGCTGGATCTACCTATGCTCTCTCTATGATATTCTCCGCCTCTGTTAGGAACATCCCTGAAACCAAGACCAAGAATACTAGAACCTGGAACGAGATAAAAACAAAGACTGTGCGCGCTGTTCAAAAGATGGTAGATTTCACCGCAACATGGGGACGAGCAGATAATAGTGAAAATACCAGTTATTCCCTCTTTAACGACACTACCTCCTTTAGAGAAACAGTCTCAGTTCAGAAGAGACAGGCAGAGCAGGGAGGATGGGCTGTGCCTCATAAGGGCCTGTTTTGTGTAAGAGGTAAGGGCAAAGGTCCGAAGATGGGAGACAGTGAGTGTAATAAGACGTACACCCTACCTGATTTAAACTTCCCAATGATGACCACCGCCGCCAACACTTATTTTCACGCACGTACTTGGCTACCTCAAGGCTGGTCCGGGAAGTGCTACATTGCATTTCTCCTCCCCCCTACCTACACCGCCCCAGCAGATTATCATCTAAGTGATCCTCCGACCGTGATTAATAGACGGCGAAGGGGGGTCATGGATGCTGAAGACACAGTGAATCAGGAGGCTGGCGATGTCTTCAAAGGAATCATCCCTTTCTGGGGGCCCATGATCAATAGCCGCCACATAAGACAGCTGACTCGTGTAGTCCAGGGAGCCATAAACGAAACAGCTGGTGCATTAAGTAACATCACCGCTGAGATGGCTTCCGATAGACTCATGACGTTACAGAACCGTATGGTCCTAGATATCATATTAGCGGACCGTAGTGGCGTATGTGAACTGATCGGATCCAGCTGCTGTATATACATTCCAGATAATGCTCCCTCAGTATATTCTGCCATTTCCCGCCTTCATGTACTTTCAAAGAAACTAGACGCAGACACTGCTGCCTGGTCCCTGACGGGATGGCTCTGGGGCCTCCTGTCCTCCTGGGGGTGGAAGATCCTTACAATAATAAGTATTGCCCTAGCCATTCTCTTCACCTGTTGCCTCTGTATTCAGTGTGGCCCAGCCCTCTGTAGTTTCTGTATCACTGCCTGCATTCCCAAACCCCAGTCCAGAAAGAAAGAAAAGGAAAGAATCATGCTACAGGAACAAATAGACGGCCTAATGAGTATAGAAGTAGACTAATAAGAAGAAGAATTTTAAAGGGTATATTATGGGACAAGGAGGGAATGTGAAAAAAGATTCTTTTTCGTAGTTTATGTCCCATCATACACCCTCTCAGTCACGTCCCCAAGCCCATCATGTCAGAAAACAAGCAATGAGAACACGAGCAAAACCCGATCACGCGCACACAAAGTTGCACACGCACTCTCCTTCCCCTTAAATTCAAAGGTACATTCTTATGGTTAGGCCGATTCCGAGAAACAGCTTCCTCACTCAAACTGTACATTCCTTTGGTTAAGCCGATTCCGAGATCAAGATCCCCCCATCTGTAACCATTTCCCTATAATCGGGCCGATTCCGAGAAATAGGCCCCGTTTTGCTAAACCACGACAACCAATTCCGAGAAGAAGAGCCCCCGTTTGCTGAAAGACACGACACCAGACATCCTGTCAACGACCAGTTCTCTTTTTTCTCTCTCTCTCTCTCTCTCTCTCTCTCTTATCTAAGGAACCAGCTTAGGGTTATTTCTCAATGCTCTGCTTCTGCCGTGACTTCCTCATGATTAAAGACACAGTCATGCTTCTTCCTGTCATGACTTCTGTATGATTTTGACACAGTAACGCTGCTATGACTTCTGTATTGTTACAACACAGCTATCCGAGTTTTGCTCAAGGGAAGCTCCTTCCTCATTTCTCTGTATAAATATACCGTGTTCTGAGAATAAAGTTAGAGATTCTTCCGATCCTCCTCAGGTGACGGAGCTCTCCCTTAACTCGAGTTACTGAATAAAGACCCTGAATTCGAACCACCACGGACTCTGCTCTTCATACTTGACCTTATTGATATTATAGAAATTCCGATCAAGGTAAATTACTAAAATATTTACCACACTACAGATATTGGCCTGAATCATTTGGAGTGTTCTGTCAGCAGTGTGCCCAACACAACTCAGGTAGCCACAATAAAGTAAACAAAGAATCTGCTTGCACAAGGATCCTCACCATGCAAAGAACATAATCATGCCCCAGCTTAAAACGGGGTGTGTCAATTTTTGATTTGACAATAGATTCTTCTTCCCCAGCTTACTCTCCCCTTACCCGAGTCCGAGGATCTTTTTACAGAAGGGAAGGAGCAAATGCAAGAAGCAATGCCTACTGTTAGCCCCAGACCTACTCTTAAAACAGGTAACCTCCCAGTTACTGTACGAGTAATCCCAAGCTCAAATATGATACTGAAGACTGCACAAGTTTATCGATCCTTGGATTGGTCCCTGGAACCAACGAGCTCCATGGTCTTTCCATCTCAAAAAACTGAATCCCATCTAAACCAAAAGGCCACTTGTTCATTACCCAGAAGGGAGAGTTTTACTGATCAGGAACTGGGAATCCTGATGGAAGTTCTCTCTCTAACTCTGAGGCTGAAATAGTTGAATAACTGGGGCAAAACCCATTATAGATGCAGGTACCAGCAGAAAAAAGTGCTGAACCAGATTTGATGCAACAGGCCACACTGCTTTCCCAAGGGATGGTAGCAATAAGTGTCAAGCTGGACACTATAGCCAGGTTCCTACTGTGGCAGTCAAGCAAAATGGAATTGCAATTAGATCTGATCCAATCTCTGACAACTCACCTTGCATAAATTGGTTCCAAGCTTAATCTCCTGGAAACAGAGGTAAAATCCCTCGCAAAGGATAATACTAGGGAATTTGGTTGGCATAATCAAAGCCTCTAAAACAATAAAAGAATCCAAGGCTAAGTTATTACATGATATCACGTGGACAATGCCTATCGAATTAGCCATGGTATAATTGAACCCTGGAAGTTTCCCAGCAACCATCCGTCACCAAGAATCAGGTGACCTGTTTTTCTTCCAACAGGCAAACGGATCAACAATGGGAGCTTCTGGTCAGGACCACTTCAATGTGTGATGTGCCGGATTTCACAAGAGGGTCACAAGCGATACCACAATCCAAAACTCCGCCTGAGCCACTCTCATCTTTCTGCCTGACAAGAATGGCAAAGAAAAGGCTTAAACCAACAGACAAAAAAGAAGCATCTGTTAAATAGACCCTCCTTGCCTCCCAATTCACCTAGCAGTAATAAAGTACATGATCCGACGAATTCTGGAAATCTTTTTCCAATCTTTGCCCAACCGATACAGACAACACCTCAACCCCTGCTCCCTATCCACACGTAATCCCCCCCGGCCGTACCTGTACTATCTGAAATAGAACAGACAAAACACTTCAGAGGGGCTGGAGGATTGATGACCACCCGGTGCAAAAGACAACTCGAGGTAAGTAACGGCTGGAGGATAGAACGTCAGGGCAAGGGGCTCGCCCCCTTGATAAGGAAGGGAAGCAGGCAGGGGTGGATGGGATGTCAGGCATGCTAAGTGAAAGGGTGGATCAAGGCACCCAATCTGAATGGGAGAATCTGGAATCTCTAGGCCCTAATCTCAGAGGCACCCAAAGGAGTCCACAAACCTACAGAACTATAATTGATCACCAAGCCCCTGGAAGGAAGAGACCATCGACTTGCTGGAGCATACCTGCACGTACAGGGCAAGGAAGAGAGAGGCCCTTACAGCACACAGAAAATGATGGGTCCCAATTTGTTCCAACTTGCCAGGAAGCTTTATTTTGTTAGAGAGGTGAGCCAAATTGATTTGCAGGCAACAGCTCTCTGGCCCAGCATGTGTCTCCTTGCACAGGCCCCCCTGAAGCCCAGTTTGATAAGCAGCAAGATTCCAACTACTATAAGGGTGATGAAGAGTAGAGTTCTCACTCAATTGTGCTCTTCATTCCTCGATGTTTCCTGAAGGTCTCTATTGATACCTTCAACAAAGGGAATTTGTTGCAGTTTTTTGCTCATATCCCAGCACTTAAGAACATAACCACAGATGACCTGGAGTGGGTCAAATTTGAACCACCTCAGTTAAACTCAACTGGGGACGTGACCAAGACAATCTGGAAAAGAACAGACCAACGCAACGCTGTATGGGCTGAAAGGGCTGTTTCTGAAGTATGGGGCATTGATCTTCACATTCCTTCCTCAGTGAAATATCTGTAAGTTCTTTGAAAACCACACCTGGCTCAAATTCCTGCTGGTGTGTTGAAGAGTGCAATTGGGGGAAATCATAGCGGGCCCCAAATTCAGAGGGCCCATGGCCCATTACTATTCATTGAAGGCATGGTCATAGCGAGGTTAGCTTTGACACTCTAAGGAATGATTAGAGCTTATAGGTTACAGTCGAGGTAGCTGTCGGCAGAGTCTACCGTCCAGGATTTCCACAGAAACGTCCTCTATTCCTACAAACAACTTGATAATGATTTCTTGGAACACTGCAGGCTGGGAAGCACGCTTGCTCTGGAAACTTCCTTAACAACGCTGGCAGAGCCATGCATGCCTATTCCCTGCAAGCTGAACCACGCTTGACTTAACAATGCATATGCCTTAACCACACATATGCGTGGTTAAGGCAGTGACCACGCATATGCGTGGTTAAGGCAGTGCGCTGGCTAGATACTTAAATGGGAGCGCAGGAATAGGAAGGATCAGGAGAGGACATGGTCAGGTAAGTGGGGCTGGGTTTTGGGTGGGTGGGTAGTTTTTCAAGGTAGGGGAAGTTTTTAGGGCTCAAGGGGGTCGGGTTGTTTATAGGGCAGGGGTCGGGTTTCAGGGCTCAGGGCGGGGGGGATTGGGGTCATTTTCTGGGGTAGGGGTCCGCTTTTAGGGCTCAGGGCAGGGGGGCTGGAGTTGGGGTCGTCTTTAGGGCGTAGGGTCAGTTTTTAGGGCTCAGGGAGAAGGGACAGTTTTAAGGGCTGGGGGAAGTTTTAGACCTCAGGGACATGGGTGCTGGGTCGGGGTAGTTTACAAGGGTAGGGGTCAGGGCGGTGAGACTGGGGTCATTTTTAGGGTGTGGGGTCAATTATTAGGGCTTAAGGCGGGTGGGAAAAAGGGACTGATTTCAGGGCTGGTGGCAGGGGTGTGATCTTTACCACACATGTCCCTTCACCAATCATGTCTTTACCACAAAGTTGCATAGTAAAGGAATGTGTGGTAAAGATGCGTCATGGTTGAGACCGCGTGGTCCAGGCATGCATTGTTGTGGCATGTCTGTACCATCATACAAACCGCTTGCTCAAGAGGACCGGGGAGAATTCATAGAAACAGCTGACATAATCATGTTTCAAGAAAGTTGGGAGATCTTCCCTTCATATTGGCATGGTTTTAAAACCTTCCATGTCCCAGCATGTAAGTCTAAACCAGGTAGACCATCTGGTGAGTTGCTAATTTGTGTTACCATGTTAGACAAAAATTCTATTTTTTAATGTATATAACAGGATTGTCTCCAAATCAGCTTATTCCCCTGCCCTTCAACTTTTGATTGATTATATTTCCACTTTACCAAGGGAAGAAGCAGTTGTGATGGTAGCTGGGGATCTTAACTTATGTTTGGAACCATCTGCACTCAAATGAAATAGCAGGAGAGGAAGACCAATATTGGGGTATTCCCCAAATTTTGAGTCCATCCTTCTCCTTCCTTCCACGGTTTGCCCTTCAAATGCTGGATGTTTGTGTGAGTTGCCGTTTGAGGGTATGTAATGGTAGAACCAAATCGGAGTTGGAGATGCGTCTTACTTTTAAAAGAAATAACTACCAGAGTTGTATTTATTATTTTTTATTAGATGTTCAATCCTGGGGGAATCTTATTGATATGGAAGTTCTGCCTTGATATGATAGGGACCACTTCCCTCTTTTTCTCTCCCTTTGTGGAAGTGACGAACAAGGCAGTGGAACTCCTCAATTGCCTGGAGGTGCTCTTCAGTCAGTAACAATCAGAGGAGAATTAAGTGGGAGAGCATTATGGACAATGAGCCCAAGTATGCCCTTTTCTATCATGACCTAGTCCCTATCTTGTCTTACATGATTCATTCAGAGAACGCTTCTGACATGATCATGGATGCTCATTCCAAATGGTTTGAGCAATTGAAAATAAGCTTCTATACTAAGCCTCCCTCAAGCAAGAATTCCCCTCAGAAGGCAATTCCCACATGGTATGACAGGACTTGCAGGTCAGCTAAGTGTGATCTTCTTAGTGCCCTTAAAAGAGGGTTCTCACAGGATATAAAGTTAGCTAGAGCAAAGTACAAACTAATCCTGAAACATGCAAAATCAGCATGCAATAAAGCAATTTGGAATGAATTTTTATCTGCAACACACTCAGGGTACCAATAGCTTTCTGGCACATGATGCCAAGACAAATAGGAGGAATCTGGAAACACACATTCTCCCACAAGAGTGGGTGAATCATTTAAAATATTTAAATAGTAACTCCCCTCTAACCCTTGTGAACCTTGACTCCCCTGTTCCTACTGTGCCCCTACATCCTGCAAACCACCATTTGAAATAAAGACTATTATGGATGGGTATTTTCAGTGACCAAAGTGACTGTGCCCATTAGATCTCAGAAGGCAGGACAGGCACCCAGGCTGCATTGAATCCCAGCTGAACTTTTTAATTCTGAACCAGCAATTTGGGCACCCTACCTTACACATGTTTTTAATGCTAATTTAACTGGAAGTGGGATTCCAACTTAATGGAAATGGGCAGAACTTATTGTGATACATAAAAAAGGCCAAAAGTCTGATTCTGCCAACTACCACCCAATTAGCCTCATTGATTCGTCCCAAAAAATCTTCTGTAATATTTTATTAGATAAGCTCCTTATTTGAGCTGAAGAAAATAAAGTTTTAACACAGTTTCAGGCTGGATTTCATCCCAAAATTAGTACAGTCGAATCAGGTTTTTAGGTTTCAATTTATGAGGTGGAAATAAGTAGACATAAAATATGGTAGCCTTTACATCGCTTTTGCTGATCTCAAGGCTGCATTTGACATGGTCCCTAAATATACGTTAAGGTGTGCATTAGGTGACCTTTCGGCTTCCCCGCCCTTCTCTTGATTTATTTGCCAGGCATCACCATGATATGATAGTTTTGCGCAAGTCAGGTGAGGTACAAATGGGGAAAACACCAATTACTTTAAGGTTGCAAAAGGAGTCAGGCAAGGATGCATCCTTGCCCTCACATTGTTCCTGCGGTTTATAAATGGCTGCATTGATTAGCCCTTGGGCTGTAATAACGATTCTCTGGTTCTAGAGTGAACTAAAATTATCATCCTATTATTCGCGGACGATACTTTATTAGTATTAAAAATTCCCAAGGGCGTAGAGGCCCTTTTGATTAAGTTTAACATATTTTGCCGGGATCATGGACTGGCAATTTTAAGCAAGTAAGACAACATTTATGGCCGTCCACCCACATAGAGGCTTAAGAGGATCAATAATGTTGGAAGGGGAAAAGCTAGATTTTGATTATCTTGGTTTTCGCCTCTCTAGTGCGAATACCTGGAGTCCCCAGGTTACCAAAAGTACATACTCTTATACTAAAGCACAGGACGGCAGCTATTTTAAAATTCTCAAACAAGACCTTGTTCCATCCAATTTCCTCCCCTTTTTGAGGTCTGGAGGGCCAAATTTGTAGTCATCGCAACATATGGAGCCGAACTCCAGGGATATGTAAATTTAAAAGCCCTGGAGATGGCTGAGAATACATTTTTAAGAGCAGTCCTTAAACTGCTCCAAAGCACGTCACTAATTTTTAAACATAAATTAAGCTTCTGCACTATTGTACCCCTAGGTCTTCTGAAACCTATTCCGTTTTGACTATGGATATGGTCTACACCCAAGCTGGCAGAATATAAGGTGGGATTAAGAGATGTTCTTGATAAATCACAGAGAGGTGTACTGTTACCCTGGTTGGACTATGTAAATAGTCGGTATACTCTATGAATCTACATGAGTATTGGTTGTCCCCTGAAACTATCCCATCTTCTGCAAATACAAGAGTGAAGGTCATCTATTGGGAGCTTGGGGGTGTTAAATTCTCTGAACAGGTAGGCTTGGACAAAATGACTGATTGTTTCATAGGATTCAAGCCCAACTCTTATTTTGAAAACTATATGAATAATATAGAGCATTCTTTCACAAAAGCTCTTTATATAAGGTTCATTACCGCTTGCTACCTTTACCGCTAAATCGAATAGTCAACAAGGTGGAAATAAAATTTGTCCTGTGTGCAGAAGTGCTGAAGAAACTGATGATTACCTTCTCTTTTTTTGCCCAAGGTATTATAAGAAGCGTATGTGTTGGATTGCTCCTCTGTGCCGCCTTTTAGGTGTTGTCCAGTACAATGTAGCAATAAGACTATGTAGAGCAGACATTGTTTTCTTCATTGTTAAATTTTTGGAGAACATATGGCCAATTTGAAAAAACATTGTCTATCACCTTTTCTTCACCCCCTTCCTATTGCATATCCCCTTCACTTTTGTGTATCATGGCTTTATTGATTTTAGAACTTGTTTTTAATTTCGATGTAAAGTGAAGTACTTACATTTTATTCAGCAAGGTTGTCTGTGCGACAGAGAAAGGTATGTAATCCTATGTGTGTTCCTGTATCCACAGCATCTTGCTCCACAATGGATAAATCCCTATGCTCTACGTGTTAAATGTAGTACACACGTGCCTAGCAATGTATTTTATCGGGTGACCCACTTTTTAAAGTATATTATTTTGGTCCGAAGCTTTCCAAACACTCCTACCACAGCATGACATGTATAAACCTGTACTTTTAGGCATGACAGACCATAATAGGTGGTTGTCTATGGTCAAGTGTTTGTGCCTCTGTTCTCTGTTCGTAGGCCAAGAGTGGGTACTTCTATGAATATGTTACGCCTGGTATCTGTATATTTTCCAGCCACATTGGATTGTGCTTCTTTTACAATTATTTTAAATGTATTGCTTTTATGGCCATTGGCCAAAATAAAGTAAATAAAGATAGTATCTTAAACGCAAGCTGCCTAACTAAAACTCCTAATTGTTACAAAGAATTACTGCAGAATCTATAAGAATGGCATCTAAACCACAGAGTTGAACAGCCAGGACGGGTCCCCCAGCGGTATACAGCGCCAGGACGCCAGCTGGCAACAGTGCGCTTTACAAGTAATACATTACATTACGCCATAGACTAGCTGCAAAAATAATTTTATTGATGGTTTGCTTGTTTGTGATCAGATTTTCCAGGAATGTTTCAACCCCAAGTGGGAAAATGTGGAGAAAAAAAAACACACACCCCTCTTCCTCGGACAATAGTCTAGTACAACATCGCACCTTCTCTATCCACAGTACGGGCTGAACATCCGATCAGAATTTCACAATAAAACAGTAAATGCATACAAAAAAATCAAAAACATTAATAGTGTCATTCCGTTAAGAGGTTTGGGCTGAAGTTGTGTTTGAAAAATGAAAAATCCCCATAGTTTTAACTTGGGGACCCCCCTTTCTTCTCGGCCACCGCCTGACGGATCACCAGGAATCTTTCAACATAGCAGCTGAACCAAAGAGGGGACGTTTTAAATTAAATTTCGTGAAGATTCATCAACCGGCGCCGAAGTTATTGGCAAAACAAAAAACGCATTTCCTATGGAAACTTTGGTCCCAACTATAACTACCTACTGGCGACTGCCAGTAGGTAATATATATATATTGCGAAGGAAGTTGAAGAAGCTGAATCCAAGAGCAACTATCCAGTCCAAAATGAGCATAGCATCAACAATAGCCATTAAAACAACTGTGCTCCAAGCAAATAAAGAATTGAAGGCCAACGGAGGAATAAAGGATATAACAAAACAAAAATATAAAAGTTTGCAGTTTTGCAATGTATGGCGAGACCTATTATCTTTTGTGCAGTGGGAAACCATTTTTAAAATGGAGTTTAGAATGTTTAGAATAAAGGTAACCATTTTGTGTTCCTCGCATCGACCATATGTAGAAATGTTCTCCTGTAGCCTGTGCAGCAGGTGGGACAAGAGAGTGACAGAAGCTGTACATTTTATTTCCTCGTAGATCAGTGCCGTGGATTGTATTACTGAATATTGAGGCCAAGAAGATCGAGATACTAGAATATCATGCTGAAATTATCAGAGAACAGAATATTGAATGGTAAGTGCATATAGAAGTATAGATTTAATATTTCTTACTCCACATCTGCTCACCTTGGCTATATATATATATTTTCAGATGTTAATATTTATGACATAATGAATTAATTCTTCTCCAAGTACCATTTATATGGTGGTAACGATGTTTGAAATTTATGTTCAATTGGATGTTTTGAATTTTGTTTCTTTTTAAGAAATAGGAGTGCACTTCTATATATATTTTGCACTCATGTTCAATGCACTTTAGAAATGACTTAGTCTGTTTTCTCTCTCAATGGAAAAGAGGGGAGGCTCTAAATTAATACATGGTATTTAAGGGTGTTACTTTCCTAATCACGTCATGTGATCAAGGCTGGGGAAACCCGGCTGAAACGCGTCATGTTGTGTATGGCTAAAAATAAAACTGCACTTTAAATTCTAACCTCTTCCAGTTGGTCCGTTCCTGGTGTGTGGCGGTTTGCAGTTCGTGAAGGTGGACTGTGCTTTTCTTCCAGGATCTGGTTTCCATTGACTATAACACGCATTGGCTGTCGGCGTGTTTTAACGGACCCTCTTCGCGTTTTCTGGGCTGGTTAATGGCGGCTGCTATCGTTCTTCGATATTGTAATTAACCCGGAAGTGGTATCGGAACCAAAGCCCCCCACTAGGCGGATACGAGGCAAGCTCCGAGCTCTGCGAGGGTGAAGCGGTAACCTGTGGTTTGTGAGCATCCGGACTAAGGCGTCGGAGGACTCCCGGGCTGGGTGATTCACTTAACAGGTGAGACGTTTGCTTTCGTGCGCTGAAGGAGCCCTTTTGCCGGATAGTGGGTGCGAAGATTGGGAGAGGACTTTGTGACTTACTGCATTTTCCCTGCAAGCGTGTTCGTACGCCTCCATATCTTTGTAGGTGCCGATTGAACTGGGAAAATATATTATAAAAGTGAGATCACTAACAATTGAACTGTGCATATCGTTAAAGCCTGAGATAACGCTATGGCGTCCACAACCGACGTTCTTAGGAATCGAGATGAACGTGCGGATGCAATGTTTGCTGAGATGCCGGCAACGGCTGGGGCGAAGCAACAGACAAATGTGCAAACATTAGAAGCAAAGGATTTGAAAAGTTTATTGAAAAAATTGGAAAAACTTCAAAAAAATGAGCTGACTAAGTGGTGGGAGCGTAAATCCCTGGAGAAGTATAAAGAGGCAGGAAGGGTGCCTAGAGGACTGCGTGTATTAATTGCCCCATCGTTTGATAAACCGAATCCACTCATGTTGAAGGAATGGGCTACAAATAATCTGGAATGCTCAATGAATATGGTGATAATGTTGGTGAAATACGCCGAGATAGATAGAGTGGAAATAGCGGCGGAAATTGAGACACTGATTAATGAACTTGATGCACTGGATCAAAAGGATGCTGTTAAAAAAGGAAGGGATGAGATACAAAAGCGCCTTGATAAACATGAAAGTGTGATTATGAATCGGAAAACCTCTAAATTTGCGCGCGACAAGCGCGACTATGAGACTGGACGTATTTTTACATTTGCGAAACGCTTTGATAATGTAAAAAAGCTTGCCACTAATAAAGTCCAGCCGCCATTAATTTCCATAAATCAAGGAACCATCTCTGAAGTTGCATCTAGCTCAAGTTTAAGCATACCATCTAGTAGCAATGATGAACTAACTTCAAATGAAAGTGAGATGCATTTAAACATGACGGAACCCCAAAGCTTTACTCCCTCGGAAGAATTGGGGTTAATGGTCGAGGACCGGCGTCAAACGTTAAGATCTTGGGCACCTCAGACGCAGCAACAAAATGTAGCAAACGCAACAGGCAACGCAAAGAGAGGAGGAAAGCGCGGAGGCTACAAAAAGAGAAATTGAATACCCAAGGAAGTCAAGGAATGGACATTGGTACATCTCCTGTCAATACTGTTATTAATATGACAGAACTGGAATTAAATACTGCTGAACTGCAACTTTTGTCATTGGGACTATCTTTTTGTCCTAAAAGTAATTTTAAGTATGTACAATCACGTATTGATATTTTTAAGTTTATTAGGAAACCTAAACTTATAAAATTTCATGAATTTAGAAAAGCTAATGCAAAAGCAACATCTATCATTGCCAGTAATCAGCCCAGTTCTCGTTTTCAAGTTTCCGATGTCCCAATTTTACGTACAGTTAGCGGTTTGGCAGATGATAATGATGACAATATTCCAAATACACAAGAGGATCTCTTAGGTATGGGTATTTCGAGTGCCAGTGCTGCTCTTACTCCCTTTAGTCCATCTTCTACTTTTATGCCAGTCATGGCAAGAGATGCTATTGATATTTTTGGTGATTGTGTAATTAATGACCTCAAGGCCTTACACACTAAATGCATTTCTTCACACAAAAAAGTCCACTTTAAAGAGCAACAGTACTTTCGCTTAATTGATAAATTGAGTAAAGAGAAGAATATTATAATAAATAAAGCAGACAAAGGTGGAAATATTGTTTTGTGGCCACGTGATGCATATATGGAAGAGGCAAATAAACAACTTAGTGATGCCAATTGCTATAAACGAGTTGCTTTTCCTATCCTATTAAAGGTGAAGGATCAGGTTTTTAAGGAGTTAATGAAGTGGAAAAGGGAGAAATTGATTGATAAGGATGAGTACAATTTTTTGAGAACTGAACATCCTGTCACCCCTACATTATATCTACTCCCGAAAGTTCACAAACGGATCATCCCGGTGCCAGGCCGCCCTATCATTTCGGCTCAAGGTAGCCTGCTAGAATCCATGTCTAAATATGTGGATTTCTTTTTACACGACTATGTGGCCGAATTACCTTCTTTTATCCGTGATACAGGGCATTTCCTAGAAAAACTTAAAGATGTGATGTGGGAAGATGGGTACCACTTTTTACTGATGGACATCTGTTCCCTTTATACCAGTATTAGCCATCATGATGGTCTTGAGGCCATTAAATTCTTCCTGTCTAATAGAAATATTTGTTATAATGAACACAACAAAATGCTTTTGCATATGATTGAACTTTGTTTGACCAGCAATTTCTTTATTTTTAATAAGGAACTGTTTCAACAACTTAGAGGTGTGGCAATGGGGGCGTGCTTCTCTCCCAGCTATGCGTGCTTGCACGTTGGCTGGTGGGAGAAGCACGTCCTCATGCATACACACAAGGTTGATTTTTCACAACACGTCGTCAAATGGTGGGGATTCATTGACGACGTGTTTATTATATGGAAAGGCACAAAAGAATCGGCTTTGGACTTTGTCAGTAAGATCAATATTAATGCCCAGAACTTGGAATTTACAGCTCAAGTTAGTGATTTAAGGGTAGAATTTTTAGATGTTGAGGTTTTTATTGATGATATGATTATTTGCACTAAGCTACACCGTAAAGTGACTGCTGGAAACTCCATCCTCCACGCCAGTAGCGCTCATCCAAGGCATCTTATAAAAAGTATTCCCTACCGTGAGTTTCTACGTATAAAGAGAATTTGTAGTAGGAAAGAGGATTTGGACAAATGCCTAAATGAGTCTAAGAATAGATTCCTAAATAGGGGATACAAGAACAAAGATCTACAATGGGCTTTGGATAAAATGAATGCAGTTGTCCCATTAGACGAAAGTGAAGTAACTGACATGAGTCCTGCTTCAACAATTGTTCCTCCATCGATAAGGATAATTACTACTTTTAGCAATCAGGAGCAGGCTGTCAGAAAAATTATCAGTAAACATTGGTCTATCTTGCACACTGATATCACTTTATCTCCTGAACTTCAAAATCAACCCACCATCACTTTCAGACGAGCTCCGTCTATGCGGGATGCATTAGTTAAAACTAATCCTGAAGTGGTGGACAAAACAAATTGGTTGACCGACAAGAGGGGGTTTGTAAAATGCTTCTCTTGTCGTGCATGTAAGTTCGGTATAAATAAACAGTCTTTTATTGATCCCTTCTCAGGAACTTTGAATAAGATTAACGGATACTATACTTGTAAAACTGACTGTGCTGTATATGTTTTAGAATGTACTTGTCATCTCCAATATATTGGCAGTACCAAACTCCCTGTTTTTAATAGGATCCTCCAGCACTTGCGGGCAATCGTGAATTCTGATCCATCTTATCCGGTTGCCCGGCATTTTAAACTGGTGCATCAAAACAAATTGGACGATTTGAAATATTATGTAATTGACTCTGTGCCAAAATCTATAAGAGGTGGTGACAGAGAAAAGAAACTCCGCCAATTAGAGAGTCATTACATAGTAAGACTTAATACAAAGATACCTAATGGTCTTAATACAGGGGAAGATTTGGCCCATTTCTTATAAGTACAGATATATAGTTCTATAGATCAGCATTATCGTCAATAAGTCTTATACAAGAATTGGTTATCTAAAAAGCTGATGTTGGGCGCAACATCAACGTTTTATCCTCATTTAGGTGACTATATATTCATGAAGTGTCTACCCTCAACTGATTGTGGTCTATTTCTATACGGGTTGAATGTGTATGTATGTATATATATGAACTTTAGCTTTTTTATTACGGACATTGGTTTTATTGACTGCAATGAATTTTAACATAAAATTTTGGTGTTGAAATTAACTTTGGATATTTTAGTATGTCTTAATATGACTGTCCATGAGAGTTTTATCAGTTTTATACTGACCTCTTTATATTCCAACTATTTTATTGCACTTAGTGATGATCCGACTAAAAATTCATAAGATTTTAAGTTCTTTTGTATTACATATATATATATATTTGATAATGTGTTTTAAAAGATCCTTCACGTTTTTGATACTCTACATACTCTTGTTTTTGATTGTAACTATATGAATTACTATATTTCCTTATGCTTCTAACTGTCCCGCTTATTGATTGCATCCCCAATCATCTGATTTTAACTCACTTTAATGTATGGCTAGTATTAGCCACATTTTCACGTTTTGCACATTGGGTAATTTACCATGATCAATTAATTTTTGTCATTTGGTGTAATTTTGTCAATTCTATTTATTGGAGCAGGATTTGGGCACTGGCCCCGGATCTTTTCAGATGTTAATATTTATGACATAATGAATTAATTCTTCTCCAAGTACCATTTATATGGTGGTAACGATGTTTGAAATTTATGTTCAATTGGATGTTTTGAATTTTGTTTCTTTTTAAGAAATAGGAGTGCACTTCTATATATATTTTGCACTCATGTTCAATGCACTTTAGAAATGACTTAGTCTGTTTTCTCTCTCAATGGAAAAGAGGGGAGGCTCTAAATTAATACATGGTATTTAAGGGTGTTACTTTCCTAAACACGTCATGTGATCAAGGCTGGGGAAACCCGGCTGAAACGCGTCATGTTGTGTATGGCTAAAAATAAAACTGCACTTTAAATTCTAACCTCTTCGAGTTGGTCCGTTCCTGGTGTGTGGCGGTTTGCAGTTCGTGAAGGTGGACTGTGCTTTTCTTCCAGGATCTGGTTTCCATATATATATATATATATATATATATATATATATATATATATATATATATATATATATATATATATATATATATATATATATATATATATATATATATATATATTTATTACCTACTGGCGAGGGACCTAGTTTCCATAAGTAAAGATTTGTTTGTTTTATTAATAAATTTGGCGCCGTTTGATGAATCTTCACGAGATTTTAAAAACTAAGTTGCCAGTCACTTTACCTGCTGTATGGAAAGTCCTGTGTTTCCCTGTTGCACCACAATTCCGAAGGTCCATCACGTTGGATTATGGGATTTGGAGTCTTGTTCTATCTACGGGACTCCACACAGGTGTACATAACAACTACAGAGGGCGGAGCGGGCTTGCTACTGCAAGATACAAAGAGGAGGGACTTACCAGCAGCATGTGACAATACCAAATTGGACGCTTTGGGCGCTGAGGAAGGCAGAAGTGCTGCCCAAATGCATTCGCATGGTCAAAATTAAAAAGGCTTCCAAACGTTTCCTTCAGGGTCTCTGCCTCATTTCTTCGGAAGGAGTGGTTTGTGTGCATCAATTCGCGTCAACCAGAGACGCTTTACAGAGATCCCTACCTTGCTTTGGGCACCTGACTTCACTGGTACCTATCAGTTAGTTTTGTTTCGCCAACGTTGGTTGGATGGTCAGGAGTCCGCCACGAACTCTAGGAGAAAAGAAGGCAGTTTTGGGGTTATTGAATCTCATGCCGGGCAGTGTATATTCTACACAGTCCCTGCTCAAGGGACTCCCGGACGACGTGGCTGAGGTGGTACGGAGGACCGGAGGAAGCACTTCGCAATTTCGACACCAAAGCAGGAAATTTCATCCCCTTTTCCTTTTGGGCTCATGCTGGTCCCTGCACCCCCGCAATGACATTTGGTTACCTTGTGTTTCCCTGTTGCACCACAATTCCGAAGGTCCATCACGTTGGATTATGGGATTTGGAGTCTTGTTCTATATACGGGACTCCACACAGGTGTGCATAACAACTACAGAGGGCGGAGCGGGCTTGCTACTGCAAAATACAGAGAGGAGGGACTTACCAGCAGCATGTGACAATACCAAATTGGACGCTTTGGGCGCTGAGGAAGGCAGAAGTGCTGCCGAAATGCATTTGCATGGTCAAAATTAAAAAGGCTTCCAAACGTTTCCTCCAGGGTCTCTGCCTCGTTTCTTCGGAAGGAGTGGTTTGTGTGCATATTAATATATTATGGAAAGTTCTGAGGTGATCCATCAAGAAGGTGCTGAGAAAAAGAGGGGGACCCAAAATACGTTTTCCCCATGCAATATCCAATAGGGATTTACACACCACTTCAGCCTGAACGAAATTACACCAAAATTGGCATAAAGTTGGATCATGGCCCAGAAAGAGTGATTTGTATATTTTGGGGGAAATCTAATCAGTAATTTTAGAGTTAATAAAGTAAAAAGATGTATGTATATCAAGAGATGCAGAGCAATGTTGTGATTGGCTGGCCAAACCTGACAGGAAAGTTGTGGCCACCATTTTTTGCATCGGGACATGGTTCCTGGAGGGGGAAGGGAATAAAAAGTAAAAGTAATAGCAGGGGACAGGGTAGAAGTACCCTGACCTCCTTGGACTGATGGAGGGATCTGTGAGGGACCCCTTGTGGGCAAGAAATATTCCAAAAATGTTATCTATAACTATAACTCGTGCTCTAAGGTAACTATAACTCATACCCTCATCATGCACTGGTAATTACCCCACATATTACATCATTCATGACATCTTCTATGACACCATTGATATCACTGCAATATTTGCAGTGAAATTATGGATGTGAAAACTGTGCATGATGGTGACGAGAGTTAGTTACTTGAGATAACTAGAACAGCTGAATTTCTATGGTTTTGTGTGTGTAAAATCTGAACCTAACTATAAAGTCCTTGTAACCTTTGTTTTTTTTCAGTAAATGTATAAGGTTTTTTTATTCTAATTCCTAACTATAACCTCCCTGTAACCTCTCTTCTTTTCAGTGCAAATATATACTTAGTCTAGGTACATATATGTTGAGTTAGGTATAGAAAATCTACACTTACTTATCTTTCAATATTTTGGCTCTAATATTTTGCCCTCAATATTTGTATACCTCCATATTCGATTTTCGAAATTATGGGACGTACTCCTGCCACCAAATCAATGTGCCCATTTCCATTGCTTTTAATAAAAGAAAGAGGTTCTGAAAAAAACAGGAAGGTCAAATGTAAAGAAAACAAGTACTCTAGGACAGTCTGAACCCAAACTGTGCAGCGAGAAAGAAAAGAGTAATATTGAGCTCGGATTGATGCGTGAAAACCAGTAGCAAAGGTCAGCAAGGTCAGTTATCTATAAATAATTAACCATTGACGACTACCATTGAAGAATAAGCCTGTCTACCTTCTAGGTCCAACACTGGATTCACTCATGCCTTTTGCTTGCAGGTACCTCTGGGGAAGTCAACGCTTCGGCGGAGGAGGCCTAGATACAGCATATATACATCCTGGTCACAGTGGATGTAAGGAGCCAAACGGCACAAAAACATCTTACCAAGAGCACGAGGATGGAAAAAAAGACAAAGGCCAGAAATAGTTTCCAAAGAACCACATCAGATAGCGTTAAAAGGGGATGGCCACTTGAACGGATTGCGCAAGTAAGGCGAGGCATATGACTACTGCTCATATTTCAGCAGATCTTCCAATCCTGTGTCATATCACATCCTCTATTGCTTTTGTTCGGCACTAAACTGGTCAGCAGCAATTTTACAGAGAAATATGTTGGTTTCTTTGTGTTTTTATAGTGCCTAGGATATGGCGTCATAGCACATTTTCTAACCCGGCGCTCTTTCGTGCGGCTCTGGGAAGGTCTGACTCTGAAAGTGAATATGTGTAATAGTTTCTATGAAAATAATGAGAACCGAATGCAAGTAAGAATTTAAAATCTGGCAAGATTACGCCGCATACAACAAAATTAAAGGTACATGGGTGACCCGTTTCTTCAGAATGCCTTTCCTGATACCTGGTGCTTGAGAAAAAAAAAACAGTTTGTGTAAATAAGAAATCACTCATGGAAAAAAAAACGAGTTTGAATTCCTGGCATTTCTTTCCTGCAAACGTTTCAGAAGTGTTAGTCGGCAGAGCTGAAACTCTAATTAAACTCGTGTTTACAATAAGAGGTTGGGAGTAAGCTGGAATCTATTGTAGCCATCGGGGAAACTGCCAGATTCTTCGTTGCATAAGCCGGGGTATAACCAGAGCATTCCGCAAGTCAATATTATGTCACGTTATAGGAGATATATTACTATTAGCATAGCATGTCCTCACAGCGCTATATTAACACACCCTCTTCGTTTCGCAAAAATTATGTATTTCACACAAACCTTGGAGGAACTCGTTGATGAGCTGGAGGTTTTCGGGCAGCAAGAAAAACTCCTCCAGGATGGCGGGGCTGTCTGCCTTGCCCCCCACCTGGAAGGTCTCCTGCACCCGGCCCGCGATCCACCAGTGCCTCTCGTCCATTTCCTGAGCGTGCCCCAGTCCACTGCCACCCTGCGTCAGCAACACTGGAGAGTTGGCAAAATGTTCAGCCCTGAGTGCTAACCGGCCTGTTCTGTCACAGCATCTGTTGTCAAGGCCAACGGTAAACAAATCTCCAAAACTGCCGGCACTGATCAATACCTGCTACCCTTTCATTAGCTTATGAAGGCCCGGCCTCTGACTGGGAGGGGCGGGCGCGTGCCTCGGGCTGCAGGCGCTGCGAAGGCCGGCCGGCGTCCAGGAATTTAGGAAAGTGAACGCTCCAACTTCCAGCCTTTGCTTTATTAAATGGGACACGATTTTGTGCGAGCTTTGCTTACTATGTGAAGCTGTTAATATGAAGTCAGGAGTGTACACTCAGATCTGCAATGTATGAAAAGCGCTGAGCGAAACCAAATGGTGAACTGAAGGAGGCGTGCGTTGTATTGCACCGCAATTGCATTTGTATAGCGCTTCGTGCCTGCATAAAGCGCCGAAGTGCAACCTAGGATGGGTCGGGTAGCAGCACTCTAGGTGTCGAGGGAGTTCTCGGTTGAAGGGTGTATTGCTCTCTCCGAGGTATATATCCTTGGCTGGCGTGAGTAACGAGGAGTGGGCTAGGCAAAACCACTGTAGAGGGCAGCCAGCGTGCGTAAAGGGGATAGGGTGACCAACTGGCATGGGTGCAAATTCAGGACGGTGAGTGTAAAAATTCAGGACAAAGGGTCAAAATTCAGGACGTAAGGTTTACAGACATGTCAGAGGAGGTCACACAATAGTATAAAAGTAAGTAAATAGACAACCACTTAAGTACACGTCAAAATAAGTTTATATTAGGTTGAGACAATCGTGCACTGCATAGTATTTCAGTATGCCCGCAGCTTGCTACCTTAGACAATTCAAAACTCGCATCTCGCTCCAGCAGGTATTAGTCACCAGACAATGGTGAACCACAACTGAATTCAAGTGGTACAGCTATTATTGTTGATTGAAAACTACTGGATATACAATGAACTTTGCAGTGCGAGCCCCCCCCCCCTTCAGCCTCCCAGGGAAACACCCGATGCCCGGTCCGGCTAGTCCGGCCTTACTACCACCCTCCAATGGAGCCCCTCATCTTTACATAGACCGTCTCTCATGTGTATTTAATTTCTCTTAAAGTACTACTCATCCCAAGTATGTAGGCCAGGGTGTCGGAATGCATTACATCACATACACATCATCTAGAGACAATAACCCATATAAACATGAAAGTCAATGCATAGGAAATGTTACTTAAGATAATGGGTGATACAAGATGTAATTATTCTTTTATCCATCATTCAGTCTTTCACTATTCATCCTGTCCTCCCATCTGTGTGTCCATATATATTCAATTATTCAACTATTTGAAAACCTATTCACCATGTATCCTTCCATCCATCATTTCACTCATCCATCCCTCCATCCACCCTTTCACTCATCCATCCATTAATTACTCATCCATCCACCCCTTCTCTCCATCCATCCGTACACTCATCCATCCACTCTTACACCCATCTAGCTATTCACTCATCCATCCAGCAATTTACCCTTTCACCCATAAAAAATCCTTTCACTTACTCATCCATCCACTCAGTCACATATCCTTCCACCCATTCACCCTTTGTCATTCATCCTCCATTTCTCTCTACATCGCCCTTTCACTTATCCATCCATCCTTCCACCCACCTACCCATTTACTCATCCATTCCTGAATCCATCCATTGACCCTATTACTCATCCATCCATCCGTTCTCTCATCCATGCACCCTTTCACTTCTTCACTTATCTATCCTTTTGTCCATCTCCCCCCTTTCACTCACTCATCAATCCTTACATCCACCCTTTCACTCACTCATCCATTCACCCTTTCACTTCAATTCATCAATCCATCATTTTACTCATCCATCCACCAATTCACGCGCCCATCATCTACCCTTTCACTCATCCATCCTTTCACTCACGCATCCACCCTTTTACCTTTCTCTTCCCTTCCACCCATACATCCATCGATTTTCCTTTTCTCTCATCCATCCTTCCACTCACTCACCCATCCTTTCATTAGCTATCCATTTACCTGTTCATTCACCCATTCAGTCTTTCACTAATCCATCCAGCCATTCACACATTCCTTCACTTATTTACTCATCCACCTTTTCACAGAATGAGCTGAGCCTTTGTCTGCAGAGTTGCAGACAGAAGAGGCCCATCAAGAACTTCACCTCCCTTTAGTTCCTAAAGCAAGGGGTGGGGGAGGGTTCACTAAGACCCTGCACATAGGCAATATGAAAACGTAGAATTCATGAGTCATGCATGATACACAGTGCCAGGGCGTGAGGCAACTGTGACATGGTGTTGTTTCCAGGGACTTAAGTGGGGTAAAAAAACAGAGGGGGTTCTTCAAAGGGGGTTGTTCGATGTAATTTGGGGCATGACTTAAAACACCTAGGCTAAAAATCTGTACTTAGAATAATGTTAATTCCGACTGGTATTATGTTGTTTCTGTCATTGCATCCAGATATATAATACAGAAAGTATCATTACACCAACAACAAGCCAGGACTATTGGCTTTGTCAATGGTTGTAAGTTGTTTAAAATAAAAACGCATCAATCATGGCTTTGTTGAATATAATATTGAAAATGCATCAGTTCTAAAATGATGACAGCGAAAGAACTATAACACGTTCTTTTTTAATTGTTTCACAGGCATCTTTATCTAAACTGTATTCTCATGTTTCAGCATGGGCGCTGTACTTTTTATCCATCTGACAGAATGCCCTGCTGTACATTGAGGCAGGAGGAGGCCACCACATGCTTTGCGGCCCAGATTGCCCCATTGTCATTCTGTATGTGGCAATCAGCAGCAGACAGAATGACAATGTGCAGGGTGGGGCTGCCATGGGCTCAGAGGAGTGAGTGGTGACCTCCTCAGGGGGCTGAGGCTTCTCTCAGAGGAGCAGCGCCGCTCCCTGCAGTGGCCATAATTACGGACAAAAGGCATCCGTAAAAAGGATCCTCATGGACAACGGACTTGAGGTCCAAATTATAGACCGTCCGTGAACTTTACCGTCCGTGAAATTTACGGACGGTTGGTCACCCAAAAAAGGGAGCTCTTTCACCTGCCACGGTGAACAATAAGATATCTTAACATTGGTCACACGGGAGAGCCTCGTAGTTTGAAAATATATATTTTTATATATTTGAATAAATATCAAAGGGAGTACAAGCAAATAAAAATCAATCAGCATATAGTCATGGAAGGAAGTAAAATCAAATTAACCTAGCAATACATGACTGAACAATTATTCCAATAAAATCATAAGCAACAAATCTCATAATGAGAATACGTATTGCTCCAGAGTAACAACATTTCTTTAGGAATAGAGGATAAGGTCGACGTTTCGGTCTTTTCGGCTGTAGTCCATCAGACCATCTTCAGGACGGAAAATTGTAGCTGACAAAAAAGACTCCTATACAAACATAATACAATATGTTACCTTAGAATTGTAAACAAATTGCATTGCAAAGAAAAACATCAAAAAACCACGAAAACCATGTGAAATGCAAAAAAGTGATTAAGTCACAAAATGCAAATATCCAATTTGTGCACAACCCGAATTAAAACAAAGTCAAATGATGTCACCAGCATCACCTATTTGTGCTGACATAGGAGGATAAACAGCTTACTTATAAAAAAGTAGCAAAAACAGCCTGGTACCATGTGCTCAATCTATGGTCACTTCTGTGATTGGAATACTGTCAAAAAGAGAGCACATGATGAGCATAAATGCGTTGTTAATATATTTTTATGCTAGTTCTCATTATGACGTATAAATATGCTCAAAGGAGGCATACCTGTAATATAAGAAAATTAATTTCTTGTACTTGATTTTATAGAAGAAAAAGCTTTTATGAATACAGGAAAATGTCTTCCAGATGCTGTATACACATGCACAATCTGTAAAGATAGGCCATGAATACTTTGAATTATAACAGGGTATAATGGAGAAGATAGAGCATTCCTCGTCATACCCTAAGGTGAATTTGTGTTGATGTGACATGCATGAGCATCTGGATTAGCGTACTGTAGAGCACAGTAATGAGGCAATTGCTAGTAATGCATGGCCTCTAAGTATCGATTGCTGTAAAATCTGCATAACATGCTAATAAGAAAGAACAAGCATCGGAAATGCAATAAATCTCGCATTAGAAAAGTTGGAGCTATTGGGTCTTGTAAATGACAAATATTTTATTTATTTGTTGGTTTTCAAAATAGCTAAATTGATAGCTTTGTCATTTACAATGCCTATAGTTATAACTTTCGCGAATGTGACACCTATAGCATTTGGAATGCAACATGTTTTGTATTTACGTGACTTAGATGGCAGCTCTGGTCATTAGGCCACATCTCTAGAGAGCAGGAGAGTGCAGCAGGGGAGAGAAGCACAGCAATGCAATAGGTCTCGCATTAGGAAAGTTTTAGCTATTGGTATTGTAAAGGACACATTTTTTATTTATGTGCTTGTTTTGAAAATAGCGAAATTAATAGCTTTGTTATTTACAATGCCAATAGTTATAACTTTCGCGAATGTGACACCTATAGCATTTGGAATGCAACATGTTTTGTATTTACGCGACTTAGATGGCAGCTCTGGTCGTTAGGCCACATCTATAGAGAGCAGGAGAGTGCAGCAGGGGAGAGAAGCACAGCAATGCAATAGGTCTCGCATTAGGAAAGTTTTAGCTATTGGTATTGTAAAGGACACATTTTTTATTCATGTGCTTGTTTTTAAAATAGCGAAATT
Source organism: Lissotriton vulgaris (assembly GCF_964263255.1). Taxonomy (NCBI): domain Eukaryota; kingdom Metazoa; phylum Chordata; class Amphibia; order Caudata; family Salamandridae; genus Lissotriton; species Lissotriton vulgaris. The sequence continues at coordinate 540,387,501 of NC_141694.1, read as the reverse complement.
AATAGCTTTGTTATTTACAATGCCAATAGTTTTATCTTTCGTAAATGTGACACCTATTGTAACACAATATGTGTTGTAGCACTGAGTGTGGTGAGGGGGGTGAGGGGTGTGGGGGTGAGGGGTGTGGGGGTGAGGTGTGTGGGGGGGTGAGGGTGAGTGGGTGTGTGAGTGTGAGTGAGAGGGGGTGAGGGTGAGGGTGTGAGGCTGAGGGTGGGTGAGGGTTTGTGAGGGTGAGAGGATGTGAGGGTGTGTGATGGTGAGGAAGTGTGAGTGTGAGGGTGACTGAGGGTGTGTGAGGGTGAGGGGGTAAGGGTGTGTGAGGGTGAGTGGGTGTGTGAGGGGGTGTGAAGGTGTGTGAGGGTGGGTGAGGGGTGTGAGGGTGAGTGAAGGGTGTGAGGGTGAGTGAGGGGTGAGGGAGGGTGAGGGTGTGAGGGTGACAGGGTGTGTCAGGGTGAGGGGGTGAGGGTAAGGGTGTGTGAGGGTGAGGGGGTGAGGGTAAGGGTGTGTGAGGGTGAGGGGGTGAGGGAGTGTGAGGGTGAGTGAGGGTGTGTGAGGATGAGTGGGTGAGGGGGTGAAATGGCCTTGGTACTGTGTGAAGCAACATCTAGGTCCCTTTGGCTGTATGCCTGTATGAAAAAAAATAACACCTCAAATGGCTGGGATCCGCGGTTGCAATGGACTATGCTTACGACACAATTCAACAAGCACTGGCAAAGGCAGAAGCTAAACGGCTGAGAGAGGGGCCACATCCTGCACAACAGGAAGTAAACTTTTTTTTTTTTTAATTCTTTTTATTGAAGTTGTGTTCAGGTTTTATGCAGCATAGATCAAGGAATACTGACAATCGCAACAAAATAAATATTTACATTTGATTCCAACTTAACAAAACGTCACACCAATTTACTCAAAATAACATCCCCAGATTGGATCGAATTTTCTAATGCCCCCAACTCTTTGAGCATATAACAGTTCGCTTTTCCTAACCCTTTTCATTTTTTCCAGCCATTCCTGTAGCGTCGGGATATAGGTTGAGAGCCAATTCTGCAATAATAAAGATCTAGCCACAGCCATTATAATATATATCAATTTTGCCAGGTGACTTGAAAATGTACAATCAGGATGATAACCAAATAATAACATTGTTGCATTGCATGGGACTGATAACATACAACAAGATTTTAAAAAACCAATAATTTCTTCCCAGAAATGCTTAATTTTGGGACAAAATACTATAATATGTGACCAATTGGCTTGTTAGCAATTACATTGTCTGAAACAGGATGCAGATGCATTATCATACATTTTAGCAATTATTACTGGTGTACGATATAGTAGCCACTTGCTAAAATATAGCATCCGGCGCCAATTGGCACCACGTAGTACACAGAAATTAAACTGATTAATAGTTTTCCATATTTCCGGTGACAGAATAAAATTTTCCTGAGTGTACCATTTACGGATTGCCTTAGCAGTCAACTCTACCTCCCGACTTTGAATTAGACACTGTTTCCATGCTCCGGGTTTCTTCTCCGAGTTATTAACAAACAGATCTAAAACAAGAGTAGAAGTATCAGGAAGAAAACTAACAGAAACAAGTCAGGCGGCACAACAGGGGCTGAAAAAAAGGGGAGGCTGAAAAAATAAAGGGAGACACGGCCTTGCGGCCGTGAAATTGCAGGGAGAGAGAGGTGAGGTGCTGGCGGCTGGGGAGGGGGAGGAGAAATGCGAGCAAGGCTGTGTGCGGGGAGAGAGAGGGGAGGTGCTGGCAGCACCAAGCTGGCTGGGGAGGGGGAGGAGGCAGAGGTTTCCCCAAACATTTTCCTTTTACATTGTTTCAGAGACTGGAAGAATTCGTAACTGTGGTTTCAATTCGATGTTCCTGTTGCAGGCAGTCCTCAAGACGACAGAAATGACTTGATTTGGTCTAGGGTATACAACGTTTCTGACTGATGCTAAATCACTGGAGGGAAGGCATTCTGAAAGAAAATACGGATTCAAAGGAAACCTCTGCGACTGTATGTAATTATTAAGCTTGTAAAGCGCCAGGCTACATTGAAGTAGACACAACTCATGCCAAATAGTCAGAACTAACCCAAACGAGGAAGGCTTCTCTCTCAAGAATTTTAACAAAGCAAATGTCTCTGAGGGCAGCGCAATCATCAAAAGGGTGGGGGCTCTCTAAATTGGGATGGGCAAACCTCTTTTCAAAACGGTAAAGGTTTCTTGAACAAATGCTAATTACATAGGGGTGGGACTTTTGCGTGTAAGGGGTTGACTATCCAATGGAGATGGGATTCACTTCAAAGAAGGGCACTCCCCTAGAGGGCTCGATGTTCCCAGCCCTAGAATGGGCATTAGTGTCCTACGGGGATCCCGCTTGTCTATGTCCTCGTTCTGCCCTCATAGGGTACATTTTTCAACCATCCAAGCAGCCGCCTGCCTTACTGAGCTGGTTTTCATCAGGGAGGGGGAAGATTTAAAAGCAGGGTTCGCAAGAACACTGACCCGAAGCATTACACAAGACAAACCATTGCGGCCAGGGACTTGAAGTGGGCCCAGGATTGGGGTTGGGGGGAGGGAGAGAGAGGACATGCAAGTGCACGTTATTAGGATGGAGGGTGAGTAGGTAGTGTGAGACGCACGGGAGAACGAAGTACGCATGAGGATGAGATACATGGGAGTGGATGGAGGTAGACTAAGAATACAATCAATATGGAGGAATGGTGTGAGGTGAGGTTAGTTCACAGATCCGGGCTATGAAATGGAGGAAAGGGGACAAGTAATGGAACAACGGATAGAGGCAGAAAAGAAAATGTTAAATTGCACACGAACATTTTAAACAGAGAAAGGAATGTAGCGGAGTACATGGTTAAGGAGTAGATGGGAGAAAAGATGTGTAAGAGTGAACAAATCAGATGAAGTACCATTATTTTTTTCTGCAGGGAGAGAGAGGGGAGGTGCTGGCGGCTGGGGAGCGCGGGGTCTGTGGCAGTTCAAAACAAAAAAACACAGTGAACAGCCAGAGAGACAAGAATATTGAGAAAATAAAACGAGACACGGCCTGCCGGCCGTGAAAGTGAAAGTACGGCCGGCCGTGAATAATTAGGGGAGGAGCAGCCAGGAGAGAGCAGGAGCGGAGGCGCCAAGCTGGGGAACAGATGGCTGGCGATGTGATGCTGTGCACGTGCATTTTAGCTCGATGCGCTTGCGCATTGACCTAAAAGCGCACGGGCACAGCACCAAATCGCCAGTCTAGGTAAAGTCTGCTTAAGCCCCTATAGTCTTGCAAGCTCAATCCGCATGCGCATTGATAGGCGAGACCTAAAAACGTCAGGGGAAAAGCAGCTCTACTTGGAGCGGCATAATAACTAGCTTCACATTAGAATAATGGACCACAGTGCTAGTGTTGTCGGTGTAGTATAAACGTGACATTCTAAAACGGTCAACTATGATCTGGAGTGTCACGTAAATGAACTAAAAACTGGCTGTTGAAATATAAATAGATTTTAACAAAACTAGTGCAACACAGATGAGGTAATATGATGACTCGTGTGATGAAAACAACAAATCTAAAAGCATTGATATAGGCAAAAAACTCATTGATGCAATTGCTCGTGCGATGGAAACAAAAGTCTGAAAAAGTTATTTCGGCAAAAGCTCGTCGGCACCAAGCCGCGAGTCTTCAAAGAGTTAACCCAAATTAAAAAGACTTGAGTGGTTACCGTATAAACACTGCTTAAATTACAAAATTACAGTGCAGTGCCATCTTTGAAGAACTAATGGTGGCTTCAGAGGAAAAGGGTACCAGCTTAAAGTCTAAACCTGCCATTGAAAAAAACGAACAGTCTAACAGACATACCTGGTTCGGACAAAGGGCGTAACCTGGAAACCGGCGTTTCAACAGGAAAAAAACAGCACGTGAAAAGCTACAGATTGAAGTGGCTTTTTAAAGCGCTGGACCCGGAAGTAATTGATCGGGAAACTTGCATTGGTGTTGGCAATGGAAATAGAGAAAGGGGCCAAGTCGATCTTATATAACGGCCATCTTGGAGTGCCTAAATATTGACAAAAGCTGAAAAATCAACCTACAGCTGAGGCTAGAAAATAAATTTAGATTTAAAAGAATGATTTGTGGTGGCAATAGTTGTTTTCATATGAAATGCGCACAAACTGGAATATTAAGCAACAGATTACAATGAATAATAAACATTAACATCACAGTGGTATTATGCTGATATCAAATGTTACAAACGGGACTACTTGTTAATAACAGAGTTCGTATAGCTGCGTTATATGATGGATGTACTTAGGGCTCAACAAATTGCATTGTGAAAATTCACTTAACAATTGACGAACAATTTACATACATATATTTTGATTGTACATCTGTACATCTGTACAATCTTATTGTTTGATGTTATATAATAGCATTTGTTCTGTAAGGACTAACTCCTTGATTAATTTTTGATTAACAAAAGATCGTCGCAATCAAATCCCTTGTAGGCTTTTTTTACCTTTCATTATACTGCCCAAGTGTAGAAAAGATACCAGGAAGCAAGAAGGCGTTTCCTTGAAGGTTTATTGTATTTTCATGTCCTCTTCAATTCCCGGTCATCATCATAATGCCAGCATACCATTCTAATCAACATTACATTACACAACACCACGAGACAGACACAAGACCATAACTTACTGTCTCGTGTCATCTCGTGTCCGTGTAATAACATGCCCCTAATGTAACACATCTTTCCCCTTAGTAAAAAAAACCAAAAAAACAATGTATATATAAATGTAATGAATAAAATGAAAATTGGAAAATACAATCTATATAAAAAATACATTTTGTTATAATTCAAATCATGAAAAAACCTTTGTTCCTTACAGGATGGTTATATTGTTATTGTAATTCAATTCATGACAAAATCTTTGTACCTTACAGGAAGGCGATGGACTCTGGCACTTTTTTTAAAAAAAACAGGAGGAACAGTAGGTGCAAGATTTTTTCCATTGTCTAATTTAACATCTAAAAACACATTGCTATCACCATCAGATCCAAAAACGTCTTTTCCTCTAAATATAGAGACTCTATTCAAGTTCCATACGCTTCCCCCTTCAATCCTAACAGCATGTTTAAAAACTTCTATAACTTTCTTAGGATGTGACCAAATTGGAGCTCCTTTCAAACCCCCTTTTTTTTATGCGAACAAGATCACCAATGGAAATTACTTGCTTACTTACAGACCCTTGCTTGTTCTCCATTTTTCTTTTCATCTCTCCCTTATATGCACTTACTCGACTACGAACCAAATCATAATCCTACTTGGAGAAATTACAACTATCATTGAGATTTTCTTTTAACCACCATGGGGTAAGTCTAGTACTGGGCTTCCGACCTCTTTAAAGTTCAAATGGACTGACTAAAGTGACAGAATTTGGTGAAGTTCTATAAGATAACAACATAGACTGCAGTGCATTACACCAATTCAAATTACCCTTGTCAGAAAGTTGAAAAGCTTCCTTAATCACTTTGTTAAATCGTTCAACTTGCCCATTGGCCTCTGAGTGGAAAACAGCAATTTTCTTATGTATAATGCCACACTTCGTAATAAAACACTCAAATTCCTTACTAATAAATTGTGGCCCATTATCAATTACTACTTCTTCTGGAATTCCTTCTCTGCAAAATACCTCATCCAAAAATTCTAGTACATGTTTGGACGTGATGTCCCTTAACATTTTAACTTCAGGCCATTTAAAAAATAGTCTATTAAGACAATCTCGAATCTTTCTTGCTCAGGTAAAACACCAAATGGTCCAATGATATCAAGACCTAGTTTCCGCCATGGACCAGAAGGATATTCAACAGGACAAGGTTCAGATCGCAAAGCTACAGCAGATTAATCGCTGTTAGCACAATTTGAGCAACTCTGAACAAAATGTTCCACACATCTATCGACTTTAGGCCACCAAAAAAAATCCCTTATCCGAATTCTGGTAAAAGAAATCCCTAAATGCCCTTCATGAGCAATGCTGATGGTGTTTCTCAATGAATGGGGAGGAATAAACTTGTCACCCCTCATAAGCAAACCGTTCTCAACAGCTAATTCATCTTGCACCTTGGCATAGCTCATCATATCATCTGAGGATTTCCTTTGTTCAGGCCAACCTTGCAAAATATAATTCTTAACATTTGACAATTCCACATCTTTTTGCATTACTTTTGACCAAGACTCTTCGCTTAAATCAAATTTTCCCCCATAAATTAACATCACATCTTGAGAGGTAAACGCAACTTCACATTCATAATCATCTATGGAATCTCCAAGAGAAGAATGCAACCTAGACATACAATCTGCATGAATATTAACTTTCCCTTTTACATACACCATCTGATACTGAAAAGATTGTAGACTGGATGCCAGCCTAGCGAGACGAGCAGACATTGTTCGTCCCCCACCCGGTGCATCATATAGATAAGGGGTTTATGATCAGTTTTTATTGTGAACTTAGTGCCCCCATAAGAATGTTTTGAGATGTTCCGCCCCCCAAACAGATGCTAATAGTTCCCTTCCGATAACTGAATAATGCTTCTCAGTATCTCTTAATGCCCTTGAAGCATATGCAATTATCCATTCCTTTCCACAGTCACTTTGCATGAGAACAGCACCTAAACCTGTGTTGCTTGCATCAACCATAACAGTACATTTTTTTCCAACGACAAAGGGTTTCAAACATGGTGCATTCACAATAAACGTTTTGAGATTTTGAAATGCTTTCACACGATCATAGAAACTTTGCATTTTTTTAAAAAAGACAACTAAAAGGATCTATCTTTGATGAAAAATTAGGTTACATTTTGCATAGAATTCTATCAATCCTAAGAATGCAACCAATTGTTCCTTGGAGGTTGGTACGGGTGCTTTCAACATGATTCTGCTTGGGTTTAATTGCAGCACAACTGATGGTATGCCCTAAGTATTCCACTTCCTTTGCTCAAATTTTACATTTGTCAAGACGTAAAGTGAGTCCCTTCACAGATAATGCTGCAATTACTTTTTTAAAATTTTCATCATGCTCTTCAACATGTTTTCCATACACAAGTATATCATCCTGAAAGGTGATTGCACCCGTTAGACCCTAAAGCGTCTCCTTCATCAGCCTTTGAAAAACTGAAGCGGCACTTGCCAACCCAAAAGGCAAACGTTTGTATCTAAAAAGACCTTCATGCGTAATAAAAGCGGTAAAAATCTTAGATTCATCATCCAAAACCACTTGATGATACACATTAGCCAAATCAATACACGAGAATACCTCTGCACCACCCAACGTTGATACCATCTCCTGAAGATTTGGCAAAGGATGTGCATCAACCCAAATGGAATTGTTGAGACTGTGAAGATCTACACATAGCCTCAGTTCCCCATTGGATTTAACCAAAATTACAATCGGAGAAACCCAAGGTGACGACTCTATGGGCTCAATAATGTCTTTGTCACATAAATCATTGAGTAAAATTTTGAGTTTTTCTCTATATGTGAGGGGAACATTTCTTACCCTGTGCCGAACGGGAACAACACCATCATTTAGCTTAATTGCATGTTTGAAACCTTGATATTTACCAAGTTTCCCGCTAAAAATATCAGGAAAATTTAACTTTAATTGATTTAACATGCAATCTTGATCAGAAAGATTAATGTACTCGATAGCATACACAGGGGGGGTCGGCTCTTGGGTCAAGCTTAATACCCAGTTGTTCATGGTGAGGCCATCCCAGGAGGGACTGACCTGATTTTGCCACATAGATTTTCCCTAAAGTCGACTGGTTTGCAAATGTTACATCCCCCCAGAAGAAACCCACCAAGTCAATTTTATGTCCTGTGTAACCCCCTGGAGAAATGTCAGGTTTGAGTAAAACCTTACTTGGACAATTTTTCTTTACTACATCAAACCCGATTATGGTGTACCATGCGCATGAATCAACCAAAACATTTACTATCATGTTGTCAATAATTACATCACAAGATGGAAACTTACTCACACCCTCACTGCCACAAATGTTAATTACAGTGTTGACATCATTTTCATATGGAAAATCATAATCATCAGAATCTTGAACAATATTTACTTGCTTAGCAGTGGATTTGCAAAATTTGCTGAAATGCCCTTTTTAGGTCTCGCACTGCGAACCGGATCGCGAAAGCGATCCGTCGCTGCGAGACTTATTGTGATCATTTCAATTTTCAAGGACTCAAGGGGAACAGACAAGAGACAAGAGATGTGAACGCGCAGATCTTGGACTTGGATTAGGTCGCGCGCATCAACTGTGAAGAGCATGTCAGTTTCAGTTTACACGAGCAGTTCTACATTTGTTACTTTGTTGCAGTTTTAAAGGCTGGTTTGTGAAGAACATGTCAGTTTCAGTTTTCCCTTGCCAACTGTGTGCAAACAGCTTCTGCATACATTTTTTTTAATGGTTTTTTTTAATATAATGTGCGTGTTTTAATACAAGTGTTGAAAAGTGGGTGTTTTCGATAATTAGTCCGTAAAAAAGTGTTTGTGTTTAACTACAATAATAATGTGTGTGTTTTCAATACAATGAGCATGTTAGGAAGTGTTTGTGCTGTGCAGTGGAGTGCTGCGTTGTAGAGTGCAGCGCTGTATAGTGGGGTGGTGTGTTGTAGAGTGGACTAGTGTGCTTTGTGGAGTAGTGCATTGTAGAGTGGAGCGCTGCGCTGTAGAGTGGAGCGCTGCGCTGTAGAGTGGAGCGCTGCGCTGTAGAGTGGAGCGCTGCGCTGTAGAGTGAATCCGGCGCTGTAGAGTAGAGTGGAGCGCTGCGATGTAGAGTAGAGTGGAGCGCTGCGCTGTAGAGCAGAATGCTGCGTTGTGTAGTGTTGCGCTGTAGAGTGGAGCGCTGCGCTGTAGAGGGGAGTGTTGCGCTGTAGAGGGGAGTGTTGTGCTGTAGAGTGGCGCGCTGCGCTGTAGAGGGGAGTGTTGCGCTGTAGAGTGGCGCGCTGCGCTGTAGAGTGGCGCGCTGCGCTGCAGACTGGACCGCTGCGCTGTAGAGTGAGTGCTGCTTTGTAGAGTGGAATGCTGCGCTGTACAGTGGTGTGCTAAATTGGGAAGGTCTGCGCTGTAAAGTGGAGTGTTGTGTTGTGCTGCGCTGTAGAGTGGAGCGCTGCGCTGTAGAGTGGAGCGCTGCGCTGTAGAGTGGAGCGCTGCGCTGTAGAGTGGAGCGCTGCGCTGTAGAGTGGAGCGCTGCCCTGTAGAGCGGAGCGCTGCGCTGTAGAGCGGAGCGCTGCGCTGTAGAGCGGAGCGCTGCGCTGTAGAGCGGAGCGCTGCGCTGTAAATCAGAATGCTGCGTTGTGTAGTGTTGCGCTGTAGAGTGGAGCGCTGCGCTGTAGAGTGGAGCGCTGCGCTGTAGAGTGGAGCGCTGCGCTGTAGAGTGGAGCGCTGCGCTGTAGAGTGGAGCGCTGCGCTGTAGAGTGGAGCGCTGCGCTGTAGAGTGGAGCGCTGTAGAGTGGAGCGCTGTAGAGTGGAGCGCTGCAGAGTGGAGCGCTGCAGAGTGGAGCGCTGCAGAGTGGAGCGCTGCAGAGTGGAGCGCTGCAGAGTGGAGCGCTGCGCTGTACAGCGGAATGCTGCGTTGTCTAGTGTTGCGCTGTAGAGTGGAGCACTGCGCTGTACAGCAGAATGCTGCGCTGTAGAGTGGAGCGCTGCACTGTAGAGGGGAGCGCTGCGCTGTAGAGTGGAGCGCTGCGCTGTAGAGTGGAGCGCTGTAGAGTGGAGCGCTGTAGAGTGGAGCGCTGTAGAGTGGAGCGCTGAGCTGCGCTGTACAGCAGAATGCTGCGTTGTCTAGTGTTGCGCTGTAGAGTGGAGCACTGCGCTGTACAGCAGAATGCTGCGTTGTAGAGTGGAGCGCTGCGCTGTAGAGTGGAGCGCTGCACTGTAGAGTGGAGCGCTGCGCTGTAGAGTGGAGCGCTGCGCTGTAGAGTGGAGCGCTGCGCTGTAGAGTGGAGCGCTATACTGGGAAGTTCTGTGCTGTGGAGTGCTGCGTTGTGTAGTGCTGCACTGTAGAGTGGAGCGCTGCGCTGTAGAGTGGAGCGCTGTAGAGTGGAGCGCTGTAGAGTGGAGCGCTGCGCTGCGCTGTACAGCAGAATGCTGCGTTGTCTAGTGTTGCGCTGTAGAGTGGAGCACTGCGCTGTACAGCAGAATGCTGCGTTGTAGAGTGGAGCGCTGCGCTGTAGAGTGGAGCGCTGCGCTGTAGAGTGGAGCGCTGCGCTGTAGAGTGGAGCGCTGCGCTGTAGAGTGGAGCGCTGCGCTGTAGAGTGGAGCGCTGCGCTGTAGAGTGGAGTGCTGCGCTGTAGAGTGGAGTGCTATACTGGGAAGTTCTGTGCTGTAGAGTGGAGTGTTGCGTTGTAGAGTGGAGTGTTGCGTTGTAGAGTGGAGTGTTGCGCTGTAGAGTGGAGTGTTGCGCTGTAGAGTGGAGCGCTATACTGGGAAGTTCTGTGCTGTGGAGTGCTGCATTGTGTAGTGCTGCACTGTAGAGTGGAGCGCTGCGCTGTAGAGTGGAGCGCTGTAGAGTGGAGCGCTGCGCTGTACAGCAGAATGCTGCGTTGTCTAGTGTTGCGCTGTAGAGTGGAGCACTGCGCTGTACAGCAGAATGCTGCGTTGTAGAGTGGAGCGCTGCGCTGTAGAGTGGAGCGCTGCGCTGTAGAGTGGAGCGCTGCGCTGTAGAGTGGAGCGCTGCGCTGTAGAGTGGAGCGCTGCGCTGTAGAGTGGAGCGCTGCGCTGTAGAGTGGAGCGCTGCGCTGTAGAGTGGAGCGCTATACTGGGAAGTTCTGTGCTGTAGAGTGGAGTGTTGCGCTGTAGAGTGGAGTGTTGCGCTGTAGAGTGGAGTGTTGCGCTGTAGAGTGGAATGTTGCGCTGTAGAGTGGAGTGTTGCGCTGTAGAGTGGAGTGTTGCGCTGTAGAGTGGAGTGTTGCGCTGTAGAGTGGAGTGTTGTGTTGTGTAGTGCTGCGCTGTAGAGGGGAGTGTTGCGCTGTAGAGGGGAGTGTTGCGCTGTAGAGTGGCGGGCTGCGCTGTAGAGGGGAGTGTTGCGCTGTAGAGTGGCGCGCTGCGCTGTAGAGTGGCGCGCTGCGCTGCAGACTGGACCGCTGCGCTGTAGAGTGAGTGCTGCTTTGTAGAGTGGAATGCTGCGCTGTACAGTGGTGTGCTAAATTGGGAAGGTCTGCGCTGTAAAGTGGAGTGTTGTGTTGTGCTGCGCTGTAGAGTGGAGCGCTGCGCTGTAGAGTGGAGCGCTGCGCTGTAGAGTGGAGCGCTGCGCTGTAGAGTGGAGCGCTGCGCTGTAGAGCGGAGCGCTGCGCTGTAGAGTACATGTCGTTTTACAGCGCACGCTCCTCTTCAACGCATGCTTCTTTACAGCGCATGCCCCTTGACAGCGCACGCCTAATTACAGCACATGCCCGTTTACAAAACATGCCCTTCTACAGCACACATTGTTTTGCAGTGCATACTACTATACAGTACATACAATTCAATAGCACATACTGCTCTACAGTATGCAACACTACAGTGCAAAACATTCTACAGTGTGCAACATTTTACGCACATATCAATCTACAAAGCACTACTCTACAACGTACACCGCTCCACAGCACATTCTACTGTACAGCATACATCACTCTATAATACACATCACTCTATAACATACAGTACTTTACAGTACATATTACTGTACAATGCACCACAGCTCATGGTACAATAGTGTACAGCACATATTATTTTACTTTGCACACCAATTTACAGCATGCAACATTTTTAAGCACATAACAGTGTACAACGAACATTATTATACAGCATCTACCAATCTACAACGCCCACCACTTACCAATGTACACCACTATACAACCCACACCACTCTATAACACTCTACAGCACAGACTACTCTACAGCACCCTCTACTCTATAGCGTATAGCATTTTACAACACATACTATCACTCTACAGCACAAACCACTGTACAATGCACATTACTCTGGGACGCAAAACATTATACAACGCATACCACTGCTCTGCAATGCACACCACTTTACAGCACATACCACTCTGTGGCGGGCACCAGTGTACAGCGCATACTAATTTACAGTGCACACTAGTCTACAGCGCACATTAGTCTAGAGCAGTGTTTCCCACCCAAACTGTGGTCCGCGGACCCCCAGGGGTCCGTGACACTTTCTCAGGGGGTCCGCAGGCAACCGTTTTAAAAGCACAGAAAAATTTCTTGTATAGTTAGCAGCTTTCCAGCAGCAATAAAAGTGTCAAGATAAAGCCAGTGATCAATGTACCTGCTGGAGCATGAGGAGAGTTTTGTTTAGTGGCAGCTTTGACTTAACTAATGTAGTACAGAGGGTTAATGTGCCTACTGCAAAGAACGTGTAACATGCATTTTAAAAAGCATCATTTTATGTGCATAGGTTTGTGGTTACTGCTTTTGTCACAGATTCTTTTGTTACTGTGCACTTCATAAGTGACAATCCTAATGTAGCAGAGGGACCTATAAACTGTCATCAAAGAGCTGCTTGCAAACTGCATGGTACCAGTTAGTAACTTTTGTTTTTTCCCAGTTATTCATTATCCTGATGCTGCTAAAAAGATTTATTTGGGTGGAAATACATTTTTAATGTTAAAGTCAGTGCTAGCCAGCTGAGTTTGTGCTTTTCCAGACCAAGCACTCTTTAAACATTTTATATACACACTGATTTACATGTACGATTCAATGTTTCTATGTGTGTGATGTAAAGTGCTCTGACATCCTACAATGGTATGAGAGATGCTATATAACAAATGAAATACATGTGACAGAGGGGCTATTACTTCAATATAAAATATTAAGGGCCAGATGTACGATCCGTTTTTATATGCGTGAACGGGTTCGTGAACCCCCTTTCACATGCAAAAATGTATTGGGCCATGTACATTGCCTATTTCGCGTGTCGCAATTTGTGTGCGACTCGCTAAATAGGTTTTGCAACTTGCTATTTGGAAGGGGCATTCCCTTCCAAATAGCGAGTCTTAAAACCATGTACAAATGTTTTGCGGTCCCAAAACACTCGCAATTACCACTTACTTCAAGTAGATGGTAATGCATTTGCAAACGGGAAGGGGTCCACAAGGGACCCCTCCCCCTTTGCAAATGCATGCAAATTAATTTTTTAAGGGCAGGCAGTGGTCCCAGGGACCTCTGCCTGCCCTTAGAAAATGAAACGAAAACCTTTCATTTTTTTTTTTTTTTAAATGCATGGTAAATGGGCTGCATTTTTTTTAAACTGCTTTATTTAAAAGCAGTCCCAGACATGGTGGCCTGCAGAGCCCAGCAGGCACCATACCTAGGAGGGCTGGCATTCCCAATGGGCTCGCAAATTGCGAGAGGCTCATTAATATTAATAAACCTGGCAATTTGCGACCCCATTGGGAATCCGAAACAGTGTTAAACACACTGTTGTACATTTCATTTAGCGACTCGCAACTTGCCACTCGATATGTGTCGCCAATTGCAAGGCGCTAAATGAAATGGTCGTACAGCTGGCCCCAAAATCCTTAGGGGCAGATTTACAAGCCCCTTGCGCCTCTTTTATGCCACCGTTGCATCACTTTCGTGATGCAGTGGCGACGCAAAAGATGCGCCATGCTGCAGGGTGTTTACAACATGACGCATCTGGGAGATGCGCCACGTTGTAAAGCCCTGCGCCAGAAGGAGGCGTTCCAGCGCAGGAACGCCTCCTAAAAGTGGCTAAGTGAAATCTACAAGATTTCACTCAGCGTCACTTTGGGGCCCATGGAGTATTTCTCGTCGTGATTTAATACAATGTCTAGTATAAAAATATTTTAGTTAATATTTCAGTATTAGCCCTTAATTAGTGTTAAAAGCATGCACAGCCTATAATGCATACATGTTAACATTTCAGAAGAGCAAACTAAAAGATTGCAAAAAAGAATAAGGAGAATGGGGCTTTGAATACAGTTACTTTATTGGCTTTGAAAGTGTGTTGCTATAGGATTGGACATTTAAAACGCAAATGCACATATTTCTCTTACCTTTTAAAAGCATTAAGCATAATAGCAGGCAGCGAGGCTAATGCAACTGTTAGGCACTGGCCTAGCAAGTTTGAAGCAATACACATACTCTGTCCCCCTGTATGACAGCCCTTGCTAAAACATCGTTGCAACTCTCTTACCTTTTAAAAGCATGGAGGGTAATAGCATGCAGAAAAGCTAATGCAACTGTTAGGCACTGGCCTAGCAAGTTTTAAGCAGTGAGCATACCCAGTGCTTAATTTGTTTAAAAAAAAAAGGTGCCGGTGCTCAAACCTCAGTTCAGATTCCAGAGGCTGGTGCAATTAAATGTCGGCACGCCAAACTCCAAGGCTGGTGGTCTTTAATACACCTCATGTCTTTTTAATTCACTATCAGCCACTCCCTGCCCCTTTATCTCATTCTTAAAGGCCCCTGCTTTCTCTGTTTGTGAATGTTTTCCTGTCTTTCTCTTCCTCCGTCATCTTTCTCTTCCTTAGTCTTTCAAAGCTGTGTTTTTTCCCCTCTTGTGGTCGGTAAATAACCTGATAGGAAAAAAATAAGAGCAGCTACCCACTAATAAAGGGCTGGTAATCCCCACACGGAGCCACTGGCTCAAATTAAATACTGCCCTTGCACCATCGGCCGTGGTAACGCACATGATTTACAGTTTTTATACCTCAGTGAAGTAAGTGACGATAACTATCGTTGGCTAGTGTTTTATCCCTTAGATTGAGCACAGTAAGGCCACCAGTGGACAGAGTATCTTAAAAGTGTCCAAAAGGTCCCAGTTACAAGTGACTGCTAAGCGTTGCATCTGCCTTTGTGTACTCTATGCAGTAGCCTAACAAGAACGCTTTCCTGCCCCTGCCACAGCTCCCTGTTAAGTAGTAAAAAGCAGCTATTTAATTGTGATCATAGGTGCCTCATACTCCTGGGTCCTGGTGCCAATACACCTGCTGCATCATTGGAAGTTACCACCCTTACTCTACTACATGTTGAGCTCATTCTTGTTGCCTACCGCTCCAGCTGCACCAGCGCGCAGACCTCAAAACTAATTACTCTTCACTTACTGTGAGGCGCTAGTAAATAGGAATGTGATTGCACTCTCTCGTGGCGGCTGATGAGATGCACTAACCAAGGGTTGCAGATATTACATGTCCAAAACCTGGAAACGCAATTGGGAAACATCTCCATACCAAACTTAACAATGGCAACACGTTTTTTTACACTTTACAGCATTAATGCTGTAAAGTGTTAGCTGCTACCTATTTTCACATACCTAATGCAGATGACCCGTCTCCCATGAGACAGTCAATTCAGTCAATGTCGACGTGCTGTCTGGGGCTGCAGCCTGGCTCCAATCAACAAAGACGCACCTCAGTTCCAAAGGAGTGGGCATTTGGCAGCACTAGCAGTAGTGTAATCTATCCTGTAACTTGAGGCAACAGTATTGATAGAGCAATGCACACCATGCCGATATTCAAACAAAATAATCTGGACTGCCCCTCCTCCAGCCCGTTACTTCTCTCACGTGCAAGGCGCCAACTGCCAGCCTAATACACTGTGGGCCCCTCCTCCAGCCCCTGCTCTTTGAAGCATCCCAGGCCAGCATGGGGTGGGGGAGGGATTAACATGTTTACTGCAAACCAACCCTGCCTCTCGTCTCCTCCGGACTGAGGCCGAGGCTACTAAAGATTGTTTCCCTTCTGTGTTTTTTTTTTACAGAAGGCATACTCTTAAAACAGGAAGGCGAGATGGTGAGAAAAGGAAACCTTACCTATCTGGGCCCACACAACGCCATATTCAGGGTCGGATTGGGATCACAATTCGGCCCAGGCACTGATGAAAAAAGTGGCCCACATTCAAGAGGCGTGGCCCATATATAAGGGGCGTGGCCCACATTCTAGGGGCGTGCCCTTTCATGAAACACCATTTGCACAGACAAGGAATGAAAGTGGGAGGATACTGTTCTTGCACAGGACACAGGGCCAAGGTGCCAATGGCCTACATGCTGAGCAACTAAAAAAAATAGCAAGGCCCCTTTTTGTCACAAAATTATTCCAGCCCTCCAGCACAGGAGCACCTGAAAAGCAGCAAGCCCCTGCTATTACTAACCTACTTAGCCCTCCCCAGACCTTCAGCTCAGGAGCAGGTGAACAGAGGTAAGGCCCCTGCAATTAGTAAATTAATCAACCCTCCAGGCCTTGGGGAAATGTCCTGGCAGGGGAGCACAAAACACAGCTTTCTGGGTCATCCAAGGTAGCCAGGTAGCCCGGGGGGGGGAGGCTGAGGTGAAGCTGGTGCATGGGAAGTGCCTTCCCAGTGTGTTCTGGCAGTTTGAATATTCACCATTTACTGTAGTAGTACCCTTGTACCTGTGTATGGTACCCTTTTGTAACTTGCACACGTCACTTTTCTCTTGAAACACACTGTATGCTACCTCTCATTTTTGTTTGCTTTAGATACTTGCACAAGTGCCACCATTGCCTACGTAACGTTTGTTCTTGTGCTGGAGTGTCTGCCATTAATTGCAGTATTATACCTCTACTTGTATTTTGTACGCTTTTGTAACCTGAACACATATCACTTTTTCCTCCTGTAATGTATCGTTTGCTCCTCTTGTATTTTGGTTGCTCACTATTGTCACTTTTGATTCATGTAACTTAACGTTTGCTTTTGTAATTTGTCCACTTATAATTTTCTCCTCATGTATTATTGCTGTTCCTAGTGTGAAGCGCTCTGACACCTTCGGGTAAAGTCCGCGCTATATAAAATCGCATAAATAAATAAATAAAACAAAAAAATTCCAAACATCACCAGGCCCCCACAGCAAGACCCATTCTTCCTCGCCCACTATGCCCTGAATGTGAAGGGCTGTGGGCGAGGTGTTAAAACTAACACCGTTTCTGGGCTGCATGGGCGCCAGGGGGCCGAGGTGCAAATGGCTCAAAGGCCTGAGAAACACCTGGCCCCCAGGGAGGCCGATTATTGCAAACAATCACCCCTGCCCAGCCTCAGCTTGATTGCTTGGCAGGGCAGGGGTGACGGAGAGGCCACAGCTGACAATCGCTGTCTGGCCGCACTGCGAGGCTGCTTTCATTTTTTATTACACTTAGTACATATTTTTTCAATAGCGGGACACAATTTAGAATTAGCCAAATGATTGGGACTCCCACATCTGAAACAAGTCCATTGAATATTCTTCTTTTCATTTTTAACATATTTAGACTTCTAATCATTTTTATTAGAATTTTTGTTCTTTTGTATAGCAATTTTCTTAAGCTTATCTCCGTCCTTTGAAATGCTAAAAACATCTCCTTTATCGTTTCCTCTTATTTCTTTTACAAACTTTTATGAATGTTCAATAGCTCTCGCAATCTCAAAGCATTTAAAGACATCTGATGTTGTCCATAGTCTTTCCTGTACTTTATTTGTTCTCATTAGGATTTGATCCCTTAACACTTTTTTTTGGGAGTTCAACACTGCTTTATTGTGCAAGATGAATCGTAATACACAGCTTTTCGCGCCTACAACCCGGAGGCCGGCAGCATAATAAGGTAACCATAACACAGCCCCGTGGCCGGCATCCCGGAGGCACAGCATATATGTGAGGGAGGATATTAACCCAGCCGGTGTTGTGGGGCAGTGAAGGATGAGCAGCAGCAGAACATTGTTTTTGAATTTTTTGTTCATGTTCATAACAGCTAACGAAACACCCCAACGGCAGAGTAACTAAGATGCAATTCATGTTCGCACAGAAGGTTAATAGGTAGTGAGCCGGTGTGGCAGCCTAGGCAGGCAGAGGTGGGCACAGTACTATAGCCGCAGCACAACTGTTCCAACATTCAAACCATCAGTACCACAAAAATTGATGTGTGTGGTGTCCCGGAGTGTTGCCTAACAGGGGGTGCACTAGCATGTGTCGAATATGGCGTAGGGAGTCCCTGTATGATAGAGGGGGAACGATAGGCTACATAAGGAGGGAGGTCCATGATGTCAGGTACTGCGAGGGGCCCGAAGAGTAGGTAAGATCACTACAGCCAGAGGGCAAGAAACCCCAGTGAGGACAGTCCAAAAAGGAAGTGTGGATACGTGGGCGGGGTCCATGGTCAGGTCTAGAGTTCAAGCCAGGACGCTAAACTGTAACAGGGTGGTCTCCCGGCGGATCTGCGTCTTTGGAGAGTGCGAGGAGATAGCTCACCAGAGGATGCCAGATGTCACTGGGACGGCTCGAGATGGGCAATAACTCAGCGAATGTGGTATGTTGTTCTTGACAGTAGGTCAAGTCCGCCAGCCAGTCCTTAAATTTGGGTGCCCTGCCTCGGTCCCATCGACATGCCACACGCCTTTTGGCCAAGAGTAATGCGGTATCAACGAATTTCCAGCAAGCCCTAGGGAGCTGCAAAGTATACCCAAGGAGTGCCACCAATGGATCCATAGGCACCGCCTCCCCCGTCATCTCCGCGAGAGCACCTGTCACCTGCTGCCAGTAGCACGTCACCTGGGGGCACTCCCATGCCAGATGCAAAAAATCGGAATGTTCGGCGCGACAGCGCTCGCAACGATCATCATCCGCCTGGCCGAATCTGTGTTTCCTCGCCGGCGTGTAGTACACCCATTGTAGGAATTTATAATGGATGATTTTCAATCTGCTACTAGCCGAGATGCGGGAGGTGAGCGCACAGCAATGGTGCCATTGCTCGTCGGTAATATCAGTGGCAAGCTCGGTAGACCAGCGCGTCTGAGCACTAGATTCCGGCATCGGAGCATCGCCCCTGAGCTGGCGGTAAAGGCCAGAGACCAAGTGGGCCCAGTCTTGCGAGCACAACAGGAAATGAAGCGGAGGCAAAACCTCAGGCTCATCGGGAAAGTCGGGCAGGATGTCTCTCATCCCTGCTCGCAGTCGTATATAATAAAAAAGCTCAAGGGGGGTGTGGCTATGTGTCGCAAAAAAGAGTTCCGCCGATTTAAAACGACCGTCGGAGAACAGGTCACCCCAATAAGTAATGTGAATCCTAGCACAGAGGTTGTGGAAACCTTGTTCCCACAAGAGGGTGAGATTAGGATGATAAGTAAGCGGCAATCTGGGTGAGTAGAGTAGTTGACAGGACAAGCTCTTGACTATATGGCGCCATACGTCCAGTGTGCATGAGACCGAAGTATTCGACGTGGTTATGGATGATTCAGGGCAGTGAAGCAACCCATTGAGTGGAAGAGGATGCACTAACCAGTCCTCCACCGCTATGTGCGGCATGAAAGGGGTGGGAGCCATCCAGTGGTAGGCGAAGTGTGTCTGCGCGCACTGGTAGTGTGCCTCAAAATCTGGGACATCAAAACCTCCCTTATCGTAGGGGAGGGTCAGCGTGGACCATTTGAGCCGGGGGCTCCTGCCTCCCCAGAAGAGTCCGCGCAGCTCCATCTTCAGGGTTTTGAAGAAGAAAGCACCGGGGAAATAAGGAATGTTAAGGAAGAGATAGAGAAAGCCGGGAAGGATTACAATTTTTATGAGGGATGCCCTTCCAGCCATGGAGAGCGGCAGGGTGATCCAGCGATCCACAGAAGCGGTCAGCTTGGTTATTGCCACTCCGTAATGTCTCATCCCGGTCCCGGGAGATGCGAATCCCCAGGTACCGGAGGTCAGACTGACACAAGTCCAGTGGATAGTCAAGAGGAAAATCAGTCATTGCTTCCGTTAAGGGGAAGAACTGCGACTTGGACCAGTTGATGTGCACACCTGACATACTGCCGAACGTAACAAATTCCCTGAGTAAGGGATTGAGGTGTGTCTCAGGGTGCTTAACATATAGCGTGATGTCATCTGCATATAGAGACACATCTATTTGACGCTGTAAGCATTGCACCGCCCCGCCCCGGTGTAGGTGACGCAAGCGACAGGCAAGAGGCTCAACTGCTATGGCAAATAACAGGGGGAGAGTGGGCAACCCTGACGTGTGCCTCTGGTGATTGCAATAGGCTGCAATAGGCGACCATTAATCAATACTCTCTCTGTGGGGCCAGTGTAGAGTAGGCGGGCCCAAGATATAAACAATTTTGGGAACCCCATGCTGGCTAGAACCGAGAATAGGTAAGGCCACTCGACTGAGTCGAAAGCCTTGGATGCATCAAGGAAGACGGCTGCAACAGGTATATCAGGATGAACTGTGCGGAGCAAAGAGAACAAAGTACGGAGGTTGTGGGAAGTGGACCGGCCCGCCACAAAACCAGACTGATCAGGCAGCACAAGTCTAGTCATCAGCAGCGACAGTCGGGTGGCCAGTACATTAGCGAATATTTTAACATCACAGTTTAAGAGGGAGAGTGGGCGGTAAGAATTGCAAGATTTAGGATCTTTATCTGGCTTTAGGAGAGAGGTGATCACCACTTTGCGCATAGAGCAGGGAAAAGCACCGTCACTGAGCGACCCCGAATAGACCTCACGAAGAACAGGGGCCATGATATCGATGTATGCTTTATAAAACTCGGCAGGTATGCCGTCGAGTCCCGGGGCCTTGCCGTTCTTGAGGGACATAATAGCCTCGCGGACCTCATTCAATTCGAAAGGCGCCGCCAGGAACGCCCTGTACCCATCGCTGAGCCAGCACAGCGCTACATCATTGAGGTATTCAGCATAGGACGTGCCAGAACCCGTGGTGGAAGTGTAGAGCGAGTGGTAGTGCGTCGTGAATGTATTGAGTATCTCATCCGAGTCCTTAACGGTAGCACCGGTAGTGTCTGTGAGTTCAAGTATAATATTATGTGCTCGTGGAGATTGTGTGAGAGTGGCGAGTACTTTTCCAGGCCTATCTCCCTCGCAATATTTACGGGCTTGCCAATGTTTGCCACGGAACTTAGCTTCCCTGGCAGCCTCCTCCTCGTACCTCGACAGTGCCTCTCTGAAGGCAGCATGTGGTTCGGGTCCAGCCTCAGACACCATGCGGAGTTCCAGAGCTCGCAACTCCTTCTCCAACGTGCTGATCGAATGAAGGATATCGCGCAGAACACCATGGCTCTTGGAGATGCAATATCCCCTAATAGTCACCTTAAATGCCTCCCATATGTGTTCGACCGAGTCCACTGATCCCTTATTTCTGGGAAAGAAGGCTGCTATCTCCTCCCCCAGTTCAGTACGAAACAGGTTAGCTAACAGTATGTCAGGGCGGAGTCTCCAGTGTGGCCGCGGGCTGTCTCATCCAGGTGTACGGAAGTGTAGCAAGACGGGACTGTGATCAGAGTATGTTCTTGGCAGGTGCACTACTCCCACCAATTCCGCAGCTATGCCTCTGGTGACCAAGAAATAATCTAAGCGTGCCCAAGTCCCTGTGTGTGAGGTGAAATGTGTTCCCTCCCTCCCATGTGGATGTGAGTGTCTCCAGGCGTCCAGCAGTCCACCCTCCGTGATCACTCCCTCCAGCACCTCTCGTGCTCTAGGCTTATAGGAGCAGACTCCGTTTGCCCTATCCAGCTTGGTTACCAGCGCCAAGTTGAAATCTCCACCCCAAACAACGTGCCGTGACCCAGCAGTCATGATCTTGCCCCACAGACTAGTGAAGAATGCAGGTGTATCGACATTTGGTGCATACGTGACAACAAATGTGTATGTGTCGCGACCCAGTCTGCCCCACAACAATGCAAAGCGTCCCTCCCTATCAACCAGTTCTCCAAATTTCTGAAACGGTACAATGCGGGCGACAAGAATGGCGACCCCCCTCGCATAGGTGGAATATGAGGAGAAAGTGCGGTCCCCGGCCCATCTGCTCGCAAAGGTGGTTCTACCCTGTGGCGACAAATGAGTCTCCTGCAACATGGCAACCTGGACATGATGTCTATCAAGATAGGCAATGACATTACAACACTTTTTGGCATCATTCAAACCTCGGACATTCCAGGACAAGCAGGTCAATTGTGTGTTTGCATTCAGAGCAGCCATAGAAAGATCAACAATAAGCACAATAGCGCCAACCAAGGCAACAAAATAGGGCCCACCCCACCCCGCCAGCACAGGTGCGCACACCAGAATAGAGTCTGCGCACATAGTCCAGTCGATGAATGCCTCTTCATAGAACATCCCACCCCCCCTCCCACCCCAGCATCCCAATCATGCCAGCAGCCATGAAGCCCCCCCGCACCCCTTCCCCCACCCCTTCCCCCCCAACCTTAGCAACAGCAACAAAAACATCAGCAGTCCAAAGGGGATCACCCAGTAGGGGTATAACAGTACGCACAGCCACTCCCAGGTCCATAGCTCCAGTACTGTACCACCCTCGGTGGAGACTAGGGCCAGGAGAGTGGTCCTTGGTTTACATTACCACAGGAGTGTTGATTCTGTGCAGGTCAATCATTCGTAGGTATCCCAGTGCCTGCGCTCTGGGGAATAAGAAGAGTTCAAACCAGTGCAGATGATGCGCCAGTGCAGCAGGTGTCAGCAGTCAATCATCGTGCAGCGCCGGAGACAGGTCTGCGTCCTCTCGCTCCTCTGCGGCTTCGCGTCCCTCCCTGCGTGCCTTCCGGAGTGATTTCAGAAAGTCCTCTACTTTCTGCGGGTTGGTGAAAAAACGTTGCTTTCCCTGGTGTGTGACCCGCAGCTTTGCCAGGTATAGGAGTGCATAGTCCACTTGGACTTCTCACAACTTCTTCTTTACTGGGAGAAATTTGCGTCGTTCTTCCTGCACCATTGGTGTGAAATCCGGGTATATGGAGAAAATGATGCCATTGTACTGTAGCGACCTTTGAGACCGGGCCGCCCTCAGTGCAGTGTCGCGGTCCCGATAGTTTAATAGTTTAGCAATAATGGGCCGCGGTGGAAGTCCAGGCTTGGGCATTGGCGCCAAGGATCGGTGAGCTCTTTCCACGATGAATTGAGGAGAGAAGGCATCCTCCCCAATCGAGCCTATAAGCAGTTTTTCGACATACAATTCCATCCTACCCGTGTCTGTGGATTCTGGTACATTAGTGACTCGTATGTTGTTCCGGCGGCTGCAGGCTTCCAAGTCCTCATTTTTAGCCGCTATGACCCTGAGCAGATTGTCCATCCTAGTCAGTTGCGCCGTGTGAGTCGAGGTGGCATCCGAGTTGTCAGAAATGCGTTGTTCCGCAGACGTTATCCTCTCCTCGTGGCGATCAACCTTATGCACCAAGGCGACCAGCCGAGCAGTAACTCCATTGACTTTTTCGACGACGGTGGTGAACCCCTGTCTCATCTCCTGAAACAGGTTGTGCAGGTCAATGTCTTTAGCGGGAGATGTGGTAGCCGTCGGGGCTGGCGCGCTGGGCCCAAAATCCACCGGTGCCGATTTCGCGCCCCTTTTGGCGCCGTCGAAACTGAGCTTTGCTTGGCGGTTATCAGGCCGCACCATACTGGCAACAGGTCGCAACACCTGAGTGTCGTGCAGTGTATCAGCACTTTGGGCCCAGGGGTCAAGCAGGTGAGCACACAGGAAGTCTGTTTGCGCAGTCCACACAGGTAGGTTGCGACGCAACAGTCGCCGGACAAGGTAACGTTCTTGAGGATCAGTGGGCGCCCAGCAGGAGGGCACGGGCACCTGGCAACCCCCCGCACTCCTCGGGTGCTCCGGTGACGAGGGGCGACAATGCCCAGATGAAAGTGGCACCACAGCTCCCCCCAGCGGAGTTGGCAGGCCGCAGATGCAGTCACGCTATGCAGCGGCGATTTTAAAGACCTAGATCACTAGGCCCAGGAGAAGGCAGAGTTCTGGTTGAAGAAGGTGCCATTAGAAATCTCGCCGCGCTTAGGTACTGTCCAGGGTCCCTCCACGCATCACAGTATCAGGGGAAGGGCCAGATCAGCAGCTCGGGGGACACGGCCCCGCATTTAATGATCCCCAGGTGTGTAGAAGCAGGCAGGGGTGCCCTTGGCACCAAACGTAAGGGCGAATTACGTCAGAGGCACAGCCAGATGCAGCGGTCCCCTCTGCTGCGGGGCCCATGTGCGACCCCCACTCTCCAATCCGGGCACCTCTCAGTTCCGCGCCACCCCGCCGAGTGCACTTGCTGGATGGGGGCCTCTCTGGGCGCTCGGGGGTCGTCCCGCCCCACGGTGCGCCTCCAGGTGCAGGAATCAGCTCGCCTGCGGCCCCGGCGGCAAGGATCAACAGCAGCAGGGGGGGGGTCCACGCAGGGGAGGAGGCGACAACCACTCACCCCCGCTTCGAGCCTCCACGCAGCGCCTGCTCTGACTCCGGGCGGCCGCCCAGGCTTGCAGCCTACCTCCACGTGGCCGTCCCCGACGTTTCATAGGTGGCCGCAGCCGGCCCTCTCAGCTCGCCGGTCCCAGAGCAATCGCCGGTGGATTTTCAAAAGGCGATAACTCCAGCCCCGAACCTCGCAGCGACACCAGACTTGGGTCGAGTGTGAATAATAGCGTCCTGCAGCAGACTAGGGGAAAATCCGACAATTTAGCACCCTGTGGCGAAGGATATACAAAGGATAATTGACCAAGGAGCGGGAGCTACGCGCCTAGGCAGCTATTCCGCTTGTGCGCCCTCTAGCGCCCCCCTGATCCCTTAACACTTGTTCATAAGTGATATGCTCAAAATCACAAGTAACAGCAAGTGATCGGAGAGCTGATACAAAATCCTCAATAGACTCATCAGCATGCTGTTTACGAGAATAGAAAATAAACCTTTCCATTACTGTATTCTTTTTTCCAAATCTTATTTTCATTTGTTCAGAAGCATTGTAAAAAAAAAAAAAAAAAATTCACAGGGATTAATTAAAGCAGGTAAGGTAAAAAAACTCCTTTAATTAAATTCCTCCAAGACAATGTTTTAAAAGTGAAAGTTTCCTTTCTGGTTCACACTCTGCTCCTTCTAAAACCTCCACATAGGCTAAAAAAACAGGTTCCCAAACCTCCCAATCCATAGGTGGTTCACCCTTACTTGCCAAGAATTAAGGAGGAGGAGCAATTCCACTCATTTTTTTTTATATAGTTGATAACGTGGCAATAATTCTGTACATATAATAAAATGTGGTCAAAAAATAAATAACTTTGAAAATGCTTTTTTTTTTTTTTAAGTAGGAACAAAATGTTATTTGATGTGTGGTTAAATAAATGAAACAACCTTCCAAAATAGTATAGTAACTGGTACCTTATTTCATTTGTCCAGTATGAAGAGCTGCCAGAATAGAACAAACGATAAATTTCTACGTGGATTAAATATCTCAGTTGCAAGTGACTGCGAAGTAAATACCAATAATTTACTTCGTAGAGTAACTGAAAACTCAAAATGGCCGCTGCTACGTGGTTTTTACGTCTTTCGAGGAAATAGATCTTGGACGTCTGACATTATTGTTTTTACAGGAGATCGAGCTGGAAACTGTTACTAGCTCAAAATCACAATATACGTCAGAACAAACTTGCGCTGATAAACGTTCACGACGGTCTCGTGCAGAAAATATCCTTCGTCCAGAAAGTGCTCAATCTCTCGGTAAGAAAATATATATAAATTACGATACCTTCAGAGATCTTCAGCATAGACAACACAATGAAAAATTAGATAAACCGCCGCCGTTTAGTACAAGAGTAGCCCACGAAGAATACATTAAATTCAAAATATCATAACCAACTTCCAATAATTGGTTAAAATAGTTACGTTGTTCGTTTCCTAATCGTCGCCAGTGTAGAAAAGATACCAGGAAGCATGAAGGCATTTCCTTGAAGGTTTATTGTATTTTAATGTCCTCTTCAATTCCCGGTCATCATCATAATGCCGGCATACCATTTTAATCAACACAACATCAATATTCAAAAGATGCACACTCTGGAACAATGCATAACATTACATCACATGACACCACGAGACAGACACGAGACCATAACTTACTGTCTCGTGTCATCTCGTGTCCGTGTAATAACATGCCCCTAATGTAACACCTCCAAGGCTACATTGGGTTTCCCAAACTATTGATTGCGGTGAAATTGGGGCAGAATATCCTGAAATCTACCATAGCAAGACAAAGTTTAAATAAATCCCAAACAAATGCAAAGGCAACATGGAAATAAACAACCCAGACAACAGTCTCTGTGGAATTCTCTCATCAAATGTATGTGAAGCGATGGCAAAATAATTTCCACAGCACTCATACTCGTCTACCCAGAAACCAGAGGCGCTCCTTGGCTCGGGGGGTGGTCCCGGAGGTGAGCCTTTGCTCAGGTGGGTGTCCCTGGCTCACCTCAAGTTTTAGCCCTGCAAGAAGGTTGCAGGAGAGCCAAGAGATACAGTTAGGCTGGATGAGAAAACATGTTTTGTGGTAGTAAACAACAAAAGGCAATACAAAAAGAAAATGCTACCTGAAGACATCACCAATAAAAAAGAATCCGCAACATAACGATAAACAACTATACAGTACATCAACAAGGCATACAACTCAATGCAACAAATCAATAACACAATAGCCACACATCATAACAAAATAGCAAAAAAAGAAACACAGCAACCGAACTCAATACCACAAAATTCCTATACCCAGGACCACTGGAAACATACTGCTGGGTTGACTAAATTGTGCAGCATGAAAAAGCAAATTATGCTGCCAATGAATCAGACCTGCAATAAGGACACTTTATTCAGTAGTCGGCAGGGAACAAGCCCTAAAAAAATAAGTGAGGGGGGACTAAATAAGTTAGGCAGTAAGCAAGTGATATCATGGTGCATGACATCACAGCGCATGATAATGCATGTGACATCACAGGAAGTGGCATCACAACCCTTCACAGGATTGGCAAGCAAAACAAAAAGATGGATTTAATCCAGTTCTGTGACTGGAGGTGAATGTTTGATTTGTTCAGTAATCCATCCATCATCTGCTCTTTTAGGTTTCACCTGCACAGCGGTTGCGCTTTGCTTGTGAAATCTATTGTATTTAATGTAAATCTTAAAAGGGGCTCCTTGTATTCCTTGCTTTTGAGTGGTCCCTGAGCCTGCCACTTACTTTTCCTCCATTTCTATTGGCTGTAGCATTTACCAATGCTTGTTCCTGTGTGCTTCTCTTATCAGTCTCATATTGCAGAAGTACTAATCCCATCCGCTTTTGACGCACTTAAAAAAAATATACATTTTGCCTACACAGCGTTTGTACTGTGCTTGTTTACCTAATCTCCTCTGCACAGCATGTGTACATAATCATTCTCACCCTGGCTGCACACATTTCAAGTGTGCATGCTTGCTCAGATTTTTTTTCTCCATTTATTATTATATGAGTCTTGGAACGCATCATGCCCTAAGCCTTGCTTTCAGCTGAGCCCTGCCCTCTGCAAAGCCTCAAATTAATTTGCTATCCCTGCTTGTTTACCTTCCTGTTTCTTTGCGGTGATTTACTGATCTTTCGGCACCCTATCATTGCCCCGTTTGAGATCTGCCCCTGATTTTCCCTGGGGACCAGGCTTTGTTCGCATGATGCTGACAGAGCTTTGGTGTCCTGTTGCCGGAGCTGCTGTCCCAGGAGACGAGCCTGTGAAAGTCGCTTTTTGGGGGTTTCAGGCCATGATGCTGCAGAAAGTCCAGGTCCCGGAGAAGGCAGTGGAGGCGGAACTCAAAGGGTGAGTGAAGCCAGGCCCAGACAATCTTCTGTTGCATTTTTCCCTGTCTCCCCCCATTCTGCCAGTCTTTCTTGCAATTCTCTTTTTAGGTCTCGCTGAGTCAGTGCACATGCGCTGCTTGGAGAGACATTTAGAAGCGGCTTTGGGAAGTGCTCCAAAAGCGGCTAAAACGCGCTGCTGCACGCGCGTCCCTTGCGTTGTATCCCTGCCATTCTCATTATGTGGGCTCGACTTGTTATCTAAACCTGCCACTCACTTTTGGATAACTATGCTGCCCTTTACAAACTTTGTAACACTGCTGTGCGCACGTCAGTGCCTTTGAACGTTAGCCGAGTCGCTAAGCGCACTTATGTTTAAATATGCGAGTTAAGATTGACTCAACTTGAAGGAAAGGCTAGTTCCTAGCATGTACTTGTTGCAAACACAGCGGCAGCCGGAAGAAGCACCGAAGCTGCCGTTTGGAGGCACGGGCAGTCTCAATTCATTAACATTGCCCAGCTCGCTCCTGGAAGATTAGGTTGAGATATCTGGGATTCAAAGGAATTGAACCGAATTCAGAGAGAACACGAACAACGTATATCTGTTAGGGCAAAAAAGTCAAAAACGAAATCCAATAAACAGAGTATGCAAGGATGCCTCTCAATAAGTCTTGTGTCTGTTTATTTGTTTTTATCTTTCTGCATCAGCACCACTCAAAACTCTTGAATCAAGAGAGCTCCAGACATCAGTGTCTGATTTAAATACGAATGCAAAAACCACAGTTGATGGACAGAATGCAGAACCATGTCATACATTCACCCAAGTACAGAGATCTGGGCCTAAATCCATCGTTTTTGTGCACTCCACACCACCCCAGTTCAGATATGGCTACATGCAAATCAGTCTGACCCTGTGCCTCATGGGAACAGTCCAGCCCGATCTCCCAAGCCATGCCTTCCCTGGACCGGAAACAAGCTTCCGAGGACCGGTTTCTGGCATTCCAGCCATCTTCAGCCCGGCTTGCTTGAATCCAGTGGTGTGGAGAGCATGGGACTCACGTCTGAGCATACCCATCCCACTCGGGGTGACAAATGCAAAAACCACAGTTGATGGACAGAATGCAGAACAATGTCCTACATTCACCCCAGTACAGAGATCCGGGCCATCATATCTCTTGAACGTGTGTTTACCGCCAGCGAGAGCTGGACAGCTCTGGGCCATACCACCTCAGCAGGCAACTTTGGTTTCGTTCAGTGCGCGAGGTATGACAATTCTTGGGGCTTTGGACAGAACGCAGTGGCAGCCCTCTGTTTCCACATTCTTGAAGTGACCCTGAGAAAGGACAGTGCCGACTGAGGGCCCAATTGGTCCCCACTCAGGAGGCGAGCCGCTCCTCCCGCCCCCACCATCCTGAGATTTATCGCTCCGTCTGTCATGGGGCAGCAGGTCTGCCATGGAGTGCTGCACTGGTTTATATAGCGCAAACTCGGGCCAAGGGCTTTGAAGCACTTTATATGAGCAGCAGTTACATTACAAAAGGTCCATTTTTTATTATGCGTGTTTTTCCCAATCTTGAGAGGCACTGCGAGTCATCAGCCAGCAGACTCAGTATTGTATTCCCAGGTGAGTGAACCCTGAGGCACGTGTAATCTGGCTGAGTATGTGCATTACTCGCCCCTTCCACACACACACACACATTTTGCGACTGCCCTTGCTATGTTGGGTGGTATCCCTGGGCTGCGCTGCTGATGTTCCTGCTCTGAATCAGAGGTTTTAGGGGCAGTAAGAGGGTGTCCGGTATAGTGTGTGTGGCCTGCAAGTAATTGTGTGGGTGTGAGTAGGATGAGCTTTTCATCTTCCTAGGCAGCATTTAGTAAAAGGAGGCTGGTTCATGCATAACAAATACTTAAACGGAAACGAAATAATGTACTTCTTTAAAATCAGCAACTTGCTGTTTCTAGGCCACTACTCTTGATTTTCAAATCTGTTTAGCAGATCTAAAGCACGGTTTAAGAGTTCTTAGAGACAGTTACTCTAATAAGCAAAAACTGCATGTTAGTACTGACAAGATGGAATCTAAAACATGGGTAATCAACCTGCTCTTTTCTTGACTGAGACACAGGCACCTCATGGAGAGAGGATGTTGTCAATCGGCTAGACTGCTGACTTTGGTGCTGGAAACCAGGGTTCGATCCTCGGGGTCACGTTTACATCATGTGATTCTGGGCAAATCACATAATCTCCCCAATCTCCTCATCTCAGTGAAGCCATTAGCGAAAACTTTAATTCACTTACCTGCTTTCACTGCAGCTGCAAGTTTAATTTGGGCCTCAATCACCACATACATGGCAGCTTTCCAATTTATTCACGGGCTATTCAAATTGACCGTACCGAAGAATTCCATGGAGACTTTGTGAAAATCCGACTTGGGACTGGCAATCAATAAGATTTGTTGGGCAACCCACAACTGACATAGATAGGTAAGAAGTTTATTTTATGAAGCTGATGAAATTCCAATAATTAGCTAGAACATCTCTAAGCAACATCAATACAATAACATAATACAACTAACTACCACATATAACACTTTTAGGTACAAATTTTTAACAAAAAACACATCAACCACAATACTCTACAACATAGCACAGACTTCTAAATAAAATACTTATGGTCCCAAAAGCGAGACCGATTGGCTATGCCGAACTCCACTGGACCGACCACCGCTGCATTCATTTGACCTTCAAGAAACCAACTACGCACCACTGCACCCAACAGCTGCCTCGCCGCTGTTGGAGCAAAATCACCGAAGACCAGCTGATCACCACCCTCGCCCAGAACCCAGCCACCGACCCACACCAGCCCAGATGCCGCAGCCCCCAACCTCAGACAGTGGATCGACGACTGCGCCAACACCCTCACCCCGCTCAAGAAACCCTCCAACAGCCAGGCCAGCAAGAGAGCCACCTGGTTCACTGACGAGCTCCAGACCTTCAAACGCGCATGCCAGAAACTGGAGAAAATATGGCTCCACAAACGCACACCGGACAACCACACAGCCCACAAGGACGCCACCCGCAGACATCACCACCTCATCAGATTAGCCAAGAGATCCTCCTTCAAAGACCGCCTGGACAACAATGCACACGACAGCAAAGAGCTCTTCAGCATCGTAAAGGAACTCTCCAACCCCAGCGTCAATGCCAACGACATACCGACCTCACAAGAACTGTGCGACTCTCTAGCCATCTTCTTCCACCGCAAGATGGCTGACATCCACGACAGCTTAAACACCACAACCAACCCAACTACGTCAGACTCCACCTCCCATGTGAACACCACCAGCGCCATCCGCCTGACCACCTGGTACAACGTCAACGACGACGAGACACACAAAGTCATGCACTCCATCTACTCAGGATCTCCGCCAGACCCGTGCCCACACCACATATTCAACAAAGCAGACGCAGCCATCGCTCCCCAACTACAGAAGGTCATCAACATCTCCTTCGAAACAGCGACATTCCCGGAAAGCTGGAAGCAAGCCGAAATCAACGCCCTCCTCAAGAAGCCCAAGGCTGGCCCCAAGGACCTCAAGAACTTCCGGCCCATCTCCCTGCTCCCGTTCCCGGCAAAGGTCAGCGAGAAAATCATCAACAAGCAATTGGCCCGCCACCTGGAAGAAAACAACATCTTGAACCCGTCCCCGTCCGGATTCAGACGAAACCACAGCACCGAGACAGCCCTCATCACCGCCCCAGATGACATCAGGCGCCAACTAGACAACGGCAAAACATCAGCCCTCATCCTCCTGGACCGGTTTGCCACCTTCGACACGGTCTGCCATCGCACTCTAAAGACACGCCTCCTAGAAGCCGGAATCAAAGAGAACGATTCAGAAAAGGGGGTGGTGATGAACAGAGTGTCTGAATTAAGCAGACCACTCTTACCCAGTCCAAAGATCAGGGCTTGATCCATCACCGTTATTTAGCTCACTGCACCATCCCAGCTCAGAACCTGGCTATATGCAAATCAGTCTGTCCCTGGCCCAGTGCATCATGGGAACAGGGCAGACTAAACTACCAAGCCAATTCTTCACCAGAAAGGAGACAAACTTCCGGGGACCGGTTTCTGGCATTTCAGCCGTCGTCGGCCCGGCTTGCTTGAATCCTGATGGTGCAGTGAGCAAGGGACTCATGTCCGAGTATACCCTGCCACACCTATAGTGGCCAAAAACGATTCAGAAAAGGGGGTGGTGATGAACAGAGTGTCTGAATTAAGCAGACCACTCTTACCCAGTCCAAAGATCAGAGCTTGATCCAAGAGATGGCCTTTGACTGGACCACATCCTTCCTCTCCGGCAGAACCCAGAGCGTTCGCCTCCCACCCTTCCGATTCGAAGCCACCGACATAATCTGCGGCGTCCCCCATGGCTCATCACTCAGCCCGACGCTGTTCAACATCTACACGGGCCCCCTCGAACAAGTGACCCGCCATCACTACCTCAACATTATCTCCTATGCCAACAACACCCAGTTCATCCTCTCCCTCACCAAGGAGCCACACACTGCAGAACCAACCTCCACAAGGGAATGAAGACAGTCGCCGACCGGATGAGGAGCAACCGTCTAAAGCTGAACTCTGACAAGACAAAGGTACTCATCCTCAGACCCCACCCCCTCAGCCTGGGACAACTCCTCGTAGCCGACCACACTGGGCACTGCCCCAACACCCACCGACCATTCACGCAACCTACGATTCATCCTAGACTCCTCCCTCTCCATGGCTAAGAAGGTCAGCGCTGTCTCCTCCTCCTGCTACAACACCCTCCATATGCTCCACAGGATCTACAAGTGGATCCCGACCGAAACAAGAAGAAGTGACATAGGCCTTCGTCAGCAGCAGACTGGACTACGGCAACGCACTCTACGCAGGAATCCCAGCGAAACACCTACGATGACTACAACGTATCCAAAACGCCTCCACCCTACTGATCGTCAACGTCCCCCGCCGCAGCCACATCAACCCCACCTGAGAGACCTACACTAGCTCCCCGTCAACAAGAGGATCACCTTCAAGCTCCTCACCCACAAAGGACTCCACAACGCCAGGCCAGCCTACCTTAACAGCAGACTCAGCGTCTACACCCCCACCCGCCAGCTCCGCTCCGTCAGCCTCTCCCTCGCCGCTGTCCCCTGCATCCAACGAACGACCTCCGGCGGCAGATCCTTCTCCTACCTCGCCGCCAAGACCTGGAACACCCTCCCCACCCACATACGGCAGACCCAAGACCTACTCACCTTCAGAAGACTCCCCAAGACCTGGCTCTTCGAGCAGTAGCAGCCTCCCCCCTCCCCCAACAGGGGGCAAAATTCAAATTTCCTTTGTCACTTTCCAGGGAAATAGCCTTTTCCAACAATCTCGGAAATTGCAATCTAGCGTTTCTCACAGTTAGTGCTTTGCTTTCTGAGCAGAGAAAACACGAGCATGAAGGGCAGACGGAGAGAAGCAAAAGAGGACCACAGATGGAAAACACATGGACTCTTACGGAGTGCTTCAGCTGAAACAAATAAGTAGTTCACTAAACACCCACAGGGAAAGGTATAAAAGCCACACATCCAGTGCAATGAAATCTCCAGGGCCGGTGTGTTAATCATCCTAGCTTGTCACAAGACTAACAGACTGCATCACAGAAGGCCATCGACTAAGAAGCAAGCAGATGAGCGTCCATAACGCCAATATTAAGCAACCGGCACGCTATTAACCCTGGTGAACTCGGTAATCCCACAATATGTCTTTTCCAACCAAGCAGCTACACTGTCTGGCAGCTTCGAGTACAAAAATAAAACATGAAATCATAACAGAGGCTACACGAAACTAAAAAAAGTAGAGCCGCTACTATTCCAAAACGAATTTGCACTGGAAATACTATGCTGTAAAAACCAAAGCACTTACTTTCGGAGATTTCGTCAGCCAGATTAGACATTTGGAATGTCTCTCTTGAAAGGGGAAACCATGCATTTGCCATATACCGTACGTCAGCCAAGCTGAGGAGCAGCAAAGAATAACGCTGCGAAGACGGTGGAAAACAGCGAAGGCACAAGCATACACTTATGCAATCTACACCATGGGGAAAATGCGGCCAGGGCCTTATCTGTGGACATTGTGCTATCCTTGGAATAAAGGTAAGAGTGATGAAACGTGAAACGTAGCAACAATACGACTTTATGACATAGAAATGACAAAGGTATACTTTTAGAAAAATCTGGCTGTTGGATTCGACTCAAACCACACATTTCCTTTTGGCAGAACCTAATAGTATTTCCTGTTAGGCATCATTAAGGAGGTAACCACATTACGGCCAGTCTGCAGTGAAGGACCCACTCACGGACGAGTTGACTTACTCTGGTAAAGAACGCATCGGCAGGTACCAATTCTCCCTCGGCTGCACACAGGCAGTGCACTCCATGAAAGGTTAGCCTAATGACAACGAATCAAGATATTACTTTGAACAGGCTTTATGTCAACCCTAATTAGCCGTCAAGGCCAGTTCTGTCCCAGCATGAAGCAGACTCCGTTAATTAAAGGGGTTGCAAGTTCGCACGTACCGACAGCATCTGAAGTTGGCCTCTTGCTTTAAACATTGTAAAATACACTCAGCCTTTTGCATGACAAGTTGTATCACTTAACCTTTAGAGTCCATTTCTTGTTGAGCCAGATTGTGTTTGTGTGGGTCTCTATTGGGTACCAGAGGGTGGGGGCTAAGAAAAAATTGCGGGGGGGGGGGGGTGGAGGCTGAAACTTTAAGCAATAGGCAGAGTGGAGCTGCAGGGGCTCTAAGAAGGGGTGAAACAACAAAGCTTCATTAACATGCAAATGGCCTTTTAAAGACCTGTGAAGTGCTCGGGTGCGGCTGTGTGTGCCCGGGAAGCTGTCTCATCCCGGACTACCACACACGACGTGGGGGTGGGGGGGGGGGATATGGGGTTGGCACTGAAGCCCTTTGAGTCCAATGGGTGTTGCGCGCTTGTTGGGTATACCCATCCAGGACTAAAACAAGCATTCTGTAGTAAATAGTCGGGTGCAAATGCTTTCAGTCGGGTAATGTGACAGGTCTGTTCGATTTCACCTGGGATTTTACATACCCACCCTGACAAAAATACACACACACTCTCTCCTATGTTTTGAAGGCCTTGAAAAATGTTGATTAGTTTGAACGCTAACAATCTGCCTCTTAAGCCCCATTGTGTCCCGTTTCTCATACAAACATGTCATAGTGTAATTGTTAGTAAATCTGAATCTCACCCCCCACCATACTGAGCAAGCCACACCCTTGACACCCATTAATGACGGAGTAGCAGTGCAAGGCATGCACTGCATACAAGCATTCATTATATAGACTGAAAATTCCCCTACTGCAATAGGAAAGATTTGCAGGATGATACTAGCCGTGGGGAACGATTCAAGAATCCACACAGGAGTGATGGGGTAGCCACTTTGTTACAGTATGTCACTATAGAGCATACTCAGAAAGGACAGAAGGGCGCCCGGATAACAGTCATGTTAAGGACCTATAATCCGTTAAAGGGTGTAACTATAACGATCTTTTAGAGTCTACCCAGGTCCAAGAGAGTAAAAATCCACTGGCAAACAAGAACTCAAGACAATACAACGGAATTAACAAATGTTATTGTATTTATTGAATGGCCATTAGATCTACTGATTTGTGGCCTAGCAAATATGCTTCACCACAAATTAGTAGATCTAATGGTCATACAATAACATTCACCACTATTTCATGTGGAATTTGAAGTTTCAAAGAGATTTAAGACATTGCTTGGTAAAGTTAATCTACAGTGGGAGTGGAATTGACATGGACTGCAACTGCTACTAAAGATTAGTAACAGGACAGCCCAACCAAATGCCTTGGTAGGAGGCAGCTAGAAAAAAATCATTTTTAGTGTCCAGGTAAAATCTATAGGCACAATCCATTTTGTCCACTGGTTACAAGTAGACTGGCAAAGTGGTCTACAGAGACAGTCCAGGAGCAAGCAATGTGGGAGATGAGCTACACCTGTTTGGAGGGAAGAGTCGACATACATTACCGCCTCTGAGCCCCTACACACAAGGGCGTAGCTTGCACAGTATGTTTGTGGGGAGTGAGCTTCAAATTTCCCAACAATCACACTGGGACATCTTGATAAAACATATTATATAAAAAGCAGGACATAAGGAGGGTTAAGGGGCAGATTGTTTGGGGTACTTAAAAAATAATATTTTTCGAACAAATCAACATTTTTAAGGTCTTCATAACATGAGAGAGAGAGAGTCTGTATTTTTCTCTGGGTGGGTATGTAAAAATCCCAGGTAAAATCCAACAGACACTTCACATTATCCAACTGAAAGCACTTGTACCAAACTATTACTACATAATGCATGTTTTAGGGGATGGAACACCCCAAACACACCCCCCTGGAGCTACGCCCCTGCCCACACAGCAGATGCCCCACACTCTTTACATCCAAGGCTCTTCTCTAACATGACAAGTACATTGTAGAACATCCAGGAACAGAAGCGTGAGATTAGCCCACCACATCCATTGGGTAGAGGTAACTGAAATAAATATATTGCAGAATTAATCAGGGAACACCCTTTGACAGGAGAGGGCTCTGTTGAGTGAGTGTCTTTATCGCTACAATTTAACTTGGATAAATAATGTGCTCTTACCAGGTATGCACTGTGGATGATGCAGTGTGTATTGAAGTTAGAACATCTTGCTGCCACGTACTAATGGAAGACCCGGAACACTGACTTGATCAGTTGCCATGTACGAAGGTTGGGATTGAGAAGTTGAGTTTCTGCAGCATTTTGGATCCTTGGCAGCTTGCCATGGCTAGCGTCAAAGTGGTCTGGTTGAGGATATGCCTTGGTGACTGCAGACTCGTCAGTTTTCACATTGTGTAAAAATGCGCTCCTTGGGACTTGGTTTGAGGGATCAGGTAAAGGTTCGAGTTCATAATCACACTGTGGTTTCTTAACTTATTTTGATTTCTATGGGAAGGAATGTAGAGGCATATCAAGGAAACGCACTAAATATCTAATTTCCCACTTTGTGCGATTCTGTTTAACGCCACTTATAGCCGGATTTAATTGCCGAGATATCGCATTATTATCACGGCATATCTCCACGGCGATTAAACCCTTCGATAGCGGCTTGAAACAGAATCTCGCTAAGCTCGAAATGCAAAATTTAGCGCGTTTCCTTGGTATGTCCCGTTGCCTCAGCCGTACAATCCATCTGCCATTAAAAGTATGGCTAATTTAGTTTCTGATCAAGCGTTACAAACCCACGATAACCACGGTTAGCATGGTTTATTTCTTCACATCGCAGGTTTGCTTGAGGCTTGATGATATTGCGCTGCCGTGTCAGTGTGGATTTCAAGGGAGAAATGTAAGGGAACGCCTACTTTGCATGTCATTAGCGATATTCATCGCTGACATGCAAAATAGAGTTTAAAGGCCTGCTCACTCAAGGAAACACGTGTTAGAGTGCCCTTGTTGATACTGCGATCGAATTATCACTGCTTTTCGGCCGAAAACGGCCGCTAAAGCGGCGAGAATTCTCTTGATAATATGCCCCCGAGTTCCTTGCGACTTGCAAAAATTCGGTCACACTAGCAGATCTTTCACCTTCGTAAGAGCAGTGGTCGAAGTGGGGAAAAAAAAGTAGGGGAACTGTGGGTGGAGAATCAGGGGGCGGGAACAACCGTAGATTGAATCAGTGGGCGGAGTCAGGGGTGTGGCTAGAAATAGCAAAACATACCAATTTTTAGTACGTTTAGCATTTCACTGACCAGTTACAGCTTATAACGTTATTTAATTAAAAGAATGGATATGTTTATTTGAGGTTTAATTCAGGAAAAAGCAAACACTCATAGGGAATACAGGTTTATGTAAAGCATGTGAAATATAAGCAGGAACAACATGTTACCTTAATGCTTTTACTCTCATTGTTCAGAAATCCATGATTATTTTTTGTCTCAAACATTGAGGTCATGAATGCAGGGCTCCTCCTATACACATGTGTTAAGCAGGGCTTAGAAGAGAAAGGGACTCTTCAGGAGAATCTAGACTCACGGAAACCCACAAAGGCTCCTTCATATTCATGTCAGCCAGCTAGCTACTCAATCATAATATAGTAAAAAGAACAACTGGTGGACAGAATGCAGAGCAATATCATACATTCACCCCAGTGCAGAGAGATGGGCCTAAATCCATTGTTTATTTGCTCACATGTGATTCCAGTTTGGACCCAGCCATATGCAAATCAGTCTTGATCCTGTGCCCAATGAGAACAGTGTAGCCCGAACTGCCAGGCCAGGTCCTCCCTGGACTGGAAACAAGCATCCTAGGACTGGTTTCGGGATTTCAGCCCTCATCAGCCAGGATAGCTTGATTCCATTGGCATGGAGAGCACAGGACTCATGTCTGAGCATACCTGTCCCACTCGGGGTGACAAATGCAAAAACAACAATTGATGGACAGAATGCAGAACAAGGTCATACATTCACCCCAGTTTAGAGATCGGGGCTTAAATCCATCGTTTTTTGCTCACCATGCCATTCCAGTTTGGACCCAGCCATATGCAAATCAGTCTTGATCCTGCGCCCAATGTGAACAGTCCAGCCCGAACTGCCAGGCCATATGTATTCAAGTGTCCTTTCATTGGGGAAGTGAACACAAATCAGTACCCACTGAACTATACACATAACATATTGCTCTTTGATATGCATGGTACATGTTCTTTGCAGCAGGCATATTACCCCTCTGCACTACCTTAGATGAGTACAATAGCCACTAGACAAAACATGCTCCCATCTCCCTCCAGCAGGTACATTGATCACCAAAGTTATCTTGGCACTTGTATTGTTGACCGAAACCTTCTGAATATACAAATAACTTTGCAGTGTTTTTAAAACTCCAGCACTTGTACAAAACCGGTCCCCCCCAAACTAAACTGGCCCCCTACCCTTCCAGTCACCCTGGGAAACGCCTACTCCTGCCCTTTCACTGCTCCTGTCCAGTCAGTACTCCTGCTCATGCTCGATCAACACTCCTGCTTCGTCAATTCCCCCAACCCCTCCCTTCTCCTGGCCCGTCACTTCTCCTGCCCTGTTCACCGCTCCTGCCCCGTTCACCGCTCCTGCCCCGTTCACCGCTCCTGCCCCGTTCACCGCTCCTGCCCCGCTCACGGCTCCTGCCCCGCTCACGGCTCCTGCCCCGCTCACCGCTCCTGCCCCGCTCACCGCTCCTGCCCCGCTCACCGCTCCTGCCCCGCTCACCGCTCCTGCCCCGTTCACCGCTCCTGTCCCGTTCACTGCTCCTGTCCCGTTCACTGCTCCTGCCCCGTCACCTCTCCTGCCCCGTCACCTCTCCTGCCCCGTCACCTCACCTGCCCCGTCACGTCACCTGCCTGTCATGTCACCTGCCTGTCACTTCTTGTGCCCGGTCACCTCTCCTGCCCAGTCTCCTCTCCTGCCCTGTCGCCTCTCCTGCCCCATCACTGCTCCTGCCCCGTTCACTGCTCCTGCCCCGTTCACTGCTCCTGCCCCGTTCACTGCTCCTGCCCCGTTCACTGCTCCTGCCCCGTTCACTGCTCCTGCCCCGTTCACCGCTCCTGCCCCGTTCACCGCTCCTGCCCCGCTCACCGCTCCTGCCCCGTTCACCGCTCCTGTCCACCGCTCCTGTCCCGTTCACCGCTCCTGTCACGTCACCTCTCCTGCCCCGTCACGTCATCTGCCTGTCACCTCTCCTGCCCCGTCACCTCTCCTCCCCGTCACCTCTCCTGCCCCGTCACCTCTCCTGCCCCGTCACGTCACCTGCCTGTCATGTCACCTGCCTGTCACCTCTCCTGCCCCGTTGCCTCTCCTTCCACGTCTCCTCTCCTGCCCTGTCGCCTCTCCTGCCCCATCACTGCTCCTGCCCCGTTCGCACCTCCAGCCCCGTTCACTGCTCCTGCCCCGTTCGCTGCTCCTGCCCCGTTCGCTGCTCCTGCCCCGTTCGCTGCTCCTGCCCCGTTCGCACCTCCTGCCCCGTCACTGCTCCTGTCCTTTCACTGCTCCTGTCCTTTCACTGCTCCTGTCCTTTTCACCGCTCACACCCGGTTACTGCTCTAGCTCATGCCCCGTCACCTCTCCTGCCCCGCCACCTCTCCTGCCCAGTCACCTCACCTGCCCATTCCATCACCTGCCTGTCATGTCACCTGCCCGTCACTTCTTGTGCCCGGTCACATCTCCTGCCCTGTTGCCTCTCCTGCCCTGTTGCCTCTCCTGCCCTGTCGCCTCTCCTGCCCTGTCGCTTCTCCTGCCCTGTCGCTTCTCCTGCCCTGTCGCTTCTCCTCCCCGTTCACTGCTCCTGCCCATTCACTGCTCCTGCCCCGTTCACTGCTCCTGCCCCGTTCACTGCTCCTGCCCCGTTCACTGCTCCTGCCCCGTTCACTGCTCCTGCCCCGTTCCTTTCTGCTGCCCCGTTCCTTTCTGCTGCCCCGTTCACTGCTCCAGCCCCGTTCACTGCTCCTGCCCCGTTCACTGCTCCTGCCCCGTTCACTGCTCCTGCCCCGTTCCTTTCTGCTGCCCCGTTCCTTTCTGCTGCCCCGTTCACTGCTCCAGCCCCGTTCACTGCTCCAGCCCCGTTCACTGCTCCTGCCCCGTTCACTGCTCCTGTCCTTTCACCGCTGCTGTCCTTTCACCGCTGCTGTCCTTTCACCGCTCACACTCGGTTACTGCTCTAGCTCATGCCCAGTCACCTCTCCTGCCCTGTTCACCGCTCCTGCCCGCTCACTGCTCCTGCCCCGTTCACTGCTCCTGCCCCGTTCACTGCTCCTGTCCCGTTCACTGCTCCTGCCCAGTCACCTCTCCTGCCCAGTGACCTCTCCTGCCCCGTCACCTCTCCTGCCCCGTCACCTCTCCTGCCCCGTCACCTCTCCTGCCCCGTCACCTCTCCTGCCCAGTCACCTCTCCTGCCCCGTCACCTCTCCTGCCCCGTCACCTCTCCTGTCCCGTCACCTCTCCTGCTCAGTCACCTCACCTGCCCATCACCTCACCTGCCCATTCCATCACCTGCCTGTCATGTCACCTGCCCGTCACTTCTTGTGCCCGGTCACCTCTCCTGCCCTGTTGCCTCTCCTTCCACGTCTCCTCTCCTGCCCTGTCACTTCTCCTGCCCTGTCACTTCTCCTGCCCTGTCACTTCTCCTGCCCTGTCGCTTCTCCTGCCCCGTTCACTGCTCCTGCCCCGTTCACTGCTCCTGCCCCGTTCACTGCTCCTGCCCCGTTCACTGCTCCTGCTCCGTTTACTGCTGCTGCCCCATTCATTTCTGCTGCCCCGTTCATTTATTTATTTATTTATTTATTTTTAACACTTATAAAGCGCTACTTATACCCTTGGGCGTCAAGGCGCTAAAACCATTATTGAAGAAAGTGAGGAATGAGAGAATAAACAGGTTTGACGGTTGAGAATGGGTTACTGAGAGAAAAGCCAGGTTTTCAGGAGTTTGCGGAACTGGAACAGCGTAGCACTTCGTCTGATGTTAAGAGGCAAGGTGTTCCAGAGTCTGGGGGCCGCCACCAAAAAGCAACGGTCACCCCAGGACACTGTTTTGGTGCGTGGGACAAGCAGTTGGTTAAGGGTGGCTGAACGTAAAGCTCTTGTAGGTTTGTAGAGTTGAAGTTTGTCTCTTAAAAAATGTGGTCCTTGATTATTGACTGATTTGAAGACTATACAGAGGGCTTTGAAGTGGATTCTTTTTTGTACAGTCAGCCAATGGAGGTCTTTTATGTTTTTGGCAATGGGTTCGAACTTTGTTTTGCCGGTAATGAGACGGGCTGCTGCATTTTGTATAGTTTGAAGTTTTGTAGTAACTCGGGTTTGCGCATTGAGAAATAAACCATTACAATAATCCAAGGATGAGAGGACAAGAGCAGAAACCAGTGTCTTAATCGCAGATTCGGGAAGAAAAGGACGTATTTTGCAAATCATTTTTAGTTTTAGGTGCGCTGTGGATGCTGTCTTGTTGGCGTGATCCATGAAGTTCAGTCCATCATCGAAGATAACCCCCAAATTCCTGACCTTCGAGGTCGGTGTGGGAGGAGTACCGAAGGTCTCTGGCCACCAACTGGTGGACCAGGCTGGGGATAATGGACCGAAAATGAGTACCTCAGTTTTTTCTGAGTTTAGCTTTAAGCAGTTTGTCGCCATCCAATCTCCTATATCTAGGAGCCCTTTCTTGAATTTTTCAGCTACTTGCTCTCCGTCACCTTTGATCGCCAACACTAGTTGGGTGTCGTCGGCGTACGAGGTAAGGCTCATCCCATGTGCTTTGATGGTCTTAGCTAGGTCCGACACATAGATGTTAAAGAGTGTCGGACTAAGGGATGAGCCTTGAGGAACACCACAGGGGGCGGAGAGTTGTGCTGATTGAAAGGGTCCTAGGATGACCGCCTGCGTTCTATTGGCGAGGAAAGAGGCTATTAGGTTTTTGGCCGTATGACAGATGCCAAATCCTTGGACACGGTCGACCAAGATGTTGTGGTCGACCGTGTCGAAAGCCGCTGATAGGTCTAGCAGAACCAGTATGGCAGTGCCACCTTGGTCCCTAATAACACTGATATCATCAGCGGCTTTGATCAGGGCTGTCTCGGTCCCGTGATATTTTCGGAACCCAAACTGCGTGTTGTCAAGGAGCTGGTGTACTTCAATAAACTCAGAGATCTGGGTGTTCATGATCTTTTCGATTGTCTTTGCAATGAAAGGTAGACTGGCAATTGGTCGGTAGTTTTTTAGCTCATTTTTGTCGAGCGAGGGTTTTTTTAACAGAGGCTTTAGCAGAGTGTTTTTGAGCGGATTAGGGTAGTGGCCTGACCGCAATATCAAATTGCAGACCTGTGTGAGTGCCGGTATGATAACGTCTAAGACTGGTCTGAGGACAGATAGAGGGCAGGGGTCTAGGGGTGAGCCTGATTTGATGGTCAGAAGTGTGTTTTTTATTTGCTCCTGGGTGACTGGTTGAAAGCATGGGAAGGCATTAGCTGAGGAGGAAGTGACGGATGATATGGAGGCCGGAAGTGATTTGGAGGAAAATGCTTGATAAATGTCATCTACTTTAGTGTAGAAAAGATGCAAGAGAGTCACACAGAGATTGTGACGGGGGGTCGTGAGATCCGGGGAGTTACCTGATAAAGCTTTGGTAATGGAGAATAGTTGTTTACTGGAGTTCCTGGCCTGCTCGATTTGGTCAGTGTAGTATTCTCTTTTAGCTTGTGCTATCATATTTTTATATAGGGCTACGGCTTCCCTATAGGCAGACTTACTACCGGCATCATAGTCTTTTCTCCAGGTTCTCTCCTTGCTGCGGTTTATCTGTTTTTGTGTCCTAAGTTTATCGTTATACCAAGGAGCGGTGGGTTTAGCTCTGTTACTGGAGTGTTCCTTGGAAGGGGCTGATTGGTGAGATGCCTGGCCAATCCAGTCACATAATTGCTGGAGAGCTAAATTGGGGTCTGCAGCGAACTCTGGGCAGGTTTGTATGAGTGTGAGCTGCCCCGTTCACTGCTCCTGCCCCGTTCACTGCTCCTGCCCCGTTCACTGCTCCTGTCCTTTCACCGCTGCTGTCCTTTCACCGCTCACACCCGGTTACTGCTCTAGCTCATGCCCAGTCACCTCTCCTGCCCTGTTCACCGCTCCTGCCCCGTTCACCGCTCCTGCCCCGCTCACCGCTCCTGCCCCGCTCACCGCTCCTGCCCCTCTC
Source organism: Lissotriton vulgaris (assembly GCF_964263255.1). Classification (NCBI taxonomy): domain Eukaryota; kingdom Metazoa; phylum Chordata; class Amphibia; order Caudata; family Salamandridae; genus Lissotriton; species Lissotriton vulgaris. The sequence continues at coordinate 540,344,097 of NC_141694.1, read as the reverse complement.
ACCGCTCCTGCCCCGCTCACCGCTCCTGCCCCGCTCACCGCTCCTGCCCCGTTCACCGCTCCTGCCCCGTTCACTGCTCCTGCCCCGTTCACTGCTCCTGTCCCGTCACTTCTCCTGCCCCGTCACCTCTCCTGCCCCGTCACCTCTCCTGCCCCGTCACCTCACCTGCCCCGTCACCTCACCTGCCCGTCGTCACATGCCCATCACTTCTTGTGCACGGTCACCTCTCCTGCCCTGTTGCCTCTCCTTCCACGTCTCCTCTCCTGCCCGGTCGCTTCTCCTGCCCTGTCGCTGCTCCTGCCCTATCATCACTGCTCCTGCCCTATCACTGCTCCTGCCCTATCACTGCTCCTGCCCCGTTTACTGCTCTTGCCCCGTTCACTGCTCCTGCCCGTTCATTTCTGCTGCCCCGTTCACTGCTCCATCCCCGTTCACTGCTCCTGCCACATTCACTGCTCCTGCCCAGTTCAGTGCTCCTGCCCCGTTCAGTGCTCCTGTCCTTTCACAGCTGCTGTCCTTTCACAGCTCACACCCGGTTACTGCTCTAGCTCAAGCCCAGTCACCTCTCCTGCCCAGTCACCTCTCCTGCCCCGTCACCTCTCCTGCCCCGTCACCTCACCTGCCCGTCACATCACCTGCCCGTCACATCACCTGCCCGTCACTTCTTGTGCCCGGTCACCTCTCCTGCCCTATTGCCTCTCCTTTCACATCTCCTCTCCTGCCCTGTCGCCTCTCCTGCCCCATCACTGCTCCTGCCCTTAATCATCCCCATAAGGTCACCAATCAGACTTCAGAACATTGGAATATTTTCTTAAATCACTAACAGACTCCTAAATACTGGGGTCAAACGCCGGGGCGGTCATTGCTTGAGTTGGAAAAGATTTGTCTGCACAGATGGCGTCATTATCAATGGGGCTTTGCAGGGGGGCGAATCTGTTAGTACATGCAATTATTAAATCTGCCAAATCATGTGCACATGGGTCAGGAGGTGGTGTAAATACTGCTTCCAAATATGAGCTTACTCGTTTGGTTATGGGTGCAAAACCACTCTTGCCCTTGGGTCTCTCAAACATCTTTGGAATGGTGTGTGTTACACCGGGGCCTGTATGTCAACAGAACTAGTGGCGTGAGAACGGCCCCGGTGCACCTCCGGGCCGAGATTGCCGGGAAACAGTCTGGTAGGCATTGATGAACGTTGCTTCTGCAGGTAAACACTGTGAATATTACTGCCACAAAACCCAACTAATAGCAGCTTTAAATTGGCATGTAAATTTGCTGGCAGCGTCCTCACAAATGAGGTGTGATCACGGGCTCACAGCAGCCGCAGGGCCATCAGAGTAGCCGTTTTCGCACTATGCTACACTGATGGCCCTTTCAGTCTCACTTTGCAGGCCCATTAGACCCAGCGGGAAGGGGAGGAGGCCGGGCGCAGTGCAGAGGCCTTCTGAATATTCACGTTGCACCACTCATGCGTGAAAAAAAGGTGTACTTTTAAAGTATGGCAATTTTACAGTCCCCGGTACGCTCTTTCAAAACTAAGAAGTAGGGGAACGGACTAACATAATTTTAAGAAGTAGGGGCACGCCGTGCCCTTCCGTCCCCGCCCACTTCTAACGCTGCGTAAGAGCACCTGACAAGTCTATAATTTCATCAATACTACTTCTTTGAAACAGAAAGTTCGATTTATGTTCACAGAATGCTCTTTCCGCACACATATGCATAGTATGAGTGTGCAAAGCACAGTGAATCGATCTTGAATACTAGGAGTACAAAGGAAATGGCATCTGCGAGTTCACTACCTATGATTACTAACTGAAGAAGCACATCGCCAGAAAGGGGACAGCTGGAGACTGTCAACATTTGTACAGCTCCTTCCATCCCTGGGTGATGTACAGAAGCTCTGGGTATTGGACTTAGAAAAACGTAAAAGGAATTTAGAAGAGCTGGTCCAAGTTAAAAATACAGACATTGCAAAAAATAATGAGTCCCGTTTTTTTTTTTTAATGAGTTTCATCATGTAGACAGGTGAATTTTAATGGATACTCCTACCTGAAGGTTCTCAAACTCTTGAACCTCCTCCAGGCACCAGACTGGATCTGGAGAGGTCACACTAGCTCTCTTGTGCAGATAGGAGGCACTCGAACCTGCAGCAGTACCAGGTATCACAATTGTGATGGGGCTCTGGGCTTGTTGGCTACCTCGTTCAACTTGCTACATAGACTTTTTGTGCTTGCACGTACGATTGGTTGATATATGCATGCACAAAACTGTACTTCCTCATGTTTTATCTGTTGGTTTGTGTGAAAAAACAATAAAAGATATATTTACAACAAAAAAAAATACACAGCAGGTATCAACCTATACATGACATTATTGGAGCCATGTAAGCACCACTCCAGTGCACCAATGCCAGTTTCTTTTTTTACTGTACCCTTCGACGAGGATCCGAAGGGCTCCTCTTGAAATGTTTCACTCTCTAAATTCTTAAAGTGTCAGCAGAATGTTACTCCTGCATACCATCCTCCCTGTTAATACCTGGCCACCAGAGTGTGTCTGTGGCGCTGGCCCATGATGACTTACTGGGGCTTAGTGTTCTAAATCCAGGCCCTATTCTGGATCTAACTGCTCTCCTTCCATCACAAGTCCTACAACACCTTGAGGGTCAAGGCCAAGAAAAACCACAAGACAAGGTGCAGGTTTGAGTTGAGACAGTGCTCCGATTCCTGCTCCAGCAGTTGGACTTTAGGTTACATGCATGTTTCTCCAGCAGCTACATCTTCAGAGCCCAGTGCAGACTCCAGCTTTTGTTGATCCTCCCACTTACTCAAAGTTTCCAGTCCTTGGAGCCGACCTCGAGCAATTTGCAGCAAAGTTGGTTTCTTCCATCGGGCTTCATTGGTGTGCCCTCAAAATCCATGGAGTCGTCTGGTTCCCAACTAGGCGCGCTCGGTAGGGCGTTCCCTCAGCATCATCAACCTCTCGCAGCCACTCTAGCCCCATTTTGCCACTGGCTGATGCTATTCCTTCACCAAGGGCTTTGGAATTCGCTAGCTATTGCATGGCGTAGTGATGTTTCCCAATACTACGACTATCAAAATGCATTCTAGGCACTAGGCACAGAGACGTCTCAATATAGACAATAGACAAATATTTTGACATAATGCATGCTTTAGTGTGATCAGTCTCAAATGCCATACAGTATCATGGCGTTGTTCAACATGATAGTGAGTACAGCTGTGAAGCAGATAACCTCTTTGAACATAGACGCTGGAGTTATCTTGCTCTACAATATGCCAACTGGCTGGATACTTCTCCTGAGGTTGACTTTGTGTACCCTTGTGGACCACAATTGGAGGAAGTGGCGTCATTCATAGTCATTTTGAAGTAGTAAGTTGCAGTTTTAGAGCTGTCCTTGCCCATTGAGGAAAACAAGGGAAATGTTCTGAGATATTGGAGACACCATCTTCGGCTAAGTGCCCTTGCTTTGTTTACTGAGGGCCTTAGGGATCCCATCTTAGTTGCCAGGCGCAAGCCATCTTCTGGCCCAGTGGTGAACCATCAGATCGCCTGTCACAATTGTACTGCACCTGGAAACCCAAAATGTATGACTGCCCATCATTGCTCAGAGTTTCTGATAGGGCAGGCATCTTCCTGCCCAAATCAGACCCCTGGGTCAATCCCCTACTGCTCCTCCAGATTGAGAGAATAAAAAGATTGAGGCTATCGGAAGGAATGTTTTTTCCTCAGGGATCCTCTTCTTTTGTTCTACAATTGAGACCTGCCCTCCGTTGTTGCCACACCCTGATCTAGATGCGTGTGACATATCTTCGATACCAATTGCGAGACCACTTTGTAGAGATCATATGCAATGGGCAGGATACGGTTAAGCAAATCCTCAGGTCAGGATCAGACTCTGGCACACTCAATGGAGTCTTATGTTGCCATTTTGCATCACACCTGGTTGAATTCCATTGGCTTTTCACAGATGTTGAGGCTAACCTAGACATCTCATGTCTGCATGGCAAGAAGGCTGATTCAGCCTTTGAGAGGTTCAAGCAGGACAAGCTCAAGCAGCCAGTAGAGCAGCCAAACCAATTCCTGTGTCAGTATAGAGGGTTTGATGGATCAAGGAGTTGCCACAGCCAGTAGCAACCTCCTTCCTCTCCCGGTTCACCAACATAACTGCTATAGCTCACTCCCAGGAGAGAATATACAGCCTGTGAATTGGAGGGTGTTTAACCATCTGTTGCACCGGTGGGCCATCACAACGGATTGCTAGGTCTTGTATATAGAACATGGCTATGCTGTTCCTTTGCAGGAATTTTCCCCATCAAACCCTCTTGTTCCCTCTGCCACTTTAGTGGATCATGCCCATATTTTGCAGTAGCTAGTCTAAATTATGTTAAGCAAAGGAGCGGTGGAACTGGTTCCAGTGCACATGATCAGGTACAAATGCTACTTCCGTTACTTTCTGCTCCCCAAGCAGAATGCCGGTATTCAGATCTTTAAAGCCTTCCTCCAGAAGGAAAAGTTCTAGATGCAGTGCCTTGAACAGATTATGTTGGTTCTGGAGCTGGGAGAGTGTATGGTGTCCAACAACTTGCAGCAGCATATTTTCATCTACCATTCCTGAAGTTGCACACAAGGCACCAATATGTTGTGATAGGCTGCAACCCCTACCAATTCGTAGTCCTATTTGTGTTAATATTGACACATCCATGTTTTTACAAGGGTGACAGCAGTGATTACAGCACTTTTTCGAAGGGTGGGGAGGATATACATATTTCTGTATTTCAGTGACTTGCTGCAGAAAGCAGACATGCCGCTCCTAGTGTCAGACCACCCTAATTTAATGGTATCACTGCTATTTGACTTGGGGTTTTCCATTACTGACCAAGTTATACCTGGAGCCCTTCACCTCCTCTTCACTGGGGCAGTGATAGACATCATCTCTCGGGCCTTTCCACCTCCCCAAAGGATAAGTGAAATGCAGTATATAATTCCGATGTTTCAGTGGTGAGGTTGGAGCTCTTCTTCCAGCCATAACAGTCTTTCGCCTGTTCAGTCATCTTACTTCTTGCATCCTTGATGTTGGCACACGGGTGCCCTTCAGTTGTGCCTCTGCTTTCATTGGGTCCAGCACTAAGGCAGGATGTCGAACAACAATTTCTCTAGAGGCAACATGAAAAGCTCTAGTGGTGGTCAGAGATGGGGAACTATAGTGATGTGAGAACTTCTGCCCTCCATCAGGGCAAGAAAAGGTGGTGACTGATGACGCCACCCTTGGGTGGAGCCCCTGTCTGGAGGCCTTAGCAAGCAGAAAACTTTGGTTTCGAGCAAAGGAGAGCTGGCGATAACACGCACTACCTCTGTTGCATGTCCTCCAATTTCTGTTGCAGGGCGCTCCAGTCGACATGTTTCAGCTGATGTGTGACTTTCCACTCCACTGCATATTTCTTCCTGCTCTCCTTCTGGTTGAGCAAACAGCGTAAGGACATGGTGTACACTATCTTTGTCACACTGAGTTTGCTGTAGAGGGTATGGTCCAGAGATCCAATTGTTTTTCCCCCCCCAAGTCCTTGTCTTCCACTCAGAGAGGACCTCTTCTCGTAGTAAGAGGGGCAGGTATTGCACTGCAACCTCCTGGTCCTACATCGTCATGTCTGGAAATTTAGTCGGGCAACCACAGTTCTTTTGATTTACCATTAGAGATGGAAGTGTCATCACATCAGTATGTCACCCTTCAACCACATCAGTTTATTTTAGACGTTGAACTTGGTTTGTGTTCTAGTACGCTATGTAGGAGACTGAATCTGTAAGCACTTAGTGTTTTCTTTAGCCCAGCAAAGCCTTGTAGTTAAAGGTCATCTTTTGACCCAGTCAGTCTTTCTTTGCTTACCAACCATCACTGTTTAAGTCCTCAATTGTCATGGGGTTTCTTAAAGGAAACGTAAGTGTTCATAACGCCCCCGGGGTGGGCGTTAACTTAGTGATCACTTTCTTGATCGGCTCGCCATTCGAGTCAACATATAGATGCCTGTTTCGGCAGCTGAATATTAGGACTTTATTTCTTATTGCTATCACCTAGACTTGGCGAGGCAGTACACTGCATGCTTTGCATGTTCATACTCCCTTTACTTCTTTCTCTCTGGATAAGCTGGCTCTCAGAAAAAAGGATTTGTTTCTGCCCAAGGATGTCTACCAGTTTCATGTGGGGCAGTTGATCAGCATGCCAACTTTCTGTGTACCTCCTCAACACATCAAGGAGAAGAGCTTGCTCAAAGGGCTCTCATCATTTATGTGGAACAGAGCTAGGACTCAAACCACATCTTCAGTGCTGTACAGTCTTGGACATCTGTCAGGCTGTGATGTGGTATTCGGTCCGCATCTTCACCACAATATTGGTTTGGATTGAGGACTTTTTGATTCGACTATCTCCTCAGACCCACCAACATGGAGATACTGCTTTGGTACCGACGCAAGAGGTGAGCAATCTGCAGGTAAAAATATGCATCAGACCAAGTTACTTATCTTCTGTAACCAACATTTTGGTAGCTATTCTACCGGCAGTTACCTGATCAATCCCACTCACCACCTGTAAAAAACAGGATTATTAATTGGAGTGTATAATTACCCACCTGAAGGAAGAAACCTAATTAATCAGGGTGAACCCTTAAAGTTACTAAATTAACCTGAGCTCAACCACTTGATAGCTAAGCCACAGATTAGACAAGCTTAACTCATAGCAATATGTAAAGAGTGTATGCAATACCAAAACAGTACTAAAGTAAAAACCTCAATCAATAAATACCTCAAACAATTTGAAAAATAGAGTACATTTTAATTAATTCAATGACATCAACATGATAAAAAATATGATAAGGGAAACCAGAGATATGAATTTTAAAGTGTAAAGTAAACATGGCATAAAAAAAGCTATAAGCCCCAATGCAGGATATCTGGTCACAGTAGGCCAATACCTAGGTGTGATTTCAGGCTGACAGTGGTAGGACGCAGGTCTGAAACATCAACTAGATTTGGGGTTTTATTGTGGGACTTCAGTTCAAAAATTGAAGTCAAAACCCATCAGCTGGGCAAGGCAGCAGTCGGTGTCTGAGAAGGGCACTACAACACCAGCAAGACATTGGATGAGGTCCAGGTGAAGTCACTGGTCCATTTGAATTTTGTACCTGGGATGTTATCATGTTGGTTGGATACTTTTGGCACCTTAGTCCAGTCAAAATGTCTTCTTTTAGAGTGAACCTCTTTTTCAAAGTTCAGAATCATCTGGTGGGGCACGCCAAGGGCTCTATCCAATAAGGGCTCTATCCAATGAGGGTTCCTCAGGCCACATCCCTTCGCGCTAAGTTCCAGCTGAATTGGATTTGCTGTGGCGAAGCTCATAGGGGGAGAAACCTGTTGCTTCGACCCGGCAGCAAAACCCCTTCAGTAGATCCGCTTGCTAGGTTGGTCCCAGTCCTCTGGAGGTCTGTAACTCCAAAAAGCTCATCAGTGCCAGATTTTCAGTGATGATAAAAGTACTGCAATACATAGCCAAAGGTTCCAAGACCTTAGAAATAGTACTTGAGGGCCATGACTGCTGGTCGACTGGGAGTTTCAGGAGACGGCCTCACCTGCCTTTTATTTCTCCTGAAGTAGCCTAACAGGAGGCCAGCCAACTGAGCTTTGGAGTAGACTTTTGTACTGGGTAAAAGAGGGAGCATCTCTAGTCCTTCAGAACTCCTCTCAGTTCTTAGACAGCAAGTCCAGTACTCTTGTGTTCTTCCTCAGGCCCAGCAGTATTCTGAGGAGGGTGCAGGAGGGCACCATATATATGCCTGGCATTAACTTGTGGTTGAGTGTGGACTTCTCACCCCCCCAAACAATGTGAGAAAAGATCTAAGGGATAGCCAAGCCCAGTTTTGCAGGAGTTCCTATCCACCCTACTGCATCCCACAGTGCCCCTCATTCCTAAAATTCATAAGGTTGAAAAGACAGAGGTGCGGCCGGGTTAATGAGCAGCGCCTCCTCTGTGGTCACTCCAACCAAATTCGGGGAACAGCTCACCCCACTGTGCTTTAAGCCTGCACAACTGGGAGGACAAAAGAAGGGGCCTGTCCAGGTGTCATCTTACATTTGCTTATGACGAGAGGTCCCTGTGAAGTAAATTAAGTTCCTGAGCCCAGCCCAAAAGTTCTTCCAGACAACCCAGGCCTTTCGTCTCTGCACTGGGAGCAGTTTTCACACCCAATCACCATATGGGTGACAGTTGGAAGACTTGTGTAATTTAGCCTGCACAAGTTTCAGGCACAAAAAAGGTAATTTCTAAAAGTTACTTTTCCTTAACAATTATTAAAAATAGAACTTAACCCTTAAGTTGGGCTTTTAAAAAATAGTTGCTTAATCATTTCCCTAGCTGGTTGCTGGCCTGAGGTAACAGACCTAATATTTAATGTTGCTTCCAATGTCTCTCTACGGCCGAGTCATACTTCCTTCAGTGAAAATAGCTTTTGGGTGCTAGTCACTGCAAGGACATGCTAACTTTAAAATGGGACACATTCTACTTTTAAATACTATACACCATACCTTGGAGGCTACAAGAGCTACTACACATGTGTGACTTAGTATTTAAAAGGAAGGTTTTAAGCTATGAAAAAGGGTTTATACTGACAGGTCACAGTGCTTGCGTTTTACTGTTACAGTCAGGCTATAGTGGTAACCCTGATGGCATGTTTGCATTGTCGCTATAGTGGACGGCACAATAAGTGCTGTATACCACTAGTGGCATTTAATTTCCAGGCCATGGGTTGCTTTTGTACCATATACTAGGGACTTATAGGAAAGCTGAAAATACCAATTAGGAGTATGCCAATCAGACCTTGTTTAAAGGGGGAACATAGGTACCTTAATACTGCTTCGCAGGAGTAAAGGGCACAGAGTTCTAAAGGAAGTAAAACAGATGGTGGAAAAATCTGAGGGGGACATCATGCAAAATATGGTCATTTCCTACACCTCCCTGTTCTCTGAAATGGTCACTATCACTTTAATAGGGTTCCCCTTTAGTCATGCTACACTGCAAAGAACTGTCAATTTTGTCAAACTGGACTTCACTTCTAAACACATGGGGGGATGGGGGGGGGGGGTGTGGGGGGGGGGGGGGTATGACCAGATCAGGATCTAATGTCAGTGTACATGGATGGCTCTTATATGGCTCAGATTATGTAGTCCAAGGTAATTCTTGGTGTTGATGTGGAGTCGATCACCTTCTAATGGCGCATTAGCGCTATGATGACTTTTCTATATCCAGTCAGGCACCTGATGGAGATTTAAGAAGTGGGGAAACTGCAACCAGATAAGAGACTCCTCCAGAGAGATTATTAATGAAGGTAAGTAACTTGTCCTTTAGATAATAAAACCAGATACCATTGATGAGCTTGTTCCTCGAAATTTTCAACGAAATATCGAGTTTCTAAAACTAGTAATGACATGGCAAACATGCTATTCAAGGTAAAAATGTAAAAAGTAAATTTTGATTTTGCAACCTTGTCATTATTGGAAATGACGTGAATGACTAAGTCCTATAATATTGAACTTTGAACGGCTGCAACACATTCCATGTTTGTGCTCAGGAAAATAGGACAGAATAACTTCATGGTATTAAAAATACATTAGTGGACATGAAACCAACATAAACTAAACCACACAAATGGTAGCAGTCCTCAAATGGCATATTGTTTCCTTCAGACAACAGATGGGACTTGCCACAAAACCAAGTACAGATATATTTCTTATTAAACATTAAAAGATATAGCTTGTGCAAGCATTTTCTTCAGTATTCATAAACATTTTAAGTAATACATCATAGTAAATTTAAAAATCACCTGGACAACAAACCACCAACGTTATGGCAAATGTAAACTTTAACACCTTTAAGTGAGTTGCTATATACAGCTAATGAATTAGTTTCCCCTCCACCTGAAAGCTTTTATATTGGTTTAATAAAAAAAAAACAATCGTTAACATTTTGTGTACTTCAACTCGGAAAGGTCTTTGTTGGATGGTATGAACAAGTAAGGTGTTCCTACACAACCAGCAAGCTATTACAAAGATCAACATTACAAGTATGCTTTAAACCTCTTAAACGTCACACTCTGATCCCATCACCCTCATATTTATCCATAAGAGAAATGTCAAATACAGACGGCCAGAATCCATTACATCTTCAAGAACACACAATTAACAGGATTCGGTACCACAGAAGGGAGGGGGTGGTGCAAAACGCTCTCATGACAAACTTGGCACCGCGACTGCAACTGGAAGATATGGCAACAATGTAACTTCTTAGTAACATACGTTTCTTGGGTCACTGCCATCAAGATGCCCAATGGATAAACCCATTTTACAATACAAAATCAACAATTTGTAAAATATCCAGCAGGGAGTTTCCAGAAATTCACTGCAAACGCCATTTTGTTTATGTGCTTCTTCAATCACTCATAGTCAACCACCTTTGGAAAACATCTCTTCTGTGGCATGCAGCAAAGAGGTGACTAGTTTTGGCATTAATCACAGTGATCCAACCAAAAGTAGGGTTTGTACAAAGCTTAATTCGCCATCAAATGTGCTCTCTGTAATATTGTGCATATCCCATCTAGAGTTCAGCGGTCTGCTGTGAAATAAGGAAAAGAACAGTATTAGCACATCAGAACACCATAGACTTATGAAGGGAAAAATATGGCAATTTCTAATTAAATCAGAATATTTCAAGTTCTTTAAATTTTTGAACTGTAAGTTTATTATATAACCAGCTTCATTTATTGTTTCCTGATTTATGCATATTTATTGATAATTATTTATTCTCTAAGAATTCAAACACAAAAAACACATTTTCAATGACGGAAAAGAAAGCCTCAAGAAGAGTAATGCTGAAGGAAGGTGCCTTGACGAATGGTACTAATATTTGAAATATACCAAGGTATTAAAATGGATGGTTCTGAGTTTTGCCATCAAACTCTAAAGCAATTCCAACACGCAAATACCAAAGGTAAATGGCTAAAAATAAATACAAAACCTGTAAAACCCAGAAAGCAACGTAAAAAGTATTAGTTACCAAAAGAGGTTTTGCAGTTTGTCACTCAACTTGAACAAGCACCCACAAAGCTAATAGTTCTTGCCTATGAGAGATCTATGGACTTTGTCACTGTTTTAGTGATGTTGTATAGTATGTCATAGGCTACCATTGTACGGTACGGAACAGTATAGTATGTCATTGCAAAGTACTGTATGATTGTAGCCTGTCATTGTATGGTATGATCTGTCACTTACAATAAGGTAATGCCAGTCAATGTGTAGTAGGGTATGATCTGTCATTTGATAGTACAGTGATAACCATATGTGACACCGAAGTGGTGTATACTCGCTGTATCGCACTAGTGTGATTGTCAGTGTAGTAATGGGTGTTTGACACTGAAGTGAGTTTGTTGTGGGGTACCTTTGTGACATGTGACCGATTCAACTACGCTTGGAAAGTGTCATAAAATGTATAGTCTGCCTAATTTCCCGTGTGTATACCGTGTGTAGTCTCAAAATATTGAGACATTGAGATGTCTCAATATTTTGAATCGTTTAGCTTTAGCATTCTTCCTTGGTTATCAACAGACTCATCACACAGCGTTGTTCACTCCTAACTACAGGCAATTCTCCGTCTCCAGATGATTCAGAGGGTTGGGGACCTACTCCATAAATGTATGTCACCCGCAAGTCAAAGAACCCCATCCATCTACACAAGGTTCAGGTTTATGAAGTCAGTTAAATGTGTAACATTGGCTTTTGCAGTGACATCTACAGATAAAGCACTGATAAGTGTTAGTTTATGGTGTGCGCATGCGCAAAAGCAATAATGGTACAGTTATTCATCGTAACTACAATTCTACCCGTTTCCCACACCAGAACCAGTGATATCAATTAAAAGTATTTAAAAATGTAGTTACTGTCCTGTAAAAACGGATAATCTAGTGCACAGGTGTTGTACTTCGTACATGTAATACAATAATTATATTCCAGTACTCAAGCACTCCTTTGCAGGGTGTGTGGCATTCTGGCTGGAAGAAAAGTACACTTAAGGTAACAAGCTTGAAATAAAATAGTTTTACATGTTTCCAAGTCAATTCGTTCCCTCGACCTCGAATGGATAAAGAACCGTGCAGGCCCTGCTTCGAGCTGTCAATCGAACAAACATCTAAGCGACGAGCCCTTCAGACGAGTCACCAGAATATGACATAGCAAAGGGAATGTTTGTTATCCAAGAAGAACTTTAAAAAATATTTTCAACTATACATATATATTATCAGGATGTTAATATAACACTTCCGGTCCTTGTACTGTTTGTTAAACATACAACTATGTGTTTCACTGTGCTTATTACTTCCCCTCAGCCCACCTGGACAATTCCTCCTCCGCCCGCCCCGCTTCCCCCCAAAATCGTTTTACATTGTTTTCTGCTGCACGTTCATAAACAAATATGTCTGTATACAATTAGAGGATGGTAGGATGCAACATTTATTATAATGACACTTTCAAAAATGATTTAGTGTAGTTAAACTTTTTAAAATCTAACTGGCAACTGGTTTATTTTTATATCTCCTTGTAGACTGCGAAGCAATTCGGGAAATGCCAAAAAACAAAAATGCATTCTAAGTGACCCTCAATGGCATCATAAGCAGTAGGTACAACGTAAAGAAAGCCCACTCCTATATTTTAACATATTAAGTTTAAGTGAGGCATTACAAAGTACGCTGTGGAGCACCTCGTAAAAAGATTGATTTTCTCGATTAATAAACTGGTTACTTACAAACAAACCTCATTACTCCGAATACCATTTCTCACACTAACCCTTACTGTAAGATCTGTGTCCCATCTCCCTTACAGATGACACATGGAAGCTTTAACCGCACACCCTTATGTCTATTCATCAGTCCAACATCGGTATGAGTTGATTCAAAAACACAGATCTAATGTACCTATTAGTACACATACTTCGGAAAAGGTCAATTCACTCAATGTTCCTAATATCCAATAGAGTCCAATCCAAGTCAAACCAGTTCGTAGATTCTTGTCTTTATTGACTTTAAAAGAATTCCCAGCACGCGATCTAGCCGACCCGTGTTACGTCTGTACTCAGAATTTTTCAAAGGCTCGATATCTATTAGCCACTGTTAGAGTACAGATCGCGTTTAAGTCATGGATATCCAGATAGGCCCATAAAATACTGCACCAGTAGAAATCTATTAATATTGGTAAGCATTTGATTAGAGCATAATAAGCGGTCCGGCAAAAGTCAAATGAGTTCACGTGAGTGTCAGCAATATCGGTACAGATCCATGATAAGAATGTACCTGAACTCTGGCAATTATCCAAAGTGGCTATTCGCACGGCTGGCCGTCGGCAAAGTAGAGACTGTTAAAGCTTATATGGGTTTTGAATATATGCACGTTATTGATTTATTGTGCTAATGACATCTTTGGGCTGTAGATGTTGATAGCTGTTCTAGCACCGAGACTCTACTGGTAGAATATTACGTTGCACGCTAATAACTTTTAGATATATACATATTGTGATAATCTGATGTGCGCTTTTCCTTCTTAAGGAACACTACTACCGGTCTTATGTTTTGAGGTCACACATGGCCTGAGGCAACCAAAACTAACAGCAAACCCTACACCCCTCCGTCTTCCCTTCATTGCTGCTCATATTAACCAATCAATAAACCCTAAAGCTAAAAATGGAATCAAGGCTGTGAACGGATTAGGCAGGAATGGTCGTAAGTAGTGGTACGAGAAAGGGTGTGTGGAGTAATAATGATTACCTTTCAGTAATTGATTCATTGTCCCGGTTTGGGTACGGGGATTGGGATTGGGCGCCGCCATAGTAATGCATATTAAGTGGATGAAATTATCCAGATCTGTGAGCCCCCCCTCATGACGTAGTGCCTGTCTGTATTGTAGGTTGTTGAAAAGGTAAACAAATCGAGATATTGAAAAATATTTTTAAAAGTAATTGATGCATGACCTCCACTACCCGTTTTTTATAACACTGCTTCTATATGAGGATATACCCGAGCAATAGGTAAGAACTCAATTCAAAGAACGCCCAAATTGATATACAATCTATTTCAATGAAAACCTTTGCACAAACAGTACAGAGTAATTTATCGTTTAGGACAGAGGGGGAGATTGATTTCTTTTTTCTTATTTCTTTGAAAGAGGACAACACTGAAGAACAGAATCCAGGTCTCAATTTAAGGTCCAACTTGTTTGAAAAGATCCTAAAATAAGGAAGTCCAACAGAAAGAGTACCCGATCTTATGGCAACCATAAAAAAAACCTTCAGATAAATGTTTCAGGTCCTCGTCAGAAAGAGGTTCAAATGGATGCGACTAAAGAGCATTAAGTACTAAGGGGAGATTCCCGTGAAGAAGCTATTGTATTAATTAAGTGTCTACGTATTAAAAACACTTTAGAAGTCTAATGCCTAAACAATCCATTCAGGAACAACTCGATAGGCTCAAACAGCTTTTATAGCTGCACACTGCACCTTCAGAGAAGCAGCAGCTAAACTCTTGTCAAACAAATGTTAAAGAAATCTAAGCACCCATGTTAATTTATATCTCTAAGGGTTCAATGCCTTTTCAGTACCCCATTTTGAAAATGTAGATCATTGGTTCTCATAAAACTTTTTTGTGGACAAACGCCTAGACATCTCTACTTATAATTGTACAGATGAAAGATTTAACATTGTAAAACCCCTCTCAACAGTCATGCGATCAACCTCGATCTTAAGCACGCTCCTAGAGAAAGACTGGGAGACTGAAATGGATCCTGTTTTAAATGGAAAACCCACTCTGGCACCCTAGACTTCCTCCTTATTGACAGAAAGCAAACTATTCTAGGCCCCCCCCAAAAAAGCGGGATTCCAGTATCAAATCGACCTCCTCCCTCCGAAGGCATTCTAACAGCCTGGTGATGAACAGAAAAGAGGCCAAGGACACGTTAGTGCATCTACTGCCCCAAAACCCTTCTCTAGACACCTGCAAAAGGAAATTGGACAGTAGGATATGCTCTGCAAAGATGTCCAATTGTGGAATACCAAATTCTGAACAGATTTCTTTGAAAATGTGAACAGTCAGACAAAAATTGTGAGAACGATATAAAACTTATTCTATCTGCCAAACTGTTTCCCTGGAGTGTGATGAAAGGGGGGCAGAGTGTTTCATGGACTAAGAAGGCCGCTCTGCAGGTGTGCGCTGCAATTGGGACCCCGCACAAAACTTCGCAACTGCAAGTCCGGCAGTCATTGAGCTGGACTTTCCAGGGGGCCAACGCTGTGAGACCCCCCCTAGTGCAAAGCATATGCCTAGGATAGCTGAATTTCAAGGTGCAGTCTCAGTCTCCAAGCTCGGGCCGAATGAAGAACCATCTAGACAGCATCAGCCGTGTCTATAATGGACATCTGTAGTAGCTGATAAGTAGATCCTCGCTGCGACACCGGATTCTGGTGGTGCAGATGGCCACAGAAATGCTGAGAAGTTGTTTAAGCCTGAACCCCCATGAGATACGTTCCCCATGAGGAGGCAGAGCATGAGCTGGGCCCTGCAGCCTGCACACATCGAAGTGGCCCTGCTGGAGAGGAGAAACCATTGCCAGGGGCAGTCCTTGCCCCAGGTAATATGTGGCCGAGCAGAGAACATGGAATTTAAAGACACTAATGAAAGGTTGACTGAACCTGGGGCGGCTGTCATATTAAGGCAGGATCCCTGGGAAAAGCAATTAGTAAGAGACTCTCCACCCCTCTCCCCCACTTGGAGAGTGCATGGCATTACTAACCAATCACTCTGAAATCTTGATTGGGGAAAACTGGGCAGCTAGGCAACAAGACTCAGACATTGAGTTAGAGGTTAGAGCAGCCCCTACCCACAGCTTGAAAACCCCAGGCCCCCCACTTCCCCTTGCAGGACCCAATAGGTGCTAGCAAAACAGAGTGGCTTTCTCAATGTCGGTGGCTGACTGAGTTAGCACCATCTCGAAGTGGGGACATTTAACTCCTCCAAACACTGTGATCGTTACTGGCTGCATTCCCCCAATGTACCTGGCCATCCATCACCAGGTGCATAGCCCTGTCACTGTCAAGGTTCGCAGCATCGGTGGCGTGGGGCCATCGGCAAACACGGGCATTCCGTACTTCAGACTACATTTCCCGGCATGCTGTGCATACGTCACGTAACGACGTGGGATGCGCGCGCATACCGGGAAATAAAGGGATGCTGAGAGCGGCGGGGAAACGCCGATAATTTCGTTTTGGTCTGAAGGAAGCCGCGGTAGGATTTATGACTTGTTTTCCCAAGTCCTACAAACTTGTGAGTACAGTGTTTGTTTTGGGTGTGCGAGGCGTTGGTACTATCGATCCCAACAGCGCACCCCACTTGCTGGTCTGTCTTGGTGTTTTTTCTCGGCTGAGAGGGACACATTCACCAGACATCTTGTTGAGTTTACCAGAGGGTTGTTGGGCCATTTTCGGCCACAAGGATAGAGACCCTTGTGATTGCGGCCACCCCCGGTGATAACTACTTTTACCCTAAAGAACTATTCATTTATTTCCTGTGTGAAACAGAGGAGAAGAGTGGTGCGATAGGACTCACATGTGGGATAGTAACACTGAGCCTCGCAGTCCATCAAAAACTCAGCACATGTGCATATAGAACTATTGTGTGTTCATGTGTTATATAGGAAAGTAAACCTTTGTGTGAAGCTATAACACGAAGGAAATTACACGCCAGTATTCTCCTTGTGGCCTCGTATTTTATGCAGGGTTCATTATTCTTTCCTTATTTCATTTCTTCAGGAGACATGAGGGGTATTGCAGTATTGGAACAGAAAAGTACCCATATTAAAGAGAATTGTTGCATAGTAAATGGTATGTGTCATATGCTTTCATTTAAGTATCTGGACTTGTGGTTACTTAGCAGAGAACCTTGAATGTGTTTTGTTTTATGTTCACAGTTGGGTATAAGTTCCTGATACCTCCTCAAACAACTGTCTCCATTGGATTTGGCCTGTTGTATTTCTTTACAGGTATAGCCTAAGCACCTTGGGGGGTTATCTTATAGAGAACATAAGGAAGGTGACATTTGTAGATAGAGGGAGGTAGGGTGTTCTAATTCCTTGTTCTTTGTCATTTCAGATCTCCCTCCCCGCTGTCCTTCCTTTCCTGCGATGTCTGCATTGTCTCAGTTGTCTGTATTCGGACTCTGGGGCGGTTCATAGGGGGCGGGAATTGGACTCTCAGCACTGCCCCGAGGAAGACGGAAAGCGGAGCCTGATAGTCTATGCCTTCCAAAAAAACTCATCTAGAAAAATGTCACAGGATTCTTTGAAAACACAAAAGCGAACATGAGAGAGAGAAGAAGCAAAATATAAACAATGAGGAAACACATTGCAGGGGGAGCATCACTGACTTCACAGAAACCAAGCACACTATGCCAATTGCTTAGCCACCCCACAGCAAGCCAACTCCGGATGCGAAGAACTGTTATGTTCCCCCTCCATAATACCAGTGCACATTAAATCCACTGAGACAGGGGAGGGGATCCTGTCCAAAAGTAGAGGACCCACTTTGTACAGTGAGAATTCTTTACTTTCTGTTTGTTTATTAGATGTTGTGTTTTGATGTTTAGATTTTTAGGGAGGGAATGGAAGACCACAAGATTTCCTAACAGATAACCAATCAAGACAGGACGAACACTACTTTCTTATATTTTAGAAACTGCTACACCTACTGCGGAATGGTGGGATGGGTCGCTCACGGGCATGCATACCTCATCCACCCACCATTGTCAAAATCAAAACCCTAATTGCTAAGAAGCTTAATGCTGCTAACAAGCAACATAAAATCTGGCAATATATGAAACTCGGGGGACCGAGACGTCATTGCCATACAATAGACACGCCTGAAATTCTCAGAAAAAACGAAATTACAACCTAAGCTATATCCGTTTGCCTATTACTTTTGAGGAAATAGCAAACATAACTGAGTGGCCCCCTTCTTTCACCAATCTTCTACTTTCACAGCTCCCAGAGTAAAATAAATAAATAAAAATAAAAAAATAAAAGAAGGTAGGTAGCTCTACGTTAGGGGAAGAAGCAGAGGGGCACCCATTACTACTGCAGTGGTTTGTGCTTCTAATACGGGTCAAGACTTATGTGCATCACTTGACTGCCTAGCAGAGTTTGCAAAGGGAACGTTATATTCCTGAGTAATTTCAGCTCAGTTAACCCCTTCGGTGCTCATGACGAGCTCAGCTCGTCATGAGGCACAGTGCTCGTGTGCTCATGACGAGCTGAGCTCGTCATGACCACACCCATTTCTATTAAGGCCCAGCACAGGAGAGGAATATCTCAAGCAGCCAAGGTGTTAAGAAACCCCAAGGTAGACACAGACTCCGACAACCCAAATTCCGGGGGTTTCTCACAGAAACTTAATATAAATATGGGAGTCCGCTTCTGTGATGTTTGGCGAAAACAGCATGATTAAGAGAGGGATTACACCTTCTTCTCACATGTCCAAACGCCGTACTTGAGAATAGACTATATACTTCTGAATTCTCCACTCCTCTCCCAAGCCTTACAATATAAATGTTTCAGGCCATGTCCCTATCAGTGTAGAAATAGAATGGAGGTGTCTCTCCAAGAAAAGATCTAGAGGGACATTCTATTCTTCCTTAAAGCGAGGCTCAATCCTCAGGGACGAATCTAAAACATACATCTAAGACTACTTTCAAAATAATGACACCCAAGACTTTTCTGAGGCACATGTATGGGATGCATTCAAGGTAGTCCGTAAAGGGGTATGCATCAGAAAAGTTGCATACCTTAAAAAGCTTAGACACCAATACAGGAATAAGCTGGAATTAGAACTAAAACTCTAATAAATGTAATATAGGTAGGGCATGGCCCACATACCAAAGTCTTAAAATTCTTACTTCACCAAGAGGACAATTAAGAGCAATAGACACCAACAAGGCACAACCAACGCTCCTTAAGTTTAAGTACACTCACTACGCCCAATTTAACAAGTGTGGTCCCCACTTAGCTCGGTTATTTCACATAAAACAAGACTGCCAATATGTCAGAGACTAGTCTAGATGATGGTACGAAGCTCACGGATGAGTAAGAAAAGAATGGCTTTCAACATCTACTATTCGCAGCTACATGCTGCAAAACAACCCATTGAATCCCTGCAGAGCATCTATCTGAACTCTTGTCAACGTCCCAAAATTAACCCAGAGCAACACACTGTAATATAAGCTCCCACACTGGAAGAGGAGGGTAAATCAGCCATTAAATCTCTTAAAGTCAATAAAGCACCAGGCCCGATGACTATACGGGTAACTTCTATAAAAATGTTTGGGTCATTATTTACCCCCTTCTTGACAAAGCAACACAACTCATTCTCAGTAACTAAAAGGGTATCATCATGAATGAATGAATCTACCGTTACTTTGATTCACAAACAAGTGAAGAAACCTGTAAAATGCACATCATATTGTCCCATCGCACTGCTAAATATAGAAGTAAAGATTTTCATAAAAACCTTATCGACTCACCAAGAAATCATTTTACCAGGACCTATTCACTGTGGCCAGCCAGGATTTTTAAAAAACCGTCAAACACATGATTACCCCAGAAGATTAGTCCCCTGGTCAAGAAAATCAAGAAAAAGTTATTACCAGCAATCTTGGTTACAGTAGATACAGAAAATGTTTTTGTCGGCAAGGACTGGAGGTTCTTGAGTAACACTAGAAAGGGCCAGATTCTGCCCCACTTTTTCAGCGAAAGCAGGATATAAATCCTCCTTCTTAAGAATCCTACTGAATGGCGAAATCTCACCATCACTCCAGCTAGGACGAATAACTTTGGTATTTGCTTTACATATCAAACCCATTGCGGCAGACCGGAGGGAAGGACAAGGAATTGACAGATTAGTGTCTTGGAAAAGAGGAAGATAAGGTCATGCTATTTGCAGACAATGTCCTACTAACTGGCAAAATCAGAAAAAGCTCTCCCAAAGCTACATGCGCTTTTCAACAGCTGTCAGTTTTAAAATGAATAAAATAAATTGGAAATATTAAACCAGACACTCCCAGAAGTGAGTACATACCCTCCAGCAGCATAACTCTTTGAGATAGGCAACAAGCCACATTATGTATTTGGGGATAAAATCTCAGCACACATACCAGATCTTTATAAGAACAACATCCTGAACTTATTAGCTGCAATCCAACAGGATCTTTACAAAAGTAGAGACCTCCTGGTGTCTTGGATGGGTCCGATCCGTGAACTCAAAATGTATATTATGACAAGACTTTTCTATATGTTTCAGGCTTCACCCATAATGATACCGACATTCTACCTCCACTCGCTTAAAAGTCGGTTTCTAAAATACATTGGGGGTGAGGGGGGTCAGGTGGGCACAAGTGGGCTACAAGGTTTTATGTAGAACGAAGGGAGATCTAGCCCACCCAGACATCTTCACTTATTATGCAGACTCCCAACTATGTATCCTGACAGGCTGGAGCTCATGGGAATCTTAAAAAGTCTGTCCATATGGATAGAGCTGTTGCATGCCCGTCGCTATAGGACCTAGTGTGAAAACCCAAGGGTAATAGACCCACCCCCCCCATGTACACTCCAGGATCCCATACAAATACCACCCTGACAGAGTGGGTCACAGAAACTGAGCCTGACTTCATATCCCTACCCTTACACAACTATTCACTTCAACCACTCTTTCCCACTCACAATTGGACCATTTGATGAATGGCAAAGGGAGGGGATATTTGATGGTCAGAGACATGTACATTGGGAACAAAGGAGGTAAGATAGTGTATTTGATCACATTTTTGGCTTCAACCACAACCCCAGATGTCTCAATATTTTGTTTGTTACCAGTACCAACACTTCCGGGTTCTGCTAAGCCAATGGACCCAGATGAAGACAAGTCCAAAGTATCACGAAAACACACAATGCTTATCATAGGAAACACAAGAAAAGAGCACAAAGGAACTTGCCGAATCTCTAAAATATGCTCCTGCTCTCTAATGTTCCCCAATAAACAGCACTTATGCGGCATTGGATTTATAGCTATTTCCTTGACGGAAAATGCTTTCTATTTTCTCAGGTTGTACAGCAAACTTCTTCTGGAATCGGTTCAGCTTTCTTGGACTGATCAAACTGAAATTTGCAGGCGCTTTCTGTACCAGAAAGATGCTTGAAGAGAAGCCTCATCCTTCACTGGAGCTTGGGATAGACAGAGCACTTTTTATTTTATCAAAAGATTAAACATTTCTTTAATGAAGGCTAAATGCTGTAAGGAATCCTGCACATAAACTAGATGTACTGGTCCTGAATCTGAAGGGATCTCTTCGAACTCCAGGGCGTGAACCTGCTCTATTATCAGTGGAACCCGAGCATCTGAATTCTTTTTGGCATGCTTGGTGAAATAACGAAATGTGACCTATCAGAGCCCTGGCATAATAAGGAACATTCCTTAGGTTTTGGTGAGGGCAGGGGAAAAACATCAGGCATTCTGCCCTTTAAATGGAAGGATTGGTTAAACATACTCATTCCAGCTTAAAATTAAAAGCCTCATTGGTGCCCCTTTTAAATCAGTCCATGAGGATGATCTGGTTTGCTTTGAGTCTTGATCTGCTGACCATGCTTTTGATTCTTAAAGTTCCTATGAGAAATCCTCAAGTTGATCGTCAAACAACTTACTCCCTGAAAAAGGTATATGAAGATGACCAGCTTTCTGGTAACCCTTTGCTTTCCAATCTCCGAGATAAATGCAACATTGAGCAGATATGTTTGATACCGCAGAAAAAGCTGTAAACTTTGAACTGTCATAAGAAATATCGGATTGGAATGTTGCATGCATATTCATAGTTGAAAAAAAATATGGGCAGTTCAGCTCTTTTGTATGACTGCTGTTATGGCCTGAAAGTCCTTAGCAAGAGACTGGGACACGTACACTGTATAAATAGCGGCCTTCACTGCACGATTCAATCCAAAAAAGCCTTTTTACAATAAAGCTTCCACTTTGGTCTGTTAATGGCACATCTTCTAAATGAACATATGAATGCTCAGCGAGACTGTCTAACATTGCATCAATCTTTAGGCAGATGGTAGTTCCATATCCACTTCATTAAGGAGATAAAGACACAATTTAAAAAATGGAAGATCTGCCTTTTCTCGATTCCCCATTACCTCTGGAGCAGATCTTAAATCGCTTTTATAATCAGTAGGCAGGCAAGGGATGAAACATCCGTTGATGGAACAATCCCAAATTTGTACTTGGCAAGTCATCTTCCATACGTATCTGCAGAATTGGTCCCAAATAACTGAAAAGAGTAACAAGTTCTGATTTCTCAAAAAATTTTCCTTTCAGAGAAGATTCATGAACTTATAACTCTTCCTCGTCGTATTCTGGATAAGGCCATGAAGGAGAAAATTAAAGATGTACAGAAGGAGAATAACAGTATCCGTTGATTTTGACTTCAGATAAGGTAGAGATCAAACACTGCATCTGCTTTTCAGAAAACCTAAACTCAGAAGGAGGAACAGCCTTTCCCTCCGACGCTTATTTTTTCACCCTCATGACCAGTACAATGGTGTTTCTCAGCAGTGTTTCCTGTGAACCATGTTGGTAAGCAATGCCATTCCAAATAATGGGCCCTTATATACCTGCAAGAAGAACCCCAGTTCTCTAAAACCTGCTTTTTTACAAAACATTTTTTAAGTTACAGGTATGAGCTCCCAACATGCGCGCGTCTCTCACTCTCTCGTTCTAGTTAGAAACTAGTTTCCATTAGAAGAGCATATTTTGTTTTGCCAATAACTGTCCCACTTTGACAAGTCTTCATGAAAGTTTTAAAACGTATACTTCAGTTGTTTCAACTCCTGTGTTGAGAGTTTCGGGGCGATCCGTCAAGCAGGGGCCCCAAAACAAAAGGGAGATCCCAAAATGCATTTTCCCCATAAGGATTTTGAAGAGGACTACAGCTTAAACAGCTGAACGGAATTGCGCCAGATTTGGCAGAAATCTAGATGTTGGTTTAGAAAGTGTGCGTTTTGCGATTTTATGTAAATATATTCAGTAGCCTGAGAGACATTCAAGGCTAAAAAGATAGATATCCAAGGACGTGGATCCTTGCAGTGCACTCATGGTTCCCAGTCCCCGTGCGGAAATTTGATTGGCTGCAAGACTTCAATTAGAAAGTGTTGGTTGCCATCTTAGGAATCGTAGGAATACCCTGACCCCCCAGATATAGTGAGGGGGGCAGATATGGTGAAAGGGGGCAGATATAGTGGGGGGCCACAGTGACGCCGTCTGGCAGTAAAAAGTGATTTTTATGTGCGCAATTTTACCGTGAATGAACGGTGGATCATTGAAATAAAAAAAAAAAGAATTTCTCAATTTTTCCAAGCAGAGAATCTGGTGCACAAATGCCCACTCCAGGAAGGAGAGATGCACACTGGCGAACAAATCAAATAGCTGGGAAGAAGCTCACAACATACAACAGTAAAAGAGAAGAGTTAAAAAAAAGCCATAGAGCTCTCCTCACTCTCCAAGACCGCATGTAGACTTAACACTTATCGGACTGCAAAATCAAAACCGAAAACCCTAATGTCAAATAACTAAGAAAATAACTTGTTTTCGTGGGTAAAAGAGCACAACCCGCAAAGCAAAAAAGATTACAAAATGGCACATCACACCATCAGAAGGGCCAACAATTGAGTACCGTTCACAATGAAAGCAAACAACTCTCCATAAAAAATAAATAGCACTGTCAGAAGTAGCAATGGAGCACCATGCTACAAATGGGCCAAATAACAGCGCTCTCTAAATGGGTCAATACCAAATGGAACATAGCCCCTCCAATATGACCCAAAGACAGGAGTGTTGCAATTCTTAAACCCCAACAGTTTGCTCAGCACACTGGTGTTAGTGAAAAATGCCTGGAACCTACCCCACAGGGAGTCAGTCACTCAAAAGCTTACCATTAGGTTGCACAGGATCTTCAACAGCCTGAAACACAGGCTTTCCATTATTTATTATTTACTTAAGAATAAGTGTGTTTAACACAGCAACAAAATGTTTGTTCAGTACTGAAAGCAAAAATACATAACCTAAAATATTCTCTATGAAGACAAAAGTATTTACCATGGGTGCACGTTCTCAAGAGAGCCTTTGGCAACCTCATTGTATAATGCAAACACACCAGCAGCTCTATCAGAAATCAAAGCCCTACAAGCACTGAGAAATAAAACAAAAAACAAAAGTGTACATACCTAACATTATATACTAACCGTACAACATGGTGGATGCGCATTAGGCAAGCTCAGTCAGCCACATACATTTTCCTTCACAATCGTTTCCTCCAGTGGCCTTCCTACGGCCTGGGGGATCCATTGTGCACACATCTATGCGAGTAGGAAGAGAGGGGGGGAGCGGAGCCGCATTCACCGTGGAGTCCTGGCGGGAGTCAGTGGCTAGATCGGGCCATGCGTAGAATTGCTGAGTCAGCTGCCAGGCAGGCACCTAGAGATCTGGGCCGGAGCTATTTTCCCAGTTGCGGGTGGTGGCCTGGTGCCCGCAGAGCGGCCGGGCAAGTCTATAGTCTGGGCTGGAGTCTGATAGCCTGAGAGGGTTTCACAGCCCAGGGGCCTGGCAGCCGTAGCCTTTGCCACAGCCCTTGGCGGAGCAGCATCAGCCTGTGTGGCCAGCTGGGGTCAGTGGACAACAAGAGCCCAGCTGTGAAAGTGAGCAATGGAGCAGAAGCCCTGAGAAGTCCCAGTGCCCAAAGAGCGCTGCTAATGAGCGGACCTCGAAGACCTCAACCGCAGGGACAACAGCGGTCACCACTGAAAGCATCAATAGCGGCTCCGGTGCTCGCTGGGTATACCTACCACCAGGTGAGGTGGAGGCCACTAGGGGTGGCATAACCCCCCCCCCTCCCACGCAAAGGCAGTCAGGCCAGGTGCTGGTGCGGCTTGCAGGCGAAGTGGCCCCCTGGTCCACACCTCACTTGACGGCCTGAGCAAGAGGGGCTTTATTCTCTCTCCCCTCATTTCATCCCCGAGACTAGCGGGGGCCACGCCTGGCGGCCTTTGCGGAGCTGGGGACCAGCTGTAATTTCCGGTCGCAGAAATATATTGAGTGCATTCCTGTTGATTTGCAACCTGTGTAATAACAAAATATAAATTATCTGTGTCGTACAGTACAGAATACAATGGACCACTTCATTGGTACTGGTGTGTTTGCTCCAGATAAAGGAGGCTCCCCAGGAAGGAAAATGGGACCATTTTGGCAGCCATAAATCAGGCCAGGGACATGCTGGACACCAAGATTGGGGCAGTGGGGTCAGACATTGCGCTGCTGCATCAGGACCTGCGCAACACGGTAGAGCGCATTACAGAAGCAGAGACCCAGGTCTCTGGTATTAAGGATGTGGTTGCTACCTTGCAAAAGAAAGTCAACTCCCTTGAGAACCTCACCAAGGGGCTGGCGACACAAGTGAAGGACTCGGAGGTACATGCTCGAAGAAATAACCTATGCTTTGTGGGCTTTCTGGAAGGTGGTGAGAGAGACAACATGGGCACGTTTCTTGCTACCTGGCTCAGTACGTGGATACCCCCCCCCCCCCCCCCCCCCCATGTCCTCTCTGCCTGTTTTGTCATCGAACGGGCTCACAGGGCCTTGATGGAAAATCCCCCCCCGGTGCCTAACCTGTCAGTGCAAGTATCCAAATTTTCACTACCAAGATACCATCCTCAACCTGGCAAGAGTACAAGAAAAACTCTTATTGGAATCTCATCATACCATGATGCGCCTAGATTCCGACTCATCCTTCAGTGACCGCCACCAAATGCAGCCAAAGCTTAAAGAGAAATGTCGCCATCGGTCCAGCTCTTCGTGACGTTCTCGGGCCCGAGATGTGAAACAGACAGATGTTTCCAACCACTAGAAACAGATCATCGGATATATCGTGATGTGTCCCCCCACGGGTTGGTGGGAGGACTGCTTAACAAATATAGCCTGTACGTCAATGATGGCAAAGTTCTATGGCTGCATCACTGGATAGTTGCACCTCGAACCGTCAAGAAAGACTGCGTGTTGAAGTCACGGCGGGGATCCATTGGACTGGCCTGGTTCACAGCCTCCGTTGAGGTTTGTGTCTGAGCTCCTTCCGCGATAGATACTTCTACTGTTTTGAGGTATTCGGGTGGAGGGAGGGGAGTGGGGAGAAGTTATACAGTTGAGATTTGTTTCCTATATTTCATGCGAGATTCTGGTGCTCCCCGTGCAACAGTCCTGCCCATGGTCTGACATTAGAGAATATGGAGCCCAGACTGAACACAGACACACAGGCTCAGCCCGAGACCCTACACATAAGTTGGAATGTTGTGGAGTTCTAGACAAGGTAAAATGAGGCACAGTGCACAGACAGGCTGAACAACTACAGGAGGTTATTGTTCTCCTGCAGAAGACGCATCTTCTGGGGTCTAAGGCCCCCAGCCTGGCCCCCTTTGGCTTTGTGAAAACCTTCCATTCAGGTTTGGTTAGAGGCTCTTAAGGAGTGGCGGTTCTTATTCACCAGAGAATTCCCTTTCAGCCATTGCCGACATGGGTAGACACACAAGGGAGGTATGTATTTGTGACAGTGACCATTCATTGGGAATCCATAGTGTTAGGTTGCGAGTTTGCCTCTCCCCTCTGAGTCAGTCCTTCACCCACTGAATGGTGATTACATGGGAATCATTGCCAGATGGGGTGGCAGTTATCGGGGTGACTGGAACGTCGCCATGAGGTTAGACTGCGACAGGTAGAGCACATTTGGGGCTGCCGGGGACTCATGAGAATCCCGCCTTGGAACTTTGGCAGAAGTAGTAGGATGAATCACTATGGAGGACGCACCACCCGACTGAGTCAGGCTATACATTTTAAACTGCAGTATACAGGTCAGTCTTCTGTTTAGGTTATATATTTGTGCTGTCTGACCACGTTCACAGGGTCCGGAAAGTTGATATCCTACCAGGGGGCTATCAGATCGCTCCCCGGTTGCATTGACACTTCGGATGCCCCCCCGTCCTGCGTTCCAATGGCACCACTATCAATGGTACTTGAAAAACCCAGCATACAGAGTGCAACTGCACTGTTCGGTTTAATGGGGCGATGGCGCCCTCTGCTGGAATTCTGTGGGAGGCAATGAAACCCACGGTACGAAGCGTCGACATAAGTTTCTGTGCGTCATAACATTGAAATGTGCGTCATAACATTGGAAACAGCTAGCTGAGCTATCGCAAATTGAGGCCCAACTTGTAACTCTGGAGAGGTTTGGTAGGGAGGGAGTTGAGCTTTGTCCTTCAACAGTACCAGTGGTTGCTACTAGAGGAGGCCAGGAGTGCATGGATGGCCTCTCAGAGTAGGATATACCAATAGGGGGACGAATCTGGGAAAATGTTACACAGACCGCCAGTGTGCCCTGACACCGGCTCACATCTGTGCAGTCCGCGATGAACATGGAACCTTACTTACTGATCCAAGCGAAATTGCAAACCGCTCTGCCAAATACTACTAGGTTCTTTATGCTAACAATGACACTGACAGCAGCACAAATTGAGAAATTCTTAGACAACCTCGCACTGCTGACCAAGGCCAGGACATCACTGGAAGCACTGCTTACGGTTGTGGAACTGGCTTCTGCCCTATCAGGACGACGGCCAGGCTGCGCTCCACGCCTGAACGGATTCCCAAATGATTTTTTTAGACCATATATGCCGTTGCTGGGCAAATACTACCTAGACATGGTTCAAGACGCGCGTAATGAAGCACATTTACCCCCAGATTGGAGACAGGCTGAAATAGTGGTGTTCCCTAAGCCGGGGCAGCCCTCTGAACACCATTTGTCTTATCGCCCAATATGTCTCTTGAATACAGAGGCTAAGCTGTTGGTGAAAGCCCTGGCCAACAGGCTGATGGCAGACGTGGTCCACCCAAACCTGGCCTGATTCATGCCCCATTGGGCTACATGCCACAATATTTGTAAGGCCCACAACGCAACAGTAGATTGATTGGAACGACCGGCTGTCTTACTCTTAGCAGAATATATATATATATATATATATATATATATATATATATATATATATATATATATATATATATATATATATATATAAATAAAACGCCATTCACATCCAAAGTCGAGTAAAATGACGAGAGTGAGCCCAGATTCAGTACTGAATTTTTCGGTGATTTATTTAAGTATTCCACCAGCCATCCGCCATAACGCGTTTCACCTCCAAGAGAGGCTTGATCACATGATCAATATATATATATATATATATATATATAGCTTTTGATTTAGTCAGCTGGATTTTCTATTCACACTTATGCGGCTTCTGATCTTCGGACCCTGGTTCCTCTTCTAAATACAGCTGTTGTACACCGACCTAATGGCCTCCGTACAGTTTGCAGGATCGGTATCCTAACCCTTCCAGCATCAAGCGCAGCATTAGGCAGGATTGCTCCCATGTCCCCTTCATTTGCCCTGGCCATTAGGCAATCAATTAATGCCTTAGTTTGGGGCTTTGAATGGTCTATGGAAGTCTCACACAGTATCACTTTGTACGCTGACGACATCTTTTCCTTCCTCACTGACCCACAAACCTCCGGCCCACGGATCCTGCAGATAATGCAAGTGTTTGAGGAGACGTCAGGACTTTTTATGAATGTTGGAAAATCGGGGCTCTGGCCGCTACAGAGATCACTAGGGGGCTGCCGGACTGACCTTGGCGATGGATGGCTTATATTACCTGGGCGTTTTCTTATCGGCCAGCTAACCGAGCCCTTGGGATCGTAATGGGGGCCCATTTTTGAACCGCGTCAAAGCAGAGGTTAGGGTGTGGTCTTCTTTGCCTCTGTCCCTTTATGGACTATCCACTATCTTTAAGAAGGTGTCCCTGACTCGCCTCTATCGACTACAAAATCGCCTGTGCCCAATTCCACCTGCTTGGATTAAAGCAATACTGAGCCAGTTCTTATGGGGTGGGAGTGGGCCCTTCGGGTGGCCCCACGAACTTGTTTTCAATCTAGGTACTGCAGAGTATAGCGGCCACCGATATCCAATCCTATCATGCAGTCTCCCATCTACTGGTGCTTAACTTTACTTTATACGTTTTATATAGCGCGGACATGACCACCGAGGGTATCTGAGCGCTTTACAGATCATGCAATAAATGGGTAACGAAAAAACAGATTATGCATCATAGTGTATGAACATACAAAACAGAATAACCAAAGTGAGAAAACAACAGTCTAAGATTGTCCACCCTCTCATGAGTGCAAGGAGAGGACATCAGACAAATCACAGACTAGAAATGTCCGACCTAATCTTGAACCAGTTGTATGAGCCTGAGTCAACAGGTACGGGCCTAGAAACCGATGCAGGTGCCAGGCTAAGGCAGAAATTTCTTCATCAGGAGCCCTTTGACCTCTTTCTTGAAGACCGTAGAAGGATTCACCCTGACTTCGGGGGAAAGGGAGTTCCAGATCCTCTGAGCCATTCCCGAAGGTTCGGTTATAGGTCTTTTTTTTTTAATTTCTGAGGTTTAAGCAAAAGGGTACTGGTGCCTCTGGAAGCTCTAGACCCACAAGAGAGTTCCAGTTTCTGTGCTAGATACAACGGGGTCTTGAAGTGGATAGCTCTGTGAGCCATGCATGCAATTTTTAACTGAATCAGAGCTTCATATGGAAGCCAATTCAGTTCCCGCAAGTTCGGAGAGATGTGGTGGTATCTGTTTGTACCTGTTAAAGCCTAGCAGCAGAATTAAGGGTAGCCCTAAGAGGAGCCGTCCTCACTCTAGGCAGACCACAAAGTGTTGCACTACCATAGTCCAGCTTTGCAATCACTAATGCTTGTACTGCAACCTTGAGGTCATGAGCAGGGTGGAAGGGTTTAAGTTTAAGTAAGCCGAGTTGGAAGTTCGCTCCTTTAGTGAGGGAGCTGATGTGCTTCTGCATGTTCAGGCTTTTGTCTAGAATGATACCCAGAGATGATGCTGAATCTACGAGGTGTGGCTTGCAGTTAAGAGCGGTCAACTGATTCAGCCATTGTTCCATGACGGGGGATTGGTTGTGGGGTGAGATCAGTAGGAATTCTGTTTTAAGAGCATTAAGCTTCAGGTGATTGCGTGTCAGACAAGTTTGTGTTTCTAGCAGGACTGAGTTGAGTGACTGGATATCTTCAGGGGAGGTGCCAGGTCATATGAGAGTAGGAGAGGGTGAATATCACTGTCCTACAAAGAGGCTCCACATCTTGAGGATCGGGAGGGGTCATTACGCAGAAGAGTGGAAGGTCAACTATGGCGTGTGGAGTTGGAAGAGGATCGCCTAGGCTGGGGGAAGAGAGGGCGCCGGGAACAGCCACAGACTGTGAGCGAGTGAAGATGGACATTGGTCATAATGGAGCAGCTTAGCATGGAGTTAACTGATAGATCCTCAGTGATGTGCGAGAGGCTACGCACATCTGCCTTAACTTGTTATAGGTAGAGAGCAATCTCATTAAGGCGGGGTTCCACTTAACTGTAGGACTTGGCCCTTTTTGGCTGAAGTCCCTAAACCTTTTGCTTTCCCCCTAGACCTTTTTTCTGACATGGTATTGCCAACTTAGATGCTTTGGACACTTTGCCACTGCTAAACAGTATGAAAGTGCAAGTGCTCCCTGTATAAAGTGTAATGGTAATTGGTTGTCCATGATTGGAATGTTTGCCTTACTAGTAAAGTCCCTAGTAAAGTGCACTATGTGTGTCAGGGCTGGTAATGCAAATGCTACTAGTAGGCCTGCAGCACTAATTTTGCCACCCACACAAGTAGCCGTAAAAAGGGAACTCAGGCCTCACATTGCAGTGCATTGTTCTGACAAATGCACCCACTTGCCAGACCTTACCCTTCACTTTCTATGCACATCAGACACTCCTATGGTAGGTCCGGGGTATCCCCTGGGCAGGGTGCAGTGCATGTGAAAAAAGTAGGACATGTACTAAGGTGTGTACCATGTCCTGACAGTGAAATAATTTCCATTTAATTTTTCACAGTTGAAAGGCCATCTTGGCCGTAGGATAGAATGGGAAGGCTGTGTAATATGTTTTCCAGCCAATCATCACAAAGGCTTAAGATGGAGAGGTGAAGTTTAGTATGCCTGAACTCACAATGTAACACATCTTTCTATGAAGGTGGTTTTAGCATTGTGTATTTAGAAGCCTCTCTTTTAGAAGTGGCTGGGTTTTTGTGCTCTAACATTTCTGTGTGTCTCTGCCTGGTTGTGGATTGACTTTCTGGATTTGAAAGCAATTGGATCTGGGGAATGTTTGGACCCAGGGGAGCAGGTGAGACAGCAACAGGCTGACCTGCATCTGGAATGTAGGGGAGAGAAGTAGCCCCTAGAGGCAAAGAGGCCTGGGTTGCTGCTATAAAACAATAGTCCATCACCTGCTGAGTGATTGAGAATCCAGAACCCCACTAATCAAAGGAAGGTGTCGTCTCTGACAGGGAGGCACCCAGAACTGGTTTGAACAGGGGGCAGTGCCCCCTGCACACAAAGTCTTCAAAGCCATGGAGGGGTATAACTATGAGAGCTGAAGCCTCTGAACTTGAGAATGGCTTGAACAAGACTGGAGCTACTTTGTGGTCAAGAGGAACCTTTGCCAAGGAAGAAACAACTGGAGAGACTGAAGGAAAGGACCGATCCTTGCTGTGTGTTCTGGGGCTGGCCTGCAGTTGGCTGTTTTAACCATGAAAGGTTAAAGGGACTTTGCTGTGTGCTGTGTCCCCCTGCTTGAAAGGACTTTGCTGTGCTGTGTCCTGAAGTAACTTATCCCCAAGGTCTCGAAGTGAGCTGGCTCCCTGTTGCGGAAACTGAGGAGCGCAAAAGTTTCCAGGAGAGACTCCGCAGCGCTGTGTGCGTGCGTGCTTGTTGCAGCCGGAGTCCTTCGTATGGTGTGCCCTGTGATCGTGGGCACCTGGAGTCCAAGCAAGGATCAGTGATGCGGTGTGCGAGTGCTTTTTGCAGCCTGAACCCCTTTGTGAGGGCTGTCCAGTTATTGTGTGCACCGGAATCAAAGTGAGTCTCTTCGGCGCTGTGTGCGTGTGCTTTGTGCAGCGTCAGACCTTCGTGAGGATTTGCCTAGTTATATGTACCGGAATCCAAGTGAGTCTCATTTGCGCTGTGTGCATGTGGTGTGTGCACCGTGAGACCTTTGTGAGGATTTGCCTTGTTATCATTCCATGAACTTCAAGCGGACTTCTCTATGCCCCTGCACCAATTCTATAAGTACCTCCAGCGTGCACCCAGAGTTAAAGTGAGTCTCAGCGACGCTGTGCACGTGATCTTCATGCAGCCTGAGACCTTTGTGTTTAGTGCCCAGTGATCGTGCACCCGAAGCGCAAGGAAGTCCCAGCGACGCTGTGTGCATGTGCCCTGTGGCAGCCTGAGATCTTAGTAACAGTAGTGGCCCAGACCGGCAGCTCCAGAGGAGCTGAGCCGCCGGCCCTCGCCGTTGCCCATTCACAAAGATTGCATTGGAGGCCCAGCCGTTGGATGAGGAGAGGAGAGTGAGTTTGCCCTCCCCCCCCCCCCCCAGGTAACTAGTGTCGACTCCTTGGGTGGGGTGTGGGCTCGGAGGGAGACGCTCTCGGCCTTGCTCTCATTTCGGCAACGCGAGCCTCTGCTTCAGCTCATATCGCCGCCCGTATTGCCAAGGGGCCGGAGTGCAGAGCTGCACTTTTTGATTACACCATACCCATGTTGGGGGCAACTGTTGGGAGGCTGACTGCAAGTCAGAAGGAGTGGCAGAGAGACCGCCTAAGGCACCGTGATCAGTGCCTGAGTATTGCGCATTATTCAATTTCTGCACAACAGAGTACCTGACTGTCGTATTACACATTGCATCATTTCTGCATAACGGAGTACCTGACTGTCGTGTTACACATTGCATTATTCCTGCATAGTAAACTACTGGATTGTCGTATGACGCATTGCATTTTTTCTGCATAACAAACAACCTGATTAGCGTATTACGCATTGCCTTATTTCTGCATAACGACGTACCTGGTGGTTGTATTACGCATTGCATTGTTCTTACCTTGCAAAAGTGTCTGATTCTAGCATTACGAACTGTGTAACAGGATATTAGGGTTACAGGAGAATGTTTAGAAGTGCTCATTAGTATAGCCAGAACTTAAAAGGGCTGGCTGGCCTAACAACCGGCCAGGAGAAATAGTACACAAACTCATATGTTGGTTTTATATCATGTGGTCTTATCGTATATCTTTTTATATAAAATGTATACTTGCTTTTATAAAACTCTTGTGAAGTCTATTTGTGGTGCCATCATTTGGTTGCTAAGAGTGTGGTTGCAAATACTTTACACATTTGCATTGAGGATAAGCTTGGCTGCTTGTGCCAAGCTACCAAGGGGGTGAGCAGGGCTATCTCAGAAGGTGACCTTCCTTTCCCGGATATGGAACCGCGGGTCCCTATTTGGCCTAAGGTACATACCTCAGCCAACCAGCGATCCAGGGTCTAACATTAACGAATTGTGGTATAGCCCCAGTCATGACCCAGCATACGCGGTTGAGCGCTGGGTGATGGGGGATGGCTCTGTCCAAGAATATCTATATAGCCAGAGGGTCGTGTCTTCCCTGCTTAAAGGGTAGTGGTTATGGCATGGAGGCAGTCCCTATGTAAGATGGGATGGTGGGCTCTCCTTACGGTAGAGACCCCATTGTGGCAAAATAGGTTGCTTTCCCGGGAGGCAGGTCTGTGGGGGTTGGGATAGCATTGGCATCTCTACCCTTGGGGACGTAATGCAAGGGGTGGTTCTCAAATCATTCCATGAACTTCAAGCAGATTTCTCTATGGCCTGGCACCAATTCTATAAGTACCTCCAGCGCCGGCATGCCTTATCCCCATACATTAGGGTTCGGTCAGACCTCCCGGACTTCAATCCACTCGAGTGTGAGCTCCTTATGGGGGACCTAGGTAGCCACAAAATAGCCAAAATCCACTGAACCCTAATCACAAATAGCGCTAATATATGAGGCACCCTTAGAGAGGCATGGCAGAGACCTTGAGGATATTGGTAATGACGAATGGATGGAGGCGCTAGAGTCCCCATGAGGGGCAGCAATATCCTCCCGCTTGAGGTGGAGTCAAATTAAATATATCCACCAAGCAACCTATACTAGGCACAAGCTGTGGCAAATGGGTCTTATTGATTCTCCCACTTGCCTCCGGTGTGGCACAGAGAAGTGCACATTTTTACATACAGTGTGTGATTGTGGAGCCCTTGCTCAATTCTGGAGAGGGGTAGCGACATGCCTGATTGAGGTCCTAGCATGGGACCTCCCTAGGTCTCTGAAATTACTACTGTGCAGCATAGCTGACATAGGAGGCAATCGGTATGAACACCATCAACTATTCCTTGGCCTCACTCTTGCTAAACGCAATATTGCCCGACAATAGAAGGCTGCCACTCCACCCTTATTAGGGGTATGAAAAAAAGGTATGGATTTCTGCATGGGTTTGGAAATACCAGTGTTTCAAGCACGGGGCTGTCTCCATAACCTCCTTATTCTCTTCATTTTCAGCCTACATCCTTCATTTTCGGCCTTTTCTCCTCTTGGGGCAGTGCTTTTCTCGGGCGCCATTTTTGTGAGCACTCTAAGTGAGCAACTGACCTGGGTCTCTTCCCTATTTATGGCCAACACTTCGCGTTCGCGCCAAAGGCAAGCCCATCTGCGCCCGTCCGCATCCGGAATGCGGTTAGCGCCAGCCATGCTGCTCTTAACAGCCCGGTGTAATAACTACTTAAAACTATCAAGCAGCTAAGGGATCTGAATGTGATGCACTGTACCAATCCCATTTGCCCTGACTACCGTTTGCCAAACGGGGATCAGGTCTACCAATGTATGTCCTGCTCCTATGTGTTTGGAGGACTGGAGATATTGCAGGGGGCAGAAGTATCTGGTGCCAATTCACCTGTTCTTGGTATGGGTGATGAGAAGCCTCCTATTAAACGATGCCTGGTAAATTGCAGATCACTCCCAAAACATTGAGGACATTTGGCTCTCCCTTGAGTCCAATCACTGGGACCTTATGTCTTTAACAGAAACCTGGCTAACAGAGTCCTCTTCCCCGGACATTTTGCTTGCGATACCCGCAGGCTTTAAGATCTCCATGGTCAACCGTGCGGATAATAGGCGGGAGGAGGATTAGCGATTATCTTGAAAGACGGTGGAAAATCTCATGTAAAAAAACGTGGGGTCAATTGAGGCCATGTCTTTTTACATTCAAATCTTACCAGAGTACACTCTTGCGGGCACTTTGGTCCATCGACCTCCGGACTCTGCAGTTGCCCACCTCTCAAAATTGGGTGGCATTATAGCCGATCTCTCGCTAACACATGTTAACCTTCTGGTTCTGGGCGATTTTAATGTCCATATGGATGTTGTGAACTGTGCTCTAGCAATCCCAGGTGACTGAGATGCTGGGGGGACTAAATTTGACTCAGCTGGTCATGGCCTCCACACATCGGGCGGGTCACCTGTTGGACCTTATTTTCTCAAACGATCCCACAATCAGAATGGAGGCTTTTCTGCCAATAAAGTGGTTAGACCATTGGCTGGTTCCGTTCAGCCTGTTAAGAAGTGGTGGGAAACAAAGCTTGAGACCAGAGTTTGTGAAGGAGAAATTAGAAGAGGGTTTCCCCCCCCGAGTCCTTAGGTCCCATCTTGCATAATACCCCACTTCTGCTGACAGGTGATCCCAGCATGGATGCAACCACCTTCAATGAGTGGGTTGCATCCTTCCTAGATGTCATTGCTCCCATGAAAATGGTAAAACTGGCTTGGAAAAAGCCTTCCAACCCCTGGTTTTCCTCAGAGTTTCGCTTAGAGAAAAGCCCCTGTAAAAAGTTGGAGCGCAACTGGTGAAAAACGTATAATCTGGAGGTGAAGAGCATATATAAAAGTGCACTAAAAAAATTCCATGCCCACAAACGTCTGGCTATTAGGAATTTCCTAGCTAAGCAAATTAAAGAGTCAGGCAATTAATCTAAGGAAGTATTTAAGATAGAGCAAGATTTCATGAAACCTCAAGCCACCATGAGCAGGATTACGCCATCAGCTGATTTATGTAGAGATCTGGCTAACTTCTTCCAGGAGAAGGTTTAATCTATATATTCTTCCTTCCCAGTGTCAGAGGATTGTTCAACCACCTTTCTGGCTCTGGTTTTCCCGTGTCACTGGTCTGAATTCTGACCTTTTTGTCTGACCTTGTCCCTGCTAGACCTAGTTAAAACTAAGTCAGGCTCGCCTCTTGAACCTTGTAATGCCAGATTTTTTAACCTGCTGGCCCCCTTTTTTAATCTCTATCTAAATGCTATCTGGAATGCATCTCTGATGTCAGGTAGATACCCCTCTAGAAAAAAGCATCTGTTTTGCCTATTCTTAAAAAGGAAGACGCAGATCCTGGCATAATCAAGAACCTTAGGCCCATTTCCCTTCTGCCTGCTCCTGCAAAAATACTGGAGAAGGAAGTTCAGAGACAGCTGTCCAATTATCTGGAATCTAATAACCTCCTTCATGATTCCCAGTCGAGCTTTAGGACGGGCTATAGTACTGAGACTGCTCTGCTGGAGTTAGTGGAAACCATCCGAGAATCCCTAGACCAGGGTAGCTGTGCCATGCTTGTGCTGTTGGACTTGTCCGCAGCCTTTGATACGGTCTTGCATTAGATTCTTATAGACCGACTGGCACAGCTGGGTATCTCGAGAACCATCAAACTGGTTCCGCTCATTTCTGGATGAGCGGTCTCAGCAGGTTTTTCTGCACCCTCATTTCTCCTCCTCCTGTTCCATGGTATGCGGAGTACCTCAGGGCTCGGCACTTAGCCCCACCCTGTTTAATGTCTATCTTGCTCCTTTGGAATCGGTTGTGGAACACTGTGGAGAGAGAATAATATCATACGCCGATGATACGCAGCTTATGTTTTTCTTTAAAGACACTGCAAAGGCTGCGTTTGACAGCTTCAGGCATTGTCTAACTAAGATCGCCTCCTGGATTACGAACAATTGCCTGAAATTAAATGCTGACAAAACAGAAGATGATGTCTTTTAATCAACCTTCACCCCCACCGGCTGATCTCTGGTGGCAATGCAGCAGAATCCCCCTCCTACCCCTGTCACCTCAGTCAGAAATTTAGGTTTCAAATTAGACTCCAAATTATCGGCCAAGGCCCAGATTGGCCTAGTTTCCAGAGCATGTTTCTGGAAACTCAAAACCTTGAAGATTTCTCCATCTGTTGGCAATGGACTGTCGGGCCACCATAGTCCATGCCCTTATTACATCTCAGCTGGACTTCGCTAACAGCTTCGCTAACAGCTAACAGCTTATTTTACCTATAGGCTGCAGACAGTCCAGAACGCCACAGCAAGGTTCATCAGAAATGTGCCCCTCTGACACCACATTTCCCCTCATCTGCGTAGACTTCACTGGTTCCCAGTGAAAAGGAGAAATGAATTTAAGGCACGGACTCTTGCTTTTAGAGCCACAAGAGATAGAGGTCTAGGATACCTGAAACCGAGACTTCAGAAATACCATCAGTCCAGGACCCTGAATTCTAACTCTCAGATGCTTCTCCACATCCCACGCTTTTCTAAAGCCAGGATCGCTGGGCGAGCCTCTGCAGTAAGAACAGCCGCTCTCTGGAATGCAATGCCTAACCACCTGCGCAAAGCAGAAACAGAACCCACTTTTAGGAAGGCATTGAAAACCTGGCTCTTTGACTTGTCCTAGCGCTGTGATGGTATGGTAAGGTAATATAGTTCGGGCATACATGAATCTTCCTAAGTTAATTGTGCAATGCAGGACGGTCTGGGGGTGCGGGGGCACTGGCGAGTTTATGCACAAATTGTTCATATGTTACAGGGTTTAATCCTTCTCTTCAAAGAGCTATTATATATATGGGGCTATAGACAAGGGGACGTATTACGCATTATCAGTTTGTACTGGGTACAAACAATGACAATGCGCCATATTATGATATGTGCGATGCTCCCAGGGTAGCCCTGAACTCGCGCCGCCCCAGGGCAGCACATTCATGTGAAATCACTGAGCAGCTGCTTACAGCCGCCCCATGTTTTCACAGTGCAGGCAGAAAACCGCCTGCGCTTTTAACCCCTTGGGCGCAGCTGCGATTCTGCGCCTGTGCAGCAGTTTTGAAGAGTGGGCGGGTTCATGACGGCCCCCAGCCGTCATCAGCACACGAGCACCGTGATGCATGACGGCTGGGGGCCGTCATCAGCATGGAAGGGGTTAAAGGTGATTAGAGATCCCCTTGCAGACAAGTGCAGTTAGTGACTGCACCTTCCTGCAAGGGGATATCTGGGGGGTTCATAAGACCCCCTATCTCCCCTCAAGAGGGCTGCTCTCAGGGGGCGCACTCACAGTGAGTGCACCCGCTGAGAGCTTTTATGCGCCTGCGTCTGTAATATGGTACAGAGGCCAAGGAATTCACTAATTTGCATAGGGCACGCCCATATGCAAATGAAGACACACCTTCTTGAGATTGCGCTGACGCTACATGTGCGCCAGCGCTATCTGCATTACGGAAGGGGCCTCACGAGCGGCTGCACCCCCTTCTGTAATACAGAAGATGCCTGTGGCGAACAAAGAGGGCGCAAAAGCCTGTTGCACCCCAAGGGCACTTATTGCATTACATCCCCAGGTGTCTTGTTATTGAACACTAGATTGCATTGTGTTTATTTGTGGTCTAATCGGGCCTGGTCTTGGTAAAAATCTAATAACATTTGTAGAGGGGGAAAAAAAGTGCTACTGGAATTTTGTGCGTCATTTGCAAGTAGGAAAACATAGATCTGCTACATTGCTAATCGCAGAAACATTTCCACTTGCAAGCATTCCAGCGAATCTGTGATAGAGGGAGGTTTCCAAAGTTCCTCTGGAATTCTTCCTGAATTGTTGCAAAGACCGAAAATTCCACTAATCCTAGGAGTAAGACTAGGAATTAAAATGCTGCCATTCCAGGCAGGACGCCTCTAAAGGGTGCTGCAAAGCACAGAATCCTGTTAATGGAGGCATGCAACCAAGTATACTTCGACACTTAAAGGCTGAGAAAGTCACGGATACGTTGCTGTTTTAATCGACATGAAAGAATGAAAACCGCACAGGGACATCGAGCTCATTTTCAGTCGGTTTGTTTCCGATCTAGTAGCACACAGACCCCCTGTCAACTTCAATACGTAAAATAAGCCTTGCCATACTTCAACCAATATGTACACCGCTGATCATTATTGTTAGCGAGGTAAAGTCAATCCACAAAATATGAAAAAAGAGAGCTAAACAAAAATAAAAGAAACAATCACCTTTGTAGTAGGCCTGGGTTTCAGTCCTAGGAACGAAAACACGGTGTTGCTCTCCTTGGACTCGAAAAAAGATTCATAATCCTAAAAAAAAAAACAAGAAAAAAACATAACATGAGTCAGTTTACCACCATCACAGAGCTTAGTTTTTTTTTAATTTCCAAGGCCTTGTCAAGGAGAAAATAAATACAGAATCTGCTCATCATTTCTTTGACATTTCCGCAAGAGCAGATTTGATCTGAAACTAATCTAAAAAGGAACAAAGCTCAATTATTGGCACCATGCTTGGCTTCTGTATTACATTACAAGATCTAATTTCTGGTATGTATATGCTGGAAATTGGACAAGTACACTAATGAAAACCATCTGATGACAATATTACTGACAGCACCGGAAAGCCTGGTTTAATCATAAGAAATGCTTTAAACCCCTTACACGAAGTCAAAGCTAAAACACCTAAGAAGGGGCTGGAAGGGTTACTGTACATACACTGCAATCCATGCTTAGTACAGGGAGAGCAACGGCGCAGGCAAGGCAGGTCGCAAACTGTTATTTGGATGTTCACTTAGCCTAGGCAATTATTGCCTGAATCACAGGTCTCTTAATCCGCAACATGGCACCAGTCTCCGGCTGCACAGCAGGAGCAAGAGGTTCATGTGCTCCTGGAACCGGATGGGTTTATGGATTTACTTCTGCATGGGTTGACCTATAAGAGGGGATGGTCCAAGCCGAACCCTCATTGAATTTTAGATTATTCATGCTACGAGTCAAGCGCAAGATTACTCATCTGTGTTTATGGATAAACGTGGGTTCCAGTGTGCTGAGCAAGGGGGCATACAATCGCTCTGCGCAATGTTCGGCGTAGAGCATGGTTGAACCCAGTCTAGAATGCCCTCAGTGCTGCTGAAAGAAAACTATGGGAAAGAATGGTCCCCATGGTAACAATACAAAAGAAGAGGAGGTTTTCCTTGATTTAAATATTCCTTTGTATTAATTTTGTATTGATGTTTGATGATTTATGATGTGATTAAGAGAAAAAAAATCGATGAGGTACAATAACTGCACCCCAACTTCAGTGTTACAATTATAAGTAGTATCATCACTTGTAGACACTGCCCATGCACTTCATTTAAATTACCATGGGTCTTGTGCCATTTGTCAATTGACTTGTATTATATTTATGAAATGGATGTCTGTCAGACAAGGTTTATTTGACAATACCGTACTGAGATGTGTATTGCATGCCTGCACGGATAGGAGTAGTACGGATTGTAAAGGGAACTTTCAGCCGGCCATAAGATTGTACATTTTGAGTTGTGTGTGTGTGACTGGATGAAAACTCGTATGCAAATATACATTATTTTAAATGTGTAGTTTAACACACAGCCTCCAACACTGATTACTTCTTTCTTTGAGCAAAGATTACTTTCCTCTCATACCGTCAGCATGCTCATTAATAATCTTCATTGGATCCCTAAAGATAACGCACTGAGTTGTGATGAAAAAAGCCTTAAACAACGACCGTCCTGGATTTCTTTGAACCTTCTAGGTCATACAATCTCACATAACCAATCAGAGATTAGGGGGGGGGGGGGGGGGGGAGTAGGGCAAAACTATAATCACCATCGTCCAAGTTTTGATTCCAGACAATCTTTCCTCTTTAGGTTCGGACTCTGGTTGGCTGTTTAAAGTCAAAACGTGTTAAAGACTACCAATCAAATGGCAACCAACCTCCACCCTTGTTTGACTGTCTGAATCTGCCAATAATTCTGACCATTTTTTAGAGATCCTTAACCCTATGCCTAGTAATTACCAACCACAAGCCACTGACCAATGTATAGCCTTCTTAGGATGTACCTCTCATACCCAGTCCACTTCTACAATAATAGATGACAGTGCAAATGATGGACGCACCCTCAATGCCCAGAATTAACAGCCACGGAGGCATCCAACTCGATTTTATCTAAAGCCTTGATTAATCAGTTTTGATAAAAGACAAACAATTTTACTCAAGGACATTTCGGGAGGACTAAAAGTAATTTCAGAAAATTGAACCAAAGCGACCCCAATCATCAACTATTTATAACTTTCACATTCAATATCACTGACCTGCTTAAACTACTTTCTTCTAAAATTGTATATCACTCTGGAGTCACAAAAAAGCTTGTAATATACCACAACCCGATCACCATCCGCATTCAAACCCTTTCCAGTCCTATCCTTTGAACAGGCAGACAGTAACCGATTAACGCAAACAGCTACTTCACAATCACTAAATTCCAATTAAGTACAAAGAGAATAACTTCCAACAAGCCGAGCCACTTATCAGTCCTATTCTAATATGAGCTCTTCCTCCATTTACACTAGGGAAGGTTTCTTCAAATTCATACCACAGGGATACTAAATTGGTTCCGCTACCTGATAAAACAGAGGATGGGTTTCAACATCATTAGTAAAAGGAGCCAAAAATAATAAAGAAATTAAACAAAAAACTCAACTTGTGGAAAAAGGTAGGGCTAGGACCTTTCTCAAGATTTGCCCGGCGCTAACCGCCTTTGTACCATTCAAGTTTACCAAGCAATGAGGCAGGCGCCGGAGACCAGAAGGCAGGAAACAGAAGTTTTATTCCGACGGAGCAGAACACATCAGATCAGACAACAAGGTATCGTCTCGAGGTGCTCTAACAGCCTCTCGGAGGCCTGGCCTCTTATACACTGGTTTATGGCATGTGACCTTTCTTTATTACAATCAGAACTTTGTAAAGCAAGGAAAAGACATCCCCGTAATCCTTGTGTCAATCCCACCCCCATATACCTTCACAATAGAGGTCCTCAACCTGCTGATAAGAGGAGGGGGTCATCACGCAGCTGAGTGTTCTGTCGAGTCTTGGGATGTGTGCGCCTGATCATATCACAGGGGGTGGGGAGGCCTGGATCAATAGAGGGTCCTTTGAGGGAGAGCGACCGCATACAATAAGGGGCAGTAAATGATATCTCCCGGCTTAGGCGATGGCCTCGGACCTGTGTGGACAGTCGGACACGGGGTGAGGGGCCATCAATGGAGTGGTATTCATGCTGCGTGGACAATCCAGTGCAGAGGGAAGGTTTATCAACAGAGGGGCATTCATGGGAGGAGAGGAGGTGTTGGTCAGGCGCTGGCGTGACTCCCAAGGACAGGGTCATGCAGAAGGGTCATGCTCATGAGGGGGAGGGAGGGGGAGCCAGGGTGCGCGGAGGATGCTTGCTGGGTCAGAGGGGCACGCTGGTGATCGATCGTGGACAGGGAGACCATGATATCTAAAATGGCTGCCGTACACGTAGTACATAGGTGACCTAAAATGGCTGCCGTGCACGTAGTACATAGGTGACAAGCTGGCGCAGACGATGTTCAGATCGCAAACTAAAATTCCACAGTCCTCCCTTTTAACATGTCTCGCCAACTTGTCAGTTTGGATTTATCCCCATAAGACCACGTATTTCTACTTCATAGAGGGGGCTCATGTGCTCCTTTCGGAAGTCCAAAGTCTTTGGGCACATACAGTTA
Source organism: Lissotriton vulgaris (assembly GCF_964263255.1). Taxonomy (NCBI): domain Eukaryota; kingdom Metazoa; phylum Chordata; class Amphibia; order Caudata; family Salamandridae; genus Lissotriton; species Lissotriton vulgaris. Next base: position 540,301,003 of record NC_141694.1, on the reverse strand, counting down.
GAAACAAGGCCGCACAAAGGTGGCAGACATTGGATACCTAAGCAACACCCACATAATATCACAACAGGTATCAGCACGAAGGAAAACAATTTCCAACCCCAATTCTTCAAAGTGTCCCAAAACCAGCTCCCGAGCGACCATCCTTCTTGTTCTTGGTGAACCTCCGAGGAAAGTCTGTGGAGGTGCTCAATGGCTTTGTAGACTGAAGGCGAGTTATCTGGCACGTAGGTGCAGCAGCTAGATCCGATGATGCGGCATGCTCCTCCTCGGTCGGCTAGGACCACATCCAGGGCAAGACGATTTTGAAGGGTCACAAGGCGGACCGCCTGAAGTTCCGCAGTGTTGTTGGCGAGGATGCCAGCCGTGATGTTGATCGTTGTTTCTACTGCCTGGGTCAGGTGTCGGATAGCGCGGCTGTTTGCCATTGGGCCCCACAGGGGAACAAGTCCCTTTGCTGCATCAAGGAACTGTGCTCCGGTGGAGTCGGCTTGTCCAATGTCATCTGCACGCCTCTGCCGGTGGTGGTTGGCAGGGGCTACATATGTGGGTGGAAGAACGAAGGCAATGTAACAGGCGCCTTTCCAACCTCTCGGGAGCCAGGTGTAAGCTTTGGTGCCGCACACAAAGTACATATTCGGAGAAGCAACAAAGGAAGGGGGGTCAGCTGAGTCCAATGTTCTGGTGATTCGGCAGGCACTGTGACCCACCAGCTGCGTTCCATGGCCTTCGAGACACACGAGACCTGTGACATTGACAACAGACAGGGCCACAGTCAGAGTAGCGGTAGTTTGTTTTTGCAGATGAGAGAAGGTGGTCCTGGCTGGATTGTGGAGCACCTGTACTTCGACTCGTTCTTTGGCAGGAATGTCTTTAAGGAAGGTGGCGCCTGCGAGCGCAGGACACAGGGCAGCAGGGGTCTTTCCGGTTCTGTTCAGCCAGAACCCAGAGTAGAAGTGCGACACTGTCCGGCTGGAGGTGGCGTTGTCCTTGTGGCTCTCTTGCATGAGGATCAACCAGGCGAGGCAGGAGCCGTGAACTGAGAAAGGAGAAGGGATGAAGGGGATGGAGTGTCCTGTGGCATGCGGGAGCAACCCGCAGATCCAGCAGTTCGTAGCATTTGCAGCAAGGTTGTGTTGGTGCAACAGTTGCACGAAGGAATTGTTCCAGAATTCCCTGCGCCTTTCTCGGAGCTGAGGCGACAGAGAGATTAGGTGATGCTCTTTCAGGGGTGTTGGTTGTGCAGTAGGTAGCAATGCCTCATGAGCCGGTGTGCTTTCCTCCAGAATCCAGAAGGAGGTCATGAGGAGGAGGCAGATCTGGAAGACAATGAAGAGTGCGATTGTCTTTGATTTGTGCAAGTTGTCAGTCTTTGGATTTCTATACTGGGTATTTCCTGTTGCTTCCATCATCTTCTTATCTGGCGCTTCCATCACCTTCTTATCTGGCGCTTCCATCACCTTCAAGGGGCTCGGTAGTGGGCAGAACCACAGACTTCGTTTAGCTTCTCTCCCGGTAACCCTTGATTGTGTTTAGGTCACCGTTATGAGATTCAACTTAGTCCGTGGCCTACTTAGCCGAAACTCCCTCCTTTCGACGCAGGAAATACCCTTCTCTGGATGGCACAGTGGGATCAGAGAATTTTGCAAGTTCGAGTGCCTCAGTATCGGGATAACAGTCCAGTATCGGTCGGTCTTTGCTCAGGAGCTCTTCTTGGGTGCTGACGTTTTCTGTCGTGGCCAGGTTTGCAGAGACCTTCCGGCAATGATGTGCGTGCAGCCAGTGCTTCTTCCCCTCCACTCGAAGTGCCGTTCGGGTGGTAATCAGCACTTGCCAGGGGCCCGTCCACCGCGGTTCCAGACTCTTGGTCCGCTGGAAATTTCGTATCAACACGAAATCTCCCGGTTGGATGTCATGGCCGGGGCCCCTGGAAGCATCGGGGATGGCCTGCTGCACCTGTTGATGAATGACAGACAACGTTTTAGTTAACTTGCACAAATAATCAGATAGTAGGACGTCTGGGACGTCATGAATGGAGGTCGGTTTGGGAGCAGTCCAGAGATTCATTGGTCGCCCAAACACGACCTCGTAGGGGGTCAAATGGTGCTTGGTGGGAGTGGAGCGCATCGATAACAAGGCCAGTGGGAGGGCATCCGGCCAGTTAAGTCCAGTGGTGGCCACTATTTTTGACAATTTCAGCTTCAGTGTGGCATTATGGCGTTCCACTAGACCGGCGGATTGGGGGTGGAAGACCGCATGAAACCTTTGCTTCACCCCCAACCCCTTTAGGATTAGTTGGATAACCTCAGCTATGAAGTGGGGGCCATTGTCGCTCCATAAAATTCGACAAAGGCCATAGCGAGGGAAGAATTCCTTCAGTAGTACTTTGGCAGTAGTCATGGCAGTGTTGTCACGGGTTGGATAGGCCTCTACCCATTTGCTGAAGGCACATACAATGACTAGTACATACTTCAGGTTTTGGCATCTCTCTAGTTGGATGTAGTCCATCTGAAGGACCTCAAAGGGGTGATTGGGGGTCCCAAACCCTCCCCGGGGTACCACAGTTCCTTTCCCGGGGTTGTGTTGCAGACAGATGAGGCACTGCTGAACTAGGCGTCTGGCGGAGTCAGGGATTTTGTCGTTGTGCCAGACTTTGGAAATGAGTTCGATCATGGGTGCAGATCCTATGTGTGCGGGGGAATGTGCCATAGTCAGTATGGGGATCAGATATGAGTCGGGCAGCAACCATTTGTTTGCATCCTTCGTTCGCCAGCAGCCCTCCTCATCCTTTAAACCCACCCTTGCCCACTTAGTCAGCTCGTGAGGGGTGCTGGCCGACTGTATGTCTCTGATCATTACCCTTGTGTCACTCCATTTTTCTGCTTGTGACCTGGTCACATACATGCGTGTTACCGTCCTATTCTCAGCTGTGGTTCGTGCAGTGATGTCGGCCAATGCATTCCCTTGTCCGACTAAGTCTGTCACCCTTTTGTGTGCCTGACATTTGATCACCGCTAATCGTTTGGGGAGGAGAACTGCTTCAATCAGAGCGGAGACTAGATCTCCGTGGAGGATCGGGGTGCCGTGGGACGTCAGGAATCCCCTCTCCCTCCACAGGAGTCCAAAATGGTGGACCACTCCGAAGGCATACTGGCTGTCCGTATATACGTTCGCGGTGGTCCCTGCGGCTATGATGCATGCTCGGGTGAGGGCTATCAGCTCTGCTGCCTGGGCAGATCGTTGTGTGATGCAGGCTGTCTCAACTACTGTTCGGGCTGTCGTTACTGCATAGGCAGCTGAAGTGGTGCCATCTGGGAGTTTGATGCATGAGCCGTCTACCCATAGCTCTCCATCGGGGTCAGGAAAAGCAGTGTCTCGGAGGTCAACCCTACTCCTAGTTTGTTCGTCCGTGAGGGTCACACAGTCGTGGATGGGAGGAATGTCGGGGTCATTTTCAGGCAGGGGTAACAATGTGGCAGGATTCAAAGTCGTGCATCTCTTTAGTGTGATGTGGGGTGCAAGCAGAGTCAACTCGTACCCTGTCAGTCGTGCGCTAGTCAGGTGTTGGGTCTTTGTCTGGTTCAAAAGGGTGTCGACTGCATGGGGTACTAATACTGTGAGGGAGTTGGAAAGCACGATTCCCTCGCTCTGACGGATAGAGACAGCAGCGGCAGCTACTGCTCGAAGGCAGGCAGGCAAAGCTCTGGCTACAGGATCAAGAGTGGCGGAGAAGTAGGCACAAGGGCGCTGCTTAGGACCAATTGATTGAGTTAGGACAGACAATGCACATCCCTCCCTTTCGTGGGTGAAGAGGGAGAAGGGTTTGGAGTAATCCGGCGTTCCGAGGACGGGTGCTGAGCAGAGTGCATCCCGTAATTCCTTAAAGGAGGCTTGACACTCAGTGGTCCAAGGAAGCGGGGAGGGGACATCTTTGGTCAGCAGGGCAAGTAATGGTTTCACAATGAGGCTGTAATTAGGCAACCACTGTCTGCAAAAAGAGGTTAGGCCAACCAAAGAGCGGACCTGTTTTTGTGTTTTTGGGATGGGGGTGTCTAGGATGGTTTGGATTCGGTCGGGTGTAAGTTTCCTCCCTTCTTTGGACAGAAGATGGCCTAGGTAAGTCACTTGTGGCTGGCAGAACTGTAACTTCTTTTTGGAGACTATGTTATGTTATGTTAGTTACATTTTAATACGCACAGCTGCTCCAGCGAAGGAGCGTCCTGGCGCAGGGAAAGGTAAACACAACACAACACTAGGTCCAATAACAAAAGGCAAACAGTAAAAGCTAGAAAACAATTAAAACAGGAAGGTTTTCAGGGCCCTACGAAAAGACATTAGGTCATTCAAAAGGCGGATTTCCAAGGGGAGCGCATTCCAGAGGGTTGCGGCTTTCACGCGGAAAGAGCGACCCCCCATCCGACTAAGTCTGAAGCGGGGGACGACCACCAAGGACTGTCCAAGGGAACGTAGTGAGCGGGTAGGGACATAGGGAAAGATCAGTGTATTCAGTATTCCGGGTGCCAACTCTCTCAGAATTTTAAAAACCAGGCAGAGAGCCTTAAATTGGATACGCTTGCATATCGGTAGCCAGTGCAAGGACCGCAGGGTGTTAGAGGTAGGGCAGGTTCGAGGCAGACCAACCACCGCCCTAGCCGCCGCGTTCTGGACTCGTTGTAAACGGAGAATCTCGGCTTGGTTCGCTCCTAAAAGGAGAGAACTGGAGTAATCCAACCGCGAGATGATCATTGCTTGAACGACCAGCTGTCTAGTAGGAGCATCGAAGAATCGCAGCAGGGGTCTTAGCCCGCGAAGTACTCCAAAACAGCAGGCCGCCACTCTCTTTGTATGAGTCACAAAGCTTAGCGTGTGGTCAAGCCATACTCCGAGATTCCTGAGTTCCAGGACGGGGGCCGGCGCTGATCCCAGCTCTGGAGGCCACCATTCGTCCCCCCAGTGGTCCGCTTCCCTTCCAACGATCATCACCTCTGTTTTTGACGCGTTCAGCTGGAGACAGTTGTTGTTCATCCAGCTGGCCACCTCTCTCAGTCCACTTCGGAACCTGAGGGCATCCTGCTTGGCATCCCCGCTGATAGTAATTATGGCCATTTTCTGCAAGAAAGTGTAGGAGTTGGACGGTGGCTGTTGTTGCGAGCGGGGTGGTGTCGGCCGCCAAAAGGATATCATCGACATATTGGATCAACACCACTCCCTCTGGTAGCTGGAAGGCATCTAGCTGTCTTTTGAGGGCCTGGCTGTAAATGCTGGGGCTTTCAGTGTACCCCTGGGGAGCTCTACAAAATCGGTACGAGCGGGATTTTAAAGTGAAGCCGAAGAGATAACGGCTGTCTGGATGGATGGGGATAGAGAAAAACGCGTTCTTAAGGTCGATAACAGTGAAGGTGGTGGCGGTGGACGGGATGAGGGTCAGAATGGTGGTGATATCGGAGACTACAGGATATTGGGGTACAACCACTTTGTTAATCTCTCGCAAGTCGATGATGAAGCGGTACGCTTTCTCATCTCCTTCACCTTGCTTCTTAACAATAGGTAGGATTGGACTGTTGCAGACGTTGCTAACCACCTCTTCAACCACTCCTGCATCCACCAGAGATTGAATGATCGCTACCAATGCCTTCTCACCCTCTGGCGATATCCGATATTGCGGGAGTTTTGGGAGCATAGCGTCCTGTCGTACAGTTATTTGAATAGGATCAATCATCATTCGCCCCACATCAGAGTCATTTTTGGCCCACAGGTACAGAGGCAGGGTGTCAAGCAGGGACATGTCAGCGTCAGTTATGGGGCACATGTGTCGTGGGGGACGGGATCTGGGCATGTCTGGGTTGTCGTACAGGATGACTCGTATTCCATCTTGGGAACACCTAATGGTAGCTCGAAAATGTTTCAGTAAGTCAATGCCCATAATGGCGTCAGGGGAGTTGGAGGAGAGTAGAAATGTTGCGTCAGTGGTGTTGTTTTCTAGGTCAAAGGTAATAGGTACGGACAGGGGGTTAGTGGAGGGCGTTCCATCGAAACCTATCGACGTTATGTGTGAGCCAGACAAGGGTGCCCTTGGAATCAGTCGTTTTGATAACACACTACGTGTCGCCCCAGTGTCTACCAAGAATGGAGACTCTGTACCCAGGACCTTAGCGGTGACATAAGGACCTTGCTGGTCAACACAGAGCTCGACTGGATCCCTCCCTTGCCCCTGGCAGTCCTATGCAAAGTCGGGGGCATTTTCACCTTCGGACAGCTGATATTGGTTCTGTCGGGGACGGTCAAATGTGTTCAGTCTCCCTGATCTGTCATTGTTGGTGTCGTTGGGGTTCCCTCGTCCCTGCACTCTATTCCTCGGACCACCTGCCACATCCCTGGAATCCCTATTTCTATTCATTTCTAGCAGAACCGGACACTGGGATTTCCAATGGCCGAACCCTTTGCAGAAGGCGCATTGGTCATTGCTAATGTCTCTACGTCCAGTGTGAGGTGTTGGGGTGTGATCTTTAGAAGGTAGATCTCTGGGGGTGGTTGATTGGTAGTTCCCCCTTTGGTGTTCCCGTCCTACCGCTATACCCTGTATCTGGGCTATCATTACCCTTTCCTTTAAATCTTTCTTCTTTTTCTCGGACGCCCTATCATTCTCATTCTTTTGGTGTTCGTAATACTGAGCCATCTGAAGGATAGCTGCGGGTTTGGAGGCCCCCCAACTACTCTCACTCGTCTGCAGTTTTTGGGAGACTTCTTGTGTTAGGCCCTTTACATAATTTTGTACAAACAGGTGCTGTCCGGTTGCGGTGGTCATGTCTTGGCCACTGTAGTCGGAGAACACTGTCTCAAATCGGGAGAAGTATTCTGACACATCTTCCTGGGGTTTCTGTCGACAGGCCGTGACTATCGACCAGTCTACCTTTCTTTCCGGGACCAGTGTTTTTAACTTCTGAACTAATTTGTCTGGGAGTTCCAGTATGTCTTTTACTGGTTTCCTTCCAGGCTCTCTTTGTCCATCTAGTTTACCGAGTTGGTCCCAGGTATGTCCAAACAGATCCGTGTGGTCAGCCTTCCGGATTTGCTTCCACACGTCAGCTGGCAGGCATAACCCAAAGAACAAGTCAATGTCCGCTAAAGTCATTATTGTCGAACCCAAGGCTGTGCCTAATTCGGTATAAAATGCCGTCGGGTTCTTTCTTAAATCGGGCAGGGTTTGTTTGAAGGTTAGGATATCTTGTCGGTCCCATGGTTGGTAAACCCAATTGTACACAACCCTCCCTTTTGCATTTTCATTATTGACATCATCGCTTGTTCCCTGGCCCCGTGGCGGGATCCAGTAAGGGGCCGCTTCTCTGATAGGCATCATAGTATTGGCTACTTCTACCGAGGTTGCTTCAGGGACTGTAACCTTGGCTTCTGGTTTCTGTTCCGTAAGGTGGCGGAAGACCTCAAGCATCTGCATGAAGAGCTCCGTCGCCTCACGTTCGGTCCCATCTCCAACATCAATTTTCCTATACAGTGTTGTTAGTTTAGCAGGACCCTTACTTTGATACCTATCTTCATATGCGTTCAGGGTGTAGTAGCTGAATCGCAAGATGAAATGCCGTCTGTGGCTGTCGGCATGTGAATTATATACGCTCATTGCATAATCTTCGCTCTCCCTTCGTTCTACTAATGTCTTTGCTATTTTGTCGATCCCATCCCTTTCATCTTTGCTCAACCTATTTAGTCTGGCTGGTGATTGTTTGCTAGCCTCGGGATCGTCGGACGAAGTTGCTAATGTGGCTGGTGCGGAGGCCGTGAGGGCTGGCGCACTAGCGCTAGGGTCACTTTCACTCACACTCGGGGCTTGCAGGCTTTGTTGGCTGGGAGCATATGGAGGGGGCATGTAGATGATTGGGGGACCTAGTAGTAACTCATCGTTCGCCCGTTGTTTGGAGGGCAATTCAGGGTAGAGCGCAGAGGGGGTCCTAACAGGACATTGGCCTGTCGACCCTGATTCTTGGTTTTGCGTAGCTTCCTTTCTTTCTTTTATTTCCTCTTCTAGTTGTTTTGCGGCTAGGTGAGCTGCCTTTCGTAATTCTTTCCCTATTTTTACTTCTTCTCTTTTCTTTTGTTGTTCCGTTTCTTTGCGCCACATGCCGATACTGTCGAGCATAGTGGGCGTAGTTTTATTTTTCTGGAGCGCTATTTCTAATGTTTTTATTTTATTTTCATTAAAGGAACCTATCAGTGGCCACTGACTTTCAGGGTTCTTCTTTGTATATTTATGCCATAGCTTAGTGTAAGCTATAGCGACTAGTCCATACTTAGTGAACATGTCCTTATTAGGGGTGCCCTCCAGTGGAGCTGGATGGTTCATCTCTAATAAGCGGTCCGGGCTAAACAGGCTACCAACCAGTGGGGAGAAGATAGGCATGACGGATTACAACGGGGACAAAAGTCTGCACTACCTATCTTATCACGGCAGGCAAAGACTAGACAGAATATTTCTATTCTCCGTTGTTTGCCGGCGGTGAATACCTCAAACGAACCAATACCGAACAATCGGTCAATCAAAACAATTCAGTGGGGAGAATAAGTGGGCACGAAAAGTTATCGTTACCCACTCTTTCTCTACCTGCAAAGAGAGACCGTGTTCTTCCCTGTTTGCAGACAAAGAATCTCCAGACAATAATCCACGAACGACAGTTCGGGAAACAGTGGGGGAGGAAGATAGGCACGACGGATTACAACGGGGACAAAAGTCTGCGTTACCTATCCTTCACTGTTTGCAAAGAGAGAGCCTGTTGTTTTCTCCGTTTGCAGACAGCGAATCTCCAGAGGTTTCAACAAAGCGTAATACTAGTATTATCCAAACAAAACAATCTTTTCTCAATTCGTCGTGTTTACACGACCTTACCCGGACCGCATGGACGGTTTCCTGTCCTCTGGATCCAGCGCCCGATCGTCCTCTCTCCTTCGTGATGCCCGTGGCACTCCTGATGGTTCCCAGTCAGGACCGTAGATCACTCGAGAGAGGTCTGTTCAGAACTAGTGAAGGTCGGATGATCGGCTGTCAGACGAGGGTCTATCGGACACGAGCTCTTCCCGATCGTTGCAGTCGTTCACTCTGTCGTCGGGACCTCTCCCACTGGATCCACGTGTCGCTGATGGGCCCCACGCTTTGGGACGCCAATTGTGGAAAAAGGTAGGGCTAGGACCTTTCTCAAGATTTGCCCGGCGCTAACCGCCCTTGTACCATTCAAGTTTACCAAGCAATGAGGCAGGCGCCGGAGACCAGAAGGCAGGAAACAGAAGTTTTATTCCGACGGAGCAGAACACATCAGATCAGACAACAAGGTATTGTCTCGAGGTGCTCTAACAGCCTCTCGGAGGCCTGGCCTCTTATACACTGGTTTATGGCATGTGACCTTTCTTTATTACAATCAGAACTTTGTAAAGCAAGGAAAAGACATCCCCGTAATCCTTGTGTCAATCCCACCCCCATATACCTTCACAATAGAGGTCCTCAACCTGCTGATAAGAGGAGGGGGTCATCACGCAGCTGAGTGTTCTGTCAAGTCTTGGGATGTGTGCGCCTGATCATATCACAGGGGGTGGGGAGGCCTGGATCAATAGAGGGTCCTTTGAGGGAGAGCGACCGCATACAATAAGGGGCAGTAAATGATATCTCCCGGCTTAGGCGATGGCCTCGGACCTGTGTGGACAGTCGGACACGGGGTGAGGGGCCATCAATGGAGTGGTATTCATGCTGCGTGGACAATCCAGTGCAGAGGGAAGGTTTATCAACAGAGGGGCATTCATGGGAGGAGAGGAGGTGTTGGTCAGGCGCTGGCGTGACTCCCAAGGACAGGGTCATGCAGAAGGGTCATGCTCATGAGGGGGAGGGAGGGGGAGCCAGGGTGCACGGAGGATGCTTGCTGGGTCAGAGGGGCACGCTGGTGATCGATCGTGGACAGGGAGACCATGATATCTAAAATGGCTGCCGTGCACGTAGTACATAGGTGACCTAAAATGGCTGCCGTGCACGTAGTACATAGGTGACAAGCTGGCGCAGACGATGTTCAGATCGCAAACTAAAATTCCACAAACTGCGATACAAACATCACATCTGTCAGTACAGGAGATACAGATTCTCAGCAATTAAATCCAAGATTTCTGTAAACAAACGGTGCACTAAAGCGTCAACTCCCAAGTACAGTTACAGTTAAAGCACATAACCCCAAAATAGTGGACTCTGATAACAGCAGAAGAGCAGGACTGTACATCTCAAGACTTCTCCTGCAGTCTTTCTGCTTTACCTACCATAGTGTCTGCAAAATCTGCTCAAGAAATAATTCTTATTTCATTAAGGGAGATCTTGCAGAATATATTAAAGGAAGGATTTGCAGAGGATATGTCAAAAGCGCTCAAAAAACCAATACAAGCTTCCCAGACAGCTTTGATATTAAATAAAGACCGCACTAAACCCAATTTGTATCAAAGTTTCCATATATGCACATCACATTGCCAGCTAAACTGCTACCACATAATACGTAACTGGTGTATGCTCAGAGATTCAAATATTATCTGTGCCTTTAGATAAATATTCGTGGAATGGGACCCATTGACTTTTGGTCGTAAGGATTCTGGTAAAAAGACCATTATGCAGCTCAGTTTCTTCACTTCAATAAGTAAGTTTGCGTAGCCAATGTTCGTTGGTAGAGGCTCAGCCAAGTTCCCAGTACTGTGCGACCAACAGTGCTGAACCAACAGAGTTAGGGCTATAAATTTACAATCAGAATAAGGGATTTTTTGCACCCAACCCAACAGTGCAATGAGCAAGCAATATGGATTGAGAACACAATCATTTCTTTCAAGAAGCACATGAATCGTATCCAAAACTTCTGAATTTTATCACAGTGCCATGCCAGATGAATGAAATCTAATTTCGCATTTTTAATCATCTTTCAGTCTCCACTTCAAGCAGCATAAAGGGGGTATATTATAATTGCTGAATACACTTGTAGTGTATTGGGCATAGTCTACTGCTGTGCAGAAGCTCACCTGTCTGTGCACAACAAAATGTCTACCTCTGATCTGATAATGGAAGTTCCAGATCTTTACCCCAAGTGCTTCCAGCTGGGCAGGTGCGCTCAGGGTTAGAGCCCTGTATAACTATGCAGTGAAGATATGAGCTTTCCTGTGCTTCGGGCTGTGACCAGCGTTTCCAGTGAGCTGGATCTATCAGATTCTTGAGGAAAGTTAGGTATGAGTCCCCTGCTGGTCAGCTTTGTTCTGTGGATCAGGTAGTGATCTAGTGGCGTTACCAGGGTCTGTGTTGCAACAGTATCTCAGGTAATAAACCGATTTTCCTTATAAACGTCTCCACATTTAATTATATTTAATGTGGGTAGTTGAGGGTATGCATTTTCCTAGTCCATCATGCTGAATAATGGGTGGGATCGTAAGAGTATTGCTGGTGCGTTTAGTAAGTTTAGGTTTGTTTTTTCTCCGATTTGATCCCATGATTGCACTGTGCAGTGCGTGATGCTCATTTTGGATTCGTGTCCAACTTGTTTAGACAGTAAGGCCACCCCCCAACTGCAGCGAATGTTCGATGCCACTCTAGTGCTAAGTGAGCAGAGAAATGGGGGGAGAATTAATGTGGGAAGTGTCCCTGGGGCGGAAAATTGGCCTAAGTGGTAAAGAGTGTTAATATATCCCATTAGTCTCGGTTTTCCTGCCCACGTTAATTGGAGTAGAGTGTTCAATGTTTTGAAGGAGCATTTATTCAGTGGACTGGGTATATTGATGAAATACAAACATGTGGGCAACACAACCATCTTTATTAGGCTGATGCATTCTGCCATGGAAAGAGGCAGCTTCAACTAGTGGGTTATTTGGTCTTCAAGTTTGAATATAGCTTAATTCAGATTAAATACCTCAGTGATGTCAGAGTTGATCCACACCACTATATACTGTATCAGGGAGTCAGTTCGGGCCAACGAGTATTCAGGATCAAAATGGGTATCAGTGGGATTAGTACTGATTTGCCCAAGTAAACGGTGAGACCTGAAAGTTCCCCAAATGTTATATACTCTCTTATGGGTTGAAGTCCTTCCCTCGGGTTTCTAATATATAATGTAATATCTGCATACAGTTTAGTTAAAAGCGGCCTGCTGCAGAATTTCATTGAGTATCGATTATATCGCTGTCTAAGAAGGCGACAAGGGGTTCCAACACTATTGCAAAGAGTGTGTGAGACAATGGACACCCTTGTGTGGTGCCTCTATTGAGATGGATGAGGAAAGGCTGCCTTTTAAATGCAGGTGTGCCAAGGTTTCATGTATAGTAGACAAATCAATACCAAAGTGGCGGGCATGGAGAGTCTCTACAGTACCACCAAAAGGTAGGGCCATTTTAGGGAGTCAAATTCTTGTGTAGCATCTAGAAAGACTGCTGTCACCTCAGTCTCTGACATTACCTGATGAAGAATTGCGAACAGCGTGTGTAGAATGTGAGCAATGGATTTCCCTGGTGCAAACCCCAATTGGTCGAGCAACACAAGCATTGGCAGCGTGGGTAAGAGTCAGTCAGCCATTACTTTAGCTGGTATCTTAAAATCGCAATTTATCAGCAACATGGTTTATATGAGTCACAAAGTTTGGCTGACATGTTGGGGTCTAGCAGGGTAATTAAATAGCTCCTCGTATAGAAGCAGGGAGCCCTCCTGTCTTTAGTGCCTCTGTATAGAATGCTTGTAATTGGGGTGTCAACAGGTTTAAGAAAGTTTCACAGATTTAAGCTGGAAATTATTAGACCCTGGGACATTATTGTTTGGTAGTTCCTGTAGTGTCCTGGCTACATAGGATACAGACTCTGGTTCAGGATTGACGGAGTACCTTTATTCACGTCTTACTCGCTTTAATATCCCCTACAACTGCCCTTCCCCGGGCATGGCTCCTCCTCTTCCCTCGTCCCCCCCTCATCCCGCCTCCTCTGCCGAGGTCATAGTGCCCAATATTTAAGGCATCATTACATCTCCCCCTGTCTTAACAAAATGAAGTAGTTCAATATTCTTTGAACATAGAAGTAGAAAAATGTCACATAGTTACAATTCTTCAATCCGACGACTCGGTCTCTTAATGGTTCAGCGGGGACGGATATGGACATCCAGACAGTCAGGTTCTTCTCAATCAGGGATCACTCTCGCTGGCGGGTTACTGGTTTCAGTCTCACTAGGTCTTGTTTCTCCATTGACAGGACCAGTCAGCAGTTCTTTAACTTTTGGACTGCACTTCTGAAAGTGCGCCACGTTCCGGGTGATTCTCTTCACATCCGATTCAGCAGTGATCATGGTTCCCTTTTGTTTGGTGACTCTAGTGGAGTTTCAGGATAGCGACAATCTGTTTTCTTTTGCTGTTCTTGTTTTACTAGTACCCAATCACCTTCTTGAATCAAGGATGGTGCAGCTCTCCGACGGCGATCCGCATAAGTCTTAATTTTTTCCTTTTTGAGTTGGTCAGTGGGCGCTATGTCATCTTGTTCAGAGTCTTGTGATACTGCTCCATCATTTCAGTCAATCATGGGTATTCTGGTGCGCACCAGCCGGCCCAGCATTAGGGTCACGGGGCACTTGCCGGTGGTGGATGAGGCGTGTTTCTATAAGCTAGCAAGACTTCATTCAGAACCATTTGAGTGTTTTTCCGCGACAATTCAGCTTGTTGAATGGCTTTCTTTAATGTGTACATAAATCTTTCAACCATTCCATTGGCCACAAAGGTGTAATCTTGCGATGCTTGAAGTTAAGATGCTTGGCAAAATTTGTGAAATCTTGACTGTTGAACGGAGGCCCATTATCTGTTTTTACTATTTTAGGAATGCCCCAGGCGGCGAACACTTCATCCAAGACAGGTATTGTGCTGGACGCTTTTGTTGACGCAATGAGTTGTGCGATAGGAAAACGTGAATACTCATCCATGATAACCAGAATATATTATCCAAGATTTAAGTGACCCAAAAAAAGTATCGCAACATGCTGCCACAAACCCTCCGGCAATTGGGACATCTGCAGGGGTGCGGGAGGATCAGGTTGACTGACTAGTTGACATTGTGGACAGTCCTTCAGTGTGAGCTCTACCATTTGGTCTAGCACTGGGAACCAGACCCGTTCCCTCAGTGCTCTTTTGGTGGCTACTATGCCTCTGTGGCCTTCATGTGCCCGATTAATAATGCCTTTCCGTAAGTGTCTTGGGATAACTATTCGATTGTCACGTAGGAGCAGCCATTAGTGGCTACCGACAGTTCCTCCTTCACGTGCTTGAAAGCGGCAAGTTCCTATCTTTCAATTGGACTGTTAGGAGGGTTGACATCTAGGTGCCTCCAGTCATTGTTGCGTACGCAACGCTTTACGTCTTGCAAAGTGATATCTTCAAGAGTGGCATCCAGGATGGCTTCTAGCAGGACAGCTGGTGGCCGGGCCTGATCTACCACAAAACATACATATTCCTCTGCCACAGATGGTCGACACTTGGTTGTCTCCTTGGGGTGTCTGGACATGTAATCAGCAAGGTTTTCTGCTTTTCCAAGCTTGTGCACAATTGTGTAAGTGTATTCTTGTAGGCGAAGACCCGAGCGTTCTATTCTGGGTGGCATCTTCGCTCTAGGGTTGCCAAAAATAGTGAGGAGGGCCTGATGATCGGTGATCAGTGTGAAATGTTTTCCATCTATGAATATGTGGAAATGTTCAAAGGCCCACACAACAGCCAGGCTTTCTTTCTCGGGCTGAGAATATGCTTTCTCCGTCTGTCAGGCTTCTACTGGCATAGGCAATTATGTACAGTTGGTCATTTTTAGAGTCATATTAAGCTAGGATGGTTACTAGTCCCACGGGACTGGCGTCAACGGTGATCTCAGTCTTCTTCTTCGGATCAAAGTAAGCCATGTTGTCAGCTGACTCCACGGCCGCTTTTATTTCGTTGAATGCCTGCTCACAGCCTGCCGACCATTGGAACGGGTGACCTTGCTTTGTGAGTTGTCTCAGGGGATAGCTGATGGTTGCATAATCCTGGATATACCGGGCACAATAACTGGCCATCCCTAAAAACGAGCGAACATCTGCTGCATCACGCGGACTGGGAGTATCATTCAGAGCAGCCACTTGTCTGGATCCGGTCTCATCCCCGCCGGTGAGAAGATATGGCCAAAGAACTTCAGCGTGGACTTGTGGAACTCACACTTTGCTTTTTTTAACGTAAGGTTGGCTTCCATTAACGCATGACAGACTCGTTCAAGGGCAGTGTCATGTTCTTGTGTCGTGGACCCATAAACCAGGATGTCAACACTGTAATTCAGGGCATTAGTGATGTGATGAATAATTTTTCGAATGACTTGTTGAAAAATTTCAGCGGCCGAAGACACTCCAAAACCGAGTCTCTTGTACCTGAAAAGACCGATATGCGTTGAGAAAGTTGTAATGTACTGCGATTGTTCGTGTAACTCCAGTTGGTGGTAACCTTTAAGATCCAGTTTGGAGAATATCTTTGCCCCATTGAGTGATGCGATCATGTCACTGATATGTGGCCCGGGGTGTCTTTCCCTTTCAATGGCAGTGTTGGGCGCCCTCATATCAACACACAGACTGACTTTGTTAGGTTATCCCTTCTTCGGCACGACTACTACAGGCGAGACCCATCCGTCCTTTCAGTTCCTGTTCGACTGCTTGTTGGAGATGAAAAGGGATCAGTCTATGGTGTTGGGCTACTGGAGTTATTTGTTAATTGATGTGTAATCGAATCGGACAATGAGCCTTCTTTCCCAGGCCAGCAAAAAGCTTCGGAAATTTCTGAACCACGTCAAGTTCGCATCCACCTTGTACAAAATGTCTACTAGCCTCAGCCGCTCAGCAGTCGGAAGACTCAGAAGGCAGTAAGCCTCTGGCCCTTTGATGACATGAATGTAAGCAGGAATGGTGCGATCTGCATACCTGAGATGCGTTGAAAATTTTCCCAAACAGGGGAGTGGCTTCTTGGACATCCAGGTGTAGACTCTCACATGAGCAGGGCTTAGCTGCGGTGGCGACTTCATCCTCTGATATTCCGCCACCGGTATGTAGTTGAGGAAGGCTCCACTGTCCATCACAAACTTTGTCCAGTGCGTGCCAATTTGAATGCTGAGCCGCAGATATTTATTTAGTCGGTCAGGGTCAGCAACCATACATATATATTCATCACTGTCCTACGAGATGGGAGACAGTGACCTTGATTCTTGAGAGGAGGGGCGTCTGGATCGATAACTCCGGCGAGACTGGCAGCTGGAGTGAGATGATCCCGTTGCGAGTCTCTGTGGTCACGTACTGCTTTGGCATGGCGACGCGTGCTCGATGGTCGAGAAGACCTTTCGTGATCTTTCGGTTTATCCTTCCTGTAGGTTCCACATACGTTCTCAAAGTGGTTCTCCCCACCACACTTCCTGCATTTTTGACCCATGGCGGGGCATCCGTCTGGGTGGGGGAAGTCATAGCCACAGCGGTAGCATTTGAGATGGCGCTCACGCCGTCTGTTGTTTCGACTGGAGCTGCAAAGTCGTCGGTTCGTAGGTTGCTGTTGCATTCTGGACCTAGATGACCTTGGTTTTGCCAGCGAAAATCTGCGGGTGTTGCGGGACTGAAGCCTGAAAGCTTGTTCACGCTTTTCCTTTCTTCCGGCTTCCATCTTTTTGGCATGTTCTTCAGCCTGATCAGGCACTTGTGTCATCTCCTTGATTTCATCCAGCTAGTAGCTTTTCTTTAGCAGTTTCCGTTGCAGTGATTCAGACTGACAGCCTTCGATGACTCTCAGACGAAGGGCATCCTCAGTCGAGAAGGAATCAAATTCGCAATACCGTGCCAACCGTCTGAGACATGTGATGAAGGCGCACATGGGCTCTTTTTCTTGAGCAGCCAAGTTAAATGTGTATCTCTCATAGTCAATGTTCCGTTTGTGCAAGAATTTCCGATTCAACGCGTCACACACAGCAGTATAAGATGCTACATCAGCTGCAGGTAGTCCCGTTATGATTTGGCAGACATCTTTTCCTATTAAGTTCCGTAGTGCTATCATCTGTTGACCGGCTTCAGTCACGTGCGAGCCCTTCATGAAGTCTTCAAAATCTTCAAGCCACTCCTTACAGCGAAGACCCATACCTCCTCCTATTTCGAGGACTAAGGGTTCAGGTGGATGCAGAAACGACACTCCAAACACCCCCATCTGTCTGGCATTGACTTGCGCGGGACCCTCCTGACGACGTGGTGAGTTAGACATGGTGATGAAACGGCCTTTTATCAAGTCTGTCCGCCAGCTGAGACGACAGCTCCTTTTGCTGCTTCGGACAAAACACACTCCAAATACTCACTAGACGTACCTGACTTGAGCTTGTGAGGGCTTGATTCAACTAATACACAGGAGAGCACACTCCAGCCACATTTCAAACTTCGATTGACGTTCACCAATGCTTGATGATTTTACAGCTTTTTGGTTGATTTTATCAATGCTTGATGGATTTCAGGGTTTTTCTTCAGTTGAATTTGCTAATGCTTGATGGATTGAAGGCCTTTCCGTTGCATTTACCAATGCTTGATGCTTTGTTTAGGCACTCCGCCTGACTCCAAAATGGCCACCGGGACTTCCTCTAAAGGGATTGGTGCAGGCGCCTGACTTAAAGATGGCCGCCACGAACTCTCGTGCCCCACGAGATTTGCCCTTTTCGACACTGGCAGCAGCACCTCCAGCAATCTGACCTCCCCAGCAGCCAACAAATGAAGAGAGGACACTCACCCCCAGGTATTTGGCTCACGAGGACGCGAGTGAGGTGGGCTCCAAGATTGCTCCTCCACATGCAGCAATGCAGGACCTCCGCAATGCTTTGGCGTCGGGGGTCTTGCAGGTGCCCCACACACTTCTCGCGCCACTCCAACGCCCGAGGGGCTCTCACTACCCTTACTCCTCGGCGAACCAGATGCGACCGGGGTAGGCACCCGGATAGCGATGCACTGACAAGAACACGGTCGGGGGAGGCTCCCGAACCGCGCCGGGTTACTCCTGTCCAGGCGCTCCACGCACTCATGCAGCCTTTTCTGGCAGCACCCACAGGGCAGGCACCCACGACGCATGGGTTGCAGCTACCCTCATCGCCAGTTGTAGTGTCCTGGCTACATAGGACACAGACTCTGGTTCAGGATTGACGGAGTACCTTTATTCACATCTTACTCTCTTTAATATCCCCTACAACTGCCCTTCCTGTGAGTGTTTGATTAGTTCAGATGCTCCGTCCATCACCACCCCCTTTTGTTCCGCTTTGTTCGCCATAAGTTGGCATGGTATGCTCAGACGTGAGTCCCTTTGCTCACTTTGCCACTGGATTCAAGCAAGCCGGGCTGAAGACGGCTGAAATGCCAGAAACCGGTCCTCGGAAGCTTGTTTCCGATCCAGGGAACGCATGGCTTGGCAGTTCGGGCTGAACTGTTCCCATGAGGCACAGGGTCAGACTGATTTGCATATGGCCATGTCTGAACTGGGGTGGCAGAGTGGGCTAAAGAACGGTGATGGATTAAACCCAGATCTGTTGACTGGGTGTGAGTGTTTGATTGGTTCAGATACTCAGTCCATCACCACCCCCTTTTGTACCACTGTGTATTTCATGTCAGCAAAGTTAGATTTTATTTAATGCGATTTTTTATAGCGCGAACATTATCCGAAGGTGTCAGAGTGCTTTACATAAGAACCAGTTGCGATACATAAGGACTTCGGATTACATGCGTTACATAAAAGATATAAGCAGAAATAAATTGCAAATGTACAAGCAGTAAAGTCACTCAAGGAAGGGATACGAATGGATAAACTAAGAGTCACATAGGAATGGTAGAGAGTACAAAGGTCTACTGCATATACTTGTGATTAGAGTTCTCTAAATACATATATATACAAATAGTGAATTTTCTCAGGTCAAGACCCAAAAAACCAGGAGAGTTGAGTTCCATCAAGTGGGGTCGGAGGGAGGACGCAGTCACAGCATCAAGGGAGGGTGGGAGGGAGGGATACAAGGGTATGGAGAAAAGGCAAATCAGAAAAAGGAAGAAACACTTAAGGATCGTCAAGGGGGAGACGAGGGAAAAGGTTAAAGGACGAGGGAATGGACAAGATGGCGGGTCAGGGTCCAGAGAATAGCAGCCGAGACCAGCAGCAAAATGGCGGCCAGGACAAAATAAAAGAAAAACAAATGTAAAGAAGTCCATGAGAGTGACCCAGTAAGCATGAACCAGAGTGCCAGGAGAAGTCTGGGGGGGTAAATAGTTCAAAAATCAGAGTCAGGAGGGGAGAGGTGATGTGTAGGCTCGGGTCCACTGGAGCAACGTCAAAGACAATCAGCCGGTCGTGGCCCTAGGAAAATTTCACTGGTTCCTCGCTCCTGCCCAGCTGCAGCAGCACTTTGCTTGACTGCAACAGAAGTTGTTGGAGTGGGGGGCACACGGGGGTTGAAGGGCTGAAAGAAGGTCGGGCTCACCTGTCCTCGCGCCTCCAGTCCCGGAAGCGGTGGCTGCGTGCTTAGACTCCTGGGTGGGGGCACCTCCGCGAGAACGTCTGCGCCCCCCGATCCGTGGCGGGACAGGCCGCTCCGATGAGGAGTGCTCTCTGAAGGGCCTGGTGGGGGCCTCCATATGCTGCCCAGTACACCCCCATTATGCCAACGACAGGAGTCTCCTCAGGTGATGCTCAGGTGCCGAGAAGCGGCCAGCGAGTGTTGACCCGGTACCTGCAGAGTTTCTGCAAGACTGCTGGGAATCCAGGGGCACTGAATCAGAGAAGAAATGGTGAGTGATCGGATAAAGTGCACACAAGGGGGGTGACCTCCAAAGACATGTGCTGACAACACCTTTGGTGGAGAGCCAGAAATCTAGTCTGGACCACATATAATGTGTACCCAAATAAAATGCCCCTAGTCCTAGGGAAGGGTTTCTTTGTCTCCAGATGTCTACCAACTGCCCATCTGCTATTAGGTTATTAAGCTTGTTGCTTCTGACAAGGGAGTGCGATCTATCTAGTTGCGGGTCTATGATGGTGTTCTAGTCTCCTCCCCAATACAAAGTTCCAGTAGGGTCTGCACAGATGTGTCCTTATATTTTATTGCAAAAGTCCAGATCAGTATTCAAGCCGTACAAGTTTACAAAGATGATAGGCTGAAGTCCCAGTATTCCACACAGGTTAACAAACCTCCTCTGGAGACCTGTTTCTCTAATTCAAAAGGCGGAACGAAGTTTCATGTCTGATCAGTATAGTAACTCCTCTAGCACTGAATTAGTAAGAAGGTGTAGCTAAAGCTCGTCCATTTATCAGTAAGATGCTTCTCCTTGGCAGGCGTTAGATGAGTTTCCTTTAGAAATGCGGTGTCTATGTAATGCCTCTCTGTACGTATGATAAAATGTTGGGGTTATTTAGTCCAGGTACGTTCCAAGTAAGCAGGGGGTGTGATTCGGGTTTAGTCTAACCTGCCATGAAACGCTGTCATCCAATGAGCTGTGTCACGTAGTGGCGCGTTTTAGATGTGTTCTCCCCTCAAGCACCTGCCCCCGAACTTCACTGGTGAACTTAAAACCTCTCCCTTAACTTCATCTTCTGCATAGTAAAAATAACCCATAATTCATAACTTGATATGTGGTTTAGAGCGAAAGGAAATAAATCCTACGGAGTTTACCAGTAGGTCGAAGCTGGGGCCTGGGATGCACGGCTGCCTGCTGCAATCTTTGTCGAACTCTTATGTGAGTCTCTTGTGGGAGTCATAGAATGTCAGGCAACTTGGTCCGATCCATGTTCTATGCAGCCAAAAATCACCATGTCAATAATGGAGGCAGGAATTGCATTTCAGTGTCAAAGGCATGGACTTACAGGTCCTGGGTGTCCCTATGTGGATTTATCACTCATCGGTTTCAAAAAGATGGTCACGCGTTAGAGATCCGAAGATTCTCGAAGTGCCCCCTGGGGGCTATCCGCAATCTGGCTAGATACAGCATGGCCTAGTGTTGATCTAGCTCCTGGAGTTTCTTTCTTACTACGAAGGGAAGCACATCGAGCTTCCTGAACAGGCAAGGTGGAATCTGGGTACAGGGATATGCAGTCTCTTCTATAATTTAGGTTCCTTGTGCTCTCGTGCCAGGCGAAGGGCTGTAGCTCTATCAAGATAGTTCAATAGCCTGGCAAGGATTGGGTTTGCAGGCGTTCCCAGGGGCTGGGGGAGTGAGAAATGGGGTGGTGCCAGGGATTAGTGCGCTATTCCCACAGCACTTGACCAAATTTAAATACAATTAAAACTTGAACAGTTTAAACTTCGAGAAATGACCCTCAATTAGCTGGAATTGCTTAAAACGGCCAATGAATCATCTAATACAAACTTTTCAAAATCAAAAACATCACCAACATTATACCTGAACCTGTTGCTGCATGGATCCGGAAAGATCCAATAATACCTGGCCTACGCTGGTCTGTGGGTTTGGAGGACAAGATCTCACTCTACACTGATGATATCCTGCTATATGTGGCATCCCCCCAGAACTCCATAGCAGGAATATTAAATATTTTTGCAATGTTCTGTAGATACTCAGGATATATCCTCAACTGGGCCAAGTCTGATCTTTGTCCTTAGTGGACAGAGACCAAAGTTACCATTGGACTGTGATGCATGGGTAACCACAGAGGGATTCCGGTATATTTATATCAGCAGACCAAGCAAATTTCCAGGTCCGAAATCTACAACCTACCCCCGACACCTAAAAAGATATGTCCACCACTGGTGAGCCCTCCCTCTTTCGCTCCTCGGCAGAGCGGTGTTGTTAAAGATGATGGCCCTGCCTATATTTTTATACTTATTACAAAACACGCCCTTCCCGGTCCCAGTCTCACATTTTAATTCAATAGATAGCGCGCTATGCTCCCTTCTCTGGAACGGAGACTTTCCCAGGGTTGCACTCGGTAAGCTGACCCATAGCTGGTATGATGGATGGACCGCGCTGCAGAATGTCCGAAACTATTATAGGGCTGCGCAACTGGTAACGGTAAACTAATGGGCCCATCAGCAACCAACAGAGCCGGCGTACCAAATGGACAGGCTGGCACTGCAACCAAAAGGCTATCTTCATGCGCTTTACACTTGTCGGCTCCGCTCTCTTCAAACGCCGGCATGTAAAGGCATGCCACACTGGGCACAAAGGTGCTACCCATGGAAGTGCCCTGGGTCTGATGGTAAAGTTGCTTGTTGTATTTGAAGAAATTTCCAGTAAGGGCCAATGTGGCGCACTCTAGAATAAAGCTCAGGGTGGTGGGTGAGTGCCAGTCAATGTTATCCAGGGCATCTTCTATTATGTCCAGGGTGGCACGTTGTGGATATTCGTATACAGGGCCTCAACATCCAGGGTAACCAGTAGATTTATTTCCTCTGGATGTTGGGCATCCTCAATGAGTCGAAGAACATCAGTGGTGTCTAGAAGAAAGGACGGTGTCTTTCTAACTAGTGGTTGTAAAACGTGATCGTAGAACCTTGAGAGGGGTTCGAGACATGAGCCAATCCCTGAGAGGATAGGTCTACCCGGGACAGGGGTGGCGCCCTTGGGGAAGATGTAAAAATAAGGTACCCTGTGGTCCTTGGTAATAAGGAAATCTGCTTCCTTCTCACTGATCGACCCCTCTGCAGCCAACCTATTATCCCTTCCTCTCAGTAGTAACTGCATACTTATTTTGTTGGATTACTTTTGGGCATTTATGCTGGACCTGTATAAAAGCCCACAGTCCCCGCTCTTTGGTTACATAGTCAACATTAGCTCCCTCCCTACCCGGAGAAACTCTCACCCACTCCCTTTCCCCCACCCATAAGGGACTCAATGACTCACTGGTCATACAGCACACACACGGTTCAGTAAACCTTGAGGGATTGTACCAAATAGCCTCCCAGACTAAGACTATGCTATGGTTGACTCCATATTTTGATCCAGAGTCATGCAGGGATAGGGCTGTGTCCAGGATTGTTTGCTCTGTAGACCGTGGCAAAGAGATACTCTGCTACTAGGTCTCCACCTGCATGGTTTCATCCCCAGCCACCGGGATTCTCTGCTGACTTTGCAGGTCATTGTCTGCAGAACGGTTCCTGCGGAGTCTGCCTTGGGTAACCCAAGGTGTCCTAGCTCCCCACTCCCTTCAACTTTCCTTCTGCTCCCATGGAGGAGGGGCGGCGGGAGGAGGGGGAGCATTCCCCCTGTTCTCCAACCACTCCCAGACCTCGTCTGGGGTTTCAAAGAGGTGTGCCTTCCCCTGCGTCAACACTCTCGGTTTAGCTGGGTAGAGTAGCGTGTACTGTAGGTGCAGTTCCCCGAGCTTCTGCTGGACTCCTAGGAAAGTTTTTCGTTGCTCCTGGACCGGTCTAGTGTGGCCGGGGTAAATGGATACTCCGCTGTTTTCGTAAAGTAGGTCTGGGGCCTCGCTTGCTGCCCGCAGGATGCAGTCTCCGTCTTGATAGTTCAGGATTTTTTAAATTATTGCCCTGGGGGGTGGGGAGCCCCCGGTGGCGGGTGGAAACCAAAGCCTGATGCACCCTCTCCACAACTAACATGTTTGAGAGGCCGCTGTGACAGGGCTTAGCACGTATCCAATGTTCCAGAAAGGACTCTGCCTTACCCTCTTCAGCCCTTTCCCGTAGTCCCAGGACTCGGTTGTCACTACAGCAGTGCGGCACTGCGCCTCCGCAGCCTTGCGCTCTAACTCTCCTGTAGAGTTGGTGAGCTGTGTCACCTGCTGCTTTAGCGAGGCCAATTCTCCTTTTAGCTGCACAATATCCCTCAGCCATTGACACTTAGCGTAGATCTGCTCTCAGCAGGTTCACGTCGATCGAGACCATTTTGATTGGCTTCTTCAGAGCCGTTAGGGACCCCTGTATGGCCACCAGAAGCTCTGCCCGAGAAGGCTCGCCAGCAGTCCCTTTTACCCTCAGGACCCTTCTGTCTGGTGATGCGCTGGTTAGGGAGGCCTGGGTAGTATACTGGGCCCCAGGTTGCCGGTCAGCCCAGTCCTATGTCGGCGTTCGCTCCCACTCAGGCCAGGAATCGGCCCCACTGCGCAAGATATGCCTCACTCAGAGCAGGTGAGCATGCAGCAGTCCCTGCCGTAGGACCCACAATCAGCTCCCCGGCAGCCCTCACACTCCAGGGCTTGAATTCTGACAAGGATTGCTAGTGCGCAGCTCCCAGCAGCCGGGGTCACAAGCAGCTGCGAGCCGAGGTCTTCTGGCCTCACCAGGACTCTCCGATCATGTCCCGGCACGGTTGCCTCTCGTCAACCGGATGTCATTCGGCCTCCTCCGGACTGGGCACTGCCACCAGTCTCGCTCCCGGGCCGCTCCAGTCAGTGTCCCTCCCCGGCGTCTTGGCCTCTAGCCAGGTGTATGAGACACGGGGCTCCTCTTGTTTTTCCACCCCAGATCAGTCGAGCAGCAGACGCCACCAGGTAACTTTTCAAGGGCTCCAGTTATCTTGGCTTAC
This sequence comes from Lissotriton vulgaris, assembly GCF_964263255.1. NCBI lineage: Eukaryota > Metazoa > Chordata > Amphibia > Caudata > Salamandridae > Lissotriton > Lissotriton vulgaris. Next base: position 540,276,477 of record NC_141694.1, on the reverse strand, counting down.
CAGGTAGCTCAGGGCAGCACCCGCAGGGTGGATGGGGCCACCACAGGATCCAGGCCCTCTGGCCAACGAAAGCAGTGACCAGGCGCCGGGCGAGTCAGTCAGTCAGTCAAATTAACTTTATTCGATTCAATTAAAATCATACAAAGGACATAAAAACAAGATTATTTACAATTAAAAATTATTAAACAATTTCTTTGCACTCGAATTAATTTGACATGATAGTTAAAAAGAATAAAAATTATGCATACTGGTTTGACTAGTTCATACATTTTCTTGTTCTGTACGCTGCCACTAGGAAATTAGCCATGGCGAATGTGATGCGTATGTTTCCCAGGGATTTTAAATAAAGCATGGCTGGTCTCACCTGTAGGAAACCAGCTTCCCTTAAAACAGGTAACAAGTGTTTTTTTCTTACTACAGAAAAGAAATCACAAACATAACAAAGTGCATCGTGTCCTGAACTGAAAAATTGTCACATGTGCAGGGAGGTGCTAACTCTGGTTTCATCCAGGAATTAAATTTACCCAAATAAAAATGTATAAGATTAAACCTAAATTTAGTTAACAAAAATCTATGAAGGGGGTTTGTGACAAAACATAAATAGGGCTCAATTGCAGGGGAATAGAGTGAGAGATAATGCAGTCGTACTGTAGACTTTTGCAATTCTGCTTCTTCTCGGAGCAAGCGTTCCCTTGTCATAAACTGTTTTTTAATTATGTCCACGTCCTGCTTAGTTATACCAGAGGGAACAGTAAATAAATCTGGGCGACCCAGATCATTGAAGGATTTTTTTATATAGACCAACCATGGGCACTTAAAACAATTCTCCAGACTCAACACATCCCTCATGATCATATGATTTAACGTTAATTCTGGGTTTAACCAAGTCTTAAGCCAATATAGCAAGGGTGCCAGTCTCACTTTATCCTGGACGTAATCCAGGCCAAGTTCCATATGAATGGAGAAAGTCGGGGAAGATTGGGGGAGGGACAGGAGAGAACGTAAAAACCTATTCTCCGCTAGTTGGATTTTATCTATGCATGCATAGCCCCATAATGGTGCGCCATATAAGGCCACGGGAAGGGATTTACTATTATACACCTTTATAATTGCTTTCATTGGTCTATGTCCCAACCTTTTGGCAAAACCTAGGGTAGCCATAGATGTTCTTGCAACCGCTAAACTTTTAGCTCGTATCTGAGGACTCCAGGTCCCCCTACTATCAAAAAACACTCCCAGATATGGGAAGACATGGACTCTCGACACTACCTCACCTCTACAGCAAAATGTTTTTGCTTTGGCCCTTTTCCCCTGGTGGCCTAAGACCATAGTGTGAGATTTTGTGGCGTTAACCCTCAGGTCGAGCCGGTCCATAAAGGACCCAAATGCGTCTAAAAGCTTTTGGAGGCACACCCCTGTACGTGCTATGAGTACAGCATCGTCCGCGTATAGGAGAGCAGGGATCTTAGCTTCTCCTACACGCGGGACGTCTGTAGCTGCCCCTTCTAGGTGCTTTCCTAAGTCATTTATGTAAATTGTAAATAGCAGGGGGGCTAATATGCAGCCCTGCCTGACTCCCCGCTTCGAATGGAAACGGGTAGTACATCTTCCCTCTTTTGTTACCCTAACTGCGGCGAAGAGGTCCCGGTGTAAGGACGCTATAAACGCCACCAAGTCTTCCTCAATGCCCATCTTTAGTAAGATTTCCCATAACTTGGACCTGTTGACCAAGTCGAAGGCCGAGGAGAGGTCCATGAACGCTAAGTACAAGGACCCCTCCTTGACCACCGTATACTTGGCGGCCAACAGATGCAAGTTTGAGCACTGTTCTATTGTGCCTCTCCTTTCCCTAAAGCCGTACTGAATGTCAGCTAAACCCCCACATCCTTCCAGACTGTCCCTCAGCCTTCCCAGAAGGACTCTGCCCAAGATTTTTATTGCAGAGTCCAAGAGGGATATAGGGCGATAGCACCCAGGGTCGTCCCTTTGGCCCTTTTTAAATATGGGGACTATTGTGGAAGTCACCCATGTACTTGGAGGGGGTGATCGATTTACAGCTGTAAACACCTTTGCCAGGATTCCAGCCCAAAGTTTGGGGGAGTGAATATAAAAGTCGGCTGGAACCCCGTCTGGGCCTGGTGCTTTATTCTTTGTAGTGGCACGAATTGCCTTTTCCACCTCCTCACTGTTGAAATGTAGGGGTATGGCCACCGGACCCGGAGTGTTTTGTGAATCGGTGCAATCGCCCCTATCGCCATACACGGTACTGAAATGAGCCAACCATCTCTCCTCTGGTATCACACAATCAATATCTGTGTTGGATGAATCTGAGAAATATGTGTGGTTGACCACTGCCCAGAACTGCCTACTATCCCGCAATATGTCAGTGGAGGTAAGTTTTTCCCACGCCTCTTGTTTAATACTGTCCTGTCTGTTTTTAGTAGCCTTCCTGTAATCTTTTCTTAGGTTTGCGACCAAGGCTCTATCCCTAGGAATTGTTTTAAGGGCAGATTTCAAAGCTTTAAGGGCCTTGGTGCAAGCTGAGTCAAACCACCTGTGGGGCTTTGGCTCTCCCCTGCCACTGTGGGCCGTAAGGTTAGAGGACACTGTATTACATATTGCCTGAAAGGCATCCACGATGTCCTGACCTTGAGAGGTCTGATCTAAGCAGACCATGATGTGATCATTTATCTGTGGGCCGATGTCCAAGTAAAAATCGCCTGGTACCACGTTACCCCATTTTAGCCGTCTACCCTGATCTATAGGGCGTAGGGTAGGTCCGGGGCTGGTCTGTCCTGGCATAGGTCCCATAAGGTCCCCCCAGCAGATAGTCAAGAGGATAGGATTGTGGTCACTAAAGGGGGATGGCACAGTGCGATAAGAAATAATGTAATTAAAAATACCAGTTGTCACAAAAATATAGTCAATAACAGTCCCCGGGGATGTCCCCTTAAACGTTGGTATTATGGGTTCCTCCTCCCGTGCTGTAGATTCGAGGAGGTTGAGATTGGCCAAAAGATCCTCAAGTACCTCGCCAGCCCTAGTATGTTCAAAATGCGGCGCCTCCTGATCCCCTGTCTCAGACCCTCCAATTGTAGTACAACCGAAGTAGCAGGGGTGGATGTTAAAATCGCCCATTAATACAATTTCATAACTTGTTAGGGTGTTTTGGCAAAATGAGTTTAGAAAGGCATCCAATTTTGAGATATTATCGCCCCCAAACTCCAAGTTAACAGAATTGTAGAAATTAATAAACAGGATGCTCTTTGCCGTACCGATTTGCCTTTCCACAATTAAACAGTTTGGGGATTCATAATTGATCTGTTTCAGGGATCCACTAAGGTCAAGGGAAAAAAGAGTCAAGAGACCACCCCTCGCTCTACCCGAGTTACTGGGAGAAGCTGCGACTGAAAAGCCTGAGTAGCCATCCAGCCAAAAACTTGAAGACATGTCCCACGTTTCCTGCAGAGCAATGACATTATGGTCTGAAACAAATGAGACCCAATCAATGTCACTCATTTTTGAGGTGATTCCCGCAATGTTCCAGCTAAGTATTTTGCAGCCTACTTCCTTCGTAGCTAGCTTGTTGGTCCTTGAGGTCTCCGGGGGCGTAATAGGCTCATCCCTTGTTAGTCAGTCCATCTCATCCAAGCCAGATAGGGGGGAAAACTGGTTGCTTATGCTCACGCTTATCCCCTCCTCCATGGGTACTACCTGTGGAGCGTGGTGTGGCGTAGTGGAGGGGGCCGGGCAAGATGTTACTGGTTGCAGTTGAGTGAGTTCTTTTGGGCTTCTTCTTGCCGCTGCTAACCTTCTGTCCTGCCATCTTGCTTGGTAAGTTATGTAAGGTTTGTGGCTGGATGGTGGTTGATAGAAAAAGCCCAAAGGCACGGGTCTTATGCGATCCCCATATGATATTACTGAGCCATCCCAAAACAACTTGTTCGCCACATCAGCCTTACCAAAATTTACAACCACGCAGTCACCATAAGTTGTTTTTGGTTGTTTGCCAATCCATCCCACCCTCCTTGCGTGTATGATCAAGTCTGCTACGTTTCCTCCGCAACATTTCTCACCAGCCCACCACTTTGCTTTGGCCAGTAATTCCCTTGCTGATTCCCGTTCCCCCTCACCCAGAGGGTCAACCCCAACGAATACTGCTACCAAAGGGGCCGCATCCGGTGGAAGATGCAGCTTGTAAGTACTTGGTAAAGCCCTTCTCTTAAGTGATTGGGGCTTTTCAGGCAGCACAATTGGATCAGGTACTATGCTGCGATTACTTGTTGTGGGTTGCTGTGAGGGTGGGCAGGAGTCCTGAGGCCTAAGTGGTCTTGGCAGAGTTCCTCCTATGGGATTAGTCGTATCCATAACCCCCTCGACTCTCTTGTCTCTGCACATCTCCACCAAGTTGCCATCGCTCGCTTGTATATTGTTAGGGGGAAGCGAGTGGAAAATTCTATCTATAAGGGAGCATTTTTTTAGTAATCCTTCTAGGCATGTATTTAGGGTGTCCACGATGTCTTTGGCAATACCCACCAACAATGGTTCAATCCTTGCCACAAAGAGTTCCTCCAGCTTTTCCTCCAGGATAGCTGGTGTGTCTCCAGTCACTGGTAAACTATTGGGTTTTTTCCCTCTCTTGCGAGTGCTAGTTTTAGTGGCCGGCTGCAATTGTTCTCTGGCCGGAGGTTCCGGTGCTTGGTCATGTACTAGTTGGCCATGAGGTGGAGGGTTAACAATGGACACTATGGGTTCCAGGGGGACACTAACCAAAGTACTTGGGGGGGTGGTTCCAGCCTCCACAGTAGGTAATGCAACTGCTGTTAAACTTGGGGATGTCATTGCGATGCCAAGCTCTTGCTCGGCGTTTGCTATCTCCTTCGTTAAAGCCCCCACAGCCGAAGAGAGGTAAGACATGATGGAGTTAGAGTGCCTGGCCATTTTTGGATTTTTTCCCTCCTCCTCCACATTTGCATGTTTCTTTCTCTTACCCATCTTTGTTTTTTGATGTTAGCGGGTTGGCCCAGCCCAGCCTCCTCCGGCCCCGGACGGCCACAGACGGCCCGCCCTCTGCCCGGGCTCTAGCCCGGCGCCGCCCGCGCGCGTCCCGCGGGGCGGGAGGCTCTGTGCTTTTGTGGCGCCTCCGGGCGCGTGGAGATGTGACACGCCCTCTCCGGGGCTGCTGGGATCGGGAGTCCGCTGGTGGACAGCCAGGTGAGTCTGCCTGGAGCCGTTTCCCTCACGGCGGCGTCAGGCTGTGTGAATGTCCCCCAGGAGCGCTCGGCGCTCAGTGCTTTTGTGGCGCCTCCGGGCGCGTGGAGATGTGACACGCCCTCTCCGGGGCTGCTGGGATCGGGAGTCCGCTGGTGGACAGCCAGGTGAGTCTGCCTGGAGCCGTTTCCCTCACGGCGGCGTCAGGCTGTGTGAATGTCCCCCAGGAGCGCTCGGCGCTCAGTGCTTTTGTGGCGCCTCCGGGCGCGTGGAGATGTGACACGCCCTCTCCGGGGCTGCTGGGATCGGGAGTCCGCTGGTGGACAGCCAGGTGAGTCTGCCTGGAGCCGTTTCCCTCACGGCGGCGTCAGGCTGTGTGAATGTCCCTCGCCCCGACTGTGTCCAGTCTGCCCAGCGTGTTCAGGATCCTCCTGTTTTGCTGAAACTGCCCAGGGGGGAACCCAGGTGAGCAGGAGCACAGGAGAGAGGCGGATGGCACCTAAGGGCACCTCAGAACATGATACCTGCATGATTGTTTGGCAGGCTGGCCGTCAGCCTACAAAGCGCACATCCTGTCAGCCATGTTGATTTGCCACACCCCCCTTATACAAACTGACATAATCTAGTTAGGGCAGCGTATCACAAACTGGTTAACATCAACCAGGAAGGACCAGTCACCAAGGGCTTTTCAAGCTTAACGACACGAGGATGAAGACCTACTTCTCGATTGACGGCTCATGTAGTTTAGACAGTTCCGGTGCCTGGATTATGTATGCCCAGGGCTTTAAGTGGGATGAAAATATGGGGGAGGAGGGGGGTCCCTTAAAGGGGCATGGCTGATGTAATTAAGGACGTGGCTTGAAAACACCAAAGCTAAAAAAAGACTGCCTTAGCATAGTGTGCTGCCCGGCTAGTACTTTGCTGCTTCCATCATTGCATCCAAATATTTAATCCAGCACGTAACTTAACTACAACAACCCAGGACTGTTGGCTTTGCCAATGGTTGTTCGTTGCATAAAATTAAATTAGCAACAACTCTGGCTTAATTGTATATAGTATTGTAAATGCTTCCATTCTGAAATGATTAAACTGTAAAATAACTATAACGAGTCTCTTTGAAGTTACATCACAGGCAGTGAAGGGTGGTACTGCCGCAGAGTTCAAATTATTTTTTTCGCCCTTAGAGTGAGGGCAAAAATGGAAAGTCCGATAGGGACCGATCTCGGCACCTGCTTTACAGAACTTGCCAGTGCTGAGCGCCGGCAGGACCCGGTACTTTGTACGCCTTATAATGCACACGTCACAACCACCTACACACGCCGTACTCCATTTCTGCATCGAAGGAGCACTGGGCTATGTTAGCATGTGATAGCAATGGAATCTTTTTGTGCCTGTCAACCTCCAATACCCCATGATGGGTTTTCCATGTGAATTTTGCCAAGCCAGACTTCTGATAACTGAAATAATCATTGTACCCACCTCCCCCCTCTACTAACCACATAAAGGTGGATTATATTTGCAGAATAAACTTCCTTCGCCTTGTTTTTAACAGACTGCAGTGACACCACACCCTTACTGATGAACTTCGGGGTGGCTTCCCTGCCTTTCATTTCATCATCTTATCTGCATGCAACACTCGCAGTTACGCAGATGTCTAAACTTGCTCAGAGAGAAGCAAAAAAGATATACTTGCCCAGCCTCTGCTTTCAAGAGCATGACGCACCCACTTTACAGTTCCAAGTGCAAACATATTTTGCGAGATTTTTTGCTTACTGTACACAGTGCCAAGCGTGGGCAGCAGGATGGGGTTTTTATCCGGTCAGCGATTTCATTGCTTTTATTTGACTTGAATAATAACCTCGCAGGACGTCTATTTTGCACAGGCGGTGGTCAAAAACAGCTGCGGTGTATTCTGAAAAAAGTGGCGTTCCCCAGATACATGGGTAGCATTGGCATGCCTCCAATGCCACTATTCTGGTCAGTCAAATCGCGAAGGGAATGCCTTGCAAGAAGCTTTTTCCCTTTTCTACCCCTCACCAACCATTCTCAATCCAAATAACAGACTAACATATCCACCACTCAAATTACCTTCATGTTTCGCCATACTAATTCAACAGTAATCCTTAAGGGTTCCAGAGTAGCGTGCTACTCGCCAATAAAGCGCTTCAAAACCCCATCAAGGAGTATCAAACGCTATATAAATACAAACCTCTTTCCCTGTTCTATCCCACAATCTACCCTTCTTTATCCAAATAACTGAATAACATATCCACCACTCAAAGTACTTTCATATTTCACCATACTAATTCAGCACTAATCCTTTATGGGTTTCCAGAGTACCGTGGCTCAACACCCGATCAGGGGTAACAAGCGCTATATAAATACAAACCTTTCTTTTCCCTCTTCTATCCTTCTGAATCCAAATAATTGACTAACCTATCCGCCACTTAAAATGTACTTGCATTTTTCACTATAATAATTTAACACTAATCCTCTATGGGTACCAGAGTAGCGTGCTACACGCCGAAAAAGCGCTTCGACGCCTCGTCAGTTGTAGTAAGCGCTATATAAATGCAATTACAATACAATAGTCTAAGGCAACAGAATTGGTTAACACGGTCTTCAGTGCGCTTCATTACGAATCCGCGTTTAACAAGAGGCTTCTCACAAGCGAGCACACTGCATCTTAGCCAAATACATTTACAGAAACGTAGGTACTGCCTCTCAGAGTACCTGTCTGTCTCTGCGAAGTGTCGGTACTCGACCATTAAAGGTACTGCATTCCGGCGGAGAAGCGGTGATGCCATCCCTTTCAAATTCGGGAACTGCAGATACAACAGTTTTTAAGCTAGCCTAGGGTCTGACTAGCGGCGGACACACTTGAGTAGCCTTGCGCTCTACAAGTACCGTATAACATAACCCAGTACTTGACCCTTTAAAGTGATGGCAGGAACAGTAATGTCTCACTGAGTGGCCAAAGGCGTAAAAGAAAGCATGGCTTTAATGTTATGATACCAAATTTTGCATAGCGCCTTCATCCAACAGTACCACACAGGAGGGCTGATTATCTACTATTAGTTAGAGGCGCCTTGCACATCATGGACTATGACAAACGCTCTTCTACCTGATCCAGTCACATATCAGTCCAGCCTTCCGACCTCCTTTTTAGGTCGAGCCTAGGCCGCACATGCACTGCTTGGCGAGGCATGCTCTCTTCAGTATGTGGGCTTTAATTCTACCCCTGGTTGGTGATTCGTTCAAATGTGTGTCGTTTGTAAAAGCGTGCTTCTGTTTGGTTTATGGCCTTTATTTGTCCCACATTTTCAGGTCTTGCTCCTCCCCTGGGAATTGGCCTATTACGTGTATTCTTTTTTTAAAGGCTTTTTGCTTTTGTGTTTGCGCACTATTTTATTTTTCTGCAGGCTGCAGTATTTTGTATAGAATGTTCCTTTATGGTCTCGTTAGTTACATAACCCAAAGTGCGATGTGCGGGACGTATTGTACGCTAATGCCACGGTTTTGACTAACCTAGTATAGTGTGCACTTTTTTAGATTAACATTATTTGTTAACTTCACATTTGGAAACGTGGGCGCCGTTTCGTTGCAGACTATATTTTTACTCATGTTCTTTATTTTTTTGTTTGTTTAACGTGTATTAAATACTTTTACAAGATTTTACTTGGTTTAATTAGGAGCAGGGTTTATTTATATTTTTGCTATTGGTTTGTGCACTCATATTTATGAGCAGGCTTGACTAATTTTGCACAGGACTCCTCAGAATGAGCTCCATTCTATATTCATGCTGTATAATGTCATAAAAACACTGGTGTTTGCTCATATTGGGGTAGGGATTGGTCTATTACATGAATCAGGCATTCTAAGTCCTCTAGACAGTGCTGCTAGCAGCTTCTCTAGTCCCAGTGGTAATTCCCCATTCTAGTCATCTAGGCAGTGCCGCAGCTGTTCTCTAGTCCCAATGATAATTCCTCAGTCTTAGTCCTCTAGGCAGTGCTGCAGCTGCTTCGCAGTTTCTCTGCTCCTAGTGGTAATTTCTCATTATAAGTCTTCTAGACAGTCCTTCTGCTGCTTCTCGGGTCCCAGTGGTAATTCCTCAGTCTCAGTCCTCTAGGCAGTGCGGCTAGCTGCTCCTCTGGTGCTGTAGGTAATTTATCATTCTAAAACCTCTAGGCATTTCTGCTAGCTGCTGCTCTGCTCCTAGTGGTAAGTACTCCTGCATAGTCCTATAGGCAGTGCTGCTAGCTGGATTTCGGTCCCAGTGGTAATTCCTCACTCACTCCTCCAGACAATGCTGCAGCTGATTCTCTGGTCCAAGTGGACATTTCTCATTCTTAGTCCTCTAGGCAGTGCTGCAACTACTTCTCTAGTCCTGTCCGTAATTCCCACATTTTAAGTCCTCTAGACCAAAGAAGCAGCTGCTGCACTGCCCAGTCAGTAATTGTAATTTCTAGAGCGCATTATCTCCAGGTCTCTAAGCGCTGTGAGCCCTACCGTGGCACGAGTGCCAGAAAGTGAGAGTATGGTGGGTTAGGTTGTTCCCCAGGCTTCCGCAAAGGAGGGAGTTTTTAGCTTCTTCCGAAATAGGAGGAGGGCGGGTTCTTCCGAAGATTTGCGGGCAGCTTGTTCCACAGTTGTGAGATTAAGGTTGAAAAGGTTCTGCCTCCTTTGGAGGAGGTGCTAAAGCGAGGGCAGGCCAGCAGGCCTGCATCCGAAGAGTGGAGGGACCTGCTGGGCGTGTAGTGCACCAGACTATCTTTGATGGCTTTTTGCGCAATGCATAGGCCCTTGAACCTGGTTCCCTGCCTGACCGGGAGCCAGTGCAGTGGTCGTAGAAGGGGAGTCGCGTCGGCCTTCCTTGGAAGTCTGAAAATCAGTCTGGCGACATCGTTCATAATCACCTGCAATTTGGCAAGCAGCTTTTCTGGGAGGCCGATGTACAGGGAGTTACCGTAATCCAGTCGTGACACTATAATGGCAGATCCGCCATTCTAAGTGTAGTGGAGGAGGGGGAGGGGCAGTTTCTGTAGCTGCCTTAGCAGGCCTACACAAGTTCCTACTACGACAGATACCTGGTGGGACATGGAGAGCTTGGCATCAATTTTGATGCCCATGATTTTTACAGCCTGGGCAGTCTTAGGGTTTGTGCTAAGCTCCGGAGGCCAAAAGAGGTCGCTCCAGGGATTGGTGTCCGTGGTGATGGCTAGTACCTCGGTCTTGTCAGGATTAATTTTTAGGGAGTTGGCGGTGTGAGAAGTTGGCCTGATATATAGTGCTCACTATTCTAGTGATCACTGTGTATCATTCCAAACGACCCTTATTGATGATTGGTTGTAAGTCAACCTTATAGACCAGCTATCCTAGTAGCGTGGACAAAAGCAGTCTTTAGGCTAAACTCTAGAGGGCGTGTTAAGCCAGCTGTTTTACCATCACATATACCCCTTGAACACCAAGTGAAAGGACACCACAGAAGTGGTTATAAAAATAAAGGATATTTATTAATAACAAGTCTACCCCGAACTCTTTATGAGTCAGGGAGCTAAGCACAATACAAAACTCTTACGAAAATACTTCAAGGTGCACAATTTACACAAATGCCCGAGGGGCACGAAAAACCATATGCGGGACAAAGTCTATGGATGCTAGTAATTCTAAAGTTACTGTTTCTGGACGAATCCGACTAGGTAGACTAAAAACGAAAAAGGATCTGGACACCTGGATAGTGAACCTGCGTTGGAGCACCGAAATGCTCGGGTTACCTAGCCCAGGGGCTGCGGCTTCATAGGGTTCAAATGACGTAGGGAATCCTCGTTATAGTCTATGGAGCCTGAAAGAAGATGTTGCTGGCAGGCGACCAGTGAAGATGTTCGGTGTGATCCAAGCCTGGATCGGTGATGAAGACGACTTGAAAGCAGAGGGGACTCAGTTCTCAATCACTAGCCAGTGATTGTGTGGGCACCAGGATGGCACCGGATGAAGTCACCACGATCAGGTGAGTGGGTGACGCTGGACTCTGCAGGCACACGGGCCAGGAGGCGTTGTCGGCGACCAGGCTGGAGGTGCGAGCTGTCCCACGATGGTGTCTGCTGTCGGCGATGCTGGATCCAAGATTGGAGCAACAAGCCTTGGCAAAGGCAAGCCCACGCGGTGGAGTCAAGATGGCGTCTGGAGTGGACCAGGAGGGTCCAGGGCACTCCTTGTTGAACAAGGAACAAGGGCCAGTCTAGGGGACCTAGACCAGCGGTGAAAACGTCGTGGTACGTCATCAGGAGGGCCACTAGCCAGCAGGCAAGTGACCTGACAACGTGGCAAGCAGCAAAGAAGCAGAAGGGCTCCATGCAGATCTCGTGGACGCTGGGGGGCTGGACTTCGGTGCTGGAGCTGCTCAGGGTTGGGGCTTCTCAAACCCCAGTACACTCACTCGAGGATCCCTCGGCGGTCGTGCTGGTTAAGCGTCGTGCAGGTCTTGAAGATAGCCGGTCCCTCAGGTCTCGTCGCACCCACGAATCTCAGCTGGGCTGATGAGGCAGGTAGAGGTCAGAGATGGCAGGGAATCCGGGTCTCGTCGAGCTGGGCAGTCTTGATCCGGAGGATGGACGTGCAGCAAACCGCAAGCGCTTAGGTGGTGCCTGCTGGTGCAGGGTGGCTACTCCTTAGCCACAAGGGAGAGTCTTCAGAGAATGTCAAGAGTTCCTTTCGTGGAAAGTAGTTCAAGATTCAAGATTGTCTCTTTTGGGAAGGGGGCCCGCTCCTACCTTTATCCTAAGAAAAGGGCCTGGCACGCGACTAGGTCCTGCCCATGGGTGGGACCAGAAGGGGGGTGGTTACACCCCTCTCCTTTGTCCGGTGTCTCCCCAGCTCAGGGGCTGGGGTGCCCCTGGAACTGGTTTGAGCCGGCATATGCACAGTGAGCACCGGGGTGCCACTTGCAGTCACCTTCCTCTCAGCCCTGCCAACCTGGGATACACAAAATCCTGTCTGGGATGGTGCTAGCACCGCCCCTGACAGGAAACCCTTGGTCCGAGCTCTCCTCGCTGGAAGGACTCCCTGCAGCAGGAGGTCAGACTTGTGTCTGTGGTGGCAGCATCCATTTTGTGGAGCTGAGGCTGTGTTAAGCTTTAACTGGGGTTCACAGTTACATACATGTCGTGTCCCTCTAGAAGGGTGGAATGCTAACCCCGTCGCCAGAATTGGCGAGGGGTTAGTATTCCAATTCGTATGACACCTTACTCGACATGTTTTGATAAAGCGATACCAAAGTTGGCAAATAACTGCGAGGATTATAATGCACTTAAGAGTATATGGTACGCGTTATCATGGAACAGCTATTAGGACTTGGTTCCGCAAGCTGCAAACGGGCTCAGCTCATACCAGAGCACCATCTCACATAATTCCAAGCACTCTGCCTTCAGGATTGATAAGGCCTGCCATAGGAGTGACTGATAGGAATACATGTGTCCATTTTAGGGTTAGATATAGGGATACTATATCTAAAGCAAAGGGTGATTACACCACATTGCCCCAGCTGTCGTGCAGCCAGTTGTGTCAGATTTGGATGGCCAGCCAGGGGTGGCATAATACATGCTGCAGCCCCTGGTAGGCCCTGGGTACACCTATACCCTGGATACCTAAGGTATGCTGTACAGGGACTGATAAGGTGGCTCAGTATCCAATTAGATATGTACCCAAGGTACATGGAATCCATTTTACAGAGAGAGCAGTGGGCCTGGGGTCCTGAATAGCAGGGCCCCAGGTCAACTAAGTCGAAAAACCAGCAAAACACCAGGCAAAAAGTTGGGGGCAACCATAGTCAGATATCCACCTTCCTACAGGCGGTCATCCAGTTTACTGTGTATTTTAAAATGTTTTGCAATTGTGTATGGGCAGAGGGGGAGTTGTCTATCTGGATGATGATTTGGGTGTAGTCCGCATAGTTGTAGACCTGGCACTCCATGTGAGTAGACCTGGCACTCCATGTGAGTCAATGCGGCCACCAGGGGCTGGAGGTAGGCATTGAACAAGAGGGGGGACAACGTCGAGCTCTGTGGAATTACACGCAAGTTTGCCGGAGACAGACACCTGGTCGGCCAACTGTATGCTCTGTGATCGGTCTGTTAGGAAGGACGTGAGCCTTTTGAGAGCCGGTCCCTGGAAGCCCATCTCCAAGATCCGCAACGAGTTGGTCATGGTTGACAGTGTCAAATGCAGAGGACAGGTCCAACAGGACCGGGGCGCTTGGCTTTTTGTTGTCGGCCATGAGCCAAAGTTCATCCATCACGCCAGCATTACCCTCTCTGTACCGTAGTGGGAAATAAAGCCTGCCTGATTGGTTTGCAGTAGCTGATTGACTTCTATGTAATGTGACAGGGTTTTCAGCATGTGCTGTTTAAGCTCCTCTGCCAAAAAAGGGAGCTGGGAAATTGGCATAAAATGTACGGTTCTTTGCGTCCGCCTCAGTTTCTTTCAGAAGGAGAATGATTTGTGCTTCCTTAAAGTCGGTCGGGACGTGGCCAGATTCAAGAGACCGATTTAGTAGACCAAGGACCTCGCTTTTAAACCCCGGGATTGCTATACGGAATACACTGGGTGGGCAGGGGTCAGCTGGTGACCCTGATTTGACCCGACCCATAAGGAGGGTCAATGAGTCATGGTTAAGCTTGGGGAAGACAATGGGGGTTTGTCGTAAGCGTGTGATAGGGGGGCCGATACTAGAGGGCAATGGACAGTGGGGGTAAGGTGGATGTCTGTCAAGAGGTCCTTGACTTTTTTTTTTTTTTAAGAAGGACTGGAACATGTTACAGTCTTCGAGGCCAGTAGGGTGTATCTGTTTTTTTTTTTTAGTTTGCCTCAGCTCTTTTATAATCCGGAAGGTCTCCCTTTGTGTATTGTCGGCGGTCAGGATCCTAGCTTCATAATATTCTGCCTTCCTTGCGATAATTGCTTTTTTATAGGCTGCAAACATTATTTTATATTTAGACAGAGCCTCTGGGACATAGGCTTCACGTCAGGCTCTCTCCCACTGGCGTAGGGTTCGTTTCATGTTTCTGAAAGTCTTGTTAAACCAGGGTGCCCCTTTGCCTTTGTTCCTCATTTTTACCTTCCGTGTGGGAGCTACTATATCAATGGCATTCTTAAGCCTTGTTTTTAAGTATTCCAGACAGTGCTGCTAGCTGCTACTCTGGTCCAGTCTGTAATTCCACATTCCGAGTGCTCTAGACAATGTTGCAAGCTGCTTCCCTGGTCCCATTGGTAATTCCTCATTCTGAGTCCTCTAGACAGTTCTGCAGCTGCTTCTCTGGTCCAATCGATAATTCCTTACAAGTCCGCTAGACAGTGCTGCTAGCTGCTGCTTTGGTCTGGTCAGTAATTTCCTATTCTAACTCCTCTAGATGGTACTTCTGGTAGGTTCTCTGGTCCCAGTGATAATTCCTCATTCCAAGTCCTCCAGACAGTGTTGCAGCTGTGTCTCTGGTCACAGTGGTAATTGCTCATTTTAAGTCCTCTAGAAGGTGCGGCTAGCTGCTTCTCTGGCCCCAGAGGTAATTTCGCTTTCTTGGTCCTCTAAGCAGTGCAGCAGCTGCTTCTTTGCTCCAGTCAGAAATTCTTCCTTCTAAGTATTTCAGACTGTGCAGTTAGCTGCTACTCTGGACCAGTCTGCAATTCCACATTCTAAGTCCCCTAGACAATGCTGCTAGCGGCTTCTCTGGTCTCATCGGTAATTCCTCATTCTAAGTACTCTAGGCAGTGTTGCTGGCTGCTTCTCTGGTCCTCCGTGTAACTCCCCCATTCTAAATTCTCTAGGCAGTGCTGCAGCTGTGTCTCTGATCAGAGTAGTCATTTCTCATTCTTAGTCCTCTAGGCAGTGCTGCAGCTGAGTCTCTGGTCACAGTGGTTCTTCCTTATTCGTATTCCTCTAGGCAGTGCTGCTAGCTGCTTCACTGGTCCTATCAGTAACTCTCCCATTCTAAATCATCTAGGCAGTGCTTCAGCTGCTTCTCTGGTCTCATCAGTAATTCCTCATTCCAAGTTCTCTAGACAATGTTGCAGCTGTGTCTCTGGTCCCAGTGGTAATTCCTCATTCTAAGTCTGCTGCAGCTGCTTCTCTAGTCCCGTAAGTAATTCCCACATTTAAGACCTGTAGGCAGTGCTGCAGCTGCTTCTTTCGTCTTGTCAGTAATTCCATATTCGAACTCCTCTAGATGGTACTGCGAGTTGCTACTCTGGTCCCAGTGGTAATTCCTCATTCCAAGTCCTCTAGACAGTGCTAAAGCTAGGTCTCTGATCACCGTGGTAATTCCTCATTCTTAGTCCTCTAGATTGGGCAGCTAATTGCCTTCGCTTGTCTTGTTGGTATTCCTCATTCTAAGTCCTTTAGACAGTGCTGCAGCTGCTACCCTGGTTCAGTCTGTAATTCTCACATTTCAAGACCTATAGGCAGTGCTGAGAGTGCTTCTTTGGTCCCGTTGGTTATTCCTCCTTTTTAGTCCTCTACTCTAGACAGTGCTGCTAACCGCTTCCCTGGTCTCAGTTGTAATTCCTCATTCTAAGTCATCTAGACAGTGCTGCAGCAGCTTCTGTAGTCCCAGTGGTAATTCCTCATTCTAAGTCCTCCAGGCAGTGCTGCAGCGGTCTCTCTTCCCAGTGTTAATTTCTCATTCTTAGTCCTCTAGACTCCTCTAGTAAAAAACAGTATCATTTACAACACCAATAGCTCTAACTTTACCTATTGGGAGACCGAATGCATTGCAAATGCTTGTTTACAACATTGATAAAATGTGCACTGGTGTGGAGGAAGGAAGCGATCTTTGCAAGCCTTCAATTATTAATCAATCAATCAATAAGGGGCATTGTAAGCGCACTACTCACCCCTGAGGGTCTCAAGGCGCGGGAGAGTTTTAGCAGCCCTGTTCAGTCGACGGGGACAGGTCTCGAGTGTCTTCCTGAAGATGTTCAGGGAGGGGGCGCTTCTGAGGTCGATCCGTTCGTTCCAGGTCTTGGCTGCGATGCAGGTGAAAGCTCTTCCCTCTGTTTTGGCTATGTGGATCCGCAGGATTACAGCAAGGACGGCGAATCAGAGGTTTCGCTTGGGTGCATGGAAGGAGATTCTTTTGTTGAGGTATTTGGTCCGGTGTTGGCGGTATTTGTGGGCGTGGGTGAGTATCTTGAAGGCGATTCTCTTTTCAGCGAGCCAGCGGAGGTTCTGCAGGTGCTGGGTGATGCACTTGTGTCGAGGAATGCCGAGGACAATTTTGGCTGTGGTGTTCTGAATGGTCTGGAGTTTGCAGAGCAGGGACTTGTTGATCACAGCGTAGTGTTTCCGTAATCTAGTCTGCTGGTTATGAGTGTGTGGGCGACAGTCTTCCTTGATTCGGGGTGGGGGTCCATTTGAAGGTCTTTTGGGGGATGCGGAGGGTGTTGAAGCAGCTGGAGGCGATAGCGTTGAGTCGTGTCATTGAAAGGGAGGAGTAGAGTACGATGCAGAGGTTACGGGCGTGGTCCGTAGGGGTGGGAGGGCTGCTGAGGGCGGTGGGCAGCCAGGTGTTGTCCCATGAGGACGGGTGGGTCCGAGCACAAGATCCTCTGTCTGGTCAGAGTGGAGTTTCAGGCAGCTGCTGCTCATCCAGGATGTGACGCCCTGCATTCTTTCCTGGAATAGGAGCCTGGTGGTGGTGGTGGGGTCCTTGGTGAGGGAGAGGATGAGTTGGGTGTCGTCAGCATAGGATACTATGCAGAGTCTGTGTGGTCGGATAATGGCGGCGAGGAGGTCATGTAGATGTTGAAGAGTGTGGGGCTGAGCGACGATCCTTGGGGTACTCTGCAGTTGATTTCTGTGAATTTGTATGGGATGCATTTAAAGCCATGTGTGTAACCTGCAACTGTTTATGGCAGAATGCCTTACTGTCTGTAAAAAACAAGCGGTTCCATTACCTGACTCCATGGTACACGTTTTATCCACGTGACGTTGGCACATTGTGTTATCACCTGAGGCCGGCATGTTCAACAGACACCCTGGCAGTAAAGGGTTACCACGCGAGTTACTGTGTCCTTCGACGGGCCGCGGAGCGCTTCTCGTCGCTGCAGGGACACTGTGCGAGACAAACATGTCTAAATCATCTCTGAGGGGTGACAGCATCACTTCTGATAAGCACTGAAGCAGAAATCTGGACACGATCACCGGCGAATCTGTATGGGAAAATGCATGAAGGAACATGGCTGGAAGCAAGAAGGCCTGAATTTACAGAGAGAAATATCTACAGCCAAGACGGACTGTCACCCGACATTGGCCTTGAATTTGATTCTGGTTCAGAGTGCTGCGTTTTTCACCAATGCATTTCCTGGAATGAATATCATTTAAGTCTCTGTTCGACTGTGTGGAACTCGTTTCCACACACTGCGTGTCATTCTCATGATCACTGGAGCGTGTGGGTGTTAATGTAAAGACCTGCTGCTCTCTGGAGAAGAAAAGAGGAACAATCACACAGTAGATGGGTCTGCAGCATGACCGCCCTGGTTACTAACAGAAGCTATGTTATAGAATGGAAAAATGACAAGTTAGAAAACTAAAAATTCAAAGTAATGCATGCACAATGCGTCTTTTATATGCCCATGGGGCGCAGCCTTTATACGACCTTTGACCCCCCCTCCCCCCCTCCCTTCGTTTCTACCTGGACAACCCCTCTGCATTCTGCTGTATTAATACACTGAAACGCTCAAAAGAAGTGGTATGTCTTTGAAATAAGTGTAGACATTGCGATATTGAGGCTTCCACTAGTAAGTGTGCCGAGGACCCTTTTGGCTACACTGAACCCACCGATATCGAGGGACTGAATTACTGGTCGGCTTTAAAATGATTAAATAGGATTTGGTGGGCAGACAGCCAGGTGACACTCACACAAGGGAAAGCCGAAGGGGAGTCGTAAGGCGCTATATAGCACCAAACTAGGACGTAGGAAAATACAGGGTAGGACTAATCTATAGGGGCAATCCAGCAATTAGCGATGGGCTGGTCTACAAGGCCGATGTGTGGGCCGGTTTTTTTCGTCTGTTGGGCATGCATTTACTGTTGACGTCTCGGATATTAAAAAAAAAAAAATTTCTTGCAGCAAGCTCAAATCCAAACGGGATTCTAATACCTTGCAAAACACTTACACAGCTACTTACAAACATGGGACACATTTTGGCCCATCTAATTCACTAATGGACGGGTGGGGGGGCATTTTTGTTTTGCTACCCGGGCCTCTTTTCTGTCCCTTCACGACCTTTGGCGTATCCATCAAGACCTTGCGGTCATTTCAGTGCTCTCCTCGATGCCAGAGGAAGATGAAGGGCCAGGAATTACGAACGAAGGTCGTTAGTATAGCCCTGGAGACAAGATCCTGGCAGAAGAATGTCAGGGCATGAGCGACGGCCCAGAGGAAATTGTATTAGCTAAGTGAGGGGTACAGAGGAAATGAAAACATATGTGCCAGGGTGAAAACTGATGTGCTGTGGGATTCAGATGACAAACCTCTTGCCACATTCTACAACGAGGGCCATGAAAACAGTGAAGCAGCTCAAGTTAACAAAATGAATGCAGCACAGCATAACTCTTTTGCTAAATATGCCAACGTCACACAGCAAGCGAAAAGCAAATGACATTAAAGTAGATTAGCATAGCGCAGTCCTTTGTATACCCACTTGGCCCATCGTGTACTCGGAATAATAGGGATTTGCTTAACAGATCGACGGGAATAATCAAACCACATTCTTTCTTATATAAACA
Source organism: Lissotriton vulgaris (assembly GCF_964263255.1). NCBI lineage: Eukaryota > Metazoa > Chordata > Amphibia > Caudata > Salamandridae > Lissotriton > Lissotriton vulgaris. The sequence goes on along the minus strand of NC_141694.1, from coordinate 540,257,489 downwards.
GCCTTTTATTATAAACTCTTGGCAACACCCGTTTCACAACGCATTCAAACTGCATCTAACGGGCCACTAATCAATGCACTCAAACAGTATTAACACTGTCAAGAATAAAATCAATATTTCTAATTGATAAGGTACAAAACAAGTTCAACACACAATAATAACATTTGTTAGATAATGCTTAGTTAATACTTAAACAGTGGCGGCCGGCACAGCTCGCAGAGCATGGCGCGGTGGACGGAGGGGTTTGGGAGAGGGGGGTCCCGAGGGTCAGAATAAAAAACAAAAAAAAAAAAACACTTACCTTCCTGCCGGGTCCCGCATCTTTGCTCCTGCACTCATTTTCTAGGAACAGGAAGCACCCGGCACACAGTATACCCTGACCAATCACAACGCTGCACAGCATCGTTGTGATTGGTCTGGGTCAGGCAAGGGCTGTAGGGGTGGGCATGTTCTCTACAGGGATAGAGCCCATGACTGTTTTGGGAGGCCCAAGAGGGCTGACCAAACACTCATTGCGCACTTAGGAGGGTTTTACCCTCCCACCAGCTCTTGAGCCGTGCATGCCTGCCCCGCAAGCTGCTGCAGCAAGAGGACATAATCAAATGATAAAATTACTTTATCACTTAATTTTTTCTTTCTTTTCCTGCTAGAAGGCAGGGGGGCGACGCTCCTCTGCCTTGGCGGAGGAGCCGCCACTGTTCTTAAAGCATTTTCTTTTCCAACAAATCATCATCTCCACAATCCATACGGTCTAAAAAAAATCAATGCGCTGCACAAACAAAATAACCCAATCACTTATTAATTCATAACAAAAATCCTACAATCGTTTAAAAAAATGGAGAGAGCTTCTTGATACAGATAAAAAAAAGCTGCCCTCAAAACCTGGCAAATGTAAGAAATCATGAATGGATGTCGTAAATTGGAGGTTGTGCACTGTGTAAAATGGCGACCCGCACCGAGGTGGGTGCAGTGCCTGGCCTAAGTGCACATGGCCAGAGGTCTGAACTCAAACTGTAAGTTGAGAGGGCTTGAGTAGAATACCACACTGGTTCACGCAATGGATGGAAATCTCTAGGTGGAAGGGGAGGAGAAGGCTAAAATGAAATCTAAGGCATTGCTGCAAAGGATGCGAATGTCATAAAAGGCACAATACTGCCAACGAAAATATTCACAAACCTGCCAGTATTGGAAAATACCTAGTCTCAAGCCAAAAATGCATGAAAATGTGGGTAGATTACAAACATAATACCTGTCTAACATTGTGGACTCCAGGTTTTATGCACTAATCCCCTCTAAATTTAGCTAAACAATTCTTCTTGTTATCGCACCCTAAAGTGTTATGTAAGCAACATGTATTGCCATTTCAAACTTTGAGTTTCAGACTCCAATTTTGCATAGACTATCTCAGGTCTTCAGCATCGGAGCAGAGTAAAACTAACATTGGCAAAGCCAACAGGTCCCTCCTTTGAGACCTATTGGCTTTGCCAGTGCTGTTTTGTGATGCTTTATAGCTTCAGCAAAAGCATTTCTTGTTGATGCCGCGCAGAATGACAGGCCATGATGAGGTAGATACCAGACGCATGCATCCGTCATGAAGCAAAGGCGCACATGAGTCCTGACGTACGAGTACGGCTATCTCCCTCAGGGGGCGCTGCGTGACAGTGTTCCGTGAGGAAGTTCACATGGAGATAATCACTTACTTCATGCGTAATGAGGGCTCAGTGAGCCCTCCGTTCTCACTGTGGGAGGCATTCAAGGTGGCGATACGTGACATGTGCATCGCTAAACAGTCTAGCATCCTGATGGCCATACATGGCCACCTGGCCAGATTTGAAACCGACATACGGAGTTTGGAGGCAGAGTATTTCTAGACTAATGCCACTACCAACACTGGCCATGATCTGGGAAAAAAATATCTGCATATGCCAAGGAGACAGACTGTGAAATCAATTACCTGGGCCTCAACGCGTGGGCCCAATTATATGGGGAGAGGAACTGCCCGGTAAATCCTGGCATGCCTGCGTCACCAGCCAGATGCCTTTACATTTGTGGTAGAACTGATGGATGCCAACTCTGTCCTTCAGGACACTCCCAAAAGCTTTCTGCATACAATGTCTTCCTTCTACTCCCAGTTTTATTCAGTTACTCTGGTACACGGCTTGACCAAACTCAGACTACTTTGACCCCTTGCATCTGTTGTGGCTGGACAGGGCTCTCAAAGAAGATCTCGATTCCCCCATCACCACAGAAGAAATAGTGCAGACAATTAACTCTCTCCGAGGTGACAAAGCACCTGGTCTTGATGGCCTGACTATGGCCTTCTACAAAGAATTTGCTTCCTTGCTAGCCCCCTCCCCCCCCCCCAATCTCCTGGCTATGCTTGAGGATTAAGTATACACACAAAAGAGGGTCCTGAGGCGTGGGCATACTCCCCAGTACAAGGCTCAAATACACAAACAGCCCTCAGGTCCAAAGTAACAGGACTTATGTCAAATAAGGGAACAGACTGACTTGTGGGGAAAGTGGGGGGGGGGATTTCACTTTTAAGGACGGTTTCCCTCACACACCAATGGTGTCATGCTTCATCATGGGGAATCCTCTTCACATCATGAAGCCTAGACATGATGCGGGCTACAACCTCCTCTCTGCGAGGGGGGAGCTAAGCGATGTTTTCAAGTATGAGGGGTATTCCTAAAACCCTAGAATGAGCAGATGGAGTGATGGGAAAGGGTGCAGTGCTGGTAAGTTAAAGGATTAAACTAACTACAGGGTTAGCTTGATGATCTTTATTCTTGCTATCTTGTGCTAGGGTTAAAAACAGAAAACGGAGAGTACGGCTGCAAACATTAGATTTAGTCGTACTGTGTAGTGATCAACATGTTTCAGCCCAGGACCTAGGAAGTTTTGTAGCTTTTATCAGGTTCTCTATTTCAGCTACTGATGTATAACACTGAGGTAAATATCAAGAAAAGTAACGAGTCTATGATACCAGATACTAAACCAGTGATCCAGCCAGTTCAACGGATTCACCGGTAAGACCTGCGGGTGAAAAATAAACCAGCCATGCAGTTAAGTTAGTAAAAAAGATGTACTGTACATTTGTCCTATACATCATTTGCGGAACTGGGATGCACACCATGATTGTTCTTCTTTTCAAACTTGTCATGTAAATTCTTTAATTAGTGTGCAAACCGGTACGGTGCCAGCCCATATGACACCCAATCGAAGACAACATCATGGAGAGGGCTGTAAATTTACCCCAACCTGTTGCACAACTCTACTGCGCCGTGTTGGCTTTCGTTATACCTTCACTTTCAACAATCTCTTCCTTGTATTCCATTTCTTTTGTTTCTCATTTTCACATCCTTTTAATTTTTATTCATCCACTCGTGGACTTGTATTGCAATTTTCCAAATTTCTAATGTTCACAATGTGTCCATCCGGATCTCTTTACATGAACACGACTGAGGCAAAGTTTGTCAAAGGCAGTGTTTATTCCCAAAAAAACCAATGCATTTCGGGAGAGTCACAAGAGAGCCAATGAGAAAAAAGCTGGTGACCCCGGACGTAGGGCGATTTTAGACCGAAATGCATTTGTTTTTTTGTGAATAAACACTGCCTTCGACGAACTTTGCTTCAGTCGTGTTCATGTAAAGAGGTCCGGATGGAAACATTGTGAACATTATAAATTTGTAAGATTGCAATACAAGTCCACATGTCCATCATCTTGTGTTTGGCTAAGAGGTGGAGCATTGGTCTGAGCAATTACCCTATTTTTGGGACCTGATACCACCTCGGTCCAGACACAAAGACATCTGGGAACCCCTATTGGCCTACCACCGCACCAATGACACACCAGCACAATCCCCTCCTGTGGCTGCGTCCCCTGGGCCTCTGCGCCCCTTGCTCACTAACACATTTCTACTTAGTGGCCATGCTAGATCCGTACACCCCTTCACCCCCATACCTCTGATTGGTTTATGCTACATGGCAGTTCAGGGGCAATCCCGAGGCTTGATGTCTGTTGTAAACTGTACTTTTAACTCGCCTGTTAGTGTTGTATTGTATTGTGTCTCTAGGTCACACCACCTCCTGCTACTGTTTGATGAATCTATTGCCGGCCCCTGTTTTTACCCTCCTGATCCCCTTTTCCCAGCTTCCCTGCATTTCTTGATGACTGGTTATTTTGCATTTTCCCCATGCACGACTTTGGCTGTTTTTAAGGGAATGGCTATTAACTGTTCGGTTTAAGAAATGTCAATGAAAACAAATTCCCTGCTTGCCCCACCCTCATTAACCCTCCTGTCCCAACTTGTCTGATGCTATAAATCAGCTTGTGAGAGTGGTGCAAGAGTTTCGAAACAGAAGTATAGTTTACAGTTTTTAATAGCAGAGGTTTTTAATATTTGCTTTTTTTGACGTGCAGTAGGAGGAAAGATCGCACAAGTGAATTATTCAAGGTCTTATCCCTTTGAAGGCCACCAGCAACTTTTTCAAATACTTTTCTCAGAAACTATTGACCAAGCTAAAGAAATCTCACTTTCTGGGTAAAATTTTACATTCATGCCAAATTCAGTGTACATCCAGTCAGCGATATTCCTATGGGAGCTTAAATTGAAAAATACTTTTTTTCCGGTCGGTGCCAACCTCCACGGAACCCCTCCTTTCAGCCCCGGCTCTGTCGTGTTCTTCGCCATTCAGCATTATTCCCCCAGATCTGGTAGCATTTACCTACTTTGCGTACACAATATGATGGGCCTATCCCTCCATAAAACCCGCTTGCTAGAACGGTTTCCAAGAAGACAGGGTGCCGCAGAAAACAGCCTGCCTGCTGAAAGTATACTGCCCTGGAATCCAGCCTAGAAGAGCTACTACATGCGTGCAGCGTCAGGAGAGTCTGTGGCCATCAGTGTCACTACTAACGCGAGTCTGGTCGTTTTGGAATAATCCCTTTAGGCTCATGAAACGTGCAGAGGATTCTGCATCTAATCCGTAAGGATTCTCGTTTTGGAGGCACAGATAAATTCGCGTCTACCCAGCGTTCACGCCGCGTCCGCTGATCCCGCAGTGTGCATCAGCGTGTAGAGATCTCTGCACCCAGTTCAAGATTTCAATACAACTTTGCCTGGAGCCCAAAGGACTTCAAGGCGCCAGCACCCACGGTTGACTGTGTCTCGACCGCCCACTCGTAACAGTTTGATGTGCTGTTCGGCACTGCTTCGCCAGAGTCTCAATGACTCGACAACAAATCACCCTTCTGACATGTGCTAAGTATCTTGAAACCCCACCTCTGAAACGTTGAGCCAGTTCGTGGTTAACGGAGTGCCGGTGGAACAGGTAAGACAGGGTACTTCAACCTGCTCATTTCAATTCAGACTACTTCAAACCGACCTTCAATTTTTCCCGAGTGTGACTTGTCTTGTTTTACTACATTCATACCTTTTACACGCTTCAGACTTTTGTTTTGTTTTATATTTTACCTGCTACTCGAGCCAAGCTGCCAGGGGTGATGAATGACTCCTAAGAGAACCAGATTTTCTTTCGGTGTCAATTATTTAGGCCTACTAGCAATTCAGCAACAGCTCTCCCCCCCACCCCCATAGTCTAGTATTCCCTAATATAACCCCACAAAACGCCTGTCACTCATTAAAGAAAAGGTTACATTTGGGAACACAAATCGTAGGACACAATATCTGGAGTCTAAAAGAAACATGAATGGCTCAATGACCAAATATTTCTGATGAAGTAATCGGTGCGCAACACTTAGTCCTTAAACTAGGATCCAAGCAGGGCCTTTCCAGTCTTTCATGCTTCTGGGGCATACACAATGAGTATCTCTAAACAAAATGAATAGGACATGCCTGCAGTTCCGCATAGCAGAGTGTGTCAGCGGGTGCTTTATTAAAACAAGTGTAGCATTGTTCAAGATGATCCTGTCGTACCAATGACACTGAATTTCCCTTGGATAGATGGCAGAACACAACAGTGCAGTCTATTTACTACGCTTCAAGCCTACATGTGTAAGAAATTAACTCTTTTGAAAGTTGCTCATAATAAAGTTCCTATTCTTTTGAAAAGTGGACGCTTGCTGCCATGGTCTTTTTAATTATTATTATTAGGTTACCCTGTATCCTGCAGTTTGGGCTATCTTAGCACTTAAATCAGCAGCTTTGGTGTTGTTCTTTTATCCAATGGCCTGCAGCACAGCAAACTCCGACACCAGACGTGTACCATGGATACAATTTAAAAGCAAATTCCTTAGAGCGTGTTTGCCTTTGTGCGCACATCTGTAAATGGTGCAAAAATATTCCCTAGTCATAGTGGCTAGACCCCCGTGTAAATGATGAAACACTTCCCATGCTATTTCACCAGCATGCGTTTTGCACCAGCGAAATTATTATGGCAGAACGGATGGGAAAGTATCTGCAGTCTCTTCTGTAAAACCAAAATGCCTCGGTGGCATTAAAAACATGGATGCAAGTGCACACCGAGTCCCCTGAGACACTTTGTGTATTACAAGTCCTTGTATGCAATACATTTGCATACAAGGTACGTGCAGGACATTTGTTTCTCTTTTCAGTCTCGTACGGAGTAGGCACTCTACAGTCAGCATATGTGTTTTGAGTAAAGTAGTGTTTAGTGCAATGGTGTAGAGGGAAGTGGCATAGAGTGGCGCAGCGTAGAGTGGCGCAGCGTAGAGCGGCGCAGCGTAGAGCGGCGCAGCGTAGAGTTCAGTGGTAGAAAGTGTACTGTTGCAGAGTAGACTGTCGTAGCATGCAGTGGTGTATAGTAGAGTGGCTTAGAGAGTAGTGGCAATGCGTAAAGTGGTGCAGAGAAGAACAGAGTGGCATAGAGTGTAGTTTTGTAGAGTAACATGGTGTAGAGAGCCGTGGCGTGAAGTGTTACAGAGTAGTGGTGCAGAGTGCACTGGAGCAGAACAGATTGACAGAGTGCAGTGGCATAGAATGCACTGGTTTGGAGTAGACTGGCATAGTGAAGTGGTTTAGAGTTCATTGGTTTTGAGTAACTTGGCAGTGTGCAGTGGTGTGGAGAGCATTGGTTTTGAGTAGATTGGCGCAGAGCAGAGTGGCGCGGAGCGTAATGATGCCGAGTGCAGTGACGCTGAGCAGAGTAGATGGAGTGTTACATGATAGAGCACAGTGGGGTAGAGTAAAGTGGCATGGAATGCAGAGTAGATCAGAGCGGTGTAGATTAGAATGGCAGAGTGCACTGAAGTGGAGTGGTACAGAGTAGAGTGCAATGCTGCAGAGTGAAGTGTAGTAAAGAAGAGTGGGGCAAAGAGGAATGGCGTGGAGAGGTGCAGAGTGGAGTGGCAAAGAGTAAAGAGCAGAGGCAAAGAGGGCAGTGGCAAAGAGCACAGTGGTGCATAGTAGAGTGGCGGGGGTAGAGTGCATTGGCAGAGTGGTGTAGAGTGAAAAGGATTGGAGTGGTGCAGGGTAGAGCGCAGCGCCGCAGAGTGGAGCGGTGCAGAGTGAAGTTGCGCACTGCCATTACAGACAACACATCTTCAATTTACATTATCATTACATTTGCACAGACATTGTGTTATATGCTTTTATCAGCAAAACTATTTGTGGAAATGTCATCACCTAGTGTATTGATTTGATTGTATTAAAATATTTGTTTCCACCACACTTCAGAATTACCCAAAAATGTGCTTCATGATGATATATTCTGATACATTCTAAAATATCTGCACAGTCCATTACAGACATTTAAATTGTGTGTGCTAGGGAAAAAATAGGGTCATTAAAAAAACATGACAAATCTACTCGAGCAATTGTCCAAAAGATGATGTCAAAGAGTGGCACTTCTATTCCTTTCGTGGACACACCTCGATTAGACATGACCTGGGAGAAAAGGTTCTTTGAAGTCTAATGCATACTACTCACCCCACAATAGCGATCGTCATTAAAGATCTGCGGAGGCAGAGGGTTTCCTTGTGCGGGTCTAAATTCTTGAGGAATATTTCTGTACATCCATTGCCTCTGATCTTCGGACATGGTGATATCTACCTCCTCGTACTCGATCTTGTTACCTTCCAGAAACCGCCCCAATTCCTGCTGCCTCTTCTTGATCTAGTGAACCAAAACAAAGCAATGAGTACAACCCTACATCACAGAGGTCATCTCTAGGCATCACTTCTCTTTCACGGAAACTCAAAAATAGAGCCCGTTATACTGTTTATTTAATGTACAAGCTCACAAGTTAGATGGAACCCATTCCACCCTGCTCACACTGCACCTTTTCTGAAAAGCAAAGCAAAAAGGGAGCAACCTAGCAGGAATAAACAAACTTGCAAGGGAAATTTATTTAGCAGCGGTGTAGAGTAAACCAAAACGGCGAGAACAAAAATAAACTTGTATGAGAGTCTGATGTGCGAAGGAGTGTGAAAGAAGGAACACAGTAGTATAGCCCACGCTACCAGGCCTGGACCAGTCGTCTTTGAGACTGTACAGCCTGAGTCAGAAACACCATTTATGGGAGATCAGTGCACTAGAGGAGACAAGTCCTCAATGCGATATATTTCTTTTAGACCTCTGAACAATGTACCTCAGCACCCAAGTAGACATGGAGTTAATACAGTACATAAATATTTCACTGAAAAAATGTTCTGTCCTGTGTGCATATAGTTTTCACAACTTGATTAAAGCAGGAGTGTTCACTTATTTCGTGAGATATATTCATATGATCAACATTATACCAATCATTATTACCAACTTGTATTCGAGTCAACATCTATTCAAAAGCATCCTAAACGAGTCAACGCGTTGTACTATAAACAGCAAGTGTGTGAATGGATCTAATGTGCTTGAGTGGGTTAAGAAAACGTCAACTAGACTTACTGTAAAGTAACATTTTGGCCTTCTATAATCTTTTGAAACTTACTGTTTATGGCCATATGGCTAGTAAATGAAGCATCTGATGGTTGTGGATGAGCAGGCTGCTTGAGGCACTACGGGTGAATAAAAAAGGAAGGCAAGTCTTGAGACTTGGAAGCATGTATGCTCTCATAATACGCTACATTGATCCTAGTCTTCCCTCATTACCACAAGAATCAAAGAATTCTGCAAGTAAAAGATAATTTCTCAGTTCCGTACAGTTCTCCAAAAGACCTTGAGTTGGGTTGGATTTCTTTCGCCTCAACTATTCAACAGAAGAGTGCTTCCGGGCAGGGATGGACCGAATACCAGGTCATAGCCTTCTTAATTAAGTGTGCAGGAGCAGTGTCGAGATCACTTCAATCCAGTTTCAAACTTTGTACTTAAAAGCTGAATGGTACGGATCAGACACCATGCAAGACTTTTCTCTCACTCCTGATCTATAGTATGCAAGTATACAAGGTGGTACAATGGAGTAAGTCAAGAAAGTTTTGCAGTCATATCTCTAGCTTCAACCATCACTGGCATCAATACGTACCATTTAAATATCCCCCACCTTATAACACTCTGAAAAAATGTAGTAGGTCATTGAAAAGATATAACGCACATAGTACTGTGTACTACAGTGAAATATAATTTATAAACTAACTACAGATCCCTTTTGATTTTGACAGAAATCCATGGCAGCGATACGGCAAAGGTGGAGATGGCGGCTTCACAAGTTATATGATCTACTCTCACCTTAGCTCTACGTTCACCCATTCCACTTTCCCATCTCTGTGTTTTCCAGATCTCCACGCACACAGACTGCTTGTCTGCGGCTGCCCACCACCGTTGCAGCAACTCACTCCTTTGCGTTTTATCACCAATCTATGGCCCAGTACCACCATCATACCGCAAAAACATCTCAGCAATTGCAGTGGTCTCAGAAGCCTCTGCACTCCATGCCTCAAAAATCTGCTGACCCTCTGGGCTGCACCACAGCAAGGGTTAAGTGATAAATGAGGAGAGCAATACATTACATGATAGGGGGTGGCAGAGAGCAGTCATCAGCAATAACATTAAAACAAACATTAATAAAGACGACAAAGGAGGAGGGCACAGAAGGAAAGCAGGAAGAAGCGCCACACTTAAACGGAAGATATCAATGACCAATGGTTGTAATATCACCATACAACACTACATGCTGTATGCCACATGTTAACTGCTGAAATAACCCAACAGCAATTTATCCATCTTTCTCCAGTAAATCTACCCTATTGCCACACTTGCTGTCACTGCCATGGTTACCTCCGCCACCCCGCTGGTACTGCTGTCATTAAATATAGAACAAGCAGGAAGAGCAGGGAGGGTGTGTCATATGCCAAAATGAACTAAGAGTGCAAGATACAGTGGCCAAGATTGCAACGTACAAAAGGACGACAGGCCTGGGGCTGGCAGAGCCCGCTAAGCCTATCCTAAACAACTGTCCCAACTGAGGAATTGATTAACTGAACATCTGAATAGATGACCCAGCACCCCCCTTTCTAGTGAGATCAGATGTCATAGCACCAAAATGCCCTCTGATTATCACAGATAGCTAACAAGTTACACTCTAGCTCTGGACTGAGCAGGATGTGCTGGAGCAATGAGGCCAAGCACAGCAAACCGCTAACAGAGAGAGTAAACAAAGAAGATAGAAAAAGTGATGGAATCGTTTCCCTTCCCTAGGGATGGCTGCCTGCCTCCTCATGAGCACATGCAGCAACACAAGACTTAGATTCACAAGCCCTTCCCTCCAGACCAAGGGATTCTGTCTGATACACCCATGGACGTCTTACCACCACCGAGATGTTCTTAGATCACAGCAAGACAAATGGAACACGCTGAACTAGAGTCAAAGGACAGGGATCAAATGCACATAAGAATTCCAGTATGTCCCAGAAAGGGGAGCACAAAAGCAAGTCAGCAAGCAAATGCTCAATAAAGCCCTGAACCCATTCAGTCAACAGCAGGAAACACCCATGAACGTTCCTAAAAAAAAAAATAGGTGGGACCACCCACCACAGGAGACCGGGATCCCACAGATAGAAGAGCACTCTATTTAGAGGCAATGCAGCACCAGATGATACCAGCCAGACCAAATCGCCCAGCCCATTGACAATAGGGAGCACTGACAACTAGCACTGCTCAAGACATAGCAGTCTACTATCAGCCAGCAAGATCAGACATTGGCAGGGCAGGAAGATGAAGAACGGCACAGGAAAACAAAACCGTTGATGTGATGCTGAATTAAGTACTGGGCACAAGCGAGAGAGACAAGCTATGGATGAAAAATACTGTAGTCATGACAATGGCACACTCAATCGCAGACTAATATATTATAACAGCGAAAGCCTCTGCCTCTGTACCAGTCCAAGCATGCCTAGATAAAAGACGGCAAGGGGTGTCGATCTTAAATCTGGAGAACCAGGTTTGAGTCGTGGCAATGACGGTCAACATACGGTGATTCTGGGCAAATCACTTAATCTGCCTGTGCCTAACAAAAAGGAATGTGTCCTTGTGCAACACAACTGGTGCTCATGTAAAGGGCTCTGAAGCCGGATACCTTCGGGTCAGGTCTGCACTACATAAAACTACGGGGGAAAAAAACAGGTAGGTCCTCAGATCAAAAGGTAGATATCCAATTCCAACGTAGCAGACATATCCAAAGCCACCGTAGCAGACAGCAGTGCTCATAGAACCAACCCTCCCTCTAGCAACAATTAGCTAAGGTCTCGTTTGAATAGCTCCATGAGGAGAAAAAAGAATTGAGGCTAACAAGCTTGTAGCATCAAATTAAGTAAGGCCAACCCTTCACAAGACTTTCCTTTCCCAGAGGAACATCCTCTACGACACCTACATCAACCAGGTGATTAAACAACGAAATAGACTCAAATGAAATGAGAAAGCCCAGGCAACAAACTTATAAGGAGTGCGCATATTGGTCCTGAGGAGCAAGAGCAAGAACGCCAGAAGAGAAAGATCACTGCAGGAGGAGCAAGCGGAGTAACAAGGAGCTCAAAAAAAGCAGCATAAAAATCGGACAGGTGAAACCAATGGGATCGGAATGCATACCTCAAATAGGTATAGATGCAGACCTATAAACAATAGGGAACTTTGGAAATCCCAGGAATCACTCAGAACAGAGCCCACCAAAGACAATGACTTCACAGAAGAAATTGGTGTCTATAATTCTGCAATTAAGTCTCCTTTATCTTCAACACCGATCACCAACATTACAAACATGCAGCCTCACATCACCGCAGCAAAAGTAGCCATCAAAATCCAGCCAGACATGGCACTCGTAAGTATCAGAACTTCAGCAGTGAGCATGAACAGTAGGATTGGTTTCCAATAGAAGAATCTTTCAAAACCATGTCTTAGCACCTCAGAGAAAGTCATACAATCACAAAACAATAGCCCTAGACACCAATGGCCACATACTATCACAAATCCCAACCACCTACATAAAAATATAGCAATCTGGCCTTGGGAGATAAAAAGTAGTATTTGACATGAGGTGATCCCTATACAACATACGGTCTTCAATACCTACTTCCCATCGCTAAGAGAGTAAGCAAACTTCAAGCAGTTGCAAAACTCAACAGAACAGTGGGTCTACTGTCTTCTTTGGACCCCCACTGAATCGTTACTGGATGCCGGGGGCTCCCACCTAAGCAATTTAGATTATTTAAATCTCAAATCAATAAACAAAAACACAGAAACCAGTGTATATCAAGCACTCAAATTACGAAATATTTTATTGAATTCACAAGTTAAAACATATGCAAAAATCAAAATTATACTTGGAAGGTTGGTGCATTTCAAAATGCGTTTATAAAAAGACGAATTGATGTGCTGAATGCTAGCATATCATTTGTTTTGCTCCAAATATATGCTTTTTGTTGGCGTATACCAGCGCTTCAAATGTAGCCACCAACCATCCATACTAGATTCCTTTTGCTATCCTTGCACTGCTCCCATGAATCATGATAAAGATACCAACTTAATTTTTAGCGTCTTATTTAAAATGACTTCACAGTTACTGAACGTTTTAACAGGTTCAATCTTGCCTATGATGGAGCAAGAATTTGCACAGTTCGCGACTTGCTTGTATTCATGAACCTCGAATAACCTTAACGTCATAACCAACATGTTAGTCTTAATAATATTGCACTTTTACACTACACGCGGGTGTCCCAGTGACGCTTGCCTATGTGTTTACTAATCCTAACTACGCTTGCATATTAAATGGTCGCTGCTTTGCGGGATTCTAGTCTGCGCATGCGTCGGTCATACCCATGTGATGTGACGCACTCGCAGTTTTGGAGGGAACTTGTCGCTCATGAACAGTACAGCTAAAATGGCCGCTTTGTTTCTCACATGCTCTTGGCTTGCACTGCTGCTTTAGCCCAGCTAGTCTGTTCTGCTTAACCCCTAACGCTATAGTTATTATAAAGTAAGGGGTGTAGTATAGCCAATCATGGAATACAGTGTATTCAATTTTTCTATGTTTCTAAATTGTTTTCGCTTACTTTTCATGTAACATTCTTCGGGGGCCTGGGAGAGAGGTGCTACTCCATCTAGGAAGCCCGTACAGTACCAATCACGTGATGGGGTAAAAGAGTCATACAGCAGTGGAACCCAGCCAGCTGGCAGTAAAAGCAAAGATGCTCCTGGGAAACTGACCTGCGCCCCAGCGCGAAGATGCAAACTTGTACCTGCATTTGGTACATTGTAATGTTGTACTGTGTACTCTATTGTTTTCTTAAACTCACATGCCATGGGAACTGGAATGTAAGGGGTGGGTTCAAATATTGAAGATTAATCCTGAGAAAGTCTTAAAATCAGGCGGTACAATGACCTAACCACCTCCCGTGTCCAATCAGAATTTAGGGAACCATACACTTGCAACATTGGTGGGTGGTACACTGACCTGAAAACAGTATAACTAGCCTAGGTTTAGCTAGAGACATTGTCCGACTTGTCCGAATAGCTGACCTGTCACTGACCCAACGAACTCTATAGGTGATTAATACAGAGCTGCGGAGCACTCTGTCCGAAATTTCCACAAACTCAGCCGGAGTTTGGAAACCTTAAGTGCTGGCGAAGCACTTTGCCAATAACCCCGATTGGGTTCTCGAATCTCCCAGCAGATTCCTTGCAGAGAGGGAGTAGCGCAGGCGTTGCATCCGAAGCTGCAGGTGTTGGTCGTACCCTTTGGTGAGCCCAGTCCTGATCCAAATCCGGGGGTTATCCTGTCCTGACTGTCCATGAGCTGTACCTGCTCGCCTACTGGCATCCTAAGTCCTTGAGGGCCCTTTCCCGCCTTTCCCAACTGACCCGTGGCCAGGGTTAGTCTCCAACCTGTTCTAGGTAAATATATTCCGTATGGGTGTTTGTCTATCTAAATCTTTTCTCTCTCCCGTCTTAAATAAAGCAAACTTGCCTATGTCAATTTCCCTGTCTTTATATAAATTTTGACTTTCATGCAGTGTTTACTAGCATGTTCCATATTTACTCCCTACCTTTAGTCAAACACTGAACTGTTTACATATATAGTATGTTCCATTCTTACCCTCCCTCTAGAAAATAAGCACTTGTTGATATAGAAACTTTCATGAGTTTCGTTTTCTTCTTAACCGTTAGAATATTTGAAAGCTTACTTTGATTAGTATGTTCCCTTTCTCTATCCGCCTTTAGTGACGTTGTGAAAGTCTGATAGACTAAATAGCGTGTTCCTTATTTTTCCCCTCCCTTTATTCTTCGATTTATAGAGGATTCTCACTATGATTCATAGCTACACTATATTCCTAATCTTAGTCATTGATAGTTTGATCTGTGTAAATTTCATTCTCATGGCATACGATGACGAAAATTAATTAGATAAAGGTGTTAAAAACTTCTTGCGTTTGTGGTTATTACAAAAGTATAAACATTGTCAAATGTACAAAGTATCAATTTCCCTTCCCCAAGCGCCTTGAGACCCTCTGGGTGAGTAGTGCGCTATACAAATCCCTGAACTTGACCTATCCACTGATAGCTCCTGATCCATTGTGATCTTAGGTACCCGTTTCCGAGGATTGGTAAGTCAGGTACCAGGGAATAAATAGAAAGGAACAAGGATTACTGATGGGGGTGTGTTGGTTACCTGATTCATGAAAAATAGTGATAAATACGTTATGGGCCCAAGTGTGCATATTGGATAAATAAGAGTCGGGTGACCTGCGCGCTAAGTATATATATACACACACACACACACACACACACACACACACACCCCAAAAAAAAAGGAAACCGACACAGTAATGAGGTAGTCTAGAGCATCCCTTTCTGATGTAACAACGTGGATAGCGACCATTTTGTAGATAGAAATCCAGGATTCTGAAAGCATACTAAATTCCTGTTTTCCTGCAGAAAATATGCTAAAAATAACTGTTTGAAGAAGCTGTGAAGAGACTAAGCATAATGAAACCTCTCAGGCCTTTGGGATGGTGTGTGGCAGTAATTGCATAAGAACAGGCTAAATTACGTTCGGCGTTTCTCAATTAAATTATATTAAATATATTTCTTAGGGCACAAATCGGTTAGGAGCAGTGACATTTTAAATAGGAAACGGACAAAAAAAGCCAGTCAGATTAAGCGCATAAGGATGATTGTATGAAATGGGACACATCCAGGCATATTAAATTAGCCTATTTTCGTAAAATATAAAGAGAAAGAGGTGGGTGCATTGACAGCGGTCTTAAATTAAACTCTGATAAAACAGATTATTTTTTTGGCCACTAACCATCATCCTGGCCCCTAAACTGGTGGCCCTCGGAGTTCAGCTCCACTCCACCTGCAGGGGCAGTAAGAAAACTTGGGAGTCAAATCAGACACCAATTTATCCTTGTGCCTCAGAGCAGGACAGTGTCTGCCAGCTGTTTTCATACGTTGAAGGCGTTTAGGAAATGATTCACCTGATCCTGATGGAAAGTTGTAAATCTGTCATCCATGCTTATGGTAACATCAAAACTAGGCTATGCGAACAGCCTGTACTTAGAGTTACCATCCTATTTTCTTTACCCAATGTAGATTATTCAGAATGTGGCAGTATGGCTGATCTTTAAGTTACTGTCACGGTTTCCTTGCGCAGACTTCATTGGCTGCATATTGCTAGCCGGATCAAATTTAAAGCCCCAATACTCGCCTACAGAGTATGACCAAGAGATACACAAACAGAAAGGATTGTTCCTCAGTCAGATGACCACAAACTACATAAACATCGTGTACTCCTTAAATAAATATGTCCACACACTAAATTAACTGCAAATGTTTGCATGTGTTGTTACTGCCAACATTCGTTTAACTCCACGTGTGCTACAACTTATCAAAGGTGGAACTGATTGGAAAGAATTATGGCATTAACAAAACAGAATGCATAAACACACAAACTCATTCTATTCAGAACAAGGTACGGAAAATGGATGCCTCAGACTTCAAAATGAACAAACGTGACTTAAAACACCTTCGTAGGGCACCAAAAGGTAGAATAGGACAGAAAATCCAAGACTAACTGCCTGCTCCACCAAGTTGATCTGGCCCTCCTATCCTGCCAAAAAGAACAAGGACTATAACGCTGCCTTAACTCATTACACAACTGCCACAGCCTTTTCAGCCTGAGACCAAATAAAACACGATCCAGAATCAGCATCATCCCGAAAGGGCACAAAACTTACCATGATTCTATTCTAAGTGCATGGCTACCCAATGGGCCACCAAGTGCTCTAGGTGTTGTCAGGCTCAACACTATACATGTTAAATGAACAGAAATGTCTTGAACCGTTTCCTGAATCTCAGTTCATCCTTGTTCTTCCTGAACGCTTCTGGCAAGGTGTTCCATAATTTAGAGGCCAGATAAGCAAATGTGTCCTTCACACCTAGCTTTGTAAATATTGGGAAACAAGAGTCATCTCTGAATTGAAGAACATAATAGTTGGATAGGACAACAGGGACGTATAAGATGTCGCAAAATATTTGGTTACTTTCCGGTTCATCGCCTGATGTGCTACGCATTGTGCATTAAACTGTATCCTTTTAAGTATCGGTAACCAATTTAAAGTCGCGAGAGAGGTGGAGACAGTGATATTTCCGTAGTCCCAGAAGAGTCTGGCCGCTGCATTTTAGATCTGAAGCTTTTTTTTTGTTGTTTTTTTTTTTTTAGTCACAGATTGTGGGCTTCCCAGATATAAAGAACTCCTGTAGGATAGGCGAGATAGAATCAGACCTTGTAGTACCACTCTTCGTGTAGAAGATGGTAACCATCCTAGCGCCGATGAGCTTAAGATAAGTGTAGAAACCATTCATCACACTACTGACTACACCTAATTGGCAATAATGTGCTGTCCATCTGTAAAATTCAGCATGACACAAAACACTTCTAAGAAAAAGCTGCTTGCCTCTGTTGCTATAGAAAAAAACTAGAGACCCTGACAAAACTCTGGGCACGTTAGCTTTTTCACGAATAATTCCAACCACTTCTCATCTATGGTAGCAAAGTCTACAGCCTTGCCTACTTGCTCAGCAGAAGACAAGCCTGTCTTATTATCTGAACAAATACTAAATATCCAAAGGAGTGCTCCTAGTAACGCCCCCCAAAATACCTGCAACATCATTCATTAATTTGCAACACAGAAACATGACAAGCAGAAATCCAGGCGTCTCCAGAAAAGAAAATGATGTCAGTTGAAAACGCAGCAAACTGGGCAACATATTACAAGACTCGCTGCAGCTAGAGAAGATCACCTCACACCAAAAAGTGAGATGAACAGTTTTTCCAGGAAGTAAAGAGAACAAATACTTGGAAAGCTAGCAAGCATTCAGGATGCACCCAGTCATGTCTCTAGCACAAAGTGGCATGCGCTAAGCCTTCTTTAGTGTAGGGCCTGTAATATTTAGTATCTCATTTTCAAAGCTTTCCAATTAAAAGTCTGGCACAATCCCACCTCCAACTTCATCCCTCAGAGCCTCATAAATCTGGATAGAGGATGAATCGAGAATGAAGCAACAAGTATTATTTACCCCTAAAAAAAAAAAAAAAGACCCTTGGTAAAGCATAGCTTGGGAATGGAGTCCTGATGAAACCTCTTCCAAAAGCCATGCTTACTCTACCTATCGCCACAGATTAACTAATGGCCGCAATCTCCATTTTTGGGCAGATTAACAGAGACACCCAAGACAACTTGGCAAACTGACTGGTTTTAAAAATCTCAGGCATCACTGTGAACACTTTAGAGATGCTTGCAAGCCAAATAGATGAACAAAATCACACCATCAGGGGTTGCTTGGACTCAACATATACCTGGACTCTTGATTCAGACAGACAAAGAGACTGCCAGGGCACTGAAATTGCCAAATAGGTACCCTTGAAGAATATTTATTAACCAGTGTCCCTGCTTTCTGGAGGTGATTTGAGTAGGAAAGTGTACCTTTTTGACATGGCCACTCCCACTTGTTGCCTGGGACATGATATGACTTTGACTGGAAGTGCACTGGGTCCAGCTAACCAGGACCCCAGTGCCAAATCTTTCCCCAAAACTGTACAATTGTGCACCGAATTTGCCAATACCTTTAGGAATCTCTGTAAGTGGTAACCCTGGTACCTAGGTCCAGAGAGTCTCAAAGGGCTGCAGCACGAATTGTGCCACCCTAGGGGATCCCTTACCAAACACATGCAGGGCTGCCATTGCAGGTTACGTGTTTTGGTTCAGACTAATGTGAAAACACGACATGACACATCCCAGTGTGCCAGGTCTTCTAACACTGCATGTAATATCTATAAGTCAACTCTGCAGTAGGCCTTACGGTGCCTTATATTATTTGTGAGGAAATATTTGCATGAGCAAATATGCCCTTGTGCTAGTCAGTTCCATTGCTGCCAGTACAAGTGATCAGAGAAGCAATTTTAACCCATGTGCTGGACACTGGTGAAAACAAGTTCCCCAGCTATATGATGGCTTTCAAACATCTCTTATTCACAAACCCACCTTGATTCCAGTAATGGATATGTGAGTACATGTACACGGAGGGCACCTTAGAGGTGCCCCAGAAAACCTATCAGACTCTGGTGTGTTGGCTGCCTGGTCTCTGCCAGCCTGCCATCCAAGACATATTTCTGACCTCAGAAGGGGAGGGCTTCTATTCTCAGGACTTTAGAAACATAACCTGCAAAGGAAGAGGGTGCAAACACCCCCTCCCTCAGATAGATCTGCTGATTAGCATTCCAAGAAAGGGGAGCTTAAAAAGAAGCCATCGCCTTTGAATTGTGAATCTGGGTCCCCTCACAGGACAGGAAGCACACTTTGTTCCAGGGCCCTTTGGCACCTGGACAGGCAGGAAAAGTAGTCAGGTAGGTGGGTCCACCCCTCATGCTAGTGCCACTCTTAAGGTGGGCTAACTGAAGTGAACACTACTTTTCAGAGTTGGCCATCTTTGTGATGGCAAACTTAGGAATTCTGGGACACGGTTATGCCCACTTCCCACAGGAAGTGGTCATATAGGGGGTGTAGTGAACCCAAGGATCAGTAGCCCATTAGCTACTACCCTACAATATCCCCAACACCCCTAAATTCAGTATTTAGTGGAGTCTCTGGCATCAGAAAGACAGTTCCTGCCAACCTGAAAGAAAACAGATGTGAAAAGTTGCAAAGAGCAAGTACTGAAGCCCCAGCAACTGACTTGGCGCCTACCATGCCTGCCTGCCTGCCTGCTTGCCTGCCTGCTGCCTTTGACGATACGCCAAAAGACTTGTCCTGCAGCTGCTTAGTCCACAAGTTCGGGAGACTTGCCAGCACTTCACCGAGGAACCAAGACCTCCAGAGAAGTAGCGGACCTGCTTCCCTGCAGGCACCCAAAGACTCCTGAGAAGACTTTGTGACCACAGAAAGCAAACACCTGAAAACATAACTTCACCTGTTGCTCCAAGCCAGAGTTGAAGTGGGTCAACAGTGTCATTGTGGTCCCCAGCCCTTCAGAGACAGAATCTACAGTGGTTTCACCGCCAGTGAACTCTAGGTTGCCAGCAGTTTCTCCATGTAGGCCTCCTCTACTGCAATTTCTCCCAGTAAGAAAAACCTGACATCTAAAGACACCTCTGCAACTGTCACCCTTGGGCCCTGGAGAAGAAGACAAATGGTGTCCCTACATCCCCAAGCATCGCGAGGCCCCGAGCCCCCTGTTGGTTTAGTCCAACTGGCCTTCCAGTCAAGGCCTGCAGCCTCTTTACGCAAAGACTAATCCCCCTAGAGTAATATTTGGAACCCAACTGTTTTGCACCCCTGCACCTGGCAGCCCTAGTGCCGCTAGAGGTGCTCTGCTGGAGCAGTCTTGGATCTTGCCCTCCAATCACCTTAACTCCTGGAGATGGGTCCCATAAGTCGCTGTACTGTACCTGAATGCCGCACTTGCTTTTCCTCCCGTAGGATAACATTGCAGCTTCTGAAAATTGCACTAAATCCTCCCAAAGGATAACATTGCAGCTTCTGTAAATTGTACTAAGTGTTAACTTTTTAAATTCAAAGTATTTCCATTGAAAAACGTAATTATCGGAACCAATTGCTCTGGTGCATTATATATATGTGTGTGTTATTTTTTATAAATTGGTATGGATGTCCTTATTGAGTCATGTGTCTCACTTATCAACTATTGTGGGTTTTTGTGAAGGTCTTAAACTCCCTTTTGATAAGCCTAAGGCTTCTTGACCACACTACCCCCCTAGAAGACCCCCTTGGGATTGCTACAGCAAGCCCCTGTCCATTTTAATGGAACCCCTGGATTCTTTGCACGATAAAACTCATTTTGATACACCATAAAGAGCCAGTTTCCTATAATTTGCATGACTTTGCATACAATCTTAGCAAAGTGCATGGACATGTAGTTTCCCATCTGTACTTGTAGCACTCCATTGAGGTTATGTTATGTTATGTTAATTATTTCTTCTATAGCGCTCGGCTACTCCAAGGAGCATCCCGGCGCTTTGGCGAAGAATATCTGCAGGTAGAAGGGCAACATAACAGCTGAAAAGGAGACTAAAAGAGGAAAAAAAACAAAGAAAAACTATTTAGTAAAAAGCCACGTTTTCAAGCCCTTCCTAAAAGCAAGAAGGCTGGTAGCCTGTCTCAGGGACAGTGGTAGTTCGTTCCAAGCCCGCGGGGCCAGGTAGCGGAACGACCAGCCTCCCATTCTAGCACACCTAATGGCAGGAACCGTCATTTTGGTCAGACAAATTGACCACAGGGCCCTGCTGGGTTGGTAAAAAGAAAGGCGTTTCCCAATATACTTGGGGCCTACACCATGTAGAGCTTTGAAAGCCAGTGTCAGGCTTTTGAAGAGGATCCTCTTAGGAGTAGGTAGCCAATGCAGGGTGTTAAGTAATACAGTGGCACCTGCTCTTCTCGGGAGTCCATAGATGGCTCGGGCTGCCGAGTTCTGTACTACTTGCAAACGGGTCAGAAGATACTTCGGTAGACCCAAAAAAAGAGCATTTGCGTAGTCCAGTCGTGATCCAATCCAGAAGCGGAAACTTCACAACCCAGAAGCGGAAACTTCTATACAGATTTCTGAAAAGCAAATAAGCAGTAATGTTTCAGAAGATTGTAAACAAGGCAGCTTCAAGTTTCTAGATGTTTTGGGGGAAAACAGAATACACAATGAGGGGACTAGATAGGCTTCATGTGCCAAACTTAGTATGGCTTTTTCACTAAAATATCTGTATCTTCACTTTGCAGGAAAAGAAAGTAGAGAAAATAAAATGTATCCTATTGCAAGGTCCCAACTGTACCAAATGACATTCAACACAAATGCATTTCATTCCCAGTTTCCAGACTCCACCCGTTTGTTACTGTGCTGGGGGCCGCCAGGTGAAACACAAGCCCCAAAAAACATCGCACCAGAAGGCGCCATCTGTTGCCGCTGTAGCGCTCATAAGCGCCATCGCCCTCCAGCTGCATGGGACGCTCGCAAGTCACTCCCAAGGATGTGCCCGGGCCAAGAGCGGGCCTGCCTTTGGCCGTCATTGACCGTAGGAGGCAGCGCTAGACCACCCCATTTTAGCCTAATACAAAATAAGATTGATACTTTTTTCTGGGTTTGTCCAAGGATGTATTTTTCTTTTAATATGGGAAAACGTAAGCCTCTGCTGCTCTCTCGTTAGCCACACCAGGTTTTACCTTGAATGGTTTTTTTGCAGGGGGCAGTGGGAATGATTAGTATGGAGAGGAGTTGGGGAGAGGGGTTGGCCTAACGGCTGGGGCGGTCTACCTCGAATCTGGGGAACTGAGATAGAGTCTCGGCAAGGACGCTGAACATCCAGTGATTCTGGGCAAATCACTTAATCTCTCCGTGCCTAACAAAAATGAATGTGTCCTCATGTGCAACGGGTGCTATGCAAAGCGCTCCAATACCCAATACTTTCGGGTCAAGTTCGCGCGATGTAAAACTCCATAAAAAAAGAAAATGGAGACTGAACTGCCCAAACATCATTGTTCCCGCTCTTTGCCCCTTGATTAGCATACTTTGACGGAGGTAATCCGGGTTAATGAGGACCCAGATTCAAGTACATCAGGGCTGGGCCAGGTGCCCCAAACATCTTACTTGGCCTTGATAATACCCCTGTTACAGTGCCTGTTCGGCATTAGAGGAGACCATTCCAACCCCAAATTCATCCCACTGGTACTAAAAGGGGTCAAGCAGGAAAGAGGGAGAGATGAGAGGGGGACAAATTTAAAAGACAGTGCCCTGGCCCTTCAACTCTACTACAAAGCCCGGGCCGCAATGTAATGAGGAAGGACGGAGAAGGAGCCCCAAGGTTAATGGAGGATCCTTTTAATAGAGTCCTGGCATCTCTGATGGGCGCTCTGAGCCGGATTTGGCCCTCAGAGAAAACACAGACTAATCTGAACTTTACCCTTGCAGTGTATCCACCTACTGCAGTGCCTCCTGATGAGCCCCAAATGGCCCGTCACCCAATTCATTGCCTGCTCTAGCAGAGCTCACCACTTCATCCAAAGGGTCATCGAATCAGGGCGGGCAGTAAGGGCACGGAGAGGGATCCAATCCCATGGTAGACCAGAAGGGAGAGAATAGACTTCAGAGCAAGCTAATGGGCCTTTCGATTCCCTTAGTCAAAGGTAGCTTACCTCCCAGGAGCTTCCTATAATACAATGTTCCCCACAGGCCACACCCCTTTGTTCTGGTCCTTACAGTTGATAGACCTATTCTAATCTGACCATGAAACCTCAACTTGGGGCTGTGATCTCCTCATGCTTTTTACAACTCAGGAAAATCAGAAAGATCTGCAAACTTCTATCCTTTGAGGCTTTACGCAGGTTGTCATTGCACTGGTCGCTCCTAGGCTAGATGATGATAATTCCCGGTATCTGGATCTGCTTAAACCGCATATTTCAATTAGCTTCAAAGTCAAGTAGATAGGCTGCTGCCCCATCAACTTCGTATTTGTCACATCAACCCCTTACTAAAGAATCAGCACTGACTGCACGTAGAACAGCGCTCAAGCTTTAAGGCAGGGTGCATTATTTTTAAGTCACTCCAGTCTGGTTTACCCGCTTTTGTTTCTGCCCACAAAGCGAAAATATAACCCCTATGCCTAACCGGAGGTCTTCGCAGGCAAATCTTAACATCCCTACCTTTAAATTATTATTATTATTATTATTATTATTTTTTAAATGGGACACTGTTGCTCCAGGTTTGCGGTACAGTCTCCCCGCTTCTGGAATGCTCATCCTTCAGAAATCAGGTTCACTTTCAGTTATACTGAATTTAGGAAACGCCTAAAGAGTGGCTCTTTAGGCTGGCATATGAGTAACAACAATCTGTCACATGCTAGGTTTCAGTTACCTTAGTGCCATGAAACCAATCGGTGAACGTGAGCTCTAGAAACATTTTTTACTTAACACTTGCGAATTATGAACAACTGCTAAATAATGTGGTGCAGTGAATAAATGGCAGGCTGAGAGGCTCTGGGCAACTCCATAGTCAGATCAATTTTATTCGGAAAGTCTCATGTATAAGGAAACCATCCCAAACCCCAAAGCAATGACTATCATTTTTTATTTTTGTTTAAATTTAATTTATTGATTTTGCAATAATTAGAAACGGACAAGCCATTGTGCTCTAGAGTCATCAGGATGCAACCCAGCAATTCCACTGATGTGTCCGACAGTCAAACAACTAAAGAAGAAAGAAACAACTCTCCCCCTCCCTGAAAAGGAATACACCCAAGTATTTTATTTTTTGAGAGTTTTATATAGCACTGGCTAGACCCAGGAGGTATCAGAGCGCTTTACATGAGAAGCTAATATGAGGCAAACAATGGCATACACAAAGATAAAAAGAAAGTGATACAACCTGTAACCTAAAACAAATCACGAATACATAGATGTGGAAAAAGCTATACACCACCAATAATTCGGAAGATGTTGGAAGAAGGACAAATAGTTACCAAACAAAAACAACATGATGATTTGGAGACACAGGTGCATGCCACAGGTAAGGACCCTCAATATTAAGTTGGCCAAACATGTTATACAAGTAGATAAAAGAATAGTGAAACAATCTGTGAGATATACACATATAGAATAATAGGTGCAGGAGCTGTACTAATTAAATAGTTTGTAGAAGGATGTACAGGAAAAGGATAAATATTACTGACAATTAAAAAAGGTGAGATTGGAAATTAAGTGCAGTTCAAGTTATGATCCCCAGTAATAATTCAGGAGGGGAATTTTTGGGTCGTTTTTGAAGCTGAAATAGGAGGGGTCACAGCGCAGGCTTTTTAGGAGGGCATTCCAGATGATAGGGGCATTACCGGAGAAGGAGCGTGATTGTGTGGATTTCTTTTTATGCAGTGGTGGGATAAGAAGGAGGGTGTTGGTGCTTCTCAGAGGTCGTGTGGAGCCTGCTAGGAGTAGTTTCTTGGAGAGGTACTCTGGAGTGTTTTGGTGGAGGACTTCATGAGTGATGCAAGCAGTTTTGTAGGCTGATTTACCTTCAATAGGGAGCCATTTAAGAGATTTGAGAGCTGGGGAGATATGGGCGAAACGTTCGCAGTCAGTGATGAGCCTGGCTGCAAGGTTGAGCACAGCTTTGATTGAAGCAAGGTGGACCTTGGGGATTCCATTGAGGATGGCAATACCATAATCTATTCGTGAAAGGACAAGTGATTGAACTACAAGTTTAAAGTCATCGGTAGGGTTAAAAAGTTTGATTTTTTTTGAGGTGCCGGAGAGTGCAGAGGGCTCCTTTAGTTGAGTTTTTGATGTGGACGTTAAGGGTTAGTGTGTTGTTGATAGAAATACCAAGAGATTTGACTGAGTTGGACAGGGTGAGTGAGCAGTTGAGTGCGTCGAGGTCAGATATCTAGGACTGAACGGGAAGTGCGTTATTTTTAGGGGAGAAGAGAATGATTTCGGTTTCGTTAGGGTTAAGTTTTAGATGATTGGAATGGAACCAAGTTTGGATTTTGGTGAGGGTGTTGTTCAGGTGAAGGATGTCAGCGTGATTTGTAATCTTGTAAAAAAAATGTGGGTGTCATCGGCGTAGAGGTGGTAGTTAATGCCTGCTAGTTTAAGAATGACAGTGAGGGGTTCCATAAAGAGGTTAAAGAGGGAGGGAGATAAAATAGATCCTTAGGGGACTCCAAGGGAGACAGGAGTGGGGTTGGAGAGACAGTTTTGGATTTTGATTTGCCGAGTTCGATGTTGTAGGTAGGAGACAAACCATTTGTAGGCAGTGCCATTAAGGCCGAAGCAGGTCTTAAGCACTTTAAGTAAGGCGGAATGGTTGACTGTATCGAACGCAGCAGAGAGATCCAGAAGGATGAGAAGACCGGTCTCGCCATTATCAAGTGTGTGGTGGATGTCATCAATGACATTGAGCATTGCTGTTTCGGTGCTGCAGCCTTTCCTGAAACCTGATTGAAAGGGGTCAAGTAGGTTGACATTTTCAATATGTTTATCTAGTTTTCGTAGGATGCATTTTTCCAGGACCTTTGAGAGAAGGGGAGGTTAGTGAGGAGGTGGAGGTTGTTTAGGTCGTTGGGGTCAGCTTTGGGGTTCTTGATTATGGGAGAGATTTGTCCAAGTTGAAGGGAGGTGGGGACACAGCCAGTGGAGAGAGATGTGTTGATGATTGTAGTCCATTATGGGGCGATATGTTTAAGGGCAGGGACAAGGTTAGATGCTAAGGCGTCTTTTGTGTGGAAGGACGGTTTAAGATTACCAATTATTTTAAGGACTTCTAGCTCAGTCATGGGGAGGAAGTTGGACAAGGAGGCATTGTTCTTTAATTGTGAGTTAAGGGAGTTTGATTCCGGAGATGTGGTAGGGGATAGGTGTAGGGAGTGGTTAGTGGGTGCTGAGTGTGTAGTCAGATGAGGAGAGTCACTGGGGAGCGGTAGAATGGTGGGCAAACGAGAGAAAGGGTCAACTGGTCGAGGGAAGGTGGAGAAGGCATTAGAGGTGAGGGCAGGGTTGCATTGGGAATTAAAGGGGAGCTTCTTGGGAAGGAAGGATAGATCAATTTTGGCTAACTTTTCCGAGAAGAAGAGGGACATTTCTTCACATCTGGCTGAGGAGGCGATCAGAGTTGGAGGTGCGGGGGAAGTTTGGTTTCGAATGATTTTGAAGAGTTCCCTCGGTCTATTTTTGGCACGATCAATGAGTGCGGAAAAAGGATGCCTTTTCATTGAAGATGTGTTTTTTGTACTTGGATCTAGCACGTCTGAGGAGTGTAAGATGGAAGGGAGAAGGATGGTGTCTCCAGGTTCTTTCCGACAATCTAAGTGACCTTCTCTCGTTATTAAGTTCGGTATTAAACCAAGAGTTGGAGGGGGTGTTTCTTTGGTATTTGAGTTTAGGCGGGGTCAGTTGGTCAAGGATATCTAGGACAGTATTGTTAGTGTTCAGTGAGCTCATTGGCATTTTGTGGGGGGGGGGGAATGAGAAGTTGAGCTTGGAGTTTAGACTCAAGAACACCCAGGGGGGATAAGTTTCAGATTTCTGGTCAATTTATTAGGTCTATTAAGTTTGGAGGTGGGGAGATTCGCAGTGGTAGCAATGGTGAACAGTATAAGGTGATGGTCAGCCCAGTCAATGGGGACGATGTTGGTCACGGAGGCCAGATCTTTGTTAGAGAGAATAGCGCCAAGGATGGCTCCTTTAGTGTGTGTTGGTGACAGGCATAGTTGTTTGAGGTCATTAATCTCAAGAAGATTAGTGAGGAGGGAGATGGTGGGGTCATCAGTATCATTCCAATGGAGGTTCAGATCCCCAAGAAAGATGATTTGAGTTGGATAGAGAGGATTGTGTCAGGGGCTCAAATAAGTCCTCTCTGAAGAGCTGGGGGGCTCCAGGGGATGATAAATATTGTGTAGATGGATTGGCTGGGAATTTTGAATTGTCAGTTCAGCTTCCAGGTATTCGCAAAAGGAGTAGCCAGAGTTGTTTACAAGGGATAACTGCAGTTCATTTTTAAAAATAATGGCTATGCCACCACCAGTTCTGCCAGGTCTATCTATTCTCAGAAAAGAGTATCCCGGGGGAGAGAGTAGGTCAAGTATGCTCGTGAAGTGGTCATTAAGCCAGGTTTCTGTGAGGAATGCAATGTCAATTGATTCGCTCAGAATAGTTTCTGAAATTTCTGTGGCATGCTGGACTGCGAAACAACAGTTGACAAGCATACATGTAAGAAGTGAGGGGTTGAATATGGTCGGTGTGCAAGAGTGGATGGATGTCAGTTGGGGCGGTGGTCTGGGGGAAGTGGGGAGGGAGGGGATTCTATTCATCCCAAGGAT
The DNA here is from genome assembly GCF_964263255.1 of Lissotriton vulgaris. NCBI lineage: Eukaryota > Metazoa > Chordata > Amphibia > Caudata > Salamandridae > Lissotriton > Lissotriton vulgaris. The sequence continues at coordinate 540,229,715 of NC_141694.1, read as the reverse complement.
AACAAGGATGTGTGAGTAGGGGGGTGGAGGATTTGTGGTTGGTAAGCTTGGAAGGTAAGAGTGGCATAGATCGGAGAGGTCGGATGGGGAGAGATGGTTCGAGACGCGGTGAGGTTTATGTAGACGGCAGCGGAGAGGAGTTGATCTCCAATGATTTTGTTTGGTGTTCGGGATTTGTTTTGGGGGTGGAGGGGGGTTTATGGTGAGGGAGGGCTCTGGTGAGGGAGGGCTCTGGCATTGAGGTAGATCAAATCTTTCTTGAATTGTGAAAGTTCTGTAGTTAACTTAGATAGAACTAGTTCAATATTGTGTAGTCTCTGTACAATTATGGTGAGGGGAGGTACTGTGGGTGTACTGTTGGGATTAGTTGCGGAGGGTAAACTGACGTGTGTGGTGGGAGATAGGGTAGTGGGTGTTGAGTGAGGAGGGGCAGGGCTATGAGGTGTAAGGGGTTTGTTAATCAAGTTGGAAAGTTCAAGTTCAGTGTTGTGTAGGTTCGTGGTAATTGGGATGAAGGGGGAAGTGAAGGGACATGGGTGGGAGGTGGGGGTTGGGACATGGTCTGAGTTGGTTTTTGAGGTTGGACTGATGTGTGAGGGGGAAAAGGGTAGTCGGAGTGGATTGAGAGGTGATGTGGTTGTTAGGTGAGAGGGGTTCAGTAATCAAGATGAATAGGTTGATACGGGAGGATGAACTGGGAGGTACTGGGTCTGTGTTGGTTGCAGTGGGTGGCCTAATGTGTGAGGGGGGATATAGGGTAGAGGGAGTGGAGTGCAGGATGTCAGAGCTGTTAGGTGTGAGGGGTTGGGCTAGTTTAGACGGTAGGTTAGAAACTTCAGGAGAAGTAATAGCTGGGGGTAGGGAAAGGTCTGCGTTAGTTTCAGTGGGTGGAGTAATGTGTGAGGGGGAGATAGGGTAGAGGGAGTGGAGTTCGGGATGTCAGGGCTGTTAGGTGTGAGGGGTTGGGCGAGTTTAGACAGGGGGTTAAGAACTTCATGAGAAGAGGTCAGAGCGGAAAAAAGACCACAGACCGAGTGGAGAGCAGATATGTTGGGGTGGAGGGGTTGAGTAATTATCAGGGGTTGGGATAAGGGGTTAGGAGGTGGAGTTTGGAGGGTATGGAGGGGCAGGATAGAGGGGAGGAGGAGAGTGTGTTCAGGATGTGGAAGAGGAGGGCGGTGAGGAGTTGTGATAGTGGGTTGAAGGGAAGGGGCGGTGGAGTATGTGGGTGTTTGGGAAGGGGGAGAAAGATTAGGGGGTCAGGAAGAAGAGGTATCGTGGGGGGGAATGATAGATGGAGGGCAGGGATAGAGGGCTACCGTTTTTATTGGAGGAGTCCGAGAGGCGCGAGTTCTGGGTGTTAGGGGGAGAGAGGGAATTAGAGAGGGGATGAGACATAGGTGAAGGTGATTGGGAGAGTCATTTATTGTAGAAAGGTCCAGGGAGTGTAATGATGGAGTTGTTTGCTGGAGGATAGTGTTTGTTGGATGGTTTAGAGTGGATGTGGAGCTGCGTGGATGTGGGCCCAGGTGGAGGGGGGAGGGAGGGGTTGAGGGGAGTATTCAGTTGGGGAGGAGTGCTGTTAGGCATAGAGTGGTCAAGGAGGAGGGACAAAGTGCTGAAGTGGTGTTCCAAGATGGAAAGGTGAGAAACCGTTGCTTGAATGAGAATATTCCCAGTTTTGAAGATGGAGATCTCAATATCACCCTGAAAGGCTGGGGAGGGAGTGGTGGATAATTTGAGTCCATATGGTATTATAGTTGACTTAGAGATTGGGAGGTGCTGTAGGAAGATGCTTTTCCATTTGGAAGGGCGTTTGGAGTAAAAGATGTAGTTGGTTATAATGGGGGAGGTGAGGCTGAGGTAGTTATCAAAAATTCGTTTTTCAGGGTTTCGGATAAGGAGTTTGTTTGAAATTTTTCTTAGCATGTTTGGAGAGGGTGGGGGTAGAGAATGGTCCATGAGTTGGGGCCATATTTGGAGAGAGTAGGGCCCAGAGGATGATGGTCACTGCTGTGGGGGGGGGGGGGGGGGGGGGGGGCATGTTGGGAGTGGAGAGGGTGGCGGGAGGGAGGTAAGGAGAAATGGGGAGACAAGCAGGAGAAAGTAGGTAACAGATAAACAAATTACATCAACAATATTGAGCAAATCAATTAGATAAATCTGTAAAAATGGAGATCGGTATCATAGCAGAAAGACTTGCAATCCAGTAGATTAACAATCGGTAAGACAACAATAAAGCTTGCGATGGGGTGGAATAGATAAGTTAGAGATATCAAAAGAAGGGATGGGATATTGGAGGAGAGAGTAATAGAGTAAAAAACATAGAAAGAGTTGGAGGGACATTTAGTGATTAGAGAAACATTTGAGAAGGAATACCGGAAGAGACTGTCATACAAGAGCATAACTTGCGAGGGTGAGGAAAGTCAGAATTGGAAAAGGGGAATGCAATAATGCGTAATAGAAGGAAGAAGATTATTATAGAAAGGGAGAAGAGAAACGCATGTATAAAATAAGTTTAGCAATGGGGTCAAATAAGATTTATAACATGACCAATGTAGATACATCAGATACATTGGCGTACAGCTGAGGGAATTCACTCCGGATTTCGGTCGTAGTCAGTCTCTGTAAGGAAGTACCAACAAGAGGATAAGAAAAACAGCACCTCCCAAGTTCCTTGCAGATCGGTGGAAAGCGATTTTGCGAAGTGCGCTCAATTAAGTTTGCACAACCGGGACAGGTTGACCAAAAAGTCACTTACAGCGACATCATCAACAGCGTCACACTGACCAAAAAGTCGCTTACAGCAGCATCACCAACAGCGTCACTTACCCCAGAATCTAATGGCCCAAGACAAAAGCATTCAGTCGGAGAACTGCTATGGTCTCGAGTGCAATCTTGAGGCCCAGTAGCGCAGGCTGTGGACCTAGTCGGACCAATACACGCTCGCAAAGGAAGAAGAGAGCGACTGATGCAGGAGTACCATGGAATCCACACAACTACGCTGGGACTCACTGATCATTTGGCGCTCAGACTGAAAAATAGCACAGTGTTTACCATCATGGGGGCAGTGGAGTTTCTGTGGAAACCCCGGAGTCAGTTGGGATGGAGAGTGTGTTCAGCTGGTGGCCTTGATAGAGATAAGCGCAGGTAGTCGGCGAGGACGAAGCGTGCCATAGGAATCAGGCCTGTTAGGGTAGAGATCAGCTAGGAAGCAACGCCGACTCTGGGGTCATGGACCAGAAGGAGGGCAATGCGATCCTGCAAATCACATCAGGAGTATCACCGCTCATCTAAGGATCAGGCCGCCGGAAGCACCAGTAAAAACTTTGACTTCTAGACGGGAGCGCCAATAAACTTTCTGCCTCACATGGACAGTAATACCATAGCCTGGCGAGTAGCATCCGGAATGCCAAAAATTCGGAGAGGCACTCACCGGCTCCTGATCAGCGTCTCGGTCTCAAAAGGGGCCACCATCTTAGAATCAGGCCGCCATAAACACCAGCAGACCTGCCTCTCGTGGACGGCACCAAAGACAGCCTGGTGAGCAGCATCCGGACATCGGAGAAGGCCCCCACCGATCGGACACCAGAAGGGAGTCGGGGGGAGGGCATCGGATCACTGGAAAAGCGCGCAGGACCGGCTGGGTCCAAGCCGTGCCTCTAGTTCACAGGTTGAGGCCTCGGTGATCCCGCTTTCGGCAGCAAGAACGTGGTCGGATGAACCACAGGACGGCATTGGCAGTCGTGACCTGAGTGAGGAGCTGCGAGGCAACGAGGGCCAAACTCCAGAGCTCTTGGCGCCGAAGGACAGCTGGTGTGATCCCAGAAACGAGCAGCAAGGAGGGCACGGACGGTGCTTTCAGATGCTGCCAGATTTTAGCACCGGTGGGCCCACTCCTTGCACCAGGGTAAATCAGATTTCCGTCGGAGAACTCGGGCAACCCCGGCGCAAGGGGACAGCTGGCGGGATCCAAGAGCCAAGCAGCGAGGAGGGCACAGCGCGGGCCAGTCGGGTACCTGGAGAGTCGGAAAAGTAGAGAGGTACACCACTTGAAAAGTATTTTCTAGTAATTTTCATCAGTCAGTAGTTGAAGATGATAACACAGGGGTCGGATGGATGGATAAACCAATGGATAAATACAGATTAGGTATCCCCATAACCCAGGAGCTCGTTGGGAGAGCTCCTATTAGGCAGCCAGTAGGATAAAGGATCGGACAGCATTCTGGGGAGGAACCTCCCAGAACATACTAAGTGGTGGACGTGGTGGGGGCAGACGGTGAAGGAGGGTCTGCGAGTCTCAAAAGTCTGAGGTATTTGGGGCAGGTGAGCTCTGTCAATTCAGATGTAAGTAGCATGAGGAATGGCGCCCACAGATCGTGAAAGGAAGCCCCCGGATTAGTCAAGTAAAGAGAAATCTTCTCCATCCCCAAGATGGTCCACAACTTATGAAGTCATCCTAGTAGTGTAGGGACTGTCTTGGTATCCCAGTGAGTCAGGACATTTTGGACTGCTGCACCTAAAGCTAATGCCACCTGCTTACCCCTTCTGGATGTAAGGGGGAAGGTGATGTCGTTGGGAAGGCCCAGAAGGACATAGACCGGGAATCTTGGTATCAAAGTGGGAGTCCACGTCGTTGAGGATTTGTTGCCAATATGTCCCCAGAGAGGGGCACGCTCACAGCAAGTGGGTGAGGGAGACTAGTGAACCACAGGTTCGCCAGCATTGCGGGCTAGGAGGAGGATTACCCCTGTGAAGCCTTACCGGAGTTTAGTACCAATAGGTGGCCATTTTAGTGGCAGTCTCAATAGAAGTGACATTGAGTGCTGTGCGGCGGGCCCTGTAATCAATATCTTTCCATAACTTCTGTGTGAGTGCCCAACCAAACTACCCTTCCCGGCGTAGTTGTCCGGGGGATTTCCCAGTGTCTGAAGTGCATCAAGTAAATTTATATAAGTCAGATGTTAGTCGCGCGTCGCTGTGCCGTGTGAGTAACAACTTCTTAAACGAGGTGAGAGGTCTCTCTGCACCTTCTCACATCCCTTTGGAGCACCCAGCGTCTGATCTGTATGTATCAATACCGTTCTGTTTCAGGGATGCCCTTATCGATAAGAAAAACAAAGAAAGGACGTAGTCCCGAAAGATCAAAGAAGTGGCCTATGAAGCGGCAAATCTCTTGTGCAGTGGTGGAATTCCCCAGGGTCGAGGCCTGGGGTGAAGTCAGGATTCTGTGCTATAGGCATGATAGGGGATGGGAATGTTGTGAGCCCCCTAGAAGCCGTGGTCTTATCCCATGCTAACAGTGAGGGAAGAGTCACCGCCGAAAGATACAGGTTGCGAGGGCACCCTACGCATGAGAGAAAGGGAACCCCCCCATAAAGGCTGGCCAGCAAGGGACCTATCCATAAACAACCAGTGCTTCTCAGATTCAGGGCATGACCACTCCACTAGCGCCCTCATCTGAGCCGCCAGCCAGTAAGCCAGGAGGTCAGAGATACCCAATCCCCCTTCCACCAGATCTCTGTAGGTAAGTTCCAGATGTAGCCCAGAGCCCTCTCATCTCGCCAGACAAAGCGCTCAATGTCAAGCTGCAATGCCCGTATGGCCAAAGTTGGCCGCGTCAGCGGAGGTGTGTGGAACAGGTAGAGAATATGGGGAAGTAGCATCATTTTCACCGCAGCTATACAGCCCTGCTATGAGAGAGAGTGTGGTCTCCATTTCCGGAGGGAGTCACGGACACGCCTCAGGATCGTCGTATAATTCGACTGTCTGGCAGCTGTGATAGTAGCAGATACCTGCAGCCCCAAGTAGAAAATAGAATCGTGAGCCCATCATTTTTAATTTCAAGAATAGAGCAGTTAACAAGGACATTCTGACAAGGCTGAGGCACTCCCTGGGGGCTTTTTCTACAGACCAACTGGAAGAATGCTCCCAATGTCCACTAAATTTCCCTCATCCTACAACTGTCACAAATAGATATATGCATATCTCACAACTAGACCAGCTGGATTTACTTTTTTAATCAGGCCACTGCCCCCAGCCAGCCAAGTTGCTCAAACATCACCTGTAGGACTGATAGCTTCTGAACTATTCCACCAAACATAACTACTTCCATTGAGAGAGGCATCCATGGAAATAGTCTTGCGAATGGTGTAGACATAATCATAATGCTAGCTTCAAGAAATGTGGATGTCTAGCAAGCAAGCTGACAAATCTAGATAGGCTAAACATAATTAAACATTATGCAGTACTTCGCTTGCAGGAAACCTGGCTGACCGACATTGTGTCCATTGATGGTTTTGTTACCTATTCTACATCTGCCACACAAGGATTCATAGAAAACAGAACAAGATGGATGGAGTGCTGAAACTTTTCAATCATGCCACCCCAGTTTGGACCCTGTCATATGCAAATCAGTCTCTATACTGCTCCTCATGGGAACAGTCCAACCCGAACTGCCAAGCCAGGTCCTCCCTGGACCGGAAGTAAGCATCCTGGGACCATTTTTGGAGTATCACCCTTTAGCAACCAGGCTAGCCGGTGAGATTTCTCAAAACATTCTCTAATGCCCTTTGAAATACTGAGGCCGCTGAGACAAGGCCAAAAGGAAGCCTAGCAAAATGGAATGTATCAAAAGAGGTAACAAAAGCGGTTAGGTATTTTGAGGTGTCATCCAATTTAATCTGGTGATATGCGGACTTCAGGTCTAGAGTTCTGAAAACTTTGGCACCCTTCAGTAGCATGATCATGTCATTTATTTTGGGAAGGGGATACATATCCACCACAACATTTTTATTCAACTCCCGAAGGTCTACACATAGACTAAGAGAGCCGTCCACTTTTTTGGTTGCGACTACCGGAGCGACCCATTGAGTAGCCTCAACATCTTCAATAATACCTTCTTTCTTTAGTCGCTCGAACTCATTTTTTACTTGTTCCCCAACAGCCACAGGTACATTACGGACCTTTCTACATACAGGTTTAGCATTGCTAATCAAACTACCATGATGTAGATAACCCTTAAGACATCCTAGTCTATCGGAGAAGACATTCGGGAACTTCTTAAATTTTTTGAAAAATCAATGCTACCTTCAAGCCTTATGACATTGCTGTCGTAAATGATGAAGTCCTTTTTTTTTTTTTTTTTTTTTTTAAAGAGGCTAGTAGGTGAGGAATTCGGATCTAACATCCCACCTAGGTCCTTTTGGTGGAACCAGCTCAATATGTGGTCACCTTTCTGTGAAATGTAAATGTTGGCACTTATCAATCTTTGTTTGTAGTCAATTATACCCCAAAAATAACCGAACAATTTAATTGGCTCACCTCCATAAGCAAAAGGTCTTATATCGGGTTGTAATACCTTGACTTTACCTTGTACTTCTTTTAGGTAAAATTCTTTGGATATAATGGTTATTTTGGTACCAGAGTCAAAAAGAACTCTGGTGGGTTTCCCCTCTACTAAAATTTCATCTAACGGACAAGGTTTTCGTTCCCCGTTTTGAACAACATGTACTTGAATTTGCCCACAATCAACATCGTGACATTCATAAGTATCTTCCACATCATAGAACACTTCATTTATTTTCCCTCTGTAATTTTTTCCTTTGCACATGACAGTGAAATGTCCCTTCCTTTTACATTTACCACAAATTGCTTTCCGACCAGGACAATCCCGGTCATTAGCAAAATGACCCATCTTGCCACAACGGAAACATTTGACTCTTGTGAAATCAAACTTCTTAGGAACCTGCTTAGGTACACTATTTTTAACAATTTCCTTACTATTAGAGTTAACAGGTGGAAACTTTTTGATGATATGAGCAGAGTTTCTCTTTACTTTCGCCATTTTTCTTTATCACATCTACGCACTTGAGGGAATGTTCAATTCTTTTCGCAATAACAATTACATCCTCCAAATTAGGCTCATCCTTTTGACTAAGTTCTTCTCTGACACGTTCAATACTGCAACCAAGCATAAATTGGTCACGTATTCTTTCATCTACAGTGGCTCCAAATTCGCAGGAAGAAGCCAATTTTCTGAGGGATGTAACAATTTTCTACACTCCTCTTCCAATTAAACCCTCCGCCCAAAGGGATACCTTTCAAGGACTTACTTTTGGTAGGTAATGTTCATCTAGTTTGGCTATGCAGGTTTCATATTCATTGAGGCTAGAATCATCACAGTCGGGCAGATGGTCAAAAACTTCTTGACCTTCTGATCCCAGACAATGAAGAAGCAAAGCTGTTTTCCTTTCTGCACTCAATGAAGAACCGCACACACGTGCGTACCTTTCAAATACCTTACGCCATTTCTGCCACTTAATTGGAGAGTCTCCAGGTGATGACAAAAAAAAAAACGAAGGTGCAGTAACATTTTGCATGTTCGCTGTTTTGAGATAAAAGTTAGTGACAATGAATAAAATAAAGATCCAATTATAAATGAGAATGTTTACAATATCACACAAATCACAAATGCTAGAAATATGATAAGCAGAAGTAGTATCTGAACAGACACAATAATGGTGAAAATGTTGTCACAAAAGCGTGTGGTTGTGTAAAACCTGATGAATAAATGATGACACTACAGTTGCGAAAATCTCCTCACAATAGCGTGTCGCTGTATAGATCTAAATAAATAATGACTAACAGTTTAAAAATAGGCTGAAAGTTTCAAGTTTCAAGTTTGTACAGCGTGTGGGTCGCTGTGATGGCACACGTAAGAGTTTTTTCCTTGTTGTGCCTGTCAACGTCACCAATAATGAAAATAAATCCCAAGAAAAAAAAATGAAAATACAAATAGAGAAGTATTTCTCAAAGCGCAGAAAAACCTTTGAACTTAAGTCGAGGCGCAGAAATACTTTCATTTCTTTCCACGTATTTAAATTACATATTTCATTGTGCCGGTAGATCTAGTAAAGATCTCGCCGAGAACCCTGCATTGAAGTCACTTGTTAAACGTTGCTAGATAATGGCTAGATGGCCGTCACGTTGACGTGAGGACATCACGCGTTACCCAGAATGCCTCACGCTTTTCCCAGGATGCAATGGGGCTGAAGGAGAATCGCTTCGTCAAATCCTGAAAAGCCGGTAGACTTGTGACGTCTGCTCGACCTCGAGGGAGAGAGCTTGCTAGAGTCGGTGGACGAATGTAAACAGCTCCAGGTAGGCGTTAATGGAAATTTAAAAGATGCGTGTGAAGAGCCGTTCAATCCTTCGGCCACATGAAGAGTTATTAGGCACAAAACATACCATGAGCCATACGCTACACGCTCATCCAAGATCGAAGAGACAGAAAGCAATTGCAGCTCAAATCTTGCTTGTGGAATAGTTTATAGATGCGCAAGAGGCAGTACAGGGCAGGAAAGCGTAAAAAGCAAACAAAGTGTATGACGATCACGGCAATCCATCAACACACCAAAAAGAAATTAAATGCAAGGGCTATTTGAGGTTTCCTTGAAAAGTAGAGGTATCCTTTTGGAATTGAATAGGACTACCTTGTACAGTACCTTGTAGGAGACGTTGAGAAAAATATGTAGGAAATCCAATTGAGGGGATGTTGAGATCCTTAAAGGGTTGAGACCATCCTCTGTCACCTAAATTGTAGTAATGCAGTCAGAGAACAAATTATGTAGAAAATTCAGAAGTAGTTTATTCACAAATAGGATCCCATCCATAAAAGCCCTCTTGCCAGGAGCAGGAGCAAGCTTCAACTGCTCACATACAATTCCAAACTTGAATCCACATCTAAACATTCTATGGCACTTAGAAACAGGAGATCATAAGATGCCACAGATAGCTTATACACTTTTTTGTACTACTTCTCTGGTTCGTCATGAAACTTTGGAAAATTAGTGGTAAAAGCTTAAATATAAGCCTGTGTCCCTCACATATGCACTAGATTTCCTCCATGCACTTCCCTTAAAGGAATTTACAAAATTGTTTTCTGGTCTGCTTTTAACCCCGTTCACTTTCTTCTTACTTACTATCCCTTGCCTCCACTTTTCTCTGTCCTTCTTCACATATCTCCATTCTCTGTTTTTTCTATTACATCTTTAATATGAGCTCTCAGAGTGATTCAACACATTTATTTTATTTTAATAAGTCTTCATTTTATAATTTGGTTTCACATTTATTAAAAGTTGTTTTTATTGAGAATTCAGTGCTGTACATTGTTTAGCCAGGCTAGCTTGAATCCAGTGGTAAAGTGAGCAAGGGACCCACATCTGGACATACCCTGCCAACTGAGGACAAACAATCTTTTAGTTTGCCCTAAGTTGGCAGGGTATGTCCAGATGTGGGTCCCTTGCTCACTTTGCCACTGGTTTCAAGCTAGCCTGGCTGATGAGGGGGGTTACCCCGAAACCAGTCCCAGGATGCTAGTTTCCAGTCCAGGAATATTTGGCTTGGTAGTTCGGGCTGGATTTTTCCCATGAGCCACAGGGTCAAGCCTGACTTTCATATGGCTGGGTCTGAACTGGGGTGGCAAATTGAACTAAAGATCAATGATGGATTCAACCCCAATCTGTGCCCGGGGTGGGTATCTGAAACGTTTAAGGGCCCCGCCCATCATCTCTAAGTGTATACAATTTAGAAAAGCCATTCAGTGAACCTGTGCTAATTCCAACACCACAATAGCAGGCAAAAAAATACAGGGGAGTAAAAACCCATGGCAGTTGGGAAACAATTATGAAAAAAAGAATAGGATTTGGGTCCTCAAATCCACAAGAGACATCAACTACCACCCCCAGAATGGGAGCATTTGGGGGAGAGGAAATGAGGGGACACTGGTGTTCAGGAGTCGTAGAGCCCAACTTGCATGTAGATGGCCACCCCTTCATCTAAAACAAAGTAGTCCCAGCCACCCCAGGGATCCAGTCGAACCCAGGTGAGCCCCCTTAGACACCCTAGGGACGTCTAGCTGTTCCCATCTGTATAGCCTTTGTGGCTAACCCCCCCCCCCCCCATACACATCCTACATTTGCAGACTCTGCTATTTAACATTCAAACATTTGAGGAATCGACTTTCAGTGGTGTCAGGGGAACGGAAGATCCCACAATCTGAGAGTGAACAGATGGCACAACCCCTGGCTCTTCATCTGTAATCAATCTTTTCAACAGGTCCCCCAGATCTCAAAGTCACGTTCCGCATTCTCATCAGTATGGACCAGGCGGAGTGGTCGTGCCTCGGCTACTTCCCAATCGCTCAAGTCAGCCCTCCATTTATCCATTCGGGAGAGTGTTGGGTACGTTCAGAGTATAGCAATGCAGCGCTTAGCCAACACAAACCCCAAAAGGGCAAATATATGGTGCATTCGGGACCCAGGTTTTGTGGGTCGGAATATGCCAAATAGACAGTGGTTAACTGAGGGCTCAATATGGACCCTCGTAACATTCTGCAATGTCCGCAATACCTCAGATCAATAATTCTTCAACCTCATGCAAGACCATGTCATATGAAGGAATGTTGCCAGTTCATGACCACACAGAGGGAATGCCGTAGATGTGTCATACTGAAAAGAGATAGTCGCTGGGTTGTCAGATTGGTGTGATGTAAATAGTGGAACTGCGTTAGCTTAAATCGGGCATTGCTAGCAACCTCTTGAACCTGCGTAAACGCTCACCAACGTTCTCCCTCTCTAAGGGGTTGTTTCACATTTTTCACCGTACGGATATCCACTTCACATTCATCCACCAACTCTAATTTATCATGTGCCTCATTTGCACATCTGGCTGCTACTTTGATCAAATATCTCATTTTATCATCTCATTTTATCTACATTGTATATCAATGTCTGCTTAAACCAATGTTTCCCTTTAACATTTCACCAAATTACTTTAAAAAGACAATGTTAACTGCTCTAGGAGCCACTTCAACCACCACTGTCTTGATCTGTGAATCAACTTGAATCAGAGTAAGACTGTGTATCCCTAATTGTACTGGGCAAAGCAGGCATTGCTGTCTCAATCAGTGCACTCAGTACTACAGTGCAAGCTCTTACAGCAATGGTACTATTTCCTCTAACACCCAATTAAACCTTCAACCGGAACAATTTGACCCTGTTGCTTTAGCAGTAGATGGAGGTTGAAGTGTAGAATTCAATCATTACTGAAATGATCCTCCTCATCAGAATTATTTTGTGGCTTCTCTTCATTGATTAAGCACAAAAGTGTAGGGTTTCCCTCATCGACCATAGTACTTCAATCAAGACATTCTTCCAAATCAATTTCTAAAGTACACTTGTGACAGACAAAAGCGCAATACATAATGCTTTTTATTTTCTCAGAACATTTCTTTTTATTTCATTTTTATAAAAAATACTTATCTTTATATTTATTTCATTCATTATCTGTATTAAAGGGTATTTCTTTTCTTATTTTACCACATTCCATCATAAATATATGTACATATGTCACAGAAATTTGCTATCAGAAATACATGACTCCAATTGAATATACAATGAAAAACAATGGCAATCTACAAAAAACACATCACCCCTGGATTCACAACAGTCACTCAGCAAACATACCATACACCCATACTTTCATCAGATACATTCACTCTATATCTGTAAATGGACGAGTTTCATGTGACAAAGAAGAATCTCTGCCCAAAACTAAATCTCAATGATAAGAGATTCCGCACTAGGTCGACGCACGTTTCGGTGGCAATAAACCACCTTCCTCAGGACCTTTTCAGATATAAGCTTGCACTTTCCAGGGGACCTGTAAATGTATAAAATGTGTCACAAGGATAGTACTTTCATGAACAAAAGACTAAGTATAACTAACTACCCTAACCCAACACAGACCTTCAAGTGTGACTGAACAATATGCATACATCTTCCAAGCATGAGCATTATAGAAGTATACTAGACAAAGCAGGTTTAAGTATTTCATCCCAAAAGGTGAAAAGGAAAAAAACAAAAGTCAAAAAGAAGATGGTGCTAAACAAAAAAGGTTTAAGATAAAATTCAAGATAAGAAACACCTTCGCCAAGCACTCACAGAAACCCATTAGCCACCTTGTGTTTCAAAAGATCTACATCTAGTCTACCTATTATCCTCTCCTATTGTACTCAATGAACCGGGTTTTCAATTCTCAAGGGGCAAAATTATGCGCGATAAAGTCAGTTTGTCAAAGAGAATCCTTTACAAGAAACCTGTAACCAAAAGATACAACAAATGACCAAAGCTTTGAAACAATCTACGGGTACAGCCTGGAAGACAGGTAAGCCAAATAGTCTTACCAGCTGTTATTGAAATCATTTCATGTCCTCTTGTCTCCGAGGGGTTTGGCGAGCTTGAGAATACTTCCAATCAAACTAAAAAGAAGAAGCCCAGCTATCGCTTAACTTAATCTCAGATGTATAAAGGGGGTCTAGATATTGTGGTAGGTATACTAACCTTTGTTTTAAACTTTATATTAAGGTCATCATCTTCACATAATTGGTCACCATCTTCTGCAGACACGACTTGATACCTTCAAACCGTGCCTGTCAGACAAATAGTAAAGAACATAGTTGACGGAACTCAATGCCTCCATCCCGATTCTCGATTGTTAACGAACACCATATTTATTTTAAGGTGGAGATGAAATGGTAGCGCAAAAACCATCCCTAGATATGTTAAGTAGACATGTCCTAGAACTTAAAAGGACAATAAAAAGAAGAATAACCGAGGCAAGCAATGCTCCACTAAGTTTGATACTCGTAACACATCGCGTTCAGCGATCCTCTAAATGCCATGCTACATAGGTCAATGAAATAGCATGCCGCTTGCTTGATAGTGCGCCAGCTATAATTAAGCCATGCAATGGCAGATGTTACTACTGCGTTATATAAAAAATGGCAACAATAAACCTACAACCGGATGGGGCAAATATTACTATACAAATGTAGCATGCTAAAATAGCTCTTTAGATAGGTTTGACAGCTAAAAGGCCCACCACATATTACAATGGCCATGTTACGCCAGTATGCAATGCATAAATCACGAAAATTTACTTGCAAAAAAAGTTAGTCGGTATAAAAATCTCGGGTGAGACACCCAGCCGAAGTAAACCTAACAGCACGATTACTCCTGTAGTAGAAAACAGCATGTCACCCCGGTACTTACTGGTATCTGTCATTCTCCTAGCTGTCATGTCGGCCGCCCTCAGGACACGCATCAAAAGTAAGCCAGATACTCCTCGTGATTAAATAGTGGTACGCTACGGTACAAAACACGCGATACTTGCACGAACACGCGATAAACAGTAATCCCCTTGCGAACGGAAGGAGAAAGAGGACTAATGTTGGGCGCCATTTATGAGTGATGTTCGGCGAGAAGACTAGTGCTATGTGAAAAGAAGGGCAAATTTCCAATACGGCATGAAAACAAAAAACCGACTGGATTATGGGCGCCATTTTGAGTAGGACAATCGCCCTTATGTATACCTCGAGAATGTAACTCACCTCGAACCAAGAGATAGGCAGAATATGGTCTACAGTATACTTATATAGATTATAGAGGATCTCATGGGTGTATTCTCATGTAAACGATCGACCATACCAATTCGGACAGATTTAATAAGGTGTCTAATCCGCCCGACTTTAACATTGGTTCCACAATTATATGAGATCAAGGTTATAAAAGGGTTCTAGTATACAGACACAAAACCAATAATCATCTAGTCACATACCAGGCAATCTCTTCATTAAGGCCTTTGCGGACGGTATCCAGATGAAAGACCCAGAAAGTTTCCAGTTTTTACGAGTTCTCAGTCGGTTGGCCCAATTTCAGTTGTACTTTCTCGAATATTGACCAAGTCAGGTCAGTCTCTCTATCATTTAACTCCAAGAAATGTTGTACTAAGGGAGCAACAAACCTCTTTGTTCTGATAGCTGATTTGTGTTCACTGAAACGCAGACGAAACTCACGTCCCGTTTCCCCCACATGCGCAAGACCACAGGGGCAGAAGAGAATGTAAACATTGTTACTTCTACAGTTCGTCAGATGTCGCAATTTAATTTCAATAGTTATAATTCAATTTATCTGACACCAGGGCCGCCCCGCAAGAATGACACGCGCCGCATCTAGGATTACCTAAAATAAATCGGTAAACCAGTTATTGACTTTTGAGTATCGGAATTTGTTATTTTATCAGAGTATAAACCAACAGGTCCCTGAGGTTCTTGTTTCTCCGATAAGCCACTAGAGGAAGTGGTATCGGTGGTCTATCATCATCAGTATCCAGTATCCTCTAGTTTTTCGTGATCACATTTTTGATTTTATGATTAAGGGTGGAGTGATTGATCACACAAGTTATGCGATTCTGTGGTGTACGTTCAGATCATTGCAATAGAGCATCTCGATTATAATACTCTGCTCTCTTATACGCATGGCGTACGAGCCGGTGTGGATAGCCTCTACCGCGTAGCCTTTCTTTCAAGGCATCACCATGCTCATGAAAGGACTTAATATCTGTGCACTTATGCCGAATGCGTAAAAATTCCCCAAAGGAGATGGTCTCTCGTTGACAACTGGGATGATAACTACCAAAATTGTAAGATGATATTTTTAGCCGTTCGCTTTCTATATAGGCTCACTTTAAGATACCATTGATGGTACTGATGGTTAATATCAAAAAAATCGACCCTTTGGTGGCTCCAGTTGGCTGTAAATTTCAGATTGGTATTACTCGCATTTAGCCACAAGATAAACTAATGTAGCATTTCTGTGTCACCTCTCCAAACAAAAAAAATATCGTCAATAAAACGTCTTCAAAGATTTACATTTTCAAAAAAGGTGCAGTTTCATTATAGATATTTTGCAGTTCCCATTCCCCCATATAAGTGTTTGCCACACTGGGGGCACAAGATGCACCCATCAATGTCCCTTTTATTTGTTTAAATAAGGAGCTGTTGAATTAAAAAAAATTGAAAAGAACAACCTCCAGACATTGGAGAATAAAGTTGTCTGGTCTGTTGTCCGGGAAAAGTGTACTTTAGAAATTGATTTGGAAGAATTTCTTTATTGAAGTACTATGGTTGATGAGGGAAACCCTATACTTTTGTGCTTATTCATTCCCCTCTTTTCCCTGACCAACATTATTTCTTGAGGGGGTCCCTTCAATATTGCTAGTTCTCTTCATTGTTAACCTTGTCTTTATCATTTGTTTCTTTAACCATTGCAGGATAAGCTCTTTCCATTATATCCTCCTTCCAACACTTCTCTTGTCGATCCAACCTGCTTTCTAGCACAGTCTAACCCAGCCCTTCACTTACTTAGACACCCTCTTTCTCACTTGCCATTCAGTCCCATTCATTTAATGACTCAAACTAAGTAGGTTTGTTATCTGCTTCATGTCATTCGTAATTTGTGTTAATAATAATAAAACGTTCTAAAGTTGAAAGTACCCTTAAATTGAAACTGCTCATTTTTGTCAGATGTGGTATATTCATGCTATTCAGAAATTCAAGTACATGTAGACAACCCACCAACGATTATTACATATGCAGGCTGTCTCTCAGCAGGTAGTTTCCGACTCTGCAGGCATAACAGTAACTATAGGCTTTTTCAATTCACTACCCATTATTATCTCAAAATTGTAACAAACTAACTAGTGAACAGCCAATCCCAACATGGCTTTGTGGTCAACCTTTCACAACACAGCTCTGTCATTAACCATCCAATGAAATCACAGCCTTTGAGGTGATGTCTCACCAATCCTAGGCGGCTCTCTGGCTAACTAAACAATTGCAGCAAGACCTTTTCGTAAACAGAAAAAACAATTTCAGAAATGTTCTAACTCAATTTAAACTAAATAAACCCTGTCTGCTCATCCTCTTAACAGAATTCCGTACGTTAAGGAAAGGCACAACTCTTAAATGTTAGAAAACCATGATAATAAACACCCTTCATTGTGAAGTATAAGGGCTCAATTCACTCCGAGTAGACCCTTGTCTAGCAACAATCCACCATAGCTAATGCACTTACTCCCCCACACTGTACAGTTTAAGGTCTCAAATCACTCTGAGAAGACCCTTGTCTAACAATCCACCCTAGCGAATACACTTACTCCTGCGCATTTGGGAATAAAGTACACCAACCTAGATTAGACAATACTGGAAAGGAAAACTTGCGAGTTCAAATACCGCTCTCAGAGTAAATGTGGTTTGTCACATTACTTACACAGACAAAAAAAACACAATATCTTAAGATCTTGGATTTCGATGAATCCGATAACCAAACCCACCAAAATAATGCAATTACAAATATGAATAGCACATCAAAAATACAGTACTCAATCCACCAATTGAACCCATGATCAGCATTACACATCAAAACAGCTCACAAAGAATATTGCAATCCATTCCTCAAACTCCTATTTCAACACACCTCAAAAATAGATTACACAACTCACTAATCAATTCCTACTTACAGTCCAGATTGTTCAGGACGGCACTGCAAGTCAGAACTCTGGCACCGAATCCACTGGGGGAGTTTCGCTCGGACTGGGCCTTCGGGATCAGGGAAACCTTTTGGAGACTGCTTTAAAATGAGATGGTGCTCTTTAATGTACAACCATCTTCTGCTACCAATTTGAGGGAGTAGAACCATACCGCAGTATTCAGGACATCCTAAAATAGAGATCACCCAAAGTTTTACCTCTGACCTTTTTCCCCCCGGTTTGATAGCACGAAAATGTACCCTTCTTGAAATCGATTTAGTTGTAGATAAGAGAAAAGTTAAAGGATTTGATTACCTCAAAATCAAGGGGTAATAATAAATGCCATGAAGGTTCAAATATAGTGTTATACAGAGTGGTTAAAATCAGAAAATCATTGTGGATCCCAATGAGCAGTACAATTAGAAAAGTATTGTATTGCATCCCTAATAAAAAAGGAATGTCTTCTTGCTCACCTAAAAAACCAAGGGGTTCTTACACACAATTCTTGCATGCAAAATTAGTCAAACAGTAAAATAATCATGGCATGATCACAAATAATGTTTTTAGCAAATCAGAATAAAACACACCAGTACATGAATATTTAAGCACTATCCCATTTAAAAAAAATCATACTTCATCTTCCATGGCCCCTACTTTCGGAGCTGTTCAAAATAATATAAAACATTTCAACATTGACGCTTCACACAAATGAATAAACTATGCCCAGCAACAGAACAGCAGCAAAAGGGCCTTGAAAACTGCAACAGTTGGGAGGACTAGAAAGTTTTTTATGTTCAGAATAATTTTATTACATTTTCAGAATAAATGACATAAATAGACAATACAAAAAAATGATAGTATGGTCAATAATACCTACACAATTGATAAATGTGATTAATAGCAAAAACAGAATAGGCCATTATATTCTAAGAAAATATAGTTAATAAAAGGAGAAAAAAAAAGTAGTAGAAAGGGAAGGAAAAAGGGCAAGGGAAGGAAGTTAACATATATCTTCTTACATAGAGTAGCATTACTAATACATATAAACAGTGCAAATACAGAAATTGCAATATTAAACTAAATAAATAGTGGAAAATACTATCATAGTAACACATATGAATCAATAGGTGACCAAAAGGACTGATAAAAATGAATTCGGATTAATTCCATGTAGGGATAATTGTGCACCTCTTCTTGTAAAAATGATCCAGGACCACCAAGCGTGAACAGATAAAGATGAAGCATATTTCCAACAAAAAGTGATTGATTTTAAAGCAGCTGAAATTAAGAAATTAAACAAATTTTCTTCCGAGTCATTGAATGATGTTCAAGAGCAATCGATTTACAAATTAACAATTTGTATGAACGAACATCTTGAATAGGTAATATTTTTTGCATAATATCCCAAACTTCAGACCAAAAGTTTGAAATTAAGGGGCATTCAAATAACATATGTTGCAAGGACCCAGGGTGAAATTTACAATGCCAACAAGTATCAGATGGGAGTAATTTAGCAGGGAAAATACGTAATAGGGCCCACAAAGAATTGAACAGGATATATGCATTTGTCTGATAGAGAGACACAGGTAGCCAACCAGAAATACTATTAAGCCAAAGAACTTTCCAGGAGTCAGTAGATAGAGAAAGGGAAAGTTCATTATTCCAAAAAATTGAAATTGCATTAAGATTGGTACCTATTGAAGTAGCTAATTTTTTGTATAAAATGGATACTGCACCTGAAGATGCAGATATAGCTTGAATATAAATTACCAAATCTGTTGCAACAGTAGATGGGATACCATGCGGGAATGAGTCTAAAATTGAGTTACATAAAGATTGATATTTAACAAAATCAACATTAGGTAACTGAAACTTGGATTGTAAAATATCAAAAGGAATAAAGGCATTGTCACAAAATAAATCTTTAAGATAAAATATACCAGCCTTAATCCATGAATTCCCAAAAGTTACATTTCTATTTAATTTAATAACAGAACTATTCCATAGTGATAAATCAGCAGTAGCATTCATAGGGAGAGCAAAATGTGAGTCTACATCATTAAATATTAATTTTGAAGATTTGATAATAACAGAACGGTGTATAACTGTAGACTTATGAGACATAGTAAGCAAGGTGGTTAATGGGAAAGGATGAACAATTGATTTTTTATATTAAACCAAACAGGAGGTCTAAGTAAGGAGGAAGAAGTAAACCACAGAGAACTTTGTTTCAATATAAATGCTTCATGATATAAAAGAAAGTCAGGTAGGCCGAAACATGCATGAGATTTTGGCATTTTTAGTTTTTTGTAACAAATTCGAGGTGGTTTATTATTCCAGAGAAATTTAGATAAATTTTATAAAGATGTTGATAAAATGTTAAGTGGAAACTGAGTAGGGATCATAGCAAGGGAATACATTTTTTTAGGGGCAATAGTCATTTTAATAGACTCAATTCTCCCCCACCAAGTGAGGTTAAGGGAAGACCATTTAGATGTTTTATTCTTAATATAATCAATAATAAAATTACTGTTTAATTTTAATGTTGTTGAGATGGACGTCGAAAATAAAATACCAAGATATTTTAATTTATTTTTTTGCCAAATAATATCTGCCATTGGCAACATGTCAGGGGTGCAAAAGACATTTAAGGGGAAAAATTCTGTTTTATTAACATTAAGTTTGTAGCCCGATATTGTGGAATATTTGGTAATAATTTCCAATAAAGATGGGATTGAGGAATTTGGATAACTAATAAATAACAGATCATCAGCATAATCTAAAGTTTTAAGAGTAACATCCTTTATCGCAATACCTTTTATAGCATCACAATTTCTTATATGATTAAGGAAAGGATTAATTCCCAGGAGAAATAAAAGTGGGGAAAGGGGACAATCTTGCAGTGTTCCTCTAAAAAGGGAAAATTGAGTGGATATTTGACCACTGATAAATAATCAAGCATTGGGAGCAAAATACAAGGCAGAAATCATAAGAATAAACGAGGGACCAAAATTAAAGGATAATAAAGTCTGGAATAAAAATTGCCAATGGAGTTTATCAAAGGTTTTTTCTGCATCTAAAGTCATAATTCCAGAGGGAGCAAGTAAAGTAGGACTTTGTTCAATTATATGTAATAAGGTTCTCGTATTGTTAGCAGAATATCTATTCTTCATAAATCCTGACTGATCTGGGTGGACAATAGAGTGAAGTACAGGGGCCAACCTGGAGGCAAGAATTTTAGCATATAATTTACAGTCTTGATTAATTAAGGATATAGGACGATAATTTGAGACAAGGGTAGGATCTTTATCAGGCTTAGGAAGTACAATAATTAAAGCATCAGCAAAAGAACCTGAAACAGTTCCTGAAGAACCGAAAAAAGTATAACGTTAAAATAAATATGGCAAAAGATGAGACTGGAATTCCTTATAAAATTCAGCTGGAATGCCATCAGGACCTGGAGACTTATTTTTGAAGCGATTTTATGGCAGTTAAAATTTCATCATTAGTAATGGGTAAATCTAATCCAAGTATATCCGATTGTGAAATTTTGGGCAAATCACAAGAATTTAAAAAATCATCAATTAATGAACTATCATGAAAATCTGGCTTGTTATATAGATTGGAGTAAAAATCCAGAAATTCTTTAACAATATCATTATGGGATATAGCAATCTTGCCTTGAGGACCAATAATAGAGGTAATCTGTGTTTTATCTCTTTTGATACGTAGATAATTTGCAAGGAGTTTCCCAGACCTATTGACATTGAAACAAAATCTAGCATTAGATTTAGAGAGTTGGACACCAGCTCTTTTACTGAGGATAGAATTAAATTCATGACGAAGCTTTTGTAGTTTACCCTCGGTATTGAGGATTATTGGATGTAATAAATAATCGTTCACATTTCGCTATTTGTTGCTCCAGGTATTTGATATGGTTATTAAAAGATTTGTTCTCATAGGCCATAATAGAAATTGTAGCACCTCTAATATAAGCTTTAAATGCATCCCATCTATTGACCACAGAAGTCGAGTCTTCCGGATTAAACAAAAAATAATCTTGAAAGGCTTGTAATAGTTTGTTTATTATGCTCATTAAGATCAATACCGGTATTCATACGCCATCTGGTTTGCTTAGTAAAAGAGGAAGATCTGTTTAAAACAAAAGAAATCAAAGCATGATCAGATATGTCAATATTACCAATGACGGGGTTAGTTGCAGATTGAATAAGTGGCATAGAAAGTAAAAAATAATCAATTCTAGAATGCGAATTATGGGGATTGGAAAAAAAGGTAAAACATTTATCAGTAGAGAAGTGCAGTCGCCAAATGTCAGCTAACTTGGTGGGATGAATAAAGGATTTAAAAGCATGAAAAACCTTAGGAGGACAAAATTTAAAACTAGACAACCTATCTAATAATGGGTCAGCAATAACATTAAAATCACCCCAACAATCAATGAAACTTTACCCAACTTTTAAACTTCTGTAGTAATAGTAGACCAAAAAGTAGTGTCATCAGCAGTAGGACCATAAATATTAAGCAGAAATAATGTTGAATCATGAATTTTAATTTTGACTATTACATATCGACCCTCTGAATCTGAAATTTTACTTAAAACTTGACAGTGTAATTTTTTCGCAAAAAAAGATAGCAACACCATTTTTCTTGTCATTAGTAGGAGATGATACAATAGTATCGACCCATTTCTTTTTCATATAATGTAATATTTTGTCTTCAAAGGGAGTCTCTTGAACAAAACAAATGTCTGCTTTACAACTTCCTAAATAATCTAAAATTTTGGTACATTTAACAGGGTGCCTCAAACCTTTCACATTTAGAGAAACAACTTTAATATTATGAACACTAGCCATTATTAAGAAAAGAGTAAAGGAAGAAAACAGTAGAACAAGAAAAGGTGAAAAAAGCAAAGCTGAGAAATAGAAGAAAAAGAACATAAGTTACTTACCTGTAAACTGTGGTTCTCCAGTATTGGTGTCTTTCATAGATTCACTTGCTTGAATATTCCCAGTCATCTAAGTGGGAGTCCCACGGTACATAGAATAGCAGTAATATATGCATATATACATGAAAATTACCATAATTACATATATACATACATATAATGCAGTAAAATATCTAAAGTTTAAAAGTACCATAGAACAGAATAGGCCCATAGAAAGCCTAAGGGAGAACTCACTTTAGTAACATATCAGTGTCATTATGTATTGGTCCACATTCTAGCCAATCAGGCTGTAGCTCCCTTTAGAATCTTCTCCTCAGAAGCCCAAGTCCTCAGATTTTCGTAGCACAAAGTAACCAAAAGTGCCTGAGGAGAAGGGAGCCTCTGAGGGGAGGAAGGGAGAGTCGCATGTGAATCTATGAAAGACACCAATACTGGAGAACCACAGTTACAGGTAAGTAACTTATGTTCTTCTCCAGTATTAGGGGTGTCTTTCATAGATTTACATGCTTGAATAAGAGTAGAAAGCAGTAATTCATCATATAAGTCATAAAGGTAACATTACATTTCAAGCATATAAGAACATATCATAAATAGGTAATCTATCAATATTCAAGAGAATAACCTTTATGACTGGAGGCGTGTAGCAATAGAGGCTCCCCTTTATTGGAAAAAATTCCGCAGCACCGCTTGTCCCACTGCCGCATCTGCGGCGTCTGTTGATTGCAGACAATAGTGCTTCGTAAAAGTATGGCTGCTCGACCACGTAGCAGCTCTGCAAATGTGCCGTAGAGGTACCCCCGCAAAGAGGGCAGTAGAAGTTGACACAGCTCTAGTTGAATGAGCTCCTACTGGAGCAGGAAGGGGCTTGCCAGCCCGTTGATGACAAAAAGTAATGGTAGAAGAAATCCACCTAGTAATAGTCTGTTTTGTAACAGGTTGTCCTTTGCAGATCGGGCCGTAGGCCACGAATAGTTGGTCTGATTTCCTGAATGGTGTAGTACGCTGAATGTAAGACTTGAGACAGCCTTTCACATCCAATGAATGCAATGAACGTTCAGCAGGAGTTTGTGGATCAGGAAAGAAAGACTTTAGAATGACAGGTTCATTGAGATGGAAATCATTTGGAACTTTTGGGATAAATCTTGGATTAGTACATAGCGTAACAGCCTCATTGGAGAACTGGAGAAAAGGAAGCTGAATTGTGAATGCCTGGATGTCACTAACAAGCCTAGATGATGTCAAGGCGAGCAGCAGAGCAACCTTCCACGTGAGGAATTTTAAGCCTGCTGAGTGGATGGGCTCGAAAGGAGGTAGGAGGAGTTGAGACAAAACCAGATTTAGGCGCCAAGCAGGTGGAGGGCGACGAATGGGTGGAAACATCCAGAAGAGGCCTTTGAAAAACTTTTGGATGATTCGAGAGGAATACAGTGATGTGGAACCATCATGACGGAAGCGGGAAAAAGCTGCCAGAAACACCTTAAGAGTTGAGCGAGAAAGTCCTGACTTTGCAAGGGATAGGAAAAAAGGCAGGATCTGTTCCGGTTTGGCGGTCATTGGATCCAAGGCTTTGGTGTGGCACCAGACACAGAAACGCTTCCACTTCAGCTGATAGGTTTTAATGGTGGATGGAGCGCGAGCGTGCGCCAACACTTCTCTGCAATCTGCGTCGATGGTTAGACGTGCACATTCATTGTGTTCAGGTTCCAGGCATGGAGCTGGAGATATGCCGGATCTGGGTGGCAAATCTGCCCTTGCTTCATCGTGAGGAGGTGAGGCAGAGGATGAAGAGATATTGGCTCGTTCTGGGAAAACAAAAGAAGGTCCTAGAACCATGGGCGTCGCGGCCACTTGGGTACGATCAGGATGACATGACAGGGTTGAAGCCTCATCCTGTGCAACAGGCGCGGAATCGGAGGAAGCGGAGGGAAAGCGTAGATTAATTCGTTCGACCAGTTGATCGAAAATGCATTTCCGCTCGACTCTGTGGGGATGACGACTTGCAAAGCGTTGGCATTTCTTGTTGGTGGCACTCGCAAAGAGATCCATTTGCGGCTGGCCCCACTGATGGAAAATGAACTCGAGAGTTGGTTGGTTGAGTTCCCACTCGTGATTGTCCGAGAGAGATCTGCTGAGTGAGTCCACCAGAACATTGGAAACACCTGGCACATGGATGGCTGTAAGATGAACTTGATGATGAATCGCCCAGTCCCATATCTCCTGCGCTTGTCGGGAAAGCAGAAGAGACCTTGTGCCGCCCTGCTTGTTTAGGTAGTGCATGCTGGTGGTGTTGTCTGTTCTCATCAGCAGAGATTGGCCCTGCACTATCCTCTGGAAAGATTTCAGGGCAAGGAAGATCGCAAGAAGCTCTAGGCAGTTTATATGCCAAGTACGCTGGATTGCAGTCCACTTCCCTTTTACCGACATTCCTTCGAGGTGCGCTCCCCAACCCTCCAGGGAAGCATCGGTTGTGAGCGTCAGAGTCGGAGTTGCGTCTTGAAAAGACGGACCCATGGATATGTTCGGAGGGTGAGACCACCACTCCAGTGCCACCTGAATGCGGGGCGTGAGAAGGATCCGGTCGTTGTACGACCCTGAAATCGGCTTCCACTGCTCGTCTAGTTCCTCTTGAACGACTCTCATATGTAGCCTGCAGTAGGGGATCAACTGTATGCACGAGGAAGCCATGCCCAGGAATGATTTCAACATCCGGACTGAAACGTACAGCTTTGACTGCAGGAATCGTACCATCTTGAGCATGCGGTCCGGTCTTTCCTGGGAGACGAAAACCTTTGCCAGCCGAGAATCTAGTGAGGCTCCTAGAAAATCTTGTCGCTGAGACGGGCAAAAGTGTGACTTCTGGCAATTGATGGAAAGGCCCAAGTTTTGAAAAAGAGATGCAAACCTGAGTGTGCTGATTTGCCAGCTGGAGGTTCGGGGCCTTTATAAGACAGTCGTCCAGGTATGGATAAAATTGAATGCTTTGCAGGCGCAGAAAAGCAGCTACCGGGCCCATGATCTTTGTAAAGACCCTTGGTGCCGAGTGTAGGCCAAACGGCAGAACTCTGAATTGAAAGTGTAGGTGTCCAACTGTAAAACGGAGATACTTTCTGTGCCTGGGGTGAATCGGCACGTGAAAGTATGCGTCCTGGAGGTCGATTGTGGAAAAGAACTCTCCGGGATTGAGATAATTTAAAATTTGAAGCAAGGTCAACATTTGAAATGTTTTTGACGTGATGAATTTGTTCAGGGCCTGTAAGTCCAAAATGGGGCGCCACTCTCCCGACTTCTTCTCGGCTAAAAAGAAGCGGGAGTAAAACCCCTTGCCTTGCTGGCCTTGCGGTACCACCTCGATAGCACCTTTTCTGATCATTAATTTGACTTAAGCCAATAGTTCTTCGAAATGGGGAGGGGGTGGACCAGTAGGAGGGCGATTGGGAGGAAATTTTGTAAATTCCAGGGTATGGCCTTTTGAAATCACATCTAGGACCCATTGATCGGAGGTGATATTGGACCAATTCAAGATGTAGTTGGAGATTCTCCCTCCAATTTTTACAGTCGGTGGAAGGTTGACGCTGGAACGGTCGCTGTTTCTTTGCATTTGAACCACCTCTGTATGTGGTTTTCCTCTGGTATGGTCTGGAGGAGGTCTGTCTATTTTGGGACTGGTAAGTATTCCTTTGACGGTTTTCATTTTAAGAGCGATATTGGTTTGATCCACGAAAAGTGGAAGAATTGCCGCATCTACCACGTGTTCCTCGAAATGGCCGTTTTCTATATTGGAGGGTTGCTAAAGCCTTGGCCGTATCTGTATCCTTTTTTATTGATTCGAGGACATCGTCGACATGTTTGCCGAAGAGCGAATCACCGTCATATGGTAGATCGAGTACTCTAGCCTGAACCCCCGGGCGAAATGCTGTCGATTTTAACCAGCCTTGACGCCTCAAAACAGCAGCCCCAGCCAATTGCCTGAACCCCGTAGAGGAGATGTCAAGGGCGCAGTCAATGATCTCTGAAGAGATCTTTTCTCCCTCCTGAATGATGGCTAGTGCTTCTGCACGGATGGCATCCGGTAATTGTGGAATTAATGCTGCAATTTCGGACCACATTTGGCGGTCATACCGCCAAAGAATAGCCAAGGAATTAGACGTCCTTACAGTCGTGGCTGCCATGGTTGTAAACTTTTTCCCCCTGGAGTCCAGCTTGCGGCCTTCCTGATCAGGGGGAGATGTGAGAGGTGTGGCAGTATTGCGGGACCTTTTTTGAGCTGCCTGAGTAATGACGGAATCCGCCTTAGGCTGTGACACTAGGCATGCCGGAGAATCTGCTGGCGCTTTATACTTTTTATCAAGCCTTGGTAAGACAGCCGGGATCGAATTTGGTCGCTCCATCAATTTGAGACCTTCCTACCAGATATGGTCGATTATCGGAATAGTGTGAGCTTGCCTTTGAGGTAAGTCTTTGAAATCGTACAGAAAACAAATCAGTCTGTTGGACTTCTAAAGTGTGGTGAAACCTCCTAGCAGCGCGGACCATTAAGTTATGAAAACTGCCAATGTCCACAGGAGGCGAAGCTAATGGCGATGTTGGTGGGGTTGAAGGGGTTTGAGCCCTGTAATCGTCCCACTCTTAGATCAGAATGATGATGATGATGATGATAACGGCCTCTGTGTTGTGAGGGTCTTGATCCTCATTATCCGTATCCTGCTGGGTACGCGCTGGTGACCTGGGTGGAACTGGTGCAGGAATTTGAGGCTGTGGAGGAGGTTGCGGCACTGGAGAAACAGGCCTAGACGGTGGGAATCTGCGATTATAATCGTCCAGCATGTGCTGCAGATTCATTACCAAAGACAGTGGTATCTGTGTCGTCTGTTCCGCCATAGGTGCCTTTGAATTGTCTACAGGAAATAGATCTGCTCCATCTTCGACGTTCTCTTCCTCCTCTTCATCATCATAATCTTGGCACTTGATGTGTAGCTCGGATGGGCTAGACGCTTGTCTAAAGACATTCTCCACCTCTGAACCATCATTGGAGTCTTCCTCCGCAGACTGAAACAATTGGTCAGGAAGAGTAGAACCACTCTTTATAGGACTCATCTGTATAAGAGGCACCCTTTTAAGCGTGGAAGCAGTGACCACTGTGAAGTTGGTAGCCTTGGCTAAAGGATGGTGCAACGTCGACGAGCCAGTCGACGTGGTGGTGGAAGATCCAAAAGCAGGTTGAGGCGTCTGCGCCGTGTCCACGGACAAAGAATCCGTAACTGTAGACTGATGTGATTTAGCCTTCGTCGACGAAGATTTTTTCGCCGTCGACGAGGGTAGAGCCTCTCTCGTCGACGAAGATGGTCCTGTCGACGAAGGTTGGGCCGTCGACGGGGTGGCAACAGTCGATGAAGTCGTCGACGGTGAGGCAGTCGTTGACAAAGTTGTCGTTGACGATGAGGGTCCCGTCGACGGACGGCGGTCCATCGACGATGCTGTAATCTTGGTCGACGACGAGGAGCGCGTCGACGAATGACGCGTCGACGGTGGCTTCTTCGTCTACGGTGTTGATTTGACAGTCGTCGACAAGATCTTTAAGATAGAGGTAATTGGTCTCACCTCGAGGGTCGTCGTCGACGAGGTGGACGTAGTCGACGTAGTTCTCGAAGACATTGAACATGTCGTCGTCGACAAGGAGACAGCATCCACGGATTTCGTCGTCGATGTAGTCGACGAGCCAGTGACCTTTTTCGAAGATGATGGCATGGCTTTGGACAGTGATGCCAGAGAGCCAGGTCCCGTAGGCGTAATTGGAGGTAAATCCTGTGGGGAGACATCCATAGAGATTTCCACAAGTCTACTTTTCTTGAGAAAAGGAGAAGGCATCTCAGTCTCCAACCCACGCTTCTGAGAGGTCTTTGACTGGAAAGAAGAGACTCTCAGAAGGAGACGGGCCTCTCTGTCCCTTAAAGTTTTAGGTGGAAAAGTACGGCAGTACTTCCAGTTCTTCACTTCATGGTCCAGGTAGAGACAGTAAATACATTTATTGTGTGGATCTTCATGAAAGACGCAATTTTCCACATGATGGACATGGTTTGAACAAAGATTTCCTTGAGGAAGACATCTGAGAAGAAAACAGCTATGTAAGAAGAAAAAAAACTGAGCAGAGCTCAGGGAGACTCCCTTCACACGACGTGCGGTAGAAAATCTGAGGACTTGGGCTTCTGAGGAGAAGGTTCTAGAGGGAGCTACAGCCTGATTGGCTAGAATGTGGACCAATACATAATGACACATATATGTTACTAAAGTGAGTTCTCCCTTAGGCTTTCTATGGGCCTATTCTGTTCTATGGTACTTTTAAAGTTTAGATATTTTACTGCATTATATGTATGTATATATGTAATTATGGTAATTTTCATGTATATATGCATATATTACTGCTATTCTATGTACCGTGGGACTCCCACTTCTACGACGGGAAATGTTCAAGCTTGTGAATCTATGAAAGAAACCCCTAATACTGGAGAACAGTAACTCTAGATTTTAAATAATAGGAAGAAAAGAAAACAGGGAGAAAAAAAAAACAAACAGGGTACATGAATATCAAGACTCTCTACAAGGATGACCGAAACCGTTGGAGCCCAATGAGTAACGACACATTAACTTTGTCAGGATACAATGAAATAGTTAAATTCAAGTATTTGCATCATGAGTATCCATGGAAAGGTGGGATTGCTGATCTAGGAAATGAATTAAGTCATCAGGACGTTGAAAAGTTTTAGAGAAGCTGTCTTTCCATATGTGCACAGTTGAAGGGTCAAAAAGACCATATTTGAACCCAAGACTTCTCAATTGGGGACGCAGAGCAGAAAATTATTTGCTAATAGCAACAGTCTCCTTTGCAAAGTCTTGGTGTATAAACATGTTATTTCCATTGACCATCAAGGAGGGGGATCTCCCTTGTAGCTTTGCGTATTAAAACTAAATGGTGGTGACGCAGAACTTAAAAAATCATTTGACGAGGCTTAGAAAGCTTAGGATTGCGATGTGAAGGAATCCTATGGGCTTTGTCAATCTCAAATTTTTTCCGAAAATTTGATTTGTAAAAGACCTGGAATCAAATTTTCTAAATACAGTCTGCAGTTATCACCTTCTACCTCTTCAGGCAAATTGAAAATGCGTAGATTGTATTGCCTATTACGGTTTTTTATGTCAAGAAGTTGTTTAGACAATGGAGATATTTTGGCAACCAGTGGATGAATAGAGTCAAGTTTGGTCTTATTATCTTGAATTTTAATGTTATTATCAGAAATTTTCATTGATAAACTTGCCATATCTTTTCTAAACTTTTTAATTTCTAAGGCAATGGAGTCTGTATTACTAAGAGCTTGAATTTCTTCCAAAGTCAAAGATAATGAGGGTTCAGTTGAATAAATCGCCTTAGATTTAATTGAAGGAGGGACTTGTTGCTTCCTTTTAGAAGGCATAGAATTTTTATTTTCCATTTCAATAATGCGATGAAACTCAAAGAATTCAATGAGAAAATGGGTAATATGCTTAAAGAAATAAAGCAGCAAAAGGAAATCTTCAATGAAGCAGGTGCAGCAGCTAAAATGAGCTATGGGTGTGGTTAGGCCCTTTCCTGAAGGTTGCTCCTCCCCTCTGACCGACTGACCTGGCTGTTCCTGGAAGAAGGATCGAGGAAAAATGATGCACCACCGATGGAAATCGCTAAAAAGCACCAAACCTGACAGGTACAATCTTTAAATCATGATGAAATTTATTTGCCGTGTTTTTGATGAAAAATCGGCGTAAAGAATGTAAAAATCGGGTCAGATTTGCCAGAGCTCTTTAGGCGGCTATCTTGGTTAGCGCGATCGTGCGTCTCCCCGGACTAGGAATGAGAAACAGTAAAAATCAATCACAACAGCTGGTCTATGCTCTGCAAACCTTTGAGAGGAAAGAAGATACACAAGGGGACAGGATGGGAGGGGTAAATAAAAGAAAATGAAAAATGTTAGTATAGCATCCATTGTGGGATACACTTATACTGCTCTACGAGAAGAACAGATTTGGTGGCCCTGACTTTCAACTATATTACTTTGCGGTGCAGTGCCAATTTGCATCGCACTATTTCCACCCAGATGCCAAATTGCCTTACTCCATTCCAAAGCATGACCAAGTGACCAAGCAGAAGATAACCCCTTATCATCGATCCTGCCTAAAGGAATTAAACTTGGCCCCGCTGATATGCGAACTCAGTCCACCACAAGCTGGTCATGGCGGAAACTCAACCACCATCTGTTCACAGGTCCCTTGTACTCTCCTCTACTTCCACTAGTTAATAACCCCTGGATCCCACCGACACAGGAACGAATGTAAAACATGCACTTCTTACATTTGACTTGTACACAATGAGAGATGCCGTTCCTAATGGTTATGTTTTCTAATATACCGATGACAAAATGTTCACATGCTACTCAAATGGACCTTTTCATCTTGCGTCACCTGCATGACGCTCTTTATGCCTGTGTTGCTTCTTATCCCATGGCTTCGGATAAATGTTTCCCTCTGATTTGGCGGGGGGAGGGGGGGAGGGGATGGGGGATCTGGGTCGAGCACTATCCAACAAAGAATAACTTTACTGCTGTGAGCAACTTCCTCCTACCCTTTTTTCTGACATGTTGGTGGTTCTAAACACTCTGGGCACTTTAGCACTGCTGTCCAGTGTAAAGTGCGTGTGCTCTCTGTGGTAAATATGGTACGATTGGCCTACACCTGTTTGGCATATTTAATTTACACATCAGTCCCTTGTAAAGTGGTACCTCATATACCCGGGGCTGGTAAATTAAATGCTACTGGTGGGCTTGCAGTGCTGATTGCACCACCCATCAAAGTAGCCTTTCTAAGCTGCCTCAGGCCTCTGCTATTCCAGGACCTGTGCTCGCAGTGTTACTGCAGCTGTGATGTGGCACCTAAAGTGTGTGCCACGTCTGTGAGCCGCCTTTTACTGCATGTCAGTCACCCCTAAGGTAGGCCCTAGCTAGGCCTATGGGCAGGGTGCATTGTAGATAAAAGGTAGGACATGTACCTTAAGTGCATGACATGTCCTGGTAGTGACAAACAGCCATTTTGGTTTCTCACTGCTGTGAGGCTGCCATCTCTTAGGAATGCATTGGGGTTTCCCTGATAAGTGTTTCAGTGGTAGTTCCCGATATGAGAGGAGCAGCGTGGTCAAGTTAGGTATGTTTGGAATAGTAATAAATGCTGCGCAATGGTGTGCGCAGATTTATCACCACTATTTTAGAAATGCCACTTTTAGAAGTTGGCATTTCTGTGTGCTTTATGTCTGCCTGCCTGATATGTATTGCATGTCTGGCTCTGGAGTGACAGGGCTGGTGAGGAGTGTGTGGCTCCAGGGAGGGCAGGGCGAGTCAGAGCGAGGTTGAATAGGGTATCTGCATTTGGGAGTAGTGGAAGGAGTACTCCCCTGACTCTGAATAGCTCTGTGCCTGCCTGAGTGAATGCTGGCTTCAGAACCCTGAGGTGGTTTGAGGAGCGAGCCCCCATCTGACAAAGGAGGGTGTGAGCACTGTACACACGGTGCTTCACCACCCCACAGAACCAGTTGAGACTGGTTCCAAGCCCTGTGCCAGGGCAGAACAAAGGGAAAATGCACTATAAGTATTGGGGCTGTGACCCCAGGTCTGTGTGCTGGTGGAGGGCTTACTTGGACTGCTGGGCCCCAGGAGGAACCGCCCCTCGGCTGATGGGCCCTGTGATCTGGCCTGCCTGGGCCCAGCACTGCCCCTCTAGACCCTAGGGCAGTGGTCTTCAAACTGATGCCGGGGACCCCCCCCCCCCACCCCCCCCCCCAAATCAAAATATTTTAGGCATAAAGACCCTCTTGACAAAAATTTCTAGAACCTAGTATTCCTTATCATTGACAACCATACATGTTCTCCAGAGAAACGGTCAATCTGTGTTTGCACCTCATTAGTACCAGTTTAACACCAAAATATAGCAATAAGCAACAAAAAGGTTCCCGGTACAGCTTCACAAAGGGCCTTCTACAGAGCGGCAACACCTGCTGCTGCTTTTTAGTAACTTTTGAACCTTTCGAGTACATAATTTTTTTGTTAAAATTAGCAGAATAAGCTGCAGATGATGGATTAAGTGGCAAATTCGGCAAATCTAGAATTATGCTAAAATCGCTGTGGCCCCACAATCACATAATTCCAGTGGACCTTGGTATAATAGCTATAATGCATTGGCTGCAACTTTATTGCACGACATTAGAGGAAAACCATTCTATATTTAATGGGATGCTGATCGCTTGGGATTTACAGCTGCATGTAACTGGAGGTAGCTGAACATCATTCATCATAATTAAAACATACGTACGTTTGCAGGTCTCTCACTGTTAGGTAGATATATATATATATATATATATATATATAAAATATCGGGCTGCTTTAGTGAATAACAAATACATGCACTATAATAAATTATAAAACCTGCATGCAAAAGTCTGTGTGAAACCAGAGAACCACAGAATAAATTGGTGGTTGGTGCAGTGGAGAATAGCGACTGGTGTATTTGTAGTGCTATGAAGCAACTGCCTGTGACAGAAAGCACTGTGAATGTGCAAGTCTTTATTTTATCCTTGCATTACACATAGTATAAGATAGACCCCTACAAAATGAGCAAAATGTTTTATGATAAAATGCTGCTTCCAAAATATAGGGGCTCATTTATAACCCCCTTGCGCTGCCGGTGTGTAATTTTTTATGATGCTCTGGTGCAGACTCATATCTACGAGGCCACGCAAAGTCACTTTGCGTGGCTTTTCAAGGCCTCCTAGATATGGTGTAAAGCAACGCAGCGCAAGGTCGATGCGTTGCCCTACACTGTGTAAGGGAGGGGGGGGGGGTTTCCATGGGTTTTGACACATTCTCAGATTTACAACAAATCTGTAAACCTGAGGATGCGCCAAAACTGTATGCTGCCCCAGGGGATGCGTAACAAGTAGAAATATCTTTATTTCTCCTTAATTGTTTTCAAAAGCCTCCATGGGTTGTTTATGTGCAGGAAGGCATGCCTTCTTGCAAAAAAAAAAAAAAAAAACAAGCATTGGAAATGCAATAGGTCTCGCATTAGAAAAGTTGGAGCTATTGGTCTTGTAAATGACAATTATTTTATTTATGTGTTGTTTTTTAAAATAGCTAAATTGATAGCTTTGTCATTTACAATGCCAATAGTTATAACTTTCGTGAATGTGACACCTACGAATGGGCAGTCTGCTCGCTCTTTGTGGGGCCCAAAGTGTATCAAGCCAGCCGCAGCGATGCCTTCCTCCACGGGCAGGACAGAGTTACATATAAAACATTTATGATGAAAGTACAATACTGCTGAATAAAAAAAACGGTCCCTATTGGGACGTCTGAGCAGAGAAGTTTTAAACCATGAGCAATTGCATGGACCCCCACTTCCAAGCCCTCCAATAAAACGTATGATAGTCAAAATTCCTGGTTTAACAATGTAGCCCATAGAAAACGGATTATTTTTCTAATTTGACAGACCAGCATGCCTAATAGAAGTTTAATGCCATGGGTTTTAACCAAGGCGATTTCCTGCAGTAACATGGGCATTTCCTTTCCAGTGCAAAAGTTATTTTGTGTTGGATAAGTGTTTTTTTCTCAGCGAAAATACCACTGTGCGCGGTATCACTTCACAGAGTGTTTTACTAGGGTGTAGTTTGGTCTGTATAGTGGTAGGCCAGGTTGAAACTACGCCAGCATATTTCGTTCATTTACAAGATGGTTTATGGAAAATTCCCGAAATCACGTCTCTTCGCGAGATGTGGCATTCGCTGTAAAAATGTATTGTGAATGCATGCATACTATACATAAGCGTCTGTTTACAATGCTTTGTTTAAATACATCCACATAGCAAAAATGTATGCGAGGACGCATTGTTTTTTTTAACATAACTTTACTAAAACTAATTATAGCAATAACGTCTGTAGTGGAGGACCACATCTGTGAATGCAAATATTTGGGAACTAAAGTTTTAATTGCAAGCGCTCTGCCCCGGCGGACACGAAGTAACTTGAACATTCGGCTGTTACTGTGGTGCCCCATTTCTGAATCATTACAATAATTCAGCACTGATTAGTAGCATAAGGGCCTGAACGAGCAGATACGGAGAAATAAATATAAAAATTAACAAAAACACGCAGGGGGCCCTAAATATATATACTGCCCGTGTCCCACCAAATATTAAAATGTCACTAAGTCAGAGAGTATATCTGAAGCTGCCAAACACATTTCGTAGGTCTAGCACCTCACAAGTAACACGCAATATAAGCTTTTGGGATACGGATTGCCATGCAAAATAAACGGGTACCATCGACTCGTGGAGCTTCCTCGTACAGGCAAAAGGAGCCGTGGGATAACATTCTAACACCACTACCAACCGCAAGCAGGAACTCCAGATTTTTTTTGGCAAATATTTTACTGTTTTAAAAGTAATTATACGTTCTATAAAACGGAGCAACAACTGCGATTACTTAGCAAAGTCAAACGCTGGGGTATAAACCTTTACCTTAATAGAGTTCAAGCGCACGCATATAGACAACCGGAAGAGAGATCTCAGTTTAAAAGCGAAGACACGACGGCCACGCGCCGAACACTGGACATAGCGACAGCACTACAAGGCACGGCCCACGCGCCCTGCCACGGAGATCGGGGTGCACGGGCGGGAATAAAGAGATGGGACAACGGGCGGGCGGGAGTAAAGAGATAGCAGACAAGGGGTGCACGGGCGGGAGTAAAGAGATGGGAAAACGGGCGGGAGTAAAGAGATAAAGAGATGGGGACAAGGGGTGCACAGGCGGGAGTGAAGAGATAGCGGACAAAGTTGTATGGAAAACAAGCGGAAGGGATAGCAGGCTTGTTCCCCTGGTTAGGTGTTGTCGCAACAGGCCTGCATTGCTGTGGGGAGGGGGGAGGAGAAATGCGACGCGGCAGGCAGGGGAGGGGGCGGAGCGGGGGAGCGGGAGGAGGCAGCGAGTCAAAACTGAGGGCATTGCTGTGGGGAGGGGAGAGGTGCGACACGGCAGGCAGGGGAGGAGAGTAGGAGGAGGAGAGGGGGGGGGAGGAGAGTAGGGGAGGCACGGCCTAGCGGCCGTGCAATCAAGAAGTGAGGGGGCGTAGCTGGGGGAGGCAGTGAGAGAGAGAGTAGGCAAGGCAGGCGGCTGGGGGCATGTGCACGCGCTTTTAAGCTCAATGCGCATGCGCATTGAGCTTAAATTTCTCGTGCACTGCAAGGAATCGCCACGATTCCTTGCAAGTTGGTTCAAGAGTGTATAAGCCCCCATAGTCTCGCAAGCTCGATGCGCATGCGCATCGACAGGCGAGACCTAAAAAACATCCTACCAATAATGCAGACACCCTTGCACCATGGTGCAAGGGTGTCTGCGTTGGTGCTAGGCACTGAGTTGTGTGTCAGTAGAAAGGACAGGAGTGCACAGTACTTATAAATACATCTATTCCTGCTCTTTCAAATTGGCGTAGGGCAGTGCAGCAAAAAATACTTGTGGAGCTGCCCTACACCATTTCATTGTAAATGAGGCCCATAGATTTTAATAATATTCAGAACCTATGTAATGTATTTTTTTACACAACTGTCACTCCAACACATTCTTAAGGATAGTAAGTGCTATAGAAATACGACAATCACTTAATCTTCCTGTGCCCAACAATTAAAAAAAAAATGTTCGGGGGGGGGGGTTGGGCGGGGGCTACGCGCAAATCAAAGATGGAGGCGTGAGCACAGGGCTCCAGAGACCCTTTCCGCCTCCCGCATCTATCCTGCTAAATATCCTGATTTGGCCGACGGGTTATAGTAGCCGATGCCCTGCTGACATACTGTCGCTTTTCAGAAATTGATTTGGACGCTGGGAACCGGACTCTGCGCGCCTTCGAACTTTGTGGCCTACACCGACGGACCTCCGCAGCCTTGAGTCCCTGAAGTACCCAGGTGGCAATTGAACAACAGCGGCTGCTGGCATCCATCTGTCGCCCCTGTGGTACTTTCGGTTTCACTTTGGACTCATCATCCACTGGGATTCACCGTCTGCTGCGACTGTTGACCTCGCTCTGCGGCTGGCCCTATGTCTCTTTGGCCCTCATCCCTGCCTTTGTTGGTTGGTGTCTTGGGGAGCCATTCTCACCAGATCTCGAACGGCCCGGCTGGGCTCGCTCATTGGTATGACTGGCAGGCCGGATAGTGAGAAGAGAGCCACCAGGGGCACATTCCGAGGAGGTGCAGCCCAGTCTAACACTATCGACCGTTTTGCCCGCCCGAAGGGATTCCCAGGTGGGGTGGGCAAGGTTTCGGATGAGACTGGAGATGGCTCTCCTGGAATGGAAGACCTGACACTGCGGGATGTCATGGGCGCCATTGCCGGCGTTAAGACTTCAACGAGCAAGCAATATGAGACCCTGGTTTCAAAAATAGACACGGTTGCGATTGAAGTCAACCTTATTAGAACGGACCTTGCGAAAATCAACGAGCGGGTCAAGTCGCTGGACATTAAAACTGCAAGCCTCACGACGGATGTGTCGGATCTACAAGCGGAGGTTCGTACTCTCCGATCATCAAATGACTTGTTTGTTCGCCGGCTGGCCGATTTTGAAAGCCGTGCCAGGCGTAACTACGTTTGTATCATTGGTGTTCCGGAAAGTTCCTCAGAGCTCTCTATGGACCTTTTGGTGGAGGATCTTGTGTTGAACCATCTCGCGCCGAAGGGACTTAGCAATTTTTTCACTGTGGAGCGTGCTCACAGAGTCCCGGGTGGTAGCCCTAAACTGGGCGCCGCGCCGAGGCCTATTATTGCCAGGATTTTCAATTTTCGTGATAGAGATGCTATCCTGCAAGCATCGCGTATCAACGGACCTACGAAATTTGATAGTGCATCGATCAACTTCTACCCAGATTTCATGCAGGCGGTGCAGAAACAGCGTATGAGCTTCACTGGTGTTAAAAGGCGCCTCAGGGACATGGGACTAAAACATGCCATGCTCTTCCCAGCTCGCTTGAGGATCCAGTACGAGGAGCGTGTGCTCTTCTTTGACCGCCCTGAGGTTGCAAGTGACTAGCTGGACACTTTGCCCACACATCATGATGGACAAGATCGGTCGACTGGAGCCGAAAGCGGCCTAGAGGAACGGGCGGAGTGAGCCCTTACCGGCGGGCCATCTATCAAGACTTTCAGCGGGGGTTTGATTATTATTTTCGTATGACCTGTTGATTACTAGGGGGCGGGAGGGCTCGGGATTCTTCCTCCTCTGAGGGGTCTTTTCTCTCTTTCCGTAGATTAGTTTAATGGGGAGACAGGCACACTGCAAGTTGGGGTGGCTTTCGGGTCTAACGCAGGGGTGCAGGGTGGGGGGGGTGTGTTTTGCGGGTTTCCCGGGGGGGGGGTGGAGGGGGGCATTTTTTTCTATTTGTTTATCCAGAGGGTCTGTTTTGCTGCATATTTCGATCACTGTGTCTGTTTCCTTTGGGGGGGGGGGGCATTGCTCATGCTCTGGGAATGGGGGGTAGGGGGCTACGGGTGTTAAGTTGGAATGTTAACGGTCTGGGTGACAGGATTAAGCGGGGGATCGTTTTACAGTATCTGAAACGTCTTTCACCTGATGTAGTACTATTGCAGGAGACACATCTTATAGGAAATGCTTGCCAGGCAATGAACAGAAGGGGATACCGCTTGGTGGCGCATTCAGGATTCACTACTGGATCGAGGGGGGCGGGTGTTATGGTTCGGAGTTCCCTCCCCCTGGAGATAGACGATACTGTGTTAGATGAAAGAGGCCGGTACGCTGCCATTACAGGTCGCTGGGAAGGGAAGACTATCTCTATTCTTTCTGTACATGTCCCACCGGGTTTACAGTCTGTTACATTTGCTGATCTGGGTAGGGTGGTGTTGAATTTCCCATTAGGTATGATGGTGGTTGGTGGGGATTTCAACTCGGTTGTTTGTGGTAGCGAAGATAGTCACCCACCCCAGACTCTTTTGAGGTCGCAGTTATGGATGAGCGATTTCCTGAATGCATTCGGTTTGGTAGATTGCTGGAGGCACTTACACCCTGGGCAGGCACAATATACTTTCTACTCGGGGGCACACGGAAGTCTCTCTAGGCTCGATTATATCCTATTACCAGCGGCGCAGATGGTCTCTGTGAGGGAAATTCGCCATCTTGCTCGGGGGATCTCGGATTACTCGCCTCTCTGGCTTACGATAGATGTACAATTGGAAGCCGGAGGCCGGGTTGCCCCAATTAACCCCTGGCACCTACATCATCCGAAAACAAGGGCTGAGGTAGTTAAGTGTGTAGACCATTACTTTGCGGAGAATGCTGGGTCGGTGTCCTCTTCGGTGTCCCTGTGGGAGGCCTTTGATTGCTAGCGCGAGAAAGTGCAAAAATGAGGAGATGGTGAGATTGGAGACTGAAATTGCATCGTTGGAAGAGGAGTTGGGATCTGAAGTCACACCCGAGGGTTTGCATGTTTTGGCCCTTAAACAGGCCGATTACAAGGCGCTGGTGACAGATGCGGCGAGGATGATGAGTCGTGAGCAACAGGGGCGTTTGTACGACGTCGGAGATAAGGCTGGGAAGTTGATTGCGTGGCTGGATAAGAGAGAAAGGCTGAATCGTGTGGTGCCTGTTGTGGTGAATGAGGACGGTGAACGAATCGTGGACCCGGAGAGTATAGTCGCAGTGTTTGCTCAGCACTTTCAGAAGGTTTACTCGCCGGTTTCCGACAGGCCTGAGGAGGATTCACACTTGCTACTTAGATATCGCGTTGCCTAGCCTCTTGGAGTCTGATAGAGAGCTTATGGAGGTAGGTTTTTCTACTGACAAAATAGCACTCGCTATTCGCTCCCTTCGTTCAGGGAAGGCCTCTGGTCCGAATGGTCTCCCGATAGAGCTGTTTAAATTGTGTCCGGATAAAATGGCACCATACCATCGCCAAATGTTTTTGGAATCGCGCGATCTTGGGCTTTTTCCCCCGAGATCAGCGATTGGCTTCTATTGTTGCTATTCATAAGGATGGGAAGCCTCGTGATCAATGTTCTTCATACCGGACGATTTCACTCCTGAACGTCGAACCCAAGATTCTGGCAAAACTCCTGTCGAATCGTTTGATCACAGTTATTGGCGATCTGATACACCCAGATCAATCCGGGTTTATTACTCACCGAAATACGGCTCTCAATTTACGCCGCCTCCATGGTGTGCTTGCAAGGGCGGGGTCGCTTCACGAGTCGGCCATTTTGGTTTCGTTGGATGCCTCGATGGCCTTCAACACGATTGAATGGCCGTATCTGTGGGCGGCACTTGCTAAATTCGGTTTCGGGCCTCATTTTATCGGCTGGGTTAAACTCCTTTACGAACAGCCAATGGCCCAAGTGGTCGTAAACGGCAGGGCTTCGGAGCCTTTCGTTCTTGGCAGAGGCACGCGACAGGGATGTCCATTATCACCGCTCCTTTTCGCGCTTGCTCTTGAGCCCCTGGCAGCGTGGCTTAGGTGGGAACCGTCGCTAAAGGGCATTAGGTGGTCCCCTGATTTTGAGGACCGTATATCCCTATACGCGGATGACATCCTGTTATATCTTACTTCCCTTCGTAAGTCCCTGGGAGTGCTGTTCGACGTATTGCGCTCCTTTGGAAGAAATTCGGGTTTAGCCATCAATTGGTCTAAATCCTGTATCTACCCGCTCACTGCGGAGATACCACTGTTGCCCCGTTACTGTCCGATACCAGTATCGTATGACGGCTTTAAATACTTAGGGATCTATACCTCCCTGGACTCAGCCGTACGATATGAGAAGAATCTGCTCCCGCCGCTCCGCCGGCTCCGATCTGACGTAGTGGCATGGTGCGGATTGCCGATGTCCCCGGTTGGGAGAGCGGCCTTGTTTAAAATGATGTCCCTCCCTCGCTTTTTGTATGCTCTTCAGAACACGCTTGACCTGGTGCCTGCAAGTTACTTCCGGGAGATCGAGGGCCTCCAGAGGAAACTGATATGGGGCAGGCAACCTCGCATTGCGCTGGCGTAACTGACCCTACTCTGGTACGACGGTGGTATTGGGCTGCCTGACATTAAGAGGTATTACTGGGCGTCGCAACTTAGTGTCATCAACCATATAATGTATGGCCCGGTCCCTAACCCGGCATTTGAGATGGATAGATGGCAGCTCCCGGGAGGAGATTATAACAGGGCGTTGTACTCTAGGTCGGCGGGAAAGTCTTTAACGGGACCCACCAGGGTTGCGGTACGAGTGTGTGGCGCGGCGACGGCTGCCACGGGGTGGGCAGATCGGCTGACCAGAGCTACTCCGCTTTATGCGGCTGAGCGACTGGGATGTCTTTGGAGAACGAAGGGGCTTGACAAGTGGGATCTCATAGGGATTAGCAAGGTGGGGGACATCTGGGTCAAGGAGAGGATTAAATCTTTTATGGAACTCCAACAAGAATATAGACTGAGCGATAGGGAGCACTTCCGCTACTTGCAGGTTCGCCACGCACTCGTATCAGTCTTCCCTGTCGGTACTGATGTCCCGGAGTCCTCTTCCCTTGGAAGACAGGGTGCTTGACGGGCATGTCCCGGATAGCAACATCTCCCTTATTTATAAAAAGCTGATTAATAAATCGCTCAGATCTTCTGGTGCGGCTTCGTGAGGCCTGGACCGGTGATGGGCTGGAGCTGGACGATGAAGATTGGCAGGCTGCGATATCCTCTCCTAGGGAGGTGGCGATTCCGGCGCATCTCCGACTGGTGCAATTGAAGATTCTACACCGCGTGTATGTCACGGGTCCACGTTTGCTGCGTATGGGTTATTCTCTGGATGGATTGTGTAGGCGTGGCTGTGGTATGCTTGCTACTTTTCTTCACATTCTGTGGGAATGTCCGGAAGTGGTGGAATATTGGAAACAAGTGCATGAGGTTATGGATGAAGTCACAGGTGTTTCGCTTTTGCCAGAGGCCTGGAGATGTCTGTTGAATGTGTGGGAGCCGAATAACTATAGCATAGCGCAGACTCGATGGGCCTTGCCTCGGCAACATGATTGCGAAGAGAGACATTGCCCAGCTGTGGGGGTCTCCACGTGCGCCTCTGGTTTCCACTTGGGAGGACAACATGGATTGGTGCAAGTTCCGAGAGAAAACTGTGCACATCGCCCGTGGACGACTTAAGAAATGGGGAAGGATATGGGGTCAATGGAACTCTTATCGTGGAGAAATCTGTACCCCCCTCTTTGTAGAAACGAATGTCATCCCTCAGTCCCCGTGACCAACCATTCCATACGTCTGTCCTGCTGTTTTTCACCTGATTGTCCGACCCTGACCCCTTCATTCCCCCACTTCTGTTTTCATATCCTTTTATAGTTGTCATCTTGAGTCGCTCCCCCTGCTATCTGGAACAGTCACACACCTTACACACCACCTCGGGATTAGGTTGTTTTGTTTTTAAAAAATAAAAAATGTGAAACCTTTCAATTATCCTCTTTCCACTTCAAGGAGATCGTCTGGGTGTATTTTATTTCTGCTGGACCCCCGGGTTGCCGGCTGATGAGCTGTGTATTACTGATGGAATTTGATGCTCGCTGTTACTGACCGGCCCCTGTGGTTGTAGGTCTGTATTTGTATTGCTCTATCAAAATAAAGGTTTTCCAAAAAAAATGATGAGTGTCCTCATGTAATGCAACTGGTGCTATGAAAAGTGCGCTGATACCCAATTTGGGTCAAGTTCGCACTATGTAAAACTCTGCAAAATAAATAAAAATTAAAAGCAAGCACTTCACAGCTCATTTAACTCTGTACACTACCACTCAAAAACGTCAAGTGATTTGATCAATTGAATGTAATCGCACTCTCCTGAGCAATCAAAACCAGGCAGAAATCTGAACAAACCTTTCTGACAGTGTGCCGCTGGCCTGAAAGAAATGCAAATACTTTACATTGGCACATTAACTCATTGCACACATTGCATTTATTTCACAGGCCAGCAACACACTGGTAGAAAGGTGTCTTCAGCTGACTAAGATTCCCCAGCACATGAGATTCCCGAAATTAACCGTCTGGGATGTTTTCTTTTATCAAATGAAGAGCGCGAGACCCCCTTCCCATGCCTTCACGGCCCCCTGGGGGTAGCGCCCCACAGATTGAAGACCACTGCCCTAGGGGGGTCATCTGCAACCAGTGTGTGGTGAGCGCTTTGTTTCATGACCCTTTGAGTCCTAGGAGTGGGACTCCCAATTTGCCTGGTGCCATGGGCTTTTCCAGCCCCCATTGAGAAGAGCGTTCACCTGGCTCTATACCCCCCTGGTCCTGTGAGGAACCCGGTGCCTGGACACCCATTGCCCTCTGGGGCGCTGGTGTCGCTGATCCACGGTGGATTTTGTGAGGCCAGCACAGTCTCTTGCAGCGAGACCGGCGTGAGGAGAGAGGCCTTCGAGGGAGACGCTCCAGCTGCGAGCCGTAAGTCAGGCACAGCTTACCAGATTGTAGGCAGGCCCAGCTGAAGGAAACTAGGCCAGAGCGGAAGGCAGGCAACTCCGTACCCGATTCGAGGCGGGGCTCACCGTGAGAGAATGGAGAGCCCCTGCTTCTGCTTTGAGGCTGTTGTGGGCGCTTTTCCATTTTTCTTCTAGAACCCGAGAAGGGGGCTCCAACTACGAACTACTGCCATCACAGGAAGTCAGGCGTATGGCCTGGGTGTGGCTCTTGCTGGGCACGACGCACCAGCATCAGAAGAGGAGGAAGTCAGGCGGTGACTGCCTGGACGTGGGCAGGGCCCACAAACGTAGGGGAACTCTGAGTCGGAGCCTCGTGGGCTCCGTGTTGCAGACATCCCAACTTGCTCCCACAGGAGTATAGTCTCCCGCTGAGGAGACCGAAGAGTCCCGGTGAGTGTGGCTCAATATTGAAGCAATGTTGGCGCTCCCGGAGGCACCTGGATGCCTGGGCCGATTTCTCTTGGGGAAAGTCTTGTTAGAGTCCCGGAGTCTGGGTCAATAGGCACCGTGGTGCCAAGCCTAATTCTCCAGTTGCACCGCAAGAGAGAGCGGGCAACTGCGGCATTGGAGAGCAATTTTTAGATCCTTAGCTCCAGAGCAAGGGCTTTAAAAAGGCACGGTTAGTGCCCGTGCTTGGTTTTATTTCCCAGCTGCACCGCGAGAGCACGGGCAGCTGCAACGTGGTGGGCCAAGTTTGTTGTATAAGCCCCAGAGTGAGGCTCTCCAGGCACAGTGGTGCCAAAACCCATTTCCTACAGTTGCCCCGCCAGACAGAAGGCAGCTGCAACAAAGGGGGCATTTTGGTTTTTATGATGAGGATGGGTTGAGTTACACTCCCCCCGCCCCCAGCGCATTGCACACCTTGGTTGCCCTGACATTTGGGACAAAGGGCCTATGGGCCCCAGTGAAAGGTCAGTTTGCCTGGGGTCATTTTTATGGTGAGGCCCAATGAGATGGTATCATGTGTTTATGCCTAATATGAGGATTGCATAATATGTTTATGCTAATGTGATGTCTATTGCAAATGTCATGCTGTGATGTTTAGGCCCAATGAGATGGTATAACGTGCTTATGCCTAATATGATG
This sequence comes from Lissotriton vulgaris, assembly GCF_964263255.1. Taxonomy (NCBI): domain Eukaryota; kingdom Metazoa; phylum Chordata; class Amphibia; order Caudata; family Salamandridae; genus Lissotriton; species Lissotriton vulgaris. The sequence continues at coordinate 540,185,666 of NC_141694.1, read as the reverse complement.
ATTGCATAATGTGTTTAATTGGATGCCTAATGCAAATGTCATGCTGTGATGTTTAGGCCTAATGAGATATTATGTGTTTATGCTTATGATGTTTTATGCCTATGATGTTTTATGCCTAAGGTGATGATGCTAAGTACAGTATTTCGCCAGTAGGTACTGGTAGTGTTTTATTTTTCCTTCTTTTGCTTTGTGATGGTTCTGACAGTGGTCTGATTGGCCCGGTCATGTATATAATCCCCTGTGAATAATGCCTAGTGCCAGTTGGCACAGTGTATATGTGGGATTATGATTCTAATGTGTTTTGGTAATACAAAGGCTATTTTTTTATATAACCTTGGGTGGAGTTTCTTTTGTGGTGTACCTAGTGTGTTGCGCAAATGCTTTACACATTGCCTCTGGAATAAGCCAGACTGCTCGTGCCAAGCTACCAAGGAGGTGAGCATGGGTTATCTTCGGTGTGTAACTCCCTTGCCCTGACTAGAGTGATGGTTTCTGCCTGGCATAGGCGTTGCCTAGCCAACCAGAAATCCCATTTCTAACAATGGCGTTTTTCATATAAATGTGGCACAACTAAGTTGCATTAATAAACACTTCTACATATAATATTAAACTTGTTTGAACTAAAATTATGTTAGTTCATTTGCGTACTGGATCCATCATAAAAATCACTAATCATTATTAATCACAAAAATAAAACCCCAGAAAACCTCTGCCACATGTTTATTGGAAATAATAGGTCAGCTGCACTGTCGAGGCAGATCTAATAAATAAAAATAATATTATTAATTGAATGCAACAAAAATAAATAAACACAAACAAACATACGTGCCAAGGAATCCCGTTCCCCATAAAACGAAAAACTCATGAAATACATTCACTGATAGCAGAAGGAAAATAAAAGGTTTGGGTATGATGCTCACATATTTAAAAAGACGTTAGTGTGTCACAAATGTAGGAAACCTACATTTTTACTTTAAGATTATCATTATGTTTCAGATCCTGAAATAATGAGCATAGCGGTTCAGAGAACACACAAACCCAGCCTAAAAACTCTTATAATGGAAGGAATACGTACAAATGGCATTTTGATATTATTGTGTGTTTATAATTTCTCTCTCGCGGAACCATTAACAAATGTGATTTTAAAAGGCTCGGTCTTGAACTTGGCTAAATTTACCATAAACCATCTCTCTTGCCGCCAGATTGAACCCGTTGAAACAAAACAGCTGAACTACATAACCTACACATTATGTATTTATTTGTCTGTCATGCAGAAGTAATCGGAGATGAAAACAATGTACAGAATTAACTTACAGTAAATGTATTTAGGCACTAACCAAAAAAGCTGGTATCAAGCAAGTTGCTTACTGACCAAAATAGTGTGCGTTTCAAATGCAATTGTGGGCTTGGCTTTAACTCCTCCAACAGTGGCTATACAAAGAGCAACAACCTACCTGGAAAACCACACCTACATAAAACTATCCTATATAAAGAAAAGTGCTGTCGGACTCACTTAGTTGCATTGATGGCATGGGTGAACAAATGGGAAAATGTGGGTGAAAGCGAGCTCAACACAAGTGGTCAACTGAGGTGCAGTTTGCCCCCTCAGCCTGCTCCATCTCATCAACATCCCTCCCAAGCTCGACACAAGAGGAAAACCCACAAAATCCTAGTACCTCAAAGAGGCTCAGGTTTTCTACTGTAAGCCCCCATCCCTCTGCCACCCCCCCCCCCCCAAATAAATCTGCTACTATATTGAAACATTAGCTGGGCGCCCAACATTCTAAATGCCTCATATCAGAAAATTCATGCTCCAACCTGCACATAACCTCCGCAATATATACAGGATAAAGTATCCTTTGTCATAAATTAGAAAGGTACTTCAAGTCAACGACCATGGCCATATAAAGGAACAAGGCCAAAGGCAGAGTTCCTTTCTAAAGTTGTGGAACTCCTCTGGGTACTTTGTGTCTTATAATACATGGTCACACCATCATTTTTCCGTCAAACGACTTAAATCCTTGGTGCGTACTTCATACATAGGAAAAAAAATGAAAAATAAATATAGAATTACTAGTGCAAAATTAAGCACATCAAAAAAGCGGTTAGATATTTTTTTTTTGCTAAAATATATTAGAATCAGTTTAGTACAAATCAGTTTTTTTTTTTTAACCGCATCGCTGCGGCGGCTTTTCCCGCTGTGTGCGGCAATTTACGAAAAGCCACGTTACGTGACGAGCTCAGCTCGTCATCCGCACACGACTACCGTGGCTGATGACGAACTGAGCTCGTCATCAGCCATTTTGAGAAATTACTGTTGGCGTACAAGGCACAAGCTTTTACTCTTCCTCAATTATTGTTGTCGGGGTAAGAAGTGTATAGTACCTTATTAGTCACATGCGTTGCTCTGGCTGCGGATGGTTACGGTAGTGTTGGGTAGAGCATTTTTGGGACCTACCAGTGTTGTGTACATTAGCTAAATTGGTGAATGCAAATGATTTGCTTGGGGCGTGTATGAGACCATTGGAGACCTGTACCACAATGAGAAATGTATTCGTTTTGGAGGTGGCCAGGAGGCCTTTGGATTAGGAAATAGGCAATTATTAATGCACTCTAGCATAGCTGTCATAGCTCAGGAAATATGGACCAAGTTCCCTGCTACTCTGCCAACATTACTTCGGTTCCAAAGGTGGTTAGAGCTAGGAGGTAGGGGGGGCGTCACTTGGTTTCGCATTTCTATAAAGCCATGATGGAGCCAAAACTCCATTTCCATCCAGGGCTGCTTGGGAGGAGGAGTTGGAGCACCCTTGGAGGATTTGCAGAGGGGTAGGTCCTGTACCCAGGTCCAGCCGTTTTCCCATAATGCCGGATTTAAATTAGTTCACTTCAAATTCTTGCACTGAACGTATGTAACAAGTGCTGCTCAACAGAATAGACCCAGTGGTTGCATCAGTACCAGGCTCCGGTGGTAACTTTTCTACATCTTGCATGGTGCTGCTCACTTGTGCACTCATTCTGGACATCTGTTGTGGCCAGAGTGGCTACTGTAGTTAGTGCGCCAATAGTAATGGATCCGATTGCTTGTTTGCCGGGGGATATTTGGCAGTGTAAGGATAAAAAGAGATGGAGTTTAAATTCCTGCATCTGCGATTGTTACGGTCTAAGACACGAGTGACAATTACCTGGATGGGGCAAGTTGGGCCTAGTATGGAAGGTTGGGTGAGGGAAGTAAATGAGTGGGCAGTTGCACACGAAGGTCATCTGAAAAAGTGTTGCGATGATGAAAAGATGGAAGAGGACTTGCAGGTTTGGAGGGAGAAGCTGAATATATGTTTGTAAAGCCAGGAGGTTACATTACAATGCTTAAGTATTAATGTGGGGCGTGAACTGCGATACCCTACTGCTCCATATCAACTGCTTGGGGATGGCTGATGTTTCTTGTTGCTTTCTTTTTCTGTGTATTATTGCTTTGCATTGAAAAAATAAAAAGGTCTATAAAACAAAATACAAGGATTCAGGGATGGGTGGAGTTTAGATGTAGAAAGGGGGTTTTAGACTTCAGCAATAAGTACTTCAGGGTGATGAGGAGTTCTTAAGGGTCAAAGATGGCTGGTGCTTAAGGGTGATGAGGGGGTTTTAGGGTTCATGGATGGGTGGAGATTGGCTGTGCTGAGGTGTTTTAAGGGTCTGATGGAGTGAGGTTTAGGCATACAGGAGTTTTCTAGGGATCAGGAATGGGTGGAATTAGGGGTAGCGAGTAATTTTATGGTTCAGGGATGGTGGATTTTTGGGGTAGGAAGGGCTTTTAGGTTTCAAGGAAGAGTGTAGTTTAGGTGTATTGAGGGATTTTAGCGGGCAGGGATTGATGTGTTTTGGGGTAGTGAGGGGTCAGCAATGGGTGGTGCTGGATCAGCAAATTAAAAGCATCTGAAGTAATCGTTTGACAATGTAGAAGATAAATATGAAATCATGTCCCCTGAAGTAAAGCACTGACATATCTCTAAAAAAAAACTGTTTTTGAAAGTAAGACTTGCAACTATTGTATTTACACTTAAAAAATAAACATGCAAAAGTTAATTTTGACCAAAAAAAACATTCTATGAATTGGTTTCTACGAAAAGACAAATGGCATTCATTCTGAAAACTATCATTACAGAGTTTAGATTAAATGGCCCGGCCAGCACTGCTTTATTTGCCGTTGTTATCTTAAGTTTAAGTCTGTTTTTATGAAACATGGTTTTCAAAAGGAGTTTCTCATTCTGAAAAGGGCTATCTGGACTTACATTTTTATGGGCGTTTTTATCAAGGAATTTCATGTTATGTACTTCTATGATTTACTGTACCTAAATCAAATAACTAATTTTGAATGAATGACTGAGTATTGTAGCGGACGTTACACATTTTTTGCTACCTCAAAATGTTAAATAATGCACAAAAAAAGTACCATAATCACTCTTGGGCATTCTGGTACCACCGAAATATAATCAAATCTGCGGAGATGTTTTGGTACTGCCCCATTTATTTATCCAACTGTGGTGGGAAGTTACAACAAGGGCAGTTTTACTGCACAGCAACCACACAATGAGGAATTGTAACACTACACACATATATTTTTTAACATCCCTTTCGAAGAGTAACAGTGTTGTACTATTCAAATGATAGCTGCATTCCAAAGAGTGGATAGTAACGCCATACTCAAAGAACATCAGGACTGGTTAAATAGTCGGAAACTGTCCCATTAAAACATGGGATTCCTACTGGAAAAATTTAGACCTTTCCCACTGAAATAAAGGGATACTCCTATGAAGTACAGTTATTATCCCATTAAATGGATGGCTGTCCAGCTGAGAAGTATTCATGCAGCTGAACTTAAAACAAATCAGCCCTGCTAAGACATGCCAACACTGTCCCAATTACAATATGACAGCACTTGTGAGGGACAACTAATGTTCATGAATCCTGCTGAAAAGTGCGGTCTCTGTCCGATTCAAAGTAAGGCATCCCTCCTTGAAATGGCCATACAGCCAACTTCTCGCATCCCCGGAGAAGCGTGCCGCATCTGAAAGATCTTCACGTCTTTATTTCTTTGCACCTGAACTTTGCCACATTTCCCTCTGTGACATTGCTTGTTGTGGAAGCGCAACGCAACCTAAGGTACATTTACGCAAAGTATTGCATCTAAGAACTGAACTAAGCTTAATCTACCATCTTAAAGTAACAGTATTGTGTATTATTGTTGTTTATGGTCTTGTGGTAAATCTATATAAAGTATACTTATTTTTATATAAAACCTTGTGTGGTGTCCATCTGTAGTGTTGTCACTGGGTTACTGTATGTTGTCACAAATGCTTAACACACTGCCTCTGAGATAAGCCTGTCTGCTTGTGCCAAGCTACCAAGGGGGTGAGCATGGGTTACTTTAGGAGTGTAATCCTCTTATCCGGACTAGAGGCAAGGGTCCCTATTCGTCACAAGTACCTACCTGTGCCAACCAGAGGCCCCCAAATCTAACATGCCCTCTTTCAAAGGGTGGGATTTTCAGAATTGTAACTTTAAATCTGCCTTTACCATTAAAGAGGATTTTAAATTAAAATTCATTTGAGGCTGAAGAGCAAAGCTTTATCAGCTCCCAATCCAAACTCTGCACTTAATACATTTAATAAGGTAACCGAGGGCTAGTCAACAGGAGGGATAGGCCTCACAGAGAAAAAAGACTTTAGGAGTTTTTCACTGACTGACTTATAAATCACCCTTAAGGTAGACCCAAAAGGCTCAGATGGTGGGGTGCATTGTATTTAATAAGTAGGACATGTGCGTTTACGTTTCATAAGTGTCAAAATGAAAGGGTTAGGTCTGGTAAAAGGTTAATTTTACCAGGTCGAAATGGCAATGTAAAACTGCACACACATAGCAGTGGCTGGCCTGTAGACATGTTTTACAGTGATACTCCTCAGCCTGGGACGACTCCTGGTGGCCGGCCACGCTGGGAGATGCAGACACCCACCAACCTGGGGTTCATCCTGGACTCACTCAATGACCCAGCAAGTCAACACAGTCTCCCCCTCCTGCTTCAACACCCTCCGCATGCTGCACAAGATCTACACCGGAACCAGAAGAACGGTCACCCAAGCCCTTGTCAGCAGCAGGCTGGACTACGGCAACGCCATCTACGCAGGAACCACGGCCAAGCTCCAGAGAAGACTTCAACGCATACAGAACGCCTCCACTCGCCTCATCCTCGACATACCTCGGCACAGCCACATAACAGCCCGCATGAGACCTGCACTTGCTCCCCATCAACAAGAGGATCACTTTCAAGCTCCTAACCCACGCTCACAAAGCACTCCAGAACACCGGACCAACATACCTCAAACTACTCAGCTTCTACACCCCGAACCGCCAGCATCGCTCCGCTGACCTCGCCACAGTTCCACGAATCCACCGGACAACCACCGGCAGCAGATCATTCTCTCACCTCGCTGCCAAGACCTGGAACACCCTCCTCATCCACCTGCGACAGACCCAGGACCTGATGACCTTCAGGAGACTTCTCAAGACCTGGCTGTTCGAGCAGTACCTGCACCCCCCATCACCCCCTCAGCACCAGGAGACAGTCACAGTCGAGTAGTGCGCTCTACAAATGTTTGATTGATTGGTACTTCAGTGGGTGACATAATGAGTGCTGCTATCCACCAGTAGCAGTTAATTTACAGGCCCCTCAGTACATGTAGTATAATTTACTGGGGGGGATTCACAAGTAAATTAAATGTACCAATCAGGTAGGAATTTGATAATTTTAATCATGTTTTTAGGGGGCGAGCACAAGCACTTTTCCCATTCGTTGGTAGGGAAAAACTGCACAGAGTCCTAATACCACCAAAATGGGATCAGCAGCAGAAGGCTAAAGGCTGGGGTGACCCTGCAAAGACAGGCAGGTCCTAAAGAACCATTGCCATATTCTTGCATATTGTTTCCCTCACTACTTGTGGTTGTGCCAAGACGGTCTGCAGAATAAAATACATAATTTGCCTGTGTGTTTGCTGTGGAGAGGGCAAGAAGAAACTGGGTTTTAAAAAGTTAACATTTGGCACTTAGAGACTAAAATGCTGTTTTGTGCTGCCCCTCCCTCCCTCCCTCCCACCCCACCACCCAAGGCTATTTCTAAACACGTCACTTCTAGTGCCATTCAACTCTTAAGTAATTCCCAACAGTAAATATTTTGGAACCAGAAAGCTTGATTACATAAGCATTATGACCCTCTCCTGAGTGCTTTACTAGAGGTCAAAGTTTTCTGCCGAGAGATTTAACATGTTTACTAAGCAAATCCTATCCATCAAGTAATGCATTCAGTAGACGAGAACGAACAAAAAGTATAAATAAAGGCAAAATAAATAATCATTTTAATTCATTTTACTTCAATTCCACATTGAAATTTAGAAACGTGCTGTAAGTGGGTTTGAACGTGCATTAGGAAGTCTCCGCTGTGCCAACTGCAATTAATTTTATACAAACGATGAAACAAAAAAAATAGCATCTATACGAACATCTGCCTCCCTTGTAAATAAACAGGACAGTCCCCCCTAATGGGTGTGGGAATGTTTATGATGCTGTATAAAGACTCTTCGGCGTCTGGGTGGTTCTGTGAGTACACACTGCCGCCCACGGCATTGGATAATTAGGGCTTAGTGGCGGCTTGCATGCAAACACGCAAGTTTGGCAGGGGTTTACGACAAGCCGTATAAGCGAGAACGCTGGCCAGACTGTTCATGAACTGGAAAAGAGCAGACCCGCAGTGAATAACGGACACACAAAGCTCGGCAGATCTAATCGTTCCCACCACGCACAGTCTACCCCCTGCGAACACGAGTACAAAAGGCACTCTAGCACACAATGAACTATTCTTGTGAGAAAGGAGAGCATGCATAAGGTTACAACGCCGATATTTTTATACATCGTCATGCGGTAGCGTAACATATATATTTAGATATATAGATTAGTATGCGAACGCAACAAAAGGGGGAGTTATAAACTAATAAAACTAAGACAATATGCCACAATATCTAATATCTAATCAGGCTGCCAACCACAGCTACTCGGACATAAAACATCTCAGACCAGGAGGTTAAATACACTAAACGAAATGAACAAATGAACTTCTAAAGTCATTTTTCATCATCAGAAAAAAGCAAGCCCAAGAACTGCCTATGCAATGAATACTTCACCTTTTATAAAAATTGCCAACGGGAGACAGATCGACTATAATATCTAAACGTACCCCCTCCCCCCCCCCAAAATCGTTAGGGAGGTTGTTTTAACGTGCAATTAATTGTCTTGAGCTCAGACAGTGCTCATTTGTCCAAACAGCGGAATGCTTGTCCACAACGGCACTTTCTAGCTTCCAGATGCACATATACACCGCTCCATACTCTATGAATAAAATATGTAGCTAAAAAAGGCCAGATATTCAAGAGCTCAGCCGTTTTTAGTATCAAAACAGCAGTGTTGACAAGCACTAGAAAAGACTGATAAAGACCCAATATGTATTTACATCTTTAGGGAGTGGGTTGGAACACAGCGCTCAGCTACTCCTAGTGCTCGTGCTAGTGATCAGACTTTTCCGACATCAAGGGCTTGAACGGCAGGGTATGAGGGACTATTTTACACATAAAAAGTGAATACAACCATCACGCTTTTTGTCACATTCCTTCTTTAACTAGGGACATGGAGCCTCAGGCAACGCACATCTGGGTACACAACCCTAAAATGCACACATATACTAAGCCTGATGTGACTAAAAGTCTCAGGCAACACATCTCGGGGTACACAACCCTAAAACGAACTCACCTGACGGGACCTGAAGTCTCAGACAATGCATTTCAGGGTGTACAACCCTATGCCGTAGTACATTACTCTGCAATCATTCAGTACAACAAAACACTACGCCCCCGCACAAGCGTATCATAATGCACTTGATCAAGAAATTAACAGAATCAACAAAGCATCTTAATAAAAATAGTGACGCACTCCGACACGTGTACAAACAAAACAGTGGCAGCAAATGAAGCATGGCACACAACAGCATACAAATGGGCAGCAAATTAATTATGACCAAAAAGAAACACAATGGCAGCAAATAAGTCTCTGGTGAGCGATCTCTCACCCGAAGTTCTTTATCAAATACTGGATGCTGCAGACAAGCTCCCTGTTTCAGAGCATCTCCTTGCCACTTCATTTCCGGAAGGTCAATGGGCTTTTAAAGGTATATTGTTGTTACACTGTGAATACACTATACATATTACTGTTCCGAGATGTCAACTCGCTGGGGAGATACATTTTGTACATTTTTTGCAAGGGTATGTGAGCCACATTTTAGTGGCATTTTTCTTACTTTTCTTATTTTAATTTATCTTTCAAATGCTTAAGTTTTATTGTGGATAAGTGAATGCAAGTAGGGGCCAGTGGATGTATTAATCGATACATAAGTGCAAAAATAAATGAGTGCATGAGGAGTGAGTGCCTAAGTGCACCGGTAACCGAAGAAACACTGCCATGCTTTTTAATGCTTTTGTCATCACTCAAGGAAGAGTCTGATCCTAACAAGGCCCTCTAGAGGATTTTAGTTTATAGTACCACCAATGCCATTCAACCATCAGTAAATAGCACACCACCATCAATGCCCACCTACACAAATGCCAGTACTACCATTATCATCACAAGCAATTCCTATACCATTACTACTACTATCACCAGCACAATCGTTGCCAAGCACTTGCAAAGGAAAGGGTCCGATAAAACGTGCTACTGCAAGGGAACATAATTTCCGCATGTCTGTGTTTGCATATGTTGCCACAATAAACGCAGATGTATCGGCTTTGCCAATGTTTGTTCTTGCTAATCTTGTTCACTCTGAGCAGGAATAAGATTCAAAATAAGGACCATGACTTTCAATTCAGGATCCCCCACAATTAGAGCCGTAAATACGAAAACAAAAAGCAATTTTCTTCACTAGATAAAAGTTCCAAAAAGTTTCACACCAAGTCTAACAACTACTAGAATAGCATTACAAATACTACTGTTGTGTGAAGCACAGGAAACAATCTTTTATTCCCGGGGGCCCTAGGTGGCAGACACGCAAGATGGCCACACAAATGTGAGGCTCCTGCAGCCTAGCGTGGTTATCCTCTCATTTATCCTGCTTTAAGACCCCACAGCGGAGTTATACTACGGTCTGTTGGTGAACTAGACCCACTGAAGAATCGCTGTGAAAATTAGCAAGATTAAGTTTACCCTGCTCCTGCAGTGGATGCATGAAGATCCGGGCGAGGGTGGAGCGACGTGACTCCCCAGCACGGCCACCAGAACTACGCGAGACCACATCTCCATACGAGGAAGTTAGGCCCTGAGGCGCATATCGGGTGGAGGCAGCGGCCCGACTGCCTAATCAGCGCTTGCAGTTGTTATCTCACCGGAGACGCTGCCTACCTGCTGCCTGAGACGGTCTGAGCTGCAGCGCCGACGCGGAGGGTGGTAGGTGTGAGACGACGTGAGATCAGCACTGAGGACGCACTGTGCTCTCTTGCGGTGCGGCATGTATCGCCATTGATATCCTGAGTGGGGCTCTGGCGCCAGAGGACGGCCTGAAGCAATAGTGCTACTACTACTGACCTTTGAACTGGCGTACTGGCACTGGGCTGCTCGCGCATCGTTAAACTCTGTACCTGTGGGGCTCTGGGCACTGGAGGCCTCCTGCGGACGCTGCGCTGCCCTCACTGAACTGCGGGTGCACTTTCGGGAGCGAAGCTCGGCCTCAATTGTCACTGCTGCTAGGATGCGAGAGGTACCCGCTTCTTTGGAGACACAGCTCGCAGACATGACCCTTTCTCCCAGACGAGGCCCCCATTGGTGGTAGCTGGGGTCGAGGCAAGTGGACTCGACCCACCCGAGGTCGAGCGGAGCGGCCATATATCATTGCCCTCCTGTTGACTGTGTATAGGCGCCTGGGTTTCCTGGCGGGCGGCAGCTTGAGCCAGGTGCTGCTGGCCGCCATTTTGCGCAGTAGAAAACTGGAAGCGCAGTACATACCCTGATTCTTGCTGACCTGGGGAGCTCTTGTTGGATGTGGTGGCGCATAAGGAGGTGAGGCAGGCGACGGGACGGCTTCCGAGGGTGCCCGTTGATCTCCCCTCAGACTATGCTGGCTGAAGAGGTGGGACCTGCTTGGACGATATCCTGAGTATGACTGTATGCGGGTGATTGGAGGTGCGTCTGTAGTGTAGCCCACTGTCCTCTCTCGACTCATCGGACTGGCTTGAGTCCACTCGTGGCAGTGTAAGCGCCTGGGACGGAGAGACCTGACTACTCTAAACAGCTCACTGCTGGTTATCTGAAGAGGCTGAACTCTATCTAAGCTTGGGCGCACAGGGGACGTGCACTGTGATATATCCTATGTGCCGCTGTCTCTGCTACATTTGGGCCTCGGCAGCCATTGTGCGCCTAATATCCTTTCCCTGTGGAGTGCACGCGGGAACAGCACAGTAAGACAAGCAGTCCGTAAATACAGGACGCCATGGGCAAGCCAGAAACCAGTCAACCTAAATTTAACTTTGAGGCGGCAAAAAGGAGAACCCGTAACCTGCAAGACGACCAGGCTCTGGACGGGAGAGATTAAACACAGGCAGGGGTGACCACGCAGAACACTGATGTACAAAGTATACTTGAGGAGATGCGACAAGGATTAGCCACCATAGTGGACAAAGCAGACAGAATGTTGTCGCACACAAGCTGGAGGGACATGAGGACTGCATCAAGAAGGCGGAAGCGCGCAGTCGGAGCAATAATATTCACATCCTAGGTATTCGAGTCAACAAAGATGGAGAAATATGTTGAAAAACTGTTACTGTCATCAATTGGAGCTGAATCATTCTCCAAGCAGTTTATCATAGAGCGTGTGCATGGGTCTCTGGGGCCGACTCCGCCTCCGGGCAGCACACCAGGTCCCATCATTACAAGACTTTTGAATTACAGGGATCGGGACGTTGCACTTCTAGTGGCGAGAAGCAAACAAGCATTGAATTATTATGGCAATACATTCTCTATTTATCCGGACTTTACTCCCACAGTCCAAGAGGAAAGGCGTAAATTCATAGATGTAAAAACAAGCTACGATTGGCGCAGGTGGTTTATGCGCTACTGTACCCTGCACACCTCAGAGTCACTCACCAAGGCAAATAACGCGTTTTCACTAAGCCACAACAGGTAGAAGAGTTCCTCAAGCACTTGAAACGTGTGAATCGCACTAATGGGACACCAACGTCGTCGCTGCAGTCTTCTTCGCTGGGAGCGGAAGATGAATGAACTTTTGCATTGATTTGCACGGTCTACTGAGAGGCGGAGTGAGATGAAATAATAGTCTGTAGGAACCACTCTGTGGGTCAAAAATCCCTGTTCAGCTGTTGGGCCAATCTAAGATCTTCCTAACGCATGCTGGGCACCTTCTACCCCCAGAACCTACCTGTTCCATCTGAGGTGGACTTTTCGGGCGAGGTGCACCTGTGCTGCCACCTAGAGGGATCCCCCACGGGTATTCCCCTACTGATGGTCACTGCAGAACTCTAGCGGTGACTGTTTGGGTTATGACGTTTTTGTTGGGGACGGGGAGGGTGGGTGGGCGATCATTTCTGGAAAGTTGGGGCTGCTTCAGTGGGGGGGGGGTTTATGTGCAGATTGGTTTAGTTTGCGCATTACTTTTGTTGAGCAAGATGGCTTTATTTGCAAATGCATGTGGATGGCAAGATAAGTGTGTTTTGTACATGTGGCATTCAGTGTAGTGCTTCCATACATACACACATTTGCACTGGGCTGTGGCTCGGTTCAGAAGCAACAACCTCCGAATTACAGGTATTCCAGAGACCACAGCTATCTCAAAAATTGAAGTATTTGTGCCGGATCTCCTTCATGAGCCGTTTGACCCGCACCTGTCCCTAGTATTCGTGGTTGAAAGGGCTCATAGATCTCTATGCCCGAGGACCCCTGTCGGCAGAACGCCACAACCAATACTGGCCACACTTCTCAACTACCAGGACAGAGACCTTATCCTGCGTTTGGCAAGGGAAAAAGGAAAAATTAATCACAAAGGAAACAGCTTATCCTTCTACCAGGATTTTACTCCGGCAGTGCAGGCAGAACACAGAGAATTTCTCATAGCTCAGCGTATTCTCCTGCAGGCGCAGGTCCCTTACTCCCTGCTCTACCCGGCTAAACTAAAAGTCTTACACAATGGTACTGACCATTATTTCACAGGTGCTAAATCTGCGCTGAAATTCGCTAAACATGTCGGCAGTAAAAAGTCCAAAGATGCCTAAGTTGGAGAGGGACGCTCAGATGGCCGACTAAGTGACAATGATTGATATGCTGCCAGTCTGCTGCCTAGCCTAATTGTAGCATTTTAAAATGTGTTTTGGTGGTTATCATTTTCTGGCAAAAGAAGGTCAATCACGCGTGGTTCATTGTAAGTAAGTAGCTGCTTATTGAGAGGCGCGGGTTCCCAGCAGCCCAGGGGCGCTTAATATAAATGATACTTCCTTTTTCACCGGACTCCGCAAACTGCCTACCTGCATTACTCCCGGCCACCCTGTGAAAACAGGGGAGTCTGCCGGCTTTAACTCGCCTCCATGGGAAATATCCCTATATTCTGTTTGCAAGTTTTCAAAGTTGGTGCTGGGTAGGGTATGCTACAACCTGATTGGGGGGGTTGGAGTGGGTGGAGGGTGGAGGTTGAGGTTTGTTTGGTTTTATGCCAGTATGCTAATGTCGGTCGCTTTGGAGTTGCACACTGGAATGTCAATCAGATGCGGTGGTCGGGCATAAGATTTGGTGGTGAACATATCTTGTGGGAACACACACCAACGCATTGAACGTTCTTACGTGGAACGTTAGGGGGTTGAACGATTGGAGGAACGCCAGACTAGTGCATGCCTATCTAACAAGACACAACATTGACATCTGCTTTATGCAGGAAACATCTCAATGTGAAGCCGTCGAATTGGCTACGCCACAGCAGATGGGGACACACACATTCAGCTATTTATTCCAACTACGCACGTGGAGTGGCAATACTTATTCGAAAGGGGGTTGACTGGCAGGGAGACACTGCATTTATTGATCCTGAAGGGAGATGTGTGATTCTGAATGGGAGGTTGGGCGGTAGATCTATAATACTGGCAGCTGTTTATGGCCCAAATATCGATTTCCCCGACTTTTTTGGTGACATTTGGTCATGGGTAAGAGCACATGGCTGCCACACAATAATATGGGGAGGCGACTTCCAACGCCATACTTAATGAGGATATTGACAGACATGGCTCGGCTCGTCCCCTACATCCTCAGGCTGGTATGGCTTTACAAGATCATGTCTGACGGGGATCTGTTAGATGTCTGGAGGATCTGCCACCCTGGGCTCAAGGAGGGGACATGTATTTCTTGTGAGCACGCGGTCTGGTCCCGTTTAGATTTTTGGTCGGTGTCGCTGGATGTTGCCACCTGGACACTTGAAGTGAGCCATCTGGCGCGCTCGCTTTCGGACCATGCCCCGTTTGCTTAAATTGCCAGGCAGCCCACCGCGCGCTTTCACCTGGTGACTACCCCCACATGCACTACTGGACGAGGACTTCAAAGGAGGCGATCAGATCTGATGTTACAGAATATTTTGCTCTTAATTCTGGATCGGTGGACACGGAAGCCTCGCTAACGGAGGCATTTAAGGTCGTGATAAGAGGACAGTTTATAGCTCCGCAAGCTGGTGTGCTTAAAGCTATCAGGGGTACTATTGCAGAATTGGAAGGACAGATAAGGGAACTTGAAGGGCAATTTTACTCCAAGACAGACCCCGCCACGGCTGCACTACTGAAGGCGAAACTGTTGGAGTTTGCGGAGGAATCGCAGAGGGAGGTCAAATTTTGGGGTAAATATGCCGAGGCCAGGCGATATGGCAAAGGAGACCGGCTGGCCGCAAGATGGTGGGTATGATCAGTCTGTCCAGATCCACTACCTTTGTACGCGAGATAAATAGGGCTAATGGAGACACCATTAGGGGCCCGTCGGAGGTTCTCAACAAGTTCTAAACGTTCTATTCTTCCCTATACACAGCCACCCAGACTTCAAATCCAGACGGTATGCAGGAGTTTTTAGACTTTATTGAACTGGTTTGGTTTAACAATACACAGAGTCTATATGGACCTCCCCATTACAGTGGAGGACGTAACAGGTCATAAAAAGTTTGCCACTTAGCAAAGCCCTGGGACCCGATGGCCTGACGACCGCCTTTTATAAAGCGTACGCGGAGGAACTGGCCCCCAGATTGCTAGCATGTATGAAGAGGCATTGGAGGCGGAGATTCTTCCACAATCCATGAGGGAAGCAGTGATCAGGACGTTGCTGAAGCCTGACAAGGCAGAAACGGAGGTTGACTCGTACAGGCTTCTCTCCTTGATCAATGTAGGCATAAAGATATATGCTAAATTGCTTGCAATAGACTTCAACCACTACTTCCGATGATTGCTCCCCCTGATCAGTCGGGGTTTATCCCTGGAAGGTCGACCTCACACAACTTGCGTACACTGTTCTCAGTGCTGCACTATCTCCACCCGAGTGTTCATGCCGCTGCTGTTTTTTTAGACGAGACTAAAGCGTTTGACACTCTTGAGTGGCCATATCTGTTTACTATATATTGGCACGTATGGGATTGAGTCCTCAATTTAGAAATCGAATCCGGCAGCTGTATACAATGCCGCTAGCCCGGATCAGAGTCAATGGTTTATTATCTAACCCATTCCAGATATCGAGGGGCACGAGACAGGGTTGCCCTCTATCACCCCTACTCTTTGCTATTGCTATAGAGCCCTTGACTGCCAGAATCCGACAGCATCATACATCAAGGGGAATAGGTTTTAGCACACGTAGCTTACTGATCTCGCTTTATGCGGACAATGTAACCCTGTATATTTTAAACCCCAAAGAAAATTTGGATCGGATTCAAGAGTTCATCAGATTTGGAGGGCTGGCTGGCGTCTCCATTAACTGGGCTAAGTCAGTAATTTTTCCATTGACCGATGGTACCCCAGTGGTGGCATCTGAGTTTCCGCTGAGGTGGGAGGCAGAGGCGGTCAAATATTTAGGGGTGTGGCTGAGCCGTAGTCTGCAGGATATCTGGAACTTGAACTTTGGTAAGGCATATACATGGCTGGAGGGGAAGGTTGCAATTTGGTCTAAACTGCCCCTACCCATTGCCGGAAAAGTGGGGCTGACAAAAATGATTACTTTGCCGAAATTCTTATACCCGTTTTTCAACGTGCCGATCCCCCTCACACAGCACCTTCTCACGTTTACGATCTCAATTGTTAGCCCTGGTGTGGGTGTGTGGACAGGCCAGGGTTTCGTGGGACCTACTGACACTTCCATTATGACAGGGTGGATTGGGAGCCCCGGACATGCAGCTATACCATATGTGTCCAGGCCCAGTTTCTACATTTTTGGGTGCACCAGACGCCATATCATCCTCATGTGGCGGTGGAAATTTGCCCGGTGGCACCAGTGCCACTAGAGGTGGCGCTATATCAAAAGGGCACCACGTCCAAGGGGGAATGTAGACACGGCAGGTACCCTGCGATGGGTGTGGCAAGCGCTTCAAAAGAAAGGCCACATTGCGGTGCTATATGCGCCATCTATACCCTTAGCATGAAATCCCATGCTGCCCTGCATAGAGGGGGGGTGAGTAAAACCCTGGTTAAAAACATGCCACTACACACTTTTGCTGACTTATATCCAGATGGTGAGTTTAGGCCGCCCCGTGCTAGGACTGAGGATCATGAAGTGTCATTTGCAGAGCTGTTTCTATATCACAAATTGAAAACTGCATGTCTTTCACTCTGGAAGGGTTTTCCTGATGCTCCCCCAGTATTGCCAGCTTTAGAGAATGTCCTGAAAATGCCTTCCTCACGTAAGCTAGTCACACGCCTATATACCAACATGCAAAACACAGCTCCGGTAGTTCAGGAAAAGTCCCTACATCAGTGGAATAGTGAACTTGATCCTCCAATGACAGAAGAGCAGTGGGATTTCTGCTGTAGGCAGCTGACCGAGCTCTCCCCAAATTATAGACTCTGCCTCATTAATTTTAAATTTTTGCATAGATATTACAGGATACCAATCAGCCTCTGCCGCATGCGGCTAAGGGAGGATGACAGGTGTTGGTGCTGTGGATACACACCAGCATCCTTCTTGCATATAGCATGGGATTGCCAGAGGTTGAGTGAGTTTTGGCAGGAGATATTTACGGCGGTAAACCAGATAGTTGGCAGGACAGATGCCCCATCCCCGATGTTGGGCCTGCTTGGCTACATTAAGGACACACCACCTAAACAGCGCAAACTGCATGCACTCCTTTTACTGTACCCAAGACAACAGGTAGCTCTTCGCTGGGGGAGAAACAGGGTACAGAGGTTCCAGGACTGGTTGTCTGAGGTGACATACGGCCACACACAGCTTGGAATATTCTGGGATCTGGGGCCCCCATCTTCAAGACCACGTGATATTTGGGAGCCCTTCTTGAGCTGGGCGCGCGCAAGAGCTGAATCCCCTGAATCCAGCCCAGGTGCAGTTACTTAATACTATGTTTCATTGATGCACAGGTCTAGTTTGCTCTGTGGCTGTAAGATGGTCGTCAGGCATGCTTCTGTACGGACAAGTGTAGATAATTTATGCTCTATTGTTCGCCTCTGATGTTTCATGTAATATATGGGTTTACCCACGGGATGGTTAACAATTGCATTAAGGTATATGTGGATATAATGCTACCTGATCTCCAAATGCTGCTTTTTTGATGTATCATTCCTTTTGTGTACGTCAAATAATTTGAAATATAACATTTTGTACATTGCGGAACGACAAACTGGCTGGTTTGCGGTTGGAACGTCTATTCCTTTTGTTTGTACTTGGATTTTGTATAAACTTCAATAAAAATAAATAAAATAATTAAGTGACTTCTATAGACCACTGTCTCTCCTTAATTGCGATGCAAAAATATTGGCCAAGCTCATAGCTACCCGGCTTAGTTTATTGATGGAAAATGTGATTCTCCCCGACCAATCTGACTTTATACCCGGAAGGGCCACCTCCCATAATTTGAGAACCCTTTTCAGCATTTTGAATAATGTCTACCCTGAATTGCCTTTGGGGGCTGTATTTTTAGATGCAACAAAGGCTTTTGATTCAATTGAATGGGACTATATCTTCGGGGCGGATGAGTGGATGGACTCGCTGGGTCTGGCAGACAACGACCGAACGCAGGTCGGCGTCTCTGTTCCTGCCAGAAGTGGGAGGTGGCGGAACTGGCGAGGGGGAGAGAGAGTTCAGCACCCAGGAGGACATAATCCAGGGGAGGGGGGGAGGGGGGGCGCGGGGATGTATCACGGTGGGACCGGATGGCACCCTCAGGCGGAACTGGAGGCGATCCCGACCCAGAACCAGTTCTCCCCATTATGTTTGGTACAGGAAACACAGTCTGAGTCAGGAGGTGCCCCCAGCCCGGCCGTGAAGAACTCAACAGGCAATTGACTGGTGGTCCCGGTGGTAAGAGCCAGAATAGTGGGGTCATGGACACCGAGTATCTCGATTTCTTTTTGGCCCGCGGGAGAACTATCCAGGCCCGAGAGACTTGCATAAGGGGCCATTTGCCCAGAGACTTGGGGGACAGAGATGGGAGGGGGCTTGAAACCTGCTTTCTAACAGTGGTTACACTATTGCGCCAACTATTGACTCAACTGGCCGGCAATGCATCGAGTACCAGGGATCCAATATTTGGCCCGATACTGGTCTGATCACTCACCGCTCCTGCTCACATATTCGTTAGACAGTCCGCAGCCTAAGATCCCAATGTGGAGGCTCAACACAGAGGCTCTGGGCGACCCGACCTACAAAGAGGCTATCCAACGAGGGCTTGAGGCGTATCTGGAGGTTAACTGGGGGTTCGGCTGGCACCGGGCAACTGAATGGGACTCAATGAAGGTGGTAATCCGAGGGATCGGTCTCTCCACGGAGGTGGGGGTAAAAAAGGTGTCGGAACGAGATCTCTGCCGGTATGAGGATCGCCTTGCGGCGCTCGAAAAAGACTTCCCCACGGAGAAGGAGAGGCAGCCAGACTTAACAGCCACACGTCAGCAGCTGGGGGATACATGGGCCGCACTTGGTAAATTTAATAGAACTGCCAGCAGGCGGAGATGGTACACGGAGGGCGACAAGGCTGGGCGATTGCTGGCACGTTTGATTCGGGCGGAAACTCGACCCCACCCGATTCTGGCACTGCAGAACGATGGGCCAGTTGTTATATACCAAACATGAGATCAATACAGTCTTCCGGACCCATCTCTGCAAAATATATTCTGAGTCTCGACCCCTTAAGGGTCCTGAGGGAGGGGACGTGTACCTTGAGGGGTTGCAACTGCCCTGCGTGGACGCGGATAGTCAGGAGGACCTAGGAGGCCCCCTTCTGGAGGAAGAAATACGAGCAGCGATTGCTCACCTGAAGACAGCCAAGACCCCCGGGATGAACGGATTAGCCGCCTGAATTTTATAACGAGTATCAGGGGGTCCTGATCCCGAAGCTCCTCGAAATCATGGTAGAAGCCTACGAAGGAGGCTTACTCCCGGATTCCATGCGGGCAGGTACAATAGTTAATGATCCCCTTCTTCCCGGCTCATATAGGCCTATATCCATGCTGAATATGGATCTGAAAATTATCAGTTCGGTACTGGCAAGTCGGCTCCTCCCTCATTTCAAACGGCTGGTCCAGGATGAGCAGTCAGGATTTATTCCGGGTTGGAATACGCTGCGGAATATTAGTCGCCTGGCCCATGTAATGCAAGCTCTGGAGGGACAAGCTCAGCAGAACACCCTAGCATTTCTCCACAGCGAACAAGCGTTCAATTCGATCCGTTGGGCTTATCTGTGGAAGGTACTCTTGAAAATGGGATTAGGGGAAGGGTTTGTACAGTGGCTACAACTGCTTTATGCACAGCCAGTAGCCAGGGTCCACACGGGAAAATGCATGTCTGACATAATACTCATAACGAGGGGGACGCGCCCGGGGTGCCCGCTCTCCCCACTACTCTTAGTCTTGGCGATGAAACCGCTGGCGTGTCATCTCCGCACGGTGCTGAAGGGACTGGGCATACGGGTGGGGGACATGGAGCATGTGGTGTCACTGTACGCTGATTATGCGTAGATCTACTTGCACCGGCCGTCGCAGTCGCTGCCGACACGGATAGCTGCACTGTCACAGTTTACGGCTGCTTCGGGCTTGCATTTAATAAAACAAAATCACAGCTTTTCACAATTGGGGACCAGAACGACTGGGAGGGGGTCAACCGCCCAGAGATGGGACTTACGTGGGTAGAGCACAGGCTTCGCTATTTGGGGGTATGGATAGGACGTAACAAGACTGTCTTTTTACAACATAACATGGGGAGGATAATCCGGGGGCTGAAAGGAAGTATCGCCTTTTGGAACACCCTTAAGCTATCACTGATGGGAAAGATTGCCCTGATAAAAATGGGGGTCCTCCCGCGCTGTCTATACACAATGCAGGGTTCTTTCTATGAACTGCCAAACTGGGACTTCAGGGAATTGGATTCCTTATTGATCCTATTACTGTGGAATGGGAAGCACTGCAGGGTGAGTCTAGAGGTTCTGAAACGCAGGTGGGGCACAGTGGATTAGAAGTCCCGGATCTAGAACTATTATTTTGTGTCATAACTGCAACATGCGATAGCTTGGCTAGATACGGACCCATTTCGGGAGAGGTCCTTAATGGTAGGTACATACGGGAACGATCAGTTAGGAGCACTGATGTGGCGTATAGGGGGAGACGGGACAACGGTCTTCCGCTGGTACGGCTGGAGGTAACGATCTGGAATAGAGTGGTACGCCACCTAATCCGAGACAGGTCTTTCGCCCCCGAGATGGATCTCTGGTTGATGCTGCCCTTTGCCCGAATAGAACAGCCTATGTCGACGGACAAATGGAAAGAGGGGGGCTGCCTGATGCTTTCCAACCTTTATCTGGACAACAAATTCATTACCTATCAGGAGGCGGTGAAAGCCTTCGAGCTGGGACCGGGTCAATTTCTGCAATATGCCAAAATAGCGGCGACGGCACGGCAATTATGGCCCTTGTTTCCGGAGGCCCCGGTGCACACCCGTACTCTGGTTACCATGATAGCGATGGCAGGGGGATGTAAATTTGTGACGCATCTCTACAGGGCTCTGAGGGAGGATAAAAAGTTGGGTCCCCTGGCGATAGAACACAAATGGCAGCAGGTGTGTCCGAAGGAGATTACCCCACGAGAGTAAGAAAAAATACACGAGTGTGCGCGGAAGGTCTCCGTGAGTAATCGCTTCAAACAAATTCAATATAACAATATACACGACTTCTCTTTCACCCGCAAGACTCCAGGCCACTGATAGTACTAGGGACGCATGCTACCCGAGATGCCGTAGTCCACAGGCGGATTTCATACATATGGTGGGGGCGTGCCCTAAACTCCAATCATATTGGGGGGCGGTCCTGGCGGAACTGATGAGGGTGACGGGTCGATGGTGGAGATGGACCCGAAGGCGTGTCTCCTGGGCCTGATCCCTCAGGATCCTAAGCGGAAAGTAAGCAGGCGATGTTTTGTGTTGGGGCTGGTCGTAGCCCGGCGACGCATCGCGATCCACTGGTTGACCCAACAAGGCCTGTCACTCACGAAATGGAAGGCAGACCTGCGGGAATGGGCTCTGGCGGAGGAAGGGCACAAGCGGAAAATTAGGAGGTAGGGCAAACTACCTGAGGTCCTACTGGCGTGGGGGGCAATGCTACAGGAGATGGCGGGACAAGACTCCCAGTTGACACAGACCAGTTCCGGGACATTTCCCTCGTTACAGGAGGAGGCCCCAGAGCATGTGGGAACCTCACAAGGTGACCCAACTCAGGGATAAGGCAACTTAGACTTCATCACTACGGACCCGGCAGTTGGGGGGTGAGTTTTTTCTTTTTCTTCGTTCATTGCCTTTATAAGTTGTGGTGCGCTTGAACGACACTGCAGCTGCAAACTTAGTTGCCAATGGAAGCACCGCAATTTTACCTATGGCTATATGACTGATTAGGCATTGTGGCTCCACTACGACCCACCTCAGCGTAGGCGGTCCAAATGTATGGCTGTACCTTGATTGTTTTCATGATTCGGCGATACAAAATTAATAAAGAAATAAAAAAAAACTACTGAGTAGGCAGGTGCCTTTGACGAAGAACACCTGGCAAAGAGCTAGAGACAATGACTTCCTCAGAAGTGACACTAAAAATGAGGACAACAGTACAAAATATCTTTGCTGCAGCAGAAGCATACTCAAATTTTCTGCCCGTTTTCCGCAACTATGACTTTAGGTGGAGTTACAAGACCTTGTACAATATGTAGCATGACAAAATAATGTATCCGTAATATTGACTACCACTGTTTCTTCCAGGTAATTCTATATTTACCTATACATACCAACCTTGACTACATTGTGGAATGTGATGTTAGGGATGCAAGTTTTATAGGTCGTCAGTCGTTATGGTCTACCTTATGTTTCATAGAACCATAATTTATAGGGCTCTGACTCAATTATACAAACATTTTTAGAGATGGAAAACTGTTCCCAGCTATAGTTGATCATTTTTGAAAACGTGGTTAGAGCATTAATGGACGCAAGTGATAGAAGTCTATCTATAAGTGTTACAATAGCACTAAACTTGAGGGAAGCACTGGCCACCTGGCAATCTGTGAAAACAGTCCATTTTTGCAGCACTCGCCTTAAATCTATGCAAAACAGTAAACAATGTGAAATTTCAATACTATGAAATAGGGTAAACAAGCATTTTCTTGGCAGGGACTATTCTGGAAAAACATACTTTTAGAGTTAAATGCAAATCAACTCCGGGTGTTGCAGAATAAAGGGCGTAGGAAAGACTAATTCTGTACACGTCAACATAATTTGAACAGTAATTAATGAAGTTGCTTAAAATTAGAAGCCGATCCAGGAAAATACTAAAATGCCTTTAATTGTTTTTCTAGATGTGTTGTAAATGGAAAAACTGCGCTGTCGACGCAGTGCCTAGCATTTATGGATTACACATTCCTAAAGAAATCCCTTGAAACTACGTATCAAAACGTGCTGGCACCAAGAGCTGAACATTTGGTCATCGACAGCCAATCGAAATACTTGATTTTTCAGAAAGAACTACTGTGGCTTTGCTTTTCAGCAAACATCTTCGACATGGCGGACGTTTTTCCGTGTTGTAGGTTGGCGTAGAGCAGTGTGCTCTGATATACTGCAGAGGGGCGGATTTACTGCACCACGACTACAAGAAGGTAGACTAAACTGGGTTTAACAGGAGTAGCAGAATCCCTGAGCAGGATTCACCCAGCAGGGGTTACGAAGGAGCGAGCAGCAAAGCCAAGGATTGAACAGCGGTTGTTTTGTTAACCATCTGCCTCTGCTGGGTTTAGAGTAGAGAAGACACAGGCAGACATATCACAGCCACAGACAACTTCAGCTTCACCCAGTAGATGCTGGAACTTTCCAGGAGAGATTGAGGGGACAGCTTTTCGAGATCTACACGAAAAAAAAACCCAAAAGGGAGCGGGCAGTGGGCTAAATCTACTCTGAATCACTCAGCAAAACGAGGACTGGGCAAGGGTTAGGTTTTTCATGGCAGAGAAAATAGTTGAGCGAATAAACTCTCAGATGATATGGGGGTAGCAGAAGCCTTGTTGCTCTCAGATGCCCTGCTGAAGGGTCCTTGTTGCTCAGAACCATACGCCCAGAGCAGGAATGACACCCTGAACAGAGGTCATAAAGATTAATTAGGAGCATGGAATGAGTTTAATTTTAAATGTTACTCAACAAACTATCATAAATTGCTCTACATAATGCATGGCCCCGGGTTTGAAATAAGACGTCAGACAGTGAGAGCCAGGCTGCGATTATAGCCAGTACAAGCACGTACCCGTGCTTCAGCGGGATTGTGCCGTTTTTTCTCCATACGCCTTGCAACACTTCATGTAAACTTGTACTCTGCCATTTCTTACTTTTGATCACCAAGATTGCAGTTACCCTTCTGGATTGGAATTATCACCAGAATTGGGCCTACCTAACTTTGGATTCAGCCACTGACCCCTGAAGAGTTGTAGAACACTGTTTTTCTACAATAAAACACGTGTCAGCTGGCTGTGTAATCTATGTCTGATGACCAATTAAAAAGAAAAAGATTCAAGAATAGACTCAGACGTTGGATTGGTTCTTTGACTTCAGAACATTCATTTACATATTGTGTTATTCTGCTATGAGTGCGCAGGACTGTTAATTTGTGATCGTGTGGCTTGTTCCACATGGATTGAGGAGTTTGAGGGTCTCCCCTTCCCGACAGCACCATTCCTATGTTTTGTACTTAATACTGAATGAACGTTAATAGTGCTAGAGCACCATTACTTCCTGTTCACTAAAACTCGTTTCTTTCTTTAACATTAAGCATGGAGTCTCTATTCAATTTGAAATGAGGAGAAAAGCAAGTAGAAAAAAAGATGGAAACTAAGTTAACTTTCAGCTGTTAAATTTTGAAAATGTCACAGACGCTACAATGGGAAAAATAAAGGACTGGATGATTCTGGAACTTTGCACTGTGGACCATCCAATAAGCCACCTCAAACAATATAAAAATAAACCCCTTACAATGGAACGTTCTTTAAATTCGGCTACAACATAGAGGCTGAGAGCATGTTCCTCACCCTTACACACAAGCGTGTACAAATAACAAAGGATTCACATCTGGATAAGTCTGGATGGCTTTAACAGCAGACTGTGGGTAGCTGAACGCAGAATTGATCTCACTGATGAAAAGTAACGTATGTGACCCCCTTAAAAAAAATTCAGAAGTATAGTGAGATATTTAAACTGGATTATCGCACTGCCAGGTATCCCAATACTTTTTGACATTCATGAATGTAAGTTTCTGTTTATTCAGAGGGCTAAGGCCTTGGCGATCCCCATAATTTGTAGATTTTTTGGAGGTGGTGAATTCCAACCTGAAATCACAATGATTTCAATCAGGGTGGTGGACTGTGCAGAAGAAATACAGTTAATAATCTCTTATAAACAAAGCAACAACTGGATAAGTTTTCATCCAGGTACATGTCAGGGTTTCCACCTCTGTTTTCGGGTCATTGGTTAATTAAAAATGGAAGGCAGTGTAAAACACTGGTACAACTGTGCAGCTAAGCTGCAGAACCTAGCATAATATCAGTTTTGTCACCAGGGAGCTAAAACTAAATTAGCTTCATCCAATGTTTTTGGAGTGACCACTGCGCCTACCTTCAGGCGAGGTCGCCCCCACTCTCCGCTGCTCCTGCCGACCCCCGCCTCGATTTTGCCGCTTGCCTCGCTGCCTTCCTTGGACGCCCCAGCCGCCACTGGGCCGCCACTTTTCCCGCCGCTGACTCAGGCGGACACGCCCCCCCAGCTGACCCGCCCTCCCGGCTCCTCTCTTATGATGCCCACTCCCACGAGCAGCGGGCGCGCCGATTGTGCGCCGAAGGCGCGCCAAAGGTAAGCCCGTCTGCGCCCGTCCGCGCCTGGACCGCGCCCAGTGCCAGGACCCCTGGCCCCGCCGATGCAAGACGCCCCGACAGACCTACGACGCCGCCGCCCTCAACGCACTCAACACCGGCCGGATCCCTGGATGCTACCGAGCCACCCCGAGACGCACACACGGACCCTTCAGCTGCTACTCCTGCAAGTACTCCTGCATCTGGACCTGCGCGGCACTCGCACCCGCCAACCCGAAAACCAGCAGCAACCACCTCAAGTGCACCCTACTCAACACCCGCTCCGTCTACAGACACGCCGTGGAACTCTGGAACCTGCTCGACACAACATCACCAGACATCGCCTTCCTCACGGAAACATGGATGAACGCCTCCTCAGCACCCGACATCGCCATCGCCATCCCAGATGGATACAAGATCACCCGGAGGGACCGCGTCAATCAGACCGGAGGAGGCATCGCCATCATCCACAGGAACACCATCCGTGTCACGACCATCATTGACGACACCTTCAGAGCCGCCAAACACCTGCACTTCCAGATCCACACCGACCCCAAGACCACCCTCAGAGGCACCTTCATCTACAGACCCCTGGGAACACGTACACAATTCAGCGAAGACATCGCCGACTTAATCAGCCCGCACGCCCTTCCCTCCGTTGACTACATCCTCCTCGGGGACCTCAACTTCCACCTGGAGAACAACAACGACCACAACACCACCACCTTACTGGACAACCTCGGTCACAAGCAGCTGGTGACCACCCCCACCCACTACGCCGGACACACGCTCGACCCCGTCTTCTCCTCCAGCAAGGACATCGCCTTCACCCACGCCACCGGACTCCACTGGACGGACCACAGCTGCGTCCACTTCAGCTTCAAAAAGAACACGATCCAGCTTCAAAAAGAACACGATCCACCACCACCAGCAACAGGTTGCACGCAGAAGCTGGAACAAGATCACAGCCGACCAGCTTGTCGCATCCCTGAGCCAGGACCCCCCTGCCAGCTCAGCAAACCCCAGCCAGGCCGCCAACAACCTCACGAGGTGGATCAGCAACTGCGCAGACGACCTCGCCCCACTGAGGATCCCACCCAGCAGACCCGGCAGTAAGAAAGCACCATGGTTCACCGACGAACTCAAGAGCTCTAAGAAGAACTGCCGAGCCCTCGAGAAAGCCTGGCGCCGAGAGCCAACACCAGACAACATGACCACCCTCAAGCTCGCCACCCGAAAACACCACCAACTGATCAACCCCACCAAGAAAACCGCATTTAAGGAACGACTAGACAACAACGCACACAACAGCAAAAAACTCTTCAAAATCGTCAGAGAGCTCGCCAACCCCAGCGCCGGAAACAACGACATCACCCCATCGCAAGACCTCTGCAACTCCCTCGCCTCCTACTTCCACAACAAGATCGTAGATATACACAACAGCTTCAGCACACAGTCAACGCTCCCCACGACCGCACCTGCTCCCTCCCACCACCACCCTCCGCGCCTGGACCCCGATCAACACCGAAGAAACCCTACGCACGATGAACTCCATCCACTCCGGATCTCCAACCGACCACTGCCCTCACCACATCGTCAACAAGGCCGACTCCATCATCGCACCCCACCTACGGGACATCATCAACACCTCCACCACCGCAACCTTCCCAGAGAGCTGGAAGCACGCCGAACTCAGCGCTCTACTGAAGAAACCATCAACGGACCCCACCGAACTCAAAAACTACCGCCCCATCTCGCTTCTCCCGTTTCCGGCCAAAGTCATCGAGAAGACCGTCAACAAGCAGCTGGCCGCCTTCCTCGAGACGAAAGGATCCTCGACCCCTCGCAGTCTGGCTTCCGGGCAAACCACAGCACCGAGACCGCCCTCATTGCCGCCACTGACGACATCCGAGCCCTGCTCGACAACGGGGAAACAGCGGCCCTCATCCTCCTGGAACTCTCCGCAGCATTCGACACTGTCTGCCACCGCACCCTAGCACAGCGCCTCAGCAATGTCTGAATCAAAGAGAAGGCACTAGAATTGATCACCTCCTTCCTCGCAGGAAGGACACAGAGTCCGCCTCCCCCCGTTCAAATCAGAGGCCACCGAAGTCATCTGCGGAGTCCCCCAGGGTTCATCGCTCAGCCCCACCCTCTTCAATATCTACATGAGCCCCCTTGCGGCCATCGCACGCCAGCACAACCTCAACATCATCTCTTACGCCGACGACACCCAGCTGATCCTCTCCCTCACCAACGACCCAGACACCGCCAGAGCCAACCTACACGAAGGGATGAAAGACGTAGCCGAATGGATGATGAACAGCCGCCTGAAACTGAACTCAGACAAGACGGAAGTCCTTATCCTGGGATCTTCGCCCGCCGCCTGGGACGACTCCAGTTGGCCCCCTGCCCTGGGCAGCGCACCCAAACCAATGGACCACGTACGAAACCTGGGCTTCATCCTGGACTCCTCCCTCTCCATGACCAGACAAGTCAACGCCGTCTCCTCGTCATGCTTCAACACCCTGCGCATGCTACGAAAGATCTACCGGTGGATCCCCACCGAGACTAGGAAGACGGTCACCCAGGCCCTCGTCACCAGCTGACTGGACTACGGCAACTCCCTCTACGCCGGAACCACTGCCAAACTCCAGAAGAGACTTCAGCGGATCCAGAACGCCTCAGCAAGACTCATCCTGGACATCCCCCGACACAGCCACATCTCCGAAAACCTGAGAGACCTGCACTTGCTCCCGATCAACAAGAGAATCACGTTCCGACTCCTCACCCACGCACACAAAGCCCTGCACAACCAAGGCCCAGGATACCTCAACAACCGACTCAAATTCTACACTCCAACCCGCCAGCTTCGATCGACCAGCCACGCCCTTGCCGCCGTCCCCGGCATCCGAAGAGCCACCACAGGAGGAAGGTCCTTCTCCTACCTGGCCGCCAAGACATGGAACTCCCTCCTCACCCACCTTCGCCTCACCCAGGACCACCTCTCCTTCAGGAAGCAGCTCAAGACCTGGCTGTTCGAGCAGTAGCTTCTGGGCCAAGTCAGGGTCGAAATACTGGTTGGTGTCACATTAGAGTTGCACCATTGTATTAGCAACTGCCTGGTGAATGCCAACTTGAGGTTCTTAATGACAGTTGGGAGGCCCCGGAAAGGTTGATAGCTGCGTGAATAGAGAACAGCCTACTTCTAAGCTGCCTGCACTACTCTTTCACTCAAAATATGGGCTTGTGTTGATAATCTCTGGGTGAGCAAAAACAGTGGAATTGAGTTAATACGTAGACAGAGCCAGAGTTATTAATTCTGTCAATCAGCCACTCTATTTAGGAGAGGATGAATTTTGACTGCAAGCCTTAAATTTGCCCGGTTATTAGTTCTGCCAGAGACTACCTTACTGCCAACCGCTTGGACGTGCTGGCATCTTTTTGCTTGCAGACAAATATTGCAGAGAGCGGGAGTGCGGCCACAGTGATTTAAAAAGCTGCAGAGAGGCCATCGGAGGCCGCCTCATTGTAATTTGCTGAGACTGCGAGTGCGGCAACTGACAGCAACTGCTGAGAGTGGCCCCCGGAGACTTACATAGGCATCCCAGTTAGCACAGGTGCCGGCTGTGGGCTACCGGGGGGGGGGGGGGGGTGGCCCACTCGCTAATCATCCTTTATATACTAGTGCTGTTGAGAGACCGCATTCCTGCTACAGATACAGACACTGGAACTATTACCATTTGCCATCTGCTGCAGTTGTTCGTTATATCCACGGCATTAAACTCCTAGTCAGGGGGAAGACCTGGCAAATCAGGAGACGACATTGGGAGCAAAATTTCAATACTGAGAAAGGGTGGACTGGTCTATCTCCCCCCCCCCCCCCTCCCCCCGCCATTCCCCTGCTCTTCAATGGCATACAAGAAATAGGACCAGAACTATTCACATGAAGGATTGGGCACAGAAGAGCCCTTGACTACGAACTAATGCAAAGCCCTTCAAACAGAAGCTGTAACTGGAACCACTGGGATATCGAATCTTCAAGCCTATCAAAATGAAGAACCCCAATGGCAGGAGCCTAACAAGGGAAAATTCAGAGAAAACAGTCCGTATTGGAAAACGAATCCTTAATATTAATAAATGATAGGGCTTCAGTAGAGGAAAAAGCCCCAACAAGCATGTGAAAGGAGATCAATAATCAGACCTGCAGAAACGAAAGGCAGAGGAGATACCGCTCACAATGTCAGTAAATGATTTTACCGTACTAGATATAAATCCTAATTTACAATGCCTTTAGAATCAACAAAGGAGACCCTGTTGATACTAAAGCCACACTCCTGACCAAAAAGAAAACCTGTCTGTCACCAGATTTTCCGCTGTTCCAACTCGCTGCACTCACTTAACAGACAAGATACAACATCTAGAGCACTGTTTACTATTCAGTTTTTTTTAGAATCTATAATGGCTCTAATGGAAAACTATATGGAAAACTCTGATCAGATACTGGAAACCCAAACAGGTATTCTTCAATACCTAGTAAATAAAAAGCGGGAAAAACAACTTGTATACAAAAAACAAGCTTCACCAATGAAACTAGAAAACACAGACAAGAAAGCACTACAAAGAATGGCACCTTTTCTGCCAACTAAATCATACCCTCCAGTAAAGATTCAAATAGCTACGTAGACCACAAGAGCTGCTGGCAACAAAGACATAACTAAAGTGCCCCTCAATGATTATGTATTCACTCCGGAAATTATTTAAGGAGTCTTCAAGATTCCAATCTTTGACCAGAAAATAAGCAAAACAATGACAAGTCAACACCTGGTAATGAGGCAACAGACACTTCTGAATCTTCGATGGTATCAGAGACCGGAATGCAGCCAACACAAAAAGGGAAAGAAGTGTAAAAACTATCCTAAAGACAAAGGGCGCAAGAAGAGACAAAAACGAAGGCTCTCTCTGCAATCGGCAAGGAAAATAAAATTCCCTCCCCTCACATCCCCAGAAAGGGAAACGGAGGATAAGTCTCAACTCACTAAAACCTAGAGATCGCCTTAACAAAAGATCAACCATTAAGTGTGCTTAATTTAAATACTCCTGCGTCCCAATTAAATTCTCTTGCGAAAAATCTCTACTACAGGCATTCCATCTGACACCTTTCTGGTGAACAAACTCAGGTAACAAAGACTATTCATCCCCAGGAAATTCAAACGAAAACTCGATAGCTCCCTGAACTTTAGAAATAACTGATCTGTTTCCTGTAGGAAATACACCTTTTAACCATGGGAGAATACTAAACTTGCTGCAGAAAATGGACCTGCTCTGCCTAACACCTTCGGAAATAAAATTGGTCTCAGCCCCATAATCTTTCTTGGTCTTAGGTATTTACAACTCTGAATAGCCATATGCCGGGTAAGAAAAACAAGATTCACTTTTAGCCATCTTTAAGTGTTGCATCAAGGAATATAGCGGGGAAAGACCCTGGAAAACTAAAACTGATCTTAGAAAACTCATCAATTGCGACTTTGCAAGAAACATGAGTATTAGCATCCTTTGACCAAATAGATTACATTATTTATGATCTCCCAGCAGAGGCAATGAGAAGGGGCCACGCAAAAGGAGGCCTTGCAATTTTACTGAAGGAAGACATATTTTGGGATCAGGAAGTAGTTAATATGTGTCTGCCAAATATCCAATGCATAAAGATTTAAGTATAAGAAAAAGACTGCTGACTCTATGCACGATCTCCTTATCTTTAATGTTTATAGCGCCCCTGGGGCCTGCGAATGACCATCTAATGATCAAAGTTTTTTCCAAAATTGATTCTGTTGTAGATTCCAAAGGATTTCCTTCGGTACTAATAACAGGGGACTTCAATGGAAACATTTCTAATACTTTGCCTGAATGGAGCACTTAAGCATATGAGGATATGTTGTCAATTCCATTGCTGTTATTCCATTCAGAGATCAAGGCTGACAAAAGAGGAAAAATGCTAGTCGCCTCGGTGACGGCCTCAAATGGGCTTATACTAAACAGAAGGATGGAAGAAGACATTCCTGCGGCTTATACCAGAAAGGGACTTTCTAGTACATCCATTTTTTACTATGCTATCAGCAGTCTGCATCCCTTTGGGATGATGCTAACCATGACCGTTAAAACTACAAAAGTAAGCGACCATGCAATTCTGTTATTGACAACTGAGATCCCGTTACAACCCTTTGATACATGGTCCCTGACACAACAAAACGCAACCTTAGAAATCCACTCCAAGAAGGGGCAAATAAAGTGGAACTCTAAATCAATTTAAAAAATAAATTCTGCTATCATTTCTTCAATACTGATTAATAGAAGCACTTTCGCCGACCCGATAGAAGCTTATGAGAACACAATTGCCGAGATAGTGGTCCCATTGACCATCCGCACAGTTAGGTGCTGGATGCGTAAGGGTCAATTAGCTCCAAACTACCCAGACAGCGGTACCTCAAAGTTAAACAAATTGACTAGACTGCAATATTTAAAATATTCTGGAGCCAGACAGAAAGAGGTTGTAAAGTTGAAAGAAGATAGTCAATGGCAGAAGGAGAAAACTAGACATGCACAAATTGACAGAAATTGGGTGGACATTCAAATAGCAGTGAACCAAAAACACAGGAGTACTAGAGGATTGTAGCAGAAGCAACAGGCACACAGAAAGTTAGTAACTTATCCCTAGTTCCACCATCTGAGTAGGAAAATTATCTCCTCGAGCCCTCTAAGCCAAATCTTTATGGCCTGGCAAATTCAATACAACCTGGGTTCAGAAAAGAGAAAACATTTCCTGATAGGATAGCACTATACATAAAGGCAGCAAGATAAACTGCAGCAATAGGCCCAGATAAAATCCCTACTGAAGTTCTTCAAAGCAACCCTGAAGACTGGAGCAAGTTTTTGGCTCCAGTATTCTCCCACCGTGTTTCCACCTGGAGAATTCCAAAATCATGGCAAGGAAGCATCGTGGTGCCCATCTTGAAAAAAGGATCCAGACTACTCCCCAATAACTATCGACAGATAGCCCTCCTGGATGCTATAGGGAACATCTTTGCTAAATGCGTGCTGGAACATTGAAATATTCGGCACTTTCTACAGCAGCGAACCAACGACTCAGGCTCGCTTTCGACCAAAGCACTCTGTGACAGATAACATCGCAGTGTTGCAAACAGTCTCAGACAAATATGTAGTAATGAAGAAGCAAACTGTTTGTGTCTTTGTTGATTTTACCACTGTCTTTGACCGTGTAGACAGGCCAACTCTATGGACTAAGCTAGGGAAGCTTGGAATACCAAACAACCTGCTCACCATAATCATGGCATTACATTCTGCAAAGTTCATCTGGGGGGTGAAAAAGGGCTGACAGGGCCTATTGCTACGAGGAACGGCCTTAAGCAAGGCTCCGTCTTAGCCCCCATTTTATTTTCCTTGGACATAATTGACCTCCCAGAGTGTTTATAAACAATGTCCTACCAAAAATAGGCTCCTGCAATATGCACATTTTAATGTACACCGACGATGTAGTAATAATGAATCTCACACCAGTAGGTTTGCAAAGAAATCTTAATGCTCTAGATAAATATGCTCAAAACAATTATCTTACACCAAATACCTCTAAAACTAAAGTCGTCTCCTTTAAGAGGTAGAAAGCACTACTGTTACTATAACTGGACATTAGATAGGAAACCTCTAGAGGTTGTTAAAGAATATGTTTACCTGTGGAGAATTTTCACCCAGACTTTACAAAATTCGCCCCACCTTGGACATATCAGCCTAAAGGGTAAAGCCCACGTTGCGGACTACTCATATTTTACTCCTCCTCAGGCAGCAGACATTTTGCTCCTATGGTTGAGGTCTACCGTTTAAAGATACCACCAATTTTACTATATGCTCTGGA
The DNA here is from genome assembly GCF_964263255.1 of Lissotriton vulgaris. Classification (NCBI taxonomy): domain Eukaryota; kingdom Metazoa; phylum Chordata; class Amphibia; order Caudata; family Salamandridae; genus Lissotriton; species Lissotriton vulgaris. Next base: position 540,152,066 of record NC_141694.1, on the reverse strand, counting down.
ATATATCCCGATTAAGGCATGGCACCGACTAAATGTAAAAGAGACTACTGCATAAATTGCTAAGAGTCTACCATTCAGTCCCCGCCAAGCAATTCGCCTTGAGCTATCCATAGACCGTGTGTATGCAAAAGCTATAATAAATATACTCTGCTAGGCCTATAACCTTTTACATGCAGACCACAGTACCATAAGCCATGTCCTGAGTTTGGAGACTTTTAAAGACTATGCATCTTACCATACTTTTAATAAGAACATAAACATTGCACTAACCTAGTCTGGCTGCACGGTTGCACTATTGAAATCTATGACCCCCTCAAATCTGAAGCTCTATCTAAAGAACCGGACCTCAAGATTAAGCTACGAGTTAGATTTAGACCACTGCTCTCGGCTGAAACATTATGCACACTTTGCAGACAAACAATATAAAACTCTACAACGGTACATACGTTTTTCATTAGAGCACATGGTCAGGTGTACCATAATTTAAATGAGGCTAGGGATCCTACCTTTAAAGACAGTGACTTTTAAATGGGACAAATCGGATAATTCCACAAAAATCTGTGATTTATGTAATGGAGGACAGCAGGGTTTCGTACATGTGTTATTAATCTGTCCAAACTCTATTTTGGTAGAGGTCCGGCGCCGGCATATAAAGCCCATATGTTTTAGACAATCTTAGATCTGTAAAAAGTTTAATTGAGTTTTGTAAATCTCCACCTGATGAATTTACTTGTTATAATTTATATACGTTTTTTAAAGTTTTTTTTTAAAACTGTTTTAATATTGAATAAGACAACTGCTTTATTATTTTCTAATCATGTATTTGTGGACCTCAGTTGAGGTCTAAATCAAAATCAAATTCAATACAAATTCTGAAGTGTTCACCACAGCAAATACACTCAGATAAAAATCTGACTGAGAGGGATCATGCAATGCTGAACAAAAGAGTTCAAAATCCCTGTGAGATTGCGGGGAGGAGATCCTAAATTTTGTCAACACATTAGAAGAGCCAGTGGATTAGGAGGGACCTTAATGGTACCCCTCATTAGATATATATTTTAAATAGATATTAAATTGCAGACTTATGTGAACTAATGGTAGGGTATACAAATGATTTAGAATTTGGCAGGGTCTTTGCAGTGTTAATGAGTTCACAGTCCTGAGCTCAAGTTTAGTGTTATACCCCCACCTCAACATTAGACACTAAGGGGCACTTGCATCAACATTTCATTTTGCAATTCCTTATTTGCGAAGAAATCGCAATTGAGGAATCGCAAAATGCAATGCATCAATTAAAATCGCTATTTTTTGTGAATCTGTAAAAATCGCAATTTCTACAGATTCGCATGGATTTTGAGAATCTATTTGCGAATTCGCATTTTGCGAATTCGCAAACTGCGAATTTTTATGCATGCACTTTTTTTTAACAAAAATGTGCGAATCCTTAACTTTGGTAAAATTTTAAGGAATCGCAAAACGAATTGCGAATCCTTAAATTGCGAAATCAAACAAATGATGCATCCCAAAAATTGAAATTGCATTCGCAAACTGACGATTTTTGCGATTCGCACCATTTGCGAATGCAATTTACAATGATGCATGTGCCCCTATGCAACTTAGCTAAAACGCGATACATTTTTGTTCCTTTTTTTGTTTTACTCCATTGGACAAAAAAAGGTTGGGAGCTGTAATATTATCCATATCATCACCCTAGGTACGGACCAGATTACAAGATTAAATATATTTAACTTGGAAGCAATACTTATTTGGATGGCCACAGTACATTAGGGGCAAGGCAGCCAGTCCGGTCAGGGTAGTTAATGGTAAAAATGGAAAGTCAAGCGATTTAACTAAGAGGGTTTATCAAGTTGTTTTATTGATTAATTATGCAAAAAGCACACATGCAGGCAAAGACACTGCGCGGAGAGCTGGCACAACTTTGAGAGTAGATATTCAGTGATAAGCATGTTGTTTCCCATCTTCATTCAGTAGTCCCAGATGCGCTATATCGAACGTCCTAACTTGATAAATATTTTAGGGGCAAGCTAAAACAGAACACATGCTGGACCTACTGATGCCTCGTTTGTCCCCCGCAGAATGTAAATCTGGAGGATGAGGTTACCTGGGACAAGCTGCGTGCAGCCCTATAGCGGCCTCTGGCAGTTAAGGTGCCGGGACCTATCGATTTCCCAGCAGAGTTTTTGCACCTGGTGTGGCCTCAGACCGGTCCATTGATGCTGGAAACCTTTAAGAAGGCTTTACTGAGAGGAGAGTTGCCAACAAATCTACGAACAGCTGCCCTGGTCGTAGAGCCCTGCTTTTAATTGGCTTTAGGAAGGCCTTTGTCTCTGTAGATTGGGAATATTTATTTGCCTCTCTGCCTCGTTTGGAGTTCGGGCCGAAGTTTGTTGGCTATGTGAGCCTGCCTTATACCAATCTTAAGGCCAAGTTGCCCGTTGGGAGAGTGACCACAGATTGGTTCCAGATAGAAAGAGGCATCTGTCAGGGTGGCTCTTTATCCCCTTTGTTGCTCGCTAGTGATTGAGCCCCTGGCGACATGGGTATGAGTGGATGTGTTTATCCGGGGTTTCCAATGGTCCAGAGAGTAGTGATGGAATCTTGTAATATGCTGGTGATGTCCTGCTGCTATTGGAGGATCCAGAGTCATTAGGACCCAGAGATTCTCCAAACCCTGCAGATCCTCTGATCATATTCTGGTCTAAAAGTGAACAAGAGTGGATCTTGGGGTCTGGAATGCAACTATGAAATCCATGGGATGGGCAGGAAGGCTGGTGCTGGAGACTCCACAGTGGCGGGGCAACAGGCTCCCACAAGTAGCAGCCCTTTGTGGTTTCTCTGCCTGGGACACCACAGGCATTTCCACATTGGGGGGACATGATGCACGGCGGGCCATTTAAGTCCTTACAAAACCTACAGGCAGAATATGACATGCACCGGATACAATTTTTCTGTTGCCTCAAGCTCCGCCATGCACTCATACTGATCATACAGTCAGGGGAGGCCATCCCCGAATACTCCCCCCCCCCTAGAAGCAATAATGATTCTTACGAACATTAAAGATCATAAATTGGCTAAGATTTATCAAATTTTTTAAGCAACTTGCCGGATCCGAAGCTGGGTGAGAGAAGGGAGGGGGTGCTGGGACTGATGGATTGTGTGGATTGGAGAGAAGCATGGAAGCCCCTAGAGAGGTGGTAATATTAATCCAATTTAGGATTGATACAGCTTAAGTTACTTCATCGAGTTTACCACACCAAAGAAAGGTTGCACCTTATGGGCCTGATAGCCACAGGGAAGTGTCTGAAGTGCGACGATCCACAAGCAGACATACCCCATACATTCTGGCACTGCCCCTCACTTTCAAACTTCTGGAACAGGATCCTGGGTCAGTTGGAGGGTGTGTTGGGCTGGAACATCCCCAGTGATCCCAAAACATATCATTTTGCAAATCACAGACGACTTAGAGGGCAACATATCAAAGGGCATTGCTCTGGCTGGGCTCAATCTTTGCTAAACGAGATACTGTGCAGACCAGGAAAGACATGGTGGCTCCTCCCATACAGACAAGAGTTAAGGGTATATACTTCTGTATGGGATTGCAACGCCAGATTTATTTGGCGAGGGGGGTAACCTTAGAAACACTATAAAGTTTGGAAGGAATGCGCCAGATACAGGTGTATACTGAAGGAATCTTCAACAACCAGACCATGGTCCATTTTTGGGGATACGTTCTTATGCAGCCTTAAAACACACTGTTTTCACATGGAATGAGAGGCCCAGAATTTGCTATTTAGCCCAGGGCTGTTGTGCCATGTTTTCCTGTGCTATTGCTTTGTTGCTCAGGTGTCACGTCATAAATGATGATGTACCTGATGTCTTGTTGCCGCATGTTATGTTCTACTACCGAGAACGGTTTTTAAAACCAAGAAAAATGTTTTTAAAAGGTTTTGGAAAAAAAAAAAAAAGATAAAAGCAGGAATGCTACACTTTGCCATCAGAGGATAACTCATCCAAAAATGAGGATTAGGCCTAGCAGGTTGTATGGGTATTTAAAGCGTCATCAATAAACTACCACAAGCCTCTAAAATACTGTGATAGATCGCAGATGAAGGGACACCTGAACCAAAAACATTTATTTAACTAAAGTTTTATATTTTAGCAGTTGCAGCATGGATAAACCCGCATTTACAAAGCGAACAGCAATGTACGGTCCTTTCAAAATAACTGCTGGTTCACAACGAATAGCATACTACCCTATATATTAAGAGGTGACAAAAAGAGAGATATACGTCACTAGAATACAGTATAGTATTCAGCCAAAATTCGGGCAGGGGGATGTGGTCAAATTAGTGTTAGGCCAGAGAATGTCAGGTGAAGACATGAATGCACAAGGTCCGCATACAGCTAAGGATTATATACAAAGGTTGTATTGGACATTTGTTGATGGCTACAACATATAACATTGACAATTTCTTAATGAGGCACCCGATTCTTAATAAATGATATGGTTAGCTGTTAATATCACACGAAAAGGTCTAATTATAATGTTATGATACTAATATGTAAAATAAAACTAGAGTTCTTATTGTGTACAAATACAGCCAACTTTTAGCCCTATAAAAAAATGGGCAGAAGTTTAATTAACACAAGTCACAAGACTAATATGTAAACAAAAATCCTAACAAGCCACAAGTCTAAATGGAAGACCAAGATGATCAGGTCCTTAGGGTGTCTTCCCCCAACGGTGCTTCGGGCAAGTAGTGCAGTCCAGTGGGCATGGTGAAAGGAAAGGTTAGTTGAATCGGAGGAGGGGTTTGGCTTGGGTGACAGTCTAGGTAGAAAGTATTGGTAGCACTTAATGTTAGGGTGTAGTCCTGCAGGGGTGTGTTTTATCTGCCCATGACTGCTTCACCGTTTGAGTTTGTATTAGGGTTGGAAGACAGTACAGCAATAAGGAGGCACTAGGTTTTCTTTGGGCTACAGATAGGTAAGACTTAATAAAACCATGGGTGCTCGGCCATGCCTGGGTGGGCCAGGCCAGATCCAGGAAGAAGGAGGCTGGTGGCATTGCAGGAAATGTTTTGGTGTACTTGCTGTTTCGTGGGAGAGCTAGACTTCTGCAAGTTAGTGGGGAAAAACGCAATTTTCGCTGGTGCACCTTTCTGGCACGAAGTGAAACAAAACAATGTACCTCAAGTTAAGAAGGTATCAAGAGTAGCGGCAGGGAGGAACGGGCAGTGGTGTAGGTTGTTAAGTGGAGTTTGTGCCCCCGCAGTGACCGCATCTAAAGGGCCCATTACCTGATGAGCAGCCACAAAGGATGCTGTTACATTGGACAGGGGAGGGGCAGAGGAGGAGAAAGGGCGGGCCATATTAGTCCTGTGCTGCGAGCTCACAGTGCTACAGGCGGCGCTACATTAATGTGTTAGCAATACTAAGGGATTTGTCGATGAGTTTTAAAGTGCAGGAGGGAGGAAACATGTTCTCCCTCAATTTGCAAACAAATATAAGGTGGCCACAATAGATCAGCAAATGGTTAAGAAGGAGTCATCTCAAGGGACGCAATGGGCAAAAAACACATAACAAAAGGTGTGAGTGGCAGTAAAAATGAGTCAGTAGAAGACTATACACAGATTAAATGGCAAGAAAGCCTGGAGGGTGAGGAGGCTTTTGAAGATCTAGGTCCATTTACTGACGATTTAGGAGAGGAGGTAGAGCCTCAAAAAGTCCAACACAGAGGTGAGTGGATAGGGATCCTTCAGATGGGAGTCGAACTAGTGAGCTGAGAGACTGGACAGGGCCAGAACACCCCCAGGTTGGAGTGACAAGAGGGACCTTAAGAGGAATGATTCTGGCAAGTAATGCTAGTGATTGTTGGCAATTAAAATCACCCATCCCCACAATCGAGGTGTTCTTGGTTAAGTCTACACCCAGAAAGGATGTAAATTTCTTGAATTTCTCTAAAGCGAAATCCAAGTTAGATTTACATCTGAGTGGTAGGTATGGCCATTGAGATTACAGATAATAAAATTGTAGATTTATCTGAAAAAGTAAGTAGGACCGCCCCTACATTTGGACAGTCGGTCTCCACCTCGTCAATAAAACAATTTAATGCTAATGAAATTATGATGCACAGGCCTTGGCTCCTCCCGAAGGGGATGATATCACTGGTCAACAAAAGTGAGCAAAACCTTCTAAGAAGGGGCGGTCTTAAGAGACCAGGTTTACAGAAAGGCCAACATTTGGAAATATTTGAGCAAATCTAGCCGTTAGGTCCTTAGACTGGGCTTCAAGCCTTGAAAAAACCCAAACTAATCACTGGTATCAGGCCCGGTGAGGTGACCCACAGCCTCCTCTCCCATCTTTATCACATTATCCCCAGACTTAGAGGGAGATAGTCAATCTACCCATTCAAGAGAATCAAGGACCTCAAACCTATTAGAAGAGGTAAAAGGGCCGTTCTGCACCCTAGTAGGCTTAATGCATGTCACTTGAGGATCCTGAAATGACTTGGGAAAATGAGAACCAGGGGTACTATACAATCACCATTAAACATCTTGGGGCCACGCCCAACCCACCCTGTGTCGCACCAGGTTTGTGTATAAATGCGGACATCAGTAAATCACTTTATTCTTAAGCCGTGGGAACCCCTCATGGGCATTTGGTTTAAGTGTGTGGGGGGGGGCGTCCACTAAGATCACCACATTATAGTGTGCAATTGGGCTGAAGATCTAAATAATCACCCCTAGGGTAAGAACTCCCAGAGTTCATCCCAGACACGTGCTCAGTATGAGCTGTATTTGAGTAGACAGGATGATGTCATGTCTTGATACCAGAGAGTGAAACAGGGCAGCTCTATTAGAAGTGCCATGATTTGATGTATCATGACAGATATTAGCCAATTGAGTGCTCCCTTGTTTGGTATATGGAAAAGTGGGTACAGAGCATATAGGGATTGTCTGGGTGGGCATGGAGGCTGTGTAGTGGGGTGGGGGGGGACAACTCCTATTGGCGTGAACATCTGTGATGAACCCCCGGAGCTAGGTGAACTGGCCGTACAAATAGACCAAACGTTACACAGATATGGTTATTACAGGATTGTCTAACCAAGAGGTTTTCAATTTAGCTATTATTTGTGGCAATAAGGTCCATCACCCTTAAATTTAAAGAGAGGACAACAACTTTAACAGTCTTGAATTCAGTTCCAAGGATTACAACGATGCTCTTAATATCATCCAGACAGCCAATATCGGCGGGATCAGTGACCGAATCAACTTTTGTTTGCACCGTAGATCCATTCGGATCAGTAGGAACAATGTCACAAATAACTAAGGGTGACGAGATGGCACAGGAATCATAAACAGGTGGTACCACTACTGCTAAATAGCCATCAGTGAGAATAAGAAACAGGCGCAACAACAATGTCCAAAGCCCTTGACTCCCTCTCCAAAATTGTGTCAGCACTACATCTTTATAGTTTGGGCGGTCACTCATATGTTTTCCCTTCCCTTGACATAACTGATGGATCTTATTTTTGGCTCTTCTGGGTGCAGGCATAACCGGGATAGATCTCCCGCTATCAAGCATATCCTCAACCTCAACGATCAGTTAATCTATTACTTGTAGGACACAGTTTTCTGCTGGATGATGCCTTGCTGATTAGAGTTCCTTCTCCACACCCAAGGAGTTGTCTATAGCTTTCCGTTTGCCCACGACACATTAAAGTAGTAAGGGCAATAAGAGAGACCAGTCTTGTCACGCAACAGCAAGCAGTAAATTAGTTAAGCCAGAAACATGAAACCCCCAGACAGGCAAAAGCCCCACAAAAATAGGTTTACCAGTCAATGTCCAGCCTATACAGTGTAGAGAGCCAAGGGGGTGGCCCTGCCTCTTTCTGAGGGTGCAGGACTGGCCTTCCCTTGACCCGAGCTTCGCCCGGGCACGGCCTGTTAACTTCCTGTGCTGCTGGAGCAATGTCAACGCTGATAAGTACTATGGCTCCTCCCCCTGCTCCTCGCGGAAAGCGCCTCCTAGTGCTGCAGGTTTATGGGGTATGGAGTCCCCGGTGAGGCTGACAAACAGTCCTGCTATCCAACAAGATCATTGTGGGCTACTTACTATACATGGACTGAAGTATGTAACGACCGGATTCTCAGGACAGGCAGCTCACCAACCGTGGCTAACCCAATCGTCACGTAACGACACTCTTCTCAGGCCACTATTTACAAGATATCTAGAATACTCACCTGAGAAAGTGAAAAGAAGCTATTTACAAGCATATGTAGTTAAACATACTACTAACATCTAAGGAATTCCATATCTTATCCTATAATCACCTCACTTTATATTCTTTAACGTCACCCGACGATGTCTTAATAGTCTCACGACTGTCTATGCTATGTGGGGTAGCTCTATCAACAAATTGGGCATTCCTGCTTAGGAGATTGCATCCATCCCCGATCCTGAGTAGTGTACCTAGTTATCAACAGTTACCTGCAAGTGGGGGTGTCTCCCAGCCCTCTATACATCAGCATCTGGTCAAAAGGGAACTCTTTACTCTCTCTCAGAGACAATAAACAAACAGGATTGCAAACTGGGGTCTCTTTATTACAATGACAAAATGACAAGGATCTAAATGACTAATGCTCTATATAGCGCAATGATTGAATCCAAACATCAACACATACATTTATATAAAGAACTGAAAAGTAAAGATGGTTAATCATGGCATACAAATAGATAGCTGAAAGAAAAGTGATTAGTTGTGAACAGATATAATAAACATTTTAAGAACACCTCACCCTATTAAGAAGGGTCCAACTCTCTGACCCTCTCTGGTGGAATTAGGACTCTCTCCATCACCATGGCACCACCACCAACGGACCAACGTCTGCTGTCTGTTCCTCTCTCTCTGGTGGAATCAGGACTCTCTCTCCTGCACCATCACCAACGTGCTTACTTCTCGCCACTGGTTCAACTGCTCCAAAAGCTCCAACTGGCAGCTCCAACTCTTCTATCTGACTGGCAACTGCTTCAATACATTCTGACAAACTGGCAGCTCCAGCTGACAGTTTCAACTCCAAAGATCATCTCTGACTGCTTCAACTCCAAAGACCAACTGACTGCTCTCTTCAGTTCCAAAAACCATCTGACCACTCTCTTCAGTTCCAAAAACCATCTGACAACTCTGCTCTTCTGTTCTATGATAATATGGGAGGCTTTCTGCTCATGAAAATTTCCAGCAAGCACCCGGCCTCCCACCGAATTCCTGTGCCAAGCCCCGCGATCTCTTCGCTCCCACAGTGGCCGGCTGTGGTTGCGTCTAAAGCCCGAGGAAAAACACATTCCTTCGATAAGGGCCGGTCCTCACCGGTTCCAAACTAGTGAAATAACAACTCAACTCTAAATATCACTTCTGACCTACAAACGCCTCAGACAACTGAGGCAGGAAGACAAGATGGCTGCTCTCTAGTTTAGGCCCTTAGGCCCAAAAAGAGGCAAAATAGGCATAGAATCATGCCAAAGCCAATAGGCAAACCCTACAAATAGGCTGAAATAAAGGATTCATAGCAATATACTGAGATGGCAGTGGACTACTAGTCATCACTAATCCAAATAGGGCAAATTATCCAGTCGTTACAAGTAACTACATTCTTTTGTTACATGAGTATGTACAGAACTAATGACATCTGCATTAAGTGGTGAACTTATATTGGCATTTCAGTTCTTAAGAAATATATTTTGCAGTTGTACAGTAACTTAAATGTGGTTAGGATAGAAGACAGATACTCATAGTAATAGAGGTTGTGGTTATGATATTTAACATACAAATAGTGCTGTGTTTACAGTTGAGGAAAGAAGGAAGATAAAAAAAATAGGGGTTTAGTATTCTCACTTTGAAAGAGAGGCAAGAGAACAAGGGTCTACCAGCTATTTCAAAGATTAAGTACTCATTAAGGGAAGCACAAAGAATCCAGGGATGCACTAATCTGGCAGCAGTTAGTTCTTAACTTCCTGTGTCAAGCCTTACTTCACCGATGGTGGGGGGGGGGGGTTGTTCTTAATACAGACTGATAAGGGCTCTATAGTTCTTTCTATTTGATATAGTAATTTAGCTGTAGGGTAAAACATTTCTCCATGATTTTGGCAAGGAAAGGAAGACTGTTAATCAAGGAAGAAAGAAAAATAAAATCCTCCACACCTCACTTTAAACCATATCCCAAATTGTACTGAGTGACGAATGAGGCGTGCGAGCCGGGCACTTGTTCAGTTGCTTTCCTGAGGGAATTCTGAAAACAATTTGGTCAAATTGCATCTTTTCCTCCTCAACAAAGTTGTTCATAATTGTGGCCAGACTTCTTTCCTTCCTCCTTGTCATTCATCCCCATCCATCCTACTCTCGGATGCCATGGTTGGACTTGGTTCAACTGGTTAAGGATGTAGCTGTGTCATGCATATTAGTGTCTGTAGGTTCAGTCATAGATGTTGTGGATTCAACTGAGTCACACGTAATGACTACATTGCTAGGCAGAGAGATTGACCTGGTCATATACGAGTGAGCAAAATGCAGAAACTGGCCTCGGTTGAGTGTTTCATGACTTACTTCATCATAAATGGTGATGTGGACGTGACTATTTGTGATCTTCTTATACTGGGATATACTGCTTATGACAATGTGAAATGGCATTGTCTTTGATGCCGTTGAATAAAGTCATAGTAGCAGCTCTCCAAGTGATTATTTGTATTCCCACAAAGAAACGGTGGTCTATTTTAATTGCAGGTTCGGGAAGTAATCTTAGTTATGCCTATTAGATAAACTATCTCAATTGTATAACAGCCAGCACATTTTAATTAAATAGGTACAACTCAGGATCCAAAACCCTGAATACACATATGGATATGCATAAGGGGTGCATGTGCTGATGAACAGAAGGTTCCTACGGAGATCGAGAAGCGGTTAAGCATTAGTTATATTTAAGTAACCGCATATACGTGGGATTGTCAAAATTACTTCAAAATTCAACAAACAGATTAGATCTTCGAGCCCACACATTCCCTCACCACGGAGTACAATTGGTTTTAATGTACTCAAAGACCAAGCTGAATGTTTGGGCGTACAGACCATATGACCCAAAAGCAGACCGCGTGCTGCAACATACTCCAGAGACAACTCAATCCACAGCCTCAATTAAATTTACACAAGCGTTAGCTGCTTCATAAAAATAAAAAACAATACCAATAGGTTTGAGTTATATCAAAGAATGGAATGGCTGTATAACAGTTTAGCATTGATAACTTAAATATAATTTACTGGCAGTTAGTTACCTCTTTGCATTCATATCACAAACATCAACACGGGGCGCCATCAGTTGTCCTTGTGTGTTAAATTCTATGCAGCTAATAGCTGGGCAGTTAAACAGAAAACTATCCTCCTGACGTCTCTTAACCTTGCCCTGAAACTTAATGAGGAAGTTTACCGAAGAACATTCCACAGCAGGGACATGAAGAAAACTGTGAAAGGGCTGCTCAAGATGTAAACATTGTGTGCTCTCTGGAGCTGATATGACTGTCGGTGCAAGCTTTGCAGATAGCACGATAGAACCGGGAAACACTACGTGCTACGGGGTGCAGAGTTCAATTGCAACACACCAGGGAATGTGAGGGGAGTCTAAATGCCTGGGCTGCTATGTAGGGTGTGGCACACTACACTGGAGGCCTCTGCCTCATTACTTATTTGCTTGTCTTCAAAATACATCCACCACACTACAGAAGTAAACTGCCCTTAAAAATGGGGAGCAGCTTGCTTCCTTCATCATAGAAGCAAGACAACTGGAGAAAATACCAAATAGGATTTTATATTGTTGAGCTTGGACCCAACTTCCCTTCTATTTCACAACCCTAACGCTGCTGGACACATCTGTACCGCATATTTTACCCTACAGGGTTTCTATGCACGGATAAAACTGGTCTGATGGCTTAGTGCACCCACTGTGCGCCTGTGTTTGACTTCATAGTGACAGGTTCAAATTCCGGCGGGCCCACTCAGTCTTTCATCCTTCTGAGGTCGATACAATGAGTACCGTTTAGTTTGTTAACAATAAGCATCCTATATTCAGCGCCAAGATACCCTTCTGAGTGGACGTGCCCTTTACAAATACACATGTTATGTTACTGTCACATGTAGGGGAGATGTTATTCAAGGTTTTCTTGAAGGCTGCCTGATAAACTGAGTTGTTCTCACGCTCTGGCAGCCTGGATCGAAACAGGCTTACAGCCGTGGGACTTAAGTCTCATTCACCTTATAATTGGTGTAGGTTACAAGAACTCAAAACTTAAAACCAACTAATTAAGAAAAGGGGAAGAATGTTCACTCACGTCAGCTGCAAATAAGAGTCAAACAACACAGGACAAAACCAATATAGAAACTGCAAGACAGCCTGCTCTATCATAGAATAGTCACTTTCTTTCATCAAGTCTATATGGGCATTTTTAGGTTGAATTTACCAAACAACGCAAGCAGTCTTTGAGCAAGACATTGTGGGCTTATAAGGATCATACAAGTGTTTGTAGCCCAGCGATTGCTTACCAGTGGATGGCTTTACTGTCACTCTTATCTGACTGATTTCTATTTGACGATTTCCTTGTTTCAGCCTGTCCATCTTGTGTTAGTCCTGACCAGGGAACATATCCTCTTTACCATCGATGTGATCGGCTGGCTGCTATGCTTCCACTGCTCACTTTTAAGTAAAGGTGTTTTCAGCGGTCTCCCTCGTGTGCTTTTCTCCCTCCCACGTTGCTCTGTTGTACTTGTGCTTCTCTCCACCCACCTCCACTTGGGCTGCCTCTCACCTGTGCCCTTCTCCCCCACCCTCCATGTTGCGCTCTTTCACCTATTATTTTCACTTAAGCCCCTGTTTACTCCCTCGTGTTGCTTCTCCTCAGCCCACTGTGATGCTTTACCCCACCTGCTTATTTTTTTAAAGCACTTTCGCAAGATTTTTGTTATGTACTATCCTTCTCGGATGTTAATACCGTCTCTTTCACTACTCTTAAGAATGTGTTTCCTTCCTTTGTAATCATCAAGTCAGTTAAATTCTTACTTTTCCGTTTTTATTATTTTTTGTTAAGAGGAGGGAAGGGATGCAACGTTATATGTTATTGTAGTTCTAATTATTTGACTAAAGATATCGGCTTAGTTGTAAGTCCCGACAGTTTTTCAATATCGCTGGACACAGGGGTAGGTAGTTGGAATCGCCTCCAGGAGCGCTGGCAGCTATAGAATGATACTGGACCAGGTGGAGAATCAATGGTTTTATGTTGTCTGGTACACAGAGATCACCGAGCCTATATGTGGTGGGGAGGCGCCGTTATGTAATGTGGTAGGTAGACTCTACTAGAGAGCTACTACTGCCGTCTAACGGTTCAGGTGCTGTAGCAGTCGTCTGATGACGCCTACTAATGCCAAGACGCACTTCGCCATGTCAGTGTGCATCCTGCTCTCTTCTGCGGGAAAACTCTATTCAAACGCGCGGTGCCGCTTCCTGGAAAAGGCAATAGGAATGACAGCGCGTGAACGGGCCTAGAAATGGCTTCATATTTTGCACACGTGGTAGAATTACCCTGCGTTATCACCAACAGCAAGTACTTAAAACCCGTACAAAAACACAGGCCGCCCATTTTCCTCTACCACCAGCTAGCACAAGGGCTTAAAGTGATACTGAAGCTGCACTCTGTCAGAGGCTGTCCAATCACTGCCACAATAGGCAAATCAACATTTAGCAATCTTTGGGTGGCTACAAAACCTCTTTACAAGAATCATATTGCAGCTAGGTCAGAGTTTCCATTAAAATGTTTAGTTTCTCAACAATGTATTGGTTTCTCGTCTGCAAAAGTGGCAGATTAAGAGAACGACCTCATCGCGTGGCATAGCAGTTAAGACCAGAAGCCGACATGAGGTTAGACATCAGAACGGAGACAAAAGGATTGTCATATTATGATTGAACTGCCTACCTGTGCAGTCAGCAAACCTGGCCCACATTACAAGTGTGATACCCTGCAAGTTTTTTCTCTCTATCCCTCGTTTAATAACCTTAGCTGTCAAAAAATGGTCCAGTCTTTACAGAAACCTAATATTAAGCACAACTATAAGACCAAGATTTGATGTAACCTTGGAGTTCTGACAATGGTTTTCTCTTCAGAGTGAGAAGCATGCAAGGTCTTCATTCGCGTATTATTAACGTTAACATACCAAGTTTCACAATAAGGGTACATTTGACGAGTAAGCAGCTGTGCAATGTTGACATTTCTCACAACAACGCCCTTTTGAAGTCAGGAATCATTTTCGCTTTTACATAACTAGCAACCCCTGTAAAATGGGAGACTGCAACCAGGAGATTGAACAAGCCCTTGGTTCAACAATCTACAAGAATTCGTTATCAGCCAGTAGCCACTTGGTTGCAGACACTATTTTGTAGGTGAGGCGGGTCACAGCATTGTAAAGCACGTGGCAAATGACACACTCGTTGCTGCCCGGACAAGGAACAAGACTCCGCTCCCTCATAGCACCTGCCAAAGTAAACCAATTTTGAGGTAGATCTGTGCACAGTTAAAACGCGATGAAAAATACATTCAGTAATATGCAAAAGGCGGACCTGAAACTACATGCACTCAAACATATATACGGAACCTCGCGACCGAAATACCAAAGTAAACAACTCTATCGATCGATACACTAAAGCACATGAAGTGCGTGTGCGCAACACGCAGGTTTCCCGCAGGGACGGGACTTATTCAGCCTCACACGCCATAGGTCATTCAATTGGAACAGTTTAACTAGGCGAGGTCTGTGACACGTTCTGTATTTTGGGGCGCGTACTTCAAAGAAGGCACGCATTTTTAACATTAGGATCAATATAGGTATCCCCAAAATAAAGGCATGCCTTACGTATAAACACTGGAACTGGTGGAAATAACTGGAGCAGATAATACAGACACAACCATGAACCCGCGCATACCACCCGGCTCGAGGAGAGAGAGCCACACGCCGCAGAGGTGACTGTCACAGCCAACTGCCTTGATCCGGAGGCTCATCCCCGCCGCCGCAGGTGGCGGGAAGAGAGAACTCATGACCCCATTCGCTTAAGGACTCACCAGCACCGAGGATGACGAGGAGGCAACAAACACTCTGATCCCCATCCTGAACTCCTCCACCTAGCCTTCTCTCGGACCTTGCGAGAGACTCAGTCCCGTGCGACTCTCCGCTCTGCACAGCCTGTGCTACTGGAGGAAAGAGCATCGGAGGCGGGCGGATCAACGAAACTGCCCAGCAATTCCCCCCCCGCCCTGTTGGGATGGAGCCGCCCAGCCCCAGCGCGGACCGGCGGACTTGTGGGAGGTGTAGTTCCTGCTGCCTCATGACGTGAAAGTGAAAGAGAGCCGAAACTTTATTTCCCAAGCGTTTATTCTTGTGGGTCTGGTCATCGCCAGTAACGTCTTTACAAACAAGCATTGGTAAATGCATTAGGTTTCGTCTATGTGATTAATAATAAGCAGTTTTTTTGTTGTAAGTCTCATATTTCAATGACATCCGACTGGGTGCTGTGGAACTTCCTTGTCTAGAATTTAGAAGTATGTGATTGTTGATAGTTAGATAATATCCTTGTTTAGCCAGTGGATTTCTGTAAGAGTTGGGTATGTATGTATGTGCCTATGTGGTATTCCTACAACACACCACTACCCGAAAGGACAGGAGCACTGTGGGTTAAGCATTCAAGGAGAGTTAGCTACTCACCCTTCGATGTGAGGCTCACCATTATGAGGTCTGAATCTTGTAGAAGTATTGTCAACACACTTTGATGCCTGATGCTTTTGGGCATGGATCCTTGGCATTTGCTCTTTCATCTTAGTTATTCCCAGCCAATACCTATCTATTTTGATGCACTGGTAAACGACAATATACTGCTTGTTTTCTTATCCTAATTAGTGCACAGTACCCTCAAATGATCCTTTTTGCTTTAGTGGATTGACTTCACTTGTGTTAGGGTAGGTTTCTATTAAAAAGAAAGTGAAAACAGACCGTGTTCACTCATTTATATTGTGCAGGTATTTCTACACTGCAAACTTACATGTGAACTTGAATTTTAAGAACACACTCAATTGAAATACATACAGGATAACAGTTATAACCATCTCTAGTCCCTAAACTTATTCAAAACATGCTTACAATTACTTCCAACAATCTTAGTTTTCAGAATCGTACTATAATTTGTGTGCATCTAAATTCACAAAAACTGTAAAGAAGAGATTATGAGCTGCAGGATGCAAAATGTGTGCAACTACACCCCTATTGAAAGAACACTGAAGAGTCACTGAAGAGTTCTATGTAAAATGGTCCAAATAACCAGGGCTTGTGTTAACAACATCTGTGCTGTAACTGGGGTGTGGGCTCCTTAGTTCCCACAGCACTCTTGTTACCTGTGGCACCTTATTGCTGTATACAATTCATGTGGGATTTTAAGCATATGGTACAGATGCAGACATTTTCGAATAAAACACTGAAATGTAAACAGAACGGTGTGCTCTTGGCTTGCCTCACATTTGCTGTTCAGAAGTTTAATCTTCTGTGTTAGGAGTGAGTCATGTGAAAACAGGGCTCTACGGATGTCAAACCAAAACAAAACTCGTCAAGCTCAAGGGCATGGGTTCCTCATGACGCAAATTTAATGCAAACATGTCTCTCCACGCATAACAGTGATATGAAACAGGCAACAGTGGGAAAGAACAAGTACTGAAGGGGACGCCTGCTTGTGCCCCGGGAGAATGGTGGAGTGCACGTGATGTCACTAGATAGTGCATGCTTTGTTGGGAGCGCGGAGAAGGATTACCTCTACGTCCCTCGTCCTCGACCCAGTCATAACACATGAGGTATTCCACCCGACAGGAAACAAAACAGGAAACGCTTTTTAGACTCCACCCACCCTCCTGTCAGGTGCTATAATACACCTCACCACCAGAAGCAAAACCTGTTTTGTTTCCTGTCGGTTGGAATACTGATGGGTTACGCTGGGGTGAGTGCCGGGCACTTACCTGCAACTGGAGTCCTGTGGTTTCCTCCTTGGCGGGGCCTTGGGGGTGCTCATGGACCTACGTGGGACCTTTTCAAAAGCCGGGCTGCTGGGCTTTCTGTGCTTTCCTCCGGACGGGGACCCTGGGTTGCGGGGCTTCTCGGGTCCCCGTGGATTTCCGGTTCTTCGACTTCACTCCCGAAGGGGCGGACCGCTGCTGGGAGGAGCAGACGGCTGCCCGCGCGTCCCGCACTTGCCAGTGTTTGTGGGCGGGACACGCTCTCTTCCATTTCCTCGTGGACGCCCCCACTCCGGGTACGGCTGCCCCTGATTGGCGGGTGCCGGTTCGGCGGTGTTTCCTGCGGCCTGAGGGTCGGGAGTCGTCGGACGGACGAGGAGTCCGCGGGTGTGGGAGGGGGACGCTTCCGGATGTCGCCTCATTTCCACATGGTCGGGCGCCCGGGTGGGCTCCGGGTTCCCTGCCCCCTCTCCTGATTGCCGGGATGGCGCTTCCGATGACGTCATCGGCTCGTTTCGGCGAGTGTCATGGCAGGCTTTCCTCATTGGCCACTGCTGGGAGGCTGCTTTCTGCCCCTCCTTTTGGATTCGAAGTGGCTGCAGCTGCGGGGGTGAGTGTTTTCATGCCTATATATTATCCTGGAGTTCAGTTTATACTGTGACGCTTTGGTGTTGCTGTGTTTTACGTGTGGCTGTTTCCTGTGTTTGAAGACGTTGCTTGTGATGGGGAAACACCACAGGAAGAGAAAACATGTCTCTCCTGTTCGGTCCTCTTCCTCCTCCTCTTCCTCCTACGACAGTTGTGATTCTGCGCCTGCTGGTCGGTGTGCTGGTCCGAGGGGCTCTAGGCGCCTGAAGCGCCTGCTTTTGGAGACTCTGTCCAGTCTCAAGGCTTCCAAGAAGGGTGCAGGGGGTTGCTCTGGGGAGGCTGCCCCCTGTATTTGGATATTTCTTCCTCCGCTTCCTCTGATGAGCCTACTTTGGGTGCGGTGGATCTGCAGGGCAAGTACATTTCGAGGGAGTTGATGCCTGATCTGCTTTGCCATGTTCGGGAGAATATGGGGTTCCCTGTGGAGCCTGTGCCCAGTACCTCCCAGGATACTGTTTTGCCGTAGTTTCGGAAGCCTGCGTCATCTTCTATGCCCGTACACCCGTTTGTCATGGATGTCCTCCTTAAGGAATGGAAGGACCTGGACCATATTTCTGTGCCCAGATTCATGTCTAAACTGTATCCTTTGCAGGATTTAGAGGTTGCCCTGCCTGATTCGGTGCAGATGGATTCTGTGGTTGCTTCCCTGGTTGGTCGACCCTCCATGGCTGATGATAATATCCTGCAGGATGGCGTTGATAAGAAGATTGACTCTTCTCTAAAGAAGTCCTATGCTGGCTCTCACTTGGCTCTGCGGTCAGGGGTCTATGGGGCATATGTGGCGCAGTCTTTGCTGGCTGACTTCAGAACTTTGTTCTCTGCTATGCAGGAGGGGATCAGTTGTCCGGAGTTGCTGGAGTCGATGGAGCGTCAATCTGAGTTCCTTTCGGACATTGCTTTTGACTCTGTCAGGGCTTCTGCGCTGTCTTGTGGTTCCTCGGTGGCTGCCCATTGGAACTTGCTTCTGAGGGGCTGGAAGACGGATGCTGCGCAGCGTTCTATGGCTTTGAGGTTGCCATTCTCTGGTACTCATCTTTTTGGGGACGCCCTGGAGACCAAGCTCCATAAGGTCTTCAAGGAGAGGAAGCATTTGTTGTCGTTCCGTCATACTACCTCTCAGAAGGGGTCGTCCTTCTCGAATGCCAGGTCCTTTCGCCAGCCTTCCAGGTTCCAGCAGTCCTCGTTTAGGGCCCAGCGTGGGGCTCGCAGGTCCTTTCCTCGGAGGTTCCAGAAGAAGCCCCAGCCGGATGGTGGGTCGGGGGCTCCTCGCTCCTGACTATTCCGTTCCAGTGCCCGTTCTCGCTGGTGGTCAGCCTGCGGTTGGTGGGAGACTGCGGCTGTTCCTCCAGGCTTGGCTGGTGACGACATCGGACCAGTTGGTGCTGGATGTTCTTTCACGGGGCTACCGGATGGAGTTCCTGTCCCCTCCTCCTCCCTCGGGGGTGGTGGTGACCTCTTTACCTGCAGACCCTGCTCGCCGTCGGGCGTTGCTGGAGGGTGTTGGGTCACTGTTCGACAAGCGGGCGATTGTCCCGGTTCCCTCCCTGGAACGGGGACTGGGGAATTATTCGGTTGTCTTTGTGGTTCCGAAGATCACGGGGGGGGGGTTCCGTGTTGTCATCAATCTTCGGGCCTTGAACTTGTTTGTTCAGAAAATTCCATTCAAAATGGAGACGCTGCAGAAGGTGATTCCCCTGATCCAGGAAGGTTGGGTATTCACGTCGCTGGATCTCCAGGATGCCTACCTGCATGTCCCGATGGCGTTGGAGGATCAGAAGTTCCTGCGCTTCTGCCTGGATGGTCGTCATTGGCAGTTCTGCGTCCTTCCTTTCGGTCTCCGGTCCGCCCCCAGGGTGTTCACCAAAGTGGCGGCTCCTTTGGTGGCCCATCTCCATCTCCTGGGGGTGTCCGTGTTTCCTTACTTGGACAATTGGCTGCTTCAGGCTCCGTCTTCGGAGGTCATGTCCATCCACCTTTCCTTGACCATGCGTACGCTCGAGGACCATGGCTTCCTTGTCAATCTGCCGAAAAGTCACCTGGACCCGTCTACTCGGAGGACCTTCATTGGGGCTGTGTTCGACTCTGTGCTGGGCAAGGTTTTTCTCCTGGAGTCCCGGCTTCTGCGTCTACAGTCTTTGCTGAGGAAGTTGCTTTCCAGGAAGTCGGCTCCTCTCCTGCAGTGGTTGGTAGTTCAGGGACACATGTCTGCCACTGTGTTCACGGTGCCCTGGGCCAGGGTTCATCTTCGGCCTCTGCTGTGGCATGTTCAGCGTTGGGTGCCCTTTCCTGTCCTGGACTTCTCGATTCCTGTTCCGGTGTCTCCAGGGTTGGTGTCTGCTCTCCAATGGTGGCTGGATTCTTCAAATCTGTCGAGGGGCATGTGGTTCCATCCTCCGCCACCCCTTGGTATTGACGACGGATGCCAGCGCTTCCGGTTGGGGGGCGACTCTGGGTCCTTGGGCGATCCAGGCGCGTTGGCTTCCTTCGGAGTCACACCGGTCTTTGAATTGGAGGGAACTGTCGGCGGTGGAGAGGGCTCTTCGCCTTTTCAAGGATCGTCTTCTGGGGTGCAACGTGTTGGTGAGGTCGGACAACACTGTGACCGTGGCATACATCAACCACCATGGCAGTACCCGCTGCCTTTCCCTGAACTTGGTGGCCTGTGCCATTGCGAGTTGGTCCCAGTGTCATCTGGTGGCCCTTTCTGCTCAACACATCAAGGGTGTGGACAACGTGGTTGCAGATTCCTTGAGTCGGAGGTTCCCGTCCTCTCTCACCCTGTGTCTGTCACCTCGGATTTTCCGGTCGCTGTGCCTGAGGTTCGGGACTCGGGTGCTGGATCTCTTTGCCTCGCAGAAGGACGCCCTGCTTCCCCTGTTCTGCTCCAGGACTCCGGAGTCGGGGGCTTGGGGAGTGGATGCTTTGACTGTCCTTTGGCCTCCTTGGTTACTCTATGCATTCCCCCCCTTTCCTCTGATCCCTGCCTTCTTGCTAAAGGTTCAGCGGGTGGGGGCTCAGGTAGTGGCTGTTCTGCCTTATTGGCCTTGCCGCTCTTGGTTCCCCCTTCTGCTGTGGCTGGCGGTGGGCCCTCCCTGGATCCTGCCCCGCTACCCGTCTCCTCTGAGTTGCCAGCCGTCCTCTCTGTTGGTGCCTCTCACCTTGGCGGTCTGGAGGTTGAACGGCTGTCTCTTGGGGTCCGGGGTTTGCCCGATCACCTCATCACTGTGATGCAGGCTTCCCGTCGGAAGTCCACGCTTTCCTCCTTTTCTAAGCACTGGGTTTCTTTTTCTTCTTGGTGTGCTTCTGTGGGCCTGTCCCCTGCCTCTTGTGATGTTTCTTCTATTCTTCAGTTTTTTCTGGATGGGTTTCACAAACATTTTGCTTTGTCCACTTTGAAAGGTCAGTGGTCTGCTATCCGGGCCTTTCGGGATCCTGCTTCTCTTCTGCCTTCGGACGGGTTGTTGGTTTCCCGTTTGTTTCGAAGTTTTTCTCTTTCTGCACCTACTGTCCGCTCCCCGGTTCCTCCCTGGGATCTTTCTTTGGTTTTGGGTGCCTTGCAGTCGCCTCCCTTTGAGCCTCTGGAGTCCGTGGATTTGAAGTTCCTGTCCTTCAAGGTGGCCTTTTTGGTCGCTGTTACATCTGCTCGGAGGTTGGGCGAGCTTACGGCGTTGCGCTGTTCTCCCCCCTTCTTGAGGTTTCTGGACGACGCGGTGGTCCTTTCTTTGGACCCCGGGTTTCTACCTAAGATTCGTTCCAGGTTTCATTCCTCCCAGGAATTGATTCTTCCTTCTCTCTGTCCTTCTCCTTCCTCGCCCTCTGACGTCTTGCTCCATTCTTTGGATGTGAGACAGGCTTTGTCTGTTTATGTTGATCGTTCTGCTGGGTTTCGGTCCTCTGACTCCCTCTTTGTTACCTTTGGTCTGGCTCGTAGGGGTAAAGCTGCCTCTCGCCTTACTTTGGGTCGTTGGATCACGGCGGTGATTTCCTTGGCTTACCAGGGCTCTGGTTTGCCTTGCCCTTCTGGTGTTCAGGTGAGATCTACCAGGGGTGTGTCTGCTTCATGGGCGGCTTTCCATGGGGTTCCCCTTGATGAGATTTGTAGGGCGGGGACCTGGGCGTCCGAATCCACTTTTGTGCGACATTATCGCCTGAATTGTGCCCTTTCGGGCCGCCCACATTTTGGTTCTGGTGTGCTGCGTGCGGTGGGGGTTCCCCCGCATGTTTGATTTTGTTTCTTAATAAACTCTGTCTTGCTGCACGCCTTTGTGTCTGTTCTGTTTTCTGGTTGTGGTGTGCCAAAGGCCTTTTGGGGTTGCTTTGGTATGCCTCATGTGTTATGACTGGGTCGAGGACGAGGGACGTAGAGGTAATGCCTTGATTACTTGAGGTAATCCCCATTACTCTTAGTCCTACTCGTCCTCGACCCAGTCATACAACCCGCCCGCCCTCCCTTGCCGGGCCTTTGGTGCTTGGTACATCAGGTTTTGCTTCTGGTGGTGAGGTGTATTATAGCACCTGACAGGAGGGTGGGTGGAGTCTAAAAAGCGTTTCCTGTTTTGTTTCCTGTCGGGTGGAATACCTCATGTGTTATGACTGGGTCGAGGACGAGTAGGACTAAGAGTAATGGGGATTACCTCAAGTAATCAAGGCAATAAAGGGTACATCGGAGATCAGAGTGTGCTGAGCCCACAGCACCTGGGCAGTGCTGTAACTTTAAAGCATGGTGTAAAGAAGTGCAAAACATAATAGATGAAATAAGGTGGATGTATTCAGGTAAAAGGATCCTATCCACAAGTAAGCTCTTCACAGTACATCCACTAGACTTCAACTGAAGACTTTCCAAACATAACATTCTCTGCTGGTGAACCTGACATTCCAGGCTCCTAGCAACAGCATCAGGATGCAACAAATCTCCCTTCTTACCAAATAAACAAATATGCAAAGTAAGTCCTATTTAACAAAGTCTTTTAGATAAGTAGGTATACGAGGGATTCTTGACGATTTGCGAACATCAAGTGGTGGCACACCTTGAGGAGATGACTTCGAAGATGGATCAGGATGCATCTTACTTTGATTATCAAAGCCTCTGGATTTAGAAATAAGATCTTCTCAAACCACCACAACCCTGTTCATGTTCCAAATCCGATGATCTGCTGTCTTGATCACATTATTGAAGACTTTGATGACTTGAATTGGCTTCAAAAACATTGCAGAAAGCATTTTGGGTTTTTTACACAGATTTTTTATAAGAACCCAAACTCCCTCTTTTACACACGTTTTTTTTAACATTCTTTCTCAAATCATGAAGTCTTTTTCTATTTTCAATTTTTAAAGACTCACATAATTTCCAATTACACTCATCATTATCAGAGTCCAACTTAGGTTGTAAGTCATTAACCCAAACAGGTGCTACCAAAGTGTATTTCTATCTAGGACCCTAATTCGATATTCCCGATTCATGCCCTTATGTGGTTATAATTAATAATATCCTTATAAAGGCATAAGAATCATATCCATATTCAGTAATAGCCCATGCAGTCCAAAGCACAGCACAGCTACTCCCATAGACTCCTAGAAAGCACAACGCGTTCTTTAAACAAACCAAGCCTCCAGCAGCCCGGGAAATCCCCCCCTGCTTTTGTTTTGATTTGAACAAGAACTCCTGGAGTCCAGAAAGAACTGTTAGTTCTTAGTGACATCTTATGTCCAACCTTATGTCAAACTCGGCACCTTTCAGGTATAAATATACCAACAGTTGCCTTAAGCAAACACAAGGTGGTTTGGAGCAGAGCGGCTATCTACTTGCCCGAGAGCCCAGCTGAAGCGAGAGCCCACGGAAGCCGCCCCTCCTGTTTTGACGCACTGAGAGAGATGCTGTCTTTTTCTCCAGCCGAGAAAATCCAGCTCCGGTGTTTCCAGCCACCCTTGCGGGTTGCTGGGAGATCGAGTCTTGAAGAAAGAGGTACCAGACCTCCTACATTCTATTACCAAGGTACGGAGCTGACTAAACCCTTAAGAGAATTCTTGATTCAGATTCTTGGCAGAACAATCTTAATCAACTTAACTTAAACTGCTACTTACTTACTCCTTCCCAAGTATTAGGCTTAGGTCAGGTACACCGGGGTAGGCGTAGTTAGAAGCACCAGTTGAGTACGTTAGTCAATGTTTTTATGTATGTGTATATTTTATCCATTTTAAAGTACCATATGGCTAAGAAACCATATCAATGCTTTTACAGTATTATTTCATAATACTACTTTTACTGTATGCACTTTACTTTATGATAAGTATTGCAATTGTGGCAATTAATTTCTCTTGCATGAGAAAGAAGACTGCTCAATAAATACCACATTTTATTGAAAACGCCCATCTCTCTATTTCTCTGCACTCTGGTGAAACTAAGTATGCACGGTTGACTGAGTGAAATAGCTGCCTATTGTTTTCACACAACTCTAGAGATACACTCTTTTCTGAGGGAGCAAAGTTGTCATGTTTGTATGGTTGTCAGAAGCTAATCCCTTCTTGTCTAAATCCAGAGAGTTAACTCTTTCCTGAACATTCGAGAACGTTTCTAATGACCTCTGAGCTAGCTGGCAAAACTAATTAAGTCTAATATAGTCAGTAGAGACCTAGTCGACCTCAGTCCTACATCTACACTGCTGTTTATATTAGTCCAATGCGCAGAGCCTATTGGGAATATAGGAACTACACTACAAAAGTATTGGCTTTCCTAGATCTGAAAAGTTCAAAAGGTGATTTATTAGTAATTGCATGTGGAGATAATCTATAAACCTTAACCTTTTTAAAAATATCACATCTCCAATCAGATCCTGAAGATTTTGTCATCCTAATGGTCTCTTTAAGCACCCGGTTGAACCTCTCAACCATGCCATTGGTTTCTGGGTGATACAATGATGACCTCTTGTGTTTGACCCCATGTTTAGAGAGAAACGTCTCCATTTCACTAGAGACAAGTTGACAACCATTATCTGTAGGTATTGTGTTTGGAATCCCTTCCCTGGCAAATAACTTTTCTAGAAAAGCTATCACATGTGTTGTTTCTATACCACGAGTGATTGCTATCTCTGGCCACCTTGAAAAGGGATTACTGAAATAATATAGACTGCCAAAATATCGACCTGCAAAAATATCGTTGCCAAAATATCGACAGACAAAATATCGACTTTCTATCTACAAACAGGTAAGTACAAAAATATCGAGTACAAAATATCGTTAACAATAATATAGATGTAAAAAATATCGACTTTATTAAAAACAGTGTTAAATTAAATTAATATTAAATTTAAATGACTAAAATATACTTAAAAATACTTAAATTAAATTAAAATTAAATTATAATAATTAAATAATAAATGAAAATAATAAAAAAAAAAATTACAATCTTATTTGTTGACCCTGAACCCTAAAATATACCCCTTTACCCAAAAACCCAAAACTGACCCTGAACCCTAAAAATACCCCTTTACCCAAAAACTAAAAACTGACCCTGAACCCTAAAAATGCCCCTTTACCCAAAAACTGAAAACTGACCCTGAACCCTAAAAATGCCCCTTTACCCAAAAACTGAAAACTGACCCTGAACCCTAAAAATGCCCCTTTACCCAAAAACTGAAAACTGACCCTGAACCCTAAAAATGCCCCTTTACCCAAAAACTGAAAACTGACCCTGAACCCTAAAAATGCCCCTTTACCCAAAAACTGAAAACTGACCATGAACCCTAAAAATACCCCTTTACCCAAAAACTGAAAACTGACCCTGAACCCTAAAAATGCCCCTTTACCCAAAAACTGAAAACTGACCCTGAACCCTAAAAATGCCCCTTTACCCAAAAACTGAAAACTGACCCTGAACCCTAAAAATGCCCCTTTACCCAAAAACTAAAACTGACCCTGAACCCTAAAAATACTCCTTTACCCAAAATTTATCAATATTATTTAATTACCAATTAATTATTAATTAACAATAACAATAAAGTAAATATATTAGCACATTAGCTGTAATTATTTTAATACTTAATATTATTTTTTCCCAATTAATTACTTAAGAATAACACAAAATTATATATATTAAAATGTACTCTAATTAATGTAATTAACTAATTACAATTAATCAATTACCAATTAATTACTAATTCAAAATATGTACAAAATTATATTAATTAATTAACTAATTATTATTAATTATCAATTAATTATTAATTATAAATATTTACAAACATATATTAATTAATTAATTATTATTAAATTACTTCCCACCCTATTCCCCTATAAACCCACAACCCGCTACAGAATTACATAACGCAATTATTAAAAAAACAAATTCCATTTAATAAAATATTTTATAACATTAATACACACTTTTCACACATATTATTACATAAAAATACACTATAAAATATTATATATTATTAAAAATTCGATATTTTTGCTATCTATATTTTAAACAGTCGATATTACTTCACTTACCTGAAAAACGATATTTTTGTAGTCGATATTATGTCCAGTCGATATTTTGTCCAGTCTATATTTAAAACTCGATATTATGTCCAGTCGATATTTTGGAGTCGATATTTTGTCTGTTCACCCTTGAAAAGAAATCAGTTAAAACTAGAACATACCACTCACTGCCGGAAGAGAATATTGGTCCTAAAAAAATCTAAGCCTACTTCTTTCCAAGGTCCATCCGGACTGTCTCTAATAACCATAGGTTAAACTTAAGGCTTTGCCACTCTTTCACTCAATGCACACTCTACGCAATCTCTAATTTTCCTCTTAACCTCCAAATCCATGCCTGGCCACCAATAAAATGATCTTAAGCTCTCTTTTGTTTTGGAAATGCCTAAGTGACCAATGTGTGCTAAAGAAATGAGTTCACCTCTAATGGAAACTGGTGGAACTAACCTTGTGCCTCTGATAAGTAAACCATCTTGTTTAGCAAGCTGATCCTTGACATGCCAGAATGTTCCCCCATGTTCATTATTCTTAGGTTTAAACTTCCAACCTGCATTAACAAGCCTTAAAACTTCCACAAGAACCGAATCTTCCCCTAACTCCTTAACCCATTTGTCTCTATCAACCACACACTCATCTATGGCACAAACCAACTCATCCTCTTCTTCAAGATCATCATTCGTGCTAGATTCCTCATGCGGAACAAGACAAGATAATGCATCAGCAACCTTGTTTTCAACTCCAGGGAGATACTTCACTTCAAAATTATAGTCTTGTAGCCCTATCACCCATTTTGTGATCCTGCTAGAAATAGCGTCAATACCTTTCTTCTTCAAAATCTCACATAGCGGTTTGTGGTCAGTCCTTATCTCAAAGGTGCTACCCCATAACACATTTTTAAGCTTTTTTACTGACCAATAAACAGCCAATGCTTCTCTTTCCACTACCGAGTATCGTGTCTCAGCACCTTTTAAACTCCTTGACAAAAACAAAATCACTCTTTCTTGACCATCACACTTCTGAACCAAAACCGCACCAAGAACTTTCAGACTAGCGTCAGTGATTAGAATCGACTTCTTTCCTGGATCAAAACTGTTCATCTTAGGGGCACAACTGAATTTCTCTTTTAAAATGGAAAATTCCTCCTCACACTTGTCACTCCAAAAAAATTCACAACCTTTCTTCAGCAAAGTTCTCATGTGAACACACAGTGAAGCAAAACCTTTTATGAACTTGCTGTAATATTCAGCCATACCTAAAAAATTCATCAACTCCTCTTTGTTGGTTGGCGAAGACATTTTGAAAATGGTAGTGACTAAGCTTTCTTTTGGCAAAGTACCCCCTCTGGAGACTGTGTGACCAAGGTAATCAATGGAATCTTTTTTGAATTTGCACTTCTCAATTTTCACTGTAAGACCTGCTTCACACAAGGCTTCTGAAACTTTCAAAAGCCTATCATCATGTTCCTCATCGTCAGACCCAAATATCAGAATGTCATCCTGATAAACTCTTACCCCTTTTAAATCCTTAAGCACCTTCTCTAGAGCCCTTTGAAAAACAGAGGCGGCTGAAACCAAGCCAAATGGTAGCCTCACAAAACGGAATGTGCCAAACGGAGTTATAAAAGCCGTCAAATGTTTTGATCCTTCATCAAGATTAATCTGGTGGTTGGCTGATTGAGAGAGGAACATGGCGGCAGCAGGCTAGCTGCCGCGATACCCCGCTCTAAGCTTTAGCAGAGCGTTCGGGTTTTTTCATGTGCGAACAAGGGCTTTACATGAGAATCAGTTTTGCCAGCATTTTCTGCAGATCTTGACATCTTCGCTTGCCCTAAACATCCCCTTACCGATGATTTTCCGCAATTACCGGGCCGTTTGATCCGGTCTCCTTTCACTCTCCATGCGAGTGCTTGGGGGCGTGCTCCGCTCCGACACGGCATTCACTCTGCCGAGCGTTTCCCTCCTGGCGCCGATTCTGCTCCTGCATCAGCCACGGACTTGGCTATCACTGTTGTCGGCGGCACCGTGGAAGTGGCATCGGGCCGCCCTGGAGCTTCGTCGAGGGAGACAGGTCCGCTCCCTTTCTAGAGACTTCATTTCTGTGTCTGCTGTCGGGGAGGCACGCGAGGCTGCATCGGTCGTCCCGATCCTGAACGGTGTGGAGCCGGCTGTTGCAATTTGTTCAGAGGCAGCAGTGGAGCCTAAAAAACTCGGGCTGACGGCGAAAAAGGTGAAGGGGTGCCAGGGAGAGGGGGGAGCACTGGCTGATCAACCCTTGAGGGTGCAAGACGAGCTGGGTGTGGTGGGACCTGAAAGGGGTTCCGCCGGGCTGGAAGATAAGTCAATTCTTGGTGTAAAGACTCAAGAGCTGAGCCCTAGGTTGGCTAACAACCCCTATTCCCTTAGAAGCCTTACCTTAGCCCAGCATGATTCTTCTATAAAATCGACTTTAGTAACAACTAATAAGGGGCATAGAGAAAAAAAGGCTGCTAAAATTAGGACTCAATACCATTACCGAAGAGGGAAATCCAATCGGGGTAAATCAAACCTGTTTGCCACTTCAGCTCTGGAACCCACACAGGAGATTGGGGGGGATGATCGAGATGATACTGCAGCACGATCTAATTTAGACAATCTAACTAGCAAAATACCTTTCAGTAATAGTGGTACTGTTACCAATACCAACAGAACGCTATCTAAATCCTCTTCTTACCTCTCTTCAGAGGTTAAACCTAAACGAGCCAAAAAAGCCAAGGCGCTTAAATCAGTTCTGGACTCTGGTTCCAGGATAACTCCTTCTCTGCGCTCTTATTTTAAGGCCATACCTCAGGTTTTGAACCTCCAACAGAGCGGCTCCTTCAGAAACAACTCCCAGCCCTGCCACATCTAGTTGTATGGCCTTTCGCTCACAAAACATGGAAGGAGCGCTGCATAATGAGAGTCTACCCGCTGAAAATACTGCAACAGCAGACACAGCTCCGACTCCAGAGGTATCAATACAGCAGTGTAGTAGTGTCAGCAATAGCCCTAGTAGTTCTATGAGTCCCAAAAAGGCAGACTTGACTATGGCAGCGCCTACAAGCAACACTGAAGATGCACACTCTCGCCTCCCTGGTAAACATACCAGCCTGGAAGCTGACGCAAATCTTGAGGCAGTAGCTCTAGAGTGGGACAATCAACAATTCCCAATATTGGAGGGCCCTTTAAATGAAGATCATAACATCCAACTGCAACTACCTCTTGAGCCTTCTCATACTCTTCATACTTTGGCAACAAAATCAACAACAGACCCTACTGCCTCTGCCTCTCCTTTTGATCTCTCAGTCCTAACCATGATCTCTAACCTGTCGGCCGACATAAAGCGAGGCTTCCAGGAGTCATCTAAAATCCAAAAAGAGATTAGAACTTACTGTGAATCATTGGATAATAAAATTGACGGACTTTTTTCTAGAACTGGGGCGCTCGAAGAGACTACTGCGGTAATGTCCCTAGAATTAGATAATGTCAAAGAAGAAATAGTGAAACTTAAAAAAGAGGACATTCTATTAGCTGACAGAATGGAGACCCTGGAAAACAACACGAGGCGTCCCAACATTCGCATTTTGAATGTACCAGAGGGAAGTGAAGGAACCAACATCAAAACTTACATTATTCAACTCCTCATAAAATCTTTAAACTTAACACATTCAGAGGATGAGCTCAGCCTTGACATTCAAAGGGTTCACAGGGATCCCTTCAGGCGCAATTTGCAGCGGACAAAGCCCCGTAAGATTCTTGTGAACTTCCACACTTTTCTTTTGAAGGATCACATCCTTAACCTTGCCCTTAAACAAAAATCCCTGTCTGGAGAGGGCTTCTCTTTCCAGGTACGATCAGACCTGTCAAGGGCGACCCTCGAGAGGCAGTGGGAGCTGGGTAGGAGAATGGAGGCATTTAGAGATCTAGGGGCCTCAGTGCAGCTTAGCTTCCCTGCTGCACTGAAGATCATGCTTAACAATAAAATGTTTAATGTCCGCACAGTTCAGGCCGCAGATGAGCTATTAATGACCATTGGCACTCCTAAAAAAAATTGACCATTGTTTAATCTGTAACCATTAACCTCGAGTGTTTTCTGCATAATCCCTCATTTTATTGCTGTTTGAGTGTTGACATAAACCTCAGTAGCAGAAGTGAAGCAGAGTAGAAAATAAGTTATCCTAGAATAACAAAAACAAATAAATAAATAAATAAGAACAAGGAGCTGGAAAATAATGAAAGGAGAACGAAAGGAATAATGATAAAGATAAAGATAAAAAAAAAGAAGGAAAAAAGATAAATGATCAGAAAGTGGGAGAAAAGGGGAAAGAAGAAAACAAAAAAAAAAAAAAAAAAAAAAGAAGAAACAAATAGAGGGGAAAAAATAAATAAATAGAGGAAAAAAGAGAAATAAAAAAAAGAAAAAAATATACCCTGGGAAGGAAAGGTTAGAACAAATATATATAAAACAGTAAAAATAAAAAATAAAAACTTCATAAAATAAAATCACGAGAAATATAACACAGGGTGCTCAAAATTATACATATACCTCTAAAAACCCTCTTAGAGCTACAGCCAATGTAACTCAATCTAACCCAGTTTATGATTATAATAGGTTTAATTGCCATCAGATCTATTTAGCCCTTAAACATTATTTTCACCAACGCTTTGCTTTAGCTTAGACTGGGTCAGGGGTATCACACACCGGTTCGCTCCGGTTGATCCACTTGGGGTTCCTCAGGGGTGGGGGGGGGGGTGGTTTGTGGGCAAGGGTTAGGGTTATAAAAAACAAAAAGTTTCTCATCTCTAAACAGGCGGCTGATAACTGTATAAGTGAAAAATGGACGAATTGTGTATCTCCAAGTAATATTAAGGTGTGTAAGTCAGCAGGGCCTAGCATCATTAGATATATTAAATATGAGTACCATTAAACTCCTCTCCTGGAATGTTAATGGCCTGCGCACCAAACCTAGATCTAATACAATTTTACAATACATCCGTGATTTTGATGCGCAGGTCATCATACTCCAGGAGACACACTTAGTAGAAACTGAAGTATCAGACTTGGTGAAAAAAAACAGGTGGATAGACTTTATTGTTGCCACCTCTCAAACAACTAACACTAGAGGGGTAGCCATCTTATTTAAAAAAAACTATTACATCAAGACTCCTGAAACAGAAGGTTGATTCCTTGGGTAGATGGGTAATTGTTGCTGTTATGTTAGGTAGTGTACGCATCACCTTGGTTGGATATTACGGGCCTAATCGAGATGACCCCTCCGCCCTGGCCTCTCTATTTTCCGAGCTCTTGCACTTTCCAGAACCAATGATAATAGCGGGAGATTTTAATATCGTGCTTGACCCTTTACTGGATAAGTCCACTTCTGCCCGACAACTCGCTCTCTCAAAATCCAGAGAGTTCTTGCTAAAATCTATGCATCAGTATGGACTTATTGATATATGGAGAGCGAGATCAGGGCAGAAAATCGGCTTCTCCTTTCGAAATTATAAGTATCGCCACAGATCAAGGATAGATTTTTTCCTAATAACCAGAGCTCTTGAAAAATCAGTAAGGAGTATCATTTATGTACCATCCCATCTGTCTGATCACTCGGCGGTGCTCCTTGACCTTCAGTTTCAATCCCAACCCATCATTAGATCATGGTCAATCGATAGGTCTCTCCTCACATCTCCCGATGACTTGGAATATATTAGAGTGGAAACACAAGAGTTCTTTAAAGTTAACATTGGTTCCGCTTGCTCTAGTACAGTATGGGACGCCTTCAAATGTTTTTTGAGAGGTGTCATCAAGAACAAAACTTCGTTTTGTAAAAAACAGTACACCCAAGGGGTCGCGCTGATAGAGGCAAATATATCGATTGTCCAAACTGAGTTAGACAGTCTTGACAATGCTCCTGAACATGTCATTTTGGCTAAACAGGAGGATTTGTCAAAGCTTAAAGGGCGGTTAGCTTCTCTTCTAAACCAACGTATCCTGCAAAGGTGGGAAGCTAGCAAGTTAGCTAATTTTGAATTTGGCGAAGGGGCGGGCAAACTCTTAGCCTGGAAGTCAAGAACTGACCAGACCCGTAACAATATTGAGTCGATATCTACTGGCCTGGGAACAGTATCATCTGACCCAGAGATTAGGTCAGCTTTTAAAGACTTTTTTCAAGCCATCTACCGTGAAGACAACAACATTTCCTTTGATAATGTAAGAAATTGGCTTAACAAAATCTCACTCCCATCATTAACTATTGAACAAGCGGCCTCTTTAGACCAGCCTATAACTGTAGAAGAGGTATCAGAGGCCATACTCAAAAGCAGTAACGGGAAGGCGGCGGGGCCTGACGGTCTCCCGGCAGAGATTTATAAACATCTTGTACCTGACATTGCCCCTTTTCTTACCAGGTTATTTAATCAAGTCCTGATAGATGGCGATATACCACCCATAACCTGGAATAAAGCATCAATTACGCTAATATTGAAACCAGGAAAGGCATCCACCGCCTGCGGCTCGTATCGCCCTATCTCAATACTCAACGCAGACTATAAGACCTTCGCCTCACTGCTAGCTAAAAGGTTGGGCCAGGTCGCCCCTTCAGTTCTACATTCAAATCAAAAGGGCTTTGTTAAAGGCCGCCAGCTTTTTGAGCTGACTTATGACCTAATAGGAGCGATCGACATGGCAACTAGTTCATCGTTGCCCTTGGCTATTCTCACGTTGGACGCAGCCAAGGCCTTTGACAGGGTCAATTGGGTATACCTGTCGGGGGCCTTGGAAAAATTCGGCGTGGGACAGGCCTTTCGTAGAGCGGTGGAATTGCTGTACCATAGCCCTTCGGCCTCGGTACTGGTTAATGGGGGTCTGTCGGAACCATTTACCATCACAAGGGGCACCCGGCAGGGGTGCCCGCTTTCACCCCTCCTGTTCGATCTATATATTGAGCCATTTGCTCAAAAAATACGGGAAGATACTAAAATCACACCTTTTAGATATAGAGATTGGACAAAAAAAGTATCCCTGTATGCTGATGATATTATGATCATCACCTCTGACATCAATTCCGCATTTCCGAGAGCCATAAAATTAGCACAACAATTTGGTAATATCTCTGGCTACGAAGTTAATGCCACGAAGACTGAGGTCATGGTGTGGAATGGCATAGCAGCGGGGCTTCCTGTGCAACCCTGTGATAATATGAGATATCTCGGCATAAAGATCATAAAGGATATAAAGTTGATCGCCTCTACAAATTTTACTTTAGTGGCTAAAGAATGTAGGAAACTAATGAGCTCCTGGGCACATCTTCCTTTATCGCTCCTGGGTCGGTCAAACTTAGTTAAGATGTCTATCCTACCAAGGTTGACTTTTATTTTAAACAGTTTGCCACTTTACTTTGAGAAAACACTGATAGCAAAGATGCAGAGTGACATTACTTCATTTGTTTGGAGGAATAAGACTGCCAGAATTGCTTGGACCAAACTGAGGCGACGTAGGGAGAAGGGTGGTTTGGCTGGTCCTGACCTCCAGATTTATGCTTGGGCCTTTCAGTTGACACATGCCCGTATGTTACTCAAAACTCCAGCAGATCAAGGCATCGGGCTCATGTTCACAGCATTATTGCAGTGTGAGGGTCTAAACCAGTCAGGTTTTTTATTTAAGTTTGGAGACCCTAAATTATTTAAGAAGATCAAACTGAAGGTATTGCAGGACCTTGCAAGAACTTAGTATAACCTTCGAGTTGCTACCAAAATAGGCTACCATTCTAATAGATCTCCTATATGGGATCTTCCTGCTCCCCCTGGCTGGACCAAAGACACATTGATTAGCCCACTGAAAGACGCTGGTATATCATCATGGGGCGATCTATTTTTTGAAGGGGATATGTTCTCCTGGGAGCACCTAGTCAGCATGGTAGGTCCCAATCTCTCTAGATTAAAATTCCTACAAATTTCAAGTTGGGCACAAGCACAAAAAATAGGGCCACCTTTTCGACAACAACCACCTCTAGGAGGAAGTAGCCACTTGGAATCTTCTCTACTCGATAGGCCACCAGCACCCAAGGAGGTCTCCTTCTTCTATAATTTAATCTTAGAAGAGATCGACGGAGAATTCCATCTTCCAGAACAGCTCTGGGGCTCCCTATTGCCTACAATAAACTTGCACGAACTTTGGCTAACCTCCTGCAATGTTCTCTGGGATATCGTTAAACCTGCCTGGCTTCGTAGAAACCACCTTTTTACCCTCCACAGGGCTTATTATTCGCCTCAGAGGTTGTCTAAATTTTCACCAGGTATACCAGTGGCTTGTCCCCGTTGTGGCCAAGAGGCAGCCTCGGATGCGCATATGTTTTACGAATGCCCACGTCTAATATCTTACTGGCAATCAATAGGCACCAGATTAACATCTTCAACAGGCTCCATCGTGAACATAGATCTCCGCTTAGTAATATTTGGTGTAGTGGACACGAAACGTAATGCTAACAACAATCTTTTGTTCTACTCAATGTTGGCGGCGCGACGAGAGATTTACAGGCGCTGGAAAGAGGCTTCTCCCCCGACCTTATACGACTGGTGTTCCTCCATGCTACAAATATCTAAAATGGATCTTTCCAGGGCTGGAAAACCAGATAAAAGAGCTTTTTGGTCGAAACTTGATTGGTCCCAATAACTCGAGCTGGGGTTTTTTTTTTCTTCTTTTTTTTTTTTTTTTCCCCCAGTTCCAATGATTACGAAGCCATGACACACTCTCTTCGCTATATCACTGTCGTCCTTGTTTTAAGGCGAATCAGTGGTAACAGCAATAGTGGAATCTGGTTAATGGCATTCACCTGTCGATGGGTGCATAGGGGCCAGAGATTGAGTGAGATAACGGCATTGCTGTAGGGTCTTGTCGGTTCCGTAATACGATCGCACCCCAACCAGTCCTGCACTGAGGCAGCATGTCTACTCTCCACATCTCTTTTTTCCCTGTCCACGGTACTGACGGGCCAGCCATGGTTGAGATGAGGAACAAAAAAAAACAAAAAAAAAAAAAAAAAAAAAAGATTAATCTGGTGGTAAGCAGATCTTAAATCAACCGTGCTAAAGACTTTAGCACCTTTCAAACACATTAACATATCAGCAATCTTTGGCAAGGGATAGTGGTCCACTACAACATTTTTATTTAATTCTCTCAGATCTACACAGAGGCGCAGAGAACCATCCGATTTCTTCGCTGCGACAATGGGGGCGACCCATTCAGTCCCTTCAACCTCCTCTAAGATTCCTTCTTTAACAAGTCTATGCAGCTCCTCTTTCACTTGGTCCCTGACAGCAACAGGCACATTGCGTACTTTGCAACATACAGGTACTGCATTTTCTTTCAATCTTATGTGATGGTTATAATTCTTCAAACATCCTAACTTTTCAGAAAAAACCTTGGGAAATTTTTCCTTTAAACTACAACTAAAATCTTGACTTACAGTTGTTCCAGCTTTAAGGACAGGCACAAAAGGTTCTTTTAATATAATCAAAGGGGAAGATTTTGGGTCTAGCATGACCCCAAGATGTGGATTTTAAACAGTAGTGGACTGCCTTAATTGAAAGTTGTTTTTGGATTGTTTTAAAAAAATTGGTTCATTCTATTTGCTGGAAATGTGGATGAAATCTCTATCTGCCTTAATGCAGAGTGGTTTGCCTGCCTTCTACTAAGGTGAAATGTTTACATGAGGCATTAATCAATAGACTTGTACGTACCCATTGCAACTGATACTCGAGGCATCTTTTAAATCAGCTGCTCCGGTGCCTCGAGAGAGTGGTCCACGCAATTACTCGAGTCAGGCGTCTTTTTAATCAGCCGCTGGTTTTGTCGCAAGGGAGTGTTCCGAGCATTTCTATATTGAAGGCACGTCATCGCTTGGCTGATGAAACGGAATGTGTCTGACGCGTACTGACAAGCTTCTATGCAGCGTCTTCTTGAAGCAAGTGACGCGCACATCCTTCGGGCAAAGAATCCTGGGTAATGTGACTTAGATGCGGCTCATCATCAAACAAGACTGCACGTCATCACGCCAGCTTGGAAGCCATGTTGGGTGTATTTTCGTAAAGTTAATCTAATGGGTGTTTTCATCAGTGACACGCACACTGTGGCCACACACCGTTGTTTTTTTTTGCACTTTTATTGAAGGCACATTGTGGGCCTGTACTGAATTTTCACGGAGAATGCAGATTTAGCGCGTCACAGTGGACAACAGTGACACGCACACTCGGGGAACGACAGGATAAATGGTCTTTTCATTTTTTTTTGGCGTGTTACAGCTGTGACACGCTCACAATTAAAGAAATATTTCTGTGACACACACACTGGAAGGTTCAGTCATCCGAAAATAGTGATTTGTGTTTGATGTGTTATTCTAAAAGAACTGTGGTATATTAATTTTACTTTTGGTATTACTACTTTTATTTTACGTTGTTCTTCATTATTACTTCAGGGAAGTGTCATTCAGCAACATTTTAACTTATGTCATTTAGCTTGATTCTTTTGTTCCTTTGATCTTCTACAGTAGTGTGCTGTTTTATGCTATATCGGCCAGTTAGTCTAAGCCTTCATATTGTATACCATTTTATTAGTGTGTCTTGGTGCTTTATGCGCAAGTTAGCTGAAGTCTTTATATCCACTATATATTTATGAAAAAAAAATATATATATATATATATGATCCACCAATGAGCCCTCGCGCTCTAAGAAGGCACACAGCGCTCTCCCCACCTCACGTGTTATTTGCCTCTCTGTCACTCGTAATTTCACCTTCCAGGCATATTTTCCAATAGTCGACGCGTTTCGAGGCTGGTACGCCTCTTCTTCCAGGACTGGGCGGGAGGGGAAAAAGAAAACATCAACTGCTCGCTTCATTCTTCCTTTATTTCATGGAATGAAGCACCACCCTAAGTGGGCGTGGCATCGTCATCACATCCAGCGGCATGCTGGTACTTTAAGTCCCATGAGCAATGAGTATATGTAACCTTTAGTAGGCTCTGTTCCCCTCCTTTATTTTGCCATATTGTTCACCTTGTAGTAAGGAGGAAAGTTCCAAATTCACGAGTGATTGTCTGCCTGGGAGGGCGCGCTGTCCCTGGAAAGGATAGTCCCCACCTCCAGCCTTCCGCACTCAGTTAAACAGTCCAAACTGAGCCGGAACCGGTGCTCTTCTCCACGGCTAGGGTCAGCCGTGCAAACAATGATCCACCAATGAGCCCTCGCGCTCTAAGAAGGCACACAGCGCTCTCCCCACCTCACGTGTTATTTGCCTCTCTGTCACTCGTAATTTCACCTTCCAGGCA
This sequence comes from Lissotriton vulgaris, assembly GCF_964263255.1. Lineage (NCBI taxonomy): Eukaryota > Metazoa > Chordata > Amphibia > Caudata > Salamandridae > Lissotriton > Lissotriton vulgaris. Next base: position 540,114,505 of record NC_141694.1, on the reverse strand, counting down.
TATTTTCCAATAGTCGACGCGTTTCGAGGCTGGTACGCCTCTTCTTCCAGGACTGGGCGGGAGGGGAAAAAGAAAACATCAACTGCTCGCTTCATTCTTCCTTTATTTCATGGAATGAAGCACCACCCTAAGTGGGCGTGGCATCGTAATCACATCCAGCGGCATGCTGGTACTTTAAGTCCCATGAGCAATGACTATATGTAACCTTTAGTAGGCTCTGTTCCCCTCCTTTATTTAGCCATATTGTTCACCTTGTAGTAAGGAGGAAAGTTCCAAATTCACGAGTGATTGTCTGCGCGCCCTCCCAGGCAGACAATCACTCGTGAATTTGGAACTTTCCTCCTTACTACAAGGTGAACAATATGGCTAAATAAAGGAGGGGAACAGAGCCTACTAAAGGTTACATATACTCATTGCTCATGGGACTTAAAGTACCAGCATGCCGCTGGATGTGATGACGATGCCACGCCCACTTAGGGTGGTGCTTCATTCCATGAAATAAAGGAAGAATGAAGCGAGCAGTTGATGTTTTCTTTTTCCCCTCCCGCCCAGTCCTGGAAGAAGAGGCGTACCAGCCTCGAAACGCGTCGACTATTGGAAAATATGCCTGGAAGGTGAAATTACGAGTGACAGAGAGGCAAATAACACGTGAGGTGGGGAGAGCGCTGTGTGCCTTCTTAGAGCGCGAGGGCTCATTGGTGGATCATATATATATATATATATATATATATATATATATATATATATATATCAGAATTTTTATGTTTTAACAAGGGATAAGGAGTGTGTCTAATATGCAAAACGTTGAACTTAAGGAAAGGAGCTCAACACTCAAGGTTATTTTGACTGGACTTTGGATTTTAACTGAAGCGTCTTAACTTCAAGGATTTTCAAGGTACTGTAATCATTTTTGGTTTACACTCGGCTATCCTGGATTGATTTTGTGAAGCTCTCCAGTTCATTTATTAGATCTATTAACTATTTTCAAAGACAATGATCTTGAGTATGTGTTTGTTTTAAAAGCAAACAAATCTTGTAACTTGTGGACAGAGCTATACTGTTTCACCAGGGTTTCAATCTTATGTGATGGTTATAATTCTTCAAACATCCTAACTTTTCAGAAAAAACCTTGGGAATTTTTTCCTTTAAACTACAACTAAAATCTTGACTTACAGTTGTTACAGCTTTAAGGACAGGCACAAAAGGTTCTTTTAATATAATCGATGGGGAGAGAATGACCACCACTAAAGTTTACATTTCACAAAAGGGGGATAGTATAATAAGTTGGTTAGAGCAAATGGATCTTGGGGTCATGCTAGACCCAAATTCTTCCCCATCGATGGGGAGAGAATGACCACCACTAAAGTTTACGTTTCACAAAAGGGGGATAGTATAATAAGTTGATTAGCGCAAATGGATCTTGGGGTCATGCTAGACCCAAATTCTTCCCCATCAATTATAATAAAAGAACCTTTTGTGCCTGTCCTTAAAGCTGTAACAATTGTAAGTCAAGATTTTAGTTGTAGTTTAAAGGAAACATTTCCCAAGGTTTTTTCTGAAAAGTTAGAATGTTTGAAGAATTATAACCATCATATAAGACTGAAACCCTGGTGAAACAGTATAGCTCTGTCCACAAGTTACAAACTTGTTTGCTTTTAAAACAAACACATACTCAAGATCATTAACTTTGAAAATAGTTAATAGGTCTAATAAATGAACTGGAGAGCTTCACAAAATCAATCCAGGATAGCAGAGTGTAAACCAAAAATGATTACAGTACCTTGAAAATCCTTGAAGTTAAGAGGCTTCAGTTAAAATCCAAGGTCCTGTCAAAATAACCTTGAGTGTTGAGCTCCTTTCCTTAAGTTCATCCCGTCCTCGTCATCAAATGTAAAGAAGTGCAAAACATAATAGATGAAATAAGATGGATGTATTCAGGTAAAAGGATCCCATCCACAAGTAAGCTCTTCACAGTAAATCCACCAAGCTTCAACTGAAGACTTTCCAAACATAACATTCTCTGCTGGTGAACCTGACATTCTAGGCTCCTAGCAACAGCATCAGGATGCCACACAAGGGTGTAGCCGGGGCGTAGCCTGGTAAAAATGGCCTAGTAGACGTTTCTATTGGCTCTCCCGCCGGCCTAAAAATATATCCGTCACAATCCTGAAAAGTTACCGTCCCCCTTATTGTGGGAGACATTCAGCAGTATCCCCAGCACTTACTTTAGGCCACGAATGGTGAATTGACTGAAGAGTTCAGAGCGCAGAGCAGACGGAGTAGGGAAGAGGATCGATCTGCCATTTGCAGCAGGCCCCGGTGGTGGAATGCGGCTTGGCCCGGGTAGAAGAGAGCCCTGTGTGGGATGGCACTCTTGGGGTGACCGTGGGCGGCTGTGCACCAGTGGGGCGGCCAGCCTTGCTCCCCCTCTCCGCAAGTAGGTTACCTCCCTGGTATGCCTGCTAGGCAAACACAGGATTAAACAGGTTAGGAGACGGAAGCTGCTGGCAGTGGCACTACTGTTAGCCAAGAGGCGTATTGCAATTAAGTGGGGCAGCAAAAGGCCGCCCAGATTTATGGACTGAGTGTCGGATATGCTATATTGCAAAGAAACAATGGGGACTTATGAGGAGCATTTACCCCTGTCCTCCAGACCAAAAGATTTCTGGCAACCACTTGTAGATTATCTGCAGACACAGCAGGGCGACACCTGAGAGAAAGGGAGGAACTGCGGACAGACACACCATTGAACATACACCTAGAGATGGATCTGGTTTTAAAATGACCCCCACGAGAGAGAGGGCCGCTGTCTGTACTATACTAAAATCTGGTTGAATGTGCAGGGAGACATGTTCTAATGAGTGTAATGTATAGAGTATAGAGTATAATGTACAAAGTTGTTGAAAGAGTATGGAGTGAAATGCTTGTCAAAACCACTAAATATACATGACGTTTGAAGATCTACGATGTTATTGCAGGGGGGCGTGGCTAACGCCCGATGAAGATGGCGGCATACCTGTAGCTCTCCTCGGGAGGCGCGGGTAATGGGAGTCCTGACGGCGCACTACTGACGACTTTCCGCTCCGGACCTGACCGAGAGGCCGGCGGAATGTGAGGGGCGTCGTTCAGTGTCCTTCCTGGACCACGTTTCATCGTTTTCGTGCTCCTGCCACATTAAGTGAGTGACAAGACTTTATGAGAGGCTACAGGCGCCATTTCGTCATACCGCTGACGGAGCTCTGCTTCTAGCGGTGAAGGCTTCTTGCGCAACTGTCTGTTTTCTAATGGAAATGCTTTTATGACAGTCTTCGCTTTTGCTGCCAGCTGGTTTTTTGCCTGCCCCACGCATATTGCTGAAATGTGAGCTTTTACCTCAAGCTCTGGTCGCTTTTGTTTTCGCAGCCACGACATTTTAATGAACTGCGTCACCTCAGCCTGCATTCTGAGGTATTTCTCTTCATCAACAAGTGCCCTTTGAACTGCCCCTTGAACTGCCTCCTCTAATTAACAGTGTGGGAATCGCTTCAGAAACATTGCATCATTTATGTTTTATCTGACACTTAGACTCAGAGCTACGTTTGCGCATATACTGTTTACCTGCTTGCATGTTGTTCATTTTCTGGATTTTTGTTATGGAGTTCTTTTCTTAATGCCCTAGCCAGTGGTTCATAGCATTTCTCTCATTTTTTTTATGCTGCATTTTAATTTATGTGCTCTACATAGTTTTTATACAAAATGTTTTCACTATTAGGGCTTTGATCCACAAGGTTTCCTTGCTACCTTCATTGTGTTATATGGGATGTATGACGTTACAACGCATACTTTTACTCCGCATACCATTACAACGCGGTATTCACAACGCATACCACTACAACGCATAGCGCTTTGGGGTGCTGGATAGTGGTAAGTATAATTTACTATTCTAACTCCAGTCCCCGTGGACCCTAGGGAAGGTGTTGGATAGTAAATTAAACTTACCTCTTATCCTAGAGCGCCCCCCAGCGCTATGCGTTGTAATGGTATGCGTTGTAATGCCTGCGTTGTAGTGGTAGTGCGTTGTAAAAAATGCGTTGTAACAGGTGAATACCGTTATATGCTTCTTTCTATCCAGTTTGACTGCATGTTGTTTCTTTTTTCACTCTTTTTGGTCAGCCACCTTTCCTTGCTTATAATGTCATAACGTTTTTCTTAGTAGGTGGTTTTTATTTTCAGCTTGCACCATTTAATGAAACTTGACGATGTACTGTTTATTGCAGTGGTTTATTGTGCATGTCTCATAATTTTCTGATAATTATACTGCTATTTCTATTCTGTATGGGGAGCATGTTTAACGCAATCCACTTAACCCCATTTGCTCAGGTACTTTTATAAGGCATGGGTTGCAGTATTATATTGTGAGGTTCATTGAGTTGTGGCTTGGATATGTTTTGAGTGTTTCTCCTCCATTCTGCATGACATTTGCGATTTGGTTATTTCATTTTCATTTCTGCCACTAACTCCTGCTTTCTTGAACCTGTGCACTTTTTATATGGGGAGATTACACAAAGACTTGCGCAAACCATCCACCACTGTTAAAAAGAACTTTGGTTATACAGGGTCCCGCTACCAGTGTCTTGCGATGGAAGACTTACCTGACATCACACCTGCTAAGGGGTCATCGTCATCCTTTGTGGCATCATTGCCTGTTGCAAAAAAAGGCACAATCAAAAGATTGAAAAAGGATCCTCCTTCGCCTCCTACGCAGGCGCCTTCTGCCACCATTGACTTACTTTTGGACGAGATACGGGCACTGCGTCCTTTCATTGAAGAGACTAAGTCCACGCTACAACAGTTGTCAGACAAATGGCTTTCGGTTGATGAACGGATTATTGCTCTTGAACAGAATGTCGCCTCAATGGAGTCCTCTATATCCAAGGTAGATCCAGTCTGTGCACAAGTCTCCATCCTCCATAAGCAGATCGAGAATTTGGAAAATAGGAGTAGATGTAATAACCTACGTCTATATGGCCTTGAAGAAGGTTTGGAGGGATCTGATCCCATTGCATATTTCAAATCTTTCTTGCCTAAGCTTCTCCATTTGCCGAAGGACACCAACCTTAACATTCAAAGGGCGCATCGTCTAGGCTCATTCAGAGGTACTCTCTCTTCTGCTGCTTCACTGAGGAAACCTAGAGGTGTCATTATGTACTTCCTTGAGTATACTGACTTACTTACAGTCTTATCTGCAGCAAGGGCGATGAATCGAATCACATGGTCTGGTCATCCTTTATTCTTTTCACAGGATTATGCCAAGTCAACAGCTGACCGACGTAAGGAGTTCTTGTCCCTTCGTCCTCAATTGCGTTCTTTGGGAGCACAATATGGCTTGTTCCACCCTTGCCTTTTCAAGGTGACTATTAATAACAAAACTACCACTTATGATGACCCCTTGAAATTGAAAAGCTTCCTATATTCCCACTCCAGCGAGAAGATGGATACTGCATCTGCGTCAAACTCCAAGTAGTCTTCCGTTATTGTAGTGGTGTTGCTTTATTGTTCTGCAGTTGAAGTTATGATAATAGATTGGTTTTCATATTCTAATTTTTGTGAGACATTATGGGTTATTATGTTTGATCTCATGTTTCTTTTCTATTGTACAGATTCTTGCCCGGCTCCTTTGGTTCCTTTCCTATGTTCGTGAGGTCCGTTGGGTCTTTTCCCGTCCCTCATCCTCCCTTTTGAGCTATGGTCGCCCCATCGTTCACGTGGCTTCCACCCTCCCACCCCTTGTTTGGTGTTGTTCCGGATGTTATTTAAGTTTTTTCTCCTATCCTTTTTCCTAGTGTTTTTTGTTATTTGGTCGAGATGTACTTCTTGGGTTCTCATTCATGACCTTCCCTCTCCCTTTTCATTCTCTTATTCAGATGTTTCTGATTTCTTTGTTATTTATCATTCCATTTTCAGGTTCTCTTTATACTTCTTCTACTTTTTTCCCTTAGATCTTTCATTTTCTTCATCTATTTTCACTACTCCTGATTTTAATTGTCTGACGAGGTTATATTCCTCTATTTTTTTCCTCGACCTACTTGTATGGTTCTCCAGGTATTATTATGTCTGTTTTTTCTGTACTTTTCCATTTTCTTCTACTTTTAGTTTGGTCTTTCCTTCTTCTTTTGTTTCACTACTTTCCTTTCTCATCTCCTTTTTTCAATATTCTTCTAGCTTATGCCTTCCATTAATTGTTTCTCGTTATTTCTTTGACTTTCTTTTTTACTTATTATTGATGTCTATAGTACGGTTTTTGTTATCTTATTATATGCCTTACACATGCATGATTATTTCAATTTTTACTCGTACGCACCATGAATGATTTTCCATGCTTCACTTTGCTCTTATTATGGTATGCCGTTGACAATTGTTACATGGAATGTTAGAGGCCTTCATTCCCCAATTAAAAGGCAAAGAGTATTATCCCATATTGCTAAACTTAACGCAGATATAGCTTGCATACAAGAGTCTCACCTCTCGGCTGAAGAGTCTGTCAAACTCAGGGGTGGGGAATTCCTATATCCCGACGCCCGAGACATCTAGATTTCTTAGGAGGGCTAGAGGTTTTAATTTGCATTTTGTCCAAAGGACAAGTAGACAGTTTTATAGTAATAAGATACACAGCTGTTCAACCCTGTAGGTCACAGCCAGTAGATAAGTTGCTCTGAGCAGTTTATTGGCAGTGAAAAGGTCAATGCAAAACTGGGGCCTGCATTTTAATTTCCCCAGAGCAGAACAATAAAATGAGAAAGCAGAGCTCAAAGTTTGAGCCAGCTGGATAAGCTCGTGTGGCTTCCAGGTTCTCCCCTGGTCCGTTTATTATCTTTAAGCATGAGACACACATCGAGCTTCTGCAGCCCCAGTACACTCGCAGCAATGACAAATAAGAGGCTGCTTTTTGTGCCTCTTGGCCTCTTGCTCTAACTTGAACTGTATGACCCCTACCTTGTATTCTCTGCTCCACTCCTGGGCCTCATAGGGCTCCAATATCCCTGCTCATCTTCAACTCAATTTGATTTCCCTTCTTATGCACCCCATCCTTGGCACTTTGTGTTTTCTGTACACCTTATGTTACACCCGGTGCCTGAACCACTCCACCCTCCGCTGCACTCTGACATCCCTCACCCGCTCCCCTTGGCCTCTCAGATCTTACTTCATCGAGGGCTTACATTAAATCTGATCAGTTTCCCCAGGGGCTTTCATGCAGGCCGAAGGCCACCCCCAATTCTGTTCTTGCACTAGGCCTCTCATCTCACTTTGTGCCTGCACCAGGGGCATTGTGAATACACCGCTGTAGCAACTACAGCAGCTGTAGAGTTTTTGATGGGCCTCTTCAGTCTGCAGGTCCGCAGACAAAGGCCCATAATAGACTTGAAAGGGTGGGTGGGAGAGTGAGTGAATGGGTGGATGAATAGATGCATGGATGAATAGTGAAAGGGTGGATGGATAGATGCATATATGAATAAGTGAACGGGTGGATGTATAGATGCATGGATGAATACATGGAAGAGTGGATTTTAGATGCATACATTAATGAGTGAAAGGGTGAATGGATAGATGCATGTATGAATCAGTAAACGGGTGGATATATAAATGCATGGATGAATACGTGCAAGAGTGGATGATAGATGCATACATTAATGAGTGAAAGGGTGAATGGATAGATGCATGGATGAATAAGTGAGGCTGGATGGATAGTTGGATGAATGAATGGAGTGAAAGGGTGGATGTTTAGATGCATGAATGAATGAGTGAAAGGGTGGATGTATAGGTGCATGTATGAAAGAGTGGATGGATAGATGCATGTATGAATAAGTGAAAGGGTGGATGGATAGGTGCATGTATAAACAAGTGAAAGGGTGGATGTATAGATGCATGGATGAATATGTGCAAGAGTGGATGATAGATGCATACATTGAGTGTAAGGGTGAATGGATAAATATATGGATGAATGAGTGAAAGGCTGGATGGATATATGGATGAATGAAAGTGTAGTGAAAGGGAAGATACATGGATGAATGAGTGAATGGATGTAAGGATGGATGTTTGAAAGAATGGTAGGATAAGTGCAAGGGTGAATGAAGGGATGGGTGAGTGGATGGATAGGTCGAAAGTGGATTGATGAGTGAAAGGATGGACGGTTTATTGAAAGGGTGGATTAAGTGGTGAGAGAGTAGATGAATAGATGGCTGAGTGGGCAGGGATAGATGGCTGAGTGGGAATGGTGGATAGATGGCTGAGTGGAAATGGTGGATAGATGGCTGAGTGGGCGGGGATGGATGGATGGGTGGGTGGCTGGGTCGAAGGGTTGATGGATGGATGGGTGGACAGTTGAGTCTAAAGGTGGATGGAGGAATTAGTGATGGGTGGATGGATATATGAGCGAAACGGAAGATATACGGGTGAAAGGGTGGATGGACGAGCAAAAGCATAAATGGAGGAAGTGAAAGGATAGGTGGATAGATGAGTGAAAAGGAGGATAGATGGGTGGGTGGATGAGTGGAAGGATGGATGAATAGGAGTGAAGAGGAGGATGTGTAGAGTGAAAGGATGGATGGATGAGTGAAAGGAAGGCTGGATTGATCAGTTGGGTCAATAGGTTTGGAGATGGCAGGATAGCTTTGAACAGAGGCTTCATGAACACCACACTTTTCAGCTACAGTAGAGGCGGAGCTCTTGATGGGCCTCTTCTGTCTGCAGCTCGGCAGACTAAGATTCGTAATTGTGAAACGATGAATGGATGTGGGTGAAAGGATGAGTGAGTGAAAGTGTGGCTGGCTAGATGGATGGATGGATGGATGGGTTACAGGGTTTAAGGATTAGAGAGCGAAAGGATGGATGAGTGTAAAGGATAAATGGATGGATGAGTGGAAGGATGGATTGATGGATGGGTTGAAGAGTGGGTGGAAGGATGGGTGAAAGGGAGGGTGGATAGATGAGTGAAAGGGAGGGTGTATGGATGAGCAGATGGATGGATGGTTGAAATGGATAGGTTTGGAGATGGATGGGTAGGTTTGGAAATGGATGAGCGGATGGACTGACGGACGAACAGTTTGGTGAAAGGCTAATGGATAAAAGACTGAATGGGGGCCAATGTAAAGGTGAAGTGCTAGATATCAGTGTGTTAAAGGATGAATGGATAGATGCTCAGATGGAAGAGACAAGAGAGTTATTCTGGCGAGGATTCCAATTAATTTTTTGCTTGCTTGGTGTCATAAGAACTTTGGATCAACGTGGTGGGTATTTTAATTTTCTGGTTACTCACTTGGCCTACACTATGCTTGTTTCTCTACCTTGGGATTATCAGGTAGGCGTGCTGCTGTATGCCAGCGTGTTCTTACTAGACCGTTGGTATTTGGTCTCATAAAGGCCATATTGCCATAGAAATTCCTGGCACTGAACAAAACTACTTTATAAAAGAGCACACATGAAGCCAGCTCACAGATAGGAAGAGATAGCATTTTAATAAAAGCACAAAGTATTGGTTAACTCAGATTTAATTAGGGGCTCAGTTGTTAAAGTCACAAAGGGCACCAATGATATATGACTTTGTATTCATGCAGATCTACGTTTTTCATGAATTCACATGAATTTCCTTAAGTAGGCCAGGAAACCGTAGTCCTAGAAAATCTTTGTGAATTGCATCTTAGCATGAGCAAATATGAATATGCCCCAGCGGAAATCTGTTGACTGTTTACAAGTTCACTTTTTCTCCAACCACATTTTTCCCAGCCATGGAATAAACTTTACTTCTGCCATTGTCAGGGGTAAATTGCCGACCTTTCTCAGTATGGGAAAATATTACAGAAGAGCTGGTGAAAAACTCCAAAATTCAAATCTTTCTATAGTAATAGCCTGACATAACCAGAAAGGCTATTATCAGAGCTCTTCTATAAAGAGATTGCAGCCATTATTTGACGGCGCACTACATGGCACCAAAGGGACAAGTGGATTTTGTTACAGGACATGTAGATTTATGAAGCTACTTGTCCCATGGACAAGTACATATTTCATAAAATTCCACACCCCTGCAAACTGAAGAGAGGTTGGGTGGGAGAGGTTCATTTTTCCCCGGGGGATGGTAAAAGAAATGGAGTTGTGATTTTATTTCGTAGGTCGCTTCCTGTTAAAGATGTTACAAGTTGTACTGATCAAATAGGTAGATGGGTTTTGGTTAACTTTACTTTAGATGGGGTCCCTGTGTCTATTTTAAATGTTTATGCTCCAGTTACTGGTGATGCCTCTTTTTGGTCCTCCCTGGCCCCTCAGATCACACAAAATTACAATGATAATTTCATTCTAGTTGGAGATTGCAACGAGGTTCTTGACCCATTCTTGGATAGTAAGTCAGCCACTGCTTACATTCCCCACAAATCACATAAATCTTTTACACAGCTCATCCACCAATTTAAATTACTCGATGCATGGAGATTATGCCATCCTACCCTGCGAGAATATTCCTTTTTTCCCCCGCCTCATCACACTCAATCGAGACTGGATTATTTTTTTCTCTCGCATCAACTGTCTCAGTCCCTTATTTCCTCTGAAATTGGTTCTATTTTAATTTCTGACCATGCCCCAGTTTCCATTTCATTGGACGTGATATGCAAACCTAATTCGACCAAAAAATGGCGATTCATTAATTCCCTTCTCCTTGATTCTGTTTTTGTCTCGTCTTTTACTTCTTTCTTCCATGAGTTTTTCTTGCTAAATCAATCTGACGAGATTCAATTCCCGGTAGTATGGGATGCTTTTAAAGTTTCTGCTAGAGATTTTATCATTCAATTTGTATCCCGTAAACGGAAGAAGGCGCAACAAGTCACCAAAGATCTTTTTTCTAAAATTAAAAGTCTAGAGCATTCCTATTATACTTCAAAGTCCAAAGACTGTTTAGACGCACTTATTGCTACCAAGCTTAAATTTAACCAAGACACACCTAACAATGCCTCTAATTATTTACTAAAGTCTAGTGCAAAATTTTACGGCGGCCAAAACAGAGCTGGTAAATTGCTGGCCAATTACTTAAAAGCTAAACAAAATCGGGTTAACATAGACACTATTCATGGTCTGGACGGCTCTCTAAAGCATAAAGATAATGACATTCTGCAGGAGTTCCAACATTTTTACGAAACGCTCTACTCCTCTGAGTCTACTTCGTCTGAGGACTCCATTTCCCAATTCCTTTCTCACATTGAGCCTCCTTTTGTTTTCCCACCTGATCTTTCTTCCTTAGAATCGGATATAACATCATCGGAACTCTTGCGATCTCTGCAGATTTTGAAACCTGGGAAGGCTCCAGGTCCTGATGGGTTTACTGTTGAGTTCTTTTCTCACTTCTCTCACTTACTTATCCCTAAATTGCATGCTCTTATTTCTACTTTTCTTGAATCTGGTTCCGCTTCTGGCTCCTTTTCAGACGCTCTTATCTGTATTATTCCCAAGCCTGGTAAGGATCCGCAGCATTGTAAGAATTATCGTCCAATTTCATTAGTTAATATTGATTATAAGATCTTCTCGAAAGCACTAGCTTTGCGTTTGGAATCACACTTGACTGATCTTTTGGGCAAGGAGCAGTCTGGCTTTGTTAAGGGCAGATTTCTTGCCAGGCTATTTTTCGATATTATCTCTAAATCTTCCCGCTCTTCTCAGTCTCTTGCTGCCATTGCGCTTGATGCTGAGAAAGCTTTTGATAGAGTTGAATGGTTATACCTTTTTCAAACCTTGAAGTGGTTTGGTTTTGGTCCAAAAATTTCCAAATTGATTTCCCTCTTATATTCTCACCCGAGGGCGGCCATATCGGCGAATGGGGGTATTTCTCCTTATTTCTCTCTCAAGCGAGGGGTTCGTCAGGGTTGCCCTCTTTCCCCCTTTTTATTTGATCTTGCTTTGGAACCTTTTTTATTACGAATTCGTCAAAATAAAGACATTCATGGCTTTACTTTCCAGCAGTCCCAAATTAAGATGGCGGCGTATGCAGATGATATTCTTTTATTTCTTTCCCATCCTAGTTCTTCCCTTCCTGCATTCTTAAATGAGGTGGATTCTTTTGCGTCTGTGTCTGGCTACAAATTAAATAGGGACAAGTGCGAAATCCTGCCCCTTACGAAATTTACTCTTAAAAATGATTTTACAGCTTCTGGTTTTTCTTGGAATTCTCAGTCCATTAAATATCTGGGTCTTAACTTCACGGCTTCCCTACAAGGTACGGTTATTCGTTGTCTTGATGACTGTGTTAAAAAATTAACCACTCTTACTGCTAAATGGCATCCGCTTTACTTATCCTGGTGGGGGAGGCTTGACACGATTAAAATGATGTTATCGCCTATTGTTCTCTTTACTATTTCCAACATCCCGGTCTCTATCCCCTCCACATATTTCACAAAAATCAACTCTCTTCTTTCGGCATTTTTATGGGGTCACAAAAAGTCTTGTATGTCCTTGAATAAGTTGTTTCGCCCCAAATCGGAAGGTGGAGTGAATTTACCTAATTTTCCTTTATATCATAAATCCTTTTAGTTGCATCATGTTTCTAAGTGGTTTTTGGAAGATGATGCTTTCTCTCCTTTTTGGTTAGATTTGGAGAAATCTTTTATTTCTCCATTTCAGTTTAAAGAATATCTTATGTTCTCTCGCAAACCACAATGTGTGACTACTCCTATTGTTAAACACACTTTCAGAATTCTCCCTAGTCTCCCGATTCCGTCCTTTTTTGATCAACCCATCTGGAATAATGGTTTGATTTTGATCAATAATAAGCCCATTTTTTGGAAGGCTTGGAGAACACATGGTCTTATTTGGATACACCAATTATATCATCATGGCCGGCCTCATACCTTTTCCTCAGTCGCTTCTCTCTTCCACTTTACCTCTTCCTTTGGTACCAGATTTGACTTATTAATGTCTGTTCTTCAAGAGGCTCGTAATGCTTATCTGGTTTCTTCTTCTCCTGCTTTTCCTTTGCCCTCCAGCATGCCTTTCCTATATTCTTTACTTCTCAAACGTGTAAAGGCTTCAAAATATATGCCTCTCTTTTGTCACCCTCCTCTCCTAGACCTAAAACAAAAACAGAGGAGTTATGGGAAAAGGATTTCCAGGTTTCCTGGCCCATTGCTTTATGGGACAAGATTTGGCTGAAACTGCGCAAATCCTCTAGAGCTGCTAATGCGACCCAGACACTATTTTTTATCTATAATCGTTTATTATTTTCCCCACTTGCTCTTAGCAAGCAGTTTCCAGTTGCCACGGACTCATGTTGGTCTTGTTCCAAGTCAGGTGCCGATCTTTTTCACATGCTTTTTGATTGTCACCTGGTGCATGCCATTTGGTTACGGGTATGGTCCCAGATTAACAAAGTTTTTTTATCCGCACATCCCTTTTCTGTTATACACATTTTCTTGGGGAGTGTTTCTCCTATTTGGAAACAGTGTACCATGGGTACTAGGATTATAGATTTATTATTAGCGGTTGCTTTTCAGCAAATTACCAAAAATTGGAAGGATTTTACCAAAATATCGTATCAGGCCTGGTGGTATGCAGTCTGTTATAATCATAGATTGGACACAACTTTCGTTTACCCTATGTCCCTGGCGACCAAGAGACGAGAATTATGGGAACCTGTGACCTCCTTGTTCGATGACTATGCCAGACGCTCTTTGCCAATTTCTCCTTTGCAACAAGAGGTTCCTAAACCCCCATGAAGGCTTCTTCATATTCCATAATGTTTTTATTATTTCATGTCACATGCCTAATTTTGCTTTAATGACTTTCGCTTGTTCTAGTACGAGTCTCTGATCTTTTATGTGGTTTTTTCAGGTGCATTTTGGTATATTTATTATTCATGATTATAGTATAACTCCATATTTTTTTTTATCATGCTTTATTTATTCCCTTTTTAGGTTTCGACCTGGCTGTAGCACCATAGGTGCTACGTCCAGGGCGAAAGCTTTTGTTTACACTATGGGGGACTTGAACACTCCCCTTCTTCCATTGGCTAGCTCCATAAATGGAGGCTAGCCATTGGAAGACACAGTTGTCCATCACTTTTTCCCGGTCAGAACGCGAATTGTGGGCGTTTCTGACTCTTTTTTAAGCCCCGCCCCTTTTTGCCGTGTGTCCCGGGCCGCACTGTGATTGGCTGCCTGCCCGGGACACCCCCGTGACGTCATTCCCCGGGCCGCGCTGTGATTGGCTGCCGGCCCGGGACCTGACTTGTTCTTCTGGTTTTTATAGTGACACTAAAGCCACCCAACGGAAATCAATGCAGACAGTAAGCAGACTGTACGATTTGGTAAACCCACAAAAGCCCTTTCTCACTTATACACTTTAGTGTTGTCTAGTAGATGAGATATAAATATACAGAGTAGCTTTAATTTTCACTTTGTATTTACTTTCAGATGTTAAAAGAAGAAACACACACATAACGATAGCGTCAGAGCAAGATCAAGTTTGCGCTATAATAAAACTTTATAAATAAATAAACTGAATTGCAAAGAGACTACCAACGAGATAGCACGGATTCATACAAAACCACTTTTCAGAAACCTGCTAGAGGGAACAGTGTTAACCTAATCACAGCCGAAAGGAAAGGCGTTCACGGCCAAGCAAGTTTGCTTTTTTTCCTGTCCTTTATTTCCTTTCCTGGAATGCATCTCACTTAAGTGATGGTAAAGGAAGTAAGGCTGATTTGTTAGTTGAACTTGAAGGCCGTGGTAATTGGTGGTGATGGATCACCGTTTGGGTGAAATAGCTGTCCGGAAGTAGTGAGGACATTACGGTAAAACCTCGAGGCGCATGAAGTTTCACGAGAAAGGGGTGTTAGCGTCCAGTGGGACTAAAAGCAGCGCTGTGCCTGAGATTTAATTGTGCGAGGGCTGTGAATGCCACATTCATCACTTCTCAAGAGGAACCTTGCAGGTATTATATTTGTTATCTTTGCTTCTTTATATTTCATGTCAGGCATTTCGCAAAGACCTTCTGCAAATGAAATGAATTTAGAACTATTAGCTTGGCTTCTATTTGGAAGCACGCTTTTGCTCATTGGAGCGTTTTTGAACTGAATATCAAATGTTTGTTGCTCTGTTTAAGGACACGCATTTTATCGACTTAGGAAGGAAGAAAGGCTAGGCGGAGCCTTTGGGATTCTCAGCACAGATTTCTGAGTAGATTCATTAGTCTAAGACGCAGCTGACAACAGAAGAAAAAGTTACAAACCTGATGCGTGTAAATGTGCATACTTACGGTATGGTATGTATTATATTTACCAAACAAATTAACTAACAGTACATTCTTACGCTATGTTTTACAGTTACCCAAATCATTTTAAAGAACTAACAGTATAATTTACGGGGCACTAATGCAACATTAAATTGAGTTTCTAAAGAAGTAAATAAAGAGGAAGTCTGCGAATCGATGCCTTGTCGAATTGCAGGTGATCCAATCTAAGGATTACTAATTTGGCGGGAACGCGTTTTTACTGTAGTGATGATTACATGTAGCTGAATGTTACTGATGTTTGATAAGTTTTCCACTTAGAGCTTCGAAGTCATATAAGCGTCCAGCGCCAAGAAGTCCCTCTGATCACATTATGTAAAAAGAACACATGTCCACCTCCTTCGACGTTCTGGCGCGCATATATAGCTATGTGGAAAGTATTCACGTTTAAAAAAAAAAAACTCTGAGCCCAAACCCGCTTTCTTGAAAGGATAATGCATTATTAAGAGGGTACGGACGGGCTGCAGCAACAAAGCCTCGGCACACAGATGCACTTAGCATGGTGTCACTTTACTGGAGACGTCCAATCTGGCACGCGGCACCCACCCTCGAGCTGCGGGAAACTAACATGGCACCCACAGAGGACGCGTTGTTTGTGTGAGCCACGTTTGTTCACATCCTGTTGAACTGGTACCAGCCCTGTCCTCGCCCGCAGCGTGCACCTCAGCCAGCTGAGGGCCTTACAGTCTTAATCATTTTATAATGTCGAGCCATGTTCTCAGGATGTCGTGATACAGCTGTTGTGTTCCACCAGCAAGCACGCCGTGTGCTCTGTGTCAGCGTGTGTTCGTGACGAAGAACAGCCCTGCGTATCCCACATGTATCCCCCCTCTCTCTACTCACGTGCGGGCAGTCCCCAAGGTAAGTGTTGCATAAATGAACATTTTCATTTTGTTTTCTCTGTATGTAAGATATTATTCCTTTCATTCAGAGATATTCATCCCCAGTAATTATGGGGGTTTTAGAGGACGCTCCCACCATTTCCTCCAATCCATTTTAGGAGCGAATTTAAGTGAGCAAACAAGGTCGAAAAGGCCGCGGCGAATGCCTGTGAATACCTCCTGTGTTGCAAACGTGTTGATGGTCGTCGCAGCCCAAGAAGGCTCTCCTCTGCCCTTCCGTGGACAGCATCCATTCCTCAGGGTCCCACCCTGCCTTAAAATAAAGACTGCAGGAACCCTGCCCCTCTTGTGGGTTTTCCGCATTTCTATATTGTAGAATGTAAAGCCTAATGATTTGTTATTCTCAATAACTCGAAGTATGTAAACATCGACCACAGCGTGCGTCGGTTAGCCATGTCGAGTTGTAGCTGCACCACCCTCTCTCACACACCGAGGCTACTCTAATTATGTCTCCTCTGGACCCCTCACCCACACCGCTGTCAGTAGCACAACGTTTGAGCTGCTTCTGTTATAATATTACATCTTCTCTGCAACAGCCACCAAGGGCGCAGGCTTAGCATTAGTTATGTTGTGATTTTCTAGACATCACTATGAATTCTTTAAACATTATTAAGCTTCATTTGTTTTCCTGGGCTCAGACGGTCTTGGTTTTGGACATAGGCCTGCTTATGCAGAGCCAGGTAATGTTGGACCCGACTCCATAGCAGCTGCGTTCTTCAGTCTGCAGTTTTGAAACACACACGCTGAACATTTTCATGGGCTGAGTTGGTTGGGGATCCAGCCAGCCCGGCTCTTTCACATTTGAAGCATCTGTGCAGGTGCTGGCGTTGGTTGGATCTGTGAGGAGGCTGGGTGGGTGCTCAGCCCCTTCCTCCACAGAGTTTTCATCCTCATGAGTATTCAGAAGCCGGACGAACTAATAGACTATTAGTATTTCCTGGGTACCGTCCAGAACCTTAGCAGCTGAACTGATGGTGGGATGTGAGTTGGCAGTCAGTGATATCTAGGGGGGAGTGTCTGCTGTGTGAGTGGAGCATGCCAGAGTAGCCTCACGAGGAGGTGAATGTGTGCTTCCAGAGTCCCGAGTATCTTAACAGGAGCCAGTTGGACTGATCACCAGGAGGAGGATTGACCTGCATTATAACATCCGATGGGGCTCATAGAACTTACTGACGATTGTACTGGAACTTGTATGTGGTTAAACACAAGAATTGAGCTGGGCCTGCCTGTATGACAGTGAATACTGCACAGTTCTCAACATTTTCTGCACCGCGTTGAGATATTACTTCATGTCCATGTCTTCAGAAGTTAAGTAGCCGTACCTGTAACGTATTGGAGGATACTTTGAAGCACACAAGAGACCACGTCCAACTTTCTATACTATGCACTTTCACGAGTGCAAAGATAATACATCTCCTCTTTCACAAGGTATGTGCTGCTATTAGGGTGTGCCACACTGATATTCCAGGCCCATTTTACCCAATGTGCCTGTTGGAGAGTAGGCACATGTCTCATGCGCTTAGTAAGGTGAGCTCTTTGCACACAGATATTTGACCACTTGTGCAGCTGCATAGATTTGCATGCTCATATATATATTGTAAAGTGACTCCAGCCTAGCGGTGCATTTTATTTAACTGAACTCCCAGTCATAAGGTTTCTCGGCACAAGAGTTGTAATTTTCTTCAGACACATGTTGTACCCCAGCAGCCAGATTCAACAGCTGTCATGTCATGTTAAAGGTTCTTATATAGCGCCGTATCACTGCAAGGTCTCAAGACGCTTGCTTTGGGAACCCGTCCTGGCTTTTCCCTGTGAGATAACCCATACTGGGCATCCCCAAGGTGAAAGCCAGGCATCCCGCCGCGGGGGGGGGGCCCGTAGTGGAGATTAAGGAAGCTATTGCCCAGAGTTGCAGAGTGTGAACCCGTGATTCGAGTAGGCACCGAAGCAAGAATTATCGAGTCCATGGACATTTGGGCTCAAGACCCTGCTGCGTCGGGAATTGAACCCT
Organism: Lissotriton vulgaris; assembly: GCF_964263255.1. NCBI lineage: Eukaryota > Metazoa > Chordata > Amphibia > Caudata > Salamandridae > Lissotriton > Lissotriton vulgaris. The sequence continues at coordinate 540,096,295 of NC_141694.1, read as the reverse complement.
GGTCCCGGGTCTGACCTCTGCTTCAGGGTCTGCCTCCTCTAACCAGTGAGCCACACTTCTCTACATACTTTGGAACTGGTAAGTCATCAAATGTTGCTATTCTTAAAGGAAACTGACTGCGATGTACTGATGAACCAGAAAATGAAGAAATTCATACTAAATATTGTGTCTTAGTCAAATTTCATAGAGGCACTTGCATTTAGTACCTTATTGGTATCAAATGCCCAGGCCCTGCTACCCACTTACCTGAAATGGTCCTCCGACCAGTCCAGTCCCTTTCTGGCCGAGTTCCACGCTACTGCTGCTGACCTCCTCACTCTCTCTGTGTGCTCTTCACCTCTCACTCATGCTTCATCACTCTTTTTTATTTTTTGCCCTTGTTTGCCTTTCACTTGTGCCTTTTTTTGCCCTTGTTTGCCTTTCACTTGTGCCTTTTTACTTCATTGCCCTTTCCCAGGTTTTGCATCTTTTTGCCTTCAGTCATGCCTCTTTGCTCCTCTCTGCTTTGCCACCTTTTGCAATCTTTTCTGTACCCCTTCCTTCACCCCTTCTGCTGCTACCAGCAGCCTTCACCCACTCCTCCCTCCCACCGGTCATTATCTGTTCTCCTGCGCATCTTCCCACCTTCACGAGCCCTTGACCACCACACACCTCCCAGGACCTACTTAATGGTGCCCGCACAGCAACCGTGCCATATGAGCGCCAAACGGCAAGTCCGTCTGCATCTAGCACACCCAGGACCACACCCATTGACCCCACCCCTCCTCCTCAGAGCTACACCTCTGTCACAGTTTGCTCCCTCAAGACCAGTTGATTACAGCGAACATTGCTGCTGTGCTGCCCCACTTACCACGGTAGGACATTTCACCTGCAGCACCTAACGTTTCATCTGCTGCTCTACTGCCACTCCTACACCCCCAAATCCCCTTCAAACCACTCCTTGCACCACACCTGCAACACAACATCGGATCATATACTCACTACTTAACAAGTCCTCTCTTAGCAAATACTCCACCGAGGTCTGGGACCTCAACTCACTTGCACCGGACATCCTTTTTAGGTTTCGCCTGGCGTCCGCTGCGCAGCAGCGTTCGCGCAGGCGAAATCTAATGTTAGAACAGTACTGGCTTTGGTCCCGCCTTCCCTTCCATTGGCTATCTCCATAAATGGAGGCTAGCCATTGGAAGAGCGATCTGTCCGTCATTACCGGAGCAGATTCGTGGGCGTTCCCGCGATTTTTACTCATCCCGCCCCATTGCGATCGTCATGCGGCGGTGGGCGGGTTTTCTTTCTTTATTTATTTTTTTAGGTCATGTTTTTGTCTTTTTCGAAGTGTCTTCTGTTGGAGTGGGCTGCGAGATTTAAGTTGCCAGGAAGTACTGTGTATTTGCGATCTGGTAAGCAGCATTTTGTTTCTAATATCTATTAACTTTGTACGTCTATCTCGCCTCATGTTGTCTCCCTGTCTGTGTCTCCGTGGGGTTGTCTCTGTTGCCCCCGTTTCATGTCCTTTCCAATGAAATGCTTTCGTCGGCATGTTTACGTTGTTTCTGTGCTACGTCTATCTCGCCTCATGTTGTCTCCGTGATGTTGTCTTTGTTGCCTCGGAAGAAGTCCAGGTGAGTGCTCCCCTCCCCTCCTGCTGTCCGTGTGACCGTTCCCGCCTCCTCCTCCTCCCGCTGTCCGTGTGCCATTCCCGCCCCCCTCCCGCTGTCCGTGTGCGGTATGTTCGTGTTTGGTGCATCCAACCCCTATGGCTCTCCTGTTGGTAAGAAGCTCCATGCAGCTAGTAAACAGAGTCTACATGTGGCTGAGTTTGAGAGGGAATTCGGTGTTTTTCTGTCGTCGAGATAGTAATGGTCTGAATTTGGTGATTGCGATCAAGGGAAGGTTTGTGGTACAGCTAGTGCTATTGTGTAGTTGTCATGTGAAATGATTAGTCAAGCTAGTGTATTTCGTGCAGTTTTTGACAATGTACATACAAAAGTGCTTTTGATATCCACTGATACGACTACCTTTTTAAGAGTTAAGAATGCTTTCGTCAGCATGTTTACGTTGTTTCTGTGCTACGTCTATCTCGCCTTATGTTGTCTCCGTGGTGTTGTCTTTGTTGCCCCCGGAAGAAGTCCAGGTGAGTGCTCCCCTCCCCTCCCGCTGTCCGTGTGCCCGTTCTCGCCCCCCTCCCCTCCCGCTGTGGGTGTGCCCGTTTCCGCCCCCCTCCCACTGTCCGTGTGCCATTCCTGCCCCCCTCCCGCTTTCCGTGTGCGGTATGTTCGTGTTTGGTGCATACAACCCGATGGCTCTCCTGTTAGTAAGAAGCTCCATGCAGCTAGTAAACAGAGTCTACATGTGGCTGAGTTTGTTTGAGAGGGAAATCAGTGTTTTTCTGTCGTCGAGATAGTAATGGTCTGAATTTGGTGATTGCGATCAAGGGAAGGTTTGTGGTACAGCTAGTGCTATTGTGTAGTTGTCATGTGAAATGATTAGTCAAGCTAGTGTATTTCGTGCAGTTTTTGACAACATACATACAAAAGTGCTTTTGATATCCACTGATACGACTACCTTTTTAAGAAACAGCTAAAAACATGCCTTTTTACGAGTTAAGTCGTCCTTGGCTGCCGTCATTTGTGAACCATTAGCGCCGGAACACTCCGGTTGGAGTAGCTGTTTACAAGGTTCGATCTAGAGATTAAACTATTGGCATTGTAAATGACAATGCCATTTATTTATCTGTTTTCAAAACCAACACATAAATACAAATTTTGTCATTTACAATGCCCATAGCTCAAACTTTTCAAAAGGCGAAACCATTGCATTGTAAATGCTTGTTTTTTTTTCTTCCTGATTTCCTTTCTTTTCTCTTTTTATTTTTATATATCTCTTCCTTTCCTCTGATATGTTACTTAGAGTTTTAATGCCGTGTACCATGTTTTTATGATGCTAATGTGATTACTTTGTTTCAATTCTTTCAATAAATATTTTCTAAAAACTTACAATGTTATTGCAATGTAACAGCTCGATCACTGCACATTGTATGTATCTGGCTGCTGTTTTGGTGAATAATAAATAAAAAAAAATGTTTTAATGTACCTCCCTGGACATTACACCACAAGGTCAGGGGCACCGATCGGGAGCTGAGAGACAGCGGTCTGGAACTGCGGTGCACCAGTGCGCTGCATGAGCTACGCAGGAGACTCAGTAGAGGCTTTGGAACTCCCGTGGGATACCCAGCTGAGGTGGTGGGGACAGAGAGGCAAGAGCCTTACACCTAGGTAGACACACCTGGGCCTGGAGCAGCCTGCAATGGGATTGGCAGCTGGGTCGGTCCTAGGGTGACCAACCGTCCGTAAATTTCACGGACTGCCCGTAATTTGGGCCTCTTGTCCGTTGTCCGTGAAGACTTCTTTCACGGACGCCTTTTGTCCATAATTTCATCCGCCCCCTGCAAGCAATCTTAGAGTCCTGTAAATTTCACAGCAGGGGCCAGCCCACGCTCCTGCTGTGATCAGTGGCCTGTGGCAGCCCCTCCCCGCCCTGGCGCAGACTGCTATCAGGCCCATTATCATTCTGTATGTCGGCCTACTTATCACATACAGAGTGATAATGGGCCAGTGACAGCATTTGCTGGGCCTCCTCTTCCACTCACTGCTCTTTTCATGGATCGATCTTGTGTGCAGCAGCATTGCTCCGTGAGTGTTATCAGCTGCCACTGCCATACCGCTTTCATCATATCGAATCTGCCTTTAGTGAATCACAGTTTGTTCTGCATTCTTAGAAGGTATTACAGCCCCAAAACAAAAATGAATCTTCATTTCAAAGGATGAAGTGTCTTGCAATTTTTTGGACGGTAATGCTTGAAAAAGTTGCGTATTTTAGACACAATGTAAAACAGGTGGTTTATGAAGCTCCCCTTTTTTCCCTCTGCATGAAAATGTGTTCGTTTCATAAGAAGAAAGTTTAGGAAGACCAAAGATTTTACTTTCTTTTAAGCTTATCTAAAGATGCAGTGTAGTTCGAATAGGCCCCTGATCTATTATGATATGGTGCAGTGCAATGGTTTTGATTACTGTAAATCTCTTAACATCTCAAATACTTTACTTATTTCAGAAAGAAACTGCTCTTTGTAGGAAAAAGGTAATTGGAAGTACAAAGGCAAATAGAAACATTTTAAGATCCTGCTACCTACCCTGATTCTCACTTAATGCATTGTTTCCTTCCACCTTGTACACAAAAATAGTTCATTTTTAAATGGCTTAAATAAAGGGAGGCAGATAGTGCTAGCTATTGCATCATGCCTTGTGGTATTATATACGACTGCGGAAAATCATTTGAATCAACCACATGCTATTTGTTGAACGTAATCTGATTATACAGTTTAGCAGGGATCAGAAACCAGGCACATTGACAAGTACCAAATGATTTATGTCCATCTAGTGTAGGAACAGAAATGACACTCCTGCATAATGCTCATAATTTTATTCCTTTACAAATTATGCTGAGTGATTGACACCAGCTTGATCTGAGCCCAAAAGCAACTCTAATCGATAGAATCTTTTCTGAGATTATTCACCATCATTCAGTGAGATAATCTTTCCAAAACATGCTTTTTCACTTTGGTATTTATTTGACCAGCCTTGGTGTATCATGACTTCACTCTGCAAATAATTTGTCACTTATGCGTCCAGCCCAGAGAATTGCCTATTGTGTGTTACATTAGTCAACGCAGCTCCAGTTTCTGATGGGCTAAAATGATCCATCGGCCACGGAGACCTATCAAGGGGTGATTTCCTCCTCTGTTTCATTCTTTGTTTCCTGGATTCTGCCAAGTTATTGACTGCAGGTAATCGGTCTAGTCTAGGTTACTCCTTTTCTCAATTGTGCATTTGTTGATGAAACAACAGCTAAGAATAATGAAGGAATTGTAGCTGAGACAGAAACCTGCAGCAGAGATAGAAACCTGCAGCAGAGACGGAAACCTGCAGCAGAGACCGAAACCTGCAGCAGAGACGGAAACCTGCAGCAGAGATGGAAACCTGCAGCAGAGACGGAAACCTGTAGCTGAGACGGAAACCTATAGCAGAGACGGAAATCTGCGGCAGAGACCGAAATCTGCAGCAGAGACGGAACCCTGTAGCAGAGACGGAAACTTGCAGCAGAGACAGCATCTCCAACAGAAAGAGAGCTGCAGCAGAGCTGGAGACCCCGCAGCAGGAACCCCGTGGCTGAGACAGAAACATGTAGCTGAGACAGAAACCTGCAGCAGAGATGGAAACCTGCAGCAGAGACGGAAACCTGCAGCAGAGACAGCATCTCCAACAGAAAGAGAGCTGCAGCAGAGCTGGAGACCCCACAGCAGGAACCCGTGGCAGAAACGGGAACCTGTAGCTGAGACCGAAACCTGCAGCAGAGCCGGAAACTTGCAGCAGAGACAGCATCTCCAACAGAAAGAGAGCTGCAGCAGAGCTGGAGACCCCGCAGCAGGCACCCCGTGGCTAAGACGGAAACATGTAGCTGAGACAGAAACCTGCAGCAGAGACGGAAACCTGCAGCAGAGATGGAAACCTGCAGCAGAGACGGAAACCTGTAGCAGAGCCAGCGTCTCCAACAGAAAGAGAGCTGCAGCAGAGCTGGAGACCCAGCAACAGGAATCCGTGGCAGGAACGGGAACCTGTAGCTGAGACAGAAACCTGCAGCAGAGACGGAAACCAGCAGCAGAGACAGTGTCCCCAACAGAAAGAGAGCGCTGCAGCAGAGCGGGAGACCCCGCAGCTGAAACCTACAGCAGAGATAGAGTCCTGCAGCAGAGTTAGAACCCTGCAGCAGAACACTGCAGCAGAGACGGATACCTGCAGCGGAGATGGAAATCTGAAGCTGAGACAGCGCCTTCAACAGAAAAAAAGTGCTGCAGCAGCTGAAGAACAGCAGAAGAGGGGCTGCCCAGAGACCGGCACTTTTCCCCCCTAGGAGCACGAGAGATATGACAGGCCCTGTCTTCCAGACATTAGAGTGTGCGGATGCCGCGGCGTTCCTGGCTCCGTGATGCAGTGAGTGAGACGCGACCAATCCTCCTGCACAAATGGCCCGGATTAACAGAAGGCAGTGGGTGCGATACCAATGTAAGGATATCCCGCTGGCAGTGGCAGAGCTGATCTCCTCGCTGCGGGAGCCTAGCCAATTTTTCAAAATCGCTGGGGGCATTGTGGAGCGGCGAACAGCCACATGCAATCCTAATGTGGGCTCAGAGAACCAGCAGGCATCAAAATGCAGATTGGTGCTCTAGCCCGAGTGCCACACCACGCACACTGGGCTGCTCCCAAAATTTTTATCTGGACATATGTTCAATTTGAAATAGTGTCTCATGTAAATCCTCCCTACGCTCGGCCTGACTTTAAAATGGCATCCGCGCTTGACACACAGGATAATGTTGCCCTAGCCTGAACATGGACTCGGTTCATAAAACTTCTTTTTCCAATCATTATTTCTGATTTATACTGATCCCCAATTAACACCTTCAATATTCAGGATATGTGTCGACACTTAGTGAAACATGAAGCTTTTCCACTAGGTGCCTGCGCAAATGCCTAAACACTCACTATTGTTTTCACATTCACTGAGGGCAAGCTGGAGGACGTGGTGACCAATGCTGCTTCGATAGAATTACGACGTTGCCCCCTGGGCTGAATCCAGAATTGTTCGGACTTTTCGCAGAGCTAGAATAACGTTTCGTTGATACCCGGTGGAGCTATCACATGTAGCTATAGAAGAGCTTGACTCTGGGTCGCTCCCCTTAGTTGGCACCTATCCTGCTGGATATCAAACCTTGTTTTCTTCCTCATCTACCCGTTATGTAACTTTTCCTCCCTCCATCGATCTTGTTTTTCTATGTTTGCTGAATGCCCTTGCAACAAATTTAACTGTAATGTAACTGTAACTGATGTAACGCTGTAACTCATCTTAATCCTCATGTAAAGCCCTCTGATACCTTCGGGCCCAGCCTGGACTTCCTCCTCTCCTTGCCATGTCTCCTACCCCCTCCCCGCCTCTTCTCTCCGTCATTCTTTGCTTGCCTCCCCTATTCCTTTCCTCTTTTCCCTGAATCTCTTTCCCCCTCCATGCTTGGTTTATCCTGTGCCTATGCTCCGCTCAATTGCCCTACCTGTTGCCCTTTTTACATTATCCCCTTACACTCTACACGCCATGAACCAACGGATGCAACCTGTAATTGACGTACCTTCTGTAACAATCGGTAACTTGTATTTTTTGTATTTTTGTATTTTTGTATTTGTTTTTGTATCCCGCATAGCTCACCCGTTAGGTCTCATAGCGCTGACAGATGGATAAAACAGAACCAATAGGTATGGAAGGTGGTTGAGTAAGGTTTGAAGAGCAGAGTTTTTAAGTTCTTACGGAAGATAGTCAAATTGGGTTCTGCTCTCAGATCTAGGGGAAGTGAATTCCAGATGGAAGGACCAATTTTTGAAAAGCATCTATCACCGTTCCTCACTGTGCGGACTCTAGGCGTCTTTAACAGTAGCTGGTTGGAGGAGCGAAGATTTCTCGTTGGGCTGTATCGGTGCAGTTTATCTCTGATATATGCTGGTCCTTGTCCGTTTAAAGATTTGTTGACTAGGCAGCAGACCTTGAACTTTATATGTCTGTTAACTGGTAACCAGTGTAGTTGATTCAAACAGGGGGCAGACGGGGTTCTTGGTGGAAGGTCCAGTGCGAGCCTAGCCGCGCTGTTCTGAATGGTCTGTAGTTTGGCTATGTTAGAGGCATTTATATCAGCAAACAATGCATTGCCGTAATCCAGCCGGCTAGTTATTAAGCCTTGGATTAGTGGTCTTCTGCTAGTTAAAGGAAGCCATTTGAATATTTTTCTGAGGCTTCTCATTAGGCCTATACAGGTGTGTACCACTTTATTAATGTGTGGTTGCATTGTGAGTTGGTCATCCCTTGTGATTCCTAGGTTTCGGACTGTGCCTTTAGGGGGGGGGCATTGACCAAGTTCAATGGGCCACCAGTCCTGTTCCCATAATTGGTGTGCCTTTCCGAACAGCATTATTTCGGACTTTTCTGCATTAAGCATTAGAAAGTTCTCAGTCATCCATTTTTTGATGGCCACCATGCAGGACCGAAATCTGATTTTGGTGTCGCCTGGGTCAGGGCCCATGGTGACCAGGATCTGTGTATCGTCAGCGTATGAGACAGTTTGGAAGCCATGATCCCTGATTATCTTGGCTAGGGGGGCATATAAACGTTGAATAACGTTGGGCTCAGGATTGAGCCCTGGGGGACGCCGATGTTGTTATCTGTAGTACCGGACAGGAAAGGACCGGTTTTTACTCTGGATTTCCTGTCTGCCAGGTAGCTTTGTAGCCAGCCCAGCGCCTTGCCCCCGACACCAACCCCCACCAGCCGCTCTATTAGTACTGTGTGGGAGATGGTGTCGAAAGCTGCAGAAAGATCCAACAGAATCAGGATTGCTGATTTCTTCGAATCAATGGCAAGGCGAATATTATCTACTATTTCGAGTAGAGCTGTTTCAGTGCTATGGTGGGCTCTAAAGCCTGATTGGGTGGTGTCCAGTATCTTATTGTCTTCTAAATGTTTCATTAGTTGGGAGTTAATAGTTGCCTCCATCATTTTACCAAACAGGGGGAGGAGGGCTATTGGGCGATAGTTTGAAGGAGCTGTGTGGTCAACATTGATTTTTTTGAGAATGGGCCTAATCGTTGCTTCCTTCCAGCTGCTTGGGAATGTACTTTGTGCAAGGGAAGTGTTAAAAATTGTGGTGAGTTCAGTCGCTATGGCTGGTCCAATTTTGGCTAAAATTTGTGATGATGCTGAGTCATTTGGGGATCCTGATTTAATTTTTCCTAGATTACTTATTACCATGTCTATAGTGAAGGGATTGAATTCTAGTAGCTGCATGGTAGGTGTCAGGTTCTCCATATGTGAAGGGGACAGGGGGTGTGGAGCATCTGTATTGGGGGTCGAATTAGGGAAGGTCATATATATATTATTTATTTTGTCCTTAAAATATACGGATAGCTGGTTTGCCCATTTCTGGGATTCAGGTGCGGTAGCTTGGCAAGGTAGGGGATTCGTGAAGTCTTTCACTATTTTGTATAGTATTTTTTGGCAGCTCCCTGCTTGATTTATTTTATCAGCAAGATAGGTTTTTTTTGCTGTTGCTATATTCGCCATATATTCGTGGTGTGAGGTTTTGTATTTGGCTTTGTAGTTTTTGGTTTTTCTCCAACGCCTTTCTAGAGCCCTAGTGGCTACTTTTTCTCTCTTAAGGTCTGGGGTAAACCAGGGACTGCTTTTTGTAGGGCATTTAGTTGGGCGCTTGGGGGCTATTATGTCAAGGGCCTTTACAATGGCTTTGTCTAGGTCCACTGCCATCTGATTCGCCGATTGGGTGGCAGGGGGAGGAATGAAATGCCTCTGAAATGTGTCTATCTGTATTTTTGCCCATGATCTGGTTAAATTCAATTGTTTGGGGGGTTTGGGGTGCTGTGAGTTTAGTTTGATAGAAAAGTTTATGAGTGAGTGATCGGTCCATAGTACAGGGGTAAGGTCATTAATGGATAATTGTTGCGAATTGGAGCAGATGATGTCGAGGCAGTGTCCCGCAATGTGCGTCGGGCCTGTCTCTAGTATTTTCAGATCTAATGCATGTATACTGTTGATCAACTCAACGGTATGGTGATCGGTTTGACATTCTAGGTGGTAATTTATGTCCCCTAATAGCAAGAAATTTTTACATGCAAGGACGTGGGGTGCAAGAATGTCTAGCATTTGGGTGGCGAAGTTCACTTTAGTAGTGGGAGGTCTGTAGACCAAAGCACCCTTCCAGGATTCAGTGTTATTGAGTAGCAAGGAGAAAAGTAAGAATTCGCCCCAGGGCGCCAGATGAGTCTCTATGGTAGTGATGTTTATGTGCTCTTTAAATATGATGGCGGTTCCTCCGCCTCTTTTAGATTTTCTGTCCAGCCTGATGACCTTATAACCCTCAGGTAAGGCTGTGGCTATATCTGGGGTGGAGTGGTCTTGAATCCATGTCTCTGTCATAAAAAACAGGTCAGGATCTTCTTGATCGAGCACTGCCCAGATTTGTATGGCGTGCTTTGGGAGGGAGCGCACGTTGCCATAAATGCAAGTTAGGACAGGGGGTGTGATTGTTTGGGGAGGGTTCGAGGGGCTGGTGTTTAGAGCTAGTAGCTGGTCCCTCAAATAAGTTATCATTTTGAAGTATTGGCTGTGGTACCTGGAAGACAGACGAACGTGGCGTCGTACGTAGGTTCTCAGGCGGTGACAGGCGAGGACAGGCCTAGACTTTGACGCGACTTAGACGCGCCGCACGCGCGCCGCTGCGCGTGTCCGCTCTGCGCACTCACTTTTGAAGTGTGGTGGGCGGGACCTTGCGCCGATCAAGCTAGACCGCAAACCGGTGGTAGCCGGAAGTGTGCAGGCGAGCAAAACACAATTTAGCTGGTAACAATGTTAAGCCCCCGATGCTGTGTGCAAATAACAAATTTCCCAAGCGGTTTCAGTTGCGACGCTGTCGTCGATCATAAAATGCTCTCAGCTATTAAAATACAAATTGTGCAAATAAAGTATTTCAGTGCAATTTTAAAAAGGTTTCTCTGAGGCTTAGCAGCGCCTCCTTCCTTACCCTTTCCTTGTAACCTATGTAACCCTACCAGCCTTACTCCCTAAAACCGCCCCTTCAGTATGCCCTTGTCCTAAGCACTCCTACTTTCCTTGTTGGGGATTGATCCAGCATTTTTGCCCTGGGGTCTTAGAGACCATTCTGAGAGAGTCCACAGTGACAAGGGGGTCTCACATAGTAGAGGACTGGGATTTATCCCCTTAACTCTGGGAACTGTCTCCTACCTACCGGATGTCGGACACTATGTTCACGCTGGGTTTTCTACCCCCTCCCCTCCTCTTCCCTCCTTCATTCTTCTAAGTGTGCCCATGACCAAAGTACTCCTCTCCCCTTGTTAGGGAGAAATCCAGCATTTATACCCTGGAGTCTGAGCAACCCCGCTGAGATAGTCCAACGGGACAAGGGAATCACACAAAATGGAAGTCTGGGAATGACCCCTTTACCGCAGGGAGCCGTCTCCCACCCAGCCGGACATCGGACACAGTTACCTCCTCGTCTCCTCGCCATACCTTCTACCCTCTCCCCCACCTCTTCCATCCTTTCATTCTTTCATTCTTGGATTGCCTCCTCTTTTCCTTTCCTCTCTCCCCTGAATCTCTCTCCCCTGCCTGCTTTGTTCTTCCTTGTGCCTATTCTCCGCTTAATCTCCCCCGTCGCCCTTTGACATTACCCCCCTACCCTTCTACATGCCATGAACCAACAGATGTAAACTGTAATTGATGTACCTTTCGGATGTAACTTGTAATTGATGTACCTTCTGTAACAATGTGTAAAGTGGAACCTATGTAACTCTCCTCATATAAAGCGCTCCGATACCTCCGGGTCTAGCCATCGCTATATAAAATTCAATGAAATGAAATGAAAAAAGAATCTTTAAGGTTCAGGGGTTCCATTAATGGCTTCTGTTAATCAGGGGCCAGTGAAGCTTTATATACTCCTGTTTATGCTGTGCCTCCCACGCACCCGGTATAGTTACGGTGTAGTGGAACTACTGCTCAGTGGATGACGGGCAGAGCAGAGGTTTGAATAAAAACTGAAAGTCTTACAGTGGATTTTGCCACAAAAGCGCACATATACTCCTTCAGGCTTATGCAGGGCTTTCCTGTTTGTTATTAAACGTCCTGCTTTCGTATACGCTGTGTTGTTGGGCACTACTGCTTAGGGAACAGCTTTGGTCAGCAGAAACAGGACACTTGATGCCACACACATTGACTTTTGCACAGATTTGAAACGAGGTGGGAGCACAGTCCTTATAAGTGGATAACGGGAATGACATTGCCCACACCAATAAATAACTGTTATTTGTCAAGAAAGCCTAAAGGCAGCCTCGAGGGTGAGAGTGCAGAACACAAATAAAGGTAATATTGTGTTAACAATATATAAAAGACAATGATAACTATCAGGTGGCTGTGATGGCAGAATTAACCCTCTTAACTATTCTATGTGTATGGATATTTATCATTTGCAAGTGGTTTTATCATCTAATCATTTGTTAAGTAATAGTTTCACAGTTCTCATTTTTCGGCAGAAACAAATCATGCTAGTTATCTCCTATACACTCTCCTGTCAAGTCTTAACTAATGTACGCAGCTATTTGCTTGATAAATTTCACCAAATCCAAAATGCAGTGACTTAGATAATTTATTCCAGTAAGCAACAGCTATCATTAACCCGTTCCACGCTGCCGTTGGCCATTGGCCGACGGCAGCACTACCTCCCCAGTGCTGCCGTCGGCCAATGGCCGACGTGGCCCCGCCCGTTTTGCGGAAGTGCCGGACTTCCGCAAAATCGCGGCCGCAGTTAAGGCGTTAAAGGAACACACACAATTAAATCATTATGTATGGTACACATTACCATCTGGGCTCAATTGTTTCCTTTTTCCCACGTTTTAAACTGTATTAACCTCAGAATGCACTGAAGACTGCAAAAAAACATGTTGCTCTGTTGCTCTCAACCTAATATAAACTTATTTTGACGAGGAGGAGCTACGCGGGCATCCAAGATGGTCGCGTGAGCAGAGAGCTCCCGAGACCCGCGCCGCCCTCATCGATCTATCCTTTCGATATCCTGATTATTTTGATGGGCTTTTGAAGGTCTACTCATGCTGATACTGCTGCACTTTTCAGGGCTGGGATCGGACTTTGGGAACCATTTCTACGTCGTTCTACGTTTTCTGGCCTAGCCCCGGACGGGACCGGGGCGCTGCTGCTCTGGCTGGCCGAGACGTAATTCAACAACAACGGTCGCCTGACATCTGCCCAACCGGTGCCACTATCACTTTCACTTTCGGTTTTCCTTCTACCTCCGAGCCAACTGCCTGGGAAGCACTCCTCATTCCTGGCCACGGTAACCTAGCCAGCTGTGCTCCCTGACCACAGCCCTTGTCTGGAAGGCTACGATTTTTGGTAGAAGTGCTGCTTTGGTGACCAGCGGATCGCTACCATTTTCACCAGGTCCAGGAAGACCCTTCGGGGTGCTGATTTCAAGATGGCGACTAAACCCGAGACAGAGAAGCGCAGAACGAAAGTGCCTACTCGTGGGGGATCCGTCCAATCTAACGTTATGGACCGCTACACACAACCGAAAGGCTTCCCCAGTGCTGCGGGCCGTAGTCTTGAGGACCCCAGGACGGACCTAGCGGCGACATCGGAGGTGTCCCTCCATGATCTCATGGCCGCCATTGCTGGGATCAAGACGGACATGGGACAACAGTACGAGGCCATCGTATTGAAGATTGACACGGTGGCGGTTGATGTCACCCTCATTAGAGCTGACTTGGCTAAGACCAATGAGAGGGTCAAAGCCTTAGACATTAAAGCCTCCAGTCTTGTTGCCGACATGGCGGACGCACAATCGTAGATCGGCAATCTGCGGTCATCACATGATCTACTGGCCAGGCATATGGAGGAGTATGATAATAGGGCCCGACGGAATAACATTCGCCTGGTTGGGGTACCAGAGGACAGTGGTGCTACTTCTGTCGATTTATTGGTCGAGGACTTAATTGTGACTCATCTTGCTCCCGCAGGCCTCAGTAAGTTCTTTGCGGTTGAGCGCGCATACCGCTTCCCAGGTGGACAGACTAAGCCTGGGGCTCCCCCGAGGCCTATCATTGCGAGGCTGTTCCACTTTCGGGATAAGGACGCCATCCTTCAGGCCTCTCGCAGACATGGCCCGCTGAAATTTGAGAATAGCTCCATTTCTATCTACCCTGACTTCACTCCTCAAGTGCAGCGGCAACGAACGGGATTTCAAGAAGTGAAACGTCGATTGCGGGACTTGGGACTTAAGTACGCGATGCTGTTCCCAGCTCGCCTTCGCATCGAGTATCGAGAACGTACTTTCTTTTTTGATCGACCGGACAGTGTTGGCGACTGGTTAGACTCATTGCCCAAGGAGGACGCCGGGAGTGGAGGCCCCGGAGGCGCGGACGGAGGTGCATCGGCACAGGAGTGATATTTTGGTTCCGGAGGTCCGGTTCTGGGTTGCATTTATCCACAGAGTATTGTTTATATGTTCTTATTGTTAGGCCCGGTGGTAGGGCGGGTGGGATCGTCTCTCCCTTCCTCCTCAGGGGTTCTTTGTGTAGAGTTTGATGAAGGGGCGACAGGCACACTGCAGTTTGGGGTGGCTTCTTAGTCAGCAGGGGTGCAGGGTGGGGGGTGTTGAAACGGGTTCCTGGTTGGGGGTGGGGGGGGGGGTTCTTTCTGTTTTTCGTTTCTGTGTACGTTTTCTCACATGGTACCTTTTCATTTGCTTGTGTTCCTGTGTTCTGGGGTCCCGGGAGAGGGTGGTTCGGGGGCTCTACTGGGATGGGGGGGTGATATGAAAGTGCTGTCTTGGAATGGTAATGGTCTGGGTGACAGGATTAAGCGTGGTATTGTGCTTCAATTTATCAGACGCCATTCCCCTGATGTAGTTCTGTTGCAGGAGACCCACTTGATAGGGAACGCTTGTAAGGCCCTAGATCGACGAGGCTACCGACTAGTGGCACATGCTGGCATTACATCCGGCTTCCGGGGGGTTGGTATAATGGTTAAATCCTCCTTGCCCCTTGAGATAGACGAGGTTGCCCTTGACGATCGGGGCCGATATGCTGCTGTTTCCGGGAGGTGGGAGGGGAAACTGATTGTAATTGTCACTGTTTATGTTCCTCCGGGACTCCAGGCTACTACTTATGCCGATCTTGGTAAGACTCTCCTAGGGCTCCCGGATGGTGTCCTTATAGTGGGTGGAGATTTTAATTCGGTGGTTTCGGGTGAGTGTGACCGATTACCCCCCAGGGTTTTGCCGACGTCTCAGTTGTGGCTGACTGAGCTGCTTGAGACTTTTGGGTTAGCGGATGTCTAGCGTATGTTGCACCCTACGCAAACTCAGTATACTTTCCACTCTGGCGCACACGGCAGCCTTCCGAGGATTGATTATTTTCTGATGTTAACTGCTAATACCTCCTTGGTGCGTGGGGTCCGACATCTTCCTAGGGGTATCTCAGACCACTCCCCACTGTTGCTTGAAGTTTCGGTGGGAGGCTTTTCTGGGGGTAGGGTCCCCCCTCTTCATCCTTGGCACTTTAGGAACCCTCAGCTTTGTTCAGACCTGGTCAAGGCTTTTGATTGTTATTTTGATGAGAACGAGGGATCCGTTTCTTCCCCTACTACCTTGTGGGAGGCCTTTAAGACCGTCATGCGGGGTTCTGCGCTCTCCTTTATTGCTGCTGACAAAAAGGCCAGGAGAGAAAATGTGTTAGCTCTTGAGCCGAAATTACCTCGCTTGAAAGTGACCTGGGTGGTGACGATACCCCTGCTATTTTGCACTCATTAGCGCTGAAACAGGCGGACTATAGGGCCCTGGTGACTGATGCTGCTAAAGTAATGCGTACGAATCAGCTGGGCAGGCTTTATGATGTGGGCGATAAGGCTAGTAAGCTGTTGGCGTGGTTGGATAAATCTGAGCGACTGAATCGTGTGGTGCCCGTAATAACCCGTGAGACTGGGGTATGTGTGACTGATCCGGGGGAGATTGTCGAATGCTTTGTGGACCATTTCCAAACAGTATACCGGTCAGTGAGTGATCGAGATGAGGCCGACTCCCGCTTGCTTCTGCGCGACATCGCGCTGCCCTGCGTGTCGGAGGAGGATAACTCCGCTCTAGACGCGCCTCTCACGGTGGATGAGGTTGCCATTGCCATACGGTCCCTGCGATCGGGTAAGGCTATGGGGCCTAATGGTCTACCTATCGAGCTATACAAACTCCGTCCGGACAAAATGGCGACCCATCTGCGCAATATGTTTGTCGATGCATTTGAGGCCGGCCTCCTTCCCCCCGACCAGCGTTTGGCCACTATAGTAGTCATCTACAAGGTCGGCAAGCCTCGTGATCGGTGCACTTCTTATCGCCCTATCTCATTGCTTAACGCCGAGCCTAAGATCCTGGCTAAGGTCCTTGCGAATCGCCTACTAACAGTTATTTGTGACTTGATCCATCCGGATCAGTCCGGTTTCATTCCTCATCGGAATACGGCGCTTAATCTCCGTAGACTCCACAGCGTTCTCGCGAGAGCTGGAACCTTTACTGAACCCGCTGTCTTGGCTTCCCTGGATGCCACGATGGCTTTTGACACCATTGAGTGGCCATATTTGTGGGCGGTCCTCTCGAAGTTTGGTTTTGGCCCTAACTTTATCGCGTGGGTGCAGCTCCTGTATGAACAACCGTTGGCCCAAGTCGTAGTTAACGGCAGAGTCTCTGGATCATTCTCATTGGGGCGTGGCACCCGACAGGGATGCCCGCTCTCTCCTCTCCTCTTTGCTTTGGCATTGGAAACACTGGCGGCGTGGCTTCGATGGGAGCCCTCGATTAAGGGGATCCGGTGGGCACCGTACCTTGAAGATCGTGTCTCTCTCTACGCAGACGATATTCTTCTTTATTTTACTTCGCCTCAGAAATCCCTTAACGTGCTCTTTGATGTCCTTACCTCCTTTGGGAAGAACTCGGGGCTCGTTATCAACTGGACTAAATCGTGTGTGTATGTTATAGCGGGGGAGCTGCCTCCACTACCTCATAGATTTCCGATCCTAGTGGCAGAGACTGGGTTCAAGTATTTGGGAGTCTTCATCTCCATGGATCCCTCTGTGCAATCTGACCACAATCTCTATGCTCCTCTCCGGCGCCTTAAACAAGATGTGCAGCGGTGGCGTGGCTTGCCTTTGTCCCCATTGGGACGCGCGGCCCTTTTCAAAATGATGTCCCTTCCTAGATTTTTGTATGCCTAGCAGAATGTCTTTGACCCTGTTCCCTCACGTTACTTTCGCGAGGTTGAAGGTCTTCAGAGGCAGTTAATCTAGGACGGGCGGGCTCGCATCTCCTTATCTAAACTCACGCTCACATGGTACGATGGTGGCATAGCCCTCCCGGACATTAGGCGTTACTATTGGGTCTCACAGTTAAGTGCGATTAATCACGTAACGTATTCCCCGGGCCCCGTGCCCGCCTTCGCTATGGATAAATTACTGTTGCCGGGCGGTAACTTTAATAGGGCCTTGTACTCGAAAGCGCCATTCCGGCTTCTGACCGGACCCACAAAATGTGCTGTGCGTGCATGGAGGGATGCGACTGTGGACACGGGTTGGAGCGATAGGTTGACGCGACTGACTCCGTTGTATGACTCAGAGCGGTTGGGTGGCCTGTGGCGTACGAAAGGGTTTGACAGATGGGAAATGATCGGCATTAGCAAGGTGGAGGATCTTTGGGCCAGAGGCACTATTAAGTCCTTTGAGGCCCTTAAGTGGAATATCAACTGGATGACAGGGAGTATTTTCGTTATCTCCAGGTGCGTCATGCCCTGCTCTCCGTTTTTCCCCCTGGGATGGAGATCCCCCAATCATCCCCGCTTGAGGATCGGATTCTGGACGGCCATGTGCCGGATAGTACGATTTCCTTAATTTATAAGAAGCTTATTAACACCAGAGCTGATCTTCTGGTGCGACTTAGGACCTCTTGGACTGCAGATGGCCTCGAACTGGATGACGAGGATTGGCAGATAGCGATTTCCTCCCCCAAAGAAGTGGCTATTCCGGCTCGCCTTCGTTTTGTGCAATTGAAGATCATCCACCGAGTCTACATGACTGGTACGCGTCTGGTTCGGATGGGGTTTTTGACTGATGGTTTGTGTAAACGTGGCTGTGGTATGGATGGCACCTTTCTCCACATCATATGGGAATGTCCGGTGATCTCTGCTTTCTGGTCCAGAGTGCATGATGTAATGGGGCGAGGCGCGGCGTTGCCTGCTTAATGTATGGGAGCCTACGGATTGTACGGCCGCTCAGACCTTTTGGGTCACTCTGGGCAACATGGTTGCCAAGAGGGACATAGCACAACTCTGGGGCTCCCACAGACCACCCGGAATAATTGCTTGGAAAGAAAACATGGACTGGTGCATGTTTCGGGAGAAGACGGTATATGAGGCTCGGGGCCGTCCCAGGAAATGGGGTAGGATTTGGTCACAATGGAATGCATACCGTGGAGACATCTGTACCCCTCCACTTGATTTCACTGCTGATATTCCCTCATCCCCGTAATTGACGTTCCTATAGACTGGTCACCACGATTTCTTAATGATCCTTTTCACCGTCCCCCCGCCCCTTAGATAGTTGCCTTTATTCTTGGAGATTGATTTCCCCCTCCTCCCCCTCTCATGACCCAGATACTGCTCCTACCATGTGAGTGTTTGTGTTGTTTGTTTCAAATTCATCAAAATTATAAAATAAAACCTACGTGATCCTCCCTATGATGCTTGATGCCAATGAACCGTAGTGTTACGACTTATGGCTTTTCCGCTACGCAGTGTTGTCTGATATCCTGTTGATTGTCATAGCGGCCAGCCCGATTGGGTTGTAGGCAGACGCTGTGTACTGTGCACTCGAAAATAAAGGTTTTTAAAAAAATTCAAAAAAATAAAAAACTTATTTTGACTTGTGCTTGTGGTGGTTGTCTGTTTACTTATGTAATATTGCGCGACCTCCTCTGATGTGTCTGTAAAATGTACCTTTTGGCCCAAATTTTTGTCCTGAATTCTGACCTACTGTCCTGAATTTTTGTCCTGAATTTTGACCCTTTGTCCTGAATTTTTACACTCACTGTCCTGGATTTGCACCCATGCCAGTTGGTCACCCTAGTCGGGCCGCAGGCGGCCTTTGGAAAACAGCAAAGCGACCCCACCTATGAAACCGTCCTTGAGAGCAGATGACACCGACGTGGACCCTCAGGCGTAAGGGAGAATCCAAGAGGAGCTGTAAACAACAGATGTTATGTAACAGCGGGGCAAGTACGTCGGAAAAAGGGACACGCCAGAGGACATGCAGACCATGTAATGCCTTCGCCGAGGGGGGGGGGCGGCGCTCTGCTGGATTCCTGGGGACCCTCCCAGTGAGGTCTCGGGGAGCAGGAGAAAGCACATGCCAAACTGTGAAATGTGAAGGGCGGATTAACGACGTAGGTGGCTCCCCAGGACACAGCAGCCTCACGCTGTGAGCAGGGACTGGAAGTTCAGTGCTACAAACAGAGTGGACCAGGGTCAATAGACAAGTCTGGGGGGCCTAGAGCGGCAGAGAACATAGCACAGGAGGTAAGGGGACCCCAAGACGTTACTGGATACACCTGGGTGTGGGCATGGAAATTTAGCACGCATCTCTGACCGACTAGAACAGAAAGGGGATTGGAACAAGTCTCCTGCATTGCTACAAACTTTTATCATTGGCGACAAGATAAGGGGAACCGTGTACTGCAAACTAACACAATTTCAAAATACGCTCACCCTTGTCATGTGGTCTGGTTTTACCTTTGCACTGTGTTATGTTAGCATAAGCGTGGTAGAAGTTTAAACGCCATTTTCCTTTTCTGCAGCCTCTGCACACGACACATTTTGTTATTAAAGCTTTTTGCCTAGTTGGATATTTTGCTTCACACGAGAATAACATGTTTGCTTATAATATCAGCCTTGCTTGGTAAGCTATGTCTGTACAGTGAGTGCCGAGGCCTTCAAGGTTATTTCAACACAGCGCTTGTTGTTTGGATTGATCAGCGCACTGAGTAGACATAATATATATGCTGCTGTGGCCAACTTTGGTTTTAGGCGCGATTAATAACGTTCTGCACCGAGCATGAGTTACACACTTGATTAATATCTGCATGCAGAGAGTTGGGGCAGGAGTTGATGTGATCCATTTCTGCTGAACCCAAAGGTAGGGGCCCGCCCTTCTAAATCTTTCAAACGATTTTCGGAGTAATTCCAGCTTTCTTCCATTCTATTTTCTCCAGCCTGCTTGGTGGATTTCCCCTGCTACTGGCCCTTGCTGCTGGCATCATATTGCTGTTTTTGTTTATTTCAAAATGGATGCACATCCTGTGTTGCAAGACGGCTGTCTCGGCTAGGGCTGCTTCGCACCCGGATGCTTGAGAACTATGGTGCGCTGCCTCTTGCTACATTGAGCGCAGTTTATGGATTATCGTTTCGATTTTCCTACTTTACATGCGTCCAGCCTGTTTTCAATTGCCTGATTTGTGAATTCGAATGGGCCCTGGATTTGGGTCTCTGCAATACGTTGTCTCCCGATGCGGATTATAATCAGTCTATGAGTCCCTTAGTTGCTCATGAATTGCTTTGTTCTAATGGAGGGATTATGGCCTTTGCAGTGATGCGTGGAATACTGGGTCGTTGGAATGTGTTCGCGGCGCAAGATTTCTTGGCTCGCAGCTTCCTCGAAAACCCACCGAGTTGTCCTCTAATGGTGCAAGATGCTCCGGTAATTGAAGAGCATGTATGTTCTTTCCCTTTGTTAAATTTGATGGCCGTATTATTTTCGGATGATAACAGTGACTTCCTGTTGGAGGCTGTTGCTGCATATTTTGCATATTCATTATTAGGATGAATTGTGTTTGCAGTCTCATTTTCTTGACCGACACCAGTCATTGGATTATTGGATTTTTTTTAGCCTTCCATTTTTTGAAACACGAACTATTGACTTTATCAATGTCCAAAGGCTAGAATTTTTTTTTCTCTCCTTAAAATTATTTGTATTTTATCTCTGCTCTTGAGGTACCAAATTGGAGACTTGTGATTGAACTATCGATCTTGAACTCTGCATTCCTAAATTTGCCCCTTTTTATTTGTCCTAGCCGTGCTTTGATCAAAGGCAGGGTGTCATGTGGTCTGGTTTAACTTTGCACTGTGTTATGTTAGCATGAGCGTGTTAGAAGTTTAAACGCCATTTTCCTTTTCTGCAGCCTCTGCACACGAAACATTTTGTTATTTAAGCTTTTTGCCTAGTTGGATATTTTGCTTCGCATGGGAATAACATGTTTGCGCATAATATGAGCCTTGCTTGGTAAGCTGTGTCTGTACAGTGAGTGCCGAGACCTTCAAGGTTATTTCAACACAGCGCTTGTTGTTTGGATTGATCAGCGCACTGAGTAGACATAATATATATGCAGCTGTGGCCAACTTTGGTTTTAGGCATGATCAATAATGCACTTCACCTGATGTGAGCAAGCCTCAGCTAGGCCTACTAGTGCAAGGGGTTTGCCCTTCTCTGCACAGAGTCCTCAGACCATAGGAAGAAGTTGGCAATGAAACTGGAAAATACAAAGACAAAGTTTATTAAACCTTTAAAGGTGGTACTACAGTTCGCACAACACCCTTCAGTATTGTATAGAGTAGCATACCGAACTAAAGCACATGGCCCCTTTTATACACAATGAGGGGCTCAAAAGAAGGCGGTACAGAATACAAGAGCAGTTTTATGACCATACAAGGACATTTTGGAAAGCACAATCGATAAGGGGGCGGAGTTAACAGTCTTCAGAAACTAGTAAACACATTCATATCTGGAACTAATTAGTAACAGCCGCAGACCCTACTGGGCATGTCTGGGCATGCTGGAAGTGGGGGATGCTAAATATAGCCTATTGCCGGGCAGACTTCAGGTGCAGTTAACAAGGAGGTAGGACAAAGCACATGATGAGCATATGGCAATGTATGGCATACAAAATGGCCGCTACGAATACAAAATGGAGTCGGTTCATTTGCCAAGATAATGGTCAAATACAGCATGTCTTCTGCTAATGCTTAACCTAATCGCCGTTGATTTACAACAGACGACCCTTTCAGCATTAGCTGAAGACATTTGACTTCCAGGGATAAGCTAGATAATCATCCCTTATATCAATGACCATCATATCAGCTATCTCCTTGTTCATGTTATTCTGCATTTTGACTTCTACAACATTTCCTTTGGTCGGTATGCAAGCAGTAATACACATAGAACATATCATCGGACTACACTGGATACAAATACAACAAGTGAAGACTATTGCAATTATTATACATACAGCAGTCAGTACTTTCCAGCCCCAGGCAGAAATTAGTGTCCAAAGCCATCCTGTAAAAGTCCACGTACCATTTTCTGTATGGAGGTCTGCAGCGATTTTATGAAGTTTATTAATTGCTTTATACACTGATGGTGTGGGATCTGGAATGAACATGCAGCAACTACTACCTATAATGCGACTTGCACCACCTCTATCTGATAGCATGACGTCCAGAACCATTTGGTTCTGTAAAGCGACAATTCTAGCAATTTGCAACTCTTCGGTGAGGTTTCCTAGGGCTACTGCTGCTTGATCTGTAACAGCTTCTACAACTCTAGTTAATTGTCGCACTTTTCTGCTATTTAATGCAGCACCCACAAAAAAGAACAATCCTAAATTAAAATCTATATATTGTTGTAGGCTAGTATCAGTTTGGTCTATATTATCAGTATTCAAGGTCCTCTTATATCGATTTACAGTAATATTGTTGAACAATTTAAGATCTCAATGATACAATGGAGGTGCCAGAAACACAGGGGGCAACAAAAATGATACCTAGCAAGCTCCTGTCCATCCATCTGGCAATCGATAATATCCACGATTCCCACACACAAAATAGGTGTTATGTGAAGCTAAAAAGGTACTATTATTCAAACCATCTATATTCAAAACAGTAATACAGTCGCTAATGCCAACAGGAATATGTCCAATGCTCTGTACACATAATTCTGCTTGCGTTTGAGTAACAGAAATAACAAAATGTTCAGCATTAACAGAGTCTCTTGTGTTGGTGAAGATATATGGTGTTGAAATATTGTCTGGTCAATATTCCTCCCACTCCCATTTAGTTCCATTCGCTTGGGGATACCCATCTTTGTCTTGATGACACTCTTTGTTCAACCGGAAAAGCAGTCTGCCCACTGTCGGCTTCCTAGTCGCAAAAAGCAGATTATACCAGGCTCGACAGGAGCCATTATGCGAAAAAGGGAGAGGTATAAACGGTGTACCTCCTTTCTTCTGATGTGCAGGCATCATCCCACAAATCCAACAGTTCGTGGCATTCGTAGCAATGTAGGTATGATGTAACATCTGAATAAAAGTGTTATTGAGGTAGGATTTTCGATGCTTCAATTCTTAATATGGGAGCGTAAAGAAATAATGCTCCTCGGGTGTCGGTGTAGTAACAACAAACAACTCACGATCAGGAGTTGTCTCCTCAACAGACCATGTTATTGTTGCCACAATCACCAGGACAACAATAAACCCTACAGCGCAAAAAATCTTCTTCTTTTCCATTTTAACAAAGCACAAAACAATTCTTCCTGAAACTAAAGTAGTTGTCAGAGCTCTTATCCCTGGGCAGCCGTTGATTTCTTCCCCACGGGCCAAGCCGGGTGTCACTACTCTAATGCAGGGATGACCCCCCCCGCCCTTGCCACATCCGCTCTCCGGTTCACTAACCCAGGGAATGCTCAGACAACTTTCACAAGCGCTGCAGACTTTTCTCTCGGTCTCAAATTATATCTCGTTGCTCCAAGGATTGTCTGGTCTGGGAAGAACTCCTCAGATCCGCCAGGTGTCACAGCACGGCCTTTCTCCGCAGTCAGAACCTCTCGATGGTCGGTCAACACAGCAGGCTCCACCAAGGTAGGAAGTACTCACCGACAATGGGTGCTGTGAATCCAATTTTCCCAGTTTGTGACTCGAACTGCTGTTCTCGTGGCAAGTAGCACTTGCTCTGGCCCACGCCACCTTGGCTCCAAACTGCTTGTTCTCTCAAAGGACTTCAGGAGAACAAAATCACCAGGTCGGAGATTATGGCCTTCACCTGTAGATCTGTCAGGAAGTGCTTCTCAAACCTGTTGATGAATAGAAACCAGGTTATCAGTTAACAGTGCCAAATAGTCATTCATTAAGACACAAGGTACATCATACACAGAACTTGGTTTAGGAATTCCCCAGATATTCATAGGCCTTCCAAACAAGATCTCATAAGGTGTGAGACCGGTTCGAGAATGAACCACTGATCTAATAGACAACAATGCCAGTGGCAACGCATCTGGCCAAGTCAGAGAAGTAGAAGCCTGTATCTTAGCTAATTTCAGCTTCAGAGTAGCATTGTATCTTTCTACCAATCCTGCTGATTGTGGGTGGAACACTGCATGAAACTTCTGTTTGATTCCTAATCCTTTCAGGACATACTTGATAACGTCCCCTATAAAATGAGGTCCGTTATCACTCCACAAAAATCTACAAACACCATAGCGAAGGAAAAATTCCTTCAAAAGTAACTTTGCCATAGTAATTGCAGTATTGTCCTTTGTAGGGTAAGCCTCAATCCATTTACTAAAGGCACATCCCACCACCAAGACATACTTCAGATAATTACGGCGTTCAAGCTGAATATAATCCATCTGGTAAACTTCAAAAGGTGCAGTTGGTGAAGCAAATAATTCTGCTGGAGTTCGTGTCCCTTTTCCAGGATTGAATTGTAGGCAAATCATGCAGGACTGTACTACTCTCTTAGCTGTGCTAGCAATTTCTGGATGCTCCCAAACTTGTGTAAGCAATTTCACTATTGCTAAAGCTCCAACATGTGCTAGCCCATGTGCCATCTGAACCATAGGTTGTACAAAATTTATAGGCAACTTCCATCTATCCATCTGTTTGTTTCGCCAACATCCTTCATCATCCAACTCTCCATCCTTGGACCATTGCTCCCGTTCTTTGTCAGAAGCGGTCCTCTGTATCCCTAATACTTCTTTCCTAGCATCGTGCCACCGCTCAGCTTGTGACTTCCCTACATACATGGAAGTAGTGTCAGGCTGCATCGCAGTCTCACGTGCCACTCGATCTACAAAAGCATTTCCTTGTCCCACCTTATCAGTCACTTTCTTGTGCGCACTACATTTCACCATAGCTATCTTCTTTGGATATGTTAATGCAGTCAGAAGATTATGCACTAGTTCTCCGTGCATTATCTGCATCCCGTGTGATGTCAGAAAACCTCTTGTCGTGTTTATATCTAGGACCCTAATTCTATATTCCCGATTTATGCCTTTGTGAGGTTATAATCAATAATATCCTGATAAAAGACATAAGAATCAGATCCATATTCAGTAATAGCCCATGCAGTCCAAAGCACAGCACGGCTACTACCATCGACTCCTAGAAAGCACAACGCGTTCTTTAAACAAACCAAGCCTCCAGCAGCCCGGGAAATCCCCCTTACTTTTGTTTTGATTTGAACGAGAACTCCTGAAGTCCAGAAAGAACTGTTAGTTCTTAGTGACGTCTTATGTCCAACCTTACGTCAAACCTGGCACCTTCCAGGTGTAAAATACCAACAGTTGCCTTAAGCAAACACACGGTGGTTTGGAGCAGAGTGGCTATCTACTTGTCCGAAGAGCCCAGCTGATGCGAGAGCCCACGGAAGCCGCCCCTCCCGTTTGACGCACTGAGAGAGATGCTGTCTTTTTCTCCAGCCGAGAAAATCCAGCTCCGGTGTTTCCAGCCTACCCTTGCGGGTTGCTGGGAGATCGAGTCCTGAGGAAAGAGATACCAGACCTCCCACATTCTATTACCAAGGCACGGAGCTGACTAAACCCTTAAGAGAATTCTTGATGCAGATTCTTGGCAAAACAAATCTTAACCAACTTCACTTAAACTGCTACTTACTCATCTCTTCCCAAGTATTGGGCTTAGGTCAGGTATACCGGGTAGGCTTAGTTAGAAGCACCAGTTGAGTACATTAGTCAATATATTTATGCATGTATATATTTTATCTATTTTAAAGTAGCATATGGCTAAGAAACCATATCAATGCTTTTACAGTATTATTTCCTAATACTACTTTTACTGTACGCACTTTACTTTACTTTAAGTATTGCAATTGTGGCAATTCATTTCTCTTGCATGAGAAAGAAGACTGCTCAATAAATAACTCCTTTTATTGAAAACGCCCGTCTCTCTATTTCTCTGCATTCTGGTAAAACTAGGTATGCACTGCTGACTGAGTAAATAGCTGTCTATTGTTTTCACACAACTCTAAAGATACACTCTTATTCTGAGGGAGCAAAGTTGTCATATTTATGCGGTTGACGGAAACTGAATCCCTTCTTGTCTGAGCCAGGGAAGTTCATCCCTCCCTATTCATTCAAGAAAGTTTCCAGTGACCTCTGAGCTAGCTGGCGCAAACCTAAATTAAGTTTAACATAGTCAGTAGAGACCTAGATGACCTCAGTCCTACGTCTACACTGCTGTTTATATTATTCCAATGCGCAGAGCCTATTGGGAAAATAGGAACTACACTACACTATTTCCTTCCAGAGCAGGCCAAAATTATGCGCCACTCCAAAAGCATAGCGGCTATCTGTATAAATGTTCACATGCAAACCTGTACTAAGCTCACATGCTCGTGTCAAAGCTATTAGTTCCGCTGCTTGAGCTGACTTCTGTGGTATGCGAGCGGTCTCCTCTATTGTGTGAAGCGTAGTAATTGCATATGTGGCTGAAGTTGTACCGTCCGGTAACTTCAGACAAGACCCATCAACCCACAATTCTCCATCTACATCTGGAAGGGGCGTATCTTGCAAATCAATACGACCCTTTGTCTGTTCCTCAGTCAGGAAAATACAATCATGTGTTTCTTGCGCCTCAGGCTGAGTCGCCGGAAATGGCAACAACGTGGCTGGGTTCAGTGTTGCACATCTCTTCAGTGTAATATGAGGAGCTAACAGCGTCAACTCATATACTGTCAGACGAGCGCTAGTTAAGTGCTGCGTCTTTGTTTGATTCAAAAGGGCATCAACAGCATGGGGTACCAGCACCAACAGCTTATGTGAAAAGACTATCCCTTCACTCTGACGTATTGACACAGCTATTGCTGCAACCGAGCAAAAACATCCAGGCAACGCTCGAGCAACATGATCAAGTATTGCTGAAAAATATGCACAAGGGCGTTGCTTATCACCATGTGTCTGTACTAATACTGACAATGCACATCCATCTCTCTCGTGTACGTACAATGTAAAGGGCTTTGGTAATCTGGAGTACCTAACACTGGTGCTGGACAAAGGGCTTGTCGTAACTGTCGAAAAGCATTCTCACATTCATCTGTCCATGGAAGGGGTGTTGAAGTCTCTTTTGTCGAAAGTGCTAAAAAAGGTTTAACAATGTATGAAAATCCCAATATCCATTGCCTACAAAAAGAAGTTAGACCTAAAAATGCTCGAACTTCTTTCTGTGTAGAAGGTACTGGTGCGTCTAAAATTGCCTGAATGCGATCTGATGTGAGTGCACGCCCCTCCTTAGACAAAAGGTGACCTAAGTAGGTTACCTTTGGTCTACAATACTGTAATTTCTTTTTTGATACTTTGTGATGATGTGAAGCAAGGAAAGAAAGCAAAGACAGGGTACACTTTGCACATTGTTCAGGGGTATCGGCTGCCAACAAAATATCATCAACATATTGTATGAGCGCCACACCTTCGGGTAGAACAAAAGAATCAAGTTGTCTTTTTAATGCTTGGCTGTAAATTCTAGTACTCTCAGTATAGCCTTGAGGAACTCTACAGAATCTATACGATCAATTATTCAAAGTGAAACCGAACAGATATCGGCTATCAGTATGAATAGGGATCGAAAAGAAGGCGTTCTTCAAGTCTATAACAGAGAACGTAGTTGCAGTAGGTGGAACTAAAGTAAGAAGTGTCGTGATTTCAGAAACCACTGGGTATTGTGGCACCACTATCTTATTCACCTCCCGTAGATCAATTATAAATCGATAAATCCTAGTATCAGTATCTTTCTTCAAAATTGGAAGGATCGGACTGTTACAAACATTAAATGGAACTTCTTCAACAACCCCAACTTCAATAAGATCTTGTACAATTCGTGTGAGTGCTTCCTCACCCTCCTGTAAAATTCGATATTGAGGCAAACGTGGTAACACATTCCCTCCTTTACACTAATATGCACCGGTGGAATAACCACCTGTCCCACATCAGTATCTGAAGTAGGCCACAAAGGTTTAGGTAGGGAGGCTAATGCAGTATCCTCTTTAGCAATGCAAACTCTGTCCGTTACTGGATAATTGTCATTCAAAATCACACGCACTCCTTCAGGGGAAGATCTTATTGTGGCTCTGAAATACTTGAGCATATCAAGACCCACAATATTGTCTGGTGTATTTGGGGAGAGCAAAAACGGGCACGGAGCAGCAAATTTATCAACATGAAATGCAAGTGGTTGTGACAATGGGCTAAGGGAAGGTGTTCCATCGAACCCTATCGATGTAATCGTTAAGCCAGACAGGGGAGCCCTCGGAACCAATTGTTTAGACAAAGCGCTACGATTAGCTCCTGTATCAACCAGAAACTGATCAGTAGAACCCAAAACATGTGCTGTAACATAAGGACCCCTCTGATCTACTGGAACTTCAACTGATTACTTACCCCATCCTACGCAATCCTATGCATAAGAAGAATCTTGTAAATCAGGCTGCACATAATCAGACATCTGGTATTGGTTGCGCCTATCAAAAGTATTGAACCCATTTTGTACCAGCACATTAGAATCAAACCTAGCGCAATCTTTCGTGTTGCCTCTGGGTCCTGAATTTCCCGCGCGATTTCTCATTGGTCCTTGGCCACGGACAATACGTTGTGAGCGCAACAACGGACACTCATCTGCCCAACGGCCAAATTTCCTACAATACGCACATTGGTCAACAGCCAAATTCGAACGAGTGTAAGAGGAACCATAAAATCCTCGTCCGCCTCGATCGTTACCTCTAGGAGGTGGACCATAAACCTGAGATAACATTACCTTTGTGTTTAATTCTTTAGACTTTTTATCCACGCTACCCTTCGCTTCTAATTCCTGACGCTTGTAATATTGAGCCATCATCAGGAGGGATGCCGGAGAAGAGGTAGTCCAAGAGCTTTCACTAGCTTATAAATGGCTAGCCTTTCCTGGTAATAGATTCGTAACATACTTATCTACAAACAAATGTTGGCCCGTATCGTCCGTTAGTGACTGGCCACTAAAATCATGAAAGGCTTCCTCAAAACGCGTAAAGAAATCTGAAACTAATTCATCTGCCTTTTCCTTACAAGATGCTAAAATAGTCCAATCAATCTTTTTAGGGGGAATAATCGTTTTTTACTTAGTTAATATTGCACCAGGAAGATCTAAAATCAACTGACATGGCTTTTTCGCTGGTTCCCTATCCTCATCTTCCCTCTCTATCTCCTTCCATAATGCCCCATACACTGCGCGATCATCAACTTTACGCACGGATCTCCCCATATCAGGCGGCAATATTAGCCCGAAAAATAAATCAATATCAGCTAATGTCATAGTACAAGAATTTATGGCTCCCTCCACTTCCTCATAGAAAGCGGCTGGATTTTAACGCGGATCAGGTAATGCAGCTTTAAGTGTCAGGACATCTGCCCTATTCCAGGGAGTATACACCCAATTATAAATAAAATAATCTTTAGCATCTACAGAAAACTTATCGTCACTTGTACCCGTTCCCTTAGGAGGAACATATAAAGGCGCGGCCTCTCGCATAGGCTTTGCATGCACTATTGCGGTCTTATCTGTTTCAAAGATAGATGATTGTTTCCCGTCGACCAACCCCGTCCGTCCATCTGTTTTAGCTTTCCGTTTCTCCTCCCGTAAATGAAGCGCCTCAGTTCGTAGTTTAAACAGCCGCTTGATCGTATCAGTCACCTGGGGGAGAGTAAAAAGACCTTTACGCAATTGCTTACAATTGGTTGCTACATCATCAGGTTCGAGAATATCAGAAACTTTTCGGAACATGTCAACAACTTCTTCTGCAAAATCCTCAGTAAAATATATTTGCTCTCTATCTTGCCATCCCTTTAAAGTATCTAAGACACTAGAAACAGTAACAATATCATGAAGTGCCTGACTGGCGATCTTTCTAAGTTCGGCCGCACGGTCGACCGACATCATGGAGCGGGTATCAGGTTTCGTTTTATCTGCCCCGGAATCCTCTTCTTCGCCAGATGGAGCGGACGGAACGGCATACGGAGGCGGAGGACGATCTAACAATAAAAAATCATCTTGTGGTTTATTATGGACAGGATAAAGAGGTTGTCGAACAGCATATTGGCCAGATATCTGTAATCTGCGCTCCTTCTCCTGTCTCTCTTCCAATTCTTTCACCTCTTTCTTTCTTAATTCTTGCGCTTTTTCATACACATTCTTCCGTTGTTCTTTTCCAAACAGCGCTTGCTCACGTTTCTCACGCTCACGTACTTCTTTCACCCACATTCGTACACATTCAAACATGTCTTGTCTAGATTTTCGCTCGAACATACACTGTTCCACATACTCAATCTTTCGCATATCAAATGACCCATACTTTGGCCAACGTAACTCAGGATCCTTTCGCGTGTATTTCCTCCACAATGTGCTGTACATTATAGAAGAAAGACCATATTTTAAATACATATCTCTATGAGGCGTCCCCTCTGGGGGAGCCGGCTGAGATTCCTCAAGACTTAACTGGTTATTTCCACAAAAGAAGCACATCCTACGGAGTGCGTTAAAAGAAGGCATGCCAAAAATAGTGCAAAATATGCAGTATTATAATCAAAGTAACACTTAAGGTATCTGTAATATGTTGTGCCGTTCAAATCAAAATCGCATTTTAGAGAAAAATCTCCTCATTACCTGTCTATATGTGTTGCACTTACACATATACATCATGACTAGCCATACCAAACCAAAGTTGCCACAGCAAGCGTATCCTAAAACTGCCTTGCCAATCCCAGGCTTCCAAAACCCACAGCAAGTACCGTACAACGGTTCTTACCAATCACAGGGCGTCCAGATTCCAACTGCCAAGTTCTAAATTCGACCAAACGGCCACTGTACGGCATGCCAGCAGAAGAGATCTCAGTCGAGGATCGGCACCACCTGGATGGTCAGATCAGAAAGAAAGGAAAAAACGCCTTGGATGCAAAGACTCAGGTCTCCTCTGGCATGCGATCGCGTCCGCAGCGAGATTCCAATCCTTCATCACGACCACTCCTTCGGGCATCCGAGTCGCCGATGAGCCCAACGTGGGGCGCCAATTGATGTGAGCAAGCCTCAGCTAGGCCTACTAGTGCAAGGGGTTCTCCCTTCTCTGCACAGAGTCCTCAGACCATAG
This sequence comes from Lissotriton vulgaris, assembly GCF_964263255.1. Taxonomy (NCBI): domain Eukaryota; kingdom Metazoa; phylum Chordata; class Amphibia; order Caudata; family Salamandridae; genus Lissotriton; species Lissotriton vulgaris. The sequence continues at coordinate 540,065,063 of NC_141694.1, read as the reverse complement.
GAAGAAGTTGGCAATGAAACTGGAAAATACAAAGAAAAAGTTTATTAAACCTTTAAAGGTGGTACTACAGTCCACACAACACCCTTCAGTATTGTATAGAGTAGCACACCGAACTAAAGCACATGGCCCCTTTTATACACAATGAGGGGCTCAAAAGAAGGCGGTACAGAATACAAGAGCAGTTTTATGACCCTACAAGGACATTTTGGAAAGCACAATCGATAAGGGGGCAGAGTTAATAGTCTTCAGAAACTAGTAAACACATTCCTATCTGGAACTAATTAGTAACAGCCACAGACCCTACTGGGCATGTCTGGGCATGTCTGGGCATGCTGGAAGTGGGGGATGCTAAATATAGCCTGTTGCCGGGCAGACTTCATGCACAGTTAACAAGGAGGTAGGACAAAGCACATGATGAGCACATGGCAATGTATGGCATACAAAATGGCCGCTACGAATACAAAATGGAGTCGGTTCATTTGCTACGATTATGGTCAAATACAGCATGTCTTCTGCTAATGCTTAACCTAATCGCCGTTGATTTACAACACACGAGCATGAGTTTAACACTTGATGAATATCCGCATGCAGAGAGTTGGTGCAGGAGATGATGTGATCCATTTCTGTTGACCCATAGGCATGGGCCCGCCTTTCTAAACCCAACCCTATCCGTAGATATAATATAATACACTAGCTAGGGTGGGTAAACAGAGGTTCTATTTGGACCTTTTCCCTTTAGCATTTTAACATGCTTTCGCCTTTTGTATTCTATGGAATAGTAACCATGCTGTTAACCTTGTTCCTTACAATATGTTTGCTTGTATTAGCGAAGATACTGCGTTTGAGAACACTGCATTAGAAATAAACATTTCAAACTAGCACATGTCATCATTTACTCCTGGTTCTAGATTGGTATGTTAGTATAAAGAAAGAGTGTTCATGTGTTCCACGTTACCTGAGGTGTTCTAAGTCCATGTTCTGGGTTGTGTAAATCATTGGGGGTCGGTAAGAACCAATGAGACACTGATTGCTAGTCTGATATTGGATTTTGGATACTAGGGTAAGTTTTGGCACACCCTAATTCTTTGAGGTTCTAAGTCTCTATGCACAGTTCTGTTTAGGAGCAGAATCCCTGCTGCATGGTGCTTGATCGTTGGTGGTCTTATTACATGACACCTAAGTAGTACTTATATCGGTCCTTAACACCCTTCACTATTGGTTCCGGAAAACGGTGGTGTCGGACAAACCTACCTATACTCATATGGGTCTCTTCAAGCTTGATTCTTTTAAAAAGGTTTCCTTGAATTACTACCCACTTGTGCTAAGTACTTTTTATTGTACCTTTTCCTTTCTGTGTCTGCGGTGGACATTCCGCAACATAGTCGCATCGCGGAGCTCAATCACTTGCAGAATTATAATGTCACCGTGGATGGCATGGCTGTGATCATGGTGGTGAGTGCGGAAGTAGCTTACCCATACAACATTTTTTATTCATGGGTGACCTTCCCAGCTGTGAACGCAAATACCAATGTGTTCGACATATACACTCCCACTGCCGTGCCTCTCAAATATGCTCCCTATAGGACACAAGAAATTCTGATTAACGCTTGGCAGCACCAAATTTGGTTTAATGGCGTCCTACCCCACACTTTGACAACACCGAGGTTAGGTCCTTTGTCCATTCATGGCGCAACTTGGCCTGTTTTGGCTGGATTTACACCTCATCCTCAACACTGGGCGTGTTCCGTGGCTGAATTAAGACGACTACATGTAGTTACAATTAGCGTGATTAGGTCGTTAGTGCAATACATTACCCGCAATCTCCCGGGCGAGCCCCTGGTGGTGCGGTGCTTCCAGACGGACAGGGCGAAATGAAACTTAGTCCTGCAATGGTCAACCCAGTAATGGGCAAGCGCCCCCAGAATAAGGATGACTTTCCTTTCTGGCTTGCCGAGAAGTTTGACCAGCTGGAAGCGCTATTTCCTAACACGACTCCTGGTGAAAAACACAGGATTCTGACAATTAGCATGCCTAAAGACTTGATCCCAGAAGCTGGTGACTGTGAGCCATGGGGTAATATCTTTGCGGCAGTGTATACGAGGTGCTTCGGCACACCGTCAATGACTGTCCTTCCAATGGTCACTAAGCGTGTTCAAGATGAGCAGGGACCTGAGGCAGCGGTTGAATTGGGTATGCGCCTCTGCGGCAGTTTTGACGTAGTTTCCGATCTTGTTCTTGCGAATGTCAAGGGAGATGCTGTGAGCTTTCAGGTGTCTAATGCTTTGCAGGCTGTGTCCGATGCCGACAAACCCCGACAGTTACCAAGAATATTGTGGCGGCTTATAAGACTGTGGGCCGCAATAGTTTGGGAGTCAATTGGTTTTCCACTAAAGAGAAAAAGCAACCCCGAGGGCCGAAGTCAGAGATTGGCGATCAGCCCAAGGCCAAAAAGCAAAAGTTACTGAAAAAAACATAAACAGGGTAAACAACAACAGCAGAAACAGGAGTCTCGTCCCGCATCTCCAGTGCCTACGCCTACAGATCGTATTTATGACTTGCGCGATCGCGCAACAATAAAATCACCTGATCGTTTTCAGGTTTTTGAACAACGCTCTCTTCGTTCTTTTCAGGAATCATCGGCCTCATCGACCGGTGGTGGAGGAGGCGGCAGAGGTCCGGGTGGCCAGCAGGCGACCAGCCCCGCCCGAAAGACAGTAAAGGCAAGCAGGACGATTCAACACCGAAGCGACCCCAGTTTCAGAAAAAGAAAGTTGCTTCTTTAACAGCGAGATATGCCACAGATAGTGAGAGCGCAGCTTCGGAATCAGACATGGGCTCTGACCTTGCTGGACAGCGCAGTGGAGATTACCATAGTGCGAGAGGCCCTGCGTCCGCTACTGAAGGTGACAGCGACTGACCGATATGTTGTTGTGGAGACAGCTGATACTAGAGAAGCTTCCAGTGATAGACTTTATAACATAGTCCTTTTAATTGAAGGTGACATACAGCGTACAATCAAAGGGGTATTTTGGGAAAATCTTACGACTGCCTATGACATTTTGTTAGCAGAGGCTGACTGGCCCCGCCTTTTGTGCTCGCAGCTCCGAGAGGGGAGGAAGTAATCCTCCCTAGTTTCGCGCACACAGTCTTGAAAGAGCATGCCCTGAATTTTGCAGAAGAGTGGGCTAAGGCTCTTGCGCCGGCTTTGTACCGTACACAGTGTGGTTGGGACAAATTTTCCCTACACCACGAGATTCCTTTACGGTCTATGCCACAGCCTCAACCTCAATATCCCATACAACGGGAAGCTAAGGCTTCCGTTGCGGAAATCCTTGAACAAGTGGAATATCAAGGTGTGATTGAAACTAGTGTGTCACCGATGAATAACCCTCTTTTTACTGTGACCAGCCTGATGGCTCGTACCGTTTGGTATTGGATTACCGGCATTTGAACTCGTATTGCCATACCTGTGCAGTACAGAATACTCACACTTCACCTTGTAAACACCTTGCCTCTCCCAGCATGGCTATCGAGGTCCTTGTCCCTCATTTGTGTTTTAACTCCGGCACGCCCCTCAACCAATCAGCATCACCCTTCCTACTTGTAACACTGCGCGTCTCCTCGCCGAGCACGCCAGGCTTTCACTGAACTTCCGACTAACCCGGTAAGTGCTGCACAGCCCGTTTCCCTTGGTAATTGGTAAGATTCCTTTGTACGATTCTGATGGCCGCTGTTTTCCAACAGGCAGTATCCTGGCACCGTTGGAACACGGTTATATACCGCGGCGCGCATAGCACCCTATTTTGGTAAGATCTCACTCGCGGCAATTGACTCCGTATCACTCGTTCCGAATTCCCAATTTCAACTGATAATTCCCTTTTTTTAGGGCTGCGGTACTCAATTCCTGGTACTCCTCCCTGCCGGCCACACACGAGTGCCCGGGTAAGCCCTTTTAACCTGTCTCTGTGGAAACTCCGTAACTCCTCCCCTCGGCATGAAGCAATTCTGAATGATTCCCTCTCGGCATGCTCCGGCCACATCTCCTCGGCGTGCTCCGTGCATATCACTTCGCAAGCATGACCTTATTCACAATTAGCTCACCTCGGTCCACCGAGAATTGGATGCCTCAATTCCCCTCCGTGTTCCTTTCCACTCACCTTTCTGGAACCTATTATCCAAATTTCACACACGGCAGTATGCTCCGTACCACTGGGCTCGTTGCCAGGCACCTGATAAGCATGTATACGTTCATCTTGAGCTCCGCCACTGGCCTAGCGACACCTACGCATGCACCTGATAAGCATGTAAACGTTCATCCACCACACCAACTAGAGCCACTAGCCTAGCGACGCCTACGCTGGTCACGGTCACGGTTGAGACCGCCTTAATTTGAACACTTGCTTAATAATACTACCCCCTCTCATTGGTCATTCCAAATGTGGTTCATGTGTGGCTTGTGATTTTCAATTGACTCCAAAGAATTTGTATACAAAGATGTAAAACATGAATTGAGAACTTTTACCAACTGTAACAGTTGCAATATCATTTATGCCATCTTTTGTCCATGCAACCTAATTTATGTGGGCCAGACCAAGCAGAAAATAAAACTTCGAATTTCTCAACATCGAAGTCGGATTCGTTGTAAAACACCGAATGCACCTCTGGTCGAACATTTTGTTAATAATGGACACACGGAAAATGACATACGTTGGACAGTGATCACACACGTCATCATCCCACCTAGGGGTGGTGGAATCACCCGAATGCTCAACAGAGAGGAGTTGCGCTGGATATTGAAAACGGACAGTTTGAACTCTGGCCTGAACGTCCAAGAGGAATGGACTGCCCTCATCTAAATCCTAAACGATGTGTTCTGTTTGAATTTCCATATTTTTATTTAAATGTTCCGTTTCTGATTGTCTTTTTCGATCATCTTTCTGCCTTCCTATTTTTATCTAAATACCTTAAAGTGTTTGTCTCTTTGAACCGCTAGACCCTTGTCTAGGTATTTTTAACGTCACTATTCCCATTCACCCTGTGTTGCACACTTCACCTTGTAAACACCTTGCCTCTCCCAGCATGGCTATCGAGGTCCTTGTCCCTCGTTTGTGTTTTAACTCCGGCACGCCCCTCAACCAATCAGCATCACCCTTCCTACTTGTAACACTACGGGTCTCCTCGCCGAGCACGCCAGGCTTTCACTGAACTTCCGACTAACCCGGTAAGTGCTGCACAGCCCGTTTCCCTCGGTAATTGGTAAGATTCCTTTGTACGATTCTGATGGCCGCTGGAGAAGTGTGGCTCACTGGTTAGAAGCGGCAGACCCTGAAGCAGAAGTCGGCCCGGGACCAGGGTTCAATTCCCGACGCGGCAGGGTCTTGGGTCAATGTCCGCGGACTCGATAATTCTCGCCTAGGTGCCTAAGCTAAACATGGGTCCCACTCTGCAACTCTGGGCAATAGCTTGCTTAATCTCCACAACGGCCCTAGCAGCGCCGGGGATGCCTGGCTTCACCTTGGGGGTGCCCTCTCACAGGGAAAGCCAGGACGGGTTCCCCAGCAGTATACAGCACCAGGACGCCACGTAACGAGGTAACAGTGCGCTTTACAAGTATACATACATTACATTACATACATTTTCCAACAGGCAGTATCCTGGCACCGTTGGAACACGGTTAAATACCGCGGCGTGCATAGCACACTATTTTGGTAAGATCTCACTCGCGGCAATTGACTCCGTATCACTCGTTCCGAATTCCCAATTTCAACCGATAATTCCCTTCTTTTAGGGCTGCGGTACTCAATTCCTGGTACTCCTCCCTGCCGGCCACACACGAGTGCCCGGGTAAGCCCTTTTAACCTGTCTCTGTGGAAACTCCGTAACTCCTCCCCTCGGCATGAAGCAATTCTGAATTATTCCCTCTCGGCCTGCTCCGGCCACATCTCCTCGGCGTGCTCCGTGCATATCACTTCGCAAGCATGACCTTATTCACAATTAGCTCACCTCGGTCCACCGAGAATTGGATGCCTCAATTCCCCTCCGTGTTCCTTTCCACTCACCTTTCTGAAACCTATTATCCGAATTTCACACACGGCAGTATGCTCCGTACCACTGGGCTCGTTGCCAGGCACCTGATAAGCATGTATACGTTCATCTTGTGCTCTGCCACTGGCCTAGCTACACCTACGCATGCACCTGATAAGCATGTAAACGTTCATCCACCACACCAACTAGAGCCACTAGCCTAGCGACGCCTACGCTGGTCACTGTCACGGTTAAGACCGCCTTAATTTGAACGCTTGCTTAATAATACTGGTTCCCTTTCACCATAAGTCACCCTCCTCAAATAATGTGAGTCTTCCTTAAATAAATGTGATTCCTTTCTCCTATCTTTTCTTTAGGTAATTAGAGGCTAACAACGTTAAGGCATTATTCTAATGTCCTGATAATGGTCCCTATAACTAATAGGGGGACCGAAACGCCATCGACCTCTGTAACACTTTATACAAACGTGATTGCTATGTGATGTAATGGGGTTCCTTTGATTTTTCTGTACAACTGCAATTATTACACAGAAAACGTTTGTCTGCCTTAAAAGCCTTTCCTTGTCTGTAAACCTACCTTCTGTATTAAGACCTGTTAGTGTTGGGCACAGGCTTGTGTACCACACTGGTGATCAGTTGAAGGTATTCTGTCTGAATTGAACTGTGTATTTAGTAAACTTGAAGACCTCTGTCCGGCTGGACATGTCACTCAGAATATAGAACGGATTTTGTCTATATTTATTGTTTCTTTTATTAATGAATGCATGGGACCTCTGTTGTTTGAAAAAAAGTACAGAATACTCACAGCTCTGCTCTTGTGGATGGTCTTGTACGTAAATGGTTTAAAACCACACTTGACATATCCAACGGTTTTTTTGCCCACAATTTGGACGGACTGAGTTCCCAGTGGACCAGTTTTACCTGTGGCGGCAAACAGCGCCAGTATAAAAGATTATCGATGGGCTATAAGAATAGACCGGGCATGTTTGCTGCCCAAATAGTCTCCCTCTTAGAGAGAATAGACACTGATGCGTGTTCGTATGTGGATGACATTTATCTCACAGACAACAAGCTTTGGGCGCATCTGTGTCGCGTTGACCGCATAATTTGTAACTTTGCGGACTTTGGTTACAAATTCAACTTTGCAAAGTCTCACATTGCAGAGTACACAGTGTTGTTCCTGGGCTACAAGCTCAACAATGAAGGTCGAGGATTGGCTCCTCTCTTCTTGGAGACATGTGCACAGTTGCGCGCTCCTACAACTCTAAAAAAATTACAGTCCTTGCTGGGATTTTTGAATTTCGGGCGTATTTATATTCCCGAATATGCCCAGCGTATCAAGCCTTTGTATGCTTTGATACAACCTACTTTTACCAAATCTTGCTGGCTACCTGAACATTCAGCTATTTTGCAATCTTTGCAGGCTGATCTACTAGAATCTAAATTCTTACAGACTCGTGATAACCACACCAACCTGGTGATAAGAATCATACCTGGGGCGGTGGGTTTCACGTACCTTACTTTTAACGGAGACACAGTACCTATTGCTTACAAGTCACACTTCTACACTTCGGCTGAAATGCGGTTTTTCTCTGTGGAAAAAGTTTTGACAGCAGTAAAAATGGCGATTCTCAAGGAACGTGCACTGTCGCAGGGAAAACACATGCTGGTTGTAACCCTGTTTCCTGCATTAGAGGCAGTGACGAAAGCCAGTGTACCAAATTTTAAAGCTTTGCACCCTCGGTGGATACAATGGGCAGCAATAAAACATAAAATGATCTGGGTCCGAGTGGCTGAGCTTAAAGAGCAGTTGCCCCTCGTGTTTGTGATTCATACTCCCGGTCATCCGCGTGTAGGAGTCCACGCTGTTGGCAAATCGCTTGCCGATGAGGCAGCAAAATCTGCAGTATCGACATATTTGGTTGCAGCTGTTCCACGTTCCAGAAGTAAGATTGATGATGATATCTTGGCAGCTGTTGCTGCAACTGAGAAGGGCAGTAAATATCCAAAAGGATTCCCTTTAAAGTATTCATACCACTTAAGTCCTGATAAAGTTCCTGATTACTGCAGCCCATTAAGGTGATGCGTCTGCACATGCGGGCGTTTCGGCTACTGTAGCTCAGTTACTACAACGTTTCTGGTGGCGGGGACTGTACAAACAGACGTGTGATTATGTCCTTCAATGTGACATTTGCCAGCAGATTAAGCCTTCATCTGATAAGTGTCAGCCCCATACACAGTTGTACATTTCTAATAAACCACTTGGATGTGTTTATTTAAATCACTGCGGTCCTTTTTCATCTGATACTGCGTATAAGTACATCTTAGTAGGAGTTGATTCATGCACACGCTTTGTGTGGGTGTGGCCACAACGCAGCGCTGATTCATGGACTGTCATAAGAGACTTGCGTGTCTTTGTAGGGATTTTTGCCTGTGGTACCTTCCATTCGGATCAGGGTCCGGCTTTCGCCTCTAAGGAGTATAAGGATGCCATGACTTCGCTGGGGGTACAAGTCAAGTTTTCGTCTCCATACAGACCTGAGGGTAATAGTGCTGTGGAACGAATGAACCGAGATTTAAAGCAGTCTTTGACAGCTCGAGTTATAGGCACTGGCAGGAACTGGCTGGCCCTCCTCAATGGCGTGCAGCGTGCTCTTAATAATCTCCCTAGAAGGTCTCTGGGTGGGCGGACCCCATACTAGATGCTCTTTGGTATCAAGATGTATGTCCCGGACCTTGACGGTCTAGACTCGGTGGCTCAAGCTTCCTCCTTTGACGTAGATGAACATTGCAATGTTTTACAGGGTCTATGAAAAGACAGAAGACAGTCTTGCAAAGGAACATTTGCCCTCCACCTCAGATGATGTTACACAATGGGAGTTTTCACCTGCGCTCCAATGTATCTAAATACGACAGAAAACCTAGTGTAGGTTAAATGAGATAAGAAGAGTACATAACACATGTATATCATATAGCAAAGTTATAACACCAATATTGTGACCACAGGTTGCTGGTCACAGAAGGACAGTATCCATTCCTCAAATCCTGGTTCAAAATTTCAATACATCCAAAATAGTCCAAAATTAGTGTCCACAAACTGTAAGTTTGATCGCAGAATTCTTCTTTATTCTTAGTTTCTTTTTGCTTGATGTGTCAAACTCCTGTACATTCAGTCTACAGCCAACACATGTTTCGTATGGCTTTTCACATTAGCCAATGACTTCATCAGGGCTGTGTTGTAAACATCAAAAAATATGTATCAATATTTGTTATAACTCCAAAGTAATATTTAGTAACTGAAAGACAAGTGAAGAATGTAAAGAATCACACTAATAAACTCCAGTGATTTGTGAGGAATATAAGAAAGAAAGTCTTCTACGCCACCAAGGTCATCAGGTCACCATTGTGCACACCTAATTACCAAAGATCTAGTACAAATATGACCATAGTCACCTTTCAACGCAAAACAGAATAACGTCACAGAAGATTAATCTGATCCTCTTGACTGAAAACGATCTTCTTGTCCTCTACATAATACAAATATATCAGGTCAATAATTGTTCCAACTAGACTACAATACCCTGTCCTATTATCCACGCCACATTCTAATCAAATCATCAAGTCATCACTATCCCATATTAGGTAATACCAGTCACTAACGATTCCCTCTAAACTCACCGATTCTAGATATCACCATCACCTCCCATAGGTTATAGGGGATGAAGTATAAATCGACTCCTGGTTGCACGCGGGTTTGTTATATATCTGTAGTGAAGATTATAGCAAATGTCAATCAATTCCAATGTAACCATCAGAGTTGCAATCATTATATTTCCACTGTTACTCGACTTTGCCGAGCTACTTACTTAAGTACTGGTTGATATCACGTAAGTATAAATAGTGAATTGAAGTAATTCAAGAATCCTCAGGTATCCAAATGAGGAGATATAGCAATAATTTAACAACTACTTCAAGATAGATATTTATGTATCCAATATTCCAATAACGAACTTCATATGTAGGTAATACTTACCTCTGGCTCAAATGCGTCATTAGTGGCCTGAGGGTTAATAAGTATAAAGAGAACATCAGTTAGGTCCCCAAGAGGTGCAATTTCTTCATATACATGCAATACCCAAGGGCAAGACTCACCCAATATTTCGGTATCTGTAATGGACCTGTCATAAAGATCGCCACGTAACAAGAAAAGAGATGAGAAAACAGCGTGTATCACTACATGAACGATAACAGGTTTAGCCCACAATGTAATCAGAGTAACAATTGTAGTGTGCAATTATCACGAAGTGTAAAAGTATTTGACTTTCCTAGTTATTAATGATATAGTATTGATTCTTCGGATCTGCTGTGTTAGTAATCCGATTCATACGAAGGAATTTACGAGTATAGAACCCTCTTCTAATATCAGACGTACGGTATGTGAACTCGCGGTTGACTCAATCTACAGTACTCTATGTTCCACTATTTCCTTTCTTCTTACGTAAAAGTTAGCCAACCGTAAATATTCCTAATACCCCCTTTTTTTTAAAGGTGTGTATACTATACTAATTGTCATCACTATAAATCACCAGGTCCAAAAAATAAATATAATTTTTGGAACTTAGCAGTCTCGAACCGTGTATCAGGGCATATGTCTTACAGCCCCCTATACTTAGTACTACCGAAAATTCTGTTATACGGATGCGAGTAATATCAATACATATTCCCCTCAGTGTTCATATATTGCACCTATTGAACAAGGCAAGTGACATGGGATAGGATTTGGTAGAGTCAAGTAGAGAACGAAATATAGAGAAACAAGATATGTAGTGTTACTGAAAGTCAGAAAATTATATTATAACAAATGCCAAATGTCAAACCACGGGACCAGATAGTAAGGAAAACAGTGCCAAAGAGAGAATGCACCCTACGTGAAAGAAACTGTACCTTCCCCTAATTATATATATATTTCGATAAAAGGAAATTCGTCAGAATTCTGAAATAGTCACTCTTAAAGTGTACATTATACATATGTTCTGTTAACCTTCCCCTATGGGACCACAAACACCATACAGTAGGGGCCTAGAGGGTGTACATTTTAAACCATTGTCACATGTATACGTCAACATCATGATGTAATGTATAGTGCATCATAATCAATGACCTAAATAATATTGTAGTTCAGAATCTATATTAAGGCCATCTTCAACGGCCCTAAGTTTCATGATCCACATGCACTCCCTGCGTCGTAACCGGAGGGTACTGTCCCCACCTCTTTTATCTGCATGTACTACATCAATACCATGATAATAGAATTGATGTTTAATCCTGTCATTTTGGGTCCTAATATAATGTGCAGCTATGGGATATCTTGTGTAACCATATTTAAGTGCTCTAAAGTGTTCTATCCTCCTGTCGTGTAGTCTCCTCGTGGTGCTACCGACATAGATCTTTGCACATGAACACACAATAACATAGACCACATGTGTAGTCTCAAAAGTAATAAAGGAGTTCATTTTAAAAGTTCCCATTTTATTGTAGCTAAACTCCTTAATCCTCCTAACGGCCCATCTGCAGGAGCTGCAGTTACCACAATGAAAAAAAACGTGCGGTTGGTATCTAAGCCAGTTTGGCTTGTCTGGTACACTATGATAACTTGGGCAAAGTTTATTAGACAGGGTTGTTCCCTTTCTGTATGTGATATTTGGTCTATCATTCAGCATTTCCTTAATATCAGAGTCACTCAATAGTACATGCCAATATTTCTTGAGAATCATAAATAACTGATGACTCCCTTCCCCATAGTTGGTCACCCGTCTCACCAATTCTTTGGTATCCCTTGCATTATTCGGACTCGGTTTGGGTCTCAGTGTATCTAATCTTGAAATATTCCTGGCTCTTTTCGTAGCTGAATTAATGACCTTATCCGAGTATCCTAGAGCTTTGAACCTCTTGTTCATGTCAATCAAGTTATTCTCAAAATCTACATCCTCTGAGCAGTTTCTGCGTGCTCTTAACATTTCTCCATATGGAATAGAGTTAATCTGACATGATGGGTGGCAACCTTCCGCTGACAATATTGCATTACAACTTGTAGCTTTACGGAACATCCTACTACACAATTTGTCATTTTTTGATAAATAATTCTACATCAAGAAAAGTCAGCCTTTCATAATTATACTCTGTTGTAAATGTCATATGTACCTGGTTATTGTTTAAATGATCAAAGAATTCATTCAGTTCTTCTATAGTGCCTCTCCATATCATTAAGCAGTCGTCTATGAATCGACCCCAATAGTACAGGTGGTCGATCCATTTACTTCCCTTGGGAATCCAGATCCACTCCGCTTCAAACCAACCCATGAAAAGGTTGGCAATGATGATGTGTTGCAAATCCTGGTAGTTGGCTGGCTACCCCAAGTTTGAGAACTGGTTCGTGAGAAGATCGAAAACAAGAAAGAATTTGGTCTCTCTTATCGAGCTCCGGTTCCAGTGCTTGGAGTGAAGGGCACAAGAACAATGATTTTACCACCACTTCCAGGTCATAAGGAGAACAGGTATATCTCCATTGACAATGTCAAGATACACAGAGTAGCCGATTCTTCTTAGTATGACACCAGCGGTCTCATTTCCTTCAATTTTGAGACATTCTGTTTTGGCCCCGGTTTCCAATCCTGTAACTAATGTTGCTCTCGAGATGCCTGCTGTTTCCAGTCCTTTATTGAGTATACTGCCTGGTATTCAACATGATGAAACTGATTACATTTACCCAACTGACTTATCGATGCCTGATTTGCAAACTCGCTTAGCTACAGAATCCAGATTTTCATTTGACACTGTTTCTCACACATCGAATAGGCCTTCGAGAATTTCTATTCTGGCTAGACTGTTTAAAAAAATGTTTTTGATTCCCCCTTGGACTTATGTTTGGATGGTGCTTTTTTCGATTTACCCTTTTATGTCAATTGGTTTTGTGTTTTAGTTTTTCCGTCTCGTCAATGGACACTATGTCGAGGAAAGAACATGCATTCGACATATCAATGGACTTGAAATCTGCATTCCTAAATTTTACTTTTTTATTTGTCCTATCCGTGCTCGGATCAAAGGGAGGGTGTCATGTGGTCTGGTTTTATTTTTGCACTGTGTTATGTTAGCATGAGTGTGTTAGAAGTTTAAACGCCATTTACCTTTTCTGCAGCCTCTGCACACGACACATTTTGTTATTAAAGCTTTTTGCCTAGTTGGATATTTTGCGTCACACGAGAATAACATGTTTGCTTATAATATCACCCTTGCTTGGTAAGCTATGTATGTACACTGAGTGCCGAGGCCTTCAAGGTTATTTCAACACAGCGCATGTTGTTTGGATTGATCAGCGCACTGAGTAGACATAATATATATGCAGCTGTGACCAACTTTGGTTTTAGGCGCGATTAATAATGCACTGCACCGAGCATGAGTTACACACTTGATGAATATCCGCATGCAGAGAGTTGGTGCAGGAGATGATGTGATCCATTTCTGCTGAACCCAAAGGTATGGGCCCGCCCTTCTAAACCCAAAGAGACCTTCTGTAGATATATTATAATATACTATCTAGGGAGGGTAAACAGAGGTTCTATTTGGACCTTTTCCCTTTAGCATTTTAACATGCTTTCGCCTTTTGTATTCTATGGAATAGTAACCATGCTGTTAACCTTGTTCCTTATAATATGTTTGCTTGTATTAGCGAAGATACTGCGATTGAGAACACTGCATTAGAAATAAACATTTCAAACTTGCACATGTCCTCATTTACTCCTGGTTCTGGATTGGTATGTTAGTATAACGAAAGAGTGTTCATGTGTTCCACATTACCTGAGGTGTTCTAAGTCCATGTTCTGGGTTGTCTAAATCATTGGACTGATTGCTAGTCTGGTAGGGGATTTTGGATACTAAGGTGAGTTTTGGCACACCCTAATTCACTGAGGTTCTAAGTCTCTAGGCACAGTTCTGTGTAGGAGCAGAATCCCTGCTACACCCTTTCTTGAATTTGAATTTTGAATTTAAAAACATTTATATAGCGCGCTTCTACCACGCGGTTTCTTGGCGCTTTTGGATTGCGAGGAGACAACAGGAGCGGAGGGAGTTAAACAGAGTGAGCTCGGGAGAAGAGCAGGGTTTTAAGACCTTTCCGGAACTTAGTGTAAGAAGGTGTCATGCGGAGTTCCACGGGAAGGGAGTTCCAAAACACAGGAGCGAGAACCGCAAATCTTGTTCCGCCAGCCTTTTTCTTTCTGAATCGGTAAGTGGTTAAGAGTGCCTGATGGGTGGAACGTAGCTCTCTACCCGGTGTGTAAGAATTAATAGCGGAGCAAATGAACTCCGGGGCGGTGCCCATTTTGGCCTGAAAAGTAAGGCAGCCAAGCTTGAACAAGGCTCGCTCTTTCACCGGCAGCCAGTGCAGTGCCTGCAGTAGAGGGGTGGCACGATGGAATTTAGGCAGGCCGTGGATCAGGCGGGCGGCCTGGTTCTGCACTAGCTGTAGGCGGTGAATGGCGTAGGCCGGAGCGCCGTTATAGATGATGTTGCCATAATCGAGGCGCGAGAGCACCATGGCCATCACTATGATCTTTAGGGCAGGTAGGGAGAAAAAGCGAGAGATCTTCCTAATGGTTCTGAGGGAGAAAAAACAAGAGGAAACAACCGAATTAACCTGTGAATGGACAGAAAGTGAGGGATTAAGGAGGATACCAAGGGTTTTGACCTTGGGAACAGGGAGCGGGGGGACACCAAGTGAAAGAGGCCAGTGAGAAGGGGACCAAGGACTGCAACCACCTCCGGTCAAGACTAGCTCCGTCTTGTCCGGATTGAGTTTGAGGTGGTTGCAGTTCATCCAATCTTGGATGAACAACATGACAGATTGGACGTTCTGGGAGGATGAGGGGGAGTGAGAAAGGTTAAAAATTAGCTGGAGGTCATCGGCATAATTAAACACCGTGACCTCGAGCTGCTGTAACATAAACATGAGGGGGTAGATGTATAAATTAAACAGAAGAGGGGAAAGTGAAGAACCTTGGGGAACCCCGCACACGACCTTACGGGAGGCAGCAGTGAAACCAGCTAGGTGGACCGCCTAGGCCCTGTCACTCAGGAAGGACTCAAGCCAAGCGAAGGCTAGGCCCTCTATGCCTGCCGCCCTGACACGGGTGAGAAGGATGGAGTGGTCCACCGTGTCAAAAGCGGCGGACAGGTCTAAAAGAATGAGGGCCTGCGGAAGGTTGGTGTCAATACCCTCGCGTAGGTAGTCCATCACTGAGATCACCACCTTCTCCGTGGAGTGGAGGGGGCGGAAGCCCGCCTGCCGAGGGGAGAGGCAGTGATTGGTTTCCACGTAGGTGCTCAGGGTGCTGGTTACATGAGTTTCTAAGACCTTACCCAGGTAAGGCAGGAGGGAGATGGGACGGTAGTTGGAGGGGGTTGAAGGGTCGGCACCGGCCTTTTTTAGGATGGGGATGACAGCCGCAAATTTGTGGGCAGTGGGAACCACTCCGTTACTGAGTGAGTCGTTCAGAAGTGTGAGGGGTGGAGTTGGGCAAGCAAGGAAGATTTCTCTCAGGATGTGAGCAGGGGCGAAGTCCAGGGGGGAACCTGACTTCACCTTTTGAAGCAGAGGGAGAAGCGTGGCTTTGGTTAGGGGGGGAATGGAGGTGAGTTTGGAGGTGGCAGTTGGTGGGGAGGGGTTGATGAATGTGGAGGATGGGAGGGGGATATTGGCCTTGATCTTTGCGACCATGTCAACGAAGAATTCGTTGAGCGAGTCGCAGAGAGGTTGGGAGGGGGGATCGAGGCCGTGGCTCTGTTAGATGAGGCAAGCTCGTGCACCGTGGCGAAGATTTCTTTGGATTGTGACTCCGCTAACATTATCCTATTGGAGTAGAACATGGTCTTAGCATCGAGGATGCCTTGCTTATATGCCTTAAGCACGGAGAGATAGGTAATTTTTTGGGCGGGGCAGTATGCTCTTCTCCATGCGCGCTCTGCTCTGCGTGCGGCCAGCTTCTTCTCCTTGAGGTCAGGGGTGAACCAGCGGTTAGCAGCATGGGCTCGCTTGACCGCGATCCGCCTCAAGGGGGCATAGTCGTCGCACGCTTGAGTCAGCCAGTTTTGATGGTGGCCAGTTGGACCGGGGCGGCGAGGCTGGAGAGATCAGGGCTGGAGTTGGCCAGGGATGAGCAAAGAGATGGCATATCAGCTTTTCCCCATTTTCTGACCCAGATGTTCTTAGGGAGTGGAGGTTTGACGACTGGGGCTAAAGCGAGGGAAAAGGAAATTAAAAAATGGTCAGACCAGGAACAGGGGGGATGGTAAAAAGACACCTCAGGGAACTAAACCTCAAGTACAGCCTCCTCTATCCAGCCAAACCTATGATCGAAAATTACAGGAAAACTCTCTTTTCGTTCTCGGCAGCAGAGGCCAGTGATTGGGTGGATTCTCGGGGCCACTCTGGGAAGGAGATAAACGTCTCACTGAACTCTTCCCGGACCAGCACTCCAGGAGGCCCATTAAGAGACAAAGGATCGCCAAATGTGCGGCAACCCAGTGTCAGAATGCGCGGTCCAGTGTGGGTCAGAGTCTGCAATGATGACATACTACAGATGTCGGACACTGTCCCCGATTCCAGAGACCCATCCCAAGAGCAAATATTGAATATTGATTTCCATGGGGAGGATAGCGACTAGACGGGGGATGCACTGCCCACATAAGGACAACGACATTTGATCAGTTGGGTCAGACAAGTATATGAATGTCTAGGGGTGGGACTAACTGATACTCTTGTTTCTTACGTGAAGTGCAGTATGGGTAACGGGGAAGTTTGTGTTTTATGGAATTAAGGGCCAGATGTAGGCAACTTAATTCCGGTCGGTAACGGCCGACATTACCGAATTTCGTCCGTTACCGACCGGAATTAGGCTTTTCAGATGTAGGTGGCCAAATAATAGGATTCGGTAAGGTAATTTATGGAATCCGTAAATTACCGAATTCTTAACATACCGATTTGGTAAATTACCGAATCCTTAATGTAGAGAGCACTCAAGTGAGTGCTTGTTATATTTAAGGATTCGTTATTTACCACTAACTAGTAGTTGGTTGTAAATAACGAATACCTTTGAAAATGCAAATCTGTGCATTTTCAACAGTGCCATGTGGCAGACATACATGCCCTTAGGGCATGTATGTGTGCCACATGTGCGCACAAGCCCTTTTCAGGGGTGCAACAGAATGTCAATGTGACACCCTGCCACCCTTGAATGTTTCCCTATTTTACTGAATAGGTATATTCACATTCATTCCCATAGGAATGAATGGGAATTACCGAATCAGTAAATACCGAATCGTACCAATTCGGTAATACTTACCGAATCTTTATCTACATTGCATTTACCAATTCTAAAATACCGAATCGGTAAAATTTGGTATTTTAGAATCGGTAAATTTTCATTACCTACATTTAGCCCTAAGTAACTGACTCAGGATATAAGTGACTGGCGGGGGGCTTCCCCCCAGAAGTGGACACCAAAGTGAGGGGCTGGAGGCATGTTCTCGCACCCGGTGGACGAGTCTGCCACTTGCAGTGTGAAAAAAAGCTAAAATATCCTATTTGTTTACTGCAGGGAATATAGACTCCTGGAAAGTTCAATTATTGCTGATTCATTACAACTGTACTGGTTTTCTATTCCGTTTGTTTGGGAGTGAAATGGGGAGTCAAAAGCATGTCCTTACCTTGTCTTTTCTGCGACTGGGGGAAGGTGTGATACTGTACAAGGGGTGAGGGGTGTTTATTATTGTTGAAGTGAGGTTGTGGTTGTTTATCCTGCCCTTCCATAGAGTCACTGAACATGTAGAGACGCTGAGGCAGCGGGAACGGCAAATATGATCTAGAAATGCATGGAGGCGGGACAAAATGAGAAACAGAGTGTATGTGTTATGGCTGTCCCCATGAAGAAATTAATAACCTGGAATGTACGTGGGATAGCGACCTTTGAAAAGCAGAGGAGAGTGTTTAACTATTTGAAGCGCTACAAAATAGCCATAGCATGCTTGCAGGAGACACACATTTGGGGGGTTTCCCTTCCATGTCTGAAGAAACACAGGACAGGGCAACTGTATGCGACCTGGTATTCTGGGTTGGCCAGGGGGGTACTCATATGGGTGGCCCCGGGGGTCCCGTTCCAACATCAATTTCACACAGTGGATCCGGAAGAGATATACGTTATCCTGTATGGGAAACTGGATGGTAAGGAAATGTGCATTATTAATGTGTATGTCCCCAATGACGACTTCCACTTTTTTTCCCAACTTGTTGAGGATGGCACACACTTATCTGGATCATCTACGTTACTAGCAGGAGCTGTAAACTGTGCCAATGGACGAGTACCCCTGAGGCCACATACTAAGCTCCGGATGACAGAGACTCTACAAGATGCCGTGGATGGCATGCAGTTGCTGGATATATGGTGACAGCACAACCAGACAAAGCAACAGTACTCCTGCTATTCCCCAGCGTCTGGAACTTCCAGTCGGATAGACTGTTGGTTACTTTCCGCTGATTTAGGACCAGAGGTGGGAGGGAAATCATATCCCCCTAGGTACCTGTCCGATCACTCATCTGTATTGCTGAGCCTGTGTGGAATGAGAGCCTGCGCTGCCATATTGTTGTGGAGGCTTCAAACTGAAGCCCTATCAGACCCTCCATTTGCGGCCACATTGTTGGGGGTCCTAGAAGTATACTTCGCAACAAACTGGGGATCTGCCACGACATGAGCTCTTGAATGGAAAGCCATGAAAGTGGTTGTTCGCTGGGAATGTATAAAAACATCATATGGGGTACGCCGACAGTTGGAGTCAGACATAATCAAAAGGGAGGTAGTGCTGGGTAGTCTGTAGAGGGCTCTTCCTGGGGCCCACATAAGTGGGGGGAATTGGAGGGAGGCACAGGAGACTCTGCTAACAGACTTACATTGTTTAGAAAAACATGTATATTCACACACCGGCAATCACTGCACATGGAGGGTGATAAAGCTGAGGTGCTGCTGGCCCTCCTGACTAAGCGGAAAATGGATAGCACCCCCACAACTCAGGGATGAGAGCTGCAATGTGGTGTACTCACGAGCCACAATAAAGGAGGTACTAGCAGATCACCTTGAAAAGATATACACTCGGCAACCTCTCGCACCACTGGAGAGGGTCCAGGACTTCGTAGACTCTGTTAGGCTCTCTCGGCTGGATGCGGATATGGAAGAGGCACTGCGTGCCCCGACACAGAAAGAGGAGGTCGTCTCAGCCATCCAACGGCTAAAAACTGTCATAAGCCTAGGGGCTGACGGGCTACTGTAGTATCCTCACTTTACTCCTCTCCATCTAGCTGCTCAGCCAGTGTGAGTGTTCCGGGTAGAATGTTGGTGTGAGTGACATGAGTGGAATGCTTGGGTGCCTGGTGTATGAATGTTGGCAGTTGAGGATGGGCTGACCAGCTAGGAGGCTGCTCCTGGTGAGGTTTGTTGTAACTACTTCATAATATCTTAATAAACATCATCTACTTTTACATTTATGGCGACGAGGATGCAGCTACCTGCAGAGTTTCATCAGAGATATGCTCTCCACTTAGCGCTTTGAACTGTCAGATCATCCGGAAGAGTTGAAACTATATATTGGTACAGTATTCCTATTCTGCTTCTCTTCTTGATCAATTCAATAATTGGTACTTTCTCCAGCATACCAGGTGTTTTCTTCAAGTATTTTTGGATAAAGCTTTGAATCTGTAAGTACTTAAAAAAGTCGTGTGGAGATAACTGGAATTTATTTCTAATATCACTATAGGGTAAAACTACTCCGTCCTCCACCATATCACCCAGCCCATAGACAGCTTTGCTTTGCCAACTATGCATAACGTAATCCTGAAAGATACTCGGAAACATTTGAGTGGCTTTAAAAGGCGTATATAGATTCATATTTGGAATAGCTAATTTCCTCCTGATCAACCGCCAAATAGTGCATGTAGCAATCAAAACTTTAAAGTGAGTTCTCTTGTAATAGCTAGGTTCCAGGACCTCAAGTAAAATACCCTTTGTAGCAGACCCCAGCCCGATCTCAAAAATAGTAGGACGATTACATATTGGTACATTCACTTTATCTCCACATAGCAACACACCCATTGCTTGTAACATTGCAGCCCAATAGTACATAACGAGACTAGGAACCGACCAGCCCCCTCGATCACAGGGAAGACACATCCATTTAGCTGCCTGCCGTGTGCGCCTGTAACCCCACAAAAACCTGTAACAAACCCTATCTGCCTTTGTCAAACTTGTTTGGGAAAACAAAAGATGGATGGTCCTAAACAAGTATAAAAACTTAGGAAGGACTAACATTTTAATGACGCTGCAGCGTCCATATAAAGATAAATGCAGGCTATCAAGTCGCTCTAATTTAGTGTTTACTTCATCTATCACCGGTAGGATATTTAGATCCGGGATGCTATCCATGCGATCCATGCTATACATGGCTTCGGGAACAACTGGGGCATCAGAAATTACCATACCAGGTGTCTGGACCACCTGGGTCTTTGAGACATTGAGCTTATAGCCCGATACTGCCCCGAAGTGCCCTGCTAATTCCTTGAGTTCCCTAAATGCAGATGAGACGTCTGATGTTATAACGACTATATCATCTGCATACGCTAACAGATTATAGGACGTATTGCCAGCTCTTATCGGTACTGAAATTAGGAAGGGCTGGTATTGATTTAACTTCGGTGTTAGAACTTGCCAGTCAGGTTATTGTGTCAGGCTCACTCAAGACTCAAAGTTATATGGCAATGTTAGATTTATATTACACGCCTGCTAAGATTGCAAAGTGGGGTGCCACAAAGGGCAATGCCTGTGCACGATGTGGGCTGCTGGCAGCCGATAAAATACATATGTTTCATTCCTGCCCAACCCTTTGTGGGTTTCTTGATGATATTGAGCGCTTTATTAATGTTACACTTAAAATTAGATGTGTATTGACTCCGGCACTTGTGATATTTGGGGTAGAGGTTGGTAACACACTAGTAGGCAGTAACTCCTTATATAAATCAGCCCTTATATTTATTGCTATGTCGCAGGTCCGTCTGTGCATAACATCTCAGTGGCTTTCTCCGGAAGCTCCAACTTTTGTGCAGTGGCGAGCAAGATTATTAGCTATACATCGGCTAGAATTTTCAGTTTTTTCAAGTAGAGGGGGGAGGAGGGGGCAATTAGCAACCAGGATGTGGGCGGCGGTGGCGGAATGGGTTGGATAAAGGAATAGCAATTTTCTGGCCGCATTATCGTTTTCTATTCCTCCTTCTCTGTCCTGCTTTCTTTATTTTTAATCTCTACAAATGTTTTGTTGTACCGCCTGCCTAATTTGTTTAATGACTTTCTTTTTTATTCTGTATTAATAACCAATTCTGCTGTGTAAGTAGGAATTTGTATTGCTAAATGTTTGGTCTCAATAAATAAAATTAAAAAAAAATTTAAAAATAAAAAAAGAGATATGCTCCCCAGTTGGCTGAGCACTTATTGGAGGTCTACAACAAAGCATTAGTGCGGGGTACATTACCACCCTCTATGAGGCAAGCTCTGGTGGTCATGATACCCAAAGCAGACAGGGATCCCTTAGCAGCGAAATGAAATAGGTCGATATCATTACTTAATATAGATGTTAAAATACTTAGTGGGATCTGGCTGTGCGACTCCTCCCAGGGATCCCTCATATTGTCCACCCAGATCAGGCAGGGTTTATACCCAAGCGCAGTACTTCTCATAATTTAAGGAGATTAGCATATGTTTGCACGCCCCATGTCTGCAAGATGATGATTACGCCTTGGCGTTGCTATATATAGAAGAGGCCTTCAGCTCTGTGGAATGGCCCTATTAATGGCAGGTTCTCCGACAGGTGGGAGCCCGAGAGGGGTTTCGACCATAGGTTAAACTACTTTACGCAGCCCCTGTGGCACGTAAAGAGTCCAGGCAGTTTGAGTTGTGTAGGGGCACACAGCAGGGATGCCCCTTTTCTCAACTGCTATTTCGATGGCCATGGAGCCAATAGAGTTGGCCCTCTGGAACGAAATGGGGAATTGAGGGCGTAATTAACCACACAGTATGCTGACGATACCCTAATCTATCTAAGTCAACTCACAAACTTGGTGCCTTCATTGCTAGAAGTGGTGAGGAAGTTCGGCTAAATATCAGGACTCCGGTTAATACAGGCAAAACCAAGTTTATCCCCATTAGGCATTTACGGGGATTTCGCAGTCCAAGCTCACCGCAACAGAACTACCAGGGTGGCTGAGGGGAAGCAATACGTGGGGGTACGGCTCGCAAACACACCCTCCACATACCTCGCTCTTAATATTGGCAGAGTGATAGAGAGTCTACGTGGCTCCATAAGGTTCCCGCAGGACCTGCCGCTGTCCCTTATGGGACGAATTGAAAAAATAAAAAAGATTCTCCTGCCCAGGTGTCTGCACACGCTGCAACATCTGCTTCGCAATATTCTAAGAGGTTATTTTCGAACGCTCAATTAATTACTGACAGATCTTTTGTGGGGCAATAAATGTAAATGGGTACATCTAACGACATTACAGAGGACATGGAGCCAAGGGAGGTTAGAAGTCCCATGCATAGAATTGTATTATATCGCCTCCCAGCTGCAGCACACAGTACACTGATTCGATCCCCACAACAACTGGGAAACAGATCTTCTGGCAGGCACGTACGACGGGCACACATGCTTAGGAAGAGACTTACCCCTCAGATTCCATATATAATATGGCAGGGACATGGGAAAATGCAGTCCGAAGGGTGGTCCAGCGTGCCCCATATGCTCCTGATATGCCCATTTAGGCGCTACGGCCATTTGCCCACATTGCGGACTCTGTCTGTCAGAAGGTGGAAGGACGGAGGTTGTCAAACGCTGGTAGATCTCTACGTCGACGGCAGGTTCATAACACGAGGGGAAGCAGTGGAGGCATTTGACCTGGGGGCGGGACAATTTTTACAATATGGGAAATTTCCAGTGTAGTTCGGGATATATGGCCAGGATTCCCAACAGAATCCCCAAGTACTAATATATTGAAGGTAATGTTCAATATAGCAGAGGGTAAACAACTCATTTCCCACCTGTATAGAGCCTTGAGGGATGACCTACCGGGATGGGCCTTGACAGTTAGGAAAAAATGGGATGCGATACTGCAGGAGTTGTTGTCGGGAATGGGAGAGAATACAAGAGGAGGTTCATACGGTCAGCTCCAATGCACAATTCAAACTCATACAATACAATCTTGTGCACCAAGTTTTAACGGTTTAACAAATGACACATGATTTTCCCTACTAGGAGCCCGGAATGCCCGAGCTGTAAGACACGGCCAGCAGACTTCATTCATATGATAAGGCTGTGCCCCACCCTGACCTTCTATTGGGATGGGTTACAGGCACACCTTCAGGGGACTACAGGTTAGACAGTGCCTGGAGGGATTTGGAAGGTTCTACTAGGCTTATTACCTACCCCAAAACAGAAAAAAATAAGTAGACGTTTCCTCTCATTGGGATTGGTGCTGGCAAAAAGTTGCATTATTATAGTCTGGCTTAGACCAGGGCCCCGGAAGGTGAGAGAGTAGATGAATGATGTTTGTGAGTGGGCAACAGCGGAAAAGGGACGAATGAAGATGGCCTGTAAAGACGAAAGGTTGGAAGACAATCTCAAATGCTGGAGGACCTCAAAACATGGAAACACAGGGTTCCTAAAATGAGAGAGAGGTTGCACCGAGTGGAGTTCCTTCAGGAAAGGAAATGGCATGATCCTATGCAAGTGCTAAGAAATCAGTACATAATACCATGCGTACTTAAATACGGAACAGTGACTCTATGTTGGAGGGGATGGGGGTAAGTTGGGAACCCAAATTGGCAATTACATGTAGAGACTGTGGATGGTAGAAATGAGAACAATGTACCATTGCAAAAATAAGTGGGAGTGCTATCCATTGTCGTTTTTTTCTTATTCTGCACAGACAGATAATGGGGAAGGGTAAAGATGATATTATCAATCTATGTATTATGATTGTAAAGGAGGACCAGGGAAATAAGTGACACTTTTAGCATTTGCAGCAAAGGTGTAGCTCTTGTTTTATTTTGTTCTCCTGATAGTTGTTAGAGACGCTTAAAAAAAGTTCCACCAAAGTGGATGAATACAGTACTTTGCTGATGGAAAACTGATAAGAGAAACACACACATGAAGAACAGGAGATAGAATGCCTACAACCAATAGAAATGAGAAGCACAAGGACCAATAAGAAGTGAATGTGAGATGTAAGTCCCTTTTAACATATATTTAATACAATAGATTTCACTGTGCAGGCGAAACCTAAAAATGAAATATATTTGAACCAGGCGCTGCTGTGCCTTTGAGACATTAGTGCGCTCCGGGAATAACCACTGATGCTGAAAAATAATGCAGGGGCTATTTACCCGACCGCTGGGTAGATAGTGAATTTTCTATGCGATTTACCCACCCTCTGGCTAAATAGCAGTTATTATTAACTATTTGGCCAGTGGTAAGCATGGGCGAATTTTGCGAATCTCGCGTTCGCGAATTTTGCGGATTTGCGAACTCGCAATCCGCAAAATCCGCGAATTCCCGCGAATTTGCGGATTTTTTTTTTTGTGTTCGCGCGTGTTTCTGCCAGTTCGCGAGGGTTTTTACAATTTCGCAATTTGCGAACTTACCTGTCGGGTCGCAAGTTTTGCGAACTTGTTGTTTCTACGTGTCCAGCCTGTTTGGGACACTCTTCTTCATCACTGCCACTCTCTGTCACCACTGCCACTCTCTGACTACTCATGCCACCCTCTGGCCCACCCATGCCACCCTCTGTTTCATCACCACACCCTCTGGTTGTCCAGTGTACATTATTTTCGGCAAAGCAAAGCACACCTTCCCTGCCTCAAGTGACCTGAATTAATTTGGGGCTGATTAATGTGTCACAGAATATTTTTTTAGCTGGCACCTGCTTCCTTAGTGCTTCCTGATTAGTGATCTTTTGCACTTGCTAAGTGCTTTCATTGTTGCAAAATTAGTTACAACACCTGCCCTGCCCCAACTGACAATAATGAATTAGGGGCTGATTAATGGATTTTAACTTCCAGCCTGGCTCCTGCTTGTCTCCCTTAGCTGTAATTCAGGACCTTTGTGGCATATGTGTAACTATTCTGAGGTTCAGAGCAGGGTCACATAATAGTTGCAACTGGCAACTGAACTCTGGAGAGGCCCCTCAGGAAGCACTACAGGAAATGGCTACTAATGATGAGCCTGAACTTTTGAACCTGGTAAGTAGTTTTAGTTTTGCTAAGATCATATTTCTGCAATTTAGCACTTACTCGCGGGGTGCGAAGTTGTACTGGCAAGCCGCGAACAGTGCGAGCAAGCCATAAAATCCGCTGCTCGCGGATTTGCGGATTTCACAGGAAATTCGCAAATCTCGCGGATTGCGAATTTACCGAAAATCCGCAAAATCCGCGAGCGAAACGGATTTTCCGCCCATACTTAGCCAGTGGCCATGAAAATAGCAATGACACTTTACTATTTACCTGGCCACTGGCTAAATAATAGAGATTCTGCATTCTTTGGCCGTGGCCATGAAAATATCAGACAAACTTCACTATTTACTGGGCCACAGGCTAAATGGTAGATTCTGCACTGTTCAGCTGGCGGTAAAGCAAATAGCAGACAAATTTCACTATTTACCTGGCTGATTAGTAGAGATTCTGCAGTGATTGGTAGGAGGCCATGCAAATAGCAGGAAAACTTTACTATTTAACCGGCCGCTGGGTAAATAGCTGAGCAAATAACAAGGAAACTACATTATTTACCTGCCCACTGGTAAATAGCAGAGGCTTTGTACTATTCAGCCAGCAGTCAAGCAAACAAAAAAACGCATGTCATGACCCAGGTGCTGACAAAAGTTCACACATGAACAATTAGGCCAGCAACTATGCAAATAAACTTACATATTTATGTGGCTGCTGGTTAAAATGCAGACATTTTATATTATCTGACTAGTAGCCTAGAAAATAGCAAAAATAAATGCAATATTACCCAATAGTTGGTTAGATAGCAGAAATGATGTACTTTACTGCCAGTGACCTTGCAAATAACTTAAAAAGAATTTTTATTATTTACCTGGTGGCTGGCTAAAAAGTAGTGTGTACAACTAGGCCAATTGCCATGCAACTAGCAAAGGAACTTCACTATTTTTCCGACTGCTGTCTAACAACTTATATTTTGTTTTATTATCCCTTGTGGAGATTACAATAGGTACTTACACTAGGTAGAACTGCCTACAAGGAGTGAAGACATTTAGCATCAATCTCCTTATGAAAATTAGGGTCCTGATTTGTTATTATTTCTTTCGCAAAAAGTGGTTATAAATTCTGCACATATGTTGTCAGAATGAAATAGTATTTTGCAAACTGAAATATGTACTGTTCAGTCAGTCCACAAAATACAGAATTGCTGGGGTTGCAGAATGACCTGCCTGGCTAATATTCATCAGGCAGGTGCCAATTTGCGCCGCTCTGTGATCAGCTGTAATCACAGAAATGGTGTCCTGCAAGGGACAGCACACCATCATCTCTGTGACTTCATTTCAAAATGGCAAATGTTTTTGTTTTTTTAAACAGCTGTGATCCTTAAACCATATATTTGTGGACCTTATGAAGTAAGTGTTGAGCCGTTTTTTGGTTATTTGGGGTAGTTCATGCTTAGAGCTGCATAACTTTTTTTTCACATAAGGTTCACATAAGGTATCCAGGCCAAATATGCATCCTTGTTTTCCAACAGCCTGGGGAGTCTAAAGGTATCCAGGGTTTGTGGATTCTCCCTGAAGTGACTGAGGAAATAGGTAAAATATAGCTGCATTTTGAGTTGTATGGGAAAAATAGGAAAAAAAGTGCACCAGATAAAAGTGTCTGCTAAAGTCACCATGTTCCAAGCTTTCAGGAACATGCAGAGCTTAATATAAAATAGCAATTTTTTACCACAGTTTTTGCATTTTTCAAAGAGGTAACCCATTTTTCCTATTTTTGTGCTCTCAACCTACTTCCAGTTTGTGGTGGAAACCAGTGTGAAACCCATGGGTAATCCAGGAAAGCTATACATTTCTGAAACACAGACACAATTCCAAATGTAGGAAGAAGTCATAGGATCCCTCAAGGGTTTCCCAAAGAAACTAACATTTGAAATAAAGAAATATTGAAAATATGAAGGAAAAAATGAAATGGCCATTTGTGACAAGGTTTTCATCTTTAACTTTTTCTCACAATGGCCAATTTACAAAAGCAATATACCATTATGTCCGCTAGACCATTCTGGTTGCGGGGATATATAGGGTTTGTCGGTTCCCCAAGAATTCAAGGAACCCAGAGGTAACAACTAAGCAGCATCGTGAAATTGTTTTTTTATTGTTTCCAGTGTATAGATAAATTCATATGATGAAATACGTAGAGTGAAAAATGTGTATGAAGGAAACGTATGCATTTCTAAAGTGGACACAAGATAAGGAGTTTAGGAGCAGTGGTTATTTGTACATCGCTGAATTTGTGGGTACCCGTACTAGCATATGATTTAGAGGGTATTTTTCAAAATGTTGTCTTTCTTACACACTTGCTTACTTTTAGAAGGCACAAATGCAGTAAACTTCAATCGATAATAACATGTTCTACTATTCTATGCTACCACATCTCTTCCGATAACAATGGTACCTCACTGGTATGGGAAGGCCTAGTGCCAGCGACAGTAAAAGGCACAAAACATAACAGGGATACATCATATTTTTCCCCTAAAAGCTGACTTTTTTTTCAATTTGGGTAGTTGTGGGTTTTGGGCCCTAGCTCAGCTGGCACCTAGGGAAGCCTAGGCTAGCTGCACATTTCTGAAAACTAGACACCTGAGGGAATCCATGGTGGGGTGACTTAAGACAATGCACATTTCCTCAATTTGCAAACAAAAACGCATTGAAGTGGAAAATGCAAGTTTATGCGAATTAACATCCTATAACAAATGAAAATTTTGTTGTAGGTACTCATACTTAGGCATTGAAAGCATACCTAAGAAATAATAACATACTGCCATAAGCTCTCCTTTTTACTGATGCCATATTAACATTTATTTATACCAGGTTTCTCCAATGTGTAAGCTACTTCGTAACTCTCCATCTATCTACAAGTAGATCTCCTGTGTACAAGCCCAGTTCAATAAAGCAAACGTTTTTCCTTTGCTGAATTAACTGTCTGCATCCTAAAATTGACAAGCCTGTATTTGAGACATAAATATGCATTTTCCAGAACTCGGAAGCTGATGTTTTGAGAAAAATGGTTGCATTATCAATATATTTATTTAAAGGTCAATGTTTTGAGTGGTAAGTTATGCAACATTGGGGAGACATATAACTAATATTACATTGGTGTCAGAGGCCTTGCAGCTATGGCTGCTGTATATCTATACTAATATAATAAAGAGGGAGCCCAAACCTTTGAGACCGGTAATCTCAGGAACCACAGCACAAATCACAACACCCAATACAGCGTTGAAAAGGGCAGTTGCCGCAGAAGGACTTAGGCTATGCAGACGCCCACCATATACATTTAAAAGTTAAAAGAACCGTGCCAGCAAAGTAGTCCCTTGTGGGCGTGTCTGCGTTGTGCTGTGGGCGTGTGCTGGGGGCGTGACAAACGCTGGGGGCGTGATGTACGTTCCGCCCTTCATGCCATGTCTCATATCGTGTGCTAATCCCACCCTGCTCTCTTTAAATACCCATGCACCCCATAATCATAACCCACCCTTACTCCTTAAAATACCCCAACACCCTTAAACACTAACCCATCATAACCCTATAAATATACCCTGTACCCCAAAACCCAACCCTATCCCTAAACCCTAATAATACCCCTGTACCCCAAAACCCAAACCTAGCCCTGAACCCTATAAATACCCCTGTACCTCAAAACCCAAACCTACCCCTGAACCCTAAAAATACCCCTGTACCCTAAAACCCGAACCTAGCCCTGAACCCTAAAAATACCACTGTACTCCAAAACCCAAACCTACCCCTCAACCCTAAAATACCCCTGTACCCCAAAACCCAAACCTAGCCCTGAACCCTTAAAATACCCTTGTACCCCAAACCCCAAACCTACCCCTGAACCCTAAAAATACCCCTGTACCCCAAAAACCAAACATAGCCCTGAACCCTAAAAATAACCCTGTACCCCAAAACCCAAACCTACCCCTGAACCCTAAAATACCCCTGTACCCCAAAACCCAAACCTAGCCCTGAACCCTAAAAATACCCCTGTACCCCAAAACCCAAACCTAGCCCTGAACCATTAAAATACCCCTGTACAAAAAGGTCGTTGCGGGGCCGGCAAATGGGCATCGCCATGCAAGCGGCTACGCAACACATTTTGTCACTGTGGGGATCCCCAAATACACCTACGCACACAGGCTGGCTGCATAAGCTGTGGTTCACTCTTGGGATGGAGCGCATCCATGCTACACTCACTAATTCTACCGAAGCCTTTCGGAAGACGTGGCTTCCTATATTGAATCTCCTCTCCAAAGAGTTCAATGAAATTACATGCCCTAAGTATCTTCGAATCCTACGCCTCACTAACACCACTGAGGACCCTCGGTGAACCACCGGACGGCCACACGGTTCGTCCCTGGTGCATTGACGATTCTACTACCATTTCGGGGCACACTGGTCGGGGCGGGGGGAAAGGGTCTGGGGGAGGGGGCGGGGAATTCCTGGTTGTTGTCGTTCTTTTTATGTTATTTGGCTGCCTAACGGTTTCACCGCACTTGCGATGTCACATTGCTCTCCTGACATACTTATATTGCATTTTCCTTCATGATAGGGAAGACATGCTTGTCTGTCCCGCCCGCTGTGTATGCCACTTGCCTGAACTTATGACGGAGATGTCTCGTTATATGCTTGTTGACGTATTCAATAAAATACATTTGAAACTAAAAATACCCCTGTACCCCAAACCCCAAACCTACCCCTGAACCCTAAAAATACCCCTATACCCCAAAACCCAAACCTAGCCCTGAACCCTAAAAATACCCTGTACCCCAAAACCCATACCTGTACCAAAACCCTAAAACTACCCCTGTACCCCATAACCCAAAACTATATCTGAACCCTTAAAATACCCAAACACTCCAAAACATATACCTCAGTACCCCAAAACATATACCCCTATACCAATACTTACCTTATCCAAACAAAAAAAAGAATGCTTTTACCATTCATGCATTTACAACGAATTCCGTTGTAAATGTATGCGTGGTAAAATCATATAAAATGTAATGCCATGCGTTATAATGGCATTGCAGAGTCAAGGTACTTTTGTAATGAAAGTATTCGGAGTGATGGTATGCGGAAAGAAAGTTGCGGAATAATGGGTGTTTACCCTCCCACGGTAAGTACATTGATGGCACGGCGGCCCACATCTCCAGCAACATACTCATATTTTTTCACCACCAATTTGAAAAATGCACAGGTCTCTCTGATTGATGGCCAGCACCAACATACACTTTTAGACACACCTCCTGCCACAACTTCTTGCGAACTTTAGAGCTGGGGAGCTACGTTTAAATCTCGGCATCAGCTCAACATCCTGTGATTCCAGGCAAATCGCTATGTCTCCCAGTGACTATCACAAATGAATGTGTTCTTCTGTAATGTAAATTGTACTCATGCCATGTTGTCGAGTTTGCGCTATATAATATTGCAAGGAAAAATAAAGTAGGGAAACTCGAGTTCACACACTACTGAACGCGCACTCTTAAGTGTATCAGCAGTGCACTGTGGATCGGAGCGTTTCACAGGCCTGTCACAGATAAAAAATGCTATCAAAACGAAATCCTACAAAACAATATATTACTGGCCGGCAGCAATTCATACCCGGACAACGTCTGGACGGGCTGCTAGTTAGCCTATATTTTCAATATTCATGAAGCCTTTTTCTCTACATTACTGCTGGCAACCCTGTTCGATGCACTTAGGTGATCATTGCTGGTAGTCTTGCAGAGAGTGGCCAATAATGTAATCTTGTCTGATATGCTCACTATTACAAGATCAATACAATTAGTAGCTTGGAATGATTTTAATTGAACATAAGTTGTTCTTATTGCAGAAAAGGTTGGAGACCCTTGATTTATACATTAGGTTTAAAGTCCTGTTTTTTGCCTTGAACTGTTGTTTTGCACAAGTTGTTTTTCTATTCTTCTGTAGATGCCATCACTTTCCAGAAGCCTCTGTTAGTCAGTGAACAGGCATTTGTTATGTATTAGACAACTGATAGTGAGGTTCTCACCGGGAGGAGAGGAGATGGCTGGAAATATGACCTATGGGAAGAATTGACTAAACCTGCAAGATATGATTCAAGTATCTTTTCAAGGAGTTGGTTCTGTAGCCTATTGTGAAGATGTGAGAAACAGACTTAATTTCCCACAAGCCTTGGGAAAAAAGTCACAGTTTAAACTTCAACAGCGCCAATCATTTGGCTCCATAGCCTCTCAATAGTTCCTTGTTACTGTCACCTTCTCCTCTTTCTTCGCTGCTCCAGCAGCCAAGCTAAGCACTCTGGCCTTTGCCCTGTTTCGTTCCATCTTTATTGCTGTGCTTTGCCTATAAATCGATAGCGTTGCTTGGTCATTTATCCTTAGAATATTTCCATTGTGTTTAATGCTAATTTTGTTATGCGGAAGCTGAAACGCCAGTCACTCTTCCACGGCCCCTTAATTCTTCAACGAGCGCTGCTGCACCCGAGACCAGTTCAGTGTGGTCCTCCGACCATTAAAGTTATACACGTCTGATGCATCTCTGCACGAGGCGTCCTACGCTGTCAGTTTCACAATCATAGTACGGCCGGCCGGGTGCTTAGTTCTGTCACTTCTGAAAGCCCTGTTTTGCCTGGAGTCTGACATCCTGACTGGGTCTGTACTTTGTTTCAGTGTTTACTGCACTTGCTGCATGTGAGGACACCGGGCCTGGTACCCTGTATTTGCCTCCCCGGCCTTCAATCTTGGGCTGGGAGACTCCCGCCCTTAAATATACCCTCCCTTAGCTGGGTTCCCAGCACTTGTGCTCTTACCTGCCTGTGTCTTTTCCTTGCCCCTAGAGCAGGAAGAGTGATGTAGAAGAAACATATGCAGTGGAGGATAGTGTTACCTCCCCATAGATGACCATTTCTGAGAGGTCGTGGATGCCTCCATTTCTAAGGCAGTGTTGCAGGTGGTGGCTCCCGGAGAGAAATTTACTGCAGTATGCAGAGCACTTCTTCAAACCTCTCCCCAGGAGGGAAGACTATCCTGCGCTTGGACCCTTTTTACCTCTGGGCAAGCATGAACCACCCACTCCGCCCCCCAAGCGCAGAAGGGACATGGGGCTAGGCGTCGACTTGAGTACCTTTGACAGACTGAGACATACAAACCCTGTTCTCTCCTTTTCCCCGCCCAGTCCAGCAGGGTTTGGATCCTCCCTCACCCCACCACCCACAGCCAGGCACATCGCTGGTAGGTAATGCCTTGGTCCCCTCTGACATGCTGGACCTGAACATCTTGATGCACCCCCACTCTTCGGAGTGGACTCCTACAGATAAAGTCACGGCCTATGTCGCAGGCGACTTCAGAAGCCGCTGGATAAGGAGGCCTTCAATCGTATAAGGTACAAAAGGGGATGGTGATGGACGGAGCATCTGAACCAATCAAACACTCACACCCAGTCAACAGATCTGGGTTTAATCCATCACCATTCTTTAGCTCACTCTGCCACCCCAGTTCAGACATGGCCATATGCAAATCAGTCTGACCCTGTGCCTCATGGGAACAGTCCAGCCCAAACTGCCAAGCCATGCCTTCCCCGGAAACAAGCTTCCGAGGACCGGTTTCTGGCATTTCAGCCGTCTTTAGCCTGGCTTGCTTGAATCCAGTGGCAAAGTGAGCAAGGGACTCACGTCTGAGCATACCCTGCCAACTTATGGCGAAAAAAGCGGTACAAAAGGGGGTGGTGATGAACGGAGCATCTGAACCAATCAAACACTCACACCCAGTCAGCAGATCTGGGTTTAATCTATCACCGTTCTTTAGCCCACTCTGCCACCCCAGTTCAGACATGGCCATATGCAAATCAGTCTGACCCTGTGCCTGTATGAGAGCAGAATGCCCACGCCCCTGCCTGGGGAACAAGGAGGGTCTCACCCCTGAGATATTAAAACCTATGGCTACCTTCCTAGGAAAGTATGTGTGTGATCCCAAAAAGGGGATTGACCAGTCATGGTGGGCTTGCCAGGACAAGCTTCTGGATATTGCAGGGCCCTTGACTCGCATCCTCAGCATGGCGGAGGACTCCAAAGCATTGGGACATTGATATCCCCCAGAGGTTCTATCAGGTTGGGCTCAATGGGCCATCATCTTCTTGGGGTACATGAACTACACCCTCTCCACGGAGAAGCGTAGGTCGCTTCTCATTAAGATTGACCCCAAGTTAGGGGAGCTTGCCACCTCCGAGGCAGGCCACGTCGCCCAAGGGGGCTGTTCAGCCACCCATTTATTTGGGAGCTGGGCAAGTTTGTGCAGAAATTCAATTCACTAGACAAGGCCCAGGCATCATCAAATGCATCCTTACGCCCTGGGTTTTCTCTTGGTCTGGTCGAAGCGGAGGGTGTTTGGCAAGCCACATGCAACACCCAGTCTCTGGCAGACGATACACCAATAGAAGGGGCAGTACCAGGACACCTCCAAATTTGGGAACTTCTATCCATTCAGATATCACCCCCATCACCGGGGCGCAAGAGGAGGCCACCCGGGTGGTGGTAACCATGGCACCAGTCAAGGTGAGGATTCATACTGTTCCCCTAGATTGTCTGAGGGGCAGGCTTCAGGCGTTCTTCCACAACTGGGAGTCCCTTACATCTGATGCTTGGGTCCTCCAAACAGTACGTGGTTTCCACATGGAGTTATACAGCAACCCCATCCAGGAGAGACATCCTATCCCTTTGATCCCCCCCACATGCCAAGCTGGTGGACATAGAGATAGCGGAGCTTCTACGCAAGGGGGTGATAGTGCCTACAATCCCACACCAACAGGTTTTTTAAGCAATCTCTTTGTGGTAGACAAACGGGACAGGGGTCAGCGACATGTAATCAACCTGAAAGAGTTCAACAAGTGTTTGGTTTACTTCCATTTCAAAATGCAAGGTATCCACCTACTCAGAGACCTCCTCCAATCCAACAATTAGATGGTGCACCTCAATCTAAAGGAGGCCTATTTGGCCATTCCAATCTTTCCCCCTCACTGCCGCTTCCTCCATTTTCAGTGGCGGGGGGCACGTTCAAATTCACCACTCTTCCCTTTGCTCTGTCATCTGCCTCGTGGTGCTTTACCAAAGTAATGTGCCTGGTGGTAGAATTTCTAAGGGTTCGGGGCATACATCTAATAATCTATCTCAATGACATCCTCTTGATGGACCAGTGTACTCAGGCTCTGTCTATGCATCTTCAGGCAGCGGTCTGTATCCTGGAATCGCTAGGCTTAATCATCAATCAAGACAAGTCGGTCTTTACTCCTTCTCAATCCCTGGTGTTCCTGGGATTTGTGGTGGACTCGGTCCAGGGCCACCCTCAGCCTCCCTTCCCCACAGTTGACCAAGATCAAGCACGAGCTGCGTCACAATGCGACCATCCATTGCGCTGGTGG
The DNA here is from genome assembly GCF_964263255.1 of Lissotriton vulgaris. Classification (NCBI taxonomy): domain Eukaryota; kingdom Metazoa; phylum Chordata; class Amphibia; order Caudata; family Salamandridae; genus Lissotriton; species Lissotriton vulgaris. The sequence continues at coordinate 540,030,203 of NC_141694.1, read as the reverse complement.
TGTGGCTGTTGCCATCCTTCATACAGGCCTTTCTCCCAGGTCCTTTTAATTATTGGGCCCTCTAAAGATTGAAAGCCTCCCATCCCAAGTGGTTCCTCTCTCGGAGGAGCCTCAGAAGGAAATTAAGTGGTGTTTGGCTCATTGGAGTCATGGATTGGCCATTCGATCTTCGTTTCGCTTCCAGATCTAGTGATAGAGTCTGACGCAAGCGGCCCAGGTTAGGGAGCGAGATGTGGGGCCTTCTCCACAGGAAGAAGATGGTCCTCACAAGAAAGATCCATACACATCAACTCCTAGCAGGGTCGTTCGCAGTCAGGCGCTGGACCAAGGACCAGGCGCAATGCTGCGTCCAATGTGGCTGTGGAGCGATGCATAAATCATTTCAGGGGGACCAGCTCCAAGAATCTCTCTGACCTGGCCCGCAGTTTATGGGACTACTGCTTGGAAACCAAGTCTCACTGATGGCAATAACAGACAAAAGGTAACAGATTGGCACTCCCATCACCTTCAGGACGCGAGCCTCTGGTGCTTGCACCCATCAGTCTTTCAAGCTCTTCATGACAGATAGGGGTGGTACTCGGTAGATCTCTTCACCTCCCTCTTGGATCACCAACTCCCAAAGTACAACAGTTAGTGCCCAGACTCAGAGGTGGTAGTCGCAGATGCCTTCCTTCAGGACTGGCAACCTGAACAAGGCTACACCTTTCCTCTATTTGTGATGATCATGCGGCTATCAGGTCAGGTCAAGAGACAGATGGCGGACCTTGCCCTAGTGACTCTGACGTGGAGATCGCAAGTCTGGTATGCGATGCTACTGGAACTTTCTTGAGATTCTCCAATCCTTCTACCCCTGTTTACAGATCTCCTCGAAGATCCAGAGGTAATCCCCATCTTCTGGTCATTCAAGGATCTCTGTCACTTATGACTTAGAGGATTACAGGGAACGTTAGAGAGTATTGGGCCTTGTCACGATCGCGATCCGAAGGAACTACGATTCCCGGCACGCCCTGGGCCGGAAACTACCGTTCCCGTGATCCTTCGCGTTACTACGCGATAGCACGAGAACGCATTAAAGATTGTCGGCGGCTGATGGCGGTGTCGGGAATTCTTCCAGAGTGTTTGTCACAGCGTTTTGGAGACTTTGGAGTGTCTGGTGCGGTAAGGGTGCCTGGCACCACAGTGCTATACAGCGGGATCGCTGAGTTCTTTGTTTGGTGTTCGTTTCAGTCTACTCGGTAACGGCTGTTACCGTGAGTAGGTTTTGTGTCCATTTGTGACTTTGGAATTGGCCCGGTTGGTATTGTCTGTCAACGGAGATTACCCTGACGGGGTTTTGGGTGTGCAGGGCGCACATAAACTGTGGTGATCATTTCCCCTCCCATACTTTGGATTATACCCTTGAACCCATCTAAGAGGCATTATTTGGGCTAGTAATTGAACTGAATTACCAAGGGTCTTCGCATGTTTCTTTTTCATTGAAATGGATATTACAAAAGGTGGCCGCGTGTATTTCATTGTGTATAGGTGCTAATTATTGTATTTACCTCTACCACTTAACAGGAGTATACTAGAGGTGTATGGTTACACTCTTCCCCTGTGATGCACTGTTAGAGGTATACTTAGGTAGGTTCTTCTCTATGTGCTATATGTATAGAGAGACGCTGAAAAGTGTGAATCATTGTTATAGTACTGTTACTTGCTTTTGTATTGTTATAGTTACAGGGCAACAATTCCTACGCTACCAGATACCTCTACACATCTAGAAGAGTTATATTTTCCTTTACAGGTATAACACTTATAAGGTAGTTGCATACCTACTGTCAGTTCTGATTATTGTAAACATAGTATTATGCGTGTTATCTGTTTGTGTCTTACAGATCTCCTTCCCTGCTGTCCCCTTCCTTTCCTTCCCTGATTCTTGCATCTTTTTCCCCTCGCTTGATCCTCTCAATGCTCTGTGCCATTACGGCTATTCAGGCGTTGACTCGATCTAGAGGTGGGCATACTATTCCACAAACCGATCCTGAGGACGTTAACTTAACAATATTCCCGACCTACAAATATTAGTCCTCCTGGTCGGGTTGTGCAAGTATGGCCACATTGGAAGATGTGATAGAGGCTCTGGGTAGCTTACAGTTGGAAGTCTCCGCGTCTCGGTTGGAGACTGCGGACCTGAGGGCCCGTTTGGATGGCATTCAGCGCAATCCATTTGATGCGGGGGCTGCTTCCCCGCCAAAGCCGGTGGTACTAGAGATGCCTGTGTCTATTCCATTAGCGTCACCAGAACGATTTCATGGGGAATCAGACAAGGTTCAGGTGTTCCTCACTCAGATAGCTCTACATTTTTCCTGTAAACCTAAAGCATTCCCTACCAATCAGGCTAAGGTGGCCTTTCTGATCTCATATTTAGCGGGCAACGCTGCACAATGGGCTGTCCCGTTGGTTCATCGCATTAATCCTTTATTGCACGATTGGGAAGCCTTCCAAACTGAATTTCTTAGAGTATTTGATAGAAGGGCTGATTCCTACACAGCAGATAGGGAATTGTTGGGATTACGGCAGGGTAAAGGTGACCTTGTTGTATACTTGAATGCCTTTAGGCGTTTAGTGGCAGAAACCACCTGGCCCGAGAACAAACAGGCGTCATTGTTTCATCAAGGTTTGAATGACGAACTTAAGGATATCATAGCACATATAGATCCTCAACCCACTACTTGTGATGGTTTGATTAACTTAGCCCTAAGGTTAGATCATCGACTGGGCGAGAGGAAAGGTGAAAACCGTAAGAAACCAGTGGTAGAGACACATGTTACAAAGGAAGGGAATCAGGCCTCCTCTTCTGAACCAATGGAGATAGGAGCAGTGAGGACTGCTTTGACACCGGCTGAGAGAGAATCTAGGAGAAAACAAGGCCTTTGTTTATATTGTGGCAAAAAGGGCCATTATGTGAGAGAGTGCCCATCAAAGCCAAAAGCCAACCGTTTTCGAGGTAACTGAGTGGCTTCCGCTGATACAGAAAAGGTGACGGAAAACTGATTGACTCTGGGAAACAGGAAGGGGTTTCTTGGAGTCCTATGCATGTCCCTTCATTAAGTGGTGGAATGAATAGGGTAACGAATCATCTGTTTGTGTCCATTGTGTTACTGCTGGCCGGTGAATCTGTAGTCACTTCAGCTATGGTGGACTCAGGGGCAACTGGTATGTTCATTGATATACAGGAAGCCCAACGCATGGGATTGATTCTAGTGCAGAAAGAGAGGCCTGAAGACGTTTATGCGGTGGATGGGAGGAAGCTTAGTATGGGTCCCATTAGCTATGACACAGAAGAAATTGAGGTGTTACTGGGGGACACACACTCTGAGTTTCTTGCATTTAGTGTTATCAGGGCTCCTCAATATGGTACAATCTTTGGCTTACTTTGGCTGGAAAAACACAACCCGAGTATAAATTGGGACACCAGAACCGTTCATATGGGTTCAGAGTATTGCTTGAATCATTGTCATAAGGGAGCTATAAAACCCGCTCAAGCCTTGTCTGGTGGGTCTTGTATTGCCACGGCAGCTGAAAAATGTGTTCAACTTCCTGCGGTGTATCAGTCCTTTGGCAAAGTGTTTAATGAGGCGCAGGCCGAGGAGCCCCCCCCCCATAGGCAGTATGACTGCCAGATCAATCTGGTCCCGGGAGCTGCAGTACCTTGTGGGCGGATTTATGCTCTCATGGAGCCTGAGAACTTACACCTTCGTGAGTACTTGGACAAACTATCGGGGCTGGGTTTCATACGTCCATCTAAATCTCCAGCAGCCTCGCCACTTTTCTTCATCCCGAAAGCTAATGGCGAGCTACGCGCCTGTGTGGACTTTAGGGCATTAAATGCCATCACTGTGAAAAATAGGTATCCTCTACCCTTGATCAGTGTTTTGTTGGAGCAAGTAAAAAAAGCTACGGTGTTCACAAAACTTGATCTAAAAGGGGCCTATCATTTGGTTCGCATGCGTAGCGGGGATGAATGGAAGACCGCATTCAAAACTCGCTATGGGCTATTCGAGTACAGGGTGATGCCCTTCGGACTCTGTAACGCCCCAGCGGCCTTTCAATTCTTCCTTAATGACGTTTTTCGTGAAATCTTGGACCGGTATGTGATCGTCTACATAGACGATATCCTGGTCTACTCGGACTCGGAGGATCTGCACCGTCAGCATGTGGCAAACGTGCTCACCATTTTGCAGGCAAACAATCTTTACTGCAAACTCAGTAAATGTGACTTTCATGTTCGTACTGTAGAATTTCTGGGGGTAATGCTGAGTCCAGATGGCCAAGAGATGGCGGAAAGGAAGGTTGTGGCTGTTCGGAATTGGCCTGTTCCATGTAATGTCCGTGATGTACAATGTTTCATCGGATTTGCCAATTTTTATAGGCGTTTCATCAATCAATTCTCTCGGTTGGTGGCGCCTATCACTCAGCTGTTGAGGAAAGCGAGCGTGTTTGTATGGTCTGATGACGCGCAAGCTGCTTTCACTGCTCTTGAAGATGCTATTGTGTCAGCCCCGGTATTGGCCCATCCGGATCCTGATAGACCTTATGTTGTGGAGGCGGATGCTTCGGATGTGGCGATTGGGGCAATCCTGTCTCAACGCCATGCGGATACGGGTCAGCTACATCCGGTGGCGTATATATCGCGTAAACTGAATCCTGCCGACAGAAACTATCACATTGCTGAGAAAGAGCTTCTGGCCCTTCGGGACTCATTTCAGGAATGGCGGCATTTCCTCATGGCAACCCGTCATGTGGTGACGGTCTACTCCGACCATCGGAATTTACAGTTTATGTCTGCCACTCGTCATCTCACGCCTAGACAGCTCAGGTGGATGTTGTTTTTCTCTGGCTTTAATTTTGTCATCACGTTCCGCCCAGGTGCGGACAATCGGAAGGCGGCCGCTTTAACACGCCAGTCGACGGTCACCCAGTGTGGGGAGAGGGACAAGGCTAGTATTGTGGAGCCGGACAGAGTGGTATGTGCTATGCAGCCTGATACATTCCTGAGGGATGTCAAGAAGGGTGTTGACTCCTTTGTTTGGAGGACATGGCTTGGTAGACACCCGAAATGGAAGTTACATGGGGGCCTGCCAATGTTCAATAACAGGTTGTTGGTGCCTATATTGGCTTTGAGGAAACGTGTCTACGTTTGGTGCCATGAGTCACCGTGTGCGGGTCACCTGGGGTATGCCAAGACCCTGGAGTGTGTGCTGCGACAGTTCTGGTGGCCTTCTGTGAGACCTGATGTGGGGCGATGGGTGTACGCCTGTGCGCAATGTGCAAGCATGAAATCCGACCATTCACGGCCGGAGGGCTTGCTGCAGCCTCTCCTTACTCCTTCGATTCCTTGGGATCGGATTTCGGTGGACTTCATTGTGGGTCTTCCTGCTGATCGGGGATGTACGGCAATAATGGTGGTGGTCGACTACCTGTCTAAGATGGGGCATTTTGTGGCCTGCAAGCAGGTGCCTTCGGCGGGTCAGTTGGGTATTCTACTCATGGTCAACGTGGTTCTCTTACATGGATTGCTGAGTGTAATAGTTTCAGACCGTGGCTCACAATTCATCGCCCAGTTTTGGAAGAAATGGTGTTCTTCATTACATATTGACACTGCCCTTTCCACAAGTTTTCACCCGCAAACAGACAGCCAAACTGAGCGGTTGAATCAAACTCTTAAGCAGTATTTGAGGTGCTATGTGGATAACAGTAAGGAGAACTGGGTGGACTACTTGTGGTTGGCTGAAGTGGCTTACAACAATGCCACTCACAGCTCTACCAAGAATACACCTTTCTACTGTTTGTACGGCAGACACCCCCGGTTTCTTCCCTATGCTCACCCGAAAGCTGAGTCTCTCCTTCCGGAGGTGGCTCAAAGAGTGGAACACATCAAAGAAATGTTGTCTAAAGTACAGGATCAGTTGCAGGCGGTGAAACTCAGGTACAAGGCTGCTGCTGATAAGCATCGGAGACAAGGTCCGTTGTACTGCAAGGGTGATGAGGTGTGGTTATCCACGAGGAATCTACGCTTCAGGAAACAGTGTTTTCAACCCTCGGTACATTGGGCCTTATACTGTGTTGAAACGCGTGAACCCGGATGCGGTGAAGTTGAAGCTCCCTTCCCATTTACGCATTCATCCAGTGTTTCACGTCTCATTGTTGAAACCTTCACGCTCGAAGGGCCAGCATCATCCACCTCCTCTGTTGGTACAGGGAGAACTGGAGTACGAGGTGAGACGAATATTGGATTCTAAGCATCGGAGGAGTAAATTGTGGTATCTGGTGTCATGGAAGGTGTATGGGCCCGAAGAAAACTCGTGGGAACCTGCTCTGGAGATTCATGCCCCGGTTTTGGTCTCTGCCTTCCATAGGAGATGCCCCTCTAAACCTGGTCCGTGATCTCCTCTGTTGAAAGGGGGGATGTACTGTCACGATCGCGATCCGAAGGAACTACGATTCCCGGCACGCCCTGGGCCGGAAACTACCGTTCCCATGATCCTTCGCGTTACTACGCGATAGCACGAGAACGCATTAAAGACAGTCGGCGGCTGATGGCGGTGTCGGGAATTCTTCCAGAGTGTTTGTCACGGCGTTTTGGAGTCTTTGGAGTGTCTGGTGCGGTAAGGGTGCCTGGCACCACAGCGCTATACAGCGGGATCGCTGAGTTCTTTGTTTGGTGTTCGTTTCAGTCTACTCGGTAACAGCTGTTACCGTGAGTAGGTTTTGTGTCCGTTTGTGACTTTGGAATTGGCCCAGTTGGTATTGTCGGCCAACGGAGATTACCCTGACGTGGTTTTGGGTGTGCAGGGCGCACATAAACTGTGGTGATCATTTCCCCTCCCATACTTTGGATTATACCCTTGAACCCATCTAAGAGGCATTATTTGGGCTAGTAATTGAACTTAATTACCAAGAGTCTTCGCATGTTTCTTTTTCATTGAAATGGATATTACAAAAGGTGGCAGCGTGTATTTCATTGTGTATAGGTGCTAACTATTGTATTTATCTCTTCCACTTAACAGGGGTATACTAGAGGTGTATGGTTACACTCTTCCCCTGTAATGCACTGTTAGAGGTATACTTAGGTAGGTTCTTCTCTATGGGCTATATGTATAGAGAGACGGTGAAAAGTGTGAATCATTGTTATAGTACTGTTACTTGCTTTTGTATTGTTATAGTTACACCGCAACAATTCCTACGCTACCAGATACCTCTACACATCTAGAAGAGTTATATTTTCCTTTACAGGTATAACACTTATAAGGTAGTTGCATACCTACTGTCAGTTCTGATTATTGTAAACATAGTCTCATGCGTGTTATCTGTTTGTGTCTTACAGATCTCCCTCCCTGCTGTCCCCTTCCTTTCCTTCCCTGATTCTTGCATCTTTTTACCCTCGCTTGATCCTCTCAATGCTTTGTGCCATTACGGCTATTCAGGCGTTGACTCGATCTAGAGGTGGGCATACTATTCCACAAACCGATCCTGAGGACGTTAACTTAACAGGTCTATAGCAACAGGCTGCATCCCTCCTCTCGAGAGGATGGGCCGACAGCACCATCAAGGGCTACAAGTTGGCATGATCTAGATGGCTTGGCTGGTGTGACCAGAGACATCTGGCTCCCGTGCGGGCAAACATTGTCCACATTCTGAATTTCCTCACCTCCCTGGCATCAGAGGGACTGGCAGATAGGTCCATCAATGCGTTTTGGTCAACAGTTTTGACCGACCACTCACCACTCAGTGACTATCCAGTTTGGGAGCATGCCCTCTTGCGGAAACTGTTGTGGGGCATCCACCTGTCCCTTCCTGCGGAACCCAGATATTCCGTCCTATGGAATGTGAACAAAGTCCTTAACATGTTCTCGTCCTGGAGATCTAACAAATACCTCTCGCAGAAGGAACTCTCAGCCAAACTGGCCGCCATTCTCTGGTCTCATGTTAGTGAGTCTTCTTCGTAACAGCTCTGGACCTAACAGGTAGAATATTTATCCCAGACATGGTTACTTTTCATACCTCAAGACGTATGAAACATACATTTTGTGTGGTTTCTTAAACTTTCTTTCCTGATTTCCCAAAACTATGTGTTGTACGGTGCTTAAAGACCTATGAGACGATGACGGTGGACATCTGCCTGCATGGACAGTCTCTTAACCCTCCATCACTGAATGGGTTCAATGGGCCGTGCACGGAGCTGGCATAGATACTAAACTGTTCGGGGCTCACTCTGTCAGAAGAGCTATGGCGTCAAAGGCGTTCTCCCTCAGAGCCCATTTAGAGCATATCCTCAACCCTATGGATTGGTCTTCAGACTCTAGCTTTAAGAGGTTCTACTTCAAACCAGCCCAACTATGGCTTTCCTGGTTGTGGAGAAGCTTTATACCAGCATAATCCTCGCCTCTGGTCCTGACAGAATTACAAAAATGTCCTAGCTATAGTAACAGAAAGTTTCAATTGTATTAAGGACAAGGAGGCGAGGATTAACCCATCCGGTATTCTAGTTTCCCACCCTGATACAGGAAAATTACATATGAGTAAGTATGTTTTACTCGATGAGGATTAGTTTTGTAAAAAGAAATGCCTTGTCTGTGATGTTGTGGTCTCCGGATGGCTGTACCCTTTCATTGTAAGCACTTATAGTTGTCTGTACCCTTTGGTTGTAAGCATATTCCGGTTATGGTTTCATACATCTTGGTTTCTTTTTTCCTAGGATCTGATGGGTCGAAACAGGATGAAAGATGTCAATATACGTCTGCAATCGCAGGAAGTAAGAGGAAGAACCGACAGTATCAAGGTACTATGGAGCCAAATGATTGGATAATGTTGAAGTTTGAACTGTGACTTTTTCTCCAAGGGTTGTGGGAAATTAAGTCTGGTGTTGTTTTCTCTAATGGCTGCTGTTAATAAAAGTGGAGAAAGAACAGCATAATCTTTGTTTCCGTGTCCTTAATAGAATGGAAACTTTCTGTTACGATAGCTAGAACATGTTTTATTCTTCTTGTCGACGAACAAAGGTCCATATGACCAATGTCAGGGGTTAGTTAATGATTACACCCAAAGACTGAGATACAAGATTCCCTGCACCATCAAGAGGTAGCAGAGTGATGGTTTGATGTCACAGGAGACAAGGAGCTAGAAATTAAAAAAACTGCGCCAGTTTAGAATTGCCCATGTCCCTTAAGTTAAAAGCCTAAACTTGAAGATCAAAGGAGTGTGCAGTTCCAAAAGTGTTTTGCAGTGGTGGAAGTGTGAGTATTAATAGGGTTTTGATTATGTTGAGCTTACAATAGTATGTTGTAGTTATATGTATTGTGTTCTAGTAAAGTCTATGGTTTAGTTGTGCTTATGCGTTTGATGGTGAGCAGTTGAAGGTTTTATCGGACTCGGAGTAGTACAAGATAAGATATATAAATAAGAAATATTGTGGTATTACTTGACTGCTAAAGATGTTATGGTGTCATTTCGTGAGGTACCATCATCTGCATAATTGAGATAGGGAATATAATAAATTGTTGTGATTGTAATAATAATTGATTGGCTTTAGTGGAATCTATATAAGTCAGGGTAATTTCCCACTGGTCGAGACTACATCTGTATGAGTGTAAAGAAGTCAAAAGACGTTATTTCTTATTGTTTCTAGTGTGAATGAACTACTTTGTATTCTTTAGAGGAGGGGACATGAGTTATTTATTAATTGTGCTTGCGTAAATGTTGTGGAAATGAATGCACAAGAAATTGTAAAGGATGATGATCCACTGCGAGAAGTGAGAATTTTGTCAGAGTTCTCTACGCTGGGCTAGGTCAACTGGTGCACACTGATGGTCTGGGATTGTTTGGTGAGTCTGTATTGTGATAGGCTCACAAAAAAGGAATTGTTTTGGAATTGGAAGCAAATGTTGATTTGTACGGAACTGTGAAATGAACAAAAACATTGAATTTAATTGAATCGATTTTGCTCACTATTTGTTGAATCATTGTAATAATGAATTGCTTTAAAGCCCATAGAAATGTAATGAGAGGTGATGTGTGAGTTACCGCCCATGAGAGCAAGAAGACTTCACCAGAAGGTACACCAGGTCATTATAAGGTGACAAATGTAGGACTTTATACATGTTTGTGGCTTCATCAATGACACAGATCACAGAAAAAGAGGGAGCATTAAGGTTTCTAAAAATAAGGTTAATTTGATTTAAAGATTATTGAAAATTGAATGGAAAAGCGATATGAGATGAAGCTGCCTCCTAAACCCACACAGTATGAAGCATCAAATGCCTGGAATGAACAGTTCATACCAAAGGGAAAGAAAGATATCAGAATAGACCACGAGAGTGGTGTGTTATTATGCTGATGCTAAATGGGATGATGAACAGCAGAGATGGAGAAAATGTGAAGTTGAAGGAGCTAGGATGTACCCAGAAATAGCAAAAGAAAAGTCTAAAAAGAATTAAAAGAAGGGAAATGAAGATCACAAGGAGAACTGACACTGCTAGTGATTCTGGGGATGACATTTTAGATGCTCAGTTGTCCTCACATCCACCACCATATATTGCTCCATCATCAGGTTCAGGGAATGCTACAACTTCTAGTGGTACAGTAGCTCCAGCCCCTGTTGGCCAGAACATAATTCAGATTGGGGAACCACTTCCAATACTCTCAATTACAGTTGCATCTGCTAAAGCAGCTACCATTGTAATTGTCCAAGGTGTTACAGCATCTATTGTGACTGTTCCTGCACAAGTCACGAGTTGTATCAGCTCAGACATTAGTAATTCCTGTTCCAACTGCACCAATCAATAAAAGTTCTGAATCCTGTTATTCCAGTAGCTGTAGGAGAAGTCGCAGTGTTTATCTCAATGTCACAAACATCACAATTGTTGCTTGGACCCACCACAGAGTGTTCAGTTATTAGGAGAAGGGAAAGAATTGTTTTTACAACTCCAATTGCGAATTGTTTTTACAACTCCAATTGCACAGGGAAAAGTAGGATCATTTGATAATGAAATTCTGCCCCCATGGTGTGAGGAAACTCCAGAGAATCAAGGGACAGAAGATACAGTGAGACCATCTATCAACCAAGAAAGGTCAAGACCCTTAGATGTACCAAAAGTGAAGGGGGAATTGGCAGAAAATATTAGGAGACATTTAGACATTTCACATTTGAACCAATACCAGGGGAATGAGCTGATAAATGTGAGTAAGGAAATTACAAGGCATGAAGCTGCCATACACGATAAATTGACAGATTTGGCAGGTGAATACAAAGATGACCTCCCATAGAGTATTCCTTTACAGAAAAGCTTTATATGATGAAGTGATTGTGACTATGCGATCTTCAGGAATGAGATTGCACATTGCTGAATTGGTGAAGAAATGGAGTGATTTCGACAGATTGAGAGCAAATGGGGGAAGACACATGGAAAGAAAAAGAAACAATCAGATAATACAGAGGTACATGGTAAACCGCCTCCATTACCCCTAGATAAATATGAGGCTTTAACATTCCCTAAGAGGGAGATACCAGTTGGGAGGGTATGTTCATGTACCATGGAGTCAAGGTGATCTTGCAACATTCATAAACAATTTTCTTCAATTGAGAGAAAATTCTGCCCAGAGGTATACACAGGTTGACTGATTTGTGAAAATGTCAAACTTTCTGTGGACAGATTAGATTGCTTTCTTCCATATTGTAGTACAGAGTGAGTGTAAGATAGCTGTGCTATGGCCGCGCACAGAGCCTCCAAGAGATGTGCATTCCCGTACACCCTTACCAATGGTGATGACAAAGTACGAAGAGGTGATTACCTTTTTAAAGGGAAAGGTACTAGCAAGGGATATTGATAGGTTAAAAATTAACAGAACTACTCAAGAAACTAATGAATCAGTACATACTTATTAGGAACAATTGTTACAGATGCTCAAACAGCAGACAAGAAAATCCAGAAAAGGGAGATATGGGGAGTTTTTTGTCACATTTCATTCTTGGGTTGTGACCAGAGATAAGTATGCACATTCAACAGAATGTGATTTGTTGGCAGAAAAAACCTTTAGATGAGATCCTACAGTATGGTAAATACTGCAACGATAAAGAAGAGATCAAGCAGAAAAGGCTTAAAGTGAAATTTATGTTGGCGCAGATGAAGCTGGCTCAGAAAAGGTTTCAAAAGCATATGTAGGGAATGTTGAGGGAATGCGAGGTGTTGGTTTCCAGAATGGAGGTCAAGGTGGAGTTAGTATTTCACTAGGAAGAGGTTGAGGTGTTCCGATAGATCTAAATTCAGGAGTAGATATTCGACGTTGAAGAAGTCGACTCCTTGTCACTATTGTAACCAGCCCAGGCATTAGAAGAGGGAGTGTAGGTAGAATCCTAGTCGAGTAAGTGGTGATGGGCAAATGCAAGGTGTGAATCTCATGCAGATACAAAATATTCCAGTCCAGGTCCCAGTTCAATGTATGCAGACACCACCAAATCAGTCACAAGTCCCTATGATGCAAGTCGCACCAGCTCGAATGTGCCCACAAAATATGGGAAATACCAGATTTAATATGAAACACACATCAAGAGCAAACTCAAATCTTTTTCAAAATCAGAACCCATTTCAATAGTTCCCTATATTTAAAAATAAGAGCTTTACCTCTGACAATTTATAATGACACTCCCTGTGGGGGGAGGAATATTGTGTACTTGTCGCAGTCATAGCAGTAGAGCAGACTGGACCATTTATAGAAGAAAAGGAAAATGGCCACCAAGTGTAATTTCTAATAGACACAGGTTTTAACAGTTCTACTGTTAGAACAGCAGAAGTCACAGACCTACCCCTCTCTGTTAAGAACATCCAAGTAGTAGGTGTTACAAATAAACAAATAACTAACCCTGTTTCGATAAAAGTTCCTGTGAAAATAGGCTCATTTTAGGAAAATCACCAATTTGATGTGTGTGACTCAAGTTCTTTAAATCTGTTTGGAAGGGATCTTGTGTGCAAATTAAATTGCACTGTACTGTACACCGGATGGTGTTGAATTTCAAACAGATGATGAAGAGGTTGTATTAAAATGGCCAGGAAAGAAACAGCTGTTGAGATGTACCTTGTAAGAATGTTGTAGGATTTAACTTCCAATCTATGAGATACTATAAAATCTGAAGTATGGGATTTTTCAGGGAAGGACATCGGAATTATCAAAGGTGTAGATCTGTCTAAATTACAGTTAAAACCGAATGCAGCTGTTTCAAGAACACCACAATACATTGTTTTACCCCTGAGTCAGTGGCTGGAATCACTCAAGTGATTGAATCAAGGCTAAAACAAGGAATTATGAAAGAAATAATTGGAAGTTCTTGCAACTCGATGCTTATGGGCTTACAGAAGCCTAACAGCAAGTATAGGATTGTGCAGGACGTGCGAAAAATTATATGCATGCTTATTCTATGTTGTCCTGTGGTATCGTTTCAGCTACAATATTATTTCAAACTGCCTATGAAGCAGAACGGTTTACTGTTGTGGATCTCTGTCAGGTCTTCTTCTCTATTCCATTACATGAGGACAGTCAATTCCTGTTCTCATTTGTGTTCAAAGGTAGAGTTTTGGCATGGTGCAGAGTTCCACAAGTGTATACAGAGAGCCCTTTAATCTTTAATCAGATCTGTTAAAATAATCTTGAGACTGTACAAATGCCTTGTAACTTAGTTCTTGTAGAATCAGGGGTTCCCAAAAAGTGGTCCACTGACCTCCAGGGGTCCGTGGCACATTCCAAGGGGGTCCACAGGCAGCGGTTTTAAAAGCACTGCAAAGTTCCTTGTATAATAAGCAGTTTTCAGGCAACAATAAAAGTGTAAAGATAACTCTGGTGATTAATGTACCTGCTGGAGAAAGATGGGAGTTTGGTCAAGTGGCAGCTTTGACTCATCTAAGGGAGTGCTGTAGGTTAATATGCCTGCTGCAAAGAACGTGTACCATGCATTTAAAAAAAATATTTTATGTGCCTAGTTCAGTGGGTTACTGCTCTTGTCACAGATTCTTTTGTTACTGTGCAGTTCATAAGTTACAATTTTAATCTAGCATTGTGAGCTATGAACTGTCATCAAAGAGTTGCATGTAAAAAGCATGGTACAAGTTAGAAAGTTATGTTTTTTCCCCAAGTCTTTCATTATCCTGATGCTGCTAAAAAGGTTTGTTTGGGTAAAAAAAAACCTTTATTAAAGGCAACACTAACCACTGTGTTATGTTCTGAATCCTGAGTTGGACTTCTCCAGATCAAGCACTCTTAAAAATGCATACCATAAAGGGAAGGGGCGGATGTACTGCTCTTACAAGAAACGCATAGGATGGGGACGAAAGCACTTTGTCTGCAGAGATTTGGCTACCACCAGGTTTTCCATGCCGGCTTTTCGAGGGGCTCTAGGGGGGTCGCCATCTTGATCCATAGACGATTAGCTTATGTGCATGAGAGACAATGGCTAGACCCGCAGGGCCGATATATTATTGTGAAAGGGATGGTAGGTATGGAGCCTGTTGCGTTTGGGTGTCTATGCCCCCCCCCCTCTGCAATGGTCCCTGGCTGAAAGGCTGTTTGCGGTGTGGGCGGAAGTCCCGGAGTCCCTGGCGGTGCTGGGTGGAGATTGGAACGACGTGCTAGATGCAAATGTGGACCGTCGTAGGCTGCAGGGGACGCCTGCGGTGGCCGCCCCCTCCCGGTTGCGTGCGATGGTGGATGGATTGGGTTGGGTTGATGCTTGGCGACATATGCATGCTGCGGCCAGAGAATTTACGTATGTTTCAGCGGTGCATGGCTCCTTTTCACGGCTGGATTGTGTGTTTGTACCCTGTGCGTACCTGAGCAGAGTGCGAGGGGCGGCTATTCTGCCTCGGGGGTTGTCCGACCACTCTCCAGTGGCTGTAGATGTTGAGTTGTGCAGGAGGAGGCAGCCCTCCGTCCCCGTGGCATCTTCAGCAGGCTGACTATGTCCATCATATGAGGGGGGCGACAGCCCACTATTGGCAGGAAAACCTTGGCGAGGAGACAGAGGTGACAATTGCATGGGAAGCTATGAAGCCCACGTTGCGTGGAGTAGACATAGCGTGGTGCGCTGCGGCTCGACGCAGGGAGGCCATAATTGCAGCGGCGGCGCGAGTGGAGGTCCTAGAACGGCGTTGCCAGGGGGAGGGAGACGGCGGGGCTGTGCGGTTACTCCTGCAGGCGCAGCAGACCTATGCGCAAGTATTGCTTGATGAGGCCCGACAGGCATGGCTAGCCACACGCAGTAGGATTCATCAATGGGGGGACAAGTCATGCACTATGCTGCATAGACTGTGTCAGAATACCATACAGCCGATTACGCTGCCTGGACTCACGGATGATACTGAAGTCGCGGTGACAGATCCGGTGGAACTGGCGGCTAGCTTCGCGCGATATTACGCGGAACAATATGCGCCGCAGGATTGCCTCCCGGCTGAAGCGGTGGACAATTTTATTGCTGACCTGCCCCCGAGGGCCGTCTCTGGTGAAACGTGGCGGTTTTGGACCTCCCTCTTACGGTGGAGGAGCTGGGAGACGCGCTGGCGCAGCTCAACACGGGTAAGGCGCCCGGGCTGAGTGGCTTTTCGTGCGAATTCTACAAGAAATTCCAGCTCCAATTGGGGACCCACTACAAGGCGGTCCTGGAGGCTGAGCGTGAGTTGGGTCGGTTGCCTGCAGACTGGCGACATGCTGAGGTGGTGGTGTTCCAGAAACCGGGTAGGCCACCTGCTAGACATGATTCGTATCGCCCCATATCGTTGCTTAACATGGAGGCTAAGTTACTAGCTAAACTGGCAAACCGGCTTCTCCCTTATGTGGCAGATCTAGTGCATCCGGACCAAGCAGGCTTCATGCCGAATAGAGCGACACGACACAACGTTAGACGGGCACAGACGGCCATAGATGCGATGGGGGCCACGGGTGAGCGGGCTGCCCTGCTCCTGGCGGATATAGATAGGGCGTTCGACTCGGTGAGTTGGGCTTACTTGTTTGCTCTCCTGCCTCGCTCTAATCTGGGCCCAGTCTTCATCTCATATGTTCGGCTGCTATACACTGACATCACGGCGGCCGTGCGGGTCTCGGGGGCAGTTTCCGCGCAGTTCCCAATCGGTCGGGGGACCCGCCAGGGCTGCCCGCTGTCCCCGTACCTATTTGCGCTTGCTATGGAACCCCTAGCCTCCTGGGTGCGAATTGACGTGCAGCTGCGGGGCTTCAGATGGGATGGGGGACGCACTGATAGGATTGCATTATATGCGGATGACGTCCTCTTCTTCCTTACAGACCTAGATAGATCGGGCCCGCGGGTGTTAGAAATTATGCGCGTCTTCGGAGAGGTGTCGGGTCTGTACCTTAACCCGTGTAAGTTCACCTTGTGGGTGCTGGGCGATGGAGCGTGTGCGGGCCCCTGGGCATCGGCCTTAACGGTGGCGGTTAGAGGCCTGCTGTACCTGGGTGTGTTCTTGTCCAAGTCTGCGTCGATCTCTTGGGAGCGTAATGTGGTACCGGTCTGGGACAAAGTTCAGTCGGACCTTAAAACGTGGGCCCGGATGCCCCTTACTATATTTGGTAGGTCGGCGATCTTCAAGATGGTTGCGCTTCCGCGTCTTCTGTATCAGCTGCAGAATCACCCACATCCGATTGCACCCCAGTGGTTTTGGCAGGTTAACTCGGCGCTAGGACGCTTATTCTGGGCTGGGAGTGCCACCAGGGTGGCGCTGCGTACCTGTTTTCTGTCCTCATACTGTGGTGGTCTTGCGACATCGGTCGTGCTGTCATACTACCAGGCCTCCCACTTGTTGGTCCTAAACGAATGGTGGTACGGTGATAGAGGGGACCCGGCGTACGCCTTGGAGCGCTCGCTGATGGGGGATCACACCTTACATACGATTCTATACTCGGCCAGACTGCGGCGGCGGCTGCCCCGTGCCACACAGGTGGTGTTTATGATATTGCGACAAGCGCTGCGCCGCATGGGTTGGTGGGGCAGACTGACGGCTGAGACTCCCCTGTGGAATAATGGGCAACTCCCCGCATTAGCCTCGCTGTCGGGGTTTGGCGGATGGGATTCAATTGGGATCGCGACGCTAGGAAATGTCGTGTCCGGCACGGCCCTTAAATCGTTTCAAGAGCTCAGGGTTGAGTTTCATATGCCCAACACCCAATTTTTTAAATACCTCCAGCTCCGCCACGCGCTTGGACCCAGTTTGGGGGGCTTGGAGTCGCTGCCAGAGTTCAGTCCTCTGGAAGCTAAGGTCTTCATGGGAGACCTTGGCGATAAGAAAGTGTCCTGTATTTATCAAACCCTTGTCACTCATTGCTCCTCCTCCCTCCTTAAATTGAAGGAAGCCTGGGAGCGGGATATTGGCCCACTTGATGAGGATGATTGGAGAGAGGCTCTGGAGTCCCCGCGAGGGACTGCTATCGCGGTGCGCCTGCGACTGATTCAATTCAAATATCTACATAGGGCCTACTATACGCGAGAGCGGTTGTGGAAGGCGGGCTTGATTGGGTCCCCGGAGTGTCTGTGATGTGGTGCTGAAATGGGTACGCTGTTGCATACTGTGTGGTCCTGCACTGGTCTGACCCGGTTCTGGAGGGGTGTCTATCGGAGGTACTGGGATGGGATCTTCCCCAGACCCATCGTCTGGCCCTTCTCCACATACTGGAGGGTGTTGGAGGAAACATCTACAAGCGTCATCTGTTGTTGCTGGGCCTTATCGTTGCCAAGCGAGACTTGGCGCGGGAGTGGAAGAGTGATCGGGCCCCCCCGTTGAGTGCTTGGAAGGCAGGGATGGATTATTGTATGGGGTTGGAGCACCCGGTGTTTGAAGCGAGAGGGTGCCCCCGTAAGCATTTCAAGATCTGGAAGAGGTGGGCGGAATATAGGGGTTTGACACTGGATCCCCCTGTGGAGCCGGATGACGAAGTGGTTTCGATGGACGGGCAGCAGGCCTGAGGAGACGCTGGCTCTCTTACTGGATGCGAATGATTACTGGTGATCGGCAATGATTACGTGCACGGGGTTGGGGAGGGATAAGGGGTGGGTAGCAGGATCGTTGGGGGGTTCTGGGTGGTGGAGGGGCGGGGTGGGGTTGTTTCTGATTGGGTTTGCATCGTGCTCCTATATGCTTGATACTGTGGCAGGGCTTTCCTGACGGTGGAGGACTGCATTTATACTTTACCTGATCAATAAAATTCAAATTTTGTTGGGGGGGGGGGGGGGGGGGGGGGGGGGGGAACCAAAAAAAAAAGCGGATCAGAATATCCTGCCGTACAGATGCATCGTTATGTTCTCCATCAGTTCTGGCACGTTACCACCTACCGCCGCCCGGCCTTCGGGATGCGGGCTAATGGGCTGTGTGAAGTTCACCTGTAGACCTGCAGAGTATAGGTATTACTGATGGAACTGTCGGCACAACTGTTTATATGCTATATGAATCTGCAACAAAAATAAAGTAAAAAAAAAAATGCATACCATAATGGATGACATGTGACTCCTACACCTTGTATTCCCCTTTGCCATATGTAACATTTTCTATACACTGTTTTACACATTAATTATTAATTGTCTCTGTATGTGTGTCATGTAAAGTGCTCTGACACCCTACACTGGTATGAGAGGTGCTATAAAACAAATGAAATACATGTGACAGAGTGGCTATGGATAGATGAGAGGTACTGTTGGTAGGGTGATAGTGAGGTAATCATTGAAGTGCCCAACAATGATTGCCTTATCCTGGTGCACAGTAAGGTCACCATTTACTATGCTTTAAATGCTAATACAATTCAATATATCATAACAAATGTGCAGTAAAATGCCTCCATGACTCTGAGTGGTATCATGAGATCCAGGGTACGGCGATGGGCTCCAGGTTTGCCCCTGCCTATGCCGGGCTCTTTATGGGCTGGTATGAGCGGGGGCATGCCTGGGGACGACATGCAGCAGACTGGATAGAACATATCATCTTTTAGGGCAGGTACATCGATGATGTTATTATGCTCTGGGATGGACCTGCCCCAGCACTCCTGGAGTACTATGCCTATTTAAATGACAATCCCTTTAATGTCAGATTTACGATTAATTACAGCAGCAAAGAGATTTACTTCTTGGATGTCAGCTTTTTCAAACATGACAATCGGATTCAGAGCCGTACTCATAGGAAAAGCACTGCATGTAATAGGATATTACATTTCCAGAGCGCTCATCCACAACACGTGGTTAACAATATCCCCTATGGGGAAATTATCCGGATGAGACGGAATTGTAGCATGAATGACACTTTTCTTCAGAATATCAGAGATACTGAAGACCGTTTCCTAGCCAGAGGGTACCCAGATAAGATACTTAACAAAGCACAAAAGAGAGTTATGAAAGTCCCCAGAGCCAACACGCTAACCTCCAATGTGGGAAGAAGGCCTAAACAAGCACCGATCTCATTTAATATCATGTATAAAAATGACAGTAACTGGGTGTACAATGTCCTGCGAAAAAATTGGCATCTGTTAACAGAGATACCAAGCCTGAAAAGAACCTGGTCTGTAAGACCTAAGGTGACATATAGGAGAGGACAGAACCTACGCAACATACTGTGTCCCAGTTATATTACCACACCAAAATCTCAAACGTGGCTAACTTCATCGGCTAAGGTTTTTTTTTTACATGCAATGAATGGAGTGTATGCAAATTTTAGTAGAAATAAAACAAAAACATTTTGCTATAACACGAAACGGAGGTTCACCATTAACCATTTGATTAACTGCAAATCAAAGTATGTACATATATACTTGGCTGCCCCTGTGATAAAATCTATGTGGGAAGCACGAAGAGGCCATTGACCATAAGAATTCAGGAGCACTTAAGTGCACTCGGCAATGGGGACCTCAGATATCCTCTGACCTATCACATGGAGAAAATGATGAGATTTGGTTCATGGGGATTGACCACATCCCAGCTCACCCAAGGGGGGGCAATAGGGAACTGGCCCTAAGGAAGAATGAGGGTGGGTGGATCAGTAGACTAAGGTGGGTAGAATTGGGACATAATAGTGACAATGAGATGCATTATTCCCCGTAGGAACAATACAACTGTTTCATTTAGATTTGCTTGGAAACTGCTGGGATACTTGTTGTTGATATATGCTCCCTTTTCTGACACTCCTATTGGTGATCAAGACAATGTTTTGAGAAAGGACTATGATTGTGAAATACCTATCAGTGAACACTCCTATTGGTAAACATGACATTTGCTAAATAATTTCTTGAAAAATGACTATGATTATGAAATACTTATCAATGAATGTGACGATCCATAATTTGCAATTTTGATAAATGGGTATGTTTGTGAACATCGTAAGCCCTTTCAGGGGGAACATAATGAAAGATGGGTCATTTTTGTCACATGTTCTTTCTTATCCTTCTTGCTTTTCAAAACCCCTCTATATCTATACGTTTAATTTGATGTGTATACTTTTGAATTTCCTTACTGTCTATTCTTATCTGTTTACTACCTATATTGATTTTTTCTTTATTTGTTTTGACCCCTTGGTGTTATTATTCATTGGCCAGTTTGGCTTTATTTTGTGTGAATTAGCCTGGATTGGGTTTATATTTTGATTAGTACGTGTTAAATATGATCGTTTGTAGTGACAAGAATGGTATAAATCTGACATCCATGAAACAATATTATGGATAAACTTGGATATTTCCATAAGAGTTAGCACTGTATGTACTCTTGAATAACATCGTGCTATAACACTAGCCTAAGATGGACGCCGAAAATGAAAGTACATTCTCATATGGACCTTCTTATAAGTTGTTCTGGACTGGCATTGCTGGAAGTAGGTAACAAAAAACCCTGTTCCGCCCAGCATTTGCCAACTATGTTGGAGGCAAATTCTTTTTTGCTCTGTCTTCTGTTCTTTCTCGTCATTTGGGAAAGTTATGAATATAATTTTGTTGTTACACTGATCGTTGTTATGGTTGCTCAGTGTCACTTTTTTATGTGACTAAAACTTAGAACAATTCAAATTGCTGGCCAATCTTAAAACTAGCCAATGAGATAATCTACAGGGGTTAACACGCTAAAAAAAGGCTTGTTAATTGGGAAAGGACACCGTTCTAAGATGGCCGCCGTCTATATGCGGTATAACATTTCTTGAGACGAGGCGGCAACTCACAGGTGTGCCCGACACGCGAGTATTTAAATCGAGGCTTGGATACAGACAGTTCTATTTCCTGCTTCCGGCATTCGGCGGAGACTCTTCGTGATTCTGTGAAGCCCCTGATGGCACCTTCCTGACAGCCTAATATCGGTAAGCTGGGTGGGGGGAACTTCTTGATTGAGAATGAGGATTGGGGGGCTTGTATAGAGGCCTTAAACTGTCTTATGTTGAGCAAGCTCATGGGATATAATCTCTTGCATAACTGCCTGATGGCATCTATTGCCAGTCTAATATCGGTAAGCTGGGCGGGGGGAACCACCTTGCTTGAGATTAAGCATGGGCGGAAAATCCGTTACGCTCGCGGATTTTGCGGATTTTCGTTAAATTTGCAATCCGCGAACACTCGCGAATTTACCGAAAATCCGCAAATTCGCACGCAGTGGATTTTTTTTTTCTTGGTGATACAATTTTGCGGCGTTTACTTACAGTCATTCAGCGTTTGCCGAATTGTTTTTCTTGATATTTTGCGAGTGCTGCGCCATTTTGGATCTTGCTGCGGGATCCCGCGGGAATTTGGCGAGCGCGATTACGTCATCGCGGCTTGCCAACTTGCACAGCGAGAGTTTGTCAACGCGAGTACGCCGTGATCACGTATCGCGGTGCTTCGCAATAGCGAGCTTGTAGATGCGGCGAGCAGCAACAATCTCGCACTCGCGAAAATACTAAATTTGCAATTCTGCACAAGAAATCCACCAGCAAGCAGCATAAACCTTCTGGAAATGATGATTTTTATCTGAATAACTCCTCAGGTTGACATTTGCCTGCACTTTTTTGCGAGGAGTCCATTTTGGGGAGGGGGGGGGGGGAGAAAGGAAGTGCCCCACAGTCTTCAACTTCCTGTTCCTGTCCAGCAGGCTCCTCCCAGTGCTTTGTCCATCTCCTGGTCACTTTTCATTTGGATCTGGAGCTGGAAGGATTACTTTTTGTGGATGCTGCTGGATATTTGGATTTGAGGCCTTTTTGACTTTCTTTGGATCACTTTTGGATTAGAAATTTCACAAGTAAGTTTGTTTGGGGCATTACAGTTGCTGCAACTACAATTTTGGAATTTTCGATTTTTGGGCTGTTTTGGGGCCTTTTGCCCAGGGGTACTCAGTGGTGGGTGCACTGAGTCTTTCTGTGGGGTGTTTTGAATTTAAACATCATAAAGGGGCTGGATGGCTTGGATTGTGCTGATTTTTCTGTGATTTTCGTTTTTTTGGCCTGTTGTGGCCTTTTCACCAGGGGTAGTGAGTGTTGCATGGGCCTAGTCTTTCTGTGGGTTTTCTTGAATTTAAACATCACGGAGGGGCTGGATGGCTTGGGATTGTGCTGATTTTTCTGTGATTTCCGTTTTTTTGGCCTGTTGTAGCCTTTTCACCAGGGGTAGTGAGTGTTGCATGGGCCTAGTCTTTCTGTGGGTTTTCTTGAATTTAAACATCATGGAGGGGCTGGCTGGCTTGGGATTGTGCTGATTTTTCTGTGTTTTTCGATTTTTTGGGGTGTTCATGGGGACAGGCCATGTGGGTGGGGGCCATTTTGAGTGCTGCTACAGGCCCTGGCCATGTGCTGGGAGGGAGGGGGCCATTTTGAATGCAGGCAGTGTTCTCAGGCCTGCACCCATTTTGCCTAGCTTTCATCCATTATGCCCAGGGGTAGTGAGTGGTGCATGGGCCAAGTCTTTCTGTGGGTTGTCTTGAATTAAAACATCAAGGAGGGGCTGGATGGCTTGGGATTGTGCTGATTTTTCTGTGATTTTCGTTTTTTTGGCCTGTTGTGGCCTTTTCACCAAGGGTAGTGAGTGGTGCATGGTCCTAGTCTTTCTGTGGGTTGTCTTGAATTTAAACATCATGGAGGGGCTGGATGGCTTGGGATTGTGCTGAATTTTCTGTGTTTTTCGATTTTTTGGGGTGTTCATGGGGACAGGCCATATGGTTGGGGGCCATTTTGAGTGCTGCTACAGGCCCTGGCCATGTGCTGGGAGGGAGGGGGCCATTTTGAATGCAGGCAGTGTTCTCAGGCCTGCACCCATTTTGCCTAGCTTTCATCCATTATGCACAGGGGTAGTGAGTGGTGCATGGGCCTAGTCTTTCTGTGGGTTGTCTTGAATTTAAACATCATGGAGGGGCTGGATGGCTTGGGATTGTGCTGATTTTTCTGTGATTTTCGTTTTTTTGGCCTGTTGTGGACAGGCCATGTGGTTGGGGGCCATTTTGAGGGCTGCTACAGGCCCTGGCCATGTGCTGGGAGGGAGGGGACCATTTTGAATGCAGGCAGTGTTCTCAGGCCTGCACCCATTTTGCCTAGCTTTCATCCATTATGCCCAGGGGTAGTGAGTGGTGCATGGGCCTAGTCTTTCTGTGGGTTGTCTTGAATTTAAACATCATGGAGGGGCTGGATGGCTTGGGATTGTGCTGATTTTTCTGTGATTTTCGTTTTTTTGGCCTGTTGTGGCCTTTTCACCAGGGGTAGTGAGTGGTGCATGGGCCTAGTCTTTCTGTGGGTTGTCTTGAATTTAAACATCACGGAGGGGCTGGATGGCTTGGGATTGTGCTGATTTTTCTGTGATTTTCGTTTTTTTTGGCCTGTTGTGGACAGGCCATGTGGTTGGGGGCCATTTTGAGGGCTGCTACAGGCCCTGGCCATGTGCTGGGAGGGAGGGGACCATTTTGAATGCAGGCAGTGTTCTCAGGCCTGCACCCATTTTGCCTAGCTTTCATCCATTATGCCCAGGGGTGGTGAGTGGTGCATGGGCCTAGTCTTTCTGTGGGTTGTCTTGAATTTAAACATCATGGAGGGGCTGGATGGCTTGGGATTGTGCTGATTTTTCTGTGATTTTCGTTTTTTTGGCCTGTTGTAGCCTTTTCACCAGGGGTAGTGAGTGGTGCATGGGCCTAGTCTTTCTGTGGGTTGTCTTGAATTTAAACATCATGGAGGGGCTGGATGGCTTGGGATTGTGCTGATTTTTCTGTGATTTTCGTTTTTTTGGCCTGTTGTGGACAGGCCATGTGGTTGGGGGCCATTTTGAGTGCTGCTACAGGCCCTGGCCATGTTCTGGGAGGGAGGGGGCCATTTTGAATGCAGGCAGTGTTCTCAGGCCTGCACCCATTTTGCCTAGCTTTCATCCATTATGCCCAGGGGTAGTGAGTGGTGCATGGGCCTAGTCTTTTTGTGGGTTGTCTTGAATTTAAACATCATGGAGGGGCTGGATGGCTTGGGATTGTGCTGATTTTTCTGTGATTTTCGTTTTTTTTGGCCTGTTGTGGACAGGCCATGTGGTTGGGGGCCATTTTGTGTGCTGCTACAGGCCCTGGCCATGTGCTGGGAGGGAGGGGGCCATTTTGAATGCAGGCAGTGTTCTCAGGCCTGCACCCATTTTGCCTAGCTTTCATCCATTATGCCCAGGGGTAGTGAGTGGTGCATGGGCCTAGTCTTTCTGTGGGTTGTCTTGAATTTAAACATCATGGAGGGGCTGGATGGCTTGGGATTGTGCTGATTTTTCTGTGATTTTCGTTTTTTTGGCCTGTTGTGGCCTTTTCACCAGGTGTAGTGAGTGTTGCATGGGCCTAGTCTTTCTGTGGGTTTTCTTGAATTTAAACATCACGGAGGGGCTGGATGGCTTGGGATTGTGCTGATTTTTCAGTGATTTCCGTTTTTTTGGCCTGTTGTGGCCTTTTCACCAGGGGTAGTGAGTGTTGCATGGGCCTAGTCTTTCTGTGGGTTTTCTTGAATTTAAACATCATGGAGGGGCTGGATGGCTTGGGATTGTGCTGATTTTTCTGTGTTTTTCGATTTTTTGGGGTGTTCATGGGGACAGGCCATGTGGGTGGGGGCCATTTTGAGTGCTGCTACAGGCCCTGGCCATATGCTGGGAGGGAGGGAGCCATTTTGAATGCAGGCAGTGTTCTCAGGCCTGCACCCATTTTGCCTAGCTTTCATCCATTGTTATGTTATGTTATGTTATGTTAATTGTTTATTTCTATAGCGCACGGCTACTCAAAAAGAGTGTCCCGGCGCTTTATTGGAGAAAGAGACAAAACTGCAACATACAAACATAACACCAGATAAAAAACTAACAGAAGAGTGGGCCAGAGATTCACGGAAGACCGGCTACTGAGTGAACAGCCAAGTTTTAAGGCCTTTCCTAAAAGCCAGTAGGCTGGTGGCTCCCCGCAGGGCCAGTGGTAAAGAGTTCCACAGCTGAGATGCCAGCAGTCCAAAAGAGCGGCCTCCGAGGCGCGCTTTCTTTACCCGGGGGACAACAGCAAGGTGCAGGGCTTCCGACCTCAGAGACCTGGTCGGATGATAAAAGACCAGTCTCTTTTGGAGGTACTTGGCTCCCTCCTTGTGAAGAGCTTTGTAGGCCAAGGTCAGCGCCTTAAAGGCGATCCTCTTGCGGATAGGAAGCCAATGTAAAGTTGCCAGCAAGCCCGAGGCCCTGGAGCGCCTACTAAGGCCAAAGATTGCCCTGGCAGCGGCGTTCTGTACCACTTGAAGCCGCTGCAGCAAGTACTCTGGAAGGCCCAGGTAAAGAACGTTGGAATAATCCAACCTGGACCCAATCAGAGCCTGAACTGTCAGCGTCCTATGTTCCACGGATAACAGAGGAAGGAACCTCTGCAGCATCCTGAGGATGCCAAAGCAAATGCCCGACACCCCCAGGATCTGGGATTTCAAAGTAAGCCTGTTATCCATCTTCACCCCCAGATTCTTAGCAACCTGAGAGGAGCAGGACGGAGGGAACATATCCAGTGGCCACCAGGTCTGCCAATCTGGCTCTGTGTCGCACCCAAAGAAGAGTACTTCGGACTTGTCGGAATTGCACTTAAGGCTGTTTAGATGGAACCAGTGAAAAACAGCCCCAAGGCAATCCCGAATACTCTCCCCATCAAAGTCGCCTCCTCTCTTACAAGAGAAGAGGAGCTGGGTGTCGTCCGCGTAGGATACGATCTGGGCACCATGCGACTCCACCAACGCCGCCAATGGGGTCATAATGATGTTAAAGAGGGTCGGGCTCAAAATAGAGCCCTGAGGGACCCCGACTCCCAGAGGCGGCATCACGGCGGAATCAGGCGGGGCCCAGATCGATTGCCGGCGGCCGGCTAGGAAAGAAGAAAACCAGTCGAACACCGTCCCCCGTAAGCCTATCTCGAAAAGTCTAGCGAGAAGACCATCATGGGGAACGGTGTCGAACGCCGCCGACAGGTCTAACATCACCAGCATGACGTTGCCCCCAGAGTCCAGAACCCCTTTAATGGTTTCCGAGACCTCCAGGAGCGCTGTCTCAGTACTGAGATGGGGACGAAAGCCCGATTGGGTGGCGTGCAGGATCTCATTAGATTCAAGAAAGTTGGAGAGCACGCCTTGGACGTGCTTTTCCAGAATCTTCGTGAGGGCCGGCAGCAGAGAGATGGGCCTATAATTAACCGGGGCCTTCGGATCTAGACCAGGTTTTTTGAGCAAGGGAATCACCATCGCCTGCTTCCAGGTTTGCGGGACCACACCGAGCCTCAGCGAAAGATTTAAGAGCGGATTAGCCAACGGGTTGATCACCTCCGCGACTTTCGCTAGAAATTTAGCAGGGCATGGGTCAAGGGGAGAACCCGATTTTAAATTGCCCATAAGAGCCAGGGAGTCCGGAGCAGAGATTGGAGGAAACACACTCAACGTCGCCCCTGGCCCGGCCTGTGGCAGTGTGGTGATGTCAGGTTCAGTCTGGCCCGAAAACACTGGTACCAGGAATGACTCCTGAATGCGTTGGATCTTGCTCGTGAAGAAGTCAGCAAGGTCCGTGGCCCAGGTACCAGATGGTTTTTGGTCCGAGGTGTTAGACCAAGGTGAGGTGAATTCTCTCACAATGGAGAAAATCTCCTTGCAGGAGTTGGAAGCAGCATCAATTCTCCTGGCTAGATAAGCTTTTTTCTCCAGGCGGATGTCCCGGTGATAAGCCTCAACCACCGATTTGTATGTCAACTTGGCAACAGTGTCATATTGTGCCCGCCAGGCTCTTTCGGCTACCTTGCACTGCTGCCGCGTAGCCGACAGTGCAGCGGTAAACCAAGGCGCAGAGACCCGTTTCGGTGTCGGGCGAGATGTTACTTCCGGGGCAAGATCGTTCAGCCTGTCCAATAACCAGTCTTGCATGGTCTGCAGATCCCTGTCTAGATCACCTGAAAGAAGGCAGGGGTGGGCCTCAGCTGCCTGAGCCAGCATCTCCGGGGTTACTCGATGGAAAGCCCTATGGACACGACCCTGTTGATGTGCCGGGATAGGCACTGATTTAACTATGCCCTTGATCACAAATTTGGCAAGAAAGTGGTCAGACCATAGGACAGGAGTGATCTCTATACCCTCGAGAGGGACAGACGAGAAGACCTGGTCAAGGGTATGCCCCTTCTCATGCGTAGGCTCCTGAAAGTAGGGGATGAGCCCCAGCGGGGTCAGCGCCTCCGAGAGTTTGGCGGCAGCCGGGTCGGATGAATCATCCATCCGGAAGTTGAAATCGCCAGCCACGATGGAGTGTTCAGCTTTCAGGGCCAACTCCACCAGCACCATGCCAGATCTTCAAAGAAGGTGCCGGGAGTACCAGGTGGCCTATATACGAGCAGTCCCTTGAAGGATTGGTGGGGCGAAAGAGTGATAGAGAAGGCTAGGGTCTCCGAGCCTCGGATGTCAATAGCTGGCAGGATCTCACAGGGGGTTCCTTTCCGGACCACTAGCGCTACTCCACCTCCCCTTCCCTTGGCTCTATCCTTTCTGAAGATGTTGTAATCAGGCGGGATTGCCAAAGCGTCATCAGGGTTAGAAGAGTCACCCCACCATGTCTCAGTAAGCATGAGGCATAGTGGTTTATCTATATCGAGAAGCTCATAGATGTCCTGCGCATGTTTGCAAGCTGACCTGGTGTTCAATAGCATGCACCCGAAGCCCATACTAGAGATGTTGTTGCTCGGCCGTAAAAAGAGCGAGCGAGTCGGGCGCCTGCCACAACCCGGGCAACGGGATTTCCCATGGTAACGACCAGGGAAAACAGTGCGACAGCCAGAGCCATGAGGAT
Source organism: Lissotriton vulgaris (assembly GCF_964263255.1). Lineage (NCBI taxonomy): Eukaryota > Metazoa > Chordata > Amphibia > Caudata > Salamandridae > Lissotriton > Lissotriton vulgaris. The sequence goes on along the minus strand of NC_141694.1, from coordinate 540,001,904 downwards.
AGAAAGAGCGGAGTTCGCTAGGGGAATAGCGCAAGACGGGGGTCCCAGGTGGACACATCCCTGTAGAAAGAATCCCACCCGCCGCTCCGCCCGCCTCCGGGACGCTGACGGGCGCAGACGGGCAGGACTCTGGCTTGACTCCGGCGAGAGTCCGGCGCTCCCGCTGCGCGTCACCGCTGCGCGCAGGAGGCGAGCTTTAAGTAGGGCTCACCTGTGTTGCAAATGAGCGCTAGAGCGCTCACACAAGTGGCACACTCGCTCCACACCACCCCCAAGATGGCGCCCGGCGCCAAACACGAAGGCTAAGAAGAAAAATGAAATAGATCCGCGAAAAGCGTGGTGGGGGGCCCAATTTAGGGTGCAAGTGAGAGGGCACACAGAGATCGTTCTAAAAACAAAGTAAATGCAATTTACAAAACAAAATGCAAAAGCGATATTTTAAAAAGTTACAGCAGCGCTGAGAATGACAATTTCAGCAGAATAGCGCGCGTGCGTGCTACTACCTTTCTCCAGGTCGAGCTACTGCCTAGCTCGCCTTAAGTAGGGCTCACCTGTGTTGCAAATGAGCGCTAGAGCGCTCACACAAGTGGCACACTCGCTCCACACCACCCCCAAGATGGCGCCCGGCGCCAAACACGAAGGCTAAGAAGAAAAATGAAATAGATCCGCGAAAAGCGCGGTGGGGGGCCCAATTTAGGGTGCAAGTGAGAGGGCACACAGAGATCGTTCTAAAAACAAAGTAACTGCAATTTACAAAACAAAATGCAAAAGCGATATTTTAAAAAGTTACAGCAGCGCTGAGAATGACAATTTCAGCAGAATAGCGCGCGTGCGTGCTACTACCTTTCTCCAGGCCGAGCTACTGCCTAGCTCGCCTTAAGTAGGGCTCACCTGTGTTGCAAATGAGCGCTAGAGCGCTCACACAAGTGGCACACTCGCTCCACACCACCCCCAAGATGGCGCCCGGCGCCAAACACGAAGGCTAAGAAGAAAAATGAAATAGATCCGCGAAAAGCGCGGTGGGGGGCCCAATTTAGGGTGCAAGTGAGAGGGCACACAGAGATCGTTCTAAAAACAAAGTAAATGCAATTTACAAAACAAAATGCAAAAGCGATATTTTAAAAAGTTACAGCAGCGCTGAGAATGACAATTTCAGCAGAATAGCGCGCGTGCGTGCTACTACCTTACTACCTTTCTCCATTATGCCCAGGGGTAGTGAGTGGTGCATGGGCCTAGTCTTTCTGTGGGTTGTCTTGAATTTAAACATCATGGAGGGGCTGGATGGCTTGGGATTGTGCTGATTTTTCTGTGTTTTTTGATTTTTTGGGGTGTTCATGGGGACAGGCCATGTGGTTAGGGGCCATTTTGAGTGCTGCTACAGGCCCTGGCCATGTGCTGGGAGGGAGGGGGCCATTTTGAATGCAGGCAGTGTTCTCAGGCCTGCACCCATTTTGCCTAGCTTTCATCCATTATGCCCAGGGGTAGTGAGTGGTGCATGGGCCTAGTCTTTCTGTGGGTTGTCTTGAATTTAAACATCATGGAGGGGCTGGATGGCTTGGGATTGTGCTGATTTTTCTGTGATTTTCGTTTTTTTGGCCTGTTGTGGCCTTTTCACCAGGGGTAGTGAGTGGTGCATGGGCCTAGTCTTTCTGTGGGTTGTCTTGAATTTAAACATCATGGAGGGGCTGGATGGCTTGGGATTGTGCTGATTTTTCTGTGATTTTCGTTTTTTTGCCTGTTGTGGACAGGCCATGTGGTTGGGGGCCATTTTGAGTGCTGCTACAGGCCCTGGCCATGTGCTGGGAGGGAGGGGGCCATTTTGAATGCAGGCAGTGTTCTCAGGCCTGCACCCATTTTGCCTAGCTTTCATCCATTATGCCCAGGGGTAGTGAGTGGTGCATGGGCCTAGTCTTTCTGTGGGTTGTCTTGAATTTAAACATCATGGAGGGGCTGGATGGCTTGGGATTGTGCTGATTTTTCTGTGATTTTCGTTTTTTTGGCCTGTTGTAGCCTTTTCACCAGGGGTAGTGAGTGGTGCATAGGCCTAGTCTTTCTGTGGGTTGTCTTGAATTTAAACATCATGGAGGGGCTGGATGGCTTGGGATTGTGCTGCTTTTTCTGTGATTTTGGTTTTTTTGGCCTTTTGTGGACAGGCCATGTGGTTGGGGGCCATTTTGAGTGCTGCTACAGGCCCTGGCCATGTTCTGGGAGGGAGGGGGCCATTTTGAATACAGGCAGTGTTCTCAGGCCTGCACCCATTTTGCCTAGCTTTCATCCATTATGCCCAGGGGTAGTGAGTGGTGCATGGGCCTAGTCTTTCTGTGGGTTGTCTTGAATTTAAACATCATGGAGGGGCTGGATGGCTTGGGATTGTGCTGATTTTTCTGTGATTTTCGTTTTTTTGGCCTGTTGTGGACAGGCCAGGCCATGTGGTTGGGGGCCATTTTAAGTGCTGCTACAGGCCCTGGCCATGTGCTGGGAGGGAGGGGGCCATTTTGAATGCAGGCAGTGTTCTCAGGCCTGCACCCATTTTGCCTAGCTTTCATCCATTATGCCCAGGGGTAGTGAGAGGTGCATGGGCCTAGTCTTTCTGTGGGTTGTCTTGAATTTAAACATCATGGAGGGGCTGGATGGCTTGGGATTGTGCTGATTTTTCTGTGATTTTCGTTTTTTTGGCCTGTTGTGGCCTTTTCACCAGGGGTAGTGAGTGGTGCATGGGCCTAGTCTTTCTGTGGGTTGTCTTGAATTTAAACATCATGGAGGGGCTGGATGGCTTGGGATTGTGCTGATTTTTCTGTGTTTTTTGATTTTTTGGGGTGTTCATGGGGACAGGCCATGTGGTTGGGGGCCATTTTGAGTGCTGCTACAGGCCCTGGCCATATGCTGGGAGGGAGGGGGCCATTTTGAATGCAGGCAGTGTTCTCAGGCCTGCACCCATTTTGCCTAGCTTTCATCCATTATGCCCAGGGGTAGTGAGTGGTGCATGGGCCTAGTCTTTCTGTGGGTTGTCTTGAATTTAAACATCATGGAGGGGCTGGATGGCTTGGGACTGTGCTGATTTTTCTGTGTTTTTCGTTTTTTTGCCTGTTGTGGACAGGCCATGTGGTTGGGGGCCATTTTGAGTGCTGCTACAGGCCCTGGCCATGTGCTGGGAGGGAGGGGGCCATTTTGAATGCAGGCAGTGTTCTCAGGCCTGCACCCATTTTGCCTAGCTTTCATCCATTATGCCCAGGGGTAGTGAGTGGTGCATGGGCCTAGTCTTTCTGTGGGTTGTCTTGAATTTAAACATCATGGAGGGGCTGGAGGGCTTGGGATTGTGCTGATTTTTCTGTGATTTTCGTTTTTTTGGCCTATTGTAGCCTTTTCACCAGGAGTAGTGAGTGGTGCATGGGCCTAGTCTTTCTGTGGGTTGTCTTGAATTTATGTATTAAATCTTTTATTAAGCACAAGCAAGTATCATGCACCTCCAACATGTTGTGTGGGCCTGCTCTACATTGGGGAAGCCGGAGCCTGAGACTCCACCGCTATCCACGACAGGATCAGTGGGCACAATGGTCGTTAACACAGCAAGCCGCCTACAACCCAGTCGGCCCGGCCGCGTCATAAGAGGTGCTACAGAGGTGCGGGCTATGTAATACGAGTGCACTTATAAAGAGACATGGAAAAAACATAGAACTTCAAACAACCCCCCTTACCCTTCCCACCCCTACCCCCCCCTCTCCTTGTCCATTTCCGGGAATAATCGATTGGCTATTGTCTTCCATCAATGGTCAGGTGGTGCTACTCTCGCCGGGCCGGTGCGCTTGTGGGAGCGTGTCTTGGGCGCTGGGAGAGGTGTTTCAGCAAGGCGCAGCAGGCGCAGATAGCGTGGGCAGCTCACCTCTCGGAATTCCCCGGTAAGTAAGGCGAGGAATGGTCGCCAGAGCTCCGCAAATTCTGTTCCCCTCCCTGCCGCTGCCAGTGAAAGTTTCTCCATTCCCAGGATCGCCCAGAGCCGGTGGAGCCACCCCAGCTGCTGCGGCGCCTGGGTCGCTCTCCAATGGGCCACAATGTTTTGGACCGCTGCCCCCAAAGCAAGTGCAATCAGCCGCCCCCTCCAGGACTTTAGGGGATACATGAGATCGTTCGGGAGGCCTAACAGAATGTATGCGGGGAAGCGCGGCAGCTGTGTGTCTAAGTGTGCATCAATGAGATCCAAGATAGGGTCCCAATAGGGGCGAAGCGCCGCGCAGCTCCAGAGTAAGTGTTCCAGCGTACCCAGTTCCCCGCACCCTCTCCAACACCTATCGCTGACTCGGGCATCCCATTGGTGCAGCCTCTCAGGGGTGTGGTACCAGTATGTGGCTACTTTAGTCAGTGTCTCGGTGAGCCCGGTGTGGTGTGCTGAGTGCCTGGCTCTGTGGTACACCCCTTCCCACTCTTTCCTTGTAAGCTGCCGCCCCAGGTCCCTCTCCCACCTAACCTGTCCCGCGTTGTATGTGTGAGCCTGGGTGAGGAGTAACTGTTGATAAAGGTCTGAAATCAGTTTTTTGTCCGAGGTGCGAGTCAGTAACCATTTTTCATAGGGCGTGAGGTGTCGTCGGGCACCGGGCTGGAGCGAGGGGTGGAGCACCCAGTGTCGCACCTGTAGGTACTGTAAGCGTTCCGATTCAGTCACACCGTAATCCGTCTTAACCTGCTGGAACGAGAGGATCCCCTTGAGGTCGAACATGTGGCCCGCCGCCCTACAGGGAGTTGTGCGCCAGTTCGTGAATGTTCTGACGTCCAAGCCGGGCGTGAAGTCAGGGTTTTCGAAGATGGGGGTCATAGGCGAGGGAAAGGTGGTCAGTCCCCTGGCTACGGCCACTTTATCCCACACTCTCAGCGCGGTGCTCGTGATGTCTGAGGCATAGAGATTAGGGGGCCTGTGCTGGCGTGGTAGGAAAGGCACTCCCTGAAGGGTACGACCCGCCACCGCCTGGTCCTGGAAGAGCCAGTGCTTACCGGACTCCAGTTGAAACCACTCCACGAAGGTGCGCAGTTGCGTCGCCTGGAAGTACAGGGCGAGGTCGGGCACCCCGACCCCCCCGTGGGCTGGGGGCAGAGTGGCGAGCGTGTGCTTAAACCGCGGTCGGCGGCCATTCCAGATGAATCGCGACAGCTCCGACTGGGTCTGTTGCAGCCAGCCATCTGGAGGATGCAAGGGGAGCGTCTGGAACAGGTATAAGATTTGCGGTAACAGCGTCATTTTGACGGCGGCGATTCTGCCCAGCCACGATAGTGTAAGCGGCTTCCATCTCCGCAGCTGCTCCCGGAGTTTGTCAGTGAGCGCCGCGTAGTTGACCCGTGCAGTGCCCCGCACAGTAGGGGCTAGGCGGACACCCAGGTACGGGACCGCTGCGTCCGACCACTGTATTCTAAATTCAGACTTAATCTCGGCCACCACGTCCGACCCCAGGGAGATGTTTAGAGCTTCGGACTTCGCTTCATTGATTTTAAAACCCGAGGCCAGGGCAAATGTATGAAGCTCCACGAAGAGAGCACGCAGGGACTGCATCGGGTTTGTAAGGGACAGCAGGACGTCGTCTGCGTAGAGGCTGATTTTGTGCGTGTCAGCTCCGAATTTAATGCCGGAGATGAGCGCATGTTGTCGCACCCTCTGGGCCATCGGCTCCATGTAAAGCGCAAAGAGCAGCGGCGATAGTGGGCAACCTTGGCGCGTGCCTCTGCCAATATCGAATCTTGGGGAAGTATGGCCGTTCACTCTCACGGTGGCGTTGGGCCGGCGATAGCAATTGAAGATGCGGTGGCGGAGCTTCTCCCCAAACCCGAAGTGGCGGAGAACCTGGTCGAGGTAGGGCCAGTGTACCCTATCGAATGCTTTCTCCGCATCGATGGTGAGGAGCATGCAGCCCGGTTTGGTGCGCGAACCAGCCTCACTGAGGTGCAGCACTCTCCTGGTGTTGTCGCTGGTCTGCCGTTGGGGGATAAAGCCCGACTGGTCAGGGTCAATTAGCTGCTGCATGCATGGGGCAATGCGGCCTGCCAGTATGCCGGTGTAGAGCTTTAGGTCCACATTCAGCAGCGAGATGGGCCTGTACGAGCCGCAAACCGTCGGGTCCCGGCCCGGTTTGGGAATTACTGAGATAGACGCCTCCAGCAGGTCCGGGTGAATGGCACCAGGTTTGTCGAAGGTGTTAAACAGGTCGCGCAGGAGGGGGGCTGTCTTGAATTTAAACATCATGGAGGGGCTGGATGGCTTGGGATTGTGCTGCTTTTTCTGTGATTTTGGTTTTTTTGGCCTGTTGTGGACAGGCCATGTGGTTGGGGGCCATTTTGAGTGCTGCTACAGGCCCTGGCCATGTTCTGGGAGGGAGGGGGCCATTTTGAATACAGGCAGTGTTCTCAGGCCTGCACCCATTTTGCCTAGCTTTCCTCCATTATGCCCAGGGGTAGTGAGTGGTGCATGGGCCTAGTCTTTCTGTGGGTTGTCTTGAATTTAAACATCATGGAGGGGCTGGATGGCTTGGGATTGTGCTGATTTTTCTGTGATTTTCGTTTTTTTGGCCTGTTGTGGCCTTTTCACCAGGGGTAGGGAGTGGTGCATAGGCCTAGTCTTTCTGTGGGTTGTCTTGAATTTAAACATCATGGAGGGGCTGGATGGCTTGGGATTGTGCTGATTTTTCTGTGATTTTCGTTTTTTTGGCCTGTTGTGGACAGGCCATGTGGTTGGGGGCCATTTTGAGTGCTGCTACAGGCCCTGGCCATGTGCTGGGAGGGAGGGGGCCATTTTGAATGCAGGCAGTGTTCTCAGGCCTGCACCCATTTTTCCTAGCTTTCATCCATTATGCCCAGGGGTAGTGAGTGGTGCATGGGCCTAGTCTTTCTGTGGGTTGTCTTGAATTTAAACATCATGGAGGGGCTGGATGGCTTGGGATTGTGCTGATTTATCTGTGATTTTCGTTTTTTTGGCCTGTTGTTGCCTTTTCACCAGGGGTAGTGAGTGGTGCATGGGCCTAGTCTTTCTGTGGGTTGTCTTGAATTTAAACATCATGGAGGGACTGGATGGCTTGGGATTGTGCTGATTTTTCTGTGATTTTCATTTTTTGGCCTGTTGTGGACAGGCCATGTGGTTGGGGGCCTTTTTGAGTGCTGCTACAGGCCCTGGCCATGTGCTGGGAGGGAGGGGGCCATTTTGAATGCAGGCAGTGTTCTCAGGCCTGCACCCATTTTGCCTAGCTTTCATCCATTATGCCCAGGGGTAGTGAGTGGTGCATGGGCCTAGTCTTTCTGTGGGTTGTCTTGAATTTAAACATCATGGAGGGGCTGGATGGCTTGGGATTGTGCTGATTTTTCTGTGATTTTCGTTTTTTTGGCCTGTTGTGGCCTTTTCACCAGGGGTAGTGAGTGGTGCATGGGCCTAGTCTTTCTGTGGGTTGTCTTGAATTTAAACATCCTGGAGGGGCTGGATGGCTTGGGATTGTGCTGATTTTTCTGTGATTTTCGTTTTTTTGGCCTGTTGTGGACAGGCCATGTGGTTGGGGGCCATTTTGAGTGCTGCTACAGGCCCTGGCCATGTGCTGGGAGGGAGGGGCCATTTTGAATGCAGGCAGTGTTCTCAGGCCTGCACCCATTTTGCCTAGCTTTCATCCATTATGCCCAGGGGTAGTGAGTGGTGCATGGGCCTAGTCTTTCTGTGGGTTGTCTTGAATTTAAACATCATGGAGGGACTGGATGGCTTGGGATTGTGCTGATTTTTCTGTGATTTTCGTTTTTTTGGCCTGTTGTGGCCTTTTCACCAGGGGTAGTGAGTGGTGCCTGGGCCTAGTCTTTCTGTGGGTTGTCTTGAATTTAAACATCCTGGAGGGGCTGGATGGCTTAGGATTGTGCTGATTTTTCTGTGATTTTCGTTTTTTTGGCCTGTTGTGGACAGGCCATGTGGTTGGGGGCCATTTTGAGTGCTGCTACAGGCCCTGGCCATGTGCTGGGAGGGAGGGGCCATTTTGAATGCAGGCAGTGTTCTCAGGCCTGCACCCATTTTGCCTAGCTTTCATCCATTATGCCCAGGGGTAGTGAGTGGTGCATGGGCCTGGTCTTTCTGTGGGTTGTCTTGAATTTAAACATCATGGAGGGGCTGGATGGCTTGGGATTGTGCAGATTTTTCTGTGATTTTCGTTTTTTTGGGGTGTTCATGGGGACAGGCCATGTGGGTGGGGGCCATTTTGAGTGCTGCTACAGGCCCTGGCCATGTGCTGGGAGGGAGGGGGGGCCATTTTGAATGCAGGCAGTGTTGTTAGGCCTGCAACCATTTTGCCTAGTTTTCAACCTTTATGCCCAGGGGTAGTGAGTGTTGCATGGGCCTAGTCTTTCTGTGGGGTGTCTTGAATTTAAACAACATGGAGGGCATGGGATTGTGCTGATTATTCGTTTTTTTTTTATTTTTTGGGGGTGTATAACTGAACTGATGTTCCTCTGTCTTCCATTGCTTTTAGGTGCACAATACTCAAGAGAACGACCAGTGCCAGGAAGAAGTCCTGCAGCGGTGTGTGTGTGCAGAATAACGTCACGCGGCGTCACGTCTGGCCACAGACAACTCTGCAACTCGTACAACTGCGGCCTGCTGTTCTGACCTGCTCTGAAGAAGATGGCCCCAAAAAGAGGTCCCCGTAGCTCCTCTAGTAAGAAAGTTGCCAGTAAGGAGCAGAAGAAGCGAGTTACCAAGGAGGCTGGTGTGCCGGCCGCCACGTTTTTTGGGAGTAAAAAAAAAAGTACGCCTGCAGCAGCAGCGGGATCTGCTGGGGACGATGCTGGGAGCAGCACCCCCGCTCCATTGGGCTCAGTGCCGCCACCACCACGCCAACTTAAGTCCAAGCCCTTGAGTGCTGCAGAGGCAGTCAGTGTACTTCTTCAATCACCATCGACCAGTGATGTTGGCTCATCGCAAGAAAGTAGCAGCATTGTCCCTGAATCAACACAGGATGTTGTAACTCATCTGACAAGTGCTGAACAACCACAGCCGCAACAACAACCACATGTGCAAGTACAAGCCCAAGTACATGTGGAAGGAGAGGCAGCGCAAGGAGATGCGCAAGCAGAGGTGCATGGAGGGTCACAAGTGCCCACAATAGTTGTTCCTCCCGAAGTAGGGGCACATCAGGAAATCGACAATTAAACCGAGGTATCATTTGAGGAAGCCACTCCTCCTGATGATCATTCATTGTCTTCCACATCCCTAGCAAGGAAAAGATCAAGGGGGGTGTCTACATCTTCTTCAAGCCCACCTCCTTCTGATGATCTGGATGAAGATTGGGAACCATCACGGCCGCCTGAGAGTGAGGCACACCATGATCTGACAAAGGTACTTAAGCGTAAAAGGAAGGTCGTCGAAAAACTCATAGTTATGGAGTGTGATGAGGCTCAACAAGAAGTGGCGGATACTGTTGCAGATGAAGCCTCTCACGACGACGAGCCAGTCATCATAAAGGTCACTGCAGCCCCAGCGGGCATGCAGCAAAGAGACATTTTGACCCTAGCCCGAGAAGCTGCTGAGCGTGATGATGATGTCGACGAGGAGGCAATGGAAACACAACAATCATTGGAGTTAACTAGTACACAAACACCTATCGCTTCCATATTTCTTCCTCGCAAGAAGGGACCTCCATCCACCTCGACCTCAATTAGTGGTGGTGAAAGTGCACAACGTACTAAAGTTCGGCAATCCACATCCTCCACTTCATCTGGCATTAGCAGCAAGACCACCGCCACCAGTATCGCCGCCTCCTCCGGCCCCCACAGACAATTCAAGTCCCCAGCTTGGGACTTCTTTAGTGTTTGCCCAAAAAGGGAAAACTTCGCCATTTGTAGCATTTGTAAGGTTGCAGTTAGTCGTGGTAAGTTTGGTACCAACTATGGTACCGGAGGCCAGAGAGGTCATCTTAAGAGACAGCACCCTGTCCAATGGTTTGCGCACCTACAGGCGATCAAGGAAGCCCTAATTGCACGTAATGAAAACGTTGATTTTTCATCTGATGATGACGAGGAGGAAGAAGACGTGTCAAACACTTCTCTTACACCCAGTACCCCTGTCAGCAGCACACCCCATGTGAGCCACACTAAGAGTGTGGAAGAGAGTGAGACACCAATGCGAAAAAGTTCATCAGCGAGCGTAACTGGGTCGAAGATATCATCATCATCATCATCATTATCCCATAAATGCTTGGTCCAGGGCAACATTAAAAAGATGTTGTTTACAGAAGCGCAATATGAATGCAACCACCCACTGACGCGTCTGTATAACACTAAGCTGGCTAAAATGCTAGCTCTGGACCTTCTCCCTTTTTCTTTTGTAGAAGGGGTTGGTTTTCTAGAATTAGTGGCAGCGCTCTGCCCTAAATGGAAGGTTCCTAGCCGGTTCTATTTTGCCCGAGTTGCGGTTACAGCACTACATGAAGATGTTCTGGAGGTGATTGGGGCAGCTTTGCAGAAGAGTGCTGTTCACACTATACATCTGACAACAGACATGTGGACCAGTGGCGCAGGCGCTGATTACATGTGCATCACTGCACACTGGGTCTCTTTTTCAGGGGTTAAAGCAAAGCTAAACGCAGGTGTTGACCGGGACCAAGTTTTTAAAGCTGCTCGGAAACATGCAACACTAGCCATGTTTGGTTTGGAGAAACGTCACACAGCAGAAAACATTTTGGATGAGTTTAACACAAAGGTCCTTGACTGGCTGTCCCCAAAAAAACGCCAGATTGGTTATGTTTCCACGGAAAATGGCGCCAATGTAGTTAAGGCCATGGAGCTGGGTGACTATTTCAGAGTGCCGTGTTTGGCGCACTGTATAAACCTGGTTGTCAAAAAATTCTTGAGTGATAAAGACAGTGCAGCGTACAGGGTAGTGGACACCTGCCGAAAAATGTGCAAGCATTTCAGCCATTCTTTTAAGGCCCGGAAGCATCTGAGGAGCCTGCTATATGAACGTCGAATGCCAGTGAAAGCACTCATCCAGGAGGTGGCAACACGTTGGAACTCAACCTTCTACATGCTTGAGCGTCTGTATGAGTAGTATACGGTACTCGATCACTATTTCTTAACACAGGGTACAGCTCAGAAGGAGGACCTGACGATGGGTGCGCCGCAATGGGACATAGTTAAAAGCCTGACACGCATGCTTCGTCCTTTTGAGGTCTTCACGCGTGCAGTCAGCAAGGAGGACTGTAATTTGGGAAAAGCTATCCCATTGTTGTACATGCTGGAGCACCAACTGAAGGAGGTGTGTTCTGTGTTTCAAAAAGATGAAAAAAACCAAGACCCTTTTGTTTTGGCGGAGAAATTATTAGAGCGCCTACAAGTTGATGAACGTCTTAAAATGATCCACTCAAACCAGCATTACATTTGTGCTACTATTCTGGATCCACGCTACAAAAAGGCGCTAGCAGGCCGAGCATTCTTTCCTTTTGCTGATAAAGATGTTACAAAGTACAAACAGTGGCTAGCCTCCTCAGCCAAGAGGTTTGAAAGAGAACTGCAGAAAATTGAAGGAAAAGGCAGTACATCAGCATCAGCAGGCCATCCCCAGTCAAAACAATCCACTTCTGCACCTGTGGCTGTGGCACAAGTGACCTCTCAGCCATTAAAGACACCGGCAACCGGATCATCTGCACCACCAGACACAACAGTAACATTGGAGGCTGAAGAGGATTGGCTAGCTCGGCTTGGGTTTGGTTCTCAAAAGGTCACAGCAACAGCTAAGCAAAGTGGAGGAACCTTGGAGGAGGACCTTGAGTCGATGGTGAAGGACTATCTGAATGACTCAACAGAGGTCTATGTTAATGCTGACCCATTGGCGTATTGGCATGGGAAAAAAGAATTGTGGCCACAGCTCTCCAACCTGGCTTTAAATTACTTGTCTTGCCCACTCGCAAGCGTGTCTTCTGAACGTGCTTTCAGTGCTGCTTATCATACCACCAGATTAAAGAGTACCAGAAAGCACGCCGGATGAAGACGAGGTGGACAGCAACATAGATGAGGGAATTTCTTCTCTGTCAGGTGACACTGAGCTCACCCTGCCTGAATTCGCAGAGTATGATGACGAAGCCTTATTCTTATTCGTGGACCGTGACACCGGGCCCTGAAAATGAGACAATGAATCAATAACTTTCTTTTTCGTCCTTATTCACTTTTATTCCTGTGTGTCTGTCTTTCTTTGTTGTGCACAGTTAATATAATTCAAACTTTAATCACCTAATCACAAAAACAAGCCCATCAGCAGAACTGTCTTCACTTGTTTGCTTATTGATTTGAAGGTGCCGCAGTCTGCATTCCTCAGGTTCACAAGTTCAGAAGAACATGCTCCTCTATCCTCCTCCTCCAGACTCCTATTTCCATCAAAGCAGAGGGCTGGTTTACGCCCAATGAAGAAAGACTCAGCACTTGTGGGGTGTTCTACTTCTTTGCGGGTGAGTTGACGGCTTTGGGGCCATTGCTGGGAAGCTCTAATACCGGATAAAAGTGGTTTGGACCAAATCGGAGGCGGAATTTTTTTGTGTTTTTGCTGACTTGCTTGCCTTTGAGGTGCTCTTTGGGTGGGGGTTCTGGCTGTTTGTGGGTGAGTTTTGGGGTCTGGGAGCACTGCTGGGACACTCTAATCTTGATTGCATTTGCTTTTTAGGAAATCCGTGGTGGTAAACTGGAGTTATGGCCTAGCTACACAGCGCGTTTGGACCGAAGGCCGAGAAATATTATAAGTATGAGATTTTGCTTTTGGGCTGTTTGGGGGTGTTGTGCTTTTTGGCGGGTGGGTTGGCGGGTCTTGGGGCATTCCTGGGAAGGTCTAATACCGGATAGAAGTGGTTGGGACAAAATCCACGCTGATTTTATTTTTGCTATTTCTGATATTTTGCTCAATGTAGCGTTTTCGGGGGCCTGTTTGGGGGGCTTCCTGGTGTTTGTGGGTGGGTTTCGGGGTCTGGGAGCACTGCTGGCTATGGATACTTTACTTTGCAAGAGGTTTGAAGCAAATCCATGGTGGCAGAGGGGAGTTAGGTCCTAGCTGCAGAGCGCGCGCGGAGTGATTTGGGAAATTGGCAAAAAAATGACTAAGTCCCCATTTTTGTACTTTTGCTCTTTGGCTGTTTGGGGGTCTTCTACTCGTTTTCTCCTGGGTTGACGGCTCTGGGGCCATTGCTGGGAAGCTCTAATACCGGATAAAAGTGGTTTGGACCAAATCGGAGGCGGAATTTGTTTTGTGTTTTTGCTGACTTGCTTGCCTTTGAGGAGCTCTTTGGGGGGGTTCCGGCTGTTTGTGGGTGAGTTTCGGGGTCTGGGAGCACTGCTGGGACACTCTAATCTGGATTGCATTTGCTTTTCAGGAAATCCGTGGTGGTAAACCGGAGTTCTGGCCTAGCTACACAGCGCGTTTGGACCGAAGTCTGAGAAATATTGAAAGTATGAGATTTTGCTTTTGGGCTGTTTGGGGGTGTTGTGCTTTTTGGCGGGTGGGTTGGCGGGTCTTGGGGCATTCCTGGGAAGGTCTAATACCGGATAGAAGTGGTTGGGACAAAATCCACGCTGATTTTTTTTTTTGCTATTTCTGACATTTTGCTCAATGTAGCGTTTTCGGGGGCCTGTTTGGGGGGCTTCCTGGTGTTTGTGGGTGGGTTTCGGGGTCTGGGAGCACTGCTGGGACACTCTTATCTTGATTGCATTTGCTTTTCATGAAATCTGTGGTGGTAAACTGGAGTTATGGCCTAGCTACACAGCGCGTTTGGACCGAAGGCCGAGAAATATTGTAAGTATGAGATTTTGCTTTTGGGCTGTTTGGGGGTGTTGTGCTTTTTGGCGGGTGGGTTGGCGGGTCTTGGGGCATTCCTGGGAAGGTCTAATACCGGATAGAAGTGGTTGGGACAAAATCCACGCTGATTTTTTTTGTTGCTATTTCTGACATTTTGCTCAATGTAGCGTTTTCAGGGGCCTGTTTGGGGGGCTTCCTGGTGTTTGTGGGTGGGTTTCGGGGTCTGGGAGCACTGCTGGCTATGAATACTTTACTTTGCAAGAGGTTTGAAGCAAATCCATGGTGGCAGAGGGGAGTTAGGGCCTAGCTGCAGAGCGCGCGCGGAGTGATTTGGGAAATTGGCAAGAAAATGACTAAGTCCCCATTTTTGTACTTTTGCTCTTTGGCTGTTTGGGGGTCTTCTACTCATTTTCTCCTGGGTTGACGGCTCTGGGGCCATTGCTGGGAAGCTCTAATACCGGATAAAAGTGGTTTGGACCAAATCGGAGGCGGACTTTTTTTGTGTTTTTGCTGACTTGCTTGCCTTTGAGGAGCTCTTTGGGGGGGTTCCGGCTGTTTGTGGGTGGGTTTCGGGGTCTGGGAGCACTGCTGGGACACTCTAATCGTGATTGCATTTGCTTTTCAGGAAATCCGTGGTGGTAAACTGGAGTTATGACCTAGCTACACAGCGCGTTTGGACCGAAGGCCGGGAAATATTGCAAGTATGAGATTTTGCTTTCGGGCTGTTTGGGGGTGTTGTGCTTTTTGGCGGGTGGGTTGGCGGGTCTTGGGGCATTCCTGGGAAGGTCTAATACCGGATAGAAGTGGTTGGGACAAAATCCACGCTGATTTTTTTTGTTGCTATTTCTGATATTTTGCTCAATGTAGCGTTTTCGGGGGCCTGTTTGGGGGGCTTCCTGGTGTTTGTGGGTGGGTTTCGGGGTCTGGGAGCACTGCTGGCTATGGATACTTTACTTTGCAAGAGGTTTGAAGCAAATCCATGGTGGCAGAGGGGAGTTAGGGCCTAGCTGCAGAGCGCGCGTGGAGTGATTTGGGAAATTGGCAAAAAAATGACTAAGTCCCCATTTTTGTACTTTTGCTCTTTGGCTGTTTGGGGGTCTTCTACTCGTTTTCTCCTGGGTTGACTGCTCTGGGGCCATTCCTGGGAAGCTCTAATACCGCATAAAAGTGGTTTGGACCAAATCAGAGGTGGAATTTTTTTTGTGTTTTTGCTGACTTGCTTGCCTTTGAGGAGCTCTTTGGGGGGTTACGGCTGTTTGTGGGTGAGTTTCGGGGTCTGGGAGCACTGCTGGGACACTCTAATCTTGATTGCATTTGCTTTTCAGGAAATCCGTGGGGGTAAACTGGAGTTATTGCCTAGCTACACAGCGCGTTTGGACCGAAGGCCGAGAAATATTGTAAGTATGAGATTTTGCTTTTGGGCTGTTTAGGGGTGTTGTGCTTTTTGGCGGGTGGGTTGGCGGGTCTTGGGGCATTCCTGGGAAGGTCTAATACCGGATAGAAGTGGTTGGGACAAAATCCATAAGGAAAAGCCTTTTGGCACTTTTTGTAACTCAGGGTTCGTTAGGGTTAGCCCTAGCAGCAGGATTGCATGTGTTTTGGGGTGTTCTAGATTTTTGCAACTGAGTTCTGGGGTCTTAGAGCACTCGTGAGAATGTGTAATTTTGGTTGCAAGTCATTTGAAGAAAATCCATGGTGGGAAAGGGGGGATTTGGCATAGTTAAAGAAAGCCTCTGCCACTATTCTTAACTTATGGCTCGTTAGGGATAGCAGTATTTCTATTGCATGTGTTTGGGTGGGGGGTTTTCGAGTCTTGGAGCGATGCTGGCTATGGATACTTTTGCTTGCTTGCAAGTGGTTTGAATACAATCCACGGTGGGTAAGGGGGTATTTGGGCCTACTTTTACTTTCGAAGTACGTTTTGTCACCAGTTTTCTGCTAGGCCTCGTTTTTTGAGATCTGATTGGGGGGTCTTCTACATTTTTGCAACTGGCTTTAATAAGGGTCTGGGTGAAAGCACTGCTGGGAAGGTCTAATTTTGTTCTAAAACACAGTTTACAGTACACCTAGCTTGAGGGGAAAGATCCACTAAATTAATTCGCCCATACTTATTTATCCATGAAAAGGTGACTCAGATAGAGTACGCACTTTCAAAAATGTTGTACTGTCTATTAGGAAAATCAAAGTGTGACTTTTTGCACTACACAGCGTACATACCTTATATTTATTTATCAGTGCTGTTTTTCGTTCAATAATTACAGGCTGGGTTTCAGTCTGCAATGGGGAAAAAAGGATGGAGTCAGGCTTCACATTAGCGAGCCGCAATTCAGCATCCGCCAGGCAGGCAGTGTACAGGGTGTCTTCTGGTCACCAACATTGATGGACGAAGCGTCAGCTGGAATGGAGGAGTGCCGCTAATAAGAGGAATTGTTTGCTGCATGCAACTTACTTACCAAATTCAACAGGACAACTACAACAATACAGATACAGTATCCATTCTTTTATTCAATGAGTGTGTGTGACTGCATTTCTTGGATCTCTCTCTGCTTCTAAATTGATCCCTACAGCCATTCTATAGGTTTTACTTTGGCTATTTTTTTAACCTAATTTAATGTAGCCCTGTACTGTCGCATTCTGGCATTCACGGTTGTCGAAAGTACTACTTACTTTTCTGTAACAATGCATTCAGTAGTGCATGCACTTCCTTTATGTCACGTAAAAGATTTATGGTTAGCTTTGTACCCAAAAATTTCTTTATGTTCAATGATTGTTTGTCCATGCTGTGCTTTTTTTTTTCTCTCAACAAAACCTACCCAAAAAGAAACCCCCATTCCTATCCATTTTACAAACCCTAACCCTCTTCCCCCGGGTTGTGTGGTTTTGCTTGATGTGTGACTAACTGACATCAATAATTCCACACACTTGCTGGGGAGGATAAGGTCATAGCAACAGGCTGGTGAAGGAATCCGAGGATATATTCTAGACTTACTCAGCTTCAGTACTATTTCTTGTAGTATTAGCCAATGTCAAAGAAATCCTACGCAAGTACAAGTTATACTATAAATACTTTACCATTTGTTAGGCTACATTGTGGCACTGTTGTAGTCTAGTGTACTGTCACCTGCTATATTCTCTATCGTACCGTTGTAATGCTACAGTAAGGACAAACCAGGTTCATTTTCTTTTTTTCCATAGCCATGCAACTGCCACTGTGTCACACCACTAGTACCACCACAAGGAGGAGGAAATTTCAGCCGCCCTGGATTGCAACCTTAATCGCCATTTCCCGTGGAGCCAGCCCTGGGCCTAGCCCTACTTTCAAACAGAAATTACAGGTAAGATAAGCGTTTGGTTGGAGGTAGTATAATGGAGTATTAGGAGAGACAAGAGATTGACGGTAGTACTACTAAAGTCCTAGGACTATTCAGGAAAACAAACTTACTGTTAAACCCCCACCCACCAGACTCAAAAGCAGTAAAAAACAGGTATGGTCAGATAAAGTTTCAAAAAGTATATTTTTATAGCCCTAACAAAATAATCTCCCACAAGACCCTCCCTAACCCCAACGATTGTCCTTCAAAAGTCCCCAAAAACCCAACTCCCAATTCCCACCCCCCAAAAGTCTCTAAAAAAGGGGCAAGGGACACTATGGCAGGGTGCTGTTGACTTTAGCAGCCAGGGCATCATGCTCCTTGCGGAGGGTGGCATGTTCGAAGCGGAGGCCCTCCACCAAGTTCTTATAGTTCATGACCTCCTGCTCCAGGTAGGATAGTGAGGGATAAGCGGCGCCGGCGTGCCTTGCAAATCCTGTGGGGGGCAGCTGCTGTCCTTGCTGCTCGGCGGTGGCGTTTGGCTTTGGTAGCCCGGCTCCGTACCGCTGGAGCACTGCGCTGGCTGGCAGCCCGCACGGAGGAGGATGCAGCTGTCCCAGTGGACGTTGTTGTATTACCAGACTGTGTCTCCTCCTCCTCCAGGGCCACCAGCCGCCGATATTTAGCGACAGTGGCATCCAGCCTCCGTTGCCGGGCCATTCGAGCCAGCTCCTTCCTCCTTGATGGTCTCTTGGATTTGGAAGGAGCAACTACATGAAGAAAGAAAGACATCGTCTGTAACCAATGCTCCTTAAGATTAACACAAAATGATTGAGCAGAAAGTTGTCACAGTACAAGTAGCAAATTGAAAGCACAGTACATAACTATTGAGGACAGTATCTAGGTAACCTCCGACTTCTTCATCCTTGCTCTAACATTAGTGGGAGTTTAAGGAACAAATTCTACGAGCACTATGGACTTCCATTACAGTCGACTATGACAGTACACCAGTCTTATTCTTCTTCTTCTCTCTTGTTTAGGAAAATTGGTACGTTATCTTATGCAAGCCGGCATAATGCCAGCGCAGTGAACTTGCACCCGAGAAAAACAGGCGCACACCATGGTGAGTGAGACAGACTTGCGTTACTGTACCGGTCCAGTACATGCAGGTGGTGAAGCTCTTACTTTTCTATTACGGGTGGCACTGAGAATACTCTGTTAAAAGGGCTACTGCTTAATTAATTTAGCTTTCACCCTACAGTGCAAATGAGTATTAGAAAAGGAAAATGAAGAAGCTAAATAATCTGATTATCTATCACTTCACATGGGATGTATTTGATGACATATGGGATGACTTTAGGTGCTTTGCTTATTATTGAGTGTACAGTGATACACCCACACATGAATGACGTACTACTACTAAACTAAAGTTATTAAGAGAGGTAGGGAGTGTCCACAGTAATAACCGGATATATGCTGTGCTTGCAGTTGCAATACAAACTACTGCTACTATTCATGGTAGTATTTGGACAAAATTACAACTTCTTTTCCTTGCCTTTCCTACATTGGAACGGACGTGCGGGTGCGGTGTTACATGCTCTTCAAAGTAACACTTAGTTCATCCAGTGACCGTCTACTCTCTCTAGATACACATATGCTATCTAAGAGTCAGATAGTACCATGAATGATCCAGGCATCCATCCTTTCAAAGTATATGCACACATACAGTTTCTGTTTCACCCACCCAGGCTGTTCTCCTTCCACCCATCCTTGCTTCATCATTCACCCAGCCATGCAGCATACCATATTCTTTCCTTCCAGCCACCTCGGGGACCAAGCAAACACATATTCTTCTTTGCCAGTCATCATTACATTTCTCGTCCTTCCACACTTACACCCTTCTTTCGCTTTTCGTTCATCCCATCCATCAAGTTCATCTCAGATCTGATTTGGATTCTTCTCGCCAAAAACTTCACAGCTAAGTCGAAGTACATTTAGAGGAGGCTACTACCTGGTTTATTTATAATACACCCGTGCAGAAAGCACACTCTGCAGTCTTCAATCTCAATAAGTAAGGAATATATAGCTTACCTCTGCCCGCCACCACCGTGTCATCCCCCACAGAATTGTCCGGCACTTCCACCGCCTCCTCCCCAGAGTTGTCCTCGTCCAATGCCTCCGTCACCTCCGCGCTGGCCCCGCCTCCAGATGTTCCACCTACAAAGTACATTTAATAATGTTAGAATACACCACTCACTACTATATAATATTTGGTCTAGGAGGAAGAAAGAAATGTGAAAAAAACAGTATACAATGTAATAATTTGTGACTGTCTACTCTAAAGTAAAAATGTCCCCTTTTCCAGGGAAGGCTGTTGTCTTGCTGCACTTTTTGGCACAACTGATGAATGCTTGCTTTTTATTTTTAACACGCACCACTTTTTCTCCTAACAGACAGAAGCTTGACTTCTAAGAACACGAGCAGGATCAAGTTCAAACCAGGTGAGAGCTCGGCTCGACCACAAGAAATGTGTCCAATTAATCGTCAGCACTAAGCACTTTTCCATTTTCAGTTAAACGTTTACTTTTATGACAAACGTGATTTTAATAAATGTGTTTACTTTTAATAAAGCTTTTAAACTTAAATAGATTCCGTGGTTTTTGGTCCTCCAGACTAGAGTGGATGAGCTAAAGGTTTTGCAATTTTTGCAAGCATGAGTCCGTGCCTCTGACATCATTGGGGAATAATCATAATCATCGGTGACCTTGGGAGCTAAATGACTCTGCCACACTATCTAGTCAGTAAGGAGATTGGGGGTTCAACTACAAAGTCTGTTATCACTGAGGTATGTGGAAAGTCTAACAGCACCTATTATAATTGATAAGCTAAGCAATGCATTATTTAGTGTCCATAGTTCTGTTTGTGCAGATTTGTCCCTGCAACAGTAGTAGAATGGATTGTCCTCCTATCCAAACCAAAAGTAAAGTAGTATCTTATTCTTTCTTGGTGGTCATTCACCTGTTTATTGTTGGCAATTGTCAAAGCATAAACATTTAGAAGACTTGAAAAGACATTATGGACAATCCCAGAGGACTGCACTCTGTGCATAGAGCTATTGCTGACTAGAATGGGAGTCCAATGGAATTGCCAAATGTGCAATCTTAGTTAGCTACACAGACAGACTAATAAGAATAATCTAGTAATACCACACGGAGTCATAGTCGAGGCAGGATAAGAATTTAGATCCAGTCTATAAGAATATCAAAGACGATTTAGAAAAAATCGAATGAGGAACGCGGGGAAAAAATAAGTACTCTATATTAAAATTAAAACTTACTGGGGCCAGCAAAGGAGCCCTCGCCTGCCCGATCCTGGCCTGCCTCCTCAACAGCACCCTCCTCCTCCTCCTCCTGTGTCCTCCTCTTGCCCCTGGGGGAAGCTGATGTACAACATGAAAGAAAGAAAAACAGAAAACATGGATGATATTTGTCAACCAAATCAAACATTTCAAAAGAACTAACAAAATATTGTGGCGAAATAGCAAATAGACGACTATTCAACGGGATATATTATTGACCAATCTCATGTGGTCTACTACGTTATTAGTATTGCTTAATTTGCGGACCGTCGAATTGTAAACTTCTTATGTAACTCACTACACAAAGTACTAGAAAGGTTTGCCTAGGATTGGCAGGCAGCAGTCCGCAGCGCGCGAAGTGACAGCCAAAGTCCACCGTGATTGCAGATCAGCGACAACACTAAAGTTTCCTACTACATTAACCAGTCATTAAAATACTCAAACTATCAATCCACCACCACTATCACCATGTGTACAAAGGAAGGACTGGACTTGAGTCTGTAGGGGCTGATTTAGAAGCCCCTTGCGGCTCTTTTGCTCCATTGTTGCGTGACTTTTGTGACGCAGCGGCAGCACAAAAGAGGCGCAATGGTGCGGCGTATATTAACAACGTGACGCATATGGGAGATGCATCACGTTGTAAAGCCCTACGCCATCAGGGGGCGTTCCGGCGCAAGGGAGGGCGTTCCTGCGCAGGAACGCATCCTAAAAGTGGCTGAGGGAAATCTACAAGATTTCAATCACTCACTTTAACGACAATGATGCGTGACTCAAACCCTGCGCCTGTTTGAAGCAGACGTACGGCTTGACGCAGCTTTGGGGAGATAGGGCACCCCAGAGCATTGATGAAGCTGCCCCATCGTTGCGACGCAACTCCAGCAATGCGCCGCCATTACGACACAGATGCGTAACGCTTTGGTGACGTTTTGGGCCCATGGTGCGCCGCATTGTAAATACGGCGCACCATGGGTGATAGTGGCGTGGCGCACAATTACTGGCGCATCCCTGCTACTTTGCAGGGATGCGCCGGTAATTAAACATCTGAACCTTAGTGTGTAGCATTACGCAGTTCTTTAAACTACACTCATACATAATTTCACAGGCCAATGAAATGAACACAAAATCGGAAAGAAATAAGCATAGTAGCAACACTACTGAGAAGGAGAGCAGTGCACCTGAAATGCACAGAATATTTTGAAATATAATATACCTACAATGTAATGAGCAGCATTATTGCTCTTGGTAAAAAAAAAAATTGCAATATAATAACACAGCAGGAGAAAACAGAGTAGTAAAGAAATAGCTACTACTACTACTCACCAAGCCCGGGGATCTCGAGGCCAAGCAGGTCGAGCAGATCTCGTTCACGGGTCAGGACATCCGTCCAGCGGTGGGTGGCCTGGTTGTAGGTGCGCCGGACCCGAGAGTGGTGGTACATGGCCAGGCACACCTTATCCCACCGCTTCCGGCGATCCCGCATCCCGTACCCGCCTCCGATCTTGCCGCCTGCCATTATGGTCCTGGGGAGGTGGCGCTGTACATAGAACACTAGTGCGCCCACCTCCTCCGGGCTGAAAATCTCCCGGGGTGCGACTGTCTCCCCCCTCAAACGCCCGCACGGGAGCCGGGCACGGGGTGCGGGACCCTTCCCCTTCTCGGGATGCTTCCCGCTCCCTTCACCATTGTCTGGGCGGAAAGGAATAAAGAAAATAGAATAGGGAAGAGAAGAAAAGAAAAGAGTTTAAAAAAGTAGTTTAAAATTAACAAAAATTAGCAGTAAACACAAAAATATAGGGCTAGAAAAATAGAGGGATAGATAATAAGTAAAATAGATCAAAAAAAACTTCAAACATGCAAAGCAAGCAAAGGATGGCACAGATTTAGAGAGGATACAAGAAGCATGCCCAGAACCATAGCAATGAATGAGAAACAAGATGGCCGCGCCCGTTCACGACCGCGCGGGTAAGTTCGCACGAGATGTTCCTCGCGAACACTCGCGAAATTGTACTTGCGAGCCGCACACTTTGCGAGATTACACTTCACGCCCGGAAACGGAAATACGTCATGCAAACAAGATGGCCGCGCCCTTGAACGACCGCGAGGGTAACTTCGCGCCTTGCGCTACAAGCGGCTCGCGAAAACGCACAAAACCTTGCGAACTAACACGCCGCAAAAAAAGAAATCGCATATTCGCACGAACTCGCGGCTTCCGAATATGATCTTGCGCGTGTTCGTGCCCCGCGAATCCCGCGAAATTGCAGAAAAACAAGTTTTGCAAAACTGAAAGCACTCGGCAGGTGCAAGAGTTCAAACTCATCATTAGTAACAATTCACTGTAGTGCTTCCTGACTGGGGCCCCTCCAGAGTTCAGTTGCTAGTTGCAACAATTGTATGACCCTGCTCTGACCCTCACAGCAGGCTCATAGAATAGCTAGAAGTAGGCCACAAAGGTCCTGGGAAAAAAAATTGCACTGCAACAGAAAGCAAATTACTGATAAGGAAGCAGGTGCCAGACCTGGAATTTTAAAACAGTGACACATTAATAAACTAACCCCAAATTAATTCATGTCAGTTGAAGCAGGGCAGGTGTGCTTGCTTTTCCCCCCCATAATCTACAGTGATGATGAACCAGAGGGTGGCATTGATGTAACAGAGGGTGGCATGGGTGAAACAGAGGGTGGCAGTGGTGAAACAGAGGGTGCTGGGAGGCTGTGATGATGAACCAGACGTAGAACCAACATAGTCGCGACCGTTGCGAGCTGACAAGTAAGTTCGCAATTGCGAACTAGTACCTAACCCTCGCGAACTGGCAGAAACCCTTGCGAACACAAAAAAAATCCGCAAATTCGCGGATTTTGCGGATTGCGAGTTCGCAAATTCGCAAAATTCGCGAACGCCAGATTCGCAAAATTCGCCCATGCTTACTTGAGATTAAGGATTGGGGGGCTTGTATAAGAGGCCTTACATTTGTTTATGTTGAGCAAGCTCACAGGATATTATCTTCCGCATAACTACCAGTAAGCAGACTCTGTTTTTTGATGACAGATAAGTTATACATGCAGTTCATTGTAGGTGGATTCCTTATATTGTTGTTATACTCGTCGTTTCTCTTGGAATGAGAGAACATACTAGAGCAAAGTCACTTCCTATAGTACATGACAGAGTCTGTTGTACACGACACAGATGTTAATATATAATCGTTTTCAACCATTATATCTGATTTTTAAGGACGGTTGTGGGGTGGACATATGTGCAATGGGATAGTTTCTAGATGATGGGCTAGACTCGTGCATATCGGTTGTAGGTCTTATATGCTCCCACTACTTATATATATTTTTCCCATAGGCAACAGGCCTTAATTGATGGCCTATTTTTCGAGGAAACGTGGGAAATATCTGGTGAATAGTGACTGTTGATGTACACTTGGTGTGAGTATAAATGGCATTAGGAGGCATCTTATCTCCCTTGAATGTTTTTGCTGCGTAACTGTAATAGTCAGGCTGTTCTCTACCGTAGCCACGGCACATCATAACTTAAGGGTGCTGAATTAGGATAAGGGGGCCCTTTTATAAAATGATTCAAGTATGTCATTACCTTTTAGGCTGTGATATTTATGGGGACACCGCCTTAACTGATGTGTGCCAACTTCTCGAGATTGACTTAAGCTGCTGGAAGGGAGTGCATCTTAGCTGACATGTTCTGGTCATATTAACCGCATCGCTGCGGTGCAGATTTCCGCTGTGCGCTGACCGCAAACGGAAACCTATGCGTTCATGACGAGCTCAGCTCGTCATGAGCGTATGAGAGGTGTACCTCATGATGAGCTGAGCTCGTCATGAGCGTCGAAGGGGTTAAGGATATGCAAACTTTGGATTAGATCTAGTAAGTATATTATTTATGCTCCGACATATGATGAATAAAGACTATAATTAGGGGAAACTAGTCATTGACTATATTCCTGCTCTGTCCTAGATTATATCTTGGATCTTCTTATGGATTACGCCTGAGTAGGAACTCGGTGCATATTCTCGTGATCACTCATCCTGATGCTTGGTTTGATACATTTTACCTGGGCACTTATATTATCCTGCCCTTTTATATCTTTGGAGGAAGTTACGCCACATTTGACTATTCAGTACGTTTGACCACCTGAGCAGGGTTGTTTGTTCTGCTTGCCAGCCCCTTAAAATCTTTGATATATGGGGTGTGGATATTTATACTTATACGCATTTTTACTGTTATTTCAGGTCACCCCGACACAGATTGGGGAATAACTAACGGTAAGTGGACGGGGGAACTCCCTGGATTTTGCTTTATATTTATTGCTAACACTCTTTGTGTTTCCCCTGTTGTCCTTTATAAAACACTAGTTGGCCATGCAAGACTCGATGCACTTCTAGCCATAGGGAATATAGGGCCAGATGTAGGAGACCAAATACCGGACGGTAATGGCCGATTTCGGCCGTTACAGACCGGTATTTAGGTACTGAAATGTAGGGGGCCTTTATTTTACAGAATCAGTCAATTTACCGATTCTGTAAATTTACAAATTCTGTAAAATACAGAATCAGTAAATTTACCGATTCTGTAAATCCAGATGTAGGTGGCACTGCAAACTGCCAAAGGCCCCTAAGAATTTGTTATTTACCATGTAATACTATTGCATGTTAAATAACGAATCCTACCGATTCGGTATTTGTTACCGAATAATTACCTACATTAGATTTACCGATTCATGAATACCGAATCGGTAAAATTCGGTATTTATGAATCGGTAAATCTAATTTACCTACATCTGGCCCATACTCCCTATATGACCGTGAGATCATTGAATTACAGTGGTACATATAAGTTGACCAAGTATGGGCATAGCATGGTTTTTTGGAATATTGAGCGATCAGTTTCTGGTATATATTCCGGTTTGTGGTGATGACATTTTTATTAGGCCTTTTTCACCATCTGCATTTTCTCCTTCCCTTTACTCACTCAAAATTTTTATATGAACCATGTTTTTTCATGCCACTGTCATTGTTTCCCATCGGTTACAATGTTCATAGGTTTGGAAAATTGAATTGGTATTAGATCACATTGTAAAAAGTCTGTCTCAAGTAACTATTGTCTCAGGATCAATATTTATCTGTTTATGTTGTTTGTTTATGGCTACATAGATATAAAAAAATAGCCTCTTCTTTGTGTTTTTTAACAATGAGTATAAGTGTTTGTGTAAAGTTGTCTATGTGACTTTTAATTGTTAGTTATGTGTATTTATATGTATATTTATGTGTTTGGCATCTACAGCCGTGAAGAAGTCCGCTTCAAGGACGAAACGCGTCGGCTGTGCCGTTGTGAACAAGTGATGCTCATGACCTCGCTTTTATGATGAAAAAGTTTTTGATATTGGAATAAAAAGAAAAACTTA
Organism: Lissotriton vulgaris; assembly: GCF_964263255.1. Classification (NCBI taxonomy): domain Eukaryota; kingdom Metazoa; phylum Chordata; class Amphibia; order Caudata; family Salamandridae; genus Lissotriton; species Lissotriton vulgaris. The sequence continues at coordinate 539,976,042 of NC_141694.1, read as the reverse complement.
TTTTGAAAAAACACAGTTGTTTATGATATACTTCATATTCTGTTCTTTTTGAATAGTAATAAGTGGTGCACCTGTGCTTTTTGTTAAAACTGTTGAGTTCCGTAAGGAATAGCATCGTGACAGTGGGTGTGATACAGTGTGCACACACAACCTCACAAGCATTGATAAGGTGAGAATAACAGAGGGATAGTAATTCAGGTGCTGTCTATTAGAGGGATCTACTGTCGAGCGCATTTTTATTATCTCTAAATCCAACTACACTATTACCATTGCCAGAAAATGAAATTGACAGGGAAGAGGTTTTTCATGACAGTCTCGAAGTTACGGGTCTATGCACCATGCCAAGACCTGACATCAAGGAAGTTGGATCGAGAATGATAACAACACTGAGACAAGTAAGACTCCAAAGGACCTGGGCCCAACAACAGACATTGTTCGCTTAGATGATTGGATGGAGACCAAGCCAAAGGTCACACTGCAAACAGATAATGACTGTAACAGACAGTGGACCGAATTTGGAATGGAACAGAAAACCAGAGTTGAAAGAATGACCAGAGTATGGGACAGACAAGACAGCAAGGATTAGATTAGATTAGATTAGATTAGATTAGATTAGATTAAAATACTAATAAAGAGCTTGGCTGCCTCAGCAGAGAGGCGTCCCAGCGCTGAAGCCAGACTAAGCAGGAGACAAGACAGAAGGAAGGGACAAGACAGAGGGAGTTAGACCTGAGAAAAAAGCCAAGTCTTCACAAGACGTCTGAAAGCCTGATGGTCAGAGTTGCTTTGGATGTGTAGGGGGAGAGAGTTACAGGGGGTAGGGGCCAGGCGTCTAAAGGAGCGTCTGCCAGATCTAGCTCTCCGTATGTGAAGGATACATGCAAGATTCTGGTTCGCCGGGTGTAGGGCATGCGGGGGAGTACAGTGTACAGAGATCGCCTAGGATGTCTGGGGCACTTCCTGTGCAGTATCTTATGCGTGATGCAGAGCGTCTTGAAATGAACACGCTGTTTAAGGGGCAGCCAGTGCATGTGGCGAAGAAGATTAGAGGCATGACTGAAATTGGGAAGGGTAAAAATAGCACGAGCTGCCACATTCTGGAACCGCTGCAATTTATTAAGCACGGATTTATTAGAGCCGAGAAGAAGCACATTGCAGTAGTCCATATGGCGAACAACTGACTGGCTTAGAAGGAATTCATTATAATTTAACGGTGGAAAGACCAAAGTGGTATACTGCTCCTCTGGTAGGCTGCCTAGACAATTTCCATCTGAATTTAGGCTTACTCCAGAGGAGGAACCACTAATCCTGGTCAGTAAGGTATGTAATCTGGGGGTGCTGATTGATGATGATCTCCAGATGTAATCACAGGCAAGTAAGACCGCCAGTGTATGTTTTGCCTTAAAACGTACGTTACGTAAAATACTCCCTTTACTACCGAAAGAGTTGCGATCACTGGTGGTAAGCAGTACAGTGGGAAGCAGACTAGACTATTGCAACTCCCTGTATTTGGGGGCCCCATTGTACATCTTTCAGGGGCTTCAAAGAATCCAGTCTGCAGCAGCTAAACTGGCCCTTGGCAGGCAACGTAGCTCCTCCACAACTCTGGCTCTGAGAGAGCTACATTGGCTGTCTATAATGGAAAGGGTTCATTTTAAATCCCTCTGTCTGGTTTTCAAAGCAGTGCATGAGTTAGGTCCGGTTCCTATGCAGGAAAGGTTTTCATGGTATCTACCCACAATGCAGCTCCGCTCCTCTAGTCCCGGTCTACTGATGGTCCCTAGATATAAACGGTCCAGGTTAGGAGGATGGGCATTTAGTGTGGCTGGTGCCCGTTTGTGGAATGAACTCCCCCAGAGTCTTAGGCAATCCAGCTCCCTGCTAGAGTTTTGCAGGAACCTAAAAACTTGGCTTTTTCCCAAGGTTTAGTCCCTTGTCCCTTCTTCCTGTTCTTTCTGTTGTGACCTGTTTCCACTCTGGTTTACTAGTCTGAAGCGCTAGGATACCCATGGGGTGACAGAACCCGCTATATAAGTTTCAAAATCAATCAATCAATCAATCATACGAGCTAGAATAGATGCTTAAATAATCGGCTGGCGTGTTTGGGCATCAAAGAGGTTCAAAATCGGTTGGAGGCAGCACAATAGTCCAAAACATTTCGCAGCCACTAATTTGGCATGTGTTTAAAAGTTGAGGTTATTATCAACTATGAAGCCTAGATTTTTCACCGCAGGTTTGGGAACAGGGGATCACCAAGTGCCCGGGGCCACCATTCATTCGTCCAGAGATGAGACTCTTTGCCAACCAGGAGAATCTCTGATTTAGTAGAGTTCAATTGCGGAAAGTTAGCCGTCATACATTCTGCGATTGTAGAGATATCTTCTTTAAATTTAATTTTGTCTTGCTTGGGATCATTGGACAGGGCAATCGCCAGTAGGGTGTCATCGGCATATGTCACCAGGGAGATTCCTTGTGCTTTGGCCATCTGTGCCAAAGGGCTCATATATATATTGAAGAGTGTAAGGCTTAATGCAGAGCCTTGAGGAACCCCACAGCGGAGAGAGTGAACATGGGAAGAGAAAGGGGAAGAGGTCACTTGAAAGTTCTGTTCGGCCAGGAAGGAGGAGAACCATGCTATAGCTTTATTCCCAATTCCTATCTTCTTCAATCGTAGGAGCAAGATTTCATGGGACACCAGGTCAAATGCCATGCTTAGATCCAGCAGCGCCAGTGCTGATGTGCTGCCGGCATTCAGTGCAGATTTGAGTTGTTCTACCACAGCCAATAAAGCTGACTCGGTGCTGTATCTAGGTCAGAACCCATTCTGTGTACTTTCAAGTATCTGATTCGATTCTAGAAACTGTGTTAGAGTAGAGTTCACATGTGCTTCTAGAATTTTAGAAAGGAAAGGAAGCAATGAAATTGGGCGGTAGTTCTCTGGTTTGGAGGTGTCGAGTATTGGTTTCTTGAGTAGAGGGACGACTTTCGCATGCTTCCATGACTTAGGCACCATTGCAGTAGAAAGGGATACATTGAGTAACTCAAGACACTCAGGTAAAAGACCTTGTTGAATTTGTCTGAAAGCGTCTGGTTTAAGAAGATTGTCTGGAGATCCAGATTTAATTTTGACCACTAATCTCTCTAATTCCTTCAGGGTAATAGGGGTAAGTGATGCAAGAAGGACAATCTCAGAGCCAATATAAACATTCTTCCCGCAAGCACTGGGGGATATACCATGATCGAACTTTTGCCAGGAGGGCGATAAATGAGAAGGCCGGAGAAAGTAAAGTTAGCACTCAGAGAGATTCTAAAGAGTGCACTTTCACAGTTAGGAAGATCTAAGGGGGACAGGCTGCAGGAGTGGGCTGATTTGTAAATAATCGCAATGCCGCCCCCTCTTCCTCCAGATCTGTTTATGCTGCGTATAGCATAGCCTGTAGGAAGAGCAAGTGGTGATATGGCCACAGAGGATTCACATAGCCAAGTTTTCGTAAGGAAAAGAATCTCAGGTGAATGTTCCTGTAGGAGATCGAGCACCTCAGCATGATGTTTAGGCAATGAGCGGCAATTAATGCTCAGAAGACTGTGTGTCGACATCCCAGGACCAGAGAGTGTAGCGTGCTTCGAGGGGAGCAGTCTGAATTCACAGCGTTCACAAAGAGAAGGACAGTTTTCTGGGTCCCAGCTATGATTCCCATAGGAGCCTTCTTTATATAGGGCCCATAGTTCTTCGCTGGTGTAACCATCTAATTTGACTATGGTAAGGAGCAGGGTCCCTGGCTCCTGGCGACGTCCTGGCGCTGACGGGCGCAGATGGGCTCGCCTGTGGCGAGCCTTCGGCGCGCCAGCTGCGCACGTTCGCTGCTTGTTTTCACAGTGGTGTGCATTTGAGGCCACAGGGGCTCAACAGACTCCACCCGTGCTCTGCGCTAATTGGCTATGGGCCAGCCAATCAGCGTGTGAGGATAAGCACCGGGAAGTACGGTCAACCACACAGACGCATGTGGAATGTCAATTAGATTTTACTTTTACACTAAAGGATAAGGTGCAGTGGGTGAAACTGTGAGTGCACTTTAAAAGAATTTAAAACAAACTGTCAACTTCAATCAAAATGTTCCACCAGGAATTCCCCAGCTAGAACACCGCTCAGTCAGCCGTGCGTCCTCGTTACGGTGCGTATTTGAGGCCACGGGGCTCAACAGGCTCCACCCGTGCTCTGTGTTGATTGGCTAAAGGCCAACCAATCAGCGTGTGAGGATAAGCACGAGGAAGTACGGTCAACCACACAGTCGCTTGTGGAATGTTAATTAGATTTTACTTTTACACTAACGCATATGGTGGAGTGTTCAAAATTGTGAGTGCGCTTTAAAAGAATTTAAAACAAACAGTCAACTTCAATCAAAACGTACCCCCAGCAATTCCCCAGCTAGAACACCGCTCAAGGAGAACAAACAAGTCAAGGAATTATGAACAGAACTTCAGAAATCAAGGACAGCAATAGAGACTGTACCCAACAGGCACTGGAATAAGTAATACCCATTAAAGGGAAAGGGAAAATGTTGGATGCCCAACAGGGAAAACACAGAAATTAGGATATCAGGCTAGAAAAGAAGGTAATGCTGAGAAATAAGGGAAACACATAAGCGCAATGCTGCTCAGGTAAGCCACAGGATAGCAGGACAGTGCAAAAAGCAGTGGCAGGAATCAGAAACTACTCTCAAGGTTTCATGGATTCAGCAGTGCAGGCAAGTGGAGAAGAAAGCAGGAGCTCCGAGAAATGGCATTTGAAGCACAAGTTCTGAATTCAGAAGCCAGGCTTACAACCCTCCTTCCAGCTCACAGCCACACAGGGTGATTGGAATTCAAAACAGTTATGAGCTGGCTGCATCACAGTGCAGGTGAGAGTTATAGAGCGCCATGGTTTTTTGAAAAATTGTAGGGGTGCACCATAATCCCAAGTAGTCAGCACCCGCATATTTAGGGAACCATGTTATTGTGTGGCTTTATAATGTAGTACTAGGCCGGGGATCAGTGCAAAATGTAGTTGAGTGTTTATATTGGTCGGAGGATTAATGTAGTGCTAACCGAGAGAACGCCTTAAGGAATGTAGCAATTATTGCTTTGTGTTCAAATCGCTGCATTAGATTTTAACGTGCCATATTAAAGTTGCACGTGTAGGTTGCCTATTAAGAAAATGTGTGATGCTCTAACATGGGTAAAACAATGATTTGCAAATTATGAAATGTAATGTTAGGTCTGATTAATGAAACGTTTATGTTGTAGTTTTAAAATTGTGTTTAAATGTGCAAGGGCCTAGACATGAAATTGCCAGCAGAGGCCTAACTGTAGTTTTCTTAGCACAACCAGAAAGGCCAGATTGAATGGTTTCCTTGGGAAAAGGCTCCTTTTTGCTGTTGAATTTTGAAATGTAACTTAGAGCGTGTACAGGATTGTTTCTCATGCATTTCTTTTGCAGGTGCAAGGTCATGTAGCTTGTTCGGTAGAATAATCCATTATTTAGGAGTTAGGTTGGTAGGGGTGAGAACGGAGGGAGTCTACTGGTATGCAAAACTGCAACATTTGGTGGAGAAGGTGCCTGGGACCCAAGGACACAGCAACGGTTTTTGGAAGAAGTTGGACCTGTGCTGGAAAAGTACGTGGAGCTGCACCTGCCTGAAGGAGGTGTGCCATGGGCGTGTTTACTGATTTGGGATTTTGTATTAGGGAAAGTGCCCCGAGGGAGGAGAGCTAGTTCAGTGTAAGGCAGTCCAGCTGGAGATGCAGTTAGACAGGGGGCTTTAGTGGGAACTAGGCAGGAGAAAGGAAGGAGCATCCTAGAAAGAGATCGGTAGCTTTGGCTACTTACCTGGAGAAAGTGAAGGAGCTTCCTAGGGAGCCTTCACTGCTGACACCTTTTCTCTTGCCTGAGAGGTATGTTATGTAGGGATGTCACCTTAGAATTGGTGTAGGGACAGACTAATCTTTTCTTTCCCTTTTGTGCAGATGCAGTTGAGACTTCCAGTGGGAACAGTTATTGCTCGCCTAATACTTCTTGAACTTACGTTGCTCTTTATTTTGAGTCGTCTGAGACTCCTGCGTAGGATTATGTTTGTATTAGTGCCAGTTTATTTCTTGAATCTCTTGCTGAGGTGCTTGTATGTTCAGTTAGTTTTGGCTTTGTAGTATATCTTTAAACTTTACTTCATAGTCAGTGGTCCTTTGGATTGAGATGTATTTGCTCATTGGAGAATTGTCATAAGTATGAAAATAGAGAATTAAGTACACAGAACCGGACAGTGGATCAACTTCTCGCCAGGCACCCAAACACAGAAAAATATCTACCAAAAGGTTCCTCAAAAAAACTAATATCTTGTGTGCAAACCTTTAACAGTGCTCACTGCCCAAGAGCACCACCCTATCCCAGGGTAAACTAACATCACAAAAACTTATATCAAGGTTGCACCACCTCAGTATCTACTTGCAATAGTGTACATAAATGTAAAAAGTTCATCCAATTAATGAAATTCCTTCTTTCAGGGTGTGTGTTCTTCTCTTTATTTAAACAGTGACAGCCAACGCATTTCGTTCTGAAACCAGAACTTCTTCAGGGGGTCTGAAAACGTGTTATGCCAGTTTAGTCATGGAATCCAATTCATTCCTTCTCCTAAATACACAGTAAATCTCGTATCGAGAGTAATTGCAATATCTTGTGGCGAGTCCTGACAACAGTCCTGTAGCTTGTTCACGAAATCCAATATTCAATATTCAAATTGGTGTAAAAGTCCACCTCCTAGATTTCGAATGCAACCTATCTCACCAATCACTCCCGTGTCCCACAATAACGTCGCTCTTTCTTGAAGCGTCGCGTCTTGTGTATCATGGGTGCTTGTCCTATTCGGATCGACCGCCAAATTCGCAGTCCTACAGAGAACTTCCCTTTACACTTCTTTGCAAACTAAAGAGATTCAGTCGGTCAGGGATTCTAAGGATTGGTAAGGAAAAATCTCTATGAGAATCCCAGCATTATCAAGAGCAGTCAAAGTCCATCCTCCAGCTTTCTGCCTGAAGGAGTGCACATCGGTTTCAGGAAGCAACCAGTGGGCAGAACGAAAGTCAGGAACAGAACATGTTTCATAATATGACCAGAATTGGTGCAAGGGAGGACATGCATATACAGGAATAGGTAAGACAGATTTTCAAGTAAAATATGATCCACCAAAAGTCTCCTCTCCAGCTTTCATCGTAAGATTACGCATATAAGTACCATAATGCATTAATGGTTGATAAGTAAACACTGTAATGGAATCGGGAGTGGTACTGATATCCAAGAGGGTTTTAACACTGACATTTAGCAAAGGTTCCAAACTAGTATTCATGACAGAAGATGGCTCACAAAAGATCCTCAAGTAAAGCTACCCAATGGCAGGATGAGTTTTGTTCACCCTAAGTTGGCAGGGTATGCCCAGTCGTGGGTCCCTTGCTAACTCTACCACTGGATTCAAGATAGCTTGGCTGATGAGGAATATGAATCCGAAACTGGCCCCAGGATGCTTGTTTCCGGTCCAGGGAAGACATGGCTTAGTAGTTCGGGCTGGACTGTTCCCATGAGGCACAGGGTCAGACTGATTTGCATATGGCCATGTCTGAACTCGGGTGGCGGAGTGAGCTGAAGAATGGTGATGGAATAAACCCAGATCAGTTGACTGGGGGTGAGTGTTTGATTTGCTCAAACGCTCTGTCCATTATCCCCGTTGGTATCGCTTTGTTCGCCCTAAGTTGGCAGGGTATGCCCAGACGTGGGTCCCTTGCTCACTCTACCACTGGATTCAAGATAGCCTGGCTGATGAGGATTATGAATCTGAAACCGGTCCCAGGATGCTTGTTTCCGGTCCAGGGAAAGCATGGCTTAGCAGTTCGGGCTGGACTGTTCCCATGATGCTCAGGGTCATGCTGATTTGCATATGGCCATGTCTGAACTGGGGTGGCGGAGTGAGCTAAAGAATGGTGATGGATTAAACCCAGATCAGTTGACTGGGGGCGAGTGTTTTTTTTTGCTCAAACGCTCTGTCCATCATCCCCTTTGGTATCGCTTTATTCGCCCTAAGACAAGAGTGGACCTGTTCTCTCTTGTACTCGGGACAAAGAAGTGGACTCCAAGGGTCAGTTGGCTGGCCTCAGTGTGGCTACAAGAAAACAGCAAGCTGCAAGAGGCCTTTTCCTAGAAGTATCCAGCTGACCAGTGGTAATTGGAGCTGGGCTTGATCCTGCTGTTGGCCTCTGCCTGACACCATGTCTGTTTCAAAGTGCCTGCCCTGCGGGGGGCGGGGGGGGGGAGGTAAGAAGTGTATGTCAGATGTGGATTAGGATTTAAAAGATTAAGAGCTTCATTTAGAGTTCAGCAGACAAGTTACTCTGTCATAAACGGGACGGATATCCCTTATGTAGTATTATGATTGAAAATGTTGCTGTAATCAAAGGTTTCAACTCTTCTGGGGACTGGGGAGCGCACATATAGATAGAAAGAGCTAAAAAAAAAAGTTTGCCCATTCATTATAATTTCAATTTATTTCGCCACCCACACTTTGAGGTTAGTATGTCACCCTAGACACAAGAACAGGAGCCCTTTTGCCCAGTGCGATAACTATTTTTCATAACCTTAACAGGTTTACAGGTTCCACCTTTAAAGCTGATTTTGGACGTTGTGGCGCATACATCGTTCAGATGGGCCTAGGCTGTCGCGGTCAATGAGGTGCTCTGAGCAGTCCCAAAAGATGCCTGTGAAGGAGTAAATTACGATTACAATTGCAGCACATTGACATTAGTTGAGCTAAAGTCCTAAGGGGGAACATCACTTACAACGCATTTTTTACAACGCACTACCATTACATCGCAACCATTACAACGCAAACCATTACAACGCATTGCGCTGGGGGGCGCTCTAGGATAGGGATTATATTTAATTTACTATCCAACACCTTCCCTGCTATCCACGGGGACTGGAGTTGGAATAGTAAATTAAATAATTCACTATCCAGCGCCTAAAAGCATTATGCGTTGTAATGGACTGCGTGGTAAAAACCGCGTTGTAAAGGCATGCGATGTAAAAGCATGCGTTGTAGTGACACCAATCCGTCCTAAGAGCAATGTTCAGACCAGAAAGGGGCAGAGTGTGGTCGGAAGGGATGATTAGGATATGCAAATTTGCTCGCTTATGAGCTGCCATTATAGAGACGAGTTTAGAAATAAGAACCGAGGTCCTGTGAGAACTGGAGAAGTAGATGGGGTTGCGGCTTAACAGAACGTTCATTTTCAGGGACTAGGCCTATGACCCAGAACAAGGAAGGAGACAGACAGACTTTACTGGAGCTTTAAATGACAAGCCCACAACATGCATTCTGACATATGGAAAATGATACTGTTGCCATGTGGTTGTTGATTTTCATTAACCAATGATTTTTGATGTAGCTCGTGATCAAGGCGTGAGCAGCACTAATGCCGATTTCTCTATTATCGACTATCGTAAATCAGGTAGAGTCCGTTGGGAGAGTGTGATGATGTAACCATGTATGCAGTCAGGGAGCTTCTGCGTCAGGCAAATTGCTTAGGGCTCCTAATGATCATTGTACTTTTTGTTAAATGCTTCATATGAATATCACAGACTCCTGAATTTTTTGTTCGAAGTGGATGTTGCGTTATTTTTCGACAGGCCTCTGCTGCTTAGATAATTAAATAAATGTGATTAAATTAAATGAAAAGGCCAGATCAAGGTACGGGTTCCTAATCAGGAAGGAATTTGTTTTGGGACTGTCCAAAATTTGTTTGCCACCTCTGCTCGCTGTGGGGTAATGGAAGGAGCGAGAAATGTATTTAAATATAGAGGACAGTATCAACACTGCGGGATCTGTTTGTTTTGTGGTGAAGATGCAAGATTCAAATGGGAGCAGGTGCATGAGCTTAAAGAAAGTTGGTTTTCAGAAAGATGCACCTGCCATTGCTGTTTATATACCACCAACGGATGGGGAGCCACTTAAGGGATGAGGATATGCAACGTATAAGGCGGCTTGCATAGTGTGTTTCTGAGAAAGTCAAAATAAATAGTGAGAGATGTTGCTGCCATCTGGTGGGAAGTAAAGAAAACATCCTAGCAGTGAACGGGTCACTGATAAATAAATGGTAAAATAAAGTTAGCACTGGTCATGGAACTGATCAAAATGCAATCAGGGAGGGGTCAGTGAATGTAGGTTCGGAGTTAGAGGAGTGGCCAAAATATATACATCGTGTAAGTGTTTTGTACGTACTTTTTTTTAGGTTCTAAAGCACAGATTGTCGACATTTATACATGGCGCCACATGTGAGCAGCTTGCAATTTTAATTAATAGTAAGAGAATTTTCCACACGATTAGTACATTGGTGGGAGAGAGCAATCTTACTAGCGTAGGAACCTGAGCCATACAGATGACAGGCAGAGCTCTGCAGTAAGTGAATTACCCCACTGCTTTTTCACTAGGATCAGAACCTTTGACCAATGTCGCACACATTCATATCCCAATCACTGCGGCGGTTCGTCAGGGCGGGACAATTGCTGGTAGCACGAGTGGTGCCTCGTTGGGGCGTAGGACAGTGCCTGGTAGCACGAGTGACGGCTCTTTGGGATGGGACAGTGCCTGAGAGCCCCATCGGCGGCTCTTTGGGGTGGGACAGTGTAGAGTCCGACCGGCAATAAGCTGACACGGACTCTCGTATTCTTTTACGTGCTTTATTGATGCGACTGTTCTCTGCGTGTCCCTACTCTACTCTGCCCCTTCCCTTGCTGGCCACCTCAATTTCCTGTCCTGCCTTTGTCTCCACCCCTTAAACACTAGCACGCTCACTTGCATTATTACATCTCCCCTCTTCTTGAACAAATGCAACAGTCACTTGTACTGGCAACTGCCTGTTACCTCCGTGATAGTGTGAACATATTTACAGTTCTTCAATCAACCTTACGGGTCTTCGAATGGTTCGTCGCGGTCTCAGATGAGCTTCTGGACTCTCTCTTTCAGATTCAACGTGATTCACGGGCCCTGGCGGAGTGTTGCCGGCTGCTGCATTCTCACTAGCCATGACCTTCGATGGAGTGGTGAGAGCCTCTTTGATTGCAGAAGGACATTTCTGAAAGTGCAACACATTTCTTGTGATTCTCTTGTTTTCAGATTCCGCAGTGATCATAGTTCCTTTTTGCTGAGTTACCATTAATGGCTCAGCTCGATAGCGACAGTCCGTTTTCCTCTGTTGTTCTTGTTTGACCAGTACCCAGTCACCATCATGGATGGATTGAGTTCTGGCTTTCCTCCTAGCATCCGCATATGATTTCATCTTTTCTTTATTCTTCCTATCAGTTGCAGCAAGATCGCTATGGTCAAGTTTATTTGTGTTAGACCGTAAGGCATCATCCAGAGTGGGTATCCTGGTCCTCAAGGATCGCCCCAACATGAGTCGCAGGGCACTTGCCAGTTGTAGCATATGGGGTTGTTCGATATGCTCGCAAGACTTCATTTAAGGCAACTTGGGGATCCCTCTTGTCGAGTGCCGCTTGTTGGAGTGTCTTCTTCAGGATGGCCATAAATCTTTTGACCATTCCATTGGCCTGCAGCCATAGAGGAGTAATCTTGTGATGTTTGAAATTAAGATGCTTGGCGAATTCCCCAAACTCCTGCCCATTGAATGGCGGTCCGTTATCTGTTTTGATTGGCTTCGGTATGCACCATGCAGTAAACACTTCGTCGAGGACAGCTATGGTAATAGCAGCCTTTGTTGATGAGACGAGCTGGGCGATGGGAAACCTGGAGTATTCATCCATGATAACTAGGATGTATTTCCCTGATTGAAGAGGACCAAAGAAGTCCAGTGCAACGTCTTGCCAGACACCATTGGGTAGTGTGGACATTTGAAGGGGAGCAGGGGGCTCTCCCTGGCTCACCAGTTGACACCGAGGGCAATCTTTTAGTGTCAGTTCTAGCATCTTATCCAATAATGGGAACCACACTCTCTCTCTGAGAGCTCTCTTGGTCGCCACTACTCCACGATGTCCTTCATGCGCCAGGTTGATGACACCTTGGCGAAGTTGCATGGGGATGACTATTCCCTGGTCTCGGAGCACAAGTCCATCCGTAGCGACAGATAGCTCATCTTTCACATGTTTGAACGCACTCAGTTCTTGCCTTTCACTCGGCTCCCTTAGTTCATTCTCATCTCAATGCCGCCAACTGTTTGTTCGGAGGCGATGTTTTACCTGCTGCAGAATAGCATCTTGGTCCGTGGCATCCCAAATGGCTTCTATCGGAACAGCAGGTGGCCTGGCATGGTCAACCACAAAGTGGATGTACTCTTCAGCTAGGGATGGCCCCGATGTGATTGCGACCTTGGGATGCCTCGACATATAGTCAGCAGGATTGGCAGCCTTCCCGGGTTTGTGTATGATGGTGTATGTGTACTCTTGGAGACTGAGGCCCCATCGTTCTATCCTGGGGGGCATTGTAGCTTGTGGATTGCCAAAGATGGTGACTAAGGCTTGGTGGTCTGTTACCAGCGTGAAATGCTTGCCATACACAAAGATGTGAAAGTGTTTGCATGCCCATACAACAGCTAGGCTCTCCTTCTCGGGCTGAGAATAGGCTCTTTCTGTGTCCGTAAGACTCCTGCTGGCGTACGCAACAATGTGTCGTTGGTCAGTGTCATGATCAAACTGGGCTAGTATGGCTCCTAAGCCAATGGGGCTGGCATCAACCGTGATTTCCGTTTTCCTCTTAGGATTAAAGTACGCCAAGTTGTCGGCAGATTCAACCGCCCTTTTGATCTCCTGGAAGGCCTTTTCACATTGCGTGGGCTATTGGAATGGCTGCCCTTGTTTTGTGAGCTTACGCAATGGATAGCTGATGGTGGCATAGTCTCTTATGTATCTAGAACAGTAGCTAGCCATTCCTAGAAAGCATCACACATCTCCTACATCCTGAGGGCTCGCGGTGTCATTCAAAGCTGTTACCTTTTCGGAGTCTGGCTTCATCCCTGCACCTGAGAATATATGTCCAAAGAATTTCAACGTGGACTTATGAAATTCACATTTGTCTTTGTTTAAAGTAAGATTAGCGTCCAGCAGGGCATGACAAACCCTGTCCAGTGCCGTATCGTGTTCCTGCACTGTTGCACCATAAACCAGGATGTCGTCACTGTAATTTAGGGCATTTGGAATGTGGTGGATTGTCTTTCTTATGGCTTCTTGAAAGATCTCAGCTGCAGAGGAGACCCCAAAACTAAGCCGCTTGTATCTGAAAAGTCCGAGCTGAGTAGCAAACGTGGTGATGTACCGTGATTTTTCATGTAATTCAAGTTGATGGTACCCTTTGTTAAGATCCAACTTGGAAAATATTTGAGCTCCGTTGAGGGACGCAATCATGTCACTCAGATGCGGCCCAGGATGTGGTTCCCGCTCAAAGCGGTGTTGGGTACCCTCATGTCAACACATAGGCGCACTTTGTCTGGGGTTCCCTTTTTTGGCACAATCACCATTGGAGAAACTCATGGGGTAGGTCCAGCTGTCCGTTCAATGATGTCAGCTTGCAGTAGCTCCTGTAATTCCTCTTCAACTGCCATTTGGAGATGAAATGGAACCCTCCTGTGATGCTGAGCTACGGGAGTCACCTGTTCATTGATATGTAGCCGCACTTGACAGCGAGCCATTTTTCCGAGTCTGGTGAACAGTTTGGGAAACTTGTTAATGATGTCCGGGTCGTCACACTGTAGAGGATCTCTACCAGTCAGAGTCGTTCAGCGGTGGGAAGGCTGAGAAGGCAATCTGCTTCTGGTCCTTCCATCACATGTATGTGAGCGGGCACGGTATGATCCTTGTAGGTGAGAGTGGTTGCAAACATTCCTAGGCAAGGAAGTGGTTTTCTTGACATCCAGGTGTACACCCTCACATGCGCCGGGCTCAGTGGAGGGGTTGGATTCATTCTGGGGTATTCTGTCACTGGAATGTAGTTTAGGGATGCGCCACTTTCAAGCACAAATTTAGCCGCATGATCACCCACACGGATATCGAGTCGCGGGTACTTCTTAAGTTGATCAGGGTCTGCCACCATGCAGATGTATTCGTCACTGTCCTCTGACACAGGCGATGGTGATCTCGATTCTTGAGACGGCGATCTCATCGACCAATACGATTTGTGTGATGCCCCACTTGATTGCGAGGATCCAGTTGACGATCTTCGGCGATCTCGGCCTGCTTTGGCATGATGGCGCGTAGTCGTTGGACGAGATCACCTACCATGGTCCCTCTGCTTGTCTCTTTGATATTCTCCAAAGACGCTTTCAAAATGATTGTCTCTTCCGCATTTCCGGCACTGTTGTCCCAGGGCAGGACATGAATCAGTGTGAGGGAAGTCGTACCGCATCGATAACACTTGAGCTGACGTTCCCGTCTCTTGTCCGTTTTGCTTGAGCTGCGACATCTGGGACCTGTGTGTTGATGATGAGTTTTTGGCCTAGACGATCTTTGTCTACCATGAGGGGACGTGCAGGTGGTACGAGATTGAAGTCGGAAGGCTTGTTCACGCTTCTCAGTACGCCCTGCCTCCATTTTCTTAGCGTTTTCCTCCGCTTGGTCGTGAACTCTAGTCATCTCCTCAATTTCATCTAATGTGTAGCTTTTTTGTAGAAGTCGCCTTCTTAGTGACTCAGATTGTTATCCTTCTATGATGCGTAATCTAAGAGCATCTTCAGTGGAGAATGTGTCAAACTCGCAATATCGAGCTAACCGTCGAAGCCGTGTGATGAACGTGCTCATGGGCTCCTCCTTTTCTTGTGAGGCTAAGTTGAAAGTATACCTTTCGTAGTCAACATTCCTGTTGTGCAGAAACTTCCTGTTTAGTGCGTCGCGTACTTTGACGTATGACCCAGCATCTCCAGTGGGCAGTTCTTTTATGAGTTGACCAACCTCCTTTCCTATGATGTTGCACAAAGCGATTAATTTCTGATCTTCTTCCGTCACATGGGACCCTTGCATGAAGTCTTTAAAGTCCTCAAGCCATTCTTGCCATCGAAGGCCCATTCCTCCTCCAGCCACAAGTGCTAGTGGTTCAGGTGGGCATAGGAAGGAAACACCCATCATGCCTGGTTGGCTGGTGCCGGCTGGGGCTTGGGCTTGACGTGATGGTGATCCTGACATCCTTAGGAATTGTTTTGTTACGTATGAGTATTCTCAGACAGTCATATGCGGTGGTATCAATCTCGTTCAGTCACGCACTTGCTGGCGTCGCGGGCTATTTCACTCCATGTATCCACTGTAGGGATCGTGTGCTTGTGGAACACCTGTCTTCTTTCCCCTTTTGGTATCACCACAACATATATGCAAGTTCGAGGTACTAAATTGCAATTTTCAGGCTTGCGTTTGCCTGTGCTTGATTGCAGAACCACTGCTGCCTGACTCTAAAATGGCCGCCGGTTATCCCTGGCAGGGGATAGGTGCAGATGCCTGACCTCAAAATGGCCGCCGCCATCGAAATCTCGCTTCCCACGAGATTTGGCTTGATTCCTCCCACCCCGGGGGCCTCGGCATCCAAAAGCAGGCACTCACCGGGCAGACGATCTTGGCGATGCAGCAGATGTAGCACAGCAAACCGGGGTGGGCTCCCGGCTTCAAACAACAACTACGGGGCAGCAGGTAAGACTGGAGTGGGCTCCCGGCATCAGGCAGCTACTTCCTGTGCAGTACACGTGGCTGGGGTGGACACCCAGACCTCGGCGCGCATCCGCGCTTGCAGGCACCACTCCCCACGGCGTATGAACCGGGGAGCTCAGGGTGACAAACAGGCGATACTCAGCGTGGTCAGCTCAGCTGGGGCGGACACCTCGATGACCGCACTCACCGCGGCAGCGACACCACACACGCGGCGTCACAGGAACAGGCCCGCTGAAATCAGGGGGTAGCGCGTTCAGACCATGCGCTAGTTCACCACCCTCGTCGCCAGTTGTAGAGTCCGACCGGCAATAATCAGACACGGACTCTCGTATTCTTTTACGTGCTTTATTGATGCGACGGTTACCTGCGTGTCCCTACTCTACTCTGCCCCTTCCCTTGCTGGCCACCTCCCTTTCCTGTCCTGCCCATAACCTCCTCAGCTTTCGCAAACAACTGAAAACCTGGCTCTTCCCTTAATCCCTCATTCTGCCCTTCTCTTCTTCCTCTCTGGATCTATGGTCATCAGCGCTGGGATGCCCTAGGGTAGCTATGCGCTTTATAAATCCCAACTCAACTCAACTCAACCCCTTAAACACTAGCACGCTCACTTGCATTATTAACGACAGTGCTTGTTAGCCCCTGCGGCGGCTCTTTGGGGTGGGACAGTGCCTGTTAGCCCCAGCGGCGGTTCGTAGGGACAGGACAGTGCACTCTCGAAGGAAGGAGGAAGTCTGAATTCTCCACTACTGAGGGTGACCCAAAAGGTCAGGATCCACCTTTGGCTATCTCCGAGATTCTAACAAGGTGGCATGATAAGCAAAAAAACACCTATTAAAAGGACATATTATCCACCGACAGAACAAACTCTTAGCCGGAGATTCTGAAGAAAGACTTTTGCGTTGTATTCATTTCTTGAGAAATGTTGATGTGGTGAACTTCCCTGCATTGTCAGACAACAGCACATTGGACTGCTCTCAAAAGGCTGCATGCAGAGAGCTGGCCTTTGTATTAGTTCTTTGTAACAGCAGGCAGCCTTAGTCTATGAGTGCACAAAGGATTCAGAGCAGATTTGGCAGGAGACATTGCTGATTCAAAAGAAACATGGCTGACGAGAGAAAGGAATCAACCAATATAAAAGAATACATAGACGTGCAAATTGTTTATTCTGTTTACATAATTGTGCCAAGTGCTGTATCTCACACTCAAAGTGTAAAGCTTACTCTGTTAGATTATCTAAAAGACATGCAGCCATACTTTACCCGCACAACAGTTTGTGCTTCCAAAAACAACCCACAATTAGATTAGTTGGTAAAAACCGTCGTAAAATGGATACGACATGAATTGTTTTCTGGCCAGTAATTGCGAAAGTTGAACATTAAACACTATTTATAACCTACAGCATTTGCGGACTTTTTTTCCACCTGGAAACAAACTTACATGCCCCATTGATGAAAAGGTATACATTCTGCAAATTTCATAGAAATTGCAAAATGTGGAATTCAATTTTGCAAAGAGTTTGGAAGCAAAGTTTCTGCTAGTGCTGCTCGCTCGGCGTCAGAACCTCGTGATTCACGCTCACTTGCACGTGTTTCAAATTAGTACGGCGTTGCTTGCATATTGATCTGGTTTGATTTAACTGTGTTCATAAAAGACAAACTCTGAGTGCAGATGTGTGATGGGTACTAGGATTCACCAGGCTGTCTAACGCAACCATGTATTCTATGTATTTTTAAATGTTTTGTTCTGTACGTTTTGAGTCGTGTTTATGGTTTTAATAGACTAAGTCACTATAATGAATTAATTAATTAATTAATTAATTGATTAACTAATTAATTAACCAGCCTGACTGACGCAGCACCCTATTCTCACACACAAGTGGGGCATGGTTCATCCATAAAATGTAAGCAGGATACTAGTTTTCTATCATGTAAGCCAGCCAGCTGTGGAAACCTACCAAAATGACATTTTACTCTCTAAGTGTGCCTTTCAGCAAGGCCTTTTTGTAGGCCATTTGTTGTAAATGTGTGCCCTCTTGTGGCTAGTTGTAGTAGTGACAGGTGGTACCTTAAAGGCACCGGTTTTCTCTAGTTAGATGTGTGAAATTATATGAAATTAAATTAAATGAAAAGTCATTTTTCTATAGCGCAACTGCCACTCCTAACGGAGTCTCCTGGCGCTGTAAGTGACAACAGATCAGCTATTTAAAGCAAAACCTAAATAAGGCCTAGGCAACAAACATCCGATATTCCGAATATCCATGTCTTTAACAATTTCGTGAACTGCCCGTCCTGTTCAATTACTCTAAATTCCCTAGGCATACTAATCCAGGCCCTTGCTCCCAGAACAGTAGCTGATCTTCCGCCTCTGGTAGCTAATTTGAATGCCGGAACCTTGAGCAAACTTGCGTTGGTAGACCTCAGTGTTCATACAGTGGTGTGAGGCCTGAATCTTACTGAAAAATATATTGGGCCCAGGTGACGATGGGCTATAAAAGTCGTCAGTAAGAGTGTGAACATTATTCTTTTATGGACTGGGAGCCAATGAAGAGCCTTCAATGCAGCCGAGGCTGACGCCCTACGTGGCAATCCTAGAACCAATCTTGTTGCTGCGTGCTGGACCATCTGTAGTCTCCTCAGGATAGTTTTGTTAATTCCTGCAAGGAGACTATTGCAGTAGTCCAGCCTCAATAGTATGAGAGCCACCGCCACTGTCTTCTTGACGGCCAGAGGGATCAAATTAAAAACGTTCTCAACGTTTTTATAAGCCCAAAACAGGTCCCGGTCATTTTCAGAACATGAGGTTTGAATGAAAGGGCAGAGTCAAACCACATGCCTAAATTCTTTGCAACTTCCACCGTCGATGGAGGCGCTATGGTGTTATCTGCCCACCAATCTTTGGTTGAAAAGGATTGTTTTTACCGATGGGTATGATTTCTGTTTTATCAGTGTTACAGCATAGATGATTATCTCTCATCCATTTTATTACTGCTGTGAAACAAGATTTAAAGTCTTCTTCCAAATCGGTAGAATTCTGGTCTAAAGACAGGATCAATTGGGTGTCATCGGCGTACGACATGATTTCGATCCCATAGTTCGAAATCAACAAGACAGTGTGCAATCTAGGCAAGGACTGCTTGGGACTTCAGCGGCCAATAGAGATCTGCTATCAGCTCCAGGGGACGAGTGATGTCACTTCTCTCTTTAACTGCAGTTTATGGCACACATTTGAAAGTGAGTGGGGTGGCGATAATAGCACATGGAGGTAGAGAAACAAGGAACAAGCAAAAAAAGCAGACAAGCGAAAACAAGCACAGGCATATCAGGTTTGACACTAAGCAAGCAAGATGTGTGAATGTTCTGCTAGGGTGCCGCCTTCGGCGCGCAGAAAGGACCGGATGTAACTTTTGAAGGTAAGTTGTGCTTTGTTTGGTGCAGCGACACATAACATAAATGGACTACAGGTTGGTACAAACCGTTCTGAGAAACAGCAGAACTTGTGTTACCTGAATTATCCTCTAGTGTCCGGATCAGTGAGGACTCCCACTGCCTGAGACTGTTGTAAGGCCCTAAAAAGCTAGCGCAAAAGCAGAGTTGAGGCCAGGGCTTTAAGTGGGATGAAAAACTGGGGGTCTCCCAAAGGGGAGTAGTCAATCTAATTAAGGGCATGGCTTAAAAACACATAAGCTAAAAATCTGTGCTTAGCATAGTGTGCTGCCAACTTGTATTTTGCTGTTTCTCTCATTCTATCCAGATATATGATACAAGTATAATCATACCTACAAGTCAGGACTATTGGCTTTGTCTATGGTTGTTAGTTGCATAAGATAAATAAGCAGCAACTATGGCTTGCTGTATATTATATTGAAAAAGCTTCCACTGAAAGCCCTAGTGACACCACGACAATGTTGCTGCTCCTAGGTTTAAAAAAGAGAAGGGAAATCCAGAGAGAAAATGACAATCTTTTAAGGATTTCCCTTCCCCTACAATGCTTACCTGCCATGACATCATGCCGTAACTTCTCCAGTAGTGAGAAGTGAGCAGTGTGAGCATGCGCACGTCTATGTACCTGCTGTCACTGCAGTCCAGAAAAAAACGGACCGCCTATGCCAGGACACAAAACAGAGATTGATAGAGACACATTTCGAGGCCCTCTTTTAAAAACTGCCGGTGCTTATACCCAGTGAGACCCGACCCACTTAAAGCCGTGGTTGAGGCACAGCTTGTTGCTTCGGCACCCTCCGCATGCTCCGCAAGATCTACAGATGGATCCCCACCGGTACCAGAAGGACAGTTCCCCAGGCCCTCATTAGCAGCAGACTAGACTACGCAGAAACCTCAGCCAAACTCCAGAAACGACTACAACGCATACAGAACGCCTGTGCACGCCTCATCCTTGACATCCCTCGCCACAGCCACATCACAACCTACCTGAAAGACCTGCACTTGCTCCCCATCAACAAGAGGATCACCTTCAAGCTCCTCACCCATGCTCACAAAGCTCTCCACAACACCGGACCAGCGTACCTCAACAAATGACTCACCTTCTACACCCCGAACCGGCAGCTTCGCTCCACTGACCTCGCCCTCGCCACCGTCCCCCGCATCTGTCGAGCAACCACGGGTGGCAGATCGTTCTCACACCTCGCCGCAAAACCTGGAACACCCTGCCCACCCGCCTACGACAGACCCAGGACCTGCTGACCTTCAAGAGACTCCTCCAGACCTGGCTGTTCGAGCAGAAGCAGCACCCCCCACCACAGCGCCTTGAGACCCTCACGGGTATGTAGTGCACTCTACAAATGTACTGATTGAATCACGCGCATTTACCCCAGGTAAGTCTATAAAAATAAACCAGTAGAAACATGCTCCCCAAAAGCATCATTGCTGGAGGGCATATTTTACAGCTCCGGTCACTCCAAACATTTAACCCTAACTCTGCTGGAAGACCCACCATGTAGGAGCAACCATAAGGTGGCTTATTGCCCCCTACATAAGTAAAATGTCCTCCATTTTTAATTTTGAGACTTCATTGCATGTGTTATCAGAACGGCAGGTTGACCTACAAACACAAAGGCACAGAAAGGAGAATGGTAGAAAGGTGGCGGGTCTAGTGCCACTGGGATGAGAAGTACAAGGAGAGGGCATAGCATTAACAGAACCAGAAACTGAGGTACAGTCCAACGGCAGAGCTTAATAGTGAGGCACCGAGGGACGGGAGTGGTGAGACAAAACATCATCTGATGAAAAGAAGGACTTGACATTATTCGTGTTAGCATACCTCATCATACTTCTGATACAAAAATATATAAATCTTTGTTGAAACCTACCCAAAAAAAAGTCAAAACATTTAATGGAACAACACAACATACCGTTTGTAAAAAGCTGCACAACTACCTCAGCATATTAAAAGCAATGACAGGTTTTCGAAAAATAAAGAAAGAAGATAAGGACGTACCTGAATCTACTGTCCTTAGGATGAAGAAAAGGAAATTCTTAATTTGTCATCTAGGGGTGGACTAAATTCATACCCTAGGCCTGACACTGCTTTTTAAGTCGAGCCAGGGCAGCGCATGCGCTTCTCTGCAAGGCATGCTGTATTTGAGTATGGAGTTGCAGCTCCGCCCACTCTCTGCCCATATTTGTCATTGGCTTGTGTCATTATCCGTCGTAAAAGCTGGATTCTGATTCGTTAATAGGCTTGTTACAACCGCCTTGTCTTCATTTGTAACCTCCCATGAGGGCTGGCCCTTTTACTTCTGTTGTCTTATGTTGTAAACTATTTGCTTGCATATCTTGTTTTCTCTATGATCTTTGTTGTACTCTATGCCCTTTCTGTCTTGTTCTAGAATTAGTATGTTACTGAGGGCTCCAGGTTATGCTTGGGCAGTTGGTTGACTGGGACAGCAGGCGCTGGGTCCTTTACTGCTGTGCTCTACAATAAATACCCTTACTTGCTCATTGCTGTCTCAAGGAGTTATTTACAACATTTTGGCGACTTGTGCCTGCTGATCTTTGGATTCTGCAGTCTTTTGTGGCACTTAAAACGAATCAGCGGGGGCGTGGCCAAGATGGCATCGGAGTAGGACGCTTTCTCGAGCCTCTCCGACGCCGATCCTGCATAGCGGCTTATTGCGGGGTCCCAAGGCGTCCTACCTGTGCTGCTCGGTCGGCGGGGGCTGCCGATTGCTGGCGGTGTGCTCCGGTGTCGTCACCTCGGCGGAGGGTGGCCAGCAGGCGCCGATAGAGGGGAGCCGAGCTGCGGCCTATGAGGCGGCGGCCTCGCGTGATCTGGAGGCCGGAGGAGGCGGAGCGGACCCGAGCCCTGACGCAGCACCAGCGCTGGTTACATCGCGCTGAGCAGGTGAGGCGGGGAACAGGACTCGCCGGCGGAGGAGCGCTCGCTGGAAGGCACTGGGAGGAGCACTCGGCGGGCCGCGCCGGTGACTGGACGCCGCCGGGGGTCGACAGAAGGAGCCAGGCATTGAATCGAGGGGCGGCCCCCTGGAACTCGGAGCAGATCCGAGCGCTGCAGCACCGGCCCGACGGGGGAAGAGCAGGTGGATCCCTTATCTCAGAGGGCAGCAGACCGGTGTGCCTCCCAGCGGGGGAGGGAAGGCGAGGCTGCGAGGTGACGAGGCCACATATCTGCGCAGGAACGCGCGCCACGTTGGTGCCTACAAGATTCGGCCCTGGTGGGTGAAAGTAGCTGGAGGGCCGGCGCATGGCCTTGCACACGCCTGCATAACGCAAAGTGGGACATAACGCCTGGCGGCCGGACCACGGTAGTGGCGGAGCTTTGGACACCATCGGGGACAGTTGGCACTGCTGATAGACACTGTGGAGTGGCCTGGCATTGCCCTTGTGGTGGGCTTTTCCGGCGGCGGCTTCGCCGGCGCGGCTGCGCCCTTAAGCTGTGCATTGGCGCCTGGGGGGAGCGGAGAGTTCGCAGCTTGCAGGCACGGATTTTGGGGCACGGAGCGCCGAGACTGCCGCCCACCTGGGTGGTGGGCCCCTCTTGCGACTGAGCGCTTGGCGCCAATTTGGAGGAGCCCTGACGTTGGCGGACCGGACCGGACTGTCCCTGGTCTTGACCGTTGGCAGGGACGCGCGCTGTATTGGGGTCCCGCAGGCCCTGTGACTGGCCGCCAGCTTTGAGGTGAAAGCCCTCCCGCCCGCTTTCTGCCCCTGGGGCTGGATAGTATCTTGAACACTAGAGGCATCGACGAGTCGTGGTGGCCCTGGAGAGAACGAGGCCGCACTACCGACAGAGTGTACCTGAATGACCTCTGGAGAAGGCGAACAGCACCATCAACAGGTCGTCCTGACGTGGTGGGTCGTCGTTCCGAGTATCACCCTCCCGGCGGCGGCTATCTAGAGCCTGAGTGAAGGAGTGTGGAAGCAGCTAACAGCCATGTCCAACTCGCAACGCAGAGGGGGGAAGACGAGGAAGGAGGTAGTCCCCAAACCATCGCAGCAGCCGGCGTCACCGGGGGCCAGCGGCTCCTCCAAACAATCAGATGATGAGGCGCCGGCAACTAAAGCCTTCATGAAGGAACTCTTCGCAACTATCAAGGAAGACATTTCCGAACTCCGTACACAGTTGGCCTCGGACCTCAGAGAGGTACGGAGGGACGTGGATGGGATTGGCGAAAGGGTGGCGACGCTGGAGGACCATGACCTTAGCATGGCGAATGATGTGCACCAACTCCAACAGGACATCATACGCCTTACGGAGCAAAATCTGGATTTACAAACCCACGCAGAAGATTTGGAGAACCGCTCCAGAAGAAATAACATTCGTATTAAAGCAGTGCCATGGGACGGGGAAGCGGGGGACCTGCATGGGTACGTCCTGGCCTTGTTTCTCCAGATCTTAGAGGATGAAGAGGTGCGTGACATCCAGATGGACAGAGTGCACAGAGTGGGGCTGCCCAGGAGGGGCGGGGGGCCGCCTCCAGATATCCTCGTTTGCGTGCATGACTTTCAGGTAAAGGAAAAGATATTGAGAAAAGCGAGAACCACTGCCTCGTTGCAATTTAGGGGCCATCGCCCCCAGCTTTACCAGGACCTGGCAGCGACGACCTTGCAGAAACGAAGGGACTTCCGACCTGTGACCGCCTTTCTCCGGGAACGCGGTATATCCTACTCCTGGGGCCATCCTTTCCGGATCATCTTTCGATGGGAGAATCGGCTCCGACAGATCAATTCCCTGCGGGAGGCGAAGGATCTCCTAGGTATTGAGGAAACGGAACCATCGCAGGAGGCGCGTGGCTCTCCATTCCGGAGGCGGCGTCGCTCTTCCTCATGGCACAGGGTGGGCCCATCCCCAGAGCGGCGGCGACCGGACTCGGCGACTAGTGAGCAGGAGAGAGGAGCCACAATGGCTTTGGTGGCCTCCGCCACCATGACGGATTCCCAGATGGGCTCTGGAGCAGCGTGACCCCGATCTCATGGAGTGGCGTCGGAGGGGCTCTTGGCTTGAGGTCCCCGGGGTACAATGGTACTTTTGGAGAAGACGCCCCGGATTTTGGACCTGGGGGTCCCCAGGTGGACACCCCTGCCCCGACCCCAGTCCAGTGGGGGACTTTTGAACCGTGACCTACTGGAACTGAAGACTGCGAGGTTCAGGTTCAGTGCCTTGAGTTGCATTTTGTTGTTCTTTGTTCTTGGGGGGGTAGAGGGTGGGTCTGTTGGCGCTCTAATTATGGATGTCATGACAGGGCGGTTTGGGTTGGGGTTGGGGGTCCGGGGGTGGCGGCGGCGGTGTGTGATGAGTGTGTGTTGAAATTGTTTTAGTTGACATTCTCTTCTATCTTTCGTGTGTTGCTTCGGGATGTGCCTTCCTTGACCCCTGCGTACTTTAGGAGCATGGATGCCACGCGTGACTTGCGGAATGACCATGTGGGCCTCTCGGAGTGGTTGTGGCTGGGACCCTTCCCTCGAGTCCTTGTGTCTGTTTCTCTTCCTTGGGCTTGGGCCCTGATGCATGTATGGAACCGATGCGGGCACCGTGGCTGTCTGGTTGTGAACATGGCGTGGAATCTGTATTGCCCCTTATGCCTGTCAGCATAGGAACTTGGAATGTAAAGGGCCTTAACTCCCCGCAGAAACGGCAGAAACTCTGGAAGTACATCATGGACCATCATTTGGATGTGGTGGCCCTCCAGGAAACCCACCTGGCTAGGAGGGATGAGCTGAGGCTTCGTCATAGGCAGTTCCCCCTTATCTACAGGGCCTCAGCGACCACGAAGCATAGAGGGGTGGCCCTACTCTTCCGGGCTTCCCTGCATTTTCAACCCATGGGAATGAGTGTGGATAGGGAAGGCCGTTGGCTGCTGGTGAAGGGATTGTTGTGTGGCCGCCTGTGTACTTTTGCTGTATTGTATGCCCCTAATACGGGACAGAATGGCTTTCTGCAGGGTCTGCTGGACAAGATGGGGGACTTTGTGGAGGGTCACTTACTCTTGCTAGGCGATTTCAATATGATATGGGACAGGGGTCTGGATAGTTCTGGCGTCTTCTCAGACGAAACTAAACGTAAGTTAGGAGACATGGAGCTGATTGACAGTTGGCGCTTTCTCCACGCACAGGCCAGGGATTACACCTTTTTTTCCAACGTACATCACTCGTACTCCCGCATTGATTATGTCTTGGTTAGTCAGGCCCTTCGGGGGGACATACAATTGGCTAATATTTTTCCGCTCTCACTATCGGACCATAGCCTCGTGGTTCTGGGACTGCATTGGACCACCGGGGGGGACGGTTGGCATAAGTGGTACTTCCCGGCAGCTCTGGTGTGAGATGAGGAATCGTGTAAGGCCTTACGCAAGGCGATTGGTGATTTCTTCCTCCTCAATCCACCTGCGGACACGTCGGTATATACCACATGGGACGCGTGCAAGGCCTCTTTACGGGGCACATGCCTCGCCCTCAACGCGAACCTGAACAAGCTGAGGCGCGAGGAGAGGGAGGCTCTGGAATTGGAACTGGCTTTTTTGGAACAGGCCCACAAGGCGAACCCTTCCAGGGTGACTCTACGCCCCCTGACGGCGGTGCGAGGGAAACTGAGGGCCCATTATAATAACAGGGCGGAGTTTACTCTTCTGCGACTTAGGCGCACCTCCTATTCCCAGGGCAACAAGATCGGGGGCCATCTTGCCCGGCAACTCCGGGACAAACGCGAGAAAGATTATATAGGGGGAATTCGCGACCAGGCGGGCTCTGTTCAGCATAGAGATACGGACAAGGCGACCATATTCGGGCGATTTTATGAGGCACTCTACTCGAGTGACGCTCTCGATCCGGGCGCACAGTCCAAATTCCTGGAGGGTCTGTCTCTCCCGAAAGTCTCTAAAGAATGGAATGAATCACTGTCCTCCCCCGTCACTCGGGAGGAGGTCTTAGATGCCATTAAAGGCCTGAAGCTGCACAAGGCCCCGGGGCCTGACGGCTACACGGCCCTCTTCTACAAAACGTTCGCCTCTGAAGTGTGCGACTATTTAGTCTCCCTCTTCAACGCAATGGCGGTTGATGGCAGAACCACGGATTCTATGGCCGAGGCACTGATCACTATTATTCCCAAGCCGTGAAGGATCCTACTCTTTGTACATCCTACCGCCCAATCGCGCTTCTCAACTTGGACGCCAAGCTGTATTCCTCTATTCTGGCGGGTAGACTGCAAGATCTGATGCCTGCCCTGATCCATCCTGATCAATCGGGGTTTATTAAAGGCAGACAGACCCATGATAACCTGCGCCGCGTCATACACCTCATCGAAAAGGCGGAACGATTTCGCATACCTGCGGTGTTAGTAGGGCTCGACGCGGAGAAGGCTTTCGACCGCGTCGACTGGGGGTTTTTGCACCAGACACTGGTGGCCTTCGGTTTCTCGCCCTCTTTCGTACGGATGATTGAGGCCAATTACAGTGGCCCTACATCCCGAGTGTTGGTTAACGGCCATAGATCCATGAGTTTCCGTCATTCCCGAGGGACGCGCCAGGGATGTCCCCTCTCGCCCCTTCTCTTTGCTCTTAGTATTGAGCCATTGGCATTGGCGGTGCGAGAAAACGAGAGGATTCTGGGACTTCCCTTTACAGGCGAGCAGCACAAGATCTCGCTCTTTGCGGACGACGTCCTGTTGTCTATCAGGGAGCCAGCGCTGTCGCTACCGCATGTCCACTCGGTGCTCTCTGCCTACGAGGAGGTGGCGGGCTTCAAGGTTAATTTCGATAAATCCTACATCCTAAATCTGACCCTATCGGCGGGGGAGGTGCAACTGACCCGGCTGCTTACTCCGCTCGCCTGGGCGTCGGAGTCCTTGCTCTACCTGGGCGTGCGGTTGACTTCCACCGTGAATGCCCTGTTCCACGCTAACTTCCCTCCGATGTTATCTTCCATTAGAATTGAGCTGGAACGATGGAAGCCTAAATTCATCTCGTGGCTGGGCAGGATACACGCCCTTAAAATGGTACTCCTTCCCAAACTGTTGTACTTATTTCAGGCTTTGCCTATTCCGATAGGGCTAGACTACTTCCGCCGCTTGAAGACCATGATGCTGAGGTATGTCTGGCAGGGTGGCCGAGCAAGGCTTCCGTTTTCGGTCCTGCGGCGCCCACGCTTGGAGGGGGGGGTTGGCTTTCCAGACATGCATTTGTACTACAAAGCCGCCCAACTGAGGGTCATCGTGGAGTGGTCCCAACAGCTGTCGGAAAAGCACTGGCTCCACATGGATCGGAGCGTTGGGGGCCGCTCCATCTGGGATCTGGCCTGGAAGCCTAAAACAGACCGACCCAAAAATGCCTACATTAGCACCCCCACGAGCACGGTGTTGAAGGTCTGGGACACGGTGAGCGGTGACGATCGTTGGACCACATTCCCGTCCCCATTCACCCCGATTCACTTCAACCCGACTTTTCCCCCGGCCATGGCGGAAGGTCCCTTTGACGCTTGGAGGGAAGGTGGCTGTAGAGCCCTCACCCACTTGTTCCATGGCGTCGAACCCCTCACTTTCCACAACTGTATGAGGGATTATGGTGTTCTTCCAACAGAACGCTTCAGACATCTCCAACTCCTGCATTGGGCGACGTCACCTGCCGTAGTGGACGCGGCTACCAGACCCTTGTCGAAATTTGAGTCCTTCCTTCTTCACACCTCCACCATGAGGGGAACGATTTCTTTCCTGTACAAACTGTTGTTAGACTCTACCGTGACACCGCGACCGCGATACCAAGACCATTGGGAATCCACGCTGGGGAGGGACATTTCTACTAATGAATGGCAGGCCTTATGGAGAGATGCGACAGCGCATAATCACTCTACTGACCTCAGAGAGGCACATATGAAACTCATCTTTGATTGGTACCTATATCCCTCCAAATTACACCGCATATTTCCTACTGCGTCAGATAGGTGTTGGCGGGGCTGTGGGATGTTGGGAGACTTTAGCCATATATGGTGGGACTGCCCCACCGTCAAGCCATTCTGGGCTGAGATTCTATCCCACATAAAGGACATCTTGGGTTACCCGATCCCGGACTCCATAGCCTTCGTCTTATTAGGGCTTAGGGACCCGCTGCTTGAACACCAGACTAGAGCGGATAAGCGTGTTATGTGGTTATGTTTGGGTGCGGCCAAGATGACTCTAGCGGCTGCGTGGAAGTCCCCATCTACCCCAGCTATTTCTTTGTGGCATGCCCGATTGTGGCGTCTGTTGAGCATGGAACGCCTCTTCTTCCTGGGGAACTTTAAGAACTTTATGTACAACTGGGGCTCGCTTGTGAGATTTCTGTCCCGAGGCTTACCTTCGGCTGTATGCCCATCAACGCTGCGGTCTCTCCATCTCTTCCAAATTTGATCTCGAGAATGTCTGTATTGCTTTGTGTGCTTGCTGGTCGCCGCCACTGGGGGGAGGGCGAAGTTGGGGTGGGACGAGGATGGGGGGATAGTTGGGGTAATTGCCTTGTGTTCTTCTTTTCTTTCTTCTCTCTCTTGTTGCGACTGGCTATGACTAGGGAGGGCTACTGGGCCATGGGCTGAGATTGGGCTGTTCTTTCGACCTAAGAGTACCTGCTCTGGACGAGAAGCTGCACTGGGTGGAATCTCCCCCGTTGCTTGTCGAACTATTGTTGGCTTCCTGTGGACTATGGAGTCCTGTCGCCCTTCTTCTTTTGAATGAGCCCCTCCCTATTTTTTGCGCCCCCTGTGTGGGGTTTAGTGGCGGTATGTCGCCTGTCTTTCTCTTCTCTTCCTGATTCCCCTCTTACTGTTTCCCACCCCCTTTCTGTTTCAACTGATATACTGCAAAATAAAAATAAAAAAAATAAAAAAAACGAATCAGCGACAGCTACGTTTACAGCAGTTGGACCTGGTCACATCGAACCCAGTGATGCCTCTCTGGATTTTATGTCTAGATTGAGGCGTCGGAAACCACTCGGCAAAATTCGGAACTATTTCCTTTATTTGGCGAAACTCTTCACTTCGACTCCTCACCTGTGAGTACTTGTTTCCTGTCACCTAGCAACGACTCGAAGTTCGTTGTCTCCATTCGTCTCCTCTTCCCCAAGCGAGATTGTGACGTGCTTCTCCTGCGTCAGGACTGCGTGTGCGTGTCAAGCCTCGCTTTGATTTTGCGGCCATTTTGAATTGCATTTCTCCTGACGTTTTGCGTGTGACATCACGCGTTTTCAATCTACGTGTGTTTCAAGCCTCCTTCTCATGCAGCAGTCTACCGGCAGTGCTTTCAAGCCTCTTTCTCGTGCAGCAGTTTACCGGCAGTGCTTTCATTAATGTTTAACTGTCACTGATCGCCCTGCATTTTGTTTGGATTTCGAAAGATTTTTCACGGATAAAGGTATTTGTGCTTCACTTTCTTGTTTTAAATTCCTTTCGACATGGCACAAAATATAAACATTACTTTACCTCCTCCGTTTTTAAATGAACCTGGAAATCCTCCGGTGCAATGGGAGGACTGGTTCATTATGTTTGACAATTATTTGGAGGCTATTGATGGTCAAGAATTTTCTGCGAAGAGAAAAAAGGCCATATTGCTAAGTACCTTGGGGAAGGAGGGACAGAGGATTTTTAGGTTTTTACCGATCGCTTTACAAGCTAATGGTCAAGCTATTCCTGATTTGTACAAGGAAGCTGTCTCCAGATTGGAGGTTACATTTTCTAAAGAGGAGAATCTTGTGATGCATCGTTATAGATTCTATACACAAAAACAGCAATCAGAAGAAAATATTGATGACTTTGTTACCCGTTTGGGGGAGTTGTCAATAAAGTGCAAGTTTGGAACAATGGCTGAGGAGCTAATACGGGATCAGCTCATAGTGCAGTGTAATAGCCGCAAAATTCAGGAAAGACTTTGGGCGGTAAAAACCCCTACACTTAAAGTTGCAATTGAGCTTGCACAAGTTATCGAGGAGTCTGAGAAGTGCATCAAAGTCATTGAAAACTCGAAAAAAAAACAATTAGAGCAAGAAGTCTCTGTGGTTTCGGATAAAGATGGGGAACTTGATTCTCATTCTGGTCTTGATGATTCTGTTGCAGTTGTCAAAAATAAGTTAAAACTTTTCCTAAGAAAAGTTTTTCTTCAAACAAATTTTGCAATAGATGTGGGAGCAATTCCCATTCTTCTGAGGCCAGGTTCTGCTTCGCTGCGAATAAGGAGTGCCTAAAATGCGGCAGGATTGAACATTTTTCTAAGATGTGCAAAGCGAAGAATAAGCAAAAAGTTGCTGTTGTACAATTCAGCGTCAGGACACCGCCCGGTAACAGTGCGCTTTATAAATGGTATAAATAAATAAATAAATAAATAGATTACTCTTGTGATGGTTCTTCTTCTGCTGAGAAGCTCTTGGTTGTTTGTGACTCTGAAGTTGCAAGTATTGATGATCCAAGACAAAATAGACCTAAGGCTATGTTTTTAATAGATGGACGTGAGGTTTCACTTATGGAGGATACTGGTTCCCGTCACACCATCATTCCTCAATCCACTTTTAAAATGTTGTGGTCAGACAAACCATTATTTAAGAGTGATATCACTCCGAAAGGTTTTCAAGGGGAAACCATAGATATTGTTGGTTATTTTGAGTCCAGCATTGTCTTTAAGAACAGGTCCACACTTGGGAAAATCTGTGTCCTTTGATGGTCCACCCATATTGGGGTGGGTTCATCAATATGACTTGTATATCATTATCAACCCAAGGGCTCCTGATCAAGTGATGGTTTTGGAGGATGATTCTGTTGACCTAATTCTGAGTGAGTTTGATTCTGTTTTTAGGAATGAGTTGGGTGAACTAAAGGGGTATTCCCACATGATAAATATGAAAGAGGGTTGTGCACCTATTCAACACAAGCTCAGGAGGATATCCTCTTGCCATTAGGAGTGAAGTGAAAGAGTTGTTGGAGGAAATGTTGCAGAGTGGGGTCATTGAACCTGTGGGTTTCTCTGGTGGTTATTTCTAAAATATCGGATGGCAAGTTGCGCTTCTGTGTTGATCTCAGGTCTGTTAATAAGTGCGTGATTGCTGATATTTTTCCCCTTCCCAATATTAGTGAATTGGTGTCTACACTTGAGGGTGCAAAATATTTTTCCAAACTTGACCTTAAGAGTGCATACCATCAGGTTAAACTGCATGACACTTGCAAACATATCACTTCTTTCATCACCACTGAAGGTGTCTTTCAGTTCACACGTTTACCTTTTGGGTTGATTTCGGCGGCTAGCGTGTTTCAACGTATGGTTCATGAGTTGTTCAAGGGGCTGGATAAAGTTGTCTACTTTCAAGATGACATTCTTGTTTTTGGCAGTTCAGTTTCTGAGCACAATAAAATACTTAGACAAGTATTACATAGGATTGGTGATGCTGGTCTTACTTTACGCAGGGAGAAGTGTACTTTTCTTGTTCAGCAGATGGAATATTTAGGGCACGAAATTTCTGTTTCTGGGATTAAACCTAATAAGGATTTGTTGTTGGCTATAAGGTCAGCTCCTCGACCGACTGATAAGGATCAGTTGAGGTCCTTCATGGGCCTCATAGAATACTATTCTAAATTTGTTAGCAGTTTTTCGGAAAAAAACATTGATTTGAGAGTTTTGCTCAAGAAGGGGTGCAAATTTGTTTGGGGTCCTAAGCAGGAATCAGCTTTTACTTTGGTCAAGGACGAAATTTGCAAGGAGGGTGTTTTATCTCCTTTTAACACTAGACTACCTTCTATTCTCATGGTTGACGCGAGTGCGTTTGGCTTGGGCGCTGTTCTAATTCAGAAACATGGTCATTTTGAACGTCCTGTCGCTTTCGCTTCTAAAACTTTGTCTGATGCTGAGAGGAATTACAGTGTCATTGAAAAGGAGGCTTTGGCAGCTGTTTGGGGTGCGCATTATTTTCGCACTTATCTTTGGGGGATCAATTTTGTTATTAAAACTGACCATAAGCCTTTACTTAGGATTCTTGCTCCTGGTGGTGCTGTTAGAGGTTCTCCGAGGTTGGCCAGATTAGCAGCTAAATTATGGGATTTTCATTTTCAGGTTGAGCATATTCAAGGCTGGAGGAATCTCCAAGCTGATTGTTTTTCAAGATTGCCTTTGAAACCTACGGAGTCTGATGTGCATGTTGATTTTTTGGATGAAAGTGTTGCTTGGGTGCAAGATGTTGTTTCTTTTGGTGTTGGTTCTTTCTCGCATCAGGAATGGATTGATGCCATGAGAAGTGATGAGGTCCTCAGGGATGTCAATAAATTGATCAAGGATGGTTCAAGGAGAGAGAGTTGTTTGCAAGTTTCTGTTCGTCCTTATGTCAAGATTCTGGACGAGTTGTCTACTTGTGGGGACAACATTATTTTGCGCAATGACAGGTTTGTCCCGCCTTGTGGTCTCAGGCGTAAGCTTTTTAATATTGCTCATGAGGGGCATCTTGGTCAGACTCTGACTCAGCAGAGGCTCAAATCTAATTTTTGGTGGCCTGGCATGGATGTGCAGGTTGCTGTGTGGGTTGAACAATGTAGTATGTGCAAGGAAGGTGAAAAACGCTTGAAGGTGGCTGTTGGCACTAGCATGGGTGAGATTATTTTTCCTGGTGTGCCGTGGCATACCATATGCCTGGATTTTATTGGACCCATGTCTGAGCTTAGTCTGCATCAGCGTTTTGCCATTGTGTGTGTTGATGTTTTTTCAAAGTGGATAGTTGTTAAATTTGTAAAGGATATCACCACGGAAACCACTATAAAGTTCCTAAAGTCTTTATTTCAATCTGAGGGTTTTCCCAGTGTTATTGTTACCGACAATGGGACCCAATTGGTCTCGCAGAGAATGCAATCTTTTCTTTCTCACTCTGGTGTGTCCCATCATCGGACTTCACTTTATAATCCACAGGGAAACGGAATGTGTGAGAGGGTCAATAGGTTGGTGAAGGGAACAATTCAACTGGCTGTCTCTAGTGGTGGTTGTGTGTCTGATCTTGTTCAGGAAATGGTGTGTGCGCATAGAACGACTGTTCATGGTAATTGCACGAAATCTCCTTTTGAAATCTTGCGTGGAAGGGCTCCTGGGTCCAAACTTGTTCCTTCTTGGGTCAAGCAACTTTTGAGTAGAGGTGATCTTATGGATTCCAACCTTACTTTGCCTTCTCCCATGGTGGGTAGTAAGATTTCAAAAGGGGATCTGGTTAAAGTTAAACCTGGGAGGTGTGCTAAAGGCTTAACTAACTTTAGGGGACCTTTTACTGTTAGAAAAGTTTTCCCTAATTATGTTCTTCTTGATAATGGTGAGAAGTGGAATTTGAGGCGGGTTGCTGTTTATCAGAAAAATGGGCAAACACCTTTTCAACCTTTGTCTGATAACTCTGTTGCTGCTTCTCACAATTCTTCTGTTGTTTCTTCAAATGAAGAGGGGGGTAGTGGTTACATGCTTTTATCTCAAGAGTGTGTTCCTTTTTCTTCTCCTTCTGGCAGGTCTTGTTTTGACGGTGGTGATGT
Organism: Lissotriton vulgaris; assembly: GCF_964263255.1. Taxonomy (NCBI): domain Eukaryota; kingdom Metazoa; phylum Chordata; class Amphibia; order Caudata; family Salamandridae; genus Lissotriton; species Lissotriton vulgaris. The sequence goes on along the minus strand of NC_141694.1, from coordinate 539,942,355 downwards.
ATCAGATTCTGGTTCCTCTGGTTTTCGAAGCACCACCATTGATTCTTCTCCTTCCCTTCCTCCTTCTCTTTCCACTTCTAGGGTTTCAAGGTATCGTAAACCACCTTCTTACCTGAATGATTATTTTTGCAATTGATATGTTATTCTTTTTGTTTATAAAGGTGGAAGATGTGTTGTAAACTATTTGCTTGCATATCTTGTTTTCTCTATGATCTTTGTTGTACTCTATGCCCTTTCTGTCTTGTTCTAGAATTAGTATGTTACTGAGGGCTCCAGGTTCTGCTTGGGCAGTTGGTTGACTGGTCAGCAGGCGCTGGGTCCTTTACTGCTGTGCTCTACAATAAATCTCCTTACTTGCTCATTGCTGTCTCAAGGAGTTATTTACAACATCTTATTTAGTCTGTTAGCACAATTTTCTTTAATGAGTTTCTCTTACTGCAGGCACGACATGCTTTCCTGCAACATTCAGCGCACATTGCGTGCTTTCACTTTCCAAGCAGCCCGAGACAATGGCGGATGCTTCTTTGAAGTGAAATTGGTCTCGCATTTACAAGAGTTTGCACTATTGGCATTGCAAATGTCAATGCCTTTTATTTATGTTATTTCTCAAAACAGAAATAAAAGGCAACACCTATTGCATTACAAATGCTAGTTATTGTGGCCCTTCCTTTCCTTTATCCCCTGGTGACGTTCACGCCCTCCCTTCAATATCCTCACTCATCCTGATGATGCATTTACATATTATAGACAGCACCTGCACCTCTGAATGTCCCTGATGCACCACGGACCCCCCCGGACCTCATACATTTAGCTTGTAATGAACTAGTTCCTGTTGTTAATGAGATTGCTGGTTCTTTCCTGACCTGCGCACTGCTCCACTTTTTGTGGATTTTTTGCAGATGTTCCCTGCAGTGGGGGGAAACTGGTTGAATTGTTCTTGGTGCTTGCCTGGTGTTGTGTTGCTAGGGCATAAATTAGAGGCCCCACACCCAGGCTCTGTGACAGTTTATGAGCCACAGTCTTCTGTAATGAACACGCTGAGTCATAAGCATCATTGCAGGGTGCAACCGAAAGATGTATGGGGACATTTAAGAAATTATATAAAAGAAAAGAAGGAAACTGTTTGCCCCATGCCTGTTGTGATCCCCAGTCATCTAACTGAAACAGAAGGGTTCCCCAGCTGGCTCTGGTGGTTAGACTCTGGAGTGTGGGTGTTGGGCTTTCCTTGTTTCTTTTAGTTATGGCTTTATACCAATAGCAGAAGGTATGATATGAAAAGCTTTAAAACAGTGTTTTCATTCATGTTTTTGGATTTTATATTTCCATAATAAAAATATTTATAAATAAATAAATTAATAATGTGGTTGGGCTCCCTGAAAAAGCCAATAGGCCTGCTTTATATAATCACATCCGCTCATAGTATCATTTTACATCTAGGATGGATGGAACACTGTGATTATGGGGCTAGCATCTATGGGTGAAATGTGAAATAAGGGTATCACCTAGGGTGCTTCCATCTACCTGCTGAATATATTTCTAATGTAATGAATAGTATTTAGTAGTGTGTGTAATAAATGTACTTTTCTTTTTTTCAAAGAAAAACCACTGGTTGGACAATCATTTATTGAGTGTTATTGCACACCAGCGAATTGGAATTGCTAGCCCACACCACTTCCCGCTAGGCCTTGGACTGCTCTTGTTCGTTACCCTGAGAGAGTCAAGTGCTACAATAACGTACCTGGTTCCCAGTAAGGAGACAATTGTGTACCTATTACTTGTGCAGGACTCACATCCTTTACAAATAATAACCCAATTTAAAACACACCGCTTTTTATAACTCTTGATATACAACAGGAAAACGGGGCACATAGAAAACAAGCATTTGCAATGCAATAGGTCTCGCAATTGCAAGATTTTCCGCTATTGGCATTGTAAATGACAATGCCTTTCATTTATATGTTGAAAAACCTGCTATAATAAAAGGCATTGTCAGTTACAATACCAATAGTTCAAAGTTTCAAAAATGTGAGACCTATTGCATTTTAAAAGAAAGCAGATCACCTAGTATAGCCACCACGAGCGTATAAACAAATTACAGAGCTTAGTAAAACAAAACCTCTAAAGTGTAAAATATAAGGATTGAAATCCACAGTGGCGCAAAAGCAAGTAGGTTAAACACATCATAAGGCGTATTCAGACCTTAAGGTGTAGTAAGACCTTTTTAAAGTGAAATACAGAAACATTGGAATTCTCAATATCCCCAATGTGAACATGTAAAATAAAACACATGAGCTAGTAAAAACGTCTGTTAATCCTAAAATAATATCACAGAGCGTAGTGAAACCCTTGTAAAGTGTAGATCAAACATTTGGATCCCCAGTATGAAAATGCGAAAAAAATCACAGGGTGTAGTGAAAACAACTGTAAAGTGGTACATAGACACTGAAGGCTCTCTCTGTATCACCAACATGTGTGATAAGCAAAATCCCAGAGAGAAGACCCAAAAGTGATCGGCGCACCAAAGAACTTACACCTCAATGTGAGATTTGCTGATGAGTGAGAGGTTTTATAGGGATTATTGGGCCTGTCTGAGATGTCAGAGAAGGAGAGTTTAGTTTATGATCTGTACTAAAACCGCTCTTGGCAAAGTCAATATATCTTGCTCTTGCCCCTATCGAGGTTGCTGAGATTATTAGCCCTGCCGTACAGCATACCTGATGCTGTACAGCGTAGTTTTTTTTTTTTAAACAGGAAAAAGGGTGCACGCAGTCAGCTTTGTAATTCGCAGGCGCAAGCACTAAGCATGCGTGCACCTACAACATGACACAGGCAGTTTTAAATAAAAAAGATTTTGCTTGCTGGTTTGAGTTGGACTGGTACAGAAAAAGAAAACTATGGCACGGGAGGAGAGAGCAATTATTAGTGGGGGTTGTAAGGAATCACAGTCGGCGGTTGGTTAAAACAATATGGGGGCACAGGTGGGGGAAGGAACATAGGAGATGGGTGGAGAACATGTAGAAAGAGTAACTTGAGGGTGAGATCCTGCACTGTATAATGTGAGGGTGAGATGCTGCACTGGATATTGTGAGGGTGAGATGCTCCAAATGACATATTGAGCAGTTGTAGGAAGGGTGGAGATTAATGCTGTGCGAGGGCTGAAGCATGCAAGTGAAAGCGGGGGGAGAGTAGTGTACAAACGAAGAGCTCAATAGGAAAAGGGTGGGGAAGAAATCTGGTCTAAGGGCTACAGCTGCCGTTTGTGGAACTGGGGAGCCAGGGGGCATATTATCAAGGGATTTATCTCTGCTTAATAAAATTATCTCCCTATCAGCAACAGGATGCTAACACGCAAATTCGCATGTTAGCACCCTTTTTCTCTACGCTTCCCCTTGCATCTCTAATGAAATGCAAAGGGGGCGTTCCAGAAAAAATAATAGGAGAAATGTGGTTAAGCGACATTTCTTCTATTATCAAGGATATCGCTAACCCTGTTAGTGATAAAAAAAGCAGCGCTAACCGCGGTTAGCGCTGCTTTTTTTACACCTGGTATTTTCCTGACTTAGCCATGATATCGTATGGAAGGTGGATATCATGGCTAAGTTTGTGAGCCCCTATCATCAAGATAATGCCAAACTTCGAGAGATTATTGTTGGTTTTCCAGCGATAATCTCTCATTTGGCAGTTAGCGCGAGGATTTTTATCACTTCTGAGATAAGCATTCCTAATAACACGCTATCTCAGTAATAAAAATCCACACTACCCGGCGATAATTATCCTAGCGCTAAGTGCGCTTAGCGATAATTATCGCTGGGGCTTGATAATATGGCCCCAGATTCTAGTCCTGGCGTCTGTTCAACACCCTGCGATTCTGGGCAAGTGACTTAATTTCCCTGTGCCTAAAGCAAAATGAACGTGGCCTTCTATTACTTAAGTATTGATTTTGTAAAGAACGTCAATGGCTCCTGCTCAAGCTCAGTCTACATAGAAAACTTAGAAAAAGAAGTAAACATCATGTGAAAACAGGCTAAAAACACAGAACAGTTTAACATATAGATATCACTTGCCACGAAACGCTGGCCCTCTAGTCAGCTACGCATACCTGTGACTTAGAAGTTGCCTTCAGAAGAGTGTCAAACTAGTCACTCCAACTCGACGATAACAATAAAATACAACACACCAAACCCTCAAGTCTGACTCATTCGCTGCACTCCTGCTAATAATAATTATTAAGCGACTGACGAAGCGCCCTGCACAGCGTGTCTGTGTGCAGCAGATGGTTTCTCCGGCCAGGCTGGAGTAAATGTGGTCCTGGCTCTAGGGGTGCCCTTTTTTTGCAGTGCATTGTTGTAACTTTAAGGCAGCTGCTCAGGGCACAAGTCGTAAAAAAAGAAGTGGGAGGACGCTGTCACCGGAAGTGACGTCACGACAAGAAGTGATGTCACGAAAGGTGACGAGCTCCTCGTCCCAGAGAGGCCAAAGAGTGAAGTCCAGCTGTTTGGCAGGGGGGACTGTCCCCCTGGTAAAATAAGTGGGGGAACGCTGACCACCCACGTGGTACCCCAACTCGAGCCCTGCAGCTGCTTATGGCATGCCTACCTTTGTTGGAGCTGCAGGACGGGCGCTCTGGAGAAGCCCAAAGCCATTCAAACTTTCAGAAGGAGAACTAGCTTTGGTGTGCAGGGACTCTGAATGCTTATACTCTGGAGCCAGGACTTCACCAGGAAGTGGTGGTCTGCTTTCCTTGGACGGTGTTTTGGCTCTGGAGCAAATGTGTCTGGGAGAGGAGAAGCGCAAAAGGGGAGGCTGAAGCTAGCAGTGACAGTGTGGAAAGATGCATCTAGTCTCTACTACCTTCCCGTTCAGTGTTAACGGAGTGTGGGCGGGGTCTCGGCATCAGCACTCCCCATTGAAAATTAAAATGAAAAGTGAATGCTGTTTGTCTTAAAAAAATGCTGTCAGTGGAGCCCATTTGTTTTAGAGCCTAGACAAAGCAATAACCAGTGTGTCTCTCCCCAAAAAAGTGAGTGCTGAGTGTGAACAAAAAATTGGCGGAGCAGGTTTGAATTCCAGCCAAGCCAATTAAAGTAAACAAAGGAGATCATCTGCTGAGGGCGAACCGATGCAAACAAAAACAAGATCAAAGCACATACAATAAATAAAAAACACACTGTTGACACACACTAACATTAAATTAAATAAACAAGTAGTCCCCAAATAACACATAACACTTACGAGTGTAAGGGAACTGTAATTGGCCGGTGCTCCTCAGGTAAAACCATAAATGATGTATTGGAGCAGGAACAAATAAGGAGCAAGGAAACAAAATTTAATGCACAAATTAGCCAATTGCAAGAAGCAGGCCGGATTGCCAGATTACACTCTGGTAAATTGTTTACAGCAGGAATTGCAGACAGCGCATGCGCGCTGATGCTCGACCTAAAAATGTAATTTCCTAAGTCACTATACTTTTTTCAAGTGTGGGTAGATATCTACTTCTCTCTGCAGTTTAACACTAGAGTAAAAAATGCTCAGTCTATTTCTAGGTGTTAATTTGGGGCTCTGTGTTTAACTGAAGCTAATTTTCAAAATGTCCAGTTTTTCCAGGCCCAGCATGCTGAATATTTCTAACACTATAAAAGGTTTTTTAGAAAAAATTGCGAATATTAATTTAAAAAACTGTGCTAAACCGCAGCGAATTAATATTTGGAATATAAAAAGGCAATTAATCCAGAATTGTTGTTGTACGGATTGATATTAGCCCTGCCAAGTACCATGCATCTGAAAGGGCCGGGCCCATAGGCTTTGGAGCTATTCTAGAATCACAACCGAATGGTTCTTTTTAGCAGCATGTAAGCGTAGAGGGGAGAAAAGTTGTTATTATTGCTAATCAATTCAACGGAAAATTCTCTTAACACATAGTAAACACAGACACCTGCGTAAAGTTAGTTAATTTATTACAAAGCCAAAAATAGCTGGACATAGAAACACCCCAAAATTAGAGTGTAGAAATACATTGGAATCAGCATAAAGCCAAACCCGTGTATCAAGTTTAAGCAGTGCAACTTAAAATAAAAATGAATTCAAGAAACAGGATGCTAAGGATCAGAAATCATTAGTCCACGTTTCCCTGCATCAAGGGTAGATGAATATAAAGCCTTAATCTATCCCTACACTAAAGCTAAAAGGACATCCCTACTTAGGCATCTTCAGACTAGAAAGTTAAAAGGTGTCAGTCTGTGGAGTTTTCCTAAGAAGTCTCCCCACAATAACGGATCATGTAGCATAAAGCTACGAGACAGAGCTTGCTCTAAGATGCTCTCTCTCCGAAGGCAGAGAAGAAGTGGGGTACTTTCCCTACTCTAACATCGCATTATTACAGGTATCTTTCCCAAGAGTCTTTGCAGGTCATGCCATCCGCTCTGAACATGATCACAAAGGTTGTTTTCCACTGGATAACGGTGTTCCTGATTTGTAATATGTTGACCTTGATTCCCAGACCTTCTCCAGTGTGAAACACAATAATTTTCCCTTATCGGCTGGAGTTTACAATGTAACTCTTTCTCTCCTTGCCTGACTAATAACATAAAGACATTATTCTAGCTAACAAGAGCGCTTCTTCCACCTACAACACAAAATGTGAGAAAGAACGGATTCCACAGCATACATGTATTCAGCTATTGATTCTAAAGCGAGAGCTTCCAGGGAAAAAAATTCAGGCCCACAAGATTCCCCTGACATAAGAAAAGTGGCATATGAGCTTTACGAAATTGCATAGGAAATAAGGCACATTTAATTACTTTATTACCTACGTATAAAATGACACAATTAATAATTTTAATAAATGGATGTATGCTAATGCTACAACACGAGCTCTTCAAGTTAATATTTTCTGCTTGTTACATTTACGTTTTACCACTTAATTCCCTATGTTGTTACTCAGTGGCATAAATACATCACGCTTCATGTCATTGTATTTTGAAATTCTAGCACTTCATGTTAATAAAATAAAGGATCATTTGTGGGTGCGCTCTACACATGTGATTATATTGCACCCCTACAAATAAAATGCGATTTCCGCTCTGTCACATCGGGGGTTAGAATGACGCGTTTTAGTGCTGGTGTTCGCATCACCGCATTAAAATGCATTAGTTACGTATTTATAACACACTTGATCTCCATTAGTAATGAGTTGCGCTTAACACCAGTTCAATCAGACTGAAATGCAAAATTATCACGCAGCCTTCCAGGCAGGGACGTCATTGGCTTGCTCTGACTCCTGTCTCTGACCAACGAAAAATAGTTCTAAGACCCCAAGCAGGAGATGGTTAGACTTGCATGCACGCACAGAGGAGCTGGATGGCATTTTTGGTAGGCTAATTGTGATACCGCAGCCCCAGCAGAGAAATGGCACATTCTGTCCCGCACCTCCTCACACTGGTTCTCACTGTGGAGTAGCATTCTACTGGCTGGCTGTAGGATGTTTTGTCTAGGCCTGGCAGCAAGTATTGAGTCCACCAGCAGGCTGCAAGTTGGTGGGCTGCTATAAGCTTCAGAACAAGCTCAAGGTCCTTTTGCATGCATGCAATAGACCAAATTCAGATGGGAGACTCCTAGTTTTTGATGCAAGAATTACTTTATTTTTGTCTCTCGCCTAACATTGCCTCATCTTCAATAGAAGTCAGTGGAGGAAATACATTCTCCCAATTCTTTTTTTTTAAATCTCCCACTTCCTTCTTCTAAAAATGTTCATGAGGGTCCATGTGGCTTTATGGCTACGCCCCTGCAACAGGGAAACATGATTTGAATACAACCTCGACTCAGCAGCCTGCAAATCTAGGTAAATCTTGATCTGCTAAAAACTAAACTTGGGATGTACTTTTTGGCTGCTGTCCTTGGGCAAGGTTTGTGCCATAAATGTGGCTGCATGGTACTTGGTCTGGCCACCAATATTAAAGTATTAACCTTCATGTGAGAGAAAGACACACATTTAGTGGCTGAATTTCACAGTGCAAATCAAACCTACAGAGTCTTGTCTGCTCCAGCACACCCCAAAATCACACATGTGCTCCGTTATGTGACACTGAACAACAAGGAGGCTCGGTAAAATGAAGAGGCGTAGAGAATAAAAGTATTTGCCTAGGATCACACAACCCGGTCAAACAGGGAAGCCAGGCACAATCCCAGATCCCTCAGCTTCATGCTGTACAACCCAGTCACCAGACAGGTACCTCGCTTTGACCTCAACAGTCAAAATCCTATACTTACTCTCCAAAGGATTATACTAGAGCATGGATACCACACACAATCCACATCCTATTTATGGCTAGTTCCACATAGCGCGAACATCCCTCACGACATAACACCATTCAACACACAAAACACAAATCACCAACCCACCATTCAACAAATAAGTGATGAAATACCATGGGCTGCGAGTCACCACTGGCACAAATAAGAATGCATTCATAAACTTTAATCACTGTCATACATGCCAACCCTACCGATTCAGGCGGGTGACAATCAATTTCTGTAGTAGGGGATCTCTGTGTATAGTCATAATCTAGTGAATAGTCCCGCCCATGTGCGTGGACCCCGGAGCAATCAAAAATAATCTCTTAAAGTGTCGAAAAAATGCAGAACTGCACAGACACTTAAGAGAGAATTTAAAGACATATAATGCAGCCTATAAACAGGCTACACTGTCCAGTACTTCAACTAGAAATTCCACCAAAAATCCACAAAACAGCAAAGCCTGTCCAGATTTCCCTTGCCTTCAGCAAAAACCCCTCTGGAATGATAGAGAGGAAGACATGGACAGACAAGCCCCATAGGCTGCCATTATGTGGCTCAGAATAGGATACTGTGCCTTTAAGAGAACTTTCCAGAACTTCACAGTATCCCAGAATGCCCTGCAGGTCCCTCTTACTTTCAGTTCTTTTTTCCGGCTCCTGCTAGCAGGACCCTGGAGCATTGAGCTCTCCCTTTTTGGGACTTATTTGGTGTTTTTTCACTATTTTTCACAGATTTAGTACTTTATTGTACTGTGGGGCTTTTCTTCTTGGTTTTCTCACTCTGTTTTTTGACGAATATGCCTGCCTTATTCGACAAATGCCCGGAGTGCTCCAGTAAAAAGGCCAGGTCGGACCACCATGAGGTGTGTATCCTCTGCCTTCCAGCTTCTCATGTTCCAGAGGAGTGTGTTATCTGCCAAGGCTTCCCTGGAAGGACCCTGAGGGAAAGGAAGAAGATCAGACTTCAGGGTCTAGAGGAAAGAAGACTGAAGGCACAAGGTGGGTCTGGAGGGGCTTCTTCTGCCCATGCTGAGGCCCCTGGGGGCTCCCCAGGGGCAGGAAGACCAGCAAACGTCACCATTCTCCACCGGGGTCCATTGCGCCCACTACGGCGTCGAGAGGAATGACTGCGGTCTGTTCCCCATCATCGGAGACGAAACAACGTCGAGGCTCGGCATCGAGGGATGTTACTAGACCTTCGAAGTCCCTGGTGACTGTTTCATCGTCATCCTCGTCGGCGTCGACGTCGAGCGATCGGCGTCGACGAGCCAGGCGTCGGCGCTCGCCGTCGAGGCGATACCGCCGTTCGCCGTCTGCGAAGAGGAGGCGGGCGTCGTCGGTGAGTTCATCGCCGTCAAGGTCGCCGTCGATGCCCAGGACGCCGTCGAGGCACAGGAAGTCGCCGTCGAGGCACAGGAGGTCGCCGTCGAGGCGCATGAGGTCGCCGTCGAGGTGCCGAGGATCGCCGTCGAGGCGCCAAGGTTCGACGTCGAGGCGCAAAAGGTCTCCGTCGAGGCACAGAAGGTCGTTCGACGCTGAGGAAGAGACGCTCGACGTCCAGGGGCCGACGCTCGCCGTATGGTCGCCGTTCTTTGACGCCGAAAAGAGGTTGAAGTAGACCTGACGCCGTGGGAGGTTCGCCTACGTCCCAGGCTGGAAGAGAAGGGGGTTCGCCGCACTCAGTGTATTCCGAGGTGTATACCCCGTCGGGGAAGGTGACTCCCCCTCCTCCGTTACCGAGGGGTCCCCCTCCGAGGACACCTACTCCGCCTCCGTTGCCTCCACCGCAACCTGGATCAGGGTTGCCTGAGAAGCCACCTCCGGTTCCGCCGAGGTCGACTTCGTTACCTAAGCTTCCAACGCCTCCGAAGGGTACGCCTAGACCGAAGGCTCCGTCCAAACCCAAGTCACCCGTTCCGGTGGACCCGGTTGATCGTCCTCGGCCGGGGAGGTCCTGTTCACGCTCCGGACGGAGAGGAAGATCAAGGAGTCGTCATAGATCCTCCACCAGATCAAGGCGTCGCCACAGGAGGAGAGGGTCTAGGTCCCCCACGGACTCTTACAGGACCCATTCCTACTCGCCGACCTTATCGGACTCTCCTGAGACCAGAATCTCTCCAGTGGACGACATTGCCACATTCCAGGAAGTTCTCCTGAGGGGGGCTGCGAAGTTAGGTATCACGGTGATGGCTCCAACACCTATGACGTCCGTGATATTCGAGACGCTTCACAAGAAGCACTTGTCTCGCCCTCTTCTGCCTCTGGTGCCTGGATTGAAGGAACCTGCGGAGGAGCTGTTCCTCACGCCAGCGGTGGTGAAGGCCGCTCCGTCCCGGCTTCTGAAGAAGTACAGGGCCCCGGATTCGGACCCTGCCTTTCTGAGAATGGATCCGGTACCGGATTCAGTGATTGTGACGGCGGCCAGGAAATTGCATTCTACCTCCCCGTCATCCACCGTGCCGCCAGATAAGGAGAGTCGATGGATCGACTCAGCGGGAAGGAAAGCGTTTGGGACCGCTTCCGCAGCCATGAAAGCTGCCAGCGATACAGCTCTGCTAGGCCGTTACGACCGGGCGCTGTGGGACTCCCTTCAACAGTTCGTGGAACTGCTACAGAGAGACAAGAGGGAGGACTTCCAGGAGATCCTCAAGGAAGGGATGCTGGTATCAAATCAGGTGATCAGTGCAGCGGCGGACACCTCCCTGTTGGCCGCACATGGTTACTGCCATGGAATCAATCAGTGGCGGCATGCCTGGCTACGGCTCACGTCACTCAAGCCGGAGGCCCAGCAGCGGGTGGCCAATCTGCCCTTTTCCGGAGAGACACTATTCGGTAAACACGCAGATGATGAGATGGCCTGCATGAAGGCGGAGGCGGAGACCCTGACGGCTGTGGGCTTGGAGAAGCCCAAAGAGAAGAAATCCTTCAGGCCTTTCCAGAGGCGCTACGGCGCACAGGGAAGAGGACGGGGGCAGTCTTCGGGACTGCAGCAGCAACAACAGCAGCAGTTCCGGAGACCCTTCCAGAAACGTCAGAAGGGTAGAGGGGGACAACAGTCCACTACCGCGAACAAGGGCCCGGCCGGGTCTCGACCCTGAGCGGTTACTTCCCCTTCATCCGTTACCCGCTCCGGTGGGGGGAAGAGTTCAATTTTTTCTGGCAGAGTGGAGAAAAATTACTCAGGACAAGTGGGTGCTGAATATTGTTTGCAATGGATACAGTCTTCGGTTCATCAGCCCCCCTCCAGCGATCCCTCCGGTCAGCTCGCAGTATCAACTGCGTGAGCTCCAGGCGGAGGCCGATATCCTGTTAAGGAAAAGGGTGATAGAAGACGTACCTCTGTCTCAAAGAGGAAGAGGTCTGTACTCCTGGTTCTTTCGGGTTCGCAAGAAGGACAAGAACGAGTTCAGGCCCATTCTGGACTTGCGGCAGGCAAACAAGTGGATTCGCAGAGAAAAGTTTTGCATGCTGTCGTTGCATCAGATTTATCCTCAGTTGCAACAGGGGGACTGGTTTTGTGCCATAGACCTACAGGATGCGTACTCCCACATGCCCATCGCGTACAAACACAGGAAGTTTCTGCGATTTCAAGTCGGCACCAACCACTATCAATACACAGTGCTGCCATTCGGGCTGAAATCTGCGCCCAGGACATTCTCAAAGTGCATGGCAGTGGTAGTGGCACACCTAAGGTGTTTGTCTACCCGTACCTGGACGATTTGTTGATCAAGGCCTCCTCCTTCTCGGAAGCTCAAGCAGACTTCCAGAAGACGTGCGTTCTCTTGAACAAGTTGGGGTTGCACATCAACATGTCCAAGTCTGTCCTGATCCCGGTCCAGTGCATTCAATACTTGGGAGCCACCATCAATACGCTGTCAGCAAGCGTGTCTCCTTCGGAGGAGCGACGGCGATCGATCCTTCGGAAGGCTCAGGCTCTTATGACCTCTCCATCTACGACAGTGAGGACGGTGTCTTCTCTACTGGGGTCGATGGCTTCTTGTATCTTCCTCACTCCTCATGCACGACTACACATGAGACCTCTGCAGGAGTGCTTGGAGGACCAATGGAACCAGAGGAAAGGATCTTGGGACGACAAGATACGACTGTCTCTGCATGCTCTTCAGTCTCTGAAGTGGTGGTGTTCAGCGGAGAATCTCATCAGAGGGGTTCCCTTCCACAAGGACATTCCTACTCAGACTATCGTGACGGATGCTTCTCTCCAAGGCTGGGGAGCGCATTCGGGAGACTTACAGATTCAAGGAACGTGGTCTCAGATGGAGTCCACGTATCACATCAATTTCCTGGAACTCAGAGCTGTTCACTTGGCACTGAAGGCCTTTCATCCGTCCTTCCAGACCAACTCTCTGCTTGTACAGACGGACAATACGACCATGATGTATTACCTCAACAAGCAGGGGGGGGTCGAGATCGCGCACCCTGTTTCGGGAGGTGCAGACGATCTGGCGCTGGCTTCTGGCCAGGGGATTGACGATAACGGCTACTCATCTACTAGGTGTGCAGAATGTTCAGGCAGATGCACTGAGCAGACTGATTCAGGAAAACCACGAATGGGTCATAAACGACGACGTACTAGGAAAAGTCTTGAAAAGGTGGGGGACTCCAGACGTAGATCTGTTCGCCACCGCCGAAAACAGCAAATGCCGAGACTTCGCCTCCAGGTACTACCAGCAAGGGACGCTGGGGAATGCACTCTGGATCAACTGGTCGAACAGCTTTGTTTACGCTTTTCCGCCCATTCCCCTGATTCCAGCGGTGCTCATCAAGCTGTCCCGGTCCAGGGCACGGATGATCCTGATTGCCCCGGAATGGCCCAGACAGTGGTGGTTCACGGACCTTCTACACCGGTCTCTCCTTCCACACATACGGTTGCCGTGCAGGCCGGACCTTCTCACGAAGTTCGGGGGGCCGATGTTGCACCCCAACCTCTCGTCCTTGAGTTTGGCTGCATGGCTCCTGAGATAGTGCAATATGGCCATTTGAATCTGCCCGAAGATTGCATGGACATACTGAAGGAGTCTAAGAGACCCTCCACTCTGACTTCAGTTTACAGGTGGAAGAGGTTTTGTATCTGGTGTGTGTCCAGGAACTTTGATCCAACGACGTGCAAGGAAGATGTCATCCTTCCATACCTTCTGCATTTGGCGCGGTCTGGCCTTAATGTTCATTCCATTAAGGTTCATCTCGCTGCATTGACTGCCTACAGGAAAAGCCCTTCACAGACTTCCTTCTTCCAGATCCCTGTGATCAAAGACTTTTTGGAAGGCTTGAAGAAAGTGTTCCCTCCTGTCAGGCTTCCTTCGCCTTCATGGGAATTGAATGTGGTGCTTTCCAGTTTGATGAAGGAGCCTTTCGAACCCATTCATAAGGCTTTGTTGCAGCACCTGTCCTGGAAGGCGGCGTTCCTCGTGGCCATTAGATCGGCCCGCAGGGTGAGTGAAATTCAGGCGTTGTGTTGTAATGAACCTTATACTGTATTTCATGCTGCTAAGGTTGTTATGTGTACTCACCCTAAATTTCTTCCAAAGGTTATTTCTGACTTTCATGTCAACCAAACTATAACTTTGCCTACGTTTTTTCAGAACCCTTCATCTCCAGCGGAAAGGTCTCTACATTCCGTGGATGTTAGGAGGGTGTTGAAATTTTATCTGGATAATCCCAAAGGTATTCGTAGGTCAGACCAATTGTTTATCAATTATGGATCGGTCAGGACGGGTCTTGCGACCTCTAAGCAGTCCATCTCTAGGTGGATTGTGTCCTGCATACAACTGTGTTACCAGAAAGCTAATAAGACCTTAGGAGGTAAGCCTAAGGCTCATTTCAACAGGGGCAAAGCTGCCACGACAGCCTTGCTCCGTAATGTGCCGATTGCAGAAATTTGCAAGGCCGCCACTTGGAAGTCGGTTCATACCTTTGCTAAGCATTACTGTCTGGACGCTGATGCCAGGGCGGATGCTCAGGTTGGACAGGCTTCGCTGCAGAATTTGTTCGAACAATAGTGGTGTGGGTTTCTTTTCTCCACCGCCGTTTTGGTGTGGGGATGGGCTTGCCATTCTATTCAGTAGATTATGACTATACACAGAGATCCCCTACTACAGAAGGAGTAGTTTCTTTTCTATAACTCCAGTTCTGTAGTAGGGGTATCTCTGTTAGAGTCATAAGCGCCCGCCCTCCTCCCCGGTGGAGACAGATATTCATGTAAGGAATGCTACAGGTCTGGCGTGTTACGCCTTCAAAAAGAACTGAAAGTAAGAGGGACCTGCAGGGCATTCTGGGATACTGTGAAGTTCTGGAAAGTTCACATAAAGGCACAGTATCCTATTCTGAGCCACATAATGGCAGCCTATGGGGCTTGTCTGTCCATGTCTTCCTCTCTATCATTCCAGAGGGGTTTTTGCTGAAGGCAAGGGAAATCTGGACAGGCTTTGCTGTTTTGTGGATTTTTGGTGGAATTTCTAGTTGAAGTACTGGACAGTGTAGCCTGTTTATAGGCTGCATTATGTGTCTTTAAATTCTCTCTTAAGTGTCTGTGCAGTTCTGCATTTTTTCGACACTTTAAGAGATTATTTTTGATTGCTCCGGGGTCCACGCACATGGGCGGGACTATTCACTAGATTATGACTATAACAGAGATACCCCTACTACAGAACTGGAGTTACAGAAAAGAAACTACTCCTTCACTGCTAATCTCCGACCTTCCGATTCATGCATGCAGAAAGTGAACTGCCAAATGATAGTCTTCTGGTGAACAGGCTGCTTGAACTTAGAAATGCAATGCCAGTGACCAACTTCTGCAGCCTAGTGCAAAACCATTTTGTCACGGTCTATGCTTTTAATAGCACTGACTCCGTGCTCCTGCAGGTGAAAAAAGATATATTTTGCCATTTTGCCATCTGATCCTGCAGAAACACACTTGCAAGTGTATGTCATTACATCGCATACTAATACGACGCGTGCCAATTCAACGCGGGTATTACCACGCGATGTCAATGACATTGCATGCCATTACATGGCATATTTTTACCACGAGTATGCCTTTACCATGCATGCGTGGTAAATCTATACTTGTGGTAAAAGTATGCAAGGTAAGTGACAACCCTACCCCTACACCTACATAAATCACTACTCCAACCCCTTTACTACCCCTAACCCTAAAACACTACTACACTACAACACTACCCACACTACTCCCACCCCTACACTACCCTAAATTCTAAAAACACTACTACACTACAACACTACCCACACTACTCCCACCCCTACACTACCCTAAAACACTACTACACTACAACACTGCCCACACTACTCCCACCCCTAAACTACCCAAAACCATAAAACACTACTACACTACAACACTACTCCCACCCTTACACTACCCTAAAACACTACTACACTACAACAGTGCCCACACTACTCCGACCCCTAAACAACCCTAAACCATAAAAAACTACTACACTACAACACTACCCACACTACTCTCACCCCTACACTACCCTAAACCCTAAAACACTACTACACTACAACACTACCCACACTATTCCCACCACTACAGTACCATAAACCCTAAAACACTACTACACTACAACACTACCTACACTACTCCCACCACTACATTACCCTAAACCCTAAAACACTACTACACTACCCACACTACCCCCACCCCTACACTACCCTAAACCCTAAAACACTACTACTAGAACACTACCCACACTACTCCCACTGTAGTGTAGTTCCTATATTCCCAATAGGCTTCGCATTGGAATAACATATCCTATAGATTTGACGTAGGACTTATGTCTACTAGGTCTCTATCGAATATATTAGACTTAATTGTGAGAGCCAGCTAGCTCATAGGTCACTATAAACTTTCTTTACACAAGAAGGGATTAGTTTCTGACAACCGCATAAACATGACAACTTTGTTTCCCCAAGAATAAAACTGATCTTCAGAGTCGTGGAAACAATAGATAGATATTTTACTCAGTCAATCGTGCATGCTTCGTTTCATCAGAGGTGCAGAGAAATAGAGAGATGGGCGTTTTCAATAAAAGGTTTATTGAACAGTCTTCTTTCTCAGACAGGTAAAATGAACTGCTACAATCGTAATACTGGTTGCAAAGTATAATGCGTACAGTAAGAAGAGTATTATTAATATTATCATTTTTAAATTAGTTTTGTAACGCGCGCAGCTACCCAAAAAGGGTTTCCCAGCGCCTAGCACACAAATTGCTAGAAAAAGAGCAGTCAAGAACCATTTGCTACTAAAAAAGCCAAGTTTTAAGATTTCTTCGAAAGCTGAGATAGGACGGGTCATTCTTCAGGGACACCGGAAGAGAATTCCAGATTTTGGGGCCAAGACAAGAAAAGGAACGACCTCCCATTCATGCAAGTTTAAATCTGGGAATCACGATGTCTCCGTGGGCTGTAGAGCACAGGGGACGAGAAGGAATATAAGGATGGATGAGCTCTTGCTCTTGCAGATACGCTGGTGCCACACCTTGTTTAAAGATGTAGCACAGGGTTTTAAATGTAATTCTTTGATCAATTCGAAGCCAGTGAAGGTCACGTAAATTACGCGAGATGGAAGCCTGTCTAAGAACTTGACAAAGAAGGCGTACTGCAGAGTTCTGGACTACCTGTAGCTTTCTCAATACCATTTGGCAGCTACTGAGATAGAGAACATTGCCGTAATTGAGGCGAGAGGTGATGAGTGCCTGGACTACTGTGCGTTAGGCTGAGGCAGGAACCATCGAAATGATCTTACGAAGCCACCTCAAGATCGTGAAACAGATGGCAACAACACTCGCCACCTGCTGTCTCATAGAGAGACTATCATCAATAAAGATGCCCAAATTACGGACATGGGTGACAGGTAGGGGAAAGGAACCCATTTCCTGAGGCCAGTGGTGAGGGCCCCATAGGTCCTTGTGCTTGCCCAGGATAAGGACCTCAGTCTTATCCCCATTTAACTTCAAAAATGTAAGGCGCATCCACTCTGTCCCATGCTGTAGGCCGCACTGAAGGGCAAATGTCGTAGCATCTTTAGTGGTGGAAAGCGAAAAGACAATCCGCGTATCATCCGCATACGAATATAGGGAAAGACCCGCCTTTTCCACAAAAGTATTATAAAATAATACTGTAAAAGCATTGTATGGTTCCTAGACCATAGATAAATACATACATAAATAACGAAGGCTAAAAAGTACTCAACTGGTGCTTCTAAAATATGCCTACCCCAATGTACCTAACCTAGGTCTAGTATGAGGGAAGAAGTAAGTGAGGTGTAGCATAGGTTTAGTTTTTCTTTGCTAAGAATCTAACCAAGATTTTTCTTAGGGTCTACCGTATTTTCCGGCGTATAAGACGACCCGGCATATAAGACGACCCCCTACTTTTCTTGATAAAATGTAGGTTTCGTGCTATACTCGCCGTATAAGACTACCCCCACTTCCAGCGCAGTCCAACGCAGTCCTGCATAGCAATTTTGAGAATTTATTTTGGGCTTATTAGTGATTCTAGTCCTCCTCCGTGTGGGTGAGCAGTAAGGCTTTATCAGAGGACAGTGTTAAGCGTTTATTGTACACACTCAAAGACTGAACTCAAACAAATTGGTTGTATAAACAATATTGCTTTAGTCACAATATTTTTATTTAGAACCATATGAAAAACAATGAGATCTTGTGGTACATCTGTAAAGCAGTCATCGTATGGATCTGGTAATTCCGTATCAGATGGTGTGGTCTCGGCTTCGGCTTCCTCTTCATCTTGCCACAAGTAGTCGTCCTCCATACCATCTAATGAATTTGATATGCCACACTTCTTGAAAGACTTTATGACTGTTTCTGCATCAATATCATTCCAGGCTTTTATGACAAACTTGCACAAAACATCCAACTGTGGAGCACGCATGTTTCCTCCTTTTGTGAATGTTTTTTCACCGCTAACCATCCACTCATTCCACTGTTCTCGGATGCGATCTTTAAATGGCTTGTTTAGGCACACATCCAGTGGCTGCACCAACGATGTCAATCCTCCAGGAATAACTGCAGCATCTGTTTTTATTCTTGCCAGCCTTTGCTTGGTGCTTGGAGTTAAATGAGCCCTGAACATATCCCACACCAGTAGACTACGTTTTTGAAGAAGTCCACCTGGTCGCCTGCTCCATACATTATCAAGCCACAGGTTTACCCCTTCTTCATCCATCCAGCCTTTTTCATTCACATGTACAAAACAACCAACAAGAAACTTGAGTTTCGGCATTGTTTTTCTTTTAAAAATAAGCATTAGTCTCAGTTTGGCGCCATCAGCTGTGCATGCTAGTACCACTGTAAAACTGGACTTCTCATGTCCTGTTGTTTTTATTAAAATTGTTTTTTCACCTTTTGGATGGACAGTTTTGTTTGCAACCATATCAAAATTCATTGGAGTTTCATCCATATTTCCGATACTACTTAGCGCATAGCCATGTTCATTGCGCAGCTTAATAACGTAGCGATGGAAACTATGCATTTTGGCATCAAGATCTGCAGGTAATTTTGGGCAATTTTTGTCTTTTGCCTCAATACCAGATTATGCCTTCCCAAGAATCTAGTACACCAGGATACAGTGGCCTTAAATCTGTTGCTGAGATCTGGGTTAGATTTGGCCCACTGAAGTGCCAACAAACGTATTTTATTTCGTGTCACTACATAACCGCTTTGGCGATGCTCATTCACCATGTCTGCTAGATGTTTTTCGAGTTCTGGACAATGTGGGGTGCCTCTTCTTAATGCCCACTTACCCCTTGGCATACTCCTTAATGCTTTCTCATTTGCTTTCCAGGCCCGAACCATCTTTTCTGTTACTCCATATTGTCTTGCAGCAGCACAGTTATTATGTTCCATGGCAAAATTTACAACTTTAAGTTTGTAACTGGCTTCATATTTCTTTCTTCTTGCTGCTGCTGGAGCCATGATGGGTTCTTGACTGTCAGCCATTTGCACTGTATGTACTGGTGCTGTACAGTATGAACAGGTACAGAGACTGGTGCTGTACGGTCTTCACCACCACCTGTAAATATCTGCTCACCAGACTGCCTTTCCTGTTTGCAATAACCAGCCAATCACGGCAAGTGCTCTACTGGTACTGGTACCGGTACTTCCTGTGCACACTGCATACAAACTCTGTACTCACACTACAGCCCCTCTGTGTGTATCAAAAGAAGGTGGGTACCTACCTTATGTAAGAATTCAACATAATAATGGTTGTTTAGCTCAGTCAGTCATATAAAAACCTTTAAAATAAATATAGTAGTGTGTTTTGTAATTCATTACATGTACCATGCTGAAAGAACTGCTGCAAAAACTGCCATCGGGAACATTCTACAGTCCCCTTTCTATGCCCATGGACTGAGGCGATCATGTGGTACTGGCGCTCCTCTCCTTCTGATGAGCGTGAGATTTATGGATGGAGAGCACATGTGGAGGCGCGCGTGTCAGATGTGCAACACAGTGGGGGCCGCCATCTTAGGTGCTTCAGCGCTGGCTGCCCGTTATATTTTCGGACGTCCTGCTGCCTCGTCCTGCTGCCTGGGGATGTGCAAGCGGTTGGAGTCGCGTGTGCAGCGGCAGTCTAGGTAAGACTCACGGCGCCATTTGTTCGCTTTCGATACTTGCACAGTGTTTGAGTGCCCTGTGTGTTGTTTCTTGTGTTCATGGCGCGGGGCCTGGGTGTGGACGCTGCCAGTGCCGGTGTCACGTTGGACAGTGCTGGGGCCGCGCTCTTCATCTTCTCGCTCGATGATTGCTGCGCACTCATCTTCCTCTCCGTGCACTTCATAATCGCTGCTCGAAATTAAACAAGTGGGGGCTGTATTTTTAACATAAAGTGTTGTTTCTTGTTATTTCCTATTGAGAAGCGGTCTGACACCTTCGGGTGAAGTCCTCGCTACGAAAAAATGCATGAAAGCATACCATCAAATTTGGCACCCGGCGTATAAGACGACCCCGACTTTCCAGAACTTTTTAAGGGGTTAAAAAGTCGTCTTATATGCCGGAAAATACGGTAATCCGCTCCGTACCTTGGTTTTAGAATGAAGGACGTTTGGTATCTCTGTCTCTGGACTCAATTTCCCAACACCCCGTGAGGGGCGCTTGGAAAAACTGGAGCTGGGTTCTCAGCGAGAGAAAGGCAGCCTCTCTGTCAGTGCATCAGCTGGAGGGTCAGCTTCCTTCTGCACTTGCTGTAGCAAGCTGCGCCAGGCAAGTAGTTAGTCAAGCTGCTCCGAAAAACTGTGTGTTTGCTAGGGCAAGTGTAGGCATATTTATACCTTGAAGGTGCCTAGTTTGACGTAAAGTCGGACACAATAACGTCATCAAAGAACCCCAAAGGTATGGTAGTTCTTTGAAAACTCCATGATTTCTAGGACGAATCAATATTCAAGCAAGGGGATGTCCCTGACTGCTGAAGCCGAGTTTTCCAAGAAATCGTTGTGGCTTTTTGGAACTAGTGGAAGTTGCCATGCCCGTATTTGGAGTGGATGAGTTATGTCTAAATATGGGTATGATTTCTATGTCTATATAAGGGTAATGTGATTTATACCTATATAAGGACATGAATCGGTAAATTACGCTTGGTTTCTAAAATACTACACACCACCACTACTACACTACCCTAAACCCTAAAGCACTACTACACTACCCACACTACTCCCACCCATACACTACCCCTAACACAAACACTACTACACTACAACACTACCCACACTACTCCCACCCCTACACTACCCCTAACCCTAAAACACTACTACACTACAACACTACCCACACTACTCCCACCCCTACAATACCCCTAACCCTAAAACACTACTGCACTACCCACACCACTCCCACCCCTACACTACCCCTAACCCTAAAACACTACAACACTACCCACACTACTCCCACCCCTACACTACCCCTAACCCCAAAAACTACTACACTTCCCACACGTCTACCACCCCTACACTACCCCTAAAACACTACTACACTACCCACACTACTCCCACCCCTACACTACACTACCCTACCCTAAACCACTACCCCCACCCCAAGCACAATCAGCCTTACCTCTCTTCGTGGTTCCAGCGTCGCCGTCTCTGCTCCCGGTTCCTGCTTCCTGCGTCATCAGAGGTCCACGTCGTTGTGAGGGAACAGCCTCAGTTTCCTCCCAATGACGTGGATAGCCATTACATCGCATGCGTTGTAAAAGTGCATGCGATGTAATGGTATGCATGGTTTTTACCACACGTTGTAGCGCATTCGATGTAATTGCAACGCGTGGTAAAAACCGCGTTGAAATGGCTGTTTCCCCTTGCAAGTCCGGTCCCTTTGCTCTGCCAGTTAGATAGGTTTCATGCATGCCAATAGACCCTATTCAGGCAGGACACTCTTGATTTTTAAAGCCCCAAACAACTTTATTTTAGCTAAAATTGTCTCTGCTACCACACAAGTCAATGGGTAAAATAGATTTCACCAATTCTTTTCGGAATTTCCTTCTTTGCTGATCATCAGCCGCTTCTGTGTCCCAAAGGATGATGTTTAATCTTTTCAAAAATATGGAAGCCAGTGTAGATTGCTTTCAGAATAAAATGTTGATCTTCACAAAGACTGAAAAAGATCAACTCACATAAAACAAGAGGAACTTTGGACTCCATCTGAGCATGACTCGGGATGAGGCCTCCATAATTAATAGTGAGGCTGTACCCCAGGTTACTCTTCAGACTGCGGAGTATTTGATCTAATGAAATTTGAATAGAGGGCATGGCCACTGTTGTCTTGTCCTCAAACAGAGCTCCTATTTAAGTTTAGGGAACTCTGGTGCTCTAGATCGTGTACATGAAGAAATTTGACATTACCCAAGCATGCAGGCCAACTGATTAATTTAATGTTGGGATATATCCTGTCTTTAGATCTTATGGCTGGCCTCAGAGTCTGGGATCATAATGACAGTTGGGCAGGTGTGGTATCCCTGTTGCTCACTTTACACAGCCCATCTGACCCAGTTTAGCCCTTGCCAGAATTCTGGGGGTGGCATACTGTTAATGTTTTTTCTTCACAGGTTTGGATGGTCAGCTGTTGCTGGATGTTCTTGGGTTTAGGACTTTGTATTTGGAGTTTGTTTAATCAGGTCTTGGGGAATGTCACACTTGCTCTTTTCTCTGGATGGGGAACTGGGGAGGTGCTGAAAGGGGGAGGTGGACTCATTGCTTGAAGTTTTCATAAATGGCGGACCCCAAATTTACAGTTACATTCATGTCAAGGAATATTATGGGTCTGGAATTGGCCTCTAAACGTCATAACATTCATAGATATTTGAAGAGGCGGGAGTACAAATAGCTATGCTACAAGAAATCCATCTTACTGGCTGTGAAGTGGAATGCTTGAGGCGTAGATGTCAGGGACAGATCTTTCCAACCACATTCTTGGCTTACATGGATTAGGGCATGGTTGCCTTTTGAGGAAACACATTCTGAGATCGACAAAGAGGGTCACTGTGTCCTGTTAAAAGGTAGATTGCTCGGTCAAAATATGACATTAGGAAGCATATATGCCCAAAACCAAGATCAGATAGTATTTTCACAAGCATAATAAGCCAACTGGCCCCAATGGTTGATAACGGCCTGCTAATGGGAAGAGACTTTAATTGGGTAGATTAAGTTGTGCTGGACCAATCAACAGCACACCCCCCCCCCCCCGCCAGGAGCGCCTGCGCATAGAATCTCAGAGAGCTTCAGGGAATGAATGGAACACTGGGAGGTGGTAGACATTTGGAGGGTACAACACGGATTGGAACACAACTATTCTTATCACGCTCATATATATCACTTACATACTACATTGGACATGTTTCCTTGCTTCACCAGACTTAGCCACTGTGTAATGCACATTGAATATTTGGGACATACAGTGTTCGACCACAAACCGATCTTACTGAAGTTTAGACCAGTCAGCGACCACCTGGAGAGTCCCACATGGAGATTTAACCCTCAGTCCGCCATGGATGCATGTTTTAAGGAAACTTTGGCTGCTAACATTACAGATTATTTTGCTCATAATCAGTGCTCTGCCTCCTCGGAGGCAGTTTATCGGGAAGCACTATATGGGTCAGTCAGTTTGAGTGTGGAGGGAGCTTAATAAAATGCTACTTCATCTGGATGTTAGGCTGAATAAGTAAGACAACGATATGGGGACTGATGAACACTCATGAACTCGACTCAGGGAGGCAACAAAACTTTATAATGAAACGCTAGAGCGTCTACGCTGTCATGACTTCAAAGATTACATAGCGATGGCAAATGGCGTAGAGGGTAGACCTGCTAGGTTACTAGCATGGCTTGTCAGACCTGAGTCCTGAGGGGCACCTATCACCCTGGTCCGATCAGGAGACGCTATACAACTATATGCCTCAGGTGAGATAAATATGGCATTCCAGGAATATTATGAATCCCTAAATGGGTGACCAGAAACAATGGACATCGATGACTTGGAAACTTTTCTAGACGGGCCGGCGGGAGCTGTACCCCGTGGCCCGAAAAGATCTGAGAGGCCAGGTATCGGTACTAGAAATCAGAGCCGCCATGAAAGGCATGGCTAACAGGAAGACCCTAGAGTTCGATGGCCTCCCAGCAGAATGTTATGCTGCTTTTCCCAGACATTTCGACCCCCCGGCTGGAAGCCCCGTACGCCAAGTCATTACGCAAAGGTTCTCTGCCTCAATCTGCCAAGAGAAGCTATAGTATTTCCCCTCCCTAAGACAAGAGAAAAGAATGCCCCTATCTCTGCGTTCTGCCCCTTAACCATGTTTAATATGGACTTCAAGGTCCTCAGTAAAGTCCTGGCACTCCGGTTACTACCTTATATGCTGACATTGGTACATGGTGACCAAAACAGAGTTATTTCAGAAAGAAGTACACCCCTTACCCTCAGTCGATTATACCACAGCCTTTATCACCCAGACGTGCTTGCCCACCCCATACTACTAATGTAATTGTATTTGTATAGTGCTTACTACCACTGACAAGGTGTCAAAGCGCTTTTTGGTGAGTAGCATGCTATTCCGGAAGCCAAAAAGGATTAGTGGTGAATTAGTATAGGGAAATATGAATTAAATTGCGTGGTGGACATGTGAGTCTGTTAGTTGGATTGAAAGGATAATGGAGGGATAGAAGAAGGAGAGGACAACAAAGTTTAAGATGTTTTTCTATGATAACCCTGGGATTTCTAAAAGTTGTAAAGGCTTAGGCTGAAATGGTTTGGCACTTTTTCTCCAATGGCCACAAAAGAATTGTTGTGGGTTTAAATACATTTTTATTAACATTGTTTTGCCATGTTCAAGTATTGTTTAAATAGCATAAGTATAGCAAGCTCTACAGTGGAAAACAATCAGTCCCCAAATTAGTTCCCCTCTAGCCGCCATTTCTCCCCTCCCCGTCTCTTTATTTAGTCGAATTGCTGCAAAGTCAGAATTCAGGCTCTCTTAAGGTCCAATGATGGCCAAGTCCACCCCTTTTGTCTCCATGATGTTGGCAAATTGTGGTGTAATAATCTTTGAGCTTGAAGGGATTTAGGAGTTTCAGTGCTCACAGGCGCTTTTGACATGACAATTCCTTGAAGTCTCTGCTGAAGTAGTTCAAGAGACAACCCTATTGTTTGGTGAAGGCATGCTCCTCCCCTTGTTCTAGTTTCGAAAGTTCCTCCACACTAAGAATCCACCACAGTCTTTCATTACATTTTAATTCGAATGGTAGATTTTGCTGTCCCCAAAGGCTTAGGATGATTTGTTTTGCTGCAAAAAGGAGGTGGGATATTATTTTACCTAGTGCACTATACAGAGGGTACATATCTGGTATGGGATACCAAACACTGTCATCTCAGCTAATCTGGCAAGGTCTGAACCAGTGATTTGTTCAATAGTCAACTATATTGAGGCCAAGAAAGTTTTTATTTGGGGCATGACCAGAGAATTTGGGTAATGGGTTCCTTTTCCATGCCCACACTCCAGCAGCAAGGGCTTCCTCTTATCTTCATTTTGGCTAGGCTTTGTTCACCCTAAGTTGGCAGGGTATGCCTAGACGTGGTTCCCTTGCACACTATACCACTGGATTCAAGCTAGCCTGGCTGATGAGGGGTGTTACCCCGAAATCAGTCCCAGGATGCTTGTTTACGGTTCAGGAAAGACCTGGCTTGGCAGTTCAGGCTGGACTGTTCCCATGAGGCACAGGGTCATGACTGATTTGCATATAGATGGGTGTAAACAGAGGTGGCGAAGTGAGCTAAAGAATGATGATGGATACAACGCAGATCTGTCACTGGGGGTGAGTGCCTGAAAAGTTTTATCGCTCCGTCCATCATATCCTTATGTTTGGTGTGTTGGGAACTAATCCGATTGGCATAGTATCTTAAGTATGGTTTCCGTCAATGTGGCCAAGCCAGCCAAGACGGCGGACGTGCTGAGGTAGAGTTCTATACGCCAGCCCAACAATCGATATACATTCTTACTGACGGGGGCCTATGCACAAGATTGAAAGCATGCCCCAGGAAGTGGACAGGCGCCCTTGCGGCTGCCTGGAGGCCGTAGTCGTGAGCGCAGTGCCTCTGTAGTCAGAAGTGCAGAGCGCTTCCACCTCGCCTTCACTCACAAAATGGTGGTCCAGGTGGACTAGAGGCATTGGGCCGGAGGATCAGAGCGGCAAGTAGTAAAGCCCTAGCTGCCGATCACGAGCAAAGAAGCAGAACACAACTGGAGTGAACAACAACCAGGCGAAATCAGCAACGGGCCCGGAGCCAGCAGTCACCAAAGGGCGGCTCGGTGAGCAGTTGAGTAGAGCAGCGCTGGCCAATCGATGTGGGCACCAACAGCCATGGCCTGTGGCAGGCAACACGGAGCGCAATTAGACTGGGGGGACCAGTTGAAGGAGAAAGAACCAGCCCAAACCCTCACCTGCTATAGACAGATCACCAGCGGCCGTCCCGCTATCCAGCACCCAATCTACAAGTGCGGAGAAGGTCCGCTAGCAGAGGAAGACCCAGTGGGAGAGAGAAGGTACCCATGAATCCCTGCCCTGCCAGGCCCCACACAAAAGCGGACACAGCGGCATCACAGCCAGAAGAGCGGAGAACCTTCACTGCGCAGTAGCTTCCAAAATGTCAGCCCGCTGGGGTCCGGGACATCGGGCCTAATGCTCCTGACAGAAAGCAACTTATCCCTGGCGACTGAGCACCAGCAACGAAGCAGAGTACATCTTCAGAGCCCATCCAGGAACAAAGTACCTCCACGGGGTGCAAGATGGGGAGAGAAGGAACAAGGCAGGACCCCCCATCAACCATAGTCAGACCACCAAAGGGCGCCCCCACTCCCCAGCGCCGGGTACTAGATTCACAGGGAAGAGGCAATCGGCAGGTAAAGAAGGACCCCACGAGAGGGAGGAGGTGCCTGTGAGTTCTGGCCCTGCTGAACCGTGGGGACGAGAAGTGTGAAAATGCCCACCGGGGGGGGAGCCCCGGCAGGACTGGTCTCTCAACTCTAACCAGAAGCCCAACTCATAAGCGCCGGAGGCCACCACGGTGGAGAAGCATGGCTCAATGGTTAGAGCGGCAGACCCTGATGCAGAGGTCTGGCTCGGGACCAGGGTTCAATTCCCGCCTCGGCGGCTCTTGGACTCAATTTCCCCGGACCTGATAATTCTCGCCTCGGTGCCTAGTCTAATCATGGATCCCACTCTGTGACTCTTGCTTAATCTCCACAACGGCCCCAGCAGCGCTCTGGAAGCCTGGCTTCACCTTGGGTGTGCCCAGGAGTGTACATTTCACAGGAAAGCCAGGATGGGTTCCACAGTGGTATGAATACAGCGCTACGAGGCCTCTGGGTAGAAGTGTATTATAAATACTCTACATTTACATTTACATTTACCATGGGTGCCTGCGAAGGAACACTGCCATCATCTTGATGTTCGGCACCAGGCTATGGGGCGCAAATGAGCGGTGATTCCAGCAAGAAGCATGTCTGCAGAGAAATATTGGCCTGAGCAGGGGGACCCATTGCAGCTCAGCAGCAGTAGACAGTGGTGTAGGGACCCTTTGCAGCAGAGGAGCGGAACCTAGAATATCTCCCGGGCAGAAAGGAGACACAAATCAGCAGCCAGGCTGCGGCTTCCCCTGCCATAGCCCATAGGCAGGTCGATTGCAGACCAGATCGAAGAACCGGGAAGATATACATGGCGAGTGTGAGGGGCAGAGCGGGCCAGAACAGGAGGGAACCATCCACTGGGAAGATACGTCAGCAAACCAGGAGAGGGCAGAACGCACAGGTCAAAGGCAAGGCAAGGCCCAAGAACCCCATAAAGCCTTACCGAGTGCAGAGATCCACGTGAACGTTACGGACATGGCACTCATGTCAAGGTGAGAACACCTTAAAGACAGTAGAACTCGGCAACCCGTGACACCTTGTTCCTCCAACAGCTCATACTGCGATGCAGGCTGCATCTAGCACCCCAACAGGCATCTGACTTTGGGAGACTCACCAGCTTGGATTGCAGTAGACCGCAGCGGAGGTGACCACCTCAGAAGAGGACCCCAACCCGCAATATGAGACGCAATGGGACTTTTGCGCCCCAGCACGGGCAGCAGATGCCAACAGTAACGCGGCACACCCACCCGGAGGCCTCTGCTCATTCCTAAGTCCCTGAAACAGCCATCTTGCAGGAGATGTCCGAAAAACTTGACAAAGTATTCAATAGAACATTCGAGAGTCTCAATGGAAGATAGGTTTGGAACTCTATCCTCCGAACTCAGCCTTTTGCGGGTTGACCACCGCATGCTTGCTGATAGAGTGGCAGACGGAGAGAAAACTCTCGCCACTCTTCAGCCACTAGCCAAGGCACAGCAAGAAAGCTTACTGTACCTCAAAACCTGAATCTTCAGGCTGGAGGAAGGAGCGGACGATCTCAAAGGGCGCTCCTGACGTAGCAACATTCAAGTGATTAACTTACCAGAGGGGTCAGAGGGGTCCAACCCGGTGCAGTACATGAAGTCATGGCTCAAATCAATCACTCCGGATGCTGAATTCACGCCATTTTTCTCAGTGGAGAGAGCCCACAGAGTCCCTGCTCGGCGACCCCCGCCGGGGACGCCACCACAACCGCTGCTCCTGAAACTACTCAGTTTTCGAGACAGGGATGCGGTGCTGAGAGTGGCCTGGCAGCACGGACCGCTCCCAGTAGAAGACAGGCAAGTAATGATTTTCCCTGACTATTCCAGAGCAGTCCAACGTCAACAAGCATCCTTTCTGGAATTAAAATGAGTACTCCATCAAAGGGGTATCCAATAATCCTTACTCTTCCCAGCTGGTCTCCAAGTAGTGCACGAAGGTGGCACAAACTTTTTCTCAGACCCGAAGGAAGCACTTGATTGGATGGAACTCAATGTACTGGGAAAGGTGCCCCTGGAACCCTCCCGGGAAAAGTAATGTAGTAGCTGGCAAAGGAAAAGAATTATGCAGCGAAAAGAGCAGCAGCACCCAAACCCGACCACAGGTACCCCAGATCTCGAGGAAATAATGGCTGAACGTAAGAGAGCACTCCAAGCAGTGGCAGAACTGGAACCCACTGCCACAAACTTGGAAGACAAGGAGGGCCCACACATCTTCTCAGCCGAGGATGAATCCAGAGAACCAGCATATCCCATGCAGACTCAATAACTCCACCATTGGTGACCCCCAAACAGCAGATTTGCTAATCTCAGAAAACAGCCTTATATGCATATGCCCCTTCCCCTCGCTCAATTTATCCATGGTCAGACACCCCACATAGCTAATGAATCAGATTACACAGAAGACACAAAACCACTGCTCCCCTTACACTTCCCCCTTTTCAATGAAGCACAATGGGCCTCGCCGGCCCCACACCTGGGACATACAGCTCACAAAGGTCATGGAAGGCAGGATCACAGGTTCACAGCCCCCACAACACAGTAGAATTTGAGCTCCATGCTTAGTTTGGATGTATCACCGGTTGTGATAGGCCCAAGGAGTTGAGACCAGGTCCCCACACAGTTTTCCCTATGCCCCTCAGTTACCTCCTGTTACAGTGAGTATAACCCCACACAGGGCGGGCCGCCCCATATGACACTATATTCCTTAGGGGGCAGGACCGGGAGCAGCACAGGGTGCTTTCCACCGCCCCTCTCCCGACGCAGGATACACCACACCAGGACTACCATGGCAGACATTAGTCTACAAACCCTTAATGTCCACGGCATGCACACAGTGTGCAAGAGGTATGCAGTCTACTCCTTAGCCAAGTGTCAGAAAGCGCAGATAGTCCAGGTAACACATCTTACAAAGATCCAACTCAAGCGCATGCGAAAACGCTGGCGGGGAACTTTCAATGCCACCACATGCTCAGCATTGCTAATCTGGCTCCGGCCGGAGACTCCATTTAGAGAAACCTGGAGGATAGTGGACCCGGAGGGCTTGAATGCAGTCATGGAGGGGCTCCTAGATGGACAACCAATGCTCCTTGCTAGCATCTACACCCCGAACACTGAGCAAGGTAAGTTATAGGACCTGCTGTCAACACAACTAGCAAATTTCGCGATATAGCCCTGGATATTAGGCGGTGACTATAACTGTGTCCTGGATCTCTCCTTAGACCGGTCGGGATCTCTCCTTAGACCAGTCGCATCACCAGGCCCCTTGCTCTGCTGCCTTCGAGCAAGCAGAGCACTTCAGCTCGTGAGCGAAACAATGGCTCTTGACGGACGCGTGGAGAAACCGGAACACACAGTCTAGACTATATTCCTTTCATTCAGTGCCCCATAACCTACGGGTGTGTCTCGACCGGTTTCAACTACAAATCCCATAGTTCAGCAAATGGACTACCTCAGAAGTTGTCTCTGATCGTGATGCAAATCTCCTACCCCTCAAATGATGACGCCCCTGCCCCCCTTACTGTTCCCTACCTGGAATTACTGGGGAAATGCCTGGAGGACCCCGTGTTTCGGCATGACCAGGCAGACAGCATCAAAGAATACTTCGGGAAAAATGGACACACAGCATCCACCAGGGCGTTAGAATGGGACGTCTTTAGAGTAGCAACTCGAAAGGCATATATCAGGCAGATCGCTAGAGTCTCCAGGACGCTTGACCGAAACCTGCTGGAAACCGAAACTGCACTAGCGGCTATGACTAGACTGCAGACTCAGGGTCAGCATCTCCACTGCAAGTCGCAGAAGCCAAGACTGCTTATGTGGAAGCACTTGCAAACCTGCAGAGGTACAACTTTAAACTATACGCAATGAGACAGATTAGAGAGGAGGATAAATCAGGGGCACTTCCAGCCTGGCTCGCCAGTCAGAACCAGGAGACACAGCCCATTACCAAAATAATAGGCCCCAAGGTGGTCGTAGCACACTTCCAGACGGATATCGTACAGCTCTTTCAGAACTGTACTATGGTCTACAAATGCCCCGAACAAGTCAGCCAAAGATTAGCAGACCACTTCCTGGCACCCCTTACCATGCTTTGGATCCTAATAAAAGATAGAACACTTTTGCCACATTGTTAGCGCCGAAACAAGCAGACATGTACAATGTGGCACTGGAGTAGGGGGAACTTCCTGGCTCCCTCTGGGACTAATGAATAGTCTAATTCCTGAAGCCTGAACGAGACCCGACGCAACTGGCCTCACACCGGCCAATAATGCTTTTATCCACGAATTGCAAGTATCTGGGCAAGATCCTAGCGGATCGCCTAGCCCAGAGACTCCCACCATTAATACACCCAGACTAAAATTGGTTTGTGAGGGAAAAAAGGAGAGTTACCCCTTAACTCAGGTCAAGGGAAATAGGGTTAACCAACCAATATAAAACAACAATTCCCTTGAGCAAAATCACATATATGAACACCATGTAAAGTAAAAACTAATGACTATTACAAGAAAATATTGGGTAAATAAAACTGTAAATGTAAATGTAAATGTATAGGCATTTATATAGCGCACTACATACCCGTAGGGTCCCAAGGCGCTTCGACCGCTGCGAAACCCTTCCTGGCCTCCCTGAGAGATGGTCCCTTAATGGGTATCTCCAGGGTGAGACCAGGCATCCCCGGCGGTCTGGTGGGGCCGTTAGTGAAGATGAGGCAAGCTAATGCCCAGAGTTGCCGAGTGTGATCGCTGATCAGAGTGGGCACCGAGGCGAGAGAATTATAGAGTCCGCTGACCCTGGTCCAGAAACCTGCCGCGCCGGGAATCGAACCCTGGTCCCGGGCCGTCCTCTGCTCTCGGGTCTGCCGCCTCTAACCGGTGAGCCACACTACTTCACAGCAACTGGCAAAATTTATTGCATACAAATAAAATTAAAAGAGCAGAAACAAGATATACTGCTTGACACAGGTTAAAACAATTATAGCAATAAAATGACAAACATTCATTCAATATTGACCAGCAATATTGCTATGGGCAGACAGAAAGACAGTAAGACATGCAATTTGTGCAATACAGGATGTGGGTTCTGGTCTCTTTTTATAGCACCGATGTTGTGCACTCTTAAAACATGATATGTCAACATCAGTGTCTGAGTTATGAATCACACTGTACAGAAGCGTCTGTACAGCGTCTGTACAGTGTAATTCATAACTCAGTCACTCCTATGGCAGGCCTTGACAATCCTGAAGGCAGATTGCTTGGAATCATGTGAGATGGTGCTCTGGCATGAGCTGAGCCCGTTTGCAGCTTGCGGAACCAAGTCCTAATAGCTGTTCCATGATAACACATACCATATACTCTGAGGTGCATTATAATCCTCGCGGTTATTTGCCAACTCTGGTATCGCTTTATCAAAACATGTCCAGTAAGGTGTCATACAAATTGGAATACTAAACCCCTCACCAATTCTGGCGACGGGGTTAGCATTCCACCCTTCTAGAGGGACACGACATGTGTGTAACTGTGAACCCCGGTTAAAGTTAACTCAAGCCTCAGCATCACAAAATGGATGCTGCCACCACAGACACAAGTCTGACCTCCTGCTGCTGGGAGTCCTTCCAGCAAGGAGAGCTTGGGCAAAGGGTTTCCTGTCAGGGGCGGTGCTAGCACCATTCCAGACAGGGTTTTGTGTATCCTAGGTAGGCAGCGCTGAATAGGAAGGTGACTGCAAGTGGCACCCCGGTGCTCACTGTGCATATGCCGGCTTGAACCAGTTCCAGGGGCACACCAGCCCCTGAGCTGGGGAAAGTCCGGACAAAGGTAGAGGGGTGTAACCACCCCCCTTCCTGGTCCCACCCATGGGCAGGACCTAGTCGCGTACCAGCCCCTTTCTTTAGAACAAAGGTAGGAGCGGGGACCCTTCCAAATTAGATCATCTTTGAATCCTGAAACTACTTTCTACGAAAGGAACTCAAGACTTCTTCTCAAGATTTCTCCCTTGTGACTAAGGAGTAGTCACCCTGCAGCAGCAGGCACCACCTAAGTATCTTGCGGTTTGCTGAAACGTCCTTCCTCCGGAACCAGACTGCCCGGCTCGACGAGACCCGGACTCCCTGCCCTCTCTGACCTCAACCTGCCTTTACAGCACAGCTGAGAACCGTGGGTGCGACGAGACCAGAGGACCCGGCGATCATCAGAACCAGCACAACACTGAACCAGCACGACCACCGAGGGACCCTCGAGTGGGTGCACTGGGGTAAGAGAAGCCCCAACCCCAAGCAGCACGAGCACCGAAGACCAGCCCCCCAGCATCCACCAGATCTGCGTGGGGCCCTTTTGCTCCTGGGTTGCTGCTACGTTCTCCGGTCACTTGCCTGTTGGCTAGTGACCCTCCAGACGACGTCCTACGTTTGTTTCACCGCTGGTCTAGCTCCTCTAGACTGGCCCTAGTCTCCTCCTGAAGGGGACCCTCCTCGGACCCTCCTGGTCCACTCAAGACGCCATTTTGTGTCGCCACATGGGCTTGCCGTAGCCAAGGCTTGTTGCCTCCTTCACCGGATCCAGCATCGCCAGCAGCAGACATCCGACGTGGGACAGTTTGCAGACCTCCAGCCTGGTCGACATCAGCGCCCTGGTCCGTGCAGCAGCAGAATCCAGTGTCACCTCTTCGCCTGGCTGAGTGACCTCGTTCGGTGCCATCCTGGTGCCCACCTAATCACTGGCTAGTGATTCAGAACTTGGTCCCCTCTGCTTACAGGTACTCTTCTTCACTGATCCAGTCCTTGGATCAGCCCGGAACATCTTCACTGGTCGCCTGCCAGCAACTTCCACTTCAGGCTCCTGGTTCTTCAACGAGGATTCCCGACGACACTTGAACCCTATGCAGCCGCTGCCCCTGGGCTAGGTAAACCGAGTACCACGGTGCTCCAGCGTAGATCCACTCTCTAAGTGTCTAGATCCACTTTCGTTTTTGACCTACCTAGTCGGGTTCACCCGAGAACACTAACTTTTGCATTTACTAGCATCCATAGACTTTGTCCCGCATTACGCGTGAGAGTTTCCACTCTGCACACGACGTCCCTAGGCCTCCTGCTTCTAATCTAAGGGTTCAGAATTGTAGGTCCAGCGTTTCTAAAGTCTCTGAGAGTAGTACTTACCTGCTAGTAATTTCGCATTCCACTTCCATAGTATATGGTTTTTCATGCCCCTCGGGCATTTGTGTAAATTGTGCGACTTTCAGTATTTCTTTAAGAGTTTTGTATTGTGCTTAGCGCCCTGTCCTCATAAAGAGTCCAGGGTTGTTGTGTTATAAATAAATATCCTTTTATTTTCATAACAACTTGTGTGGTGTCCTTTCACTTGGTGTTCAAGGGGTATATGTGATGGTATAACAGCTGGCTTAACACGCCCTCTAGAGTTTAGCCTAAAGTCTGCTCTTGTCCATGCTACTAGGATAGCTGGTCTATAAGGATGACTTATACCAATCATCAATAAGGGTTGTTTGGACTGATACATAGTGATCACTAGAATGGTGAGCACTGCATATTAGGCCAACTTCTCACATTGGTGTGCAGCGGTTGGGATTTGAGCTTGCTGTTGTTTTACCACACGTATCCTAAGAATATCATTTGAAAGATCACATAAGTACCAAGGTACATATAACTTAGCTTAGAATACTCTGAGTTCTACTGAACCAGCTGTTGTAGTTCAACAGGGCTTAGCACACCCTGACTACAACTCTTAGCAAGGGATCAGTAGGCAAACAAATAGTGTAGGTAGGTGCATCACTTACACCACACTAGAAGCATGTCAGACAAAGGAGGGAACTCAGAGGCCCCCCTTGTGTCAGTTGACCCTCCACAGGTCATTTCAAGATATGCAGCTCGTAGCTTCCAGGAGATGAGACAAGTGTGTACCTCCAGGAAGCTAAAACAGGGTTCTAACCCTACCATCCCATTCCTGATTGGTCTCTTAGAGACTTATGATGCCAGGAGGGCTTCTAATACAGGCCCTTCTAATCCAGATGGGAACAAGCCCCCCTTAGAGGGAACCCTTGGGGGCCCTGACCTCCAACTCAATGGAACAGTTAGTGAAGGAGAGGAGGAGGATCAGGAGTTGTCAGGGGATGAGGCAGACAAGGGTCAGGTAGAAGTCAGTAGACTCACCAGGACCAACTTAAGTAGGCATGAGAATGGACTTGGGGGAGCCCCAGGCCCACTCTCAGGCAGGCTTAACATTGGGAGTGGACGAGTTAGGTCTCTATCCAGAAGCTCTAACCGATCCATTCGAACCAATGGCTCTCAGACCTCTTCTCACAGAGGGATGACATCCCCTCAGAGGAGAGAGCATAAGGCCAAGATGAGAGAAGTCAATCTGAGGATTGAAAGGGAAGAAGTTGCCCTGGTCAAAGAGAGACTTGCCTTTGCTAGAGAGCAGAAATTGAGTGGGACAGACCCCACTGGTGGCAGCATTTTACCTAGAGAAAAGGACAGGAGTTTAGACACTAGACACCTGAGTAAGATAGTGCCCCCCTTTAAACAAGGGGATGACATCCACAAATGGATGACTGCTTTGGAGAGGGCCTGCAATGTCCAGTGCGTCCCCCAGAG
Source organism: Lissotriton vulgaris (assembly GCF_964263255.1). Lineage (NCBI taxonomy): Eukaryota > Metazoa > Chordata > Amphibia > Caudata > Salamandridae > Lissotriton > Lissotriton vulgaris. The sequence goes on along the minus strand of NC_141694.1, from coordinate 539,906,998 downwards.
TCAGTGGGCAGCTATCTTGTGGCTCTCCTTTGAAGGCAAAGGTAGAGATAAGCTCCTCACTACTAGAGCTGAGGATGCTAACAATTACCAAGTCCTGAAAAATACACTAATTGATGGGTTTGGCTTAACCACTGAGCAGTACAGGTTGCTGTTCAGGGATACCCAGAAAATTCAGTCTCAGGATTGGTCTGACTTTGTGGATTGTGCCACTAAGGCTTTGGAAGGCTAGTTGCTGGGCAGTAAGGTTACTGATTATACAGGGTTGTACAATCTGATCATGAGGGAACAGATTTTAAATAACTGTCAGAACCAGTTGTTGCATCAGCACCTTGTTGACTCAGATCTGACCTCTCCCCAAGAATTGGGAAAGAAGGCAGACCGATGGGTCAGAACAAGGGTCAAGCAGAACCAGGCTCAGAACCAGGGTGGTCAGAAGAAAGCAGACCAGAAGGGTAATAATAAGAATGAGCAAAATGACCAGAAGTCTTCGACAGGCCCCCAACAAACCAAAGAGGGTGGGGGTCAGGCTTCACAGCAGAAAAAGAAGACTCAAGAAGGCCAGTCTAAGAGGTGGTGCCAATACTGTAAAAGTAAAACTCACTGGTTTAGTGAGTGCACCAAGAAAGGAGGGCAAACTCCTACCACTACAGCCCCTAAGGCAACTGCACCCCCTAGTACAGCCAGTAGTGGTAGTGCACCTCCCAAGGGATTAGTTGGGTTAACCTTGGGATCTGAGGGGTATGACAACCTAGTTGGCACACTCACTCAGGCTGTCCTTGTCTGTTCAGGGGATGTGGATATATCCCCTGATGCAAGTCCCAATACTTTGGGCAAATACAGACAGACACCTTTGATAAATGGAAAAATGGCTCAGGCCTACAGGGACACTTGTGCCAGTGTCACAATGGTGACACCTAACTTTGTGGACCCTGGTCAGATCATGCTAGGTACAGACTACCTAGTGACCAATGCCAGCAATGTCACTACCCTCCATAGTATGGTAATTGTTGATTTCTCCTGAGGAGGGGTAAGTGGCCAAAAGAAAGTTGTGGTTAGTTCAGACCTCCCAGTTGTATGTTTGTTGGGCAATGATTTGGAGTCATCACTATGGTCAGAAGTGGAGCAGAGGACTCACATGGAAATGTTAGGCTTGCCAGCACATGTGCTTGCTGTGACTAGGTCACAGGCCAGAAGATGCCCCACTGAACAGGTGCTGGATCCTGGAACAATGGACCAGACACCTTCCAAGAAGAAGAGCAGTAGGGTTAAGGCATTGCCTTCCCCCTTGCCCCAGGTTGTGGATCAAGTCTCAGAGGAGGCTGACCTCAAAGAGCTGAGGGAAACTGAGCCTAAAGAACTTGAACCTGATCAGGCTGAGTTTCTGGGTTCAGGGGGACCCTCCAGAGAAGACCTGGGGAAGGCACAGTTAGACTGCCCTTCTCTTGAACCCCTCAGACAGCAGGCTGCTGCTGAGGCTGCAGGGAACACCACAGGGTATACTCGGATGATGGACTCCTGTACTCAGAGGCAAGAGACCCCAAGCCTGGTGCAACCAGGAGGCTGGTTATCCCCTTGTCTCAGAGAGGTTTCCTTCTTACCTTGGCCCATGAGATTCCCCTTGCAGGACACTTAGGCCAGAATAAGACTTGGGACAGACTTGTCTCACACTTTCACTGGCCTCACATGAATGAAGATACCAGGGAGTTTTGTCGCTCCTGTGTCACTTGCCAAGCCAGTGGTAAGTCAGGTGGCACAACAAAGGCCCCCCTCATACCACTACCTGTGGTGGGGGTACCCTTTGAAAGAGTGGGGATTGACATTGTTGGCCCAATGGAACCCCAGACAGCATCAGGGAACAAGTTTATACTGGTGGTGGTGGACCATGCCACCAGGTATCCTGAAGCTATTCCCCTTAGGACCACTACAGCACCTGTTGTGGCAAGAGCCCTAGTTGGAGTGTTCTCCAGAGTGGGCTTCCCTAAGGAGGTTGTCTCTGACAGAGGTGCAAACTTCATGTCAGGATATCTGACTGCTATGTGGAAGGAATGTGGTGTCAACTACAAGTTCACCACACCCTATCATCCACAGTGCAATGGGCTTGTTGAAAGGTTCAACAGGACCCTAAAAGGGATGATTCATGGACTACCTGAAAAGCTCAGGCATAGATGGGATGTCCTGATACCCTGCCTTTTGTTTGCTTACAGAGAGGTCCCACAGAAGGGGGTTGGCTACAGCCCTTTTGAACTTTTGTATGGGCATCCTGTAAGAGGACCCCTGTGTTTGGTGAAGGACGGATGGGAGAGACCTCTCAAAAAGCCTGCAACCAACATAGTAGACTATGTACTTGGTCTCCGCTCCAGGATGGCAGAGTATATGGAAAAGGCTTCTAAAAACCTTGAGGCAAGCCAAGAACTCCAAAAAGCTTGGCATGACCAAAAGGCTGTCCTGACTGTGTACAAGCCTGGACAGAAGGTGTGGGTGTTGGAGCCAGTGCCCCCAGCAGCACTCAAAGACAAATGGTCTGGGGCCCACACAATCATTGAGCAAAAGGGAGAGGTCACCTACCTGGTGGACCTTGGAACTCCCAGGAGCCCCCTCAGGGTGCTCCATGTGAATAGGCTCAAGGCATATGTCGACAGGAAGGACATGAGCTTGCTCATGGCCACAGATGAGGGACAGGAGGAAGAGAGTGACCCTCTCCCAGACCTGCTCACTCAGAACCCTGATGATGGGTCAGTAGATGGTGTTGTCTTTTGTGGCAGCCTCTCTGAGCATCAGCAAAAGGATTGCAAACAAGTTCTTCAATCCTTTAGACATATGTTCTCTCTGACACCCAGTCAAACCAATTGGTGCACCCATGAGGTTGACACTGGTGACAGTCTGCCAGTTAAGAGTAAAATCTACAGGCAACCTGATCATGTCAGAGACTGCATTAAATCAGAAGTGCAGAAAATGTTGGAGCTGGGAGTCATTGAGCCCTCAGATAGCCCCTGGGCTAGTCCAGTAGTTCTAGTGCCAAAGCCTCACACCCAGGGTGGTAAGAAAGAGATGAGGTTTTGCGTAGACTACAGAGGCCTCAATGCAGTCACTAAGACTGATGCCCACCCAATACCAAGGGCAGATGAACTTATAGATAGATTGGCTTCTGCCAACTACTTAAGCACATTTGACCTGACAGCTGGGTATTGGCAAATCAGGTTAGCTGAGGAAGCCAAGCCCAAGACAGCATTTTCTACCCCTGGTGGGCATTATCAATTTGTGGTAATGCCCTTTGGTTTGAAAAATGCACCTGCCACCTTCCAAAGGCTGGTGAATCAAGTTCTCACTGGGCTGGATGACTTATGTGCAGCATATCTTGATGATATAGTCTTTAGTTCCACCTGGGAGGATCACCTGGTCCACCTGAGGAAAGTGTTAGAGGCACTGCAAGCAGCAGGTCTCACTATCTAGGCCACAAAGTGCCAGATAGGGCAGACACAGGTTGTATACCTGGGCCACCTTGTAGGTGGAGGCCAGGTTCAGCCACTGGAGAGCAAGATACAGTCCATCAAGGACTGGGCTCCTCCAACCACCCAGACTCAGGTTCGAGCTTTCTTGGGCCTGACTGGTTATTACAGGAAATTTGTCAGAAATTATGGATCAATTGTGACACCACTTAATGACCTGACAAGTGAAAAGATGCCAAAGAAAGTTCAGTGGACAGCAGGCTGTCAAAAAGCATTTGATGACCTAAAGCAGGCCATGTGCACAGCACCTATCCTAAAGAGTCCAGACTACTCCAAACCATTCATTGTCCAAACAGATGCTTCTGAGTTGGGTGTGGGAGCTCTTCTATCTCAGCTGAATGTTGATGGTCATGGCCAGCCCATTGCTTTTATTAGCAGAAGGCTGACCCCCAGAGAGAAAAATTGGTCAGCTATTGAGAGGGAGGCCTTTGCTGTGGTTTGGGCCCTGAAGAAACTGAGGCCATATTTGTTTGGCACTCATTTCAAGATTCAGACCGACCATAAGCCCCTCTTGTGGCTAAATCAGATGAAGGCTGAAACCCCCAAACTGCTTAGGTGGTCCATTTCCCTACAGGGGATGGATTTTACAGTGGAGCATAGACCTGGCACTGATCATGGCAATGCAGATGGGCTCTCCAGGTATTTCCACTTAGAGCAAGAAGACTCACCTGGTCAAGGTTAGTTTATTGTCCCAAAGTTGGGGGGGGGGGTCATGTAGGAGAGTAGGGTCTGCAATCCTATGATCACCCCAGATTTTTGCTTTTTGCTTCACTGGTTTACGACTTCCCTGTCTGTGGGCCTGCTAATCAGACCCACAGCCTAGCTGTTCTCTCACTAAATTGACACGTGTACCTTAGGTGCATTTACCAATTGGTACTGGGCCACCTTATCAGACCCTGTAACTCAGGGCATAGGTGTACCCAGGGCCTACCAGGGGCTGCAGCATGTATTATGCCACCCCTGGCTGGCCATCTAAATCTGACACAACTGGCTGCACAACAGCTGGAGCAAGGTGGTGTAATCGCCCTTTGCTTTAGATATAGTATACCTATATCTAACCCTAAAATGGACACATGTATTCCTATCAGTCACTCCTATGGCAGGCCTTGACAATCCTGAAGGCAGAGTGCTTGGAATCATGTGAGATGGTGCTCTGGCATGAGCTGAGCCCGTTTGCAGCTTGCGGAACCAAGTCCTAATAGCTGTTTCATGATAACGCATACCATATACTCTGAAGTGCATTATAATCCTCGCGGTTATTTGCCAACTCTGGTATCGCTTTATCAAAACATGTCGAGTAAGGTGTCATACGAATAGGAATACTAACCCCTCGCCAATTCTGGCGACGGGGTTAGCATTCCACCCTTCTAGAGGGACACGACATGTGTGTAACTGTGAACCCCGGTTAAAGTTAACTCAAGCCTCAGCATCACAAAATGGATGCTGCCACCACAGACACAAGTCTGACCTCCTGCTGCTGGGAGTCCTTCCAGCGAGGAGAGCTTGAACAAAGGGTTTCCTGTCGGGGTGGTGCTAGCACCATCCCAGACAGGGTTTTGAGTATCCTAGGTAGGCAGGGCTGAATAGGAAGGTGACTGCAAGTGGCACCCCGGTGCTCACTGTGCATATGCCGGCTTGAACCAGTTCCAGGGGCACACCAGCCCCTGAGCTGGGGAAAGTCCGGACGAAGGGAGAGGGGTGTAACCACCCCCCTTCCTGGTCCCACCCATGGGCAGGACCTAGTCGCGTACCAGCCCCTTTCTTTAGAATAAAGGTAGGAGCGGGGACCCTTCCAAATTAGATCATTTTTGAATCCTGAAACTACTTTCTACGAAAGGAACTCAAGACTTCTTCTCAAGATTTCTCCCTTGTGACTAAGGAGTAGTCACCCTGCAGCAGCAGGCACCACCTAAGTATCTTGCGGTTTGCTGAAACGTCCTTCCTCCGGAACCAGACTGCCCAGCTCGACGAGACCTGGACTCCATGCCCTCTCTGACCTCAACCTGCCTCTACAGCACAGCTGAGAACCGTGGGTGCGACGAGACCAGAGGACCCGGCGATCATCAGAACCAGCATGACCCGGAACCAGCACGACCACCGAGGGACCCTCGAGTGGGTGCACTGAGGTAAGAGAAGCCCCCAACCCCAAGCAGCATGAGCACCGAAGACCAGCCCCCCAGCATCCACCAGATCTGAGTGGGGCTTTTTTGCTCCTGGGTTGCTGCTACGTTGTCCGGTCACTTGCCCGTTGGCTAGTGACCCTCCAGACGACGTCCTACGTTTGTTTCACCGCTGGTCTAGCTCCTCTAAACTGGCCCTAGTCTCCTCCTGAAGGGGACCCTCCTCGGACCCTCCTGGTCCACTCAAGACGCCATTTTGTGTCGCCACGTGGGCTTGCCGTAGCCAAGGCTTGTTGCCTCCTTCACCGGATCCAGCATCGCCAGCAGCAGACATCCGACGTGGGACAGCTCGCAGACCTCCAGCCTAGTCGACATCAGCGCCCTGGTCCGTGCAGCAGCAGAATCCAGTGTCACCTCTTCGCCTGGCTGAGTGACCTTGTCCGGTGCCATCCTGGTGCCCACCTAATCACTGGCTAGTGATTCAGAACGTTGTCCCCTCTGCTTACAGGTACTCTTCTTCACTGATCCAGTCCTTGGATCAGCCCGGAACATCTTCACTGGTCGCCTGCCAGCAACTTCCACTTCAGGCTCCTGGTTCGTAAACGAGGATTCCCGACGACACTTGAACCCTATGCAGCCGCAGCCCCTGGGCTAGGTAAACCGAGTACCACGGTGCTCCAGCGTAGATCCACTCTCTAAGTGTCTAGATCCACTTTCGTTTTTGACCTACCTAGTCGGGTTCACCTGAGAACACTAACTTTTGTATTTACTAGCATCCATAGACTTTGTCCCGCATTACGCGTGAGAGTTTCCACGCTGCACACGACGTCCCTAGGCCTCCTGCTTCTAATCTAAGGGTTCAGCATTGTAGGTCCAGCGTTTCTAAAGTCTCTGAGAGTAGTACTTACCTGCTAGTAATTTCGCATTCCACTTCCATAGTATATGGTTTTTCGTGCCCCTCGGGCATTTGTGTAAATTGTGCGACTTTCAGTATTTCTTTAAGAGTTTTGTATTGTGCTTAGCGCCCTGTCCTCATAAAGAGTCCAGGGTTGTTGTGTTATAAATAAATATCCTTTTATTTTCATAACAACTTGTGTGGTGTCCTTTCACTTGGTGTTCAAGGGGTATATGTGATGGTATAACAGCTGGCTTAACACGCCCTCTAGAGTTTAGCCTAAAGACTGCTCTTGTCCATGCTACTAGGATAGCTGGTCTATAAGGTTGACTTACAACCAATCATCAATAAGGGTCGTTTGGACTGATACATAGTGATCACTAGAATAGTGAGCACTGCATATCAGGCCAACTTCTCACAAGCCCCATTTGGATGACACTTTTGGAATTTACAGCTTTATCAGGCCTGAAAGTTAACTGCGTGAAATCCACCATATTTCATTCTGAGTCCGAACCTTCCCCCCATTGAGATATGCGCAGGAAGCTCGAGAATAGCCTGGAGTGAACAAGCCCCGCACTACCTCGGTATCAGGCTCTACCATTCCCCCTCAAATCTATTTGAGGGCAATCATCGCAGAGCTTAGGCTAGTACCAGAACCCAGGTAAAATTCTGGATGAACTTACCCCTAGCCTCTATAGGCAAAATAGCATTGGCGAAAATGCTCCTGGTGCCACAATTCCTCTATCACTTTGCAATATTCCAGTCATTCCTCCTCGCTCCTTCTTCCTTAAACTAGATGTGCTGTTATGCTTCCTCATTTGGGGAAACGGTTGTCGCATAGTAGCCCTAGCAAAACTACAGCTGCCAACAGGCCGGGGGGGACTGGGAGCCCCCTCCTTCGAGGCCTATTTTCTCTCTGCGGCAGCTTCAATGGCTATCTCGCTGGACGTCGGGCTGCATCTGGAGGAGACTGTCTCGGAGGGGGGCTTAATGGCAGACCAGGATCTCTGCTTCCTGCTGCTCCTGGGAGTCCACCAAGTATCGAAGTACCCCATACAGGTGGCCGTGGCACAGGCCTGCACTCTGCGCCTCCACCGCATTTCAGGAGGAATCTCCTATACACCCCCTGCTCCCCCTAGCTGATCTACCCCGCAGCGGCTGGCAATAATCACCCTGTCGTTCCATGTCTGGACAAACCACTCGGTTCCTGAGGTGGGATCCCTGTTTGAGGACGGCCAGCTGCTCCCATTCAGCTAGCTGGCGGAAGAGACAGGCCTTCCACAGGGGAAATTCCTTGTACACAGACAGATAGTGCTCAGCTGCCGAAATCTCTGGAACCTCTCTAAGTGGGAGCCCCCAACACATCCCGTACTCCATGCAAAACTCCTCATGGGCACAGGTAGGCACTTAGTCACCTGGCTCTTTAAAGCCATCCGCGACCTCGCCACCGCTACACTCACCCAATTGCAACATAAGTGGGAAGAGGAGCTGGGGCGCACACTGCATGACAAGAAGTGGAAACAAGCGTTAGAGTACCCAAAGAAAGTATCTCAAAACGGCAGTTTTAAGGACATACAATTCTCCATACTGCACCGGGCTTACCTAACACCAGCACAGCTCCAACTGTACTGCCCCGGAACATGATTCCTGTGTCAGCGGTGCCAATCCCCGAACGCAACTTTCAAACACATATTTTGGCAATGCTCCACGATACAGCCCTATTGGCACATGATTCACGGCACACTAAGTAAAATAACGGGACTCACCGATATGAACACTTGGGAGGCCAGTGGGATCGGAGTATTCCGTAGGCAGAAGAATCTTAAGGTACAAACACGATTTACCTTCTTTGCCCCCCTGTTGGTGAAGAGAGCAATTGCAATGTATCAGCGGGATCCAGAGGGGCCCCAATAGCGGCATGGACGGAGCGGTGGGTAAGTGGGGATAAGCGGAGGAAGACACAGTAAGGCAGGAAGAGGTGTGAGGCATATGAAAGCATCGTATATCCATGGAGTGGGCCATGATACTGCACCAATTCCGACACCACGTAACAAACACCCAACAACCACCATCATTGTCCCTGGCTGCGGATGACTTGAGAAGCGTCACGAGGTCCAAATCCCCTAAGATTCCCCAGTCAGCTCAGGCACACCCAGACATCACTAGGACCTACACACACAACGCGCCATTAGGAAGATAAAAACTTTTTTTAAATCACTTAGACACACAAGCGACAGGACTCAGGTCTCCCATAATGCACCCATAATATTATAACATCTGATGGTCCGTAGGGGATGGCCCATGCCCATGCCTTCACCCCCTCCCCCCCGGCCCTGGTTCCAATGCCCAGTTAGTTGTTCGTACTGGTAGTTCTAGAGACCGGACTACACCCTGGTATATGGGTCAATATACAAACCATATACAGACCTGACGCGATGCGGCACGACATTAGTAGAGCAACCCACTAACATATCCACTAATAATATGCAACACCATAGACTATATGGACATAAAGCAATATGGTGTATATATGCAATGAAAAAGAGTCCATCTAACTGCAGGAGATGATTCCTCGCATTTATCAAGGTGTCAATCTGTTAAAATGGAAGTATACTACTATCAGAAGATGAAAATTCTACTTTTTGTGATGTATTCTAATTGGCGCATTAGAACTTTACCTCATTGAGCCCTGATGAAGTTCCACAGTTTCATGTATGGGAACGAAACGCGTTGGCTGGTTTTGTGATTTAAAATAAAGAACACGTTTGAAGAAATCAATATATCTTTTCAGTGCACCTCCTTGTTCAACATAAAATTGTAATCTGTACTCAGTGGCACTGAACGGTGACAAGTGCTGGAGAAGTTTTACACGACTCTAGAAAACGTATTTGCAGTAATAAAGTGAGGTGCTATCCATCAGGTCTGTCACTCTGTTTTGCTTTTGATTTTATATAGGTGATCAATGTGCCAGGATACAAAAATTCTAATGTATAATGTAAAAAAAATTGAATACATATGTTTGAAAAAAAGATATGGTTTCCCTTCCTCCCAAGTGCGACGCATAGTTGTTAGCGTGAAACAAGATTTACTCCCATCAGTTATTTTCTGGAGTAGTGCCTAGCTCCTTCTCCCAGGCTCGCTGGAATGTGCGTTTGGTGGGGCTGGTGTGGTATTTAGCATGTTGTATTTGAAATTGCATGTTTGGAATCTTTACAGTGTAGGAAGTACTTTTCGAACGATGTAGGGGCTCCTGTTTCCCCTTGCTTAATTCTAGGGTGTAGTAGCCAATGGTGTAATTGTAGATAGCAGTATCTTGCAGTTTTTGGGATATGATACTCCTTCTTAAGATGTTCAAAGGACTGAATGGACCCTTGCAGAACATATTGCTTAATGTTTTACAACCCCCCTCCGACCATTTGTCATACAGGGTTCAAGCGAGTCAAGGTGTAAATTTGTGGTTTCACCGGAGGGGGTAAAAGGTTAGGGGAATGTGGTGAGGCCCCACTTGACACCCCCACCCTGTCCCAGACCTCCTATGTATGTTGCCGACATGATGAGGGAGATATTGAGCATTTTTGTCCTGTAGGTCTAGGTTGCCAGAGGATCTCTCACAGGGGTCCCGCTGCCATTGTATTGTCAATCAGGCACCATCCCTTCTCTGTTTCTAGTTGTGTCCAGTGGCTAAGGCAGCATAGGAGTGTTGCAGCATACTAATAGGTCAGGTTGAGGATTCAGAAGCCCTCTGATCTTGGGCATAGCGAGCCCTTTTTGACTGATCCTCTCCGTCTTGCCCTGTCATGTGAAGGTCGCAAAGATCGGCTGGAGGTTGGCTTTGTATTACCCTGGTTATTGGAGAGTTAGGGTCTGAAACAGGTATAGTATCTAAGGCAATATAATAATGTTGCTGTTTTACAGAGGAGAAAGGTATTTATGCTTCCAGCTGTTAAGTTCAAAGTGGATGCCTCGTTTCAAGCACTGGAGATTTATATCCCAAGCTTTTGCCAGTGTGGGGCAAGTTCAAAAGTAAATGTGGATGTACATTTCAAATTTTCTGATGCTAGAAGAAACCCAGGGGTCCTAGATGTTGTGCCTGTCTCATGAGTTATTTGAAATGGGTGAGTAACTTATATTAGTGTAAGAACAGTTTACCCAAACTGATGGTCCTGACACCCCATACATGATCCACACTTGTGCAAAATCTTGGAGAAACTGGTTACCTTCCAACATGAGCGATTCTCAAATGTATAGCTATTTTTGTTCATTGGCAGTCAGGTTTCTGTTCATGTCAAGACACGGTCTGAAGATCTGTCAGAGGATGCCATAGCTGTGATTCTGACTGAAGGATGCACTGCTTGACCTTTACTCAGGATTTTCGGCCACCTTTGTGATCTTTGTGTACTGATTCTTCATGGACCAATTATCAACAGTCCCAAGGATCTCAGCTTGTTCCCTGGGTAGGTTCATCTCCTTTCCCTCAAACCATGAAGCAAGCTAAACCAGGGCCCTCTACTTACATTTCCATTCCATTATCATGAGTCTTCCCTCGAGGCTTCCAGCTTTCAAATATTTAGGCCACCTTTTATGAGGTAGCACAGGATCCTTGGACAAACTTTCAATTCTTATCCCACTGGCAGACTGAGATATCAGAGTGCTAGCAGTCTACCAGACTGATTTAGAGGACACACTGTTGTCTAACTCTAACAAATGTATAGGTAAAGGTAGCCTGATGAATGGGTCCAATCCTAAGGTCCTACCCTAAGGTCATGTAACCCACTCAGTCTGCCGCCTTCCTTTACCCAACTCGTCATCTTCCTTCAAAAACTATGTAGCTCGTGTCATATCTACCAACAATCAATGAGTTTATTCAAGCTTCTATCCCCAAATATCCACAGACGAGAAATACGTTTTTTTCTGCATAACGCGCAGTGGTGCAGATTTTACAACTTGTATGGAACACAAATAATAAGATAAACGAAAACGTAAGCTCATTGCCCACACGTGAATGTAAAGTAGGGTGGTAATGGACCGTGACCATGTCGGCTGTATTTTTTTCTCGCTTGCGTTAAATTGGTTTGTTTATCTTCTATGGGTAACAGATTCTTGCCCCGGGCAGGATAACGCACCCTCTCAGTTTTCCTTCTTCCACTTTAAATCCCCTTCCAAAAAGGCATCTCCCGTAAAGCCTTTTCGAGCTTATTTCACATTTACTTGGGGTGGCAGAGACATTTTCTCAAAGTCCTGTAGCAGAAGGCTGAAATATTTGTTTTACGTGTGCGCTGCTTACACGTTTTCCCTGCATAGAGTGACGCTTCTGCGCAGACCTTATTGCCTAAGAAGCTCCTCTTCCTCCACCCACGGTTGCCCCTGGAGCTCATTGTAAATATCATACCGTGTATGAGGTGTTCAAACAAAACTTCATAGCAACTGGCTTTATGTACTACAGCGTGTATGGTGTTTGTTTTTCTTTTCACATCTCCGGGCCATTCACTCATAGTTATTCTCCCAACAGGCCCTGACCGACACATAAGTCTACATTATAGACGTGGCTTAAGATGATCCTGATTACTAACAAGTGACAGTACAAGTATGTTGCCTTTATAGAACAGTTTCACACTATGGGCTATAGGTCTGAGGCTATTTATCAACATTGGGTTCCTTTCACAATCATTACCCTTTACCACAGTTAGGAGCTTTTACTCCTTTTTGTTTAACTTTTAAATTCTCACACTGAACTCTTAGAGAGCACCTCGGGTCTTTTCTAAAGCTGCACTATCGGTTTGTGTTCGAAGGGTGAACACTTCACAAGTCATTGATACGTTTTTCTCTCTATGGGATGTTTTCTCAGTGGCACTCCTAAGTCTTGTGCGTTGTGAACATGGTATTACAAAAGTTAGTACTGGATACAGTTTCCTCTTGTTTGCTGTCTTTTAGATCCCGCAGGATCTGCACAACAGGACCCCGACACTCTCAAGACAACTTGCATTACAATTTACACATTATTAATCCCCTGACGAAGGGTTGATATTGCAACCCGAAATGCATTGGGACTCTGTTTAGTAATTTTGTGTATAGAAATGCTTGGAATTTATTTTCAAATGGTGCTATAAGGACTTGATTTGGGAATATGATATTGGAATATTTTCAATCATATATGCGCTTGTAATGTTTAATTGTTCAATGATACATCTTTGGGTATAAGATTATGATGATGATGCAAAAGCTCATAATAAATGTGATTTGTTAATACAGTATTAAGACTAGAATACATGCTCTTAATTTTTCATAAGGCCTTTGGCCCAAGAGCTGTGCCTCTAGTAGACCCAGGTTTTCCTCGGTCTCTGAACTACAAATTTATGTACTACAGCAGCAGCCACATCCCGGGCACCTCCATTAGATGTCCCTGCCTTGCTCCAGTCAGTACAGAGAAGAAACCTAAAGAAGACAACACGCACACTGCAACCGGTTCAACAAACCCACTTGGAACACCCAGGAGCATCACAGCGGAGAGGTAAAGCCTGAAATATCCCCAAAACCCATTAGCCGGAATCAGGCTCTCAGATTTAACCCCCCTCCCCCCAACACCCTAACAGTTTTCACTTACTGCTTCGTGCCTGGCAAACACGCTCCCCCCAGTTCATTTAATAGTGGAAGGGGTGCTCTTTATTCCAGCAGGTCCACTTCTTGATTTCCGCTAACATTGGTTGCAAATGTAGAAGCATTTGCAATCACTTAATGATTCAGAGTCAACATTTTCCGTAAATAAATTCCTTCTGTTGTTTCAGGCACAACAGGTACATTATCCATTACTCATCTAAATGAATACAAGTAATTGTATTTTATATATGTGTTGCATGATTGATGCATATTCTAGTATCAATCTATATACCAATATAGTCCGTTATCCCACCCATGCTCCACTGCTTAGTGGCTTTGAAACTATAGGCAATAAATCATGCTATATTGACTAATTATTTGTGAATCACTTGTGACTTTGTAGGTACATATCAAAATATGTAATTCAGGTTGGGGATCGTGATTATTTTTTTAAATAAAAATGGCTTTATTTATTTTTCTCTCGACAAAAAATGCCTCCACTTCATTTCAAGGTCAGGTGGGAAATTAAGGAACCCCGATTTAAAAAAAAAAGAATCAATCTTTCCTGTTTCTTGATGTCGACATGAATGTATTATGAAAAAGCAAAAATATTCAATACATTGCAGATTAAAATAGTAGATTATCTGTTGGTTTTTTTATACTCGTATTAACAAACACTAGTTGTGCTTAACTACTGCACATTTTCTCATGCGGAACCAAAGAAACTTCATACCACACGGTTGCCGTGGAGGTTCATGGCCCTGTGAAGCCCAACTGAAGTAAAGTAAAATAGGAGGTGCAGTCCACATACAGAAAAAAAAGAATTTGTGTATTGCACAATTTAGGAAATGTTACAGCAGAACTTAAATAAGAAGTTACGTCAGCTGTGTATAGGCTTAGTAATAGAGGGGCAATAATGCACCCCTGTTTCAAATCACGATTATGGGGGATCCCAGGATATACATAATTGCCTTATCCTAATTTGATCCAAACCCATTTATTCTCAAATAAAGAAATAATGGTTCTAAACAGAACTGGAGGAATCTCCTTGTTTGTTTGGTTTCAACCAGTGTACATTTATACAAAAGCCGTTGAAGGCAGCCTTGAAGTGAAGAAAACTGCAATTTGTATATTTGTGCACCATCATCATCAAGGCAACCGGGCTGACAAAGGTCCCACAAACAGGGCAGAATCCAGAGTCCAGTAATTCTTCTCATACCAGTCTTGAAGATCCTTCAAAAGTAAGCAGGTGAAGATTTTTTCTTTAGTGTTCAATAACACAATAATTTCTAATGGAGAGAACATAGGATAGACCCTCTCCATGAATCAGTTACTATGAATGATTCCAAGCATGATTTGTACAGAGGGACCAGGAAATGACACCAGAAATCTGTTCTGCATTTGAAAAGTGCGCAGGGAAGGAAGGCCATTTGGACATGAGGCACCATAAGTATGCTTCTCACCAATCACCTTGGTTGCAGCAATGTTGGAGACAGTTTGTGCTAGAATAAGATGGGCACTGTATTCTTTTTCAGTGTACAAGATTAAGAATATGAGGCTCACTGCTATCAGCTGAAAACAGAATTTTGTTGGGTCTCCTGGTTATCAAAAGTGATTATTAATGAATTTCCACAATCTACAGGAGTCGCTAGATCTGGTAATGATGAGGAAGGATTGCCTTTGAACGATGATAGTACTTCCTCTTTGTAATATAAATATTAATTTTAACGCCTTAACTGCAGACGTTATTTCGGCGCAGTGCGGGCGTTCTAAAAGGTGGGCGGGGCCGCCTCAGCCGTTGGCCGACTGCAGCACCAGCGAGGTAGTGCTGCCGTCGGCCAACGGCCGACAGCAGCACGCAACGGGTTAAAGTCCTTTGTTATAGCAGAAACTACTGTTAGAATGTCTTCTTTGTTTTCTTATCTTAACAGAAACCTTATTTGTTTATTCATTCTGCAACATTTCTGTCTCAAGGTGGGTGTGAACCAACCTAAATTGGAATTTTTTTTAACATATATATATATATATATAATTTGATTGCATTCAGGAAGGACGTTTACTCAAACCGTGCCAGTTTACTAAGTGGTACAAAAGGGGGTGGCGATGGACGGAGCATCTGACCAATCAAACACTCACACCCAGTCAACAGATTTGGGCCTAATCCATCACCGTTCTTTAACCCACTCTGCCACTCCAGTTCAGACATGGCCATATGCAAACCAGTCTGACCCTGTGCCTCATGGGAATAGTCCAGCCGAACTGCCAAGCATGTCTGGACTTACGTCTGAGCATACCCTGCCAACTTATGGCGAACAAAGCGGTACAAAACGGGGTGGTGATGGACGGAGCAGGTCAGAGTATCGAACGCCTTTTCGAGATCAAGGATCAGGCACGCCGCTCGCGGGAATCTGTCTTTTACTCTGTCTTGTATATGGAACAGTCTACGCAGATTATGTGAGGTGTTGCGTCGAGGCACGACGCCGCATTGGTATGGATGCACCAAGGCCGGAAGAATTTGGTTATAGCGTAGCGATCTGCCAGTAACTTTCCCAGGATCTTGCAGACTGCGTTCAGGAGTGTGATCGGTTTATAAGAGGTCGGGAGGGTGGGGTCTCTATGCGGTTTCGGAAATGTCACCACCATCGATTCGCGGAACGATTCTGGCAGTATACCTATGGTTAGGGCATCTTCGTATGTGGACGCCAGGTGGGGCACTATCTGGGCTGCAACGTGCTGTAGTACTCTAGTGGGAATCCGCCCATACCTGGCGCTTTTTTCCTTGCTAACAAACCGATGGCTTGCTTTATGTCGGAGGATGTGATTTTTGCAGTCTAAATCTTTCCTATCCGCCAGGGAGACTGTGGGCATTGGCAATGGACCCATAAATTGTGCCAGCTCGCACGTCGTCCCCGGTGTCGGGTCGCGGTACACTTCTGCATAATAGTCATGGAATATGTGCAAGATGTCAAGTTGGGAGTGTTTGAGATGCCCATGCTTGTCTGTGAGCTCTGTGATGGAATGTGATGTTGTATCCTTTTTGACAACCCAGGCTAGTAATGCTCCTGTTTATTGCCCTCCCTGTGTGCCCTGTGCGCGGAAGTTGTATTTGCGCAGGTCTCTTATCGCCTCCACGTGTGAGAGCTTTGCCGCTGAGAGCTGTGCCAGTGTGGCTCTCCCCTGGTCCATGCTACGAGGCAGGTCCTCCAATGCTTTCTCCGCTACGTTTAATGTCTGTTATAGCGTTCGTCGTACCCCCACCACCTGTTGGATCCAGTGTCCCCTGGTGCTAACCTTATATGCGTCCCACTCTACTGCTCTAGAGGAGGCTGAACCAGCATTCTGTCGAAAGTGTTCCCGGATATATTCCCCGTGAATTTGGCGGCAGGCTTGATCGGTGAGACATTCCTGGGGTAGTTTCCATGTCGGAACTGGGGGGTGGGGTGATCACTATGTGTGCGTCATGATCCAAAACTATTCTTCCCATATAGTCAGCGTATTGTACCTTGGGTAGTTGGTCTGTGGAACACAGGAACCTGTCAAGCCTAACTTGCAAGTTGTGAGGGATGGAGTGAAAGGAGTATAGCCTGGCATCTGGGTTCTGCGCCCTCCATGCGTCCACTAACGACCAGTGATCTATCCATCTACGGAAGTGTTCAGTTTGTTTGTGTGCTGGTGAGTGTACTGGTGGGGGATGTGACCTGTCCAGGTGCAAATCTAGAACACAATTGTAGTCTCCTCCCAGGAGCCATGGTATCTCTGTGTGGTGGGCCAATACTCTGGTAAGTTGATCCCAGTATTGGTCTTGCTCCACATTGGGGGCGTACACACATCCTATAAGTATCGGTTGACCCTCCAACAGGCCTGTTGCGATTACATATCGCCCTTCTTGGTCTATTAGTCGAGTTTGTTCCTTAAATGGCACCCCTGGTCTGATCCCTATTAGTGTACCTCTGGCGAAGGCAGAGTACGCCGTGGCACAGACTATGCCCCACCATTTTTCGTGTAGGCGGTCTCTTTCCTGTGTTGTCAGATGTGTCTCCTGTAGGAGGGCCACCTGGGCCAGTTGCCTCTTAATATAGGCGGGGACTGAGTACCGTTTATTAGCTGTGTGTATGCCCCTAACGATCAGGGTGACAAATTTTAAATCTGTGTTTGGTGTTTTATGTGTCATGTGTCACCTGTACAGTCTGTGTTCTTCTCTCTGGGTGTGCTCTCCCCTGTACCCGACCCACCCCATCAGCCTCCCATGGCCCACCCTGTCTGAGAAGTCCGTATTGTCCATTCTCTTCTTTCCCCACCCGCCCGAGGATAACTGGAAAATTTAGGATATAAAGGGGGACAAACTGCAACTCTGGGGAACATTCCCAACGTGGGGGACCTACTGCTCGAGGCAGTACGTCCAAACTGGTTTGCATTTGTAGACTTTAGTTCGTTGTTGTGGGATAGTGGCTGTTCATCTCCCCAGCTTCTGCCGGCGCGGCCGCACAGTCATAAGAGACTTTAGGAATGTGCCCTCTTGCATCACATCTGTTCTTAGTTGCTTTCACGGAGTTGGGGTGACTCTGTACATTGTGATCACTGCAGTGAGTCCCGACGGCCGCCGTTCTACATCTCGGTGAGTGGAAAGCCTTGAGCCCGTGCACGGTTCAGCCTTGGGCCGTGTCGTTCTCGCTGTGTGTCCCGAACTCTCAATAGACTATTATATCAACGTGTCAGCTGTTTGAGGAGTCACTATTGGAGGCGTCATGGAGCCTTCTCAGGACACAGGTGCGTCACTGCCCTCTTCTTCGGAACTGAACAGGTGGGGGCCTCCCTCCACGTCCGAGCCCCCCGAATCCTAGATTGGAATTTATGTTGGTTTTCCCCTGGTTGTAGGTGCTGTTGGATTAGTTTCTGTACACAAGAGACTCATCACAATCTTGTTGCCATGTAGTGGCACCTATTGACCAATCTGGACCTCTGAACAGGTATTGGAAAAACTCTTTTAGGTTTATAATAAATGCCTGACAGCTGTGGGGCAGCGAGCCATATAGGCCATTTTTCATTGAGCCAGCCCCTTTGGTGACCCTAGTGTGTATTGGGCAAAGCAGCTTTCGGCAGTAGACGCTTACAACGTGATAATGGAAAGAGACTTTTCTCCACCTGGGATATAATTGTGAAATCAATAATAAAAAAACCTAAATGGATTTACTTGACCAAATATCTGGTCAAGAAAAGTGTGCTCCTTTGAGTAGGCATGAGTGAATTTTATTGAAGAGTCTGATGGAAAGAGACTATTTAGAGATGAAAGGTAACCCCCTGGAGAAGAGATAGCAAGGGTTTGCCAATAAAGACCTGGCGTTGATTTGGGATGTTGAAAGTAGAGCTTTTCCACCCCAAAATAATCTGGTCATTTGTATAGTCATTCTACTGATGGTGGATGGATTCGATTATTACCAGATTTGGATGATAAGAGTTTCGTCACTGAACACACGTCTTTTTTTTTTGGAACAGAAACTCCCCATTTACTAAGTTGTAACTACTTTCTGGTATATGCTGAGCAACCAATGAAAAGGGGGAGACCTGAAGCTCTAAAACAGGTTGGCTATGTTCCTTCTAAATATGCTTTGAAACTGAAGGCTGTAAATGTTGAATGCACCTATTTTTAGCTGAAACATTTTGGTTCTTTGAAAATGACACAGCAATTGAATTTTGCTTTTGTAAATGTCTGTATTAATTACTACTATGTACAGTAAAGGCAATCACTAGGGGCCAGATGTAGGTCACCAAATACCATCCGATTTCGTCCGTTACCGACCGGTATTTGGTGATTGAGATGTGGGGGCCTATATTTTACAGAATCGGTAAATTTACCGATTCGGTAAAATACCGAATCTGTAAATTTACAGAATCGGTAAATCTATATGTAGGTGGCACTGGAAACAGTGCCACAGGCCCCTAAGAATTCGTTATTTACCATGTAATACTATTGCATGGTAAATAACGAATTCCTGTGTACATGCACATCTGTGCATGTACACCTGTGCCTTGTGGCACACATGCCTGAATCAGGGTTGCAACAGGGTGTCAAAGTGACACCCTGTCCCCCTTGTAAATTCGGTAATTTTACCGAATCGGTATTTACCGATTCAGTATTTGACATTGGTTCCTATGGGCCTCAAGGCCCATAGGAATCAATGGCAATTACCGAATCGGTAAATACCGATTCGGTAAAATTACTGAATGTTACAGAATCGGTAAAAAAAAAATCTGTAAAAATACCTACATAGCATTTACCGATTTGTAAATAACGAATCGGTAAAATTCGGTATTTACGAATCGGTAAATGCCATTTACCTACATCGGGCCCTAGGTTATTTAAGTTATTACGTGGGCGCGTCCCGGGCGAAGCTAGGGCCAAGGGCGGGCCCGATTAAGCCCGTTAAAGAGCGGGTAAGACCGGACCGGGCCCCCCTTCTTTTGTTTGTAATTGAGTAAATTGTATGCATGCTCGTGTGCCAATATCTGAATTGTGTATACATATTGTGTTTGCAAACAAGTATGTCTACTCGTGGTAGCAGGAGTAAAACTGCTGCGGAGGTGGCTAACTTAACTGGCACCTTAGATAATTTTATAATACGAGCAAATTCAGTAATTGATCAGGGCATTACCCTTATGAAACGCAGGGTGTCCCAAGACTTAGCATTTGCAAAAATATCATAAATGGGGCACCTTGCGGCGGCCCGCTCCCCTGAACCTGCAAAGAGAATTGACCTGTTAGAGATTCACATGGAGATGCATAGTATGCCCCCTGGGGGAGATCAGTCATCCTCCCTTTCCCTATTATACTCACTGTTAAATTCAGATTTAGATTTGGAAAATACCCCGGTACTCATTCTGGATTGCTCACAAGAGGAAATGAGTACCAGTTTATCTAGGGAGAGGATGAAGGGTGCAATACCTAAAAAGAAAAGTATCAATATGGCTATCCCAGGGCCAAAAATGTCTAAAGCAGCTAAACCTAAGGGCTCTTGTAATTTACCCAACAAGCAGGGGATGGGCCAGGTACAGCTTAGTAAGAAAGGGAGTGAACTATCATCAACAGAAGCTGTAAAAGTGGTTTCAGATTCTAGCGGTGCAGAGGCTTTAGCAAGCACGGACGTGGAATTTAAGGACGATTCCGATGGTCAATTTTTAGCAAAAACGGGGAAATTATTTAAAACCCTCCTCGCACCACTAGAAACTAGATTAGCGCACATAGAAAAGCACCTTAATGAATTGCATAACCTTACCAAGAACGCAGTGAATCCCGGGACAAAAAAGATAGTGAATAAACCCCCTAATGCTGGTCAAGCAGGTTTATCCCTGCTATTCAGGGCCCCAGGCCTACTGCTCTCTCTCTAAAATGGATCACGTGTACCTTAGGTGCATTAACCAATTGGTACTGGGCCACCTTATCAGACCCTGTAACTCAGGGCATAGGTGTACCCAGGGCCTACCAGGGGCTGCAGCATGTATTATGCCACCCCTGGCTGGCCATCTAAATCTGACACAACTGGCTGCACGACAGCTGGGGCAACATGGTGTAATCACCCCTTGCTGTAGATATAGTATACCTATATCTAACCCTAAAATAGACATATGTATTCCTATCAGTCACTCCTATGGCAGGCCTTAACAGTCCTGAAGGCAGAGTGCTTGGAATCATGTGAGATGGTGCTCTGGCATGAGCTGAGCCCGTCTGCAGCTTGCGGAACCAAGTCCTAATAGCTGTTCTATGATAACGCGTACATATACTCTTAAGTGCATTATAATCCTTGCGGTTATTTGCTATCTTTGGTATCGCTTTATCAAAACATGTCGAGTAAGGTGTCATACGAATTGGAATACTAACCCCTCGCCAATTCTGGCGACGGGGTTAGCATTCCACCCTTCTAGAGGGACACGACATGTATGTAACTGTGAACCCCGGTTAAAGTTAACTCGAGCCTCAGCATCACAAAATGGATGCTGCCACCACAGACACAAGTCTGACCTCCTGCTGCTGGGAGTCCTTCCAGTGAGGGAGGCTTGGACAAAGGGTTTCCTGTCAGGGGCGGTGCTAGCACCATCCCAGACAGGGTTTTGTGTATCCTGGGTAGGCAGGGCTTTAGAGGAAGGTGACTGCAAGTGGCACCCCGGTGCTCACTATGCATCTGCCAGTCTAAACCGGTTCCAGGGGCACACCAGCCCCTGAGCTGGGAAAAGTCCGGCATGGGAGAGGGGTGTAACCACCCCCCTTCCTGGTCCCACCCATGGACAGGACCTAGTCCCGTACCAGCCCCTTTCTTTAGTATAAAGGTGGGAGCGGGGACCCCTTCCAAATTAGATAATTCCGAATCTTGACGACTTTCCACAAAAGAACTCTTGAACCTTTTCAGAAGACTCTCCCTTGTGGCTAAGGAGTAGCCACCCTGCACCCGCAGGCACCATCCAAGCATCGCGGTTTGCTGTAAGTCTCTCCTCCGGATCAAGACTGCCCAGCTCGACGAGAACCGGCTTCCCTGGCACCTCTAACCTCTACCTGCATCATCAGCCCAGCTGAGATTCGTGGGTGCGACGAGACCTCGAGGGACCGGCCATCTTCAGGACTGCACGACGCTTGCCCAGCACGACCGCCGAGGGATCCTCGAGTGAGTGCTTTGGGGTTTGAGAAGCCCTAACCCTGGGCAGCTCCAGCACCGAAGTCCAGCCCCCCAGCATCCACGAGATCTGCGTGGGGCCCTTCTGCTCTTTGCTGCTCACCGCGTTGTCTGGCTACTTGCCTGCTGGCTTGTGGCCTTCCCGACGACGAACGACGACATTTTCAACGCTGGTCTGGTTGCTCCAGACTGGCCCTTGCTCCCCTCCAACAGAGGAGCACCCCGGACCCTCCTGGTCCACACCAGACGCCATTTTAAGTCCACCGCGTGGGTTTGCATTTGCCAAGACTTGTTGCCCCAATCCTGGGTCCAGCGACGTCGACAGCAGATACCATCGTGGGACAGCTCGCACCTCCATCCTGGTCGCCGACGACGCCTCCTGGTCCGTGAGACTGCAGAGCCCAGCGTCGCCCACTCACCTGGTCGAGGTGACTCCATCCGGTGCCATCCTGGTGCCCATCTAATCACTGGCTAGTGATTCAGAACTTGGTCCCCTCTGCTTACAGGTGTCTTCCATCTTCGATCCAGGCTTGGATCCCTTCGAACTTCAACACTGGTCGCCTGCCAGCAACTTCTTCTTTCAGGCTCCATAGACTGCAACGAGGATTCCCGACGTCTTTCCAGACCTATGCATCCGCAGCCCCTGGGCTAGGTAAACTCAGCATTTCGGTGCTCCAGCATAGCTTTGCTATCCAAATGTCCAGATCCTTTTTCGTTTCAGCTCTACCTAGTCGGATTCGTCCGATAACACTAACTTTACGAAATCTAGCATCCATAGACTTTGTCCGCATCCCGCGTGAGAGTGCACACTTTGCACCCGATCTCCCTAGGCCTCCTGCTAGTAATCTGAAGGTTCAGTAGTCAAGTCCTAGCGATCCCAAAGCCTATTAGAGTAGAACTTACCTGCTAGTAATTTCGCATTCCACTTTTGTAGTATATGGTTTTTCGTGCCCCTCGGGCATTTGTGTAAATTGTGCGATTTGAGTATTTTCCTAAGAGCTTTGTATTGTGCTTAGCACCCTGTCCTCATAAAGAGTCCAGGGTTGTTGTGTTCTAAATAAATATCCTTTTATTTTCATAACAACTTGTGTGGTGTCCTTTCACTTGGTGTTCAAGGGGTATATGTGATGGTATAACAGCTGGCTTAACACGCCCTCTAGAGCTTAGCCTGAAGACTGCTCGTATCCACGCTACTAGGATAGCTGGTCTATAAGGTTGACTTACAACCAATCATCAATGAGGGTTGTTTGGACTGATACATAGTGATCACTAGAACAGTGAGCACTGCATATCAGGCCAACTTCTCACACATAGTAGTTATGACAGGGGTATCTGAATTGGAAGAGTTTGTAGAGGAACCAAGTTGGTCCCTAAAGAACAAAGTTTCCTATTGGCTCAACAATAATCGTCCCCTACCGCCCCACATGTCCAGCAAGATTTTAATGGTACGTAGGGTTCCATGGGTAGGGCATGACAGGAAGTCAATAAAAGGGGACTGTGTGCTGGTTAACCTCGAGGATCGACGTACGGTTGATTATATTTGCACATGGAAAACACAAACTAATGATGCAGGGATAGAAACTAAATGGCTCTCATACTTCTACCAACCCAGTAATTATCAAGGTTACGTATATGGAGGGAATGGGGGCAACGTAGGACATCAAGAGTGTGGAGGATATCCAAATAGGAACCAACCATACATAGAAACTTGGAGGGGGATTCCCACCGCTAGTAGGTACAGCTGCCTTGAGATGGTGGACTGACTGGAAACAACGTCAGGGAGCTTAGATGAGTGTAGGAGGAGGTTGATTAAGCAAAATACGATTGAGAGTAGGGATGCCCATCTTACAATTAATTTATCATTTGAGCAAAGGTTGGATGAGGGGGTGGATAACCTCACCATCGGTTGCCCATCAGTAAAGGAGAAGGCCTACAACGATAGTAGTGGAATTACTTCTGCCCATGGAGACGTGGGCAATAAGGCCCATCATCCAAAGGACTTAAGTGACCTGTTGGGGGATCCTGGAGAACCTTTAGAACTTAAATTGCAGGATAATGGTAGTCCCATACAGGCTGAATCACGGGGGAATTTAACCCTCCTGTCTTGGAATATAGCGGGACTATCAAGTAAAGTTAGGGACCCCACATTCCTGACATTTGTAGATCATTTTAATGTCATTTGTCTACAGGAATGTTGGGAACAACAGGAGACACACATAAATGGATATCGCACGTTCTTTACACCAGCAAAACAGACTAGTAGGGGCAGGAGCTCAGGTGGTCTTTTTATTTTTATATCAAATATGTTGAATATGGCGGTAAAAACACTAAGCACAGGAAGAGACTATTACCAGCTACTCCTACTGAAGATGGGAGGAAAACAACAGGTCCTCTTGATTAACTTCTATAACAACATCCCAAAGGATGATGTTGAAAAGGCCATGATGGATTTAAATAACATTCTCCATTTTCAGCAGGACTCTGGGCAATCAGAAACGTGTGTCATTCTGACGGGTGACTTTAATTGTCACCTATGTCCTCATAGTGGGTTTGGCACATATGGGTTGGTTGATCTTAAGGGAGACCCCTGTACCCACTTTGAGCACTCTCAGATTGGGAATATATTTAGCAATTTGATCTATAAATGGGATTTAGGATTCACCAATGAGCTTTGTAACCCTCAGGTTGCCTTTCAACCTACTTTTAACGGACTGGGCCACAGGTCAGTGATCGACTTTACATTAGTAACAACAAGTTACCATCTCTGTGTTCTGAGTTTCAGAACCGAGGATAACGCAATAAGCGATCACTTTCCGATTAACTCATCTTTTAGCTTTGGGATAGATAATCCCCAGAATATAGATGTGGCTGAAAATATATACCGCCACGGGATAGCACTGTCTAGAGCTAACGGATATTCCATAAAATGGAATAAGGTGGACCCAGCTACTTTCCTCCATACTATAATATCAGGTCATTTAAATGACTTTATGACCTATCTCGCGGATGATGTAAGCCCATCATTGGTTGTACCTGCTTTTCTAAAGATAACAGGTCAAATTTGTAATCAACTGACACGCAGGTCAAGGGAAGGCGAGAGACTTAAGACCGAAGGCTGGTTTGTCTCAGAGTGTAGCAAAGCGCACGCCCTTTTAAAGTCATCTCTTAAAAAAGTTCCTAAAAACATTTTGGATATAAGGTCAGCTAGATTACTTTATAAAGCTGCAGTAAAAAAGAGGAAATTAGAATTGAAGGAAGATGCCTTGGAAGCCCTCCATAAGGCGTGTGCATTGAGGGACAACAATGCCTTCTGGAGGGCCGTAAATGCCCCCTTTTTTGCAGAAAGGTAAACGGACACAATTGAGATAGCTATAGAGGAGGCTGTATAGGTAAACCACTTTTCCGAGCTATACAAGAAAGATGAATTAATTAGCTCCGAATGTCTTGGCTACCAGATAACTGAGGAACATGATACCCAGGTACTATTTCCTCTGGAAATAGCCTTTTCCTTAGCGGAAGTAGAATTAGCCATTACAGAAAGCTCCTCAAATAAAGCCCCAGGACCAGATGGAGTCCCGATAGATACCTATAAGGCCCACATCTCCCTCTGGGAACCCCTCCTGACCAATGTGTTAAACAGCTGTAATAAAAACGGATTTCCAGCGACTTGGCAGGAGGCGATTGTGGTGCCAATTTTTAAAAAGGGAGATCGAAGTCATCCTAAGTGCTACAGGCCAATATCACTATTAGACTCCCTAATGAAAGTGGCCGGTAGAATCATACTGAATAGATTACATATATGGGCCAAAGAAGTTAATGTCCTTTCCAAATTACAGTACGGTTTTACGTCTGCCTTAGGCACTGTCGAACAAGGACTCAATTTGGCCATGATCATGGGAAAGTATGTAGTGGCCAAAAAGGGAAACTTATTTATGACCTTTGTTGACCTGAGCTCAGCGTTCGACTGCTTGAGTCCTGAAGTGATGTGGGATACTCTAAAAGACATTGTTATTGACCCTAATATCCTTAATTTTATAAAAGAATTGTATAGAGGGGCAGGGGCAAAGGTGCGTTACGGTAAAAATGGTGAATGAACAGCTAAATTTCCAATAATGAAGGGTGTACGGCAGGGTTGCATCTTGGCACCCTTTTTATTTAATCTGTACATAAATAGTGTGGCAGCTTTCTTAATCAACCAAGATTTGGATTACCCTCGAATTGAAGGTGTTGCGGTACCAATACTCTTGTACGCAGATGATGCGGTTATAATGGCGAGGACCCAAGTAAGCCTCCAGAAGGCGTTGACCAGCTTCGCAGAATATATGGGCGCAAGAGGTTTAAAGATTGATGTTGGGAAAACCTTAACCATGAGCTGCTCATCTAAATAGAGTGTACCTTGTAACACTTTTTTAAAACAGTCAAAGATAGGACTTACCAATACCTTTTCATATTTAGGAATCGTTTTTAATAAAAAAGGCACATGGACTACAGCTATAACTACAAGGAAATTGGCTTTTTCTCGTGCTATTGGAGCTGTAAGACAGTTCGCAAATAAACTGGGGGGCAGGCCGGCACGCATTCTGCTAGACATATATAAGGCTAAATGCGTGTCGACCGCCATATATGGGGCAGGTATCTGGGGGGTTGCAGATTGCTCAGAAATTCAAACATGTGAAAATGTTTTTCTGAGATATCTGTTAGCCGTCCCAAAATCCACCTCCACTTACGTATGTCACAAGGAGCTTGCCTTGCCCTATATATCAGATTTAGTTAAAGCTTCTCCAGTTTTGTTATAGCACAAAGTGTGGTCATCTACTGAAACTGAGTTTAACAGGGCCATTATACAGGACTGTGTCAAACATCACGGGGCAAAACATATACATTGGCTTAGATATGTAAAGGCTTTTTTAACAGACATAGGCCACCCTGAGCTTTACAATGATCCATCCACAGCAGCTTCTATCTCCAGAAAAGCACTGAAGGTGGCTTGTCTTGAGTATCTGGAGGATCAACGTTGGCAGGTAGAGGGGAAGAAGGTGTCTGTCATCCAACACCAATATCTATTGCAGGGCCCAGGCATGCAGATGTATTTGTCACCCAATCAGTCAAATTATAGTAGAATGGTGTTAGCACGTCTGAGAACTGGTACTTTCTTTAGGCTGGTTACTTTTCCAGTCATAAATGACTGGTCGAAAAATGTAATACCATGCCCCTGCGATGATTCCTCTTTGCAATCATCCATACACTGTATCCTATTTTGTAAATTTTATTCGCACATTAGGAAGAGATATTTGTTATCCTTGTTAAAAGTTTGGGGATTGCGACAATGTAGACCTGCCTTTTATAAGATTCAACTATTACAAGATGAAATGTCCATAACTGCAGTCTCCATGTTTTAAAATGTATCATCAGATGCAGATCTTCAATAATTTGAATGTGATTGAACCGCATGGAGGATTGCTTTGTTGATTGATTAATTCATCACTGAATCTTATTGTATGTATGTATTTTTATGTGCTTTTATGATTTTTAAATGGAATCGAATAAAGCTATCTTTGACTTGACTTGACTACTTACCACCACCTTCTTCTTTTCCCGAGCCTCCTGGGTAACACCCTCCTGGAAGTAGAGGACGACCTAGCGGAAAAGAACAATTAAAACAAGGAAAGAAGATGTCTACTCTTATTAAATAACATTTGTGTATCTCTTCCAGCAATAAATTCCGCCAATATTAAGAAACGCATTAAACCTCCTTGCTTCTTCTTCCGACCATCCTTCCCACAGTAGACTAATACCAGAAGCAGAATTGTGGCTTTTTCCATGGAGGGTTAACAAAGTAGAGCTCTTATTGAAAAATAATGGGGGAAACTTCCAAAGCACAGAAGTATGGTACCACAGGGATGTTGTTAAATACTTTTGCAAGTCAGTCCTTTCATATTCGTAGTAATATGTTCAGCTGGTTTGGCAAATCATGAAGCAAATCTCTAAGACAACAGAAAAGGCAACAGTGCAAGTACATACATGGCATCAGGGAATTCAAGTGTGATTATAAAAAAGCTCTCTAGAGTTAAACGGTAAGCTGAAGACAAAGAAATGGCCTAAACGTCATGCAATAATACATTTTAGTTGTGAATACATTTTAGTTGTACATCCGTCAGTTTGACCAATCTCGGAATATAGAACTAGGCAACAATGTATGTGCCAAACATAGGCAAGGCTACATTGTCTCATTGTGCGTCAGGAAAAAGGCTAAGAACGGCTTCATGGGCTAATAGTATACTATCAACATTTAAAAAAAAAAAATTGTTATTAATTTGAAGAATTGAAGAAGGGCCTACAACATGCATACCTTAATGAATCTGCTTTTGTGGACTCTCCTTAGCCATTTAATCCACCCTCCCCCACGATAACGGAACCCTTGCCCCCTGAGCTGCCACATAGGTTATATGTCAGGTTCTCCATTGCTAAGAATAGCCATAGCCTGTGGAACAACTGTTTTTTACTAAGGGAGGAGGGTGTGCGGGCAGGGGAGCTCTTATACTACGAGGCAATTAGGACTATTGCAGCTCCTACCATTTGCAGGAAGATTGCCCTACGTGATATAGTTGTGCTGTATTGCCTCAGAGACTCATGTTGCGTTCTTGTACCCTAATAACTTATGTGGCAAAAAATGTCTTCCCAGATTAGGGAACGTTTTTGACACCCTTAACCAAATGTGCAGAACCGTTAAAGTTTCCTTTTCACACCCCCAGTAGATGTTGAGAACTCAGGTTAAATGCATTGGAGCTTTTCAGGGTCATGCGTCAACGGAAGAGTATTATATAACCTGTTTCTCTGAGTGCAATCACCTTAAAATACTTTTTGCTACCTCTCCATATGTCTACCCTGTCACCAACTCTTTTAAAGGAGGCAGTCTCATACTGGTCAACTTATCAAAGCTTCCTATATAATAGCTGTTATCAGATAGCAGAAATTACGTTTCCCTGACATGGTTCGGTACTGCATCCTTTATGTAAGTAGGGCAGTATTGCTGACCGAAGGAGCTATAGGATAATGGCTCTGATTCATGTTGACGCTAAATTGTATTCTACCCGGCTGTTAGGTGATTTAAGTAGCTGGGTAAACGAAAATCAAATATCCCTATTGTTTCAGCCAGGCTTTTTTCAGATGAAAAGATGGGGTGTGAGGTGGGAGTGATAATATGTTAGCAGTGTCAATGCTGAATAAGACTTCCACAACCACTGGATGCATGCCATTATATTCCTCATTTGTGGATTGTCAAGCAGCATTTGACAACATAAACAAAAACCTATTCTTATCCAAGGTGCACAGCTTGGGAATCTCCCCTTTATTGCTTGGATCAATCGAGCAGCTGTATCAGATACCTGGTTTTGGGTTAGACCAGGCAAAAATAGCTTCATGTTGAGCAGAATCTTTACGAGAAATGGCTTACTGCAGGGATAAGTGTTGCCTCACCCGCATTTTAATTTGTATGTATCTGATACAGGCGTGTCAAAGAATGTCATGTGGCCAACCAAAATACAGGGACTGGTAGTAACAATGGTCCAATATGTGGAAGCCACTGTCATGCTAGATGAGTGGTTTTGGACTGCACTGCTTCCTTTCTTGCTTGAAAACCTACTGTGAACACTGTAACATCTCAAAAACAAATATAGTAATATTTGGAGGAAAAAATAAAGAACGTTTGTAAATGGCTATTTAAGAAAAAAGAGCCCATTGTAAGCACAGTATCATATAAATATTTGGGCATTTAGCTGTATGAGAGAGGTGGGCATCAAGATCATCTAGATAATTTGAAGCCTAAAGCAGTTTATTTCTTTTTTGCCATTAGCTGTCTTGCGAGCAATATATCTGTGTCATCTTTTTTTTTCTTCTTTTTTTTAAAAACTTTTTTGGAAACCTTTATTGCACATTAAAAGCAGAACAAATACGGGCCTACAACCATCCGGCCGGCCACGACACATGGTAAAGCAAATTAGCAAGCAATACGGTAACTCGATAGTGTCTGCACACAAAATAGTAATCAGGCTAAGGTACACTGGGTGTCTACACACTACCGAGAAACAGGAGGAATGAAGGTTAATTTTAAGATGTCCAAGAGATAATCAATAGGAAGCATCAGCGTTCCAACAATCCACCAATTACCTAAGAGGGCAACGTTAATCAGAAGAAATCTAAGCAACAGAAAACGTAGTCAGACTAGCGGCATGAAAGAATACGACAGGATAGTGAGATCAAACATGTTGCATGCCAGTCGCCGTCCCCCTCGCACCAAACCTCCCAACTGACCCAAGAAAGAAACAGAAAAGAGAAAGAAAACTAAAAGTAGAGAAAAAGAAGGCCCATAGAAACTGAAACGGACAAAAGAAAAAACCCCACCCCCCTACCCCCACCCTACACGCATGCAGAGGCTACGGCCTACCCCCCCCCCTAGCAGTGTGTCTGTCGCCCCAAAAGAGTACCCGAAATACAGAGAAAGAAAAGGGGGAAAAAGAGAGAGAGATATCACATAAGAACGGAGGAGGGCCATATACAAATACTCAAAACAATCAGCTTGTGAATCCTCGGCCGCCCAACCCCGGATCCCCGACCCATAGAAAACCAATATTCAACTCCACAGTCTATTCCCTGCAGCCCCGACAGTACACTCTACCGCAGTTAAGGATAGGAGGAGCATCCTCAGCCCTGGCCCCTGCGATCTGGGGCACCGACGTGGTCCAGTTGCACAGTAGCCATCTTAAACGGGAGAGGCAAGCGGAGCGATCCTAGCAGGGTATGACGCCGCCCAACAGAGCCTGTCCACACCAAAGTCATGCGAGCAACAATGATAGAAAGGGGGACATCAAACTGTTTCAGTCCACTCAAGGCAGCCTGCCAAAGCAATGACTTCCGCTTCAGGAGAAAGTTGCGAGTGTCGCCAGTGGGACACAAAGGGATAGTCAAACATGGCGTCCAGGGACAGCTCTCCGGACAATGTTCAAACCCCCCGTCCTCAGGCCGCTGCTCCGCCATGGCAATCAATGCCAAAACGCCATCAGGCTCTCGCATCCTCAATTCCATTAAGCACACCTGGGTAGGCACTTCACTGTGATCGGAGATAGGATGTGGCGCAGCGCCCTGCAGTCGAGCGCCACCACTTCTCATCGGGGGCACATAGGGAGAAATAGCATCCAGGCGATTTCTTAAGTCCCGGGCATTATCTTGTAGAGCAGATGTCAAAGTGCTCAATGCGCGCAGGACGTCGCCGACCTTCAACGGTGCCACAAAAGTGAATGGGGCAGCGGGTCCCTGCACGCGGGGCTCGCAAGAGTGTCGTAATCTTAGAGGATGGTCGCCATTATCTCTCCCACGTAGTTGAGCACCCAGTCCGGGTCCCGCAGGATATGCACTAGCGGGGAGTACAGAGGCAGCACGAACCATACTGGCACCATGCACGGCGCCGGTGCAATAGAAACAAGCGGACCTCTCCCCGTCAGCAGCCCGGAGGAGGCGCAGGAGCAGAGAGCACAACCAATACTATGGCTTCCAGCACTTCGCCGGCGGAGACAAGCGAGCCAGCAGCGCCGTACACGGACCAGGGCGTAGATACAATGTTGCACTGCCAGCCTCAATAGTTCCCAAGCGCGAGGATAATCAAGGCTGAGCGGAGCCCCGCAGCGGTAATCACAGCGCAGTGACCGTTCCCCGCCGGTCGCCTCCTCTCCGCTTCAGAGTCCGAGGAGATTACAAACATCTCGAGAACAAAGACCCTTTCAGCTGCAGCCGGCGCCGGAAAGAAGATGAGGGCTCCCCGGCACTTTCACTGCAGGGAGCGTTCAAGGAGGCACACCGCTGGATGCAGAATCGTCTCCCGGTCCCGAAGATTTAATGTAAAAGCAGGATTAGCAACAGGAGAAGTCGCGGACCGGGAGAAAAGCGAAAGGATCGGCGGAGCCAAGGGATCAGGCGGCCATCATGGATGTAGGCTAGGCTCCTCCTCCATCTGTGTCATCTTTAACACCTGATTTTCAAATGATTCAAGTTACATTTCTACCAGTGAATAGCTATGTAAATGCAGCTTTATTTTGTGTAAGCTTCCTACTTCGTTAAATTTGGCACATTGTAACTTATTCAGACACCTACATTTAAATTAGCATCTCGGTCCAAATAAGACTTAAAATGTGTTTGGTGAAGCAACACTGGGCCTGCAAACCTGCACTAATTCGGTGCTGGTGTACAAGCAAAATAGTCCTCGAGCAATTTCTGGTATGAGAGATATATGAAAAGAGAAACTCGTAAGCGCTTTCCTTTAACCATGAAAAGTGTCTTGAAAAAGCAGGCCAAGGATAACTCATTTTCTCGGCCTATCTTTACTCAATGAGAGGAGAATGTCTTTTTTGTGAACCTCCGAGTTTGAGTGGGGAACACCCTGTTAAATCTCCTCCACTCCAAGAGACTAATGTGTGTTGCACCCCCCTTAGAGAAAAGGAGAACAGACAGGTGTTTCTCACTTTTCTCTGGCGACTTAGACTCATCCAGAATCAGAGTGTTATGATTCAAACAACACTGCCAGAGAAACGCTTATCTGCAGGCAGAAATAAACAATGGGTGAACCATTGAAAACCCAAGCCAGGTCCCCTGGTCTGGTTCAGCTCGAGGTCTTCTTCAAGCCCAAAACTAGCTTGCATACGGCTTCAGCCTGGCATCTTGCACTAGCCTCATGCGCTAAGAATTGAAGATATAGCATTTAACTTTCAAGTAAAAAAGCAGACAGAAAAAAATACCCACCTAGTGGGTGATCTGCAAAATGTGAATTAAGAAAATCTGTGATTAATCCCGACTGCCCTACTTAAAAATAGTGTGATCATAGTTTTGTAGTAGTAGTATTATTCTTTATTTGTATTAGTTGATTAAAACCATTACAAAAAATACAAACTTGAAAACATCAGCCCAGTTCATGTGATTTCAGTAATACAACCAATCTAACATCATGTTTCCTTCAATCGTTTTACAATTACATACCCTAATATATTTAATGCATATATACATTATGATATGAATGATATATTGAAGCAGTTATTAGATTGAATTGTCTAAATAAAGTGCAAGTACGAAATGTTTCCACTAAGCATAAAAAGTACAATTCAATTTACAAAAATAAAGCGATACATTTACAGCAGGAATCATTTGCCATTATACCTAAAATTAATGACTTTTAAATACTCGGTACGTTAAAATTTTTGTGCAAACTTGAAAAAAGGCCCGTAGGTTTTGTAAGTCCGCTTTCTGGAGGAGGGTACTTATTTGTGTTAAAAAATGTGCACCTCGGCAAATCAATATACTAGATGATCCTTCCAACCAGCAAATTACAGCTTGTCTACAAGCACTTATGTTTTGTTAATCAAAAATCGATTTTAAGAGTATTTTCCTTGAGTCATTAACTATCGGGCAGGTGCACAACAAAGGTGTTATTGTTTCGTTGTAATATCCACATAAACAACAATTTGCTGTTTGTGATTTCTCTTTCCATGATGGTAGGAGATCCTCTGAGTCATGAACTCCCAATTGATACTTCACAAAGCTCCTTTTTAACTCTGTACGAAAATGTTCTGATAGGTAAGCTTGAGGTTTTAAAAATGTATAGGAGTTTATAACTGTCCAAGCATGTCGTCGTTTACACGATTTCCTTTTTGTGGCGTTGTTACAAACCCTGTTGAATACTACCCTATCTTCAGCCCTATCCCATATTTCTTGGACTTCAAGTTCATCTAGTGATACTGTCAATTGTTCGCCCCATGAATTGGGTACTTTTTGATCCATTTGGGTCTTGATTTCCTCCCACCATAAAGTTGTTCAATGATCTGAATTCTGTGGATCGAAGCTTCCAGCACAATTTCACAAAAGAGTTCATACTTTGGAATTTCTGGTTCCGGAGACCAAATTCTAGGCGGATCTGGGCTGGTGACGCGGATTTGGGGAGACCGAGTACTGCCTTATACACCTTCGTTTGAAGCTCGGTGGATCTGGACTGATGAAGAGGATTTGGGGAGACCGAGTACTGCCTTATACACCTTAGTTTGAAGCTCGTTCAGTATTTCAGTTTCCTTACCAGGCCAAGTTACTAAGCTGTATGACAGGGTAGGTAGTGTTTGCGCTGCCTTCACTTTCAGAAGGTTGCTTTAAGACGTGCAACTCAATTTTTTGTTCAACAGTTTATAAGCAAAGATCAATGAGTGGGCTTTAGATCGTAATTCCTTTTTGTGTTCTCTATTTGATGTCCCTTGCTCCAAATGTATGCCCAGATATTTGTAAACTTGTGTTTCTTCTATTTTTTCGCCTTCTGAGTACCAAGCTTGCTGTTCTGAGTATTCACCCGGCGAACCACCTTGGTTTTCCTTTTATTCAACTCCAGACCTTGCCGGTCCAGATATTTTGTCAAATTATTTATGGCCCTTTGCAGACCAATTGGGCATTGGCTCAAGACGACTATGTTGTCCTCATATTGTAGGTAGGGAATCGGTTCCTTAGCAAGTTTAGGAGGATGGCATCCAGATGATAACATGTAGCTGTTTCTGTCAGCTAAATACAGGTTAAAAAGGCTTGGTGCCAAGACACAGCATTGTTTCAGGCCATGCGTGGTATATTATCTGGCTGACACTCTACTACCATCTCCGAGTTTGACCCTCGCCCATGTATCACTATGGAGGGCGATCATGGCTCCAAGTAGATGTATTGATAGTCCCCGTTCTTCCGATTTTTCCCAGAGACAATTTCGCAGGACTTTATCAAATGCGGATTTCAGATCTACAAAGCAAGCAAAGAGTTTAGATTTTCTTTTTAGGGCTTTTTCTGTGAGAAGTGCTAAGGTTGCTAAGTTTGTGATGGCTCCCACTCCAGACCTGAAATCTGTTTGGAACTTCGGTATTGCACATTTTTCCTCCAACCATGCTTTAAGATGGACAAGGCTACAGGATGCATATAGTTTGGCCTCTACTTCCAGCAAGGCTATTAGCCTGTAATTTTCTGGCAGGCTACGCCTTCCGTTTTTAAAAATGGGATGAAATACACTGCCTTTCCAGGAGCTCAGTAGCTTTTTCTGGTTAAAGATTTAGTTTAAGAGAGGCGTAAAATAATCTGCCCAGAAACTTGCCGCTTGTTTGAATAGGGCATTTGGGAGTCCATTTGGCCCTGCTTCCCCTTCTGTTTTTAGTTTTTTTTCACAACCAATTTTATTGAGCAAGTAGGCAATACAATTGTGGCACCCCACAGATCGGAGATCACCACCAACAGTACAGGCACAGTATATCAAATGAGTAGCAAATGTTCAAGCAGGCACCGAAAATAGGCTCAATATGTATAAACCCCCAACCCACCCTACCACGCAACCCCCGTCCCCCCCAACTCCCAGAAACTCCCCCCCACCCCTCCCCCCCCACACACGTGTACATATAGCAGCAGATAAAGGGTGTAGGTGTAGCGCGACAGGAGTGTCGCAGAATCGGGCCAACAATGTCCGTACAATCAAATGTCCTCTTCTCGCTCCGCTGGGGGATCCAGTGACAGACCCCGGTAGTCGGCCCACCGCTTCCAAATTTTGTAGTGTTTGCGTGGGCAGCCCCTCGCCTCAAAGATCGGCTTTTCAAGGCCCATGTAATAGTCCAATCCAGCTTTCCAGGCAGACAGGGGAGGGGCCCTTACACCCTTCCATGCCCGGGCTAGGTCCCGCTTGGCAACAACAAGCCCCAAAAGCAGCAGATGACGTTTATAGATGTTCCCACCAATGCCCTCCATGACCTGCAGCAACCCCAGGCGATGGGTGCGGGGAAGGTCCCAGCCCAGGACCTAAGAAAGACAGCTCCACACGCCTCTCCAAAAGCCAGACAACGGACCACACGACCACACAGTATGTAACAGGGATCCAGGCACCGCCCCACAGCGCAGGCATTCCGGGGATGCAATCAACCCAGCCCTCCACAGTCGTTCACGGGTGTAGTAGGCCCGGTGCAGGTACTTAAATTGGATGAGCCGGAGCCGTACAGCAATGGCGGTCCCACGCGGGGATTCTAACGCCTCCCTCCCATCGTCCTCATCTAGAGGGCCTACGTCCACCTCCTAAGCCGCCCGAAGAGAGTGCAGGGTAGAGGAGCAGTGGATAACCAGCGTCTGGTATATTCGGGATACCTTCCTATCCCCCAGGTCTCCCATAAAGACCTTCGCCTCGACTGGGCTAAACTCTGGTAGGGAGTCCAGGTTGGCAATGCTCGGGGTGAGGGCGTGTCGCAGCTGCAGATAACGGAAGAACTGGGACTGAGGCATTTGGAACTCCGTGCGAAGTTCCTCGAATGATTTGAGGGTAGTGCCGGACATGACCTGGCCCAGTAGCGTCCTATCGCCTCCCATCCCTCAAAGCCGGCCAGGGCCGAAAGCTCTGGGAGCAGGCCATTATGCCAGAGCGGCGTCTCAGCCGTCAATTTGCCCCACCAGCCTATGCGGCGTAGGGCCTGGCTCCACACTGCAAAGATCACTCTGGTGACCGACGGTAGTGCACGACGCAGACGGGCTGAGTATAGAATGGTGTGTAATGTGTTATCACCCATAAGCGACCGCTCCAATGCATACGCCGGGTCCCCCCTGTCGCTGTACCACCACTCATTAAGAACAAGCAGTTGGGAAGCCTGGTAGTAAGATAGGAGATCAGAGGTGGCCAGGCCCCTGCAATAGGTGGACAGAAAGCATGTTTTCAACGCCACTCTGGCCGCTCCGCCAGCCCACAGAAAGCGACCCAGCGTCGAATTAACCTGGCGAAACCACTGCGGGCCGATAGGGTAAGGGAAGTTCTGTAGCTGGTACAACAGGCGTGGAAGCGCCACCATTTTGAAGATGGCCGATCTTCCAAAGATAGTGAGGGGCATTCTGGACCAAGTCTTGACATCGGCCTGGACCCGTTCCCACACCGGCAGGACGCCACGGTCCCAGGCCACGGCGCGCGACTCAGAGAGAAAGACGCCAAGGTATTTCAGCCCATCCGTTGCAACGCGCAGTCCAGCAGCCCAGGGGTCCTCCACGACCCCGCCACCCAGCACCCATAAAGTCGATTTGTGAAGGTTGAGCCGAAGGCCGGAGATCTTGCCAAATATGCGCATGACCTCCAGAACCCGGGGACCCGAGTGTTGCAGGTCAGTGAGGAAAAAGAGGATATCATCCGCATATAACGCGATTCTATCTACAAATTCACCACTCCACACAAACCCGCGTATCTGGGCATCAGCACGCACCCGAGATGCCAGGGGCTCCATCGCCAGGGCAAACAGGTACGGGAACAATGGGCAACCCTGTCGGGTAACCCGACCAATCCGAAAGCGCCCGGACGTGGCCCCGGCCACCCGAACCGAGGCCGTGACATCGGTGTACAGTAGCTTCAGGTACGATAGGAACACAGGACCGAGGTTAAGGCGGGGCAAGAGTGTGAACAGGTATGCCCAACTCACAGAGTCAAAGGCCTTGTCCATATCCGCCAGTAGGAGTGCCGCCTGCTCATCTCGAGACCCATGGCATCTACCGCCGCCTGTGCCCGCCGGATATTATGGCGAGTTGCCCTACGGGGCATGAACCCGGCCTGGTCGGGGTGGACCAGGTCCGTAATATAGGGCAGTAGGCGGTTCGCCAAAGCCTTTGCCAATATTTTGACCTCTATGTTTAAGAGCGAAATGGGCCGGTATGAGTCGTGCCTGTCCGGGGCCCTGCCCGGTTTCAGAAATACCACGATCTCGGCATGGCGCCAATCTGGCAGTAACTCCCCCTGGGCCCGTGCTGCCTCGAGCGCACGTCTGTACTGAGGCCCCAGCTGGAGGTGAAACTTTTTGTAGAATTCGCACGGGTAACAACTCGGGCCCGGCGCCTTCCCTGTATTGAGCTGTCCCAGCGCCTCCCCAAGTTCCTCAGCCGTGAGCGTGACGTCCAGCACCGTTCTAGTGTCATCAGAGACGGCCTGTGGCAACAGGTCATCGAGATATGTGGATATCTCCTCCGTCTCCAGGGAGTCCCGGGGGGCATATTGTGCCTCAAAGTAATGGGCAAAGCTAGACGCGAGGCGGGCCGGGTCTGTCACCACCGAGCCATCTTCCGCCGTGATGCCCGGCAACGTGAGTGGCTGAAAGGTAGCCTGACACAGTCTGTGGAGCATCGTGCAGGACTTGTCGCCCCATTGATAAACCCTGCTACGCGTGTCGAGCCACGCCTGTCTGGCCTCATCATGTAGGACCGAGGCATAGGATTGCTGCGCCTGCAAGAGCTGCCGTATCACAGCCTCATCCCCCCCATCCCGGCCACGTTGTTCCAAGATCTCTACGCGAGCGGCAGCGGCCGTAATGGCCTCCCGATGCTTCCGTCGGGCGGCTGCACACCAAGCGATATCCACTCCCCGTATCGTGGGCTTCAGCGCCTCCCACACCACCACTGCGTCAACGTCTCCCACAAGATTATCACGCCAATAATTATCAACCGCTTCGCGCAAGTGATGCACATATTCAGGTTGCTGTAGGTGCCATGAAGACATCCGCCAACGGAACGGCTGTCGTTTCGTGGGAAGGTCTATGGTAGCCACAACGGGTGAGTGATCAGTCAGACCCCTGGGTAGGATAGCAGCGGCACTCACACGGCTCAAACAGGCACCAGGCATAAAGATGTAGTCGAGTCTTGAGAAGGAACCATGCACTGCAGACACATACGTGAACTCACGCGCAGCAGGATGAAAATGGCGCCATACATCCACCCAGCCCAAGCTGTCCGCCGTCGCACGCAGTCTAGTATGCGGGGTAGGGGAGGAGGGACCTACAGCCACAGGCAAACGTCTCTGGCGGTCCGAGCCCACATCCATAACCTCATTCCAATCGCCCCCAACCACCGTCAACACATCTGGGATTTCATCCCACACCGCAAACAGTCTCTCCGACAGGGCCCACTGCATAGGAGGAGGGGCATAGACACTACCAAAAACCACTGGTTCGGCACCCATCTGTCCCTTGATAAAGACAAAGCGGCCCTGAGGGTCAATCCACTGCTTTTCATGAACGTACGCCACCCTGCGATGAACCAAGATAGCCACCCCCCTCGACCCCTTCGCAAAGCCGGCATGGTAAACTTGCTGAAAGCCGAACCTCTGGAGGCTAAGGACCTTGGAGCCCAGCATATGAGTTTCTTGGAGCAACAGCACATCCACCGCCTCCCTCTTCCCCCAGCGCAATACTGCTCCACGTTTGATTTTATCGAGCATCCCCCTCACATTCCATGTTACAACACGAATGGCCTTATTAGGAAGCACAGCAGTTTGATCAGCCATCATCTAGGCAGTCCCCCCCATCAGGCCCCCCGCGCCACCCCAGCGCACCCCACCATTCACTCGATCCAACATCAATATACACGTGCGGTTCCACCCACCGAACCACAAACCTCCCCACACCACCCCCGTCCTGAACCCCCCCAACAGCAACAAACCAACACTCCCCCCATCCCCACTCCCCCCACCCCTATACCTCATAGAATGCTGAAGTATCTGTCGCGGCATGGATAGACCCGGGTCCAAAACAGAGGACCCAGGGCCAGCCATACCAAAGGATCCCAACACCCCGGTCACCACACACTCACCCCTCCCCCCCCCCGACAACACCCACAACTCGTGAGGGTCTAAGGCCCTTGGAAGTCGCCTCCCGAGCCCCACAGCGTCCCCACAGGTAGCCTCAAAATGTCTTGAAACTTAGACAGTCTGGCATCCACTAAACCCCCACACAACAGCCCCACTAGCTGATCCACCACAAAGTAGGGCGACACATTACCGGAGAGGACCAATGTCCAGGCCCCACCAGGGTTCAACTGCCAGCATCCGAGTGTTCAGAGTCCCTTGTGCCACTGGTCTGTGTCGCACTAGCGGAGGCTGACCGTTTGCGTGATCTGGACCTCCGATGTCGTCCCTTTCGGTTCTGGCGGTTCGTCCGCTCCTGCGATGATCCCCTCGACCCGCCCGGGTCCAGCCCCGGCTGGGCATGCGGCCTGATCCTGACTGCTTCGTCCGTCCACCGAAAGACCTCCTCAGGCAAATCAAAGAAATGCGTCCGGGACAGGTATACCACCCGCAGGCGGGCCGGGTACAGTAGAGAGTACTGGAGCTTCAGGCCCCGCAACTTGGCTTTGGCGGCCACAAACGACTGTCTCTGCTGCTGCACAAGTTTCGTATTATCAGGGAAGATCATGACAGTGTGATTTTCATAGGAGAGCGTACCTTTGTTTCTTGCTCTCGCAAAATGACATTGCGGTCGTGGTAGTTCAAGAGTCTTGCAATGACAGGCCGAGGACGCTCACCCTCCGGCGGCCGTTGTGTCAAGGCCCTGTGTGCCCGCTCGATCACGAAACAAGTGGACAGTGCCCCCGCCGGGAGCGAGCCTTCCAGCCATCGGGTCAAAAACTGCTCCATATCGTCCTTCTCACACCTCTCCGGAAAACCTATAAAGCGAAGGTTGTTCCTCCGTGCGCGCCCTTCGGCATCCTCCACTCGGGAAGCGAGAGTCTTTTGGGTACGCTCCATCTCCGCCATTCTCTGCTTCAGCGCGCCAATGTCCGTCTCCGCCACCGTGATCCGGGATTCGTCTCTGTAATCCGCTCCACCGCATTGCGGAGATCTTGGCGCAGCAGCGTAACGTCCGCACCCACAGCCCCGATCTTGGCATCGAGCATGTCCCGGGACTGGGTGATGGCCGCCAAGATCGTCGCATTCTCCGGCCCTGTCCCGCTGCCGCCGCTGGGCGCCCCAGATCCGTCACTGGGCCCTGTAAATTTGTCGATAGGGCCTTGCTTAGGCGGGCCTCCTCCACCACCCCTGGTCATGGGCGCTTGTAGTCCCAACGTTGCCACTCCTTGGGCAGCCGCTTGTGGCCCCGTCACCGGAGATCGCCACTCAGCTGGGCCGTACACCTCGAGATCAGGACGGACACCTTCCGTGACGATTCTCAGCAAATCCCCAGGAGCAGACCCACAGCGGTGGGCGCAGGAAGCCTCGGGCCCTGGGCCGGGACGCCGCCGCAAGTGTCTTCGGAATGAAGAGCGACAATCACCGCTTCCAGTCTAGGCCAGTCCCAATGTCGCGAAACTCGAGGCCCCGGTCTCACAAGGGCGGGGCAGGCCTCCACCACGCTGCGTCGTCTGAAAAGGTTCTCCAAGGCACGGCGCCAGAACCCAGGGCACCTCTGCTACTCGTAGGCAACTGGAGCTGCAAAGTCGGGCCGTGACCCGCCCAGTTGACGCGACCTCCGGCAGTCTGCCACCGACCGCCACCTGGCGTCCTGAAAATCGAAGTCCCGGGTCCACCGCTTGTCACTAGGCCGCACTCCGCTGTCGGCGCCTCCGGTCCCCGGGAGAGATGGAACCGCGGGATCAGCACACCGGAGGGGTCACAGCACTCCCTGGAACCGATGCCACTCACGTGGTACCAACTGCAGGCTCGGGGCCAGGATAAATGAGCAAATTGTGTCCGGGCCGGCGGGAGCTCTACAAGGCAGCGACCGCCATCTTCACCCGCCAAGCCACGCCCCCATCCTGTTTTTAGTTTTTAAAAAAATTCTTTAAGTTGTTTAGTTAGCATTGGTTAGAATGTATGGTCCAGTGGTATTTGAAACTGATTATCTTGCCGCCAGCCGTGTGTCTACCAGGGATTGATGGTGGATGGTTATCTCTCTGAGCCATCCCTCCTGGGGTGCATCCTGTGCCATGGTCTCTTTCGTTCTCATGATCTTGTCGGTGTTGTTAAACATTTTGAGGATGTGCTGTTTCCATACATCTTCACCAATTCCTGCATTTTGATGTAATACTGATCCTTTTGTTAAGTTGTTAATTGTTCCCCAAAATTCCCTACTGGTTGGCAATTTACTAGCCCAAAGTAATTTGCTTCATAGATTTTCTTTGTACGCCTTTTTTCCTTCCTACAATTCTCCCTGTATTGCTTCCTCATTTCTATTAATTTGCTCTTTTTTTTTTTACTTTATTTATTGATTTTAATTGTTTGGGTAATAAACACGGTAGGTACATACTACATCACATTTGTTGGTCATTAACTTACAGCATTACAACAGTGGCATGCCCGTGGCAACTTGCATGCATCTTATAGAGAACAACAATATACTTCATATATTCCAGCTCTGACTATTAGCATTCTACAAACAGAAACACTATCAGTTTAATTGTGAATCGATACTCAACTTCACGTGCATATCTATTATGCTGGCCCCTCATGCCTTGCTATTAGAAAGAAAAAGTACAATAATCTCCGTGACAGTGTGGAACATCACCGATATATAGAGTCATTGGCACATCTTTCGTATATCGTATAGAATAGGAGGCATTAATCACGCTGGCATCAGCAGACTGAGTCTGAACACCAAATGTCATAAACTCGCAGCCCAACCTGCCCCTCGTGCTCGCATTCCCTCTAGCCCAAACCCTGTGTTCCAGTAGCATCTTTGTTGTTCACTTCACGTGTATCTTGCCATATGTGTGTTATGAGGCTCAAAGCAAACAGCTATTAATACCGGTCTCATATAACTGACTCCTCTTGGCTGTCTGAGTTGTCTTGAGTTATTAAAAAACATTTTAAGGGGGCCCATATATCATTAGGTCTGGACGTCAATGGCAGTAGTTCAGCATATGTCTCTAGTTGTTCCTGGCAATGTGTAAGGTCATTTATCCAATCTTTGAATTTGGGTGCTCTCCCCCTACCCCATCGACATGCCACCTTCCTTTTAGGTAGTAGCAGCACTAGCGCAAAAAACTTGCGGTGTGCAGCTCGGAGAGGTTCCTCATATCCCAGAAGTGCCATAACTGGGGAAGGCTCCACTGCGGTGTTTATCATCATGGCCAGGGCCGTGAAGACCTCCTGCCAGTAATTCTGCACCGCCTCGCATGTCCACACTAAATGTAAAAAGTCAGCACCTGGGGCATGACATCTATCGCATGTATCCGAGTCGCGCAATCCGTACCTGTGCATGCGGGCTGGTGTGTAGTATAATCAATGTAAATATTATAATGTATTATCCTAAGCCTGCTGCTGGATGAAATTCGTTCAGTCTGTTGTGAACAGAAGTTCTACTGTCTGTCTGTCAACTCCACCCCCAGTTCCTGGTCCCATTTCATCCTAGCTATGGGGACTGGTAGGGCTTGCAGTGTGTGTACTGTCTTATAGATTGTGGACACTAACTTCTTGGCAGTGTCTCCTTGAAGAATCCGCTGCAGCGGCATAAAAATTGGTGGTTCAGCAGGAAACTCGCCTGTGAGAGATCTAATTCCCTGACGGAGCGGAATATAAAGAAAGGTGTCAAGAGGTGAGCAGTGAGCATCTCGAAACATATGTTCCAAAGAGCGAAATGTACCGTCAACATATAGGTCTCCCCATGTTCGAACATGTATACGCTTAGCAAGCTGATGGAAAGTGGGCTCCTGTAGTAAAGGCATATCCGGATGATATACTAGTGGTAATAGCGGAGAGTATAGCATGGGTGCCTCCAGCATCTTACCCAATTGGCGCCATGCATTGTTCGTAGCCATCACTGTTGTAGGTGTCTTATCTTTGCCTTGGGGCGGAATGTAAAATGCGCCCTCAATAGGAATCGGCAGAGTCAGCCAGTGCTCCACCGCTACCTGAGGCATGTATCGAGGTTGCTGCACCCAAAAATAAGTATAGTGCGCCTGTGCACTATAATAATATAGTTCAAAATCTGGGATGCCGAATCCCCCTTGTTCGTTGGGCCTAGTCAGGGTGTCCCACGCGAGTCTCGGACTTTTCCCACCCCATACCAGGCGGATAAGTTTGGATCGCAGTTGTTGAAAAAAGTATTGTCAAGGGTAAAAGGGAATATTTAGGAATAAAAACAGTAATTGTGGTAGGATGACAATTTTTATCAAGGACGCTCTGCCTGCTAGTGACAATGGCAGGGTGATCCAACGCGTTACCTTGTCAGCAATGCGGACCATGGTCGTGCCATAATGGAGCCTCATTAACTCATCCTTGTCTTTTGATATGCGCACTCCTAAGTACTTGAACTCATCTTCGCACCAAGTCATAGGGTAATCCAGAGGGAACTTCGTGGTCGCTGCCGTATGGGGAAAGAAGCATGATTTACTCCAATTTATGGTGACGCCAGACAGTTCACCAAAGACTATGAAC
Source organism: Lissotriton vulgaris (assembly GCF_964263255.1). Taxonomy (NCBI): domain Eukaryota; kingdom Metazoa; phylum Chordata; class Amphibia; order Caudata; family Salamandridae; genus Lissotriton; species Lissotriton vulgaris. The sequence continues at coordinate 539,863,019 of NC_141694.1, read as the reverse complement.
TCTCTAAGGATCGCGTACATGTTGTGTTGTGGGACCCTTATGTATAGTGTAATGTCCTCTGCATAGAGGGATATCAAAATTTGTCGCTGATTACAGCGCAACCCTTTATCGTTATGGTGTTGACGTAGTTTTGCTGCTAAGGGCTCTACTGCGATAGCAAATAATTGGGGCGACAATGGGCACCCCTGTTGCGTGCCTCTTGTTACTGGAAACTCCTTGGATATCTTCCAGTTGATTAGTACTCTAGCCACAGGCGAAGTGTACAACAGTTTGATCCAGGGTCGGAATATGTGCGGAAATCCCATTCGGGACACTACGCCGAACACGTAGTCCCACTCTAATGAGTCGAACGCTTTGGTTGCGTCCAAAAATATCGCCGCCGTAGGAGGAGCTACGTCAGCAAGCAAGATGGCTGCTTAGGCTCCCGGCTCGTAACTCACCGCGATATCCTGCACGTTATCCTGACTTAACGCCTAGTCTCTGTGTGCATGAACGGTCCCGCACTCTGATGGTGAAATCCGGAAACTTTTATCAGCTTGTTTGACAGAGTTACATCGAGTGTAAGTTTGCGGCCTGCTCCAGCGGTGAAGCCGGGGCCTGGAGTACCTTTGCAGCCGGGCTGTAGTGCAACAACATCGGCCAGGAGACTCAGGCTGGGCCCGGTCGACCGGAGTGGAGGCTTTGTTTCAGCCCGGATTTGGTGGCGGTATTCTTCGTTGCTCAGTATCAACGGAGGAGTGAGTCTGCGTGCTACTGGCTGCGGGTGGGGGCCCCCGTCCCGCGGCCCCGGTTTGCTCCCGCTGGGGTTAGGTGGTTCGGGGTCACTGGCCTGCGGCCTTAACTGGGTTGACCGTGGTTGTGAACAAAGACTGGTCACCCTTCGCATTTGCACGTTCGGGATCCTGTCTATCACCCCCGTGGGTGCCGGAATCACCCGGGGAGGTGATAGTGATTGATACCGAACACGAGATTATGGATCGAACGGTGCATGAGCCATCGCTGCGGTTAATACTGGCAGAACTTTGGGCATTCCGCTCACATGTTGATACTTTGCTGAGCAAGTTGGACTCGCGCCTATCTGTAATTCTCCTGGCGGAACCGGGCCCGGCCTTATTGTTGAAACGGGATTCTGCAGCCATTCAAAACGCGGCCATTTTGACTCCGTGTAGGACCCAGTGAAGAAACGAGTAATGGAGTCATCGGATGGTGCCCTGGTGGACGGTGTTCCCGAGGATGGCATGGTGTTGCTGAACTTTTCACAACTGCCGGCTTTGGAGATATCGTCGGGCGTTTCCCTCCCAGAGACTTTTGTCTAGGACTTCCATCTCTTTTGTGGTCATCTTCTCCTTTCCTGGCGACACTACGACTCCTGTTCGAGACACATTGGGACTGTTCATCTCGGAGGGAGAGTTCGTCTGCATCTGCGGTTCCTGAGGACTCACTGCCTGCTGGTAGCCATGGGCTGATTTCTGCTGACTCTTCTCTTCTTTATTGCTTCTTTGTGTGCCTCTGGGTCTCACTGGAAGGGGTTCGTGTTTTTGTTCGGGAGGGCCAAGGTTAAGATAGGCTAGATCGGGATGGGTTGGCATGGCTTTTTCAAGTGTTGGACCTGCAACTGTTTGCTCCAAGAGGCTGGGCGGTGTCTCACGGTACCCTCTAATTTCTCTACATTGCTGTCATAAGGTTATCTTTTATTGATAGGGGGTGGCTGTTTCAGGCGGGGGGTCTAAAGGGGCTGGGAGCCCACATGGATATGCCCTCCTCCGCTCTTCTTTTTCCTACCTTTGGGGTTTTAGTTGTTAGGGGCGACTGGCACGCTGCTAGTGGGGTTAGGCTGTAGCCATTTGCAGGGGTGCAGGGTGGGGGGGCTGAAGGTTTTTTTTTTTATTTTGCCTTTTTTATTTTCTATGGCCTTTCTTCTTTCTTTCTCTTTCTTCTTGTAGGGTCAGTATAACTACGAATCATTCGGATGCTTATCGTATGCTTGTACTTCGTGCTTTCGCTTTTATGATATCTTGATTTGTGGGCGGGCAGGCCTCGAGTAATGGCGCAACATGGGAATGTATATTGTGTGCTCTTTTGTACCGACCTATATGCTCTGGCGCCAAATCTCCATTATAGTGGTCATTACATGTATTTCCTGATTTTACCCTGCCCCCCGCTTCTCCTGTTCGATTGTATGGCACCTGATCCTCTCATATAATATAAAAATGAAACCTCTGTCTTATCCTGAACTCCGGCTATGCATTCCAAATACAAGCTTTACTCTGAATCGCTGCCGGACCTTTGGGTTGTCGGCTGATGAGCTGTGTTGTATTGTGATATCAACAAATTTTAATTTGTCTAGCGGCCGGCCCCCGCGGTTGTAGGCCCATGCTTGTATTTCTACTGAATGCTAAAATAAAGGTTTTCAACAAAAAAAATAACAAAAATATCGCCGCCATAAGCAGCTCCTCAGAGACATTATTCAAGACAGTAAAGAAGGTTCGCAGGTTATGGGATTTCGATCTACCCGGAACAAAGCCAGACTGGTCAGGTAATATCAGACCTTCCATAATTAAGTTAAGTCACGTAGCTATAAGTTTCACAAGAATTTTTATATCACAGTTGAGTAAGGACAGGGGTCTGTATGAATCAAAACTAGTAGGGGATTTTCCCGGTTTGAGCAAGGACGTGATGAGAGCTACCCTCATGGAAGGGGGTAAATGCCCCACTTCTAGTGCGTCTTCATAGACTTCTCGCAATATCGGGGCCATAAAATCTATATAGGTTTTATAAAACTCGACTGGGATGCCATCCAGTCCAGTGGCTTTTCCCGATTGCATATGCATTATAGCTCCCTCACTTCATCCAGCTGAAACGGGTACTCAGGAAACGTTGTGTATCTGTTGGACCCGGCCCTTTTGGCAGGTTCACCCCGAACCTTTTTGCTTTTGCCTAGCCTGTTTCTGTAACCTGGTGTTGGTGATTTTAGGTCTCTGCGCACTTTTTCACTGTGGTCCAGTGTAAAGTGCGTGCGCTCACTGTGTGTGTGGTGAGAGTGACCTGCCCTCCCATAGGAATGCATGGGGAATATGTGTGACCATTGGTAGTTCCTGATGTGTGGGGAGTGCAGGGTCGAGTTTGGTATGTGCGAACTCGTGAGATTGAATGCAGCGCAATGATGTATGCGGCATGATTGTGTCTAGTGTGGAAGTGCCACTTCTAGAAGTTGGCATGTTTGTGTAATTTGTATCTGGCGTGTGATTGGCCGGAGCTGGCTGGTGAGCCTGGCTCCAGGAGTCAGGATGGGTCTGCCCCGGAGGTGAATGGAGAGATTAGCATCCTCATGTGAGGGAGGGGTACACCTGGGACCTGAATAGGGCTGGGTTTTCCTTCCACAATGCTGGCTCCACCCCCTGTGATGCGTCTGATGTCATTAGCCTGGCCAGTGAAAGGGAGTTCCCATAACAGTTGTAGCTGGTTCTTACATTGCCTACACCCTGCTAGACAAAGGGATTTTTGTGTATAAAAAGAGGCCGTGACCTATTGTAAAATGTTCTTGTTTCTGACTGGAATCAACCAGGGGCGTGTTGCTGCTGGGACCCTGGGGAAGGCTTGCCTCCCTGGGCCCTGCCCAGCCCCTGGACTGCAGATGGACCTAGATGCCTGGAGGATTTTTTTTTTGCTTAGGGTTCCCTTTGCTCCAGGACCTTTTTCTTTAAATCCTGAGTTGCTGGGACCCTTCTTGATGCAGGGGTCATCTCTGGGGACTTGTGGTGCTGTCTGAACCCCCAGCGCCTTGAGAGCGCTTTATCTTTTTATCCCTGGGCAGAGCGCTGTCGTTTTCCCTCGGAGGGAAGCGCTCCTGCCCTTTGTGTGCCCCGAGTGCTTCATGCGCATTTTTATGCTGCTTTACGGGTGCCCACCCCGTTTATGTGCGCCTTGGATTGTTTTATAATCGAGGGTGCTCACTCCTCATATTGCCCCCGAGAATCGTCGCCGTCTGCGGCCTGCCTGGTTGTGGGCCCCCGGAGACAGAGTGCTGCAGCCCACCGAGAAGAGCAGAGGTGTTGCGGGGCTCCCGTGTCCTGGAGGGAGCCCCGGCAGAGAAGTCCCGCGACGCCTGCCCAGAGGAGTCCCGCCGAAGGACAGCAGCCCGGTGAGTTGAAATGGGCTGGAGGCTCCGGGCGGGAATCAGGGAAGAAGCAGTCACAGAGCAAAGGGCGGCCCAGGATGGCAGTGGGACGCCCCACCGTTTCCCAGTGCCTCAGTGGCTCCCACGTGTGCACTAGTGTCTGAAGGCCCGTGTTCCCCCCAGTTGTTTCTAGAGCCTGTACGCTCCGGGGCCAGATTGTTTTAATTAAGGAGCCAATGTGCTCCTGGGGCCCCATTGTTTCCCTGAGAGGTGCCAGAGAGGGCACCGCGCTTTGTCCTGAGCGGCCCCAGATGGCAGCCGGCCGCTCCCACGTTTTGGCGCACATGTGAATTTGAGGACCTGTGTCCTGTCCCCAGTGTTTGAGGGGACCTGTTCATTTTCAGAGCCAGAGGGCTCCAACAGTGGGCGCAGTTTGGTTTCTAGGGTCAGTGAGGGCCCTGTCGCAGTTTTGTTGTTTCCCAGCTGCCCAGCAAGTAGTGGGCAGCTGCACCGTTTAGGCTTTTATCTAATTTAGGAGGACCTGTTCTTTGTGAATCCAGGAGTGAGTCGCACTCCCTTTGCCCCTACCTTGGCCTTCCACAGCTGCGCAGCACTTAGTGCCAGCTGCAGCTTTTAGGACCTTGTGTTGTCCTCAGCTGCCCAGCAAGTAGTGGGCAGCTGTAACGTTTAGGTTTGCGCCGGTGGCGCACCCTTGACTGGCGCTGCGTTGGCAGCGCGTCCTGACATTCTGGACACAGGGCATTTGAGCCCCTTCTTGGATGGCCAGTAGGCCAGAGGGCTGGTATGTGGATAGGGCGCAAGGCCCTAATGTGATTTTTGTGCAATGTGATTACTAGGTTTGTGATGATGATTGCCTAATGTGATTTATGTGCTTTAAATGTGGTGCTAGGAAATGTAATGCATTTAGTATGTTTTACGCACCCTGTATTGATACCTCTAGAGATGGTTTTACCTGTGGAGGTTTGTGTTAGTGAGATTGTGTTTCACTGTGAGTTACGCCCCTAAATGTGAGTTATGCTTAGGGGGTAGGGTCTAATGTGTTTAGACTAGTGAGGAGATTGCCTAGTGTATTTTTGCTAGTTAGGCCTAAATATGAGTTAGGCTTAATGTGCAATGCCATTATGCCTGTGATACCTCTAGATGTGCTTTCATGCTCAGGAGGTAGTTTTGCCTAGTATCATTTATACTAGAGAGGTTATGTGTCTATGCGTGATCTAGGCCTATGGTTATTAGTACTGCGTAGTGTGTACCTACCCGTTACAAATGGTTACTAGTTGTGGTCTATAATTGTTATTTTGTGCTACACTTATTCTATGTTCTAGAAGTGCTATTTCTGCTAAGTGTTGCTCTGACAGTGGCCCTAGTGGCCCTGTCCTGGTGTAAATAATCCCTTGTGAATATTGTTCGTGCCAGTTGGCACAATGTATATTGTGGGATTACTATCTGATGTGTTTTGACAATACAAACGTTATTTTTATATAACCTTGTGTGGCGTTCCTTTTGTGGTGTGCCTAGGATGTTGCTGCTGTTGTGTGCGTGCGCAAATGCTTTACACATTGCCTCCGGGATAAGCCTGTCTGCTTGTGCCAAGCTACCAAGGGGGTGAGCAGGGGTTATCTTGGCGTGTGACTCCCTTGCCCTGACTAGAATGGTGGTTTCTGCCTGGCTTTGGCGTAAGCCTTAGCCAACCAGAAATCCCAGTTCTAACAGTATCACTGAGCCATCCCAGAGACACATCTTCAAGCTAGTCGGCCAGATGGAGTGGTCCTGTTCTTGTGGAGTTATATAGTTTAGCATAGTGCGCTGTGAAGATATTCAATATGTGCGCTGTGTCTCTGTAGACCAGCCCTTCAATATCCAATACTCCATTTGAATGCCTCGCCAGAGCAATTGTTGCAGCCAGTGCCTTACCCGGTCGTTCTCCTTCGCAATAGCGACGAGCCGACCAATACCGCCCTCTAAACTTGGTTTCTCTACTAGCTTCGTCTGTGTATTCCTTGAGCACATCCCACAGGCGTGATTGAGTCGCCCCCTCCGGGCCTGCGGCCAAAGTCTCTTCCAGCTCCTTAAGCTCTCTCTCTAATGTGGTTAATCTAGTCGGAATGCTTTTTAAAACTCCAGATCCCTTGGCAATGCAAATTCCTCTAAGAGTGACCTTAAAGGCCTCCCAAATGGTCTCGACCTGTTCCACTGTACCCTTATTACGCTCGAAGAAGTCCAGGACTTCCTCCCTGAGCTCATCCTGGAATACTGTGTCTATGAGCATGGATGGTTGTATGCCCCAGCGTGTTTTTAGCAGGCCAAAGTCTTCCGCACTCAGGGTCAGACGTACAGGTGCATGATCCGAATATGTTCTGGCCAAATGTTTCACGCCCGAGATTGCTGGGCCCAATTCCTGTGATAGGAGCATGTAGTCTAAGCACACCCAGGACGCCGCATGTGCAGTAAAATGTGTGCCCTCACAAGTAGCTGGGTGAAGATGTCTCCAGGCATCTATCAGTTTATACTCTGCGAGAGTAAGGTGGAGCGAGGCGCGCGCCTTGGTGTAGTGATGTGAGCTCAGATGTGATCTGTCTATTGCGGGGTCCAGTGTAACATTAAAGTCTCCACCCCAGACTACATGGTCAGTCCCGATGTCAACTACAGCGGCCCAGAGTTCAATGAAGAAACGTGGGTCATCTATGTTGGGTCATAACAGCATACAAACACGATTGATGTATGCCCCAATCGCCCCCACATAATACAATACCTCCCCTGTGTGTCGCATTTCTCACCTACCGGCGTAAATGGTGTGCCCTTCTTTACTAGGATAGCTGTGCCTCTGGCATAACTCGAGTAAGACGAAAACAGCCTATGCTCCGCCCACCTGCCAGCAAAAGTGTTATTTGGTTGGAGTCTGAAGTGCGTTTCCTGCAGAAATGCTATGTGAATGGTATGCCTATCCAGATAGGACAATATTTGTTGTCTCTTACGCGGGTCGCCGAGCCCTCTAACGTTCCATGTGATAAGGTTTAGGTCAGTTACTGCCATGTCAGGTATCGGGTACACATGAAATCAATTGTTAACCTCATCAGCGTGAGGCATTCACCAGCGTCCGCAACAAAAATCCACTGCCCCCTACCACAATGTAGTGACCTTCTCGCCATTTCGTCTGCGAATCTGCAGCATCTGTGGTATGTACCATCCCAACATGGAACCCTAAGGTGTGTCTTCAAACAGCGCTGTGCCCTGTAATATCCCATAGTCTCCCTCCCACCCTCCCTCTCCTCCCGGAAGAAAACAGTTCTACCTAGTGGCAAACAGTCCACACTCAGCATTACAACCATACAATCCCACCCCGCACATCCCCCTTCCCTTCCCCCACCCACTGAAGCAGCCCCAACTTGCCAGTATAGTCTACCACCCTGCTCCCCAAATTCCCAAAAACATAATTTCTGTCATCAATTCGACAGTGTCTAAGACAGGGGTACACCCGTTGGGGGACATCTCTAGATTGTCGCACTTTCACTTCCCCTCCTCAGCCCTCCGACCTGTAGGACCTCTGGGCTACGACTAAGGAGGGGAAGTGGGGCATGGAATACATTACCACCGGAGCGCTCGGTACCATTCGGCTATATGTTCATCTAGTGTCCCCAATCTCGTTACCACCTCTGGAGCGCCATCAGTCATGGGCAAAGTTCAGTAAGCCTACACCTAGTCTGCAACATGGGGCATCTCAGGATTCTTCATCAGTCTCTTGTGGGCTGTCTTGGCTTTCAGGGCCCCGTCCATTCAGTCTACGTTACGTTTTCTTCAGGGTGCGTAGGTAGTCCTCCACCAGCTGCAGATTCGTGAAGAAGAGCTGCTTCCCCTGGTGGGTCAACCGGAGCCGGGCCGGGTATAGCAAGGCATAGTCAATTTGTGCCGCGCGGAGCTTCTTTTTTACTGCAATGAATTTGCGGGTATATGGAGAAAGACATTCCGTCGTGAGTCAAAGTTTGTTTTGCGCGCTATGCTCGTAGGGCCACATCTCGATCACGATAATTTAGCAGATGAGCAATGATGGGTCTAGGTGGGGTCCCTAGCTTTGGCTGTGGTCCGAGAGACCGGTGGGCACGCTAAACTATGAACTGCGAGGAGAAAGCGTTCGCCCCAATGGTTGCCAGCAGCGTCTTTTCTACTGCCAGGGAAGATATCTGAAGCCTGATTAATCGGCTTCGGAAAAACGCGACCGAGCCATCCGTTGGCGCGTAACCCTCACCCCATTACGGGTAAGCCTCACCGCAATCTTAACGCTATTACGGGAAGATGTCCTGATTGTTCGCCCAAACCCGCGCAACAACCCTTCTACAACCGAGCCCTGGCCGGTTTATGACATCATATATTAAGTTACTGATACCGTGATGTCCCGCCTTCCCCCTATACTCTGCCTGACCGATTCTCTCGAGGCCAATCAGGCAGTCATGGCTATTGTGGCTTGTATTAATTAGGCATACTCTTTGTCCTGATGATGATCCCTTGATTTTGTAAATGGGATCGAAACGCCGTCGACTTGTTGAAACACCATATACTAGAAAATGTATACCGAATGTGATATGCTTGTAATGGTGTGAACTGAATTTCTGTTACTGTTTTATTCACAGAAATCGCTTACTTTTGCCTAAATATTCTTTTCTGTCCCTTCACTACCTCTTCACCTTGCCAATTTGTAAGCGTAAGGGTACAGGCTTGTGCCCTACTCTAAAGAACTGTCGAAGGTATTTTATGTGACTTATCAAATGTATAGTAAAAATTCTTGACCTCTGTCCGGCTGGACAAGTCATACTACTCAATATAGTCTCCATTGTGTCTATATTTATTGTTTCCCCTCATCTTTTTTGTATGGGACCACTGTTGTTGTAAAAATATGTTCCCCGAGGTCCTGTGCTGACTCGTATGGGTGCCCTTGTTGTTTTGGATACATCTAGTGTCCCCAATCTCGTTACCACCTATGGAGCTGTTAGACGGGGACCCGGAAGGTCGGCCGAGTACAGGGGGAGAGGCCTCCGGTGAGGGCCGTCTCTGGCGATCGTACAGACAAGTAATTTCCCCCCCACAGATGGACACCACACAAGGATGAGTTCAACACACTTTATATACGAATCTTGAGGCAAGGAGATAACGATACAGTGGAACCAGGATATGAGGATCCTGCCAATTCTAGTCTCTGTAGGGAAGAGGGGTAGCGGGACAGTCTTAGTACCGGTCCGGTACAGGTGCGGTAAGAGGGAAGCTCACAATCCTCGAGCTTGGGGGTCCGCAAAGATGAGCCGCGGCAGCGCCAGCAGGCTAGGACGATGGTTCACAGCGAGGAGAGCCGCGGCAGCGCCAGCAGGCTAGGACGATGGTTCACAACGAGGAGAGTCGCGGCAGCGCCAGCAGGCTAGGACGATGGTTCACAACGAGGAGGGCCGCGGCAGCGCCAGCAGGCTACGAAGATGGTGCACGACGAGAAAGGCCGCGGCAGCGCCAGCAGGCCAAGACGATGGTTCACGTTGAAGAGGGCCGCGGCAGCGCCAGCAGGCTTCGGAGATGGTTCACAAGAAAGGGCTGCGGCAGCGCCAGCAGGCCTTCAAGGATGAGTTCCTCACGGTGTCTCTCGACTCCAAGATACAACTGCCTTCCTGCTCTGGAGCTGCCCCAGTTATAGGTCTGGTCTCCTTTGATGTTCGGACCCTCGCCCTTGGAGGTCGGGAGGTCCGGGATGAGGGAGTCCAGACACCCAGCAGGGGGGTGGAGCCAGCGCCCGGGGAGGCCGGGGGCGATCGACACCTGGCGGAGGGGAGCCATTGACACTCCTTCTCCCATTGACCTGCCAAGTGGTCTCTTCACCTCCTGGGTGGATGGTGGTGCCTCGATGTCGGGGCCTGGCCAGGCCCAGGGTTGGGGTCGCGCCGAGGCCACGCGGCCTTGTTATGTAGTGTCCAAGATGGCGGCTGGGCCGGGGCAGTGGTGCTGACGGGGGCCCGGGCCAGCCGATACTGGGGTGTTCGGGAGCTGGAGTTCCGTTGTAGATGGGTCGTGGGTTGCCCCGGTGGGTTGCCGGGATGGTTCTTGTCTTGGATACAGGGAGAGCAGGGGTCCGAGCCTCGTCATGCGGGGAGGGAGCGGGCCTTCCACGAGGCCTGTCCAACAGGAGCACCATCAGTCATGGGCAAAGTTCAGTAAGCCTTCACCTAGTCTGCAACATGGGGCATCTCAGGATTCTTCATCAGTCTCTTGTGGGTTGTCTTGGCTTGCAGGGCCCCATCCCTTCGGTCTACGTTGCGTTTTCTTCAGCGTGCGTAGGTAGTCCTCCACCTGCTGCGGATTCGTGAAGAAGAGCTGCTTCCCCTGGGGGGGTCAACCGGAGCCGGGCCGGGTATAGCAAGGCGTAGTCGATTTGTGCCACGCGGAGCTTCTTTTTTACCGCAATGAATTTGCGCCTTTCTTCTTGGACCATCGGGATGAAGTCCGGGTATATGGAGAAAGACACTCCGTCGTAAGTCAAGGTTTGTTTGGCGCGCTATGCTCGTAGGGCCACATCTCGATCACGATAATTTAGCAGATGAGCAATGATGGGTCTAGGTGGGGTCCCTAGCTTCGGCTGTGGTCCGAGAGACCGGTGGGCACGCTCAACTATGAACTGCGAGGAGAAAGCGTCCGCCCCAATGGTTGCCTGCAGCGTCTTTTCTATATATTCCTCCATACGCCCAGTATTCGTGGACTCGGGCACCCCCGTGACGCGTATATTATTGCGTCTACTTTGGGCCTCCAAATCCTCGTTCTTTGCTGCGATGACCCGAAGTAAATTGTCCATTTGTGTTAGCTGCGCTGTGTGCCCCGCTGTGATGTCATCATTTTCGGAAATGCGGCGTTCCGTCTCCACTATTCTTTCTTCATGTTGATCCATTTTGTGCACAATTGCATCCATTCTCTACGACATTTTATCCACTTTATCTACTACTGTGGCAAATCCTTGCCTCATTTCTTGTAGGTTCTGTTGGACATTAATCTCATTGGTGGAAGATCCGCCTGTGGCCTGGTCCGTTCCAGTTGGCGCTATACTCTCTGAATTGGAGTTCGGTCCTTTTTATTTAGCAGCCTCGAAGGTAGTTTAGGTTGTCGGGTGTCCAATTTCCCCATGTTTACTCAGATCTGGGTACTCGAATGTCCTGTCCACTCCTAGTAGGTCTCCAACCGTAGATACATCCGGATCCCTTCACGGTGGTCTCCTGTACTCTCAAAGGGCCCGCGAACAGGGATCTGTAGTCCACCTTGTATTTGGCCCACAGTAAGGCACAATGAATGGCAGCGGGTGTGGCCACTTTTATCTTAGTCCCACAGCGCTTGACAATTAGTTACCGAAATGTCCACGCCACCAAGCTTCAGGGCCATGCAAAGTACGTGCCTGCCACTGTCTACGCTCCTATTGGCCACCTTCGCTTTTCCTAGCAATTCGCTGTAACCCCCGTACCTCCGGATCAGGTTTGGGGTTGCAACAGGCACTTCAAGTTGTCACTGTGTGTATATTACTAACCCGCTGTCCTGCGGCTTGTGTCCACAGTGGATGAGCCCCCAGCGTGTCTTGCCGCCACTGCTTGCCCACTCCTCACTGCCAGGGGTCCCCATCTGTTTCATCTCTTGCTTTGTAGTGGCCACCTTCTGCTGTTGCAATGCGCGGTGCATAGTGCCACCAGGTGCCTTTACGCCGTGCCATGCCTTAAGCGGCCATTGATTGCAGTCTTGAGCGCGTTCGTGGCTGGATTGTGGTCGCGGGACTTGTTTGGGGAAGGTCCCGCTATGTCGGCGGGCATTCCTTCTTCAATATCCCCGCTGCGCTGGCTCACCCTAAGCTCTCCGCCGTTTCGCACTGTGCTCTGTGGGCGGTTTTGTCGGAGCGGCGGTTGGATTTTTGTCCGGGCGCGCGCCCTCCTCCAGTGTCAGCGGCCCGCACTCCTCGTGTGCAGCCGCGGTCTTTCCCAGGTACGGCCGCCGCCCGCACCTCACCCCAGTCATCCGTCGATGAGCCTGGGGAAAGTTCAGTGCCCCGCCGCAGCAGTTCTCAGAGTCCGATTCTCTCCAGAGTTTCACCGAGGCTGGGGAATGTCTTTATCTCGTACTCAGCAGAATTCCAGCCAGTACATGAGCCGGTTTACTAGGATAAATGTCGGATTTCCTTCCAGGCTACAGGGGCCTCCCCCAAGGGCGGACATTCTGTCGTGCGCCCTCTAGCGCTCCCCTATTAATTTGCTCTTATCCGTTGTTTTCTCTTTGTTGCTATCTCAGTTTGTTGTCTCACCACTCTTGTGATCTTTCTTTTCTGGTCGTGCAGCTGAAGGTTGAACCATGGTTCTTTTCTTGTTCCAATGTTCTTCCGTTGTGCTAGTTGTGCTGGAAATGTTTGTATTAGGATTTGTCCTAGACGTTCACAGTTTTATATGGTATCCTTTTCGCTCAAAATACTTGTGCGGTTCACGTAGTCCTGAACAACATCCATGATTTGTTTTGTGTCAATTCCTTGCCATCTCAATTTTGTTGTTCTTGTACATTTCTAGAATTTGAAGTATTGCTTTTGCTGTACTCATTGGCAGCAATTCAATATTTAACTTCAGGGTTTGTGGGAAATGGTCGCTTTCTGTGCGTGGGCAAATTTGAAAGGAATCAGTCATTTGAAGCAGGTCATTACTCACAAAAGTGAAGTCGATGGTTGATTGCCTTATTCTACTCAAAAACGTGATAGCAGCTGGTCTATCACTCTTTGTGTTTTCGTTTAAAACTGTTAAACCTAGTACTTCCAGCTCCTGTCTTAATTTAAGATTTTCTGGCTATTTTTGTCTCGACCTATTTGTGTTACTCGTGGTGAGATTGCTGTTAAAGTCCCCTGAAATAATTATGTGACTGTGCTGGTGGGTCATTTGCAGCTCGTTTATCAAGTTCACCTGACTAGTAATTTTGTGTTTCTTCCATTTTCTTTCCAGGATGTGTATATATACGTTTATTATAATTAATTGCCAAGGTTTTATTTTGGTAGGAAATTTACACACTAATTTCAGAACTTGCAGCCAATTTTATCCGGTGTTAAATACTTCAGAAGACCTGATTTTGCCGTGGCAGATATTGACAGGCCCCTCCCCTTGGGTGCCCAACATTTGAGAGTCTTTCTGCAAATACATGAGGTTCTTCATAGCCTGTTAGTGTAATTGGTTCCAGATTCCATGTTTCTTGGAGTATTATAAAATCGAAACTTTGAAAAAATGCTAGAGTATCATGATCTTGTCCCATTTCTTTAAAACGGTGGACGTTCCATGAACAGATCTCTATGACATACCCGTTGTTTTCACTTGGGTACGCCCCTTTACTTGTTTCAGGTCCGCCGTTGAGTTAGGGCCATGGGCAACCATGACAAGTCTTGTTTGTCTTCAGACTGTGTCTCGGTCCTTGGTGGACTTGGCCTGACTTCACTCTCAGCTGAAAACTTCTGTATATTCTGGCTTGTGCTTCTTGCGCCTCTCAGGCATGCATGACCAGTCTTGTTTGTCTTCAGACTGTGTCTCGGTCCTTGGTGGACTTGGCCTGACTTCACTCTCAGCTGAAAACTTCTGTATATTCTGGCTTGTGCTTCTTGCGCCTCTCAGGCATGCATGACCAGTCTTGTTTGTCTTCAGACTGTGTCTCGGTCCTTGGTGGACTTGGCCTGACTTCACTCTCAGCTGAATATTTCTGTATCTTCGGGCTTGTGCAGAAGGACGCAATCTCGCATCCTGCCAGGGCAGACGGCGTCGGAAGACCCAGTGCCGCCTATTAAGCCCTCTTTCACCCCCAAGTCCAAATTTCCGTTCTAAGAGCGATGCGCAAGGACCACAGGCTGGAGGTTCTGCTTCGCGACAGCCATCTGCCTTATGGCTATGAAAAAAACATTTATGGTTTTCCGAGCTAGGGAAGCAAGGGGGAGGGGCCCCCAGGGACCGCAGTAGTCACAACCGATTTAATTTATTACTATGCACTTGAAAAAAAAATGATGACGAGTTGAGCCATCGTCTGACATTTTGTCCCTCTGGTGTGTCTGTGAGGGACCTGCTTTAATTAAAGCAGACGATCTTTCCTGACTGTGCTACTGTACAAAACTGCTCAACTCAAATACCCTCGGCGTATAGGTGCAAGAGACGTTCTACTGGGTCCGCGCGCCCTACGTGGCAGTTTTAACTAATGCGCAGACCAGCTAATAATAGCTAAAAGCGTGGAACTTTCATGTAAGTCTTACGCACAGATTGTCTGCGCATTTTAATAATGAAAAGCTGGCACAAATGTGATATGTGTGTTGGGTAAACAGAGATGCCAATGCCTGGACAGGGTCCCAGCTTAGTAAGGTGGGGGGCACACAGTGGGAATTTCACTCCAGCACGCCTCACTAGTTTTCACACACACTGGCATAGTTCAGCAAAACAAGCTCTATGAAGCCATTTCATTTAGGAGGACTGAAACCGCCAATTCATGTAACTGACTGGCCCAAAACATGGAAAGGGCATTAGAAGCGTGCTCAACATACTATCATTAGCCAGCATCAGTATGGCAGGATACAAAATGCAGATTTTCTTTAGGAATATTATTTAACACATTTACTCGTGTGCCACAAATCAAGTTCAGGGACTTTCTGTAGACCGGTCTGTGCTCATGCTAATCAGCCTTTTGTTATTCATGATTGTCCATTAGCGCACTCTTTACTGGCTAAGCGAAAGGCCTGCTTGGGGGGTTTCTCTTTGTCAGTGGAAACTGTAGCAGCGGACAGAGTGTAAGGTTTCTTGTAACATGTTCGTATACTTTTTGTTTGTGGCTCTTTATTTTAAATAAATGGAAAGTTATACGTGAAAATATGACTTGATGACTAGGTGAGAGATTCAAGCCGCTGAATTGCAGTTAAAACTACATGCATCCTGACGTTGCCAATGCACAACATTTTTTGAGAGAGAAAAGGAAATAATATACTTTTATCACTGGTCCGTTTATCTCTTCACACCACCGACATTATCACACTGTTTAAAAATTGCATACTAAGGGGCAGATTTTCAAAAAATACACGCAGCACAGTCTCTACATTATGTAGTGTTTCCCCCTAAAAACAAGCATTGGCAAAGTCATCAGGACTCTGTTGCAATATTTATATTTTTATTTTCTTGTGTATTGCAAGCATACACCCAAACAATACAAGAGTAAAAACCTGCTGTGGCAGATATAAGCTTTCAATATAAATGTTTAAAATGAAAAGCATTAACCATTCTTTATAATTTTTAAAAATTAGCACAGATGCTTTCTAGCAAGAAAGTGTATTTAGAATAGGTATGCACATCCTTTTTACTTTTAATGCACATCGCAGGAAAATAGGATTTATATTGAAGCAAGGAAAACGGACTACAGAGTTTAAATTACTGTATCCTGAAGGCGTTATTTAAAAACACAAGGTGGCCGAAAACAATTAGAATGATAAAGATTGGAAAGAAAGTGGCATTGGCAAAATAAAGTTTTTGCCTACCAGCAGCCTTCCCACTGCAGTGCACTTATTTTTAGGTTGGTGTGTACATGCAATCAGCTAAAATGTTTTCAATGTCAGTGCAAGAGTCAGTGGCTAAGTGGGCTGATCCATTGCCTCATTTTGCATGCTGTGGTGACTGAAGTGTAAGGTAAAGTAAGATCCTAAATAGTGAATAGGTTAGGTGTGGAAAATGTAAAAAATAGGATTCAATTGATTGTGCAGGTCTATGCTTTTCGAAGAAAATAGCCACCAAAATTAAAAACTGCAACATCAGTAGCTTCATTTGCTTCTTAAAAAAAGGAAAAAAGGTTACATATAATTACTTTATTCAGGTATTAAGTTTTCTGATGGGTTTGCTTCTTCAGAAATACTATCCTCTCTGTTAGTAGATGAGATCCAAATCCTCAAGTGTGTTTAAGGCTGCAGTACCACCTCCTGTCTACAGGGGCAGAGCGAGCAAAAAAATAAACACACTTGGTGAAACAGGTCCCCACAAGGCAATTTTTAAAAAAGTTGTAAAAATTGGCACAGATGTTTCTGAAGCCATTTCCAATCATTTAGAACATTGTACCTTGTGGGGACTTGGGTTCAGGTCCCCACAGTGCAATCAAGTCCCCACAGTGTGAGTGTGTTATCGTACTCTAGTCCCCACAAGGATAGTAACACAAACCCCCACACACACACAACCCCACACACACACAACCCCCACACACACAACCCCCCACACACACAACCCCCCACACACACAACCCCCCGCACACAACCCCCCCCACACACAACCCAACACACACAACCCCCCCCACATACACACAACTACACACACACACACAACCACAGGCACACAACCACAAGCACACACACAACCAGATACAACCACACTCAACCACACACACAACCCCAAAACCACAACACACAACCCCAAACACAACACACAACCACACACAACCCCAAACACAACACCCACAACCACACACACAACCATCTATCTATCTGTCTGTCTGTCTGTCCGTCTATCTTATCTATCTCTCTATCGCACTCACTCTATCGCCCTCACTCTATCTGTCTATCTCACTCACTCTATCTATTGCCATCACTCTATCTATCTGTCTATCTATCTATCCATCGCACTTACTGTATCTATCGCCCTCCCTATATCTATCTATCACCCTCACTCTATCTATCTATCTGTCTATTGCACTTACTGTATCTATCGCCCTCCTTATATCTATTGCCCTCACTCTATCTATCTATCTATCTATCTATCTCCTTCACTTTATCTATCTCCCTCACTCTATCTATCTATCTCCCTCACTCTATCTCTCTATCTATCTATAACCCTCTATCTATCGCCCTCACTCTATCTATCTATCCATCTATCGCCCTCACTCTGTCTATTGCCCTCACTCTATCTATGTATCTATTGTCCTCACTCTATCACCCTCACACTATCTATCTATCCATCCGTCTATCCATCCATCTATCCATCTGTCTATCCATCCATCTATCCATCCATCCATCCATCTATCCATCCATCCATCTATCGCCCTCACTCTATCTATCTCCCTCACTCTGTCTGTAAATCTATCGCCCTCACTCTGTCTATCTATCGCACTCACTCTATCTATCGCCATCACTCTATCTATTTATCTGTCTATCGATCGCCCTCACTCTATCTATCGCCCTCACTCTATCTGTCTATCTATCTATCGCCCTCACTCTATCTATCTATCGCCCTCACTCTATCTGTCGCATCACCACAGCTTCACTCACCACCACCACAAAATCACTATGCGCTACCACAGCATCACTGAACGCCACAGCATCACTCGTCGCCACCACAACATCACTCAGCGCCACCACAGCATCAATCTGTGCAACCATTCAGCAACAACTGGTTCAAATAAGTTCTCTCAATGTTTCAAGCTTTATTATAAATGTCACAAAAAGATGTTTATATTTCACTTCTGTTCTTGGATTTTCGTCACAATAAAATACAATGAACCTAATCTTCACAAAAGTCATTTACAAAAGTTTAAGCTATTGCAATTATAAATTACAATAAGTTTCATTTAAGTATTATTTTAAAAAAATTTAAAGCCATTGTTATTTGTAATATCAATACATCCAAGTCACGTAAATACAACACATATTGCAGTACAAATGCTATAGGTGTCACATTTGTGAAAGGTAAAACTATTGGCATTGTCAATGACAAAGCTATTAATTTTGCTATTTTCAAAACCAACACATTAATAAAAAAATTGTCATTTACAATACCAAAAGCTCAAGCTGTCCTAATGCGAGACCTATTGCATTGCAAATGCTTGTATATTTATATATTGTTATTGACAATGCCAATAACGATATATAAATATAAAATGTCATTTACAAAACCAATAGCTCCAACTTTCCTACTGCGAGATCTATTGGCAACGCCAGTGCTTGTTTTTTATTGCTCTCTCAATACCATAAATTTTACAATATTTAGAAGCAAATGATGCATTTAAATTATTCTGTTTTTGAAGATAAATATATTGGGGCAGATTTACAAGCCCCTTGCGCCTCTTTTACGCAGCTGTTGCATTACTTTTGCTGCGGGGTATTTACAACATGATGCATCTGGGAAATGTATCACGTTGTAAAGCCCTGCGCCAGAAGTAGGCGTTCCAGCGCAGCGGAGGGCGTTCCGGCGCAGGAACGCCTCCTAAAAGTGGCTGAGTGAAATCTAAAAGATTTCACTCAGTCACCTTTAAGCCCATGCTGCGTTAAAACCCTGCGCCTGCTTGAAGCAGGCATAAGGATTGACGCAGCATTGTACAGATAGGGCACTCCGGAGCCTTGCTGGAGCTGCGTTGCACTTGCAACGCAACTCCAGCAATGCGCCGCCTTTACGACACAGATGCGTTATGCATCTGTCCATTTTTGCCCCATGGTGCACTGCATTGTAAATGCGGCGCATCCATGGTGGCGGAACCGTGACGCACAATAACTGGCACATCCCTGCTAATATGCAGGGATGCGCCAGTTATTGTAAATCTGCCCCATAATGTACTTTAGATGGAAGTCAATATCAGTTATTTTAAAATAAATGAGCACTGCATTTTAAAGACAAGTACAGGGGCAACGCTTTTTAAATGAACTTGGAAACAAGTAAATTCAAGACGTTCGCAGTTTCTTAAAAGTCAACACACAGTGCAGTGTAAATGTATCTCGTTTCCTTATTAACCACAGTGTCTGCAGTTCCAACTCACCTATGCGGACCATTTTACCTTTACACTTGTTTCTGTTCTGGAAGTAAAACCTGGGCTCTGCTCTTACTTACCTCTGTGGATGTCTGTCACCTCTTCCCTCACTGCCGCGAGGAGGTCACGTCACACAGCGTGCATTGCCCCTTCTGAACAGCACCCCGAGTGCACGAGGCCACAGCTCTGTAGTACAAGCATTTGCAATGCAATAGCTCTCGCATTTAAGCGAGTTTGAGCTATTGACATTGCAAATAACAGTAACTTTTATTTGTGTTTTCGTTTTTAAAACATAAATGAAAGGCATTGTCATTTACAAAACCAATAGCTTAATCTTGCGTCAATGCGAGACCTATTGCATTGCAAATGCTTGTTTACCTGCCGATTGGTTCCCCGCAGTTCGGCTGGGCTGGTTGGCTGCTGGAGGGAGGGTGGAGCTGGACAGACCGGGGAGGATGAAAAGATAAGCCATGCTTAGTACCACCTGGGCTAGTATGCCGAGTGAGTTGGCAGGGACGGAAAGCTAGGCTGGCTGGTGTGGCAGGCTGGCTTGACCGGCTGACTAAGGGCTCGACGGGTACATCCAGAAAAAAAAAAAAATTGGTCCTTTTTTCTGGTTGTTGACATTAAGATCAGCTTCAGTTATAATAGGAACCAGGATAAAAAGATTTGCTGTAAAACCAAGTGTAAACGTATAAAACAATATTTATAAATGGTTAATAGTGCGATTTCCTGTGTTTCTTTACAGAAAGCTAATCTTTAGACTGTTTTGCTGATTATACAGCAACTTGGGATACCCACAGAAAATCTTTCTTTAAATTTATTATGTTTGATGCTGTGTCGGCAGAAAAGCACAGTAGACGCTTTGAGACGACCAGTGAAAGGAAGAAAAACACTTAAAAGAAGGAAATGGAACAAAAGAAAGAAATGGAACTAAAGAACTGAGAGCCTCATTTGCAAGAAAGTGCTACAGCACGGCAACGCAAGCCCTTTGGTTGTGCCATGCTGCAGCACTTTCAAAGCACAGGGATGTGTCATATCTACAAGGATATGATGGATCCCTTTGCTCTCCCCAGCACTGACGCAGGCCTTCTTGCACCATGGTGCAAAGATACCTGCGTCACGGGGATGACTGTTTATGGGAAGGAAAGGTGTCCCTTCTAGCACAGAAAGTTGGGCTTATTTACAAGAAGCTGACGCATCTGTATAGATGCTTCAGTTTTCCCGTGCAAAACCCTTGCACCACCATGGATGTGCCGTATTTACAATACGCGTACCATGGCGAAAATATTTGACGCAGGAACAGATGCTATTTTTAGTTTCAGCTCATAGATCTTCCTTCCGCAATCGCCACACCATACAAACTTCTCATTCGTCAACATGAGCTTCCCATATGCTTCATATCAGCAAACATTGTGATGAACCAGGAGTAATATTCAGCTAGTCCTAGAAATGACCTCAACTGATCTTTATTTACCAGTGAGGAGCCTTCCCTATTGCATTCACCAACTTAATTTTGAGAGACATTTCCTTGTCATCAGTACAGTTCCCCAAGTATTACACACCTTTCACTTGTATCTTACATTTCTCCTTCTTCGTGGTCAATCTAGTGCTCTGAAATGTACCAAAAACCACCCTCAGCGTTTGATCGTGCTCCTCCCTCTCCTTCACAAACACAAGGATGTCATCTTGGAACTAGAGCCCATGAGAAATGCCCATAAGCAAATGGTGCATTGCAATCTGAAACACAGCGGAGGTAAAAGCCAGTCCAAATGGCATCTGCTTGAATCTATAATCACCCTCCAGCATAACAAAAGAAGTCAAAGGTCCTGAATCCCAATGAAGCATTATCTGATGCCTTTACCTACTCATTGATCCACTCATCACACAACCTTTTCAGTTCCTGTTGCAAAGGTTTTGTCATAACCAGTAGAACACTCTGGGGCTTATGCACCTTCGCCACAGCCCCCTGCTTTAAAATAATGTTGTGCATGAACCCCTTCAGCGTGCCTAGCCTTTCAGAGAGCGCTGACGTAAATTCCTCTCCAAGAGACAAAGATACCTCTTCAATTTTAACCACCCATGACTGTGCCATCAAAGCCTGATCCGGATGATTTGGTTCTAGTTGCATCATTATATTTTCTTCCCTAATAAGAGTGTATCTAGACCCTGAGTCAGTCATGACAATCATGTTCTGACCATCTATCTTAATCCTACAAAATGGGTTATCTTCACCCCCAACACTCCCAACCAGTTGTATCTGCAAAATGACATCCCAAATCTCTTCCGACATCCTAAATCTCTTTCGACTCAACCCAACACTCCCCCATGTTGATTCCATCTCTTATCTTTTTGGAATCACCCAAAATCCCACAGTATACTCTTGTGAAATGTTCCTTGAGCTTTCACTTCCTGCACACCTGGCCAATTGCGGGGCATTTATCATTCATCGCCAAGTATCACTACAGCCAAAACTTGATACATTTTTTATCACCAAATCTAGACACTTCAGAACTATCCTTCATTGTAGGCCTACTGAATGCCTTTAAACAGCATCTACCCTTTTCTTTGACGCCAGCTCCTTTAATCCTTTGTCAGTGTGCTCAGCCCTCTTCATAATATCATCGCTCATTTGTTATTTCAAACTCTCCCCATTTAGCAACTTTGCTTCAATCATTTGCTTTTAATACCAATTGATCTAACATTTTATTCACGAAAGAAAAATGAATTTCTCCATCACTTCATTTTTCTATTTTTTACCAAAATTCAATGTTAAATACATTAATGGCAACTCATGTTCATCTTCACCTTCCCCTTCTTCTGCGTCTGCATCCTTTAAAGCTGGTAGATATTTTAATATGTGCCATCTTTCAGCCCGAGGCAATTTTTGAGCATAAGCTGTGAGAATGTCTCCTCCAATGACTTGTACGTAGGCCTCAAATCCGTCTTTCCAATGCTCCCAAGGTACATTTGGTTCCCATGGCATTTATGAAAACACTGTAGCGTCCAAAAATCCATCAATTTTGGTCTTTAACATTGGCCTTTTTTTCTATATCGCCCTGTAGGAAAGTAGGATCTGCTTTAATGGTTAGCCCCAATTTTTGCTGGTGTTATTCCGATTTCTGACTAGTCTGATTGAATCAGGGCCCCAGTTACTGTACTCTCTCCCTAAATTTGACTATGCTTAGTGCTTTGGTACCTTCTGTGAGAAGTTAGCCTGGCATATGATGTCCACTAGTTCTAGTGGGCAACTTGCACCAGTTTAAACGACCCTTATTGATGGTGGTTGTAAAGTCAACCTTATAGAAAGCTATCCTAGTGGTAGCATGGACCAGCAGTCGTCAGGCTAAGACTTAGAGGCGAGTTAAGCAAGTTGTTTTACCATATATAATCCCTTGAGTACCTAATAAAAGCACACCACACAAGGTATATATCAAATATATATGTATTTATTCTAAGCATAACCCCTCTGGACTCTTTATGAGGTCAGAGGTAAAAGTACAATACAAGGAACTTAATTGGCATACGATAAGTTGCACAGTATACGTTTTGACAAACCATATAATAAAAGAGTGGTATAAGAACCACAAGAGAATTAGAAATCAGGCCTAAGGCCTGGGGAATCGCTGGGGCTACTCTAAACAACCATAGGTTAGGATGCACGAGGCCCATGGGAGACGCGTGCAGTGACTAAACACAGCCGTGGGTTACCATTGACTTTCTATGGGAAACGTTGAAGTCACAAAGTTACAGATTAAGGGCACAAAGGAGTGAACTACTATGGAGCCCTTTTAGACTAGGACACTAGGAGAGTCAATACCCACGGGAGCACCGGAGTACTCGAATTAACTCACCCAGGGAAGCCGGGTGCATAGGTGTCTTTTCGTGTCGGGTTTCGTCGTCGATTCCAATGGAGAGCTGCGAAGAAGAAGAGGAAAAGTGTCCGGATGGATCCAAGGGTGGATCGAAGATCTGAAGAACATGAAAGCAGAAGGGACGGAGTCTTGGGCACAGGCCAGTGACCAGGAAGGAACCAGGCGATTTCGGGAGTTTCCAGGTGAAGAAGTGAAGCTTGTCTCTGCAGCCACGAGGACTGAAAGGCATCGACGACGACCAGGAGCTGTATTCGAGCTGTCCCACAAAGGATCTAGTTGACTGCGGTGTTGGTATCCAGATTGGACCCAACAAGCCTCTTGCAAAAAACGCAATCCACTCAGGAGATGAAGATTGGCTTCAATGCAGACCAGCAAGGTCTGAGGAACTTCTCTTTTGGGGAGAAACTGGAGCAAGCCGGGAGCAACCAGGAAAGCAGTTCAGTTTCAAAGAAAAGTCTTCCAGGGGCTCACTAGCCAATGGGCAAGGAACCGGGAAGACGCGTCGAGCTGAAATGCAGGAGCGGGCCCCACGGGACACTCGTGGAGTGTGGGGATCTGAGCTTCGGTGCAAATGTGGCTTCAAGCACCCCAAAGCACGACTTCCAAATACCTGGGGAAGTGAGTGCAGCTTGCAAAATGCAGGATGTCCAGGAGTTCCGGTCCCACGTCTCTCGTGTCTGCCAGGGGTCTCAGCTTTGCTGGGAACGTTGAGTAACGTCAGAGATGTCTTGAAGTCCGTCTCCTGTGTCGTAGAGTCTTCGGGATCCGGCGGGAGCCTCGACAATGCAGACCGGCAAGATGCTTCTTGGTGCCTGTTTGAACAGGGTGGTCACTCCTTATCCACAAGGGAGATGTCTTCCAACTTCCAGTCGAAATGGAACGTCGAAGGTCCAGGATTTATGTTTCAAAGTTTCGTCCAGGGTAATCTAAAGTCCTAGGGACACAGCTCCTATACTTATACTAAGTTTGGGGGCTGGACTACCTGAATGGTCCATCCTATGGGTGGACCTGGGGAGGGGTGGTTACACCCCTTCCCCTTTGTCCAGTTTCGCACCAGAGCGGGGCTGGAGTGCCCCAGCAACTGGTTTGAACCGGGCTATGCATGGAGCACCCTGTGTGCCCCAGGCAGTGTCTGGAAAATGCTTTCTGAATGCAGCCCTCCCTTCCCCAATACACTAAAGCCTGTCTGGGGAGGTGCCAGCACCTCCATGGGCAGGAAACCTATTGTCCAAGCCTCCCCTGCCGGAGTTTCGTCCAGCAGCAAGAGATCAGACTTGTGTCTGTGGCAGCAGCATCCATTTTGTGATGCGGAGGCTCTGTGTAACTTTAACCGGGTATACCATTAACTACAAGTCTTCACCCTCTAGAAGGGTGGAATACTAACCCCGCCACCAGGTCTGGCGAGGGGGGGGGGGTAGTATTCCAAAGTGTTTGACACCTTACACGACATGTTTTGATAAAGTCAAACTAAAGTTAGCATTAACCACAAGGATTATAATGCACTTAAGAGTATATGGTATTACAGCTCCGACACGCTCTGGCCCCCGCAATAGCGGACATAACGTCCTTACCAGAATTTAGCCCCTTAGAAGCTAAGATATTTATGGGGGAATTGGAAACCAAGAAAATTTCGACTATATACCAAACATGGGTGACCCATTGTTCCCCCTCTCTTGCTAAACTGCGGGCGGTCTGGGAGGATGAGCTGGGGGAGTTGGAGGAGGAAGACTGGAGGGAAGCCCTGGAGGCCCCTAGGGGAGCAGCGATAGTAGTGCGCCTGCGCTTTATCCAGTTTAAGTACCTACATAGGGCGTACTTTACGAGGGAGCGACTGTGGAAGGTGGGGCTGATAGCCTCCCCGGAGTGTCTGAGGTGTGGAAGTGCGATAGGCTCCTTCTTACATACGGTATGGGAATGTGTACGGCTGCAGAGATTTTGGACTGGCGTGTGGGACTGCCTCGAGGAAGTTTTGGCATGGGAACTCCCCCGCACACCGAAACTGGGCCTCCTTCATGTTATGGAGCAAGTAGGGGGTAATAGATACAAACAACACCTGCTTCTTCTGGGTCTCACGGTGGCCAAGAGGGACATAGCCCAAGCTTGGAAGGCCCCCAGGGCTCCGCTGGTAGAGGTGTGGAAGCGAGGCATGGACTTCAACATGGGTCTGGAACGCCCAATCTTTGAGGCAAGGGGCTGCCCCAAAAAGCACTATCGGATCTGGAAGAAATGGGCAGACTATAGGGGCCTGTTACTAGACCCCCCGACAACTCGGGCCTCTGATATAGACCTTATTCACACTGCCCCTGAGTGAACTGAACCACATGCTGTTATTGAGATGCTTAAGCTCCTGTTCTGGACAATGTCAACACCGTGCAGGGTGGGGGGTGGGTACTGGGCTGAATTACGGGGAGGGGGGGGTTCAGGGGAATGTTGATTGAATATTTTGATTATAATTGCACTTATAAGCTCACTGTCTTCCTGCTTCAATGGAAGCAGTGTTTCTTTTCTATTCTGTCAACTGCTAAAACCAAATAAAATGTGTTCTGGAAAAAAAAAAGAGTATATGGTATGGCAAGATCATAGAACAGCTATAAGGAGATGGTTCCGAAAGCTGCAGAGGGGCTCAGCTCATGCTAGAGCACCCTCTCACATAAAACCAAGCACTCTGCCTGCTATAGGAGTGACTTATAGGTTACCATGTGTCTATATATAAGGTAGATACAGATATACTATATCTAAGTAAGGGCTGATAACACCACCTTACCCAGGCTGTATGAACAGACCTGTGGTGTCAGTTTGGAAGCCCAACCAGGGGTGGCACAATCCATGCTGCAGCCCCTGGTAGGCCTTGAATGCACCTATGCCCTGGGTACCTATGGTACACTATACAGGGATTCACAAGGGTGACGCAGTAACCAATCTGGTATGTACCTAAAGAACATGGTATCAATTTAGAGAGAGAACAGCTGGGCTGTGGGCCTGATTACCAGGACCACAGCCACACTAAAGTCGAAAAACCAGAAAATCACAGCAAAAAGTGGGGGTGAGCATAGGAAGCAGACCCTACTCTCCTACACCTTCCCAATTGGCTACTGGTGTACCCATGTAAGTCCCTAGTATATGGTACTAAGATAACCAGGGCTTAGGTACACCAGGCGTCTCCCATGGGCTGCAGCATGTATTATACCACCCATGAGAGACCACTGAAACTGTGACTGCAGGCCGCTCTTGCAGCCTGTGTGAGCTGGTTCTAGCACTATTCACATCAGATATAAGTTTCCTTATATCTGAGGTTACTGCACTTGAAACTTATAAGTCACCCCTAGGGTAGGCCTCCTAATCCTGAAGCCAGGGTGCTAGATTATAAGTGTGAGGGTGCCCTGCATGTGCAGGACACGACCTACAAACCCCGGAGTCAATTCTCCAGGCTCTGTAAGTGTGGCCAGCCATTTTATACATACAGTGGACTTCAAGTCAATTACGAGATGTCTACCTAAATATTGGCTGCTCCGAAACCGGTCGTGTTTGGTATGAAATATGTAGGAATCATACCCCAACATAGATTACAGTGTTGAATGTAAGGTCCCATGTACTGTTGGTATCCATAGGGAGCCCCCCTGTATTCCTGGTACCAGCCTTTCAGGGTCTAACAGCAAGCTAGTTCTGCTGCCGACCAGGGGAAGGTAGAACAATAGGTTTCCTGTCACAGGGATGTGCGACCACCTCCCAGACTGGACTCAGTGTTTTGGGCTGGGGTGTGGGCGCTTGGTGCCCTCCTTGCATACTCCAGTTGCTCTGGCTTTTTTAGGTGACCCTGGTGCGATTTGTGGAATACTGATTTCCAGCTTTGAGGCCTCTCTTGACTGTAGCAACATTTCGGAGTGTGGTGCTCTGTGGACACAACCACGATTGTTGTTCCTGGGACCACGCCTTGGGTAAGGATGGGTAAGGGCAGAGCAAAACTAACAGGAGTACCACCAGACTAGGAAGATGATCCCCGGAGTTGAAACAAGGGAAATCGGGGTCGTTGGTCCCGGTAGACCCAGTGCAACAGCAGCTAACCAAAATATTGGATGCTATTGTCGACACTAAAGTCACTCTGCATCAAGATATTATCACTGTGTCAGTGGGGCTGGAGCTCCTCAGAGCAGACCATCAAAAGCTAGCAGAGAGGGTGAAAGTAGCAGAGTCCTCAATTGCTGATCTCCACCCTGCACAACAAGCACTGTCGCTCCAAGTTGCAGAGCTCTCTGATAGGGTCCGCACGCTAGAACATAGGGCTGAAGATGTTGAAGGGTGCAATAGAACGAACAACATTAGGTTGGTGGGCCGCCCTGAGGGGGTTATGGGCAGGGACATGATCGTTCTCCTTGAGCCCTGGCTGCGCACAGTGATCGCACCAGGGGGCTTGTCGACATTCTACACTCCTGAGAGGGCTCACCATGTCCCGGCTCGACCGCTGACGCTGGGACTGCCCCCGTGTCTGGTTGTAGCAAAGCTTCTACATTACAAAGACAGAGACGTACTACTGAAAAGAGCAAGGACTGAAGGCTCATATGTAGTGGACAATAGCAAGGTCTCGGTATTCCCCATTATGTGGAGTGGTTTGGCTCATTAGTTGGAGGCGGCAGACCCGGAAGCAGAGAACGGCCCGAGACCAGGGTTCAATCCCCGACGCGGCAGGGTCGTGGACCAGGGTCAACGGACTCGATAATTCTCGCCTCGGTGCCTACTCTAACCAGGGATCACACTCGGCAACTCTGGGCATTAAGCTTGCCTCATCTCTACAACGGCCCCACACAGACGCCGGGGATGCCTGGTTCCACCCTGGAGATACCCAGAAGGGACCATCTCACAGGGAAAGCCAGGACGGGTTCCCCAGAGGTCTTCAGCGCCAGGACGCTCACGGGCAACAGTGCGCTTTACAAGTCCCACACATTTACATTATGCAATTGAAATGTACCTTGTTTTTTTAAGTTAAGAAAGCCCTACGGGAGGAGGGTCTACAGTATTCTTTGATCTTCACTGCCTGCCTCCACATAGTGTTGGAGGGGAAGACGCATTTCTGTGATTATCTCAAGACAGCATGTGAATGGCTCCAGGACTACAGATCTGGGGGGTCACCTACAAGGGCGGAGTCCGCCATCATACTTTGGGCTTCTGGACTCCGGAAGAGATCCAGGAAGAGGTCTAAATGGGGCCTGAAAAAAACAAACTTATCCCAAACTTAGAAGGAAAGGGCTGCAGCCCTTCAGGTGGTGACTGTGATCATGAAAGACATGGAAACTATCTCGGAGGCTGGCTCGAATTCGGTGAAAGGGACTGAGGTGTCGGACTCTGACTCCTTCTGTGGGGATAGTGCCTCCCTACTGATAGCTAATCAAGGGACTTTGAAATACAGATCAAGCATGAATGGTGCCTGTCCCCCTCGTGACAGGCTGCGTCCTGTTGAACTGCTATATGGTCTGGCTGAGCCTTATCGATGTATGGGCCGGAGTAGACTGAGCAGGAGATTTCTCCTTCGGAGCCTGGTCTTTCCCTTCTAGAAGGACCACTCCTTTGGTTGGTCTGGGTCCTCTACCGAGGCTGATGGTTTATCAACAGTTTGGGCGGCTGGCCATTGCCAGGGTGATCTGGGATTGGGGAGATAATGATTGTGGGTATTTTCTTTATGGTTTGGTATGCTCAGATTGCAGGGGTGGTAACCGATGTCCTATCTGGGGGCATAGTAGGTAGGGGTTTGGAGGAGGGCATAATATATAAGTACATTTTCAACCAGGGCAACTGGACAACACAGATTGAAGTTTCGGACGTGGAATATAAGGGGGATGGGCTTAGCCATTAAGAGACATATGGGCAGATGTACAACCGTTTTTTGCAGTCGGGAATTTGGCCCCATGTACAAACCATATTTTGCAAGTTGCTAATCTATTAGCGACTCGCAAAATATTGTTTGCGACTCGCAAGTAGGAAGGGCCGTGACAAGGGCGACCCTTCCTAACAGCGAGAGCAAATGGCATGTACCATTGTTTTGCAACCGCATTTGCGTTTGCAAAACACTTGCAGTTACCACCCTTTTCAAAAGGGGAGTAAACCATTCACAAATACCCCTTTGCAAATGGGTGCGCAAAGGGGCCCAGGGACCACTGCCTGCCCTTAAAAAATAAGACTGAAGAGTTGCATTTTTCTTTTTTAAATGCATTCCATTTTCCTTTAAGGAAAACGGGATGCATTTTTTAAAAACCTGCTTAATTGAAAAAACAGTCACAGACATGGTGGTCTGCTGACCCAAGCAGGCCACCATCCCTGTGAGTGCTAGCCATTTCCAACGGGGTCGAAAATTGTGCTTGCCTCATGAATAATGATGAGGCATGGAATTTGCTACCCCATTGGGAATTGCAAACAGTGTCTGAGACATTATTGTACATTGCATTTTGCGACTCGCAAATTGCGGGTTGCAAAGTGACACAATTTGAGTGTCACAAAATGCATGCTTCGTACATCTGGCCCATAATGTGCATTGATACATAAAACGGTGGGGTTTGCAGGAAACCCGGCTACAGGAGACACATTTCCTATGAGGGGAGGTGGAGGAACTATGCAAAAGATGGAGGGGGCAGATATTTGCAACACCTTTTTTTAACATATGCTCTGGTGTGTTCATCTGGATATGGGAGGGGCCTTCGAACCAGTGCATACCCTGATAGATAAGGAGGGCAGATATGTGCAGCTAACTGGGAGATTGTCTGAACCGGATATTACAATTGGTAGTACGTATGCCCCGAACCAAGACCAGGTGACTTTCCTCTATGATCTCTCAGCGCATATGACCTGACAATGGTGACCATGATACTTGGGGGTGATTTCAATTGTGTGGCAGATATCTCCATGGACTGTTCTCACTCCCCACTGCCTGGGGCCCAGCCCACTGCAAGGCAGTGGGATTTTGGGACTGGTTGAAACATTGTGGGATGGAGGACATTTGGAGGATATTCCTTTTTACTCACTCATTGACCACTTACATACGAGACTGGATGCCTTCTTATGTTCCCCTTGCTTTAGCGGTACTGTCACACACACTCAGTATCTGCGACGTACACTTTTGGACCATAGCCCGTTACTGATGGCCCAACAACCCTTGGGGAGGCAACCTCTGATTCCCTTATGGAGACTCAATCCCTTAATGCTGTAAGACGTCTGTTTCAAGGAGACCCTGGGCACTTTTATTGATACTTATTTTTCTAACAATGTACAAACAGTGTCAATGGCACTGGTGGAGTGGGAGGCTATTAAAGTGGCGGTACGGGGACACTGCCTTGGACAGTCGATACGGGTGCAAGGAGAGCTCCACAGGGAGATGGAGGACTTGGAAGGCAGACTGCACAGGCTGGATAATGCGTAGGGACTGGAAGTCTCTGCTTAGGTAAACCTGCGAGAAACACAGGAAGGCCCAGCCGCCTGTTGGCATGGCTGATTAGACTGGCGATCCGAGGGGCACCGATCACCAATGTCCAGTCTGAGACTGACAAGTTTGTTCATGATCTGGAAGCGATCAATGCTTTATTCTGTGTGTATTGTGAAGCTCTATATACTGCCCCTCCTCCAGTTACTCAGGTGGAGCTGAGAGACTTTTTGACTCCACTACAGCTGCAGGTGCTGGACAGACAGACGCAGGAATTGCTGAGAGGTCCAGTGACGTTACATGAGATTCGCAAGGCCATTACCAACATGGCCACGGGTAAAACGCCGGGACCGGATGCTCTTCCTGCAGAATTCTATTCAGTGTATGCTTCAAGACTGGCACCCCAACTAGTGACTCTATATGCAGAGTCTTTGAGACTTGGGTGGCTCCCTGAGTCCATGCAGGATGCACTTGTGAGTCCGCTTCCCCAAACGACGGTTCCGGGGGCCTTGGCCGTAGATTGCAGACCGCTCTCCATGCTCAACAGGGATTTTAAGATACTAGTAAGATCTTGGCGCTCCGTTTGCTTCCCTGTATGCCCACCCTAATCCACACTGACCAAAATGGGTTTATTCCATCTCGGAATGCTACCTTCAACCTATGCAGACTATACTCCGTGTTGTACCACCCTGGGGGGGCGACTGCTACCGCAGACGACCCTCTTCTCTGTAGACCTGGAAAAGGCCGTTGTCGCAATATGTTCTGATTATTTATTCAAGACCAGGATACATATGGGTCTTGGAGATAGTTGGGTCAAAGTGTTATATGAATGCCCCGATTGCGTGAGTTAAGACGGGTAAAATTGTATCCACACAGTATGCGAACTGTTGCGACACCAGGCAGGGTTGCCCTCTATTGTCCCTTTCCTTTGCCCTAGCGATCTAGCCACTGGCTGCACTGTTCCAACAAGGGGGTGGGGGGATGGGTCTGATGGTGGATGGACGTGACAATGTAATTTATCTGTATGCAGATGACCTACTGATCTATCTGAAGGACGCCATAATGGCGCTGAGCATCCCGGGATGGTTTAAACTCCTGTCTGGTTTAAGAGTTAACAGAAATAACAAAATGCCTGTTCCCTGTGGCTGGAGCTTTGCCCTGACCCCAGGATCTCCCTGTGGATCTTAATTGGGTACACCCCACCTTCAAGTATTTGGGTATCCATATCTTTCACTCCCTTGAAGATTTGAGAGAGGGGGGTCTGGACAGGGCTTTTCGATCCCTTAGGTACTGTGTTCCCTTCTGATGCTCTTTGCGACTACCTAATATGGCCTGAGTTTTCCTAGCTAGAATGGTTATGCTGTAGAATTCTAGCCTCCCCTAAGAGTGTTTCCCGAAACACGAGGTTGAAAAATAAACAGTTCAATGTAATGCATATGACTTATATGGCACCCCATAGACTTCAAGTCACCTATAGTGGTGAAGTAGGTAGATCCCTGAGGTGTAATTATAGTGTTGCAGACTTTGCACACATGACCTGGACCTGTGTCACGTTGCGTTCATTTTGGGACCAAGTGTTAACAATGATAAGTACGTCATTGGGGCGCACACTTGAGAATGCTTGCTGGGGCTTTTTCCCTGACCACCCAAACGGAAGGTGGCAAATAGTTTTATTGATTTGGCTCTGGCCCTAGCTAAGAGGAGGATAGCAATGACCTGGAAATCCGTCAATGGGCCAGTGATAGGTACCTGGAAAGGGGATGTAATTTACTGGGCTGGGGCAGAATTCAAGAATAGTCAAAATGATTGACACGCCGTCCCATAGCAGAGCAGTGGAAGGAGGTCTTTGACGCCAGGCTCATAGCGGTGAAGAGAGGAGTGAGGATGAGAATCGGTCTGAGTAGGAGAGCTGATGTAGTTAAGGACCCTAATGTGCGTGCTGCACCCTGTGGAGACGCCCGTACATAGGGAGGACACTGGAGTTAGGTATTGCAGGGTCTATGGAATTACAGAGGCGGGGTACCCCCCACTGGCCCATACTGCCCCCCAGGCCACTCTTGTGCTACCCCACTATGTGTAGTGGGGTAGCACAAGAGTGGTGGGAGGGGCTTACCATCAGCGCGTGGACCGTGGCGGCTCCCAGTCAACGTGCTGCCCCGGCCCAGCTCCTGGCGACTGAATGAAGCCCTCAACGGCGCTCATGTCCCCTACCTGAAGCGGAAGGTGTGGGGCACCTGCGGGGCTACTCCGATCGCCCCTGGTGCCGCTGAAACGGCTAGATCTGCGAGGAGACGCGAGGAGAGGACGGCAGCGGGAAAAATTGCAGGCCGGAGCCCTGACGAGAGCGCCAATGACTTCAACCCTCAGTGGGAGGTACGCTGAACGGGCGAAATTTAAGGGACGCAGTGGCTGCCTCTAGTTGAGGATAATCTCGGGGGCCTCTGTAGCGGCAAGCTCTCTCTGTGTCTCATGCCTGCGGGGGTGAGCCCTCTTCAAGGATCCTTGGCGGTGACGTGTGCGGAGTGCTCTGCTTCTCCCCCTCGCCTGCACCCCAGCGTCACACCATGCCCCAACATACCCCAACTCAACAATGGTGGCAGTTGAGGAACAAGCCTGCGAGATGTGCGAGGCGAGAGTGGCGAGGAGCGCCACGAGATCCGTGACAAACGTGGTGTCAGCGAGGACACTACCTCACTGAAGTCACACTGCTACCACGATCTGCCTGACATTTGCAGTGCCTTAATGGGAGGTGCCCACCCGACGACAGCAACCCACGATGCCATGGCGCCTGTGGTCTTTCTTCTCATCTCCCACCTGGGCAACATGCTGCTGGTGGGTGACGGGCAGCCGTACCACACCACCACCTTCTCTCCTGGACTTCTTAACTTTTTGTTTTGTCCTGGCCGCCATTTTGCTGCTGATTTCGGACACTTTTCTATAGACTCTGACCCTCCATCCATTCCCTCGTCCTTTAACCCTTTTCCCCGTTGATGATCCTCAAATGTTTCTTCCCTTTTCTGCTTTGCCTTTTCTCCATACCCTTGCATCCCTCCCACCCTCCCTTTGTGCTGTGACTGCATCCCCCCTCCGACCCCACTTATGGAACTCTGCTTTTCGGAATATAGAGATAACTCTAATCAATAGTATATGTAGTAGACCTTTGTACCATCTACCATTCCTATGTGACTCTTAGAGTATATCCAGTCATATCCCTTCCCTATGTATATAGAGATAACTCTAAACACTAGTATATGCAGTAGACCTTTGTACTATCTACCATTCCTTTGTGACTCTTAGAGTATATCCATTTGTATCTCCTTGTGTGACTTTACATCTTGTACATTTGCAATTTTTTTCTGTTTGTATCCTTTATGTAACGCATGTAATCCTAAATCCTTATGTTTTTCAACTGGTCCGTATGTAAGGCGCTCTGACACCTTCGGGTAAAGTTCAGACTTGGTAGGGAATAACCAGAGGTCCCCCCACCCCTCCTTCTTACGAACCGACTCCCCCAGACCGTATTCCTGAACCACTGTGTTACCCACCTCCCCACACAAGTTAGTTATGAATGGTTGGGTTTAGCTCTTGTTTGCTACCAAACAGTAGGCATTTCCACAACACCTGGTCGAGCTAGGTTGAATATTCTTGGAAACGGTACAATTTAATAGGGCTCAAGTCGCACTGACACTATATGACACTATATAACACATTATTAGGTGTCTACAGTTATAGGACCTAACTGGGGGGCACCCCCAATGATTTGCTAAACTGTATTTTGAAATGTGTCTTGTGCAATGCTGGTAACCTGTCAGTTTCCTTGACAGTTCAACAAATCCAAATAAAAATATGTTAGAAAAAATAAATAAATACAATTACAAAACATTACAATACAAAACAATACAATAAATTAGCTACTGAAAGTCAACGTACCTTCTAGAGAGCATTGCATATGACATGAATATCAACATTTCAGAGCACGTGTTGAACACAGAGGGAACATAACGGTGCTGGCTTGTTTTAGGTCTTGAGCCTTGAGTACGGTATAGGGGTTAGGAGTTTATAAGTAGTTTACGGGCTTTGACGTGTATGTTAGCAGCCTAATTTAAGACACACTCCTCAACCTTTACCCTCTCGGTGCAACCGGACAATAAGCCCGCTCGCGGTCAAAGACTCAATCAAGGGACGAGTCTGCTCTAGTATTTATCCAGCAGGCGGAGCTGTCCGCACAGTTCCTTTATCGCAGTCACTGACAGACACACGACTGAAAGCGTAGTCTGCAGAGGAAGGCCTTTTCTTATGCACCAACAGGGTCTGTCCCTTCCGGGGCAGCGGGGAGGCCTTTCCGGTGTGTAGCAGTGGTGGTTTCTATGGGGATGGGTGGGCCGTCTTTTTCTGGGCGGGTCGTTTTGTCTAACCAATCGGACGGCTTGCTGGAAAGTAAAGCCTCAAAGACCCTCCTTGTTTGTTTATTTATTTTATTTATGCGTTTTTATAGCGCGGACTTAACCCGAGCGCTTCACAATAGGAACAGAACTTAGCCTGTCAATCTGTTTAAAACCATCTTTATGATTACCTTCCCTTGTTTTACCGTATCGAAGTTGTTTGGAGCCAATAGGAAAGAAAAGGCAGTCGGATGTTTGAAATCTTCTGTCGCTTGGAGACGGAAGGTATGGCCCATTTTCGCGTGTTTCTCGCTTGAGTCGGGAGGTTTGAGATGCAGGTACTGTCACGTATGTGATTGTACTTACCTAAATGAGATGATGTTTTCTCACCATCGTGACGGTAGGTGATCCTGTCTTTGATCGCGTATTGACTATTCCAATAACGTGAATGATACCAAGTGTTTGTATGTAATAACCGAGCCATCGCT
This sequence comes from Lissotriton vulgaris, assembly GCF_964263255.1. Taxonomy (NCBI): domain Eukaryota; kingdom Metazoa; phylum Chordata; class Amphibia; order Caudata; family Salamandridae; genus Lissotriton; species Lissotriton vulgaris. The sequence goes on along the minus strand of NC_141694.1, from coordinate 539,827,965 downwards.
TCCGTTCTTAATCTTAGGATAGAAACCTGCCAAGGCGCAAGGGTAGAACCCAGAGTGCAATCAGTACCGGTCACAACATGTCCTTATCAGTTTGTGATACCACTGGAGTTGAAGCTATAAGACAATTCCATATTGCCCTTTAGAATAATTGATTTACATGTGCATAAATATTTATCGTCCGTGCTGGAATTGGAAATAACTTGCTGCCGGAACTCATGAATTGGGGGTCAAAGGTATAGAGTAGGAAAGGGGCTGAAGTGACGAGGGTTGGAGCTTGAAAAGCAGTGTCTGACAGTCAGCAAACCTTGCTTGTGCTCGCTTTTCTTGCCTCTGTTCCCTGCTTGTGTGCGATTTTCTTGCCTCTGTTCCCTGCTTGTGTGCGATTTTCTTGCCTATGTTACCTGTTTCTTGCCTCTGTTCCCTGCTTGTGAGCGTGTTTTCTTGCCTCTGTTCCCTGCTTGTTTTTAGTGTCTCTGTTCCCTGCTTCTGAGCGTTTTTTCTTGCCTCTGTTCCCTGGGGCGTTACTGGGCGGAGATGGGCATGTGGCTGACCTAGACTGAGGGATGTCTGTGTGTGTGTAAAAGGTTAGGAGTGATGGCCCTTAAGGCACACGCATAAGGTGTAAAACCCCAGACCTTTGGGGTGTGTGTGTGTGTGTATGGCTCTGTGTGTGTGTGTATTAGGGTGACCAACTGGCATAGGTGCAAATTCAGGATGGTGAGTGTAAAAATTCAGGACAAAGGGTCAAAATTCAGGACAAAATTTCAGGACAAAAGGTCAAAATTCAGGACAAAACTTCGGGACAAAAGGTACATTTTACAGATATGCCAGAGGTGGTCGCGCAATAGTATATATGTAAGTAAATGGACAACCATCTAAGTACAAGTCAAAATAGGTTTATATTGGGTTGAGACAATCGTGCACTTCACGTTTTTTCAGTATGGCTGCAGATTGCTGCCTTAGACAGTTCAAAATTCGCATCTTGCTCCAGCAGGTACATTAATCACCAGACAATGGTGAACCACACCTGAATATAAGTGAAGCCGCTTTTATTGTTGATTGAAAACTACTGGATATATAAGGAACTTTGCAGTGCCAGCCCCCAGTAACAAAACCGCCCCCCACCCCTTTCCAGCCTCCCAGGGAAACACCCGATGCCGGTCCGGCCAGTCCTGCCTTGCTATCACCCTTCACTGGTGACCCTCATCTTCACTTAGACCGTCTCTCATGTGTGTTTAATTTCTCTTATAGTGTTACTCATCCCAACTATGTAGGGCAGGGTGTCGGAGTGCGTTACATCACACACATTATATAGAGACAATGGCTCATATTAACGTGAAACTCAATGTATAGAAAATGCTTCTTAAGATAATGGATGCTTCAAGGTGTAATCATTCTTTTATCTATTATTCAGTCTTTCACCATTCATTCTGTCCTTTCATCTATGTGCCCATTTATATCCATAAAAGAAGGGTTGTTACTAGACGCATAGCTTTTTGATAAAGTTTTCAATCTATAAGGTGCTCCAGAGAATCGCCCTCTGGCTGGGGGCGTGGTAAATATAGTGGGGTAGCACTCTCAAAATTGAGAAATGTCCTCCGGGCTCCTCAAGTGTCCTTATATGAAGGTTTCCTTTATGGTTCATATAAAATAAACAGCAAAGTTTATAGGTGGCGCTATCGTCATCCTCAACACATCTTACTACGAAGGCCAGGCATCCCTCCACCTCGCGGACACCAACACATACTTGAAGTTACAAAACAATCCCACCACTCAGTTCAAGGAAAGGCTTGACAACATACTGAGTTTGGCTCTTGAAAATGAAGTTATTACTGACAAAACTATCAAGTACCTTACCACCAAACATCCAAAAAGCCCCAAATTCTTTTTGGTTCCCAAAATACACAAGAATCTTCAGACACCCCCTTGCAGGCTCATAGTATCCACATGTGGCAGCATCCGTGATCCTGTGGGGAAATTTCTGGATAAATACCTACAACCTATTGTTACCTCCTTACCCACGTTTATCAGAGACACCACAGACTTTCTTAATAAACTCACCGTGTGGAAATAGAGGACCGTAACAATCTATTGCTGTGCACAGTTGATGTTTCATCCCTGTACACGTCCATCCCCCATTCCATGGGCATTGAAGCAATTGAATACTGTTTGTTGAGAACTGAATTGGACAATGACTTTAAACTTTTCTTAATGGAATTATTACAATTCACCCTATTCTACAGTTACTTCACATGGAAAGACAATTGGTATCAACAAATGACCGGAACCTCTATGGGCAATTCGGCAGCACCTGCCTATGCAAACATTTTCATGCACAGATTCGAAGAAGATCACATTCTCAACAAGACCAAATGGACCGATCATCTGAAAATGTTTGTAAGGTTCATAGATGACATTTTCTTAATCTGGCAAGGTCCACAAAACATTTTGCAAGAAGAATTGTCTCAACTCAAGACCATTGATCAAAGAATCCAATTCACTCACGAAATCCAAACAGAATCTATAAATTTTCTTGATGTTAACATCACCAACACCACCACAGGATTCAAGACTAGTTTATTCCGAAAGAAAACCAACAGGAATAATACTTTACATTATTCGAGCTTCCACCCACAACCTTTGAAAAACCACTTGCCATACAGTCAACTGATCAGAGCAAAAAGGATTACATCTGATGTCGTCCACTTCAAGAACGAAGTTCGAACCACCACACAGAGATTCAAAGCCCGAGGGTACCCTGACCAGATCCTCGAGCAGGCTAAACAACGGTGTGAGACAAAATCCAGAAATGAATTACTGTTGAATACGACTACACCTAAAAGAGACTCAATTACTGTCGTCTCCAAATACTCTACAGCCAGTAACAAATTCAAGCAGACCATCAAAAAACACTGGGAGATTCTCAGGATAGAACCCGACTTCAACAAGATTTTTGACAACGATCCAATCTTTGCCTACACTAGAGCTAAAAATCTAGGAGAACTCATAAAAACTTCCAACCGTACTATCACTGAATTCAAAGGAACAATTCCATGCAGAAATTGCAATCACTGCAACAGTGTAATTCTGGGAACTACTATCAACCACCCTATGAAGGGAAATAAGATTAAGGTCAGAGCCACAGCGACTTGTGATACCTCCAATGCCATTTATTTGTTGAAATGCCCTGGCGGCAAAATCTATGTCGGACAGACGGAGAGAAAATTAAAAATACGACTTAATGAACATAAGTCCAACATCAGAACCAAACAAACCAAATCATCTGTCGCTCAGCACTTCTTAGAAGCAGGTCACGGTATTAGTCAAATACGATATTGCGCTTTGGAAACGGTCACCAAACAAGAAGGCAAAGACAACCACATTGAACTGCTTAGAAGAGAGAATTATTGGATTTTCACACTGTCCAGCATGAAGCCACATGGTCTCAATGATCGTGTGGAATACTTATGTTATTTGTAATACGCTGACTTTCAGCCAATAGCTCCCAGAATGCGAAGAGTGACTAGCTCTTTCACTCCATGGTCACACCTTATTGTGCTAGTAATGATGAGATTTACCTTATGCCATATTCTTAATCATTGTTTGTTTATTCTACTATTAATTTAATATACCATGTGGTTACTCATTTATTGATCCGAATACGTCCGCAACTGTATCCGGTTTGTTACATTTCTACAGATTTACTTAGATGCATGATACCACGTTTCACTCTTTTACGTTTCCCTTATTGATCCTCTTTTCTTTTTCTTCTCACACTCACCGAGATCCTTTAATTTTTCTCGAGTGTTACACAACTTTAACTAGGCGTTCAACGTTGCTTCGCAACCACCTGGGTTTTAACTACATCCGGGGACTAGTCACGCCCAAACCCGGCCGAGAACCATTACACCCACAGTTAAACCCGTCAATGCACGCCACGGTAAGCCGCGCACATTTTCCTATAACTACCTCTTTCGTTCTTTAAGTAACCAGCATGTGCCTGAAATTTCTTCTGTTTGTACTTTCACCAGAGCACCTCGGATTCACCGTATTCTGTTTAAACACGGGTTTCTAACTTTATACAGCTACTTCTTAACGCGTAACACACGTCGATTCGTAATAAACCACGGGGTAATGCACCATTAGGAGTCACACTTTTTAAACTACCGTTCGTCCGCACGATTTCTGTATCACGCAGTTTAGCGTTTTAATAATTTGCTTCAGTCATTCAATACCTGCAGTATACCTATATTTCTCTTTGTTGACAGAACATATCCCTAGAAGAAGGCATGAACTAAATGCCGAAATCCATTGGGATGGTTTGAGTGCATTTTTCGAACTGAGATGTTATCATTGAATGTATACTTGTGAACACAACGAGATGCATTAAGAACATAAGATTAAAAATACGAGCATCACCAATATTTGAACTTTGCTGTTTATTTTATATGAACCATAAAGGAAACCTTCATATAAGGACACTTGAGGAGCCCGGAGGACATTTCTCAATTTTGAGAGTGCTACCCCATTTATATCCAAACATATTAAGTTCAAGTTCAAAAATGTATATAGCGCACTACTCACCCAGAGGGTCTCACGGCGCTTGGGGGAGGGTGGTGCATTTACTTATCGAATATCCAAGTTTTTAGTTGTTTTCTGAAGGAGAGGTGGTTCTGAGTAAGGCGGAGGTGGGTGGGGAGAGAATTCCAGGTCTTGGCCGCTAGGTAGGAGAAGGATCTGTCCCCCATGGTGGATCTATGGATGCGCGGAATTGCGGCGAGGGCTTGATTGGATGATCGTAGTTGGCGGGTGGGGGTGTAGAAGGACAGTTGTGTGTTGAGGCATTCGGGTCCAAGGCCGTAGAGGGCTTTGTGTGCGTGGGTGAGGAGATGAAACGTTATTCTCTTGTTGACGGGGAGCCAGTGGAGGTCTTTCAGGTGACCGGAAAGGTGAGCTTGACGAGGGATGTCCAGTATGAGTCTGGCTGAGGCATTTTGGATGCGTTGGAGTTTTTTCTGTAGTTTGGCTGTGGTTCCGGCGTAAAGGGTGTTTCCGTAATCCAGTCGGCTGGTGACCAGGGCGTGGGTGACCGTCTTTCTTGTTTCGGTGGGGATCCAACGGAAGGCTTTTTTGAGCATGCGTAGGATGTTGAAGCAGGATGATGAGACGGCGTTGGCTTGTCTGATCATCGAGAGGGAGGAGTCTAGGATGAAGCCCAGGTTACGTGCGTGATTCAACCATTTGCAAACCTATCCACCATATATCCTTCCATCCAGCATTACACTCAGCCATCCCTCCATCCACCCTTTCAGTCATCCATCCATTATTCATCTATCCACCCTTTCACCCCATCCATCCGTACAGTCATCCATCCACTCTTCACCCATCCATCTATTCACTCATCCATCCAGCCATTTACCCTTTCACCAATCCAGCCATTGATTCATTCACTTACTCATCCATCCACCCATCACTTATCCTTCCACCCATTCACTCTTTCAGTCATTCATCTTCCCTTTCACTCTCCATCCCCCTTTCACTTATCCATCCATCCATCCATCATCCACCCATCCATCTACTCATACATTCATTGATCCTATCACTCATCCATCCTTTCACTCATCCATCCATTTGTTCTCTCATCCATTCACCCTTTCACTTCTTCACTCATCTATTCATCCTTTTGTCCATCTACCCCTTTAACTCATCCATCCATACATTCACCATTTCACTTATCAATTCAATCCATCCATCCTTTCACTCATCTATCCACCCATTCACTCGCCCATCATCTAAGCTTTCACTCATCCAACCATCCTTTCATACACCCTTCCACCCTTTTACCCATCCATCTACCCTTCCACCCATACATCCATCTATTTACCTTTTCCCTCATCCATACTTCCACTCATCCATCCATCCTTTCTTGTATCTTTCTATTAACCCTTTCATTCATCCATTCATCCTTTCAGTTATCCATCCAGCCATTCACACATTCGTTCACTTATTTACTCACCCACCTTTTCACATTATGAGCTGAGCCTTTGTCTGCAGAGTTGTAGACAGAAGAGGCCCATCAAGAACTTCACCTTGCTGTAGTTCCTAAAGCAAGGGGTGGGGTGGGGCAAAGTTCACTATGCCCCTGCACATAGGCAGTCTGAAAACGTAGAAGTCATGAGTCACACATGATGCACAGTGCCAGGATGTGAGGTGACTGTGACATGGTGCTGTTTCCAGGGCTTGAAGTGGTGTAAAAAAACTGGAGGGTCTCTTCATAGGAGGTGTTCGATGTAATTAAGGGTGTAGCTTAAAACACCTAGGCTAAAAATCAGCGCTAGCGTAGTGTTCCGCCCGACTGGTATTATGTTGTTTCTGTCATTGCATCCAGATATATAATACAGCAAGTATCATTACACCAACAAAAAACAGGACTATTGGCTTTGTCAATGGTTGTTAGTTGTTTAAAATAAAAAAAAGCAGCAACCATGGCTTTGTTGGATATGATATTGAAAATACTTCAGTTAAAAAATGATGAGACAGTGAAAGAACGATAACCCGTTCTTTTTAACTTATTTTACAGGCTCCTTTATATAAACTGTTTACTTACGTTGCTAAAGATGCAGCATTAGCGTTTTGCCTTTTATTTTACAGAACGCCCTGCTGTACACTGAGGCAGGAGGAGGCCGCCACATGATTTACCAGCCCAGACTGCCCCATTGACATTCTGTATGTGGCAATCTTCAGCCCCATACAGAATGACGATGGGCGGGGAGGGGCTGCTCTTCTGCTCAAAGAGGAGCGCGAGGCGCCCCATCAGGAAGGTGATGGCCAAAATTACGGACAAAAGGCGTCCGTAAAAGGTTTCCTCACGGACAATGGACGTGAGGTCCAAATTACGGGCTGTCCGTGAAATTTACGGACGGTTGGTCACCCTAGTGTGTATGGCTCTGTGTGTGTGTGTATGGCTCTGTGTTGGTGTGGGTGGCTCTGTGTGTGTGTGTGTGTGTGGCTCTGTGTGTGTGCGTGTGTGTGTGGCTCTGTGTGTGGCTTTCTGTGTGTGTGTGTGTGTGTATGTGTGTGTGGCTCTGTGTGTGTGTGTGTGTTGGGCTGTGTGTGTGTGTGTGGGTTGGGCTCTGTGTGTGTGTGTGTGTGTGTTGGGCACTGTGTGTGTTTTTAGAGCACCTGTTCCCTGCTTGTGCCCGTTTGTTAGTGCCTCTGTTCCCTGCTTGTGAGCGTTTTTTTAGTGCCTCTGTTCCCTGCTTGTGAGCGTTTTTTCTTGCCTCTGTTCCCTGCTTGTGAGCATTGTTTCTTGCCTCTGTTCCCTGGGGCGTTACTGGGCAGAGATGGGCGTGTGGCTGTCCTAGACTGAGGGATGTCTATGTCTCTGTGTGTGTGTGTGTGTGTGTGTTGGGCTCTGTGCGTGTGTGTGTGTTGGGCTCTGTGCGTGTGTTGGGCTCTGTGCGTGTGTGTGTGTTGGACTCTGTATGTGTGTGTTGGGCTGTGTGTGTGTGTGTGTTGGGCTATGTGTGTGTGTGTGTTGGGCTGTGTGTGTGTGTGTGTTTTTGGCTCTGTGTGTGTGTGTGTTGGGCTCTGTGTGTTGGGCTCTGTGTATGTTGGGCTCTGTGTGTGTGTGTGTTGGGCTCTGTGTGTGTGTGTGTGTGGGTGTGTGTGTGTGTGTGTGTGTGTTGGGCGCTGTGTGTGTTTTTAGTGCCCCTGTTCCCTGCTTGTGATCGTTTTTTAGTGCCTCTGTTCCCTTCTTGTGAGCGTTTTTTTAGTGCCTGAGCGTTTTTTAGTGCCTCTGTTCCCTGCTTGTGAGCGTTTTTTCTTGCCTCTGTTCCCTGCTTGTGAGCATTGTTTCTTGCCTCTGTTCCCTGCTTGTGAGCATTGTTTCTTGCCTCTGTTCCCTGGGGCATTACTGGGCAGAGATGGGCGTGTGGCTGACCTAGACTGAGGGATGTCTATGTCTCTGTGTGTGTGTGTGTGTGCTGGGCTCTGTGCGTGTGTGTGTGCTGGGCTCTGTGCGTGTGTGTGTGCTGGGCTCTGTGCGTGTGTGTGTGCTGGGCTCTGTGCGTGTGTGTGTGTTGGGCTCTGTGCGTGTGTGTGTGTTGGGCTCTGTGTGTGTGTTGGGCTCTGTGTGTGTGTGTGTGTTGGGCTCTGTGTGTGTGTGTGTTGGGGTTTGTGTTGGGCTCTGTGTGTGTGTTGGGCTCTGTGTGTGTGTGTGTTGGGCTCTGCTCTGTGTGTGTGTTGGGCTCTGTGTGTGTGTGTGTTGGGCTCTGTGTGTATGTGTGTGTTGGGCTCTGTGTGTGTGTGTTGGGCTCTGTGTGTGTGTGTGTGTTGGGCTCTGTGTGTGTGTTGGGCTCTGTGTGTGTGTTGGGCTCTGTGTGTGTGTTGGGCTCTGTGTGTGTGCGGCTCTGTCTGTGTGTGAGTGCGGCTCTGTCTGTGTGTGTGTGGCTCTGTGTGTGGCTCTGTGTGTGGCTCTGTCTGTGTGTGTCTGGCTCTGTCTGTGTGTGTCTGGCTCTCTGTGTGTGTCTGGCTCTGTCTGTGTGTGTCTGGCTCTGTCTGTGTGTGTGTGGCTCTGTGTGTGTGTGTGGCTGTCTGTGTGTGTGTGGCTGTCTGTGTGTGTGTGTGGCTGTCTGTGTGTGTGTGTGGCTGTCTGTGTGTGTGTGTGTGTGGCTGTCTGTGTGTGTGTGGCTGTCTGTGTGACTGTGTGTGGCTGTGTGTGTGTGTGTGTGTGGCTCTGTGTGTGTGTGTGGCTCTGTGTGTGGCTATGTCTGTGTGTGTGGCGCTGTCTGTCTGTGTGTGTGGCGCTGGGCTCTGTGTGTGTTTTGGGCTCTGTGTGTGTGGTTCTGTGTGTGTGCGTGTGTGTGTGTGTGTGTGTTTCGCTCTGTGTGTGTGTGTGTGGCTCTGTGTCCACTAATACTCTCTACTGCTCTCTAATGCTCACCTATTGCCATTGTAAATGACAATACCATTTATTTATGTTTTTAAAAAAGATGAAAAAAATGCCATTTGCAATGCCAATAGCTCTAACTTTAACAAAGCCGAGACCATTGCATTGTAAATGCTTGTTTAGTAATGCTGCAAAACACAGAGCTGGTCAATGAACACAAGAACAACAATAACAAAAACGCAATGGCCTGGACGCCACATTATTTCGTAGGTGAGGCATCTGTTCAACATAAATCCGTGCACTTACAAACATTAAAAGGGGTTTTCTTTTATTTAACGATCAGAGATGCAAATAGTGCAAAAGAACTATTTTAAAACGATGCATGAATGCTTTAAAAAATAAAAAATAAATCAACGGTTGACAAAGGCGGGGTTTGGGAAGGGGGAAAAGCAACAGCAGACGAGGGGAGTGAAGCAACACAGTTGGAGAGAAACAACATGAAGGAGAGAAAATGGGCGAAAGAGCATTGTGGGCTGCAGGGGGCCAAAGAACAAAGGTGAGGTAAAGGAAGTGAGTGAGGGTGGTGGAGAGAAGAACACTGGCTCCCTTGTTTGCTCTCCCATCCAAGAGCAACTTGGATGGGAGAGCAAACAAGGGACACAGTTAGAAAACACATACACTGATGGAGTGCTTAAACAAAAAGAAACAAGCATTTACAATGCAATAGGTCTCGCATTGGTGAAAGCTAGAGCTCTTGGTGTTGAAAATGACAACGTTTTTTATTTTGTATGCATTGGAGTGATGATAATTGCATAGCCACATCGCCTTTCTTATGACTAGGTGGCACTGGAACCAGAAAATAAGAAATACGTTATCAGGGAGGGGAGGCGAGAGTAATAAATGGTAACATCCTGTAAATTTTAAACACACATAGGGAATGCGAGAATAAAGCATGTGAAATGTAAGCAGGATATATAGATATACATGGTCATGTGATCAAGGCAGGGATTTGTCAAAACTCGTTGTGATGGCGGCTGGTGGTGTTTCCGAAGAATAAAAAATTAGCACCAAACCTGGGTTTACGCTAGTCTTTTCATGGTCGGACAGACTGTGTAAGGTGCAAGGCTTGTGGTGTAATAAATAAATAAAAAAATAATAATAAAAAAAATAAATATAAATATATATATATATATATATATATATATATATATATATATATATATATATATATATATATATATATATATATATTTCACCAACTGCCCAAAGCATTCCAGGACGTACACTCAGCAGATTTAAACCATCCGGTTTATTTTCAAGGCGAGCCGACAATTACAATTTGGAGTTCATTCCATTGCCGACGTGTTTCGAGGCAAGCAGCCTCTTCTTCACAGGCAGCTTGTAGGAAACTTCACAGAGGGCTCTGCATGCACAATTTTTAAACCGGCATGGTAAAGCGCCGCAGCTGAGCCTTTCTACATCACATGATGGGAGGAGCTCTTTAATTACCTGAACGGAGGCATCTTGCACGAACTGCGGCATTTGAAAAAGGCTTAACGCCGAAACCGGTCATGCTGACTTCCTTTAATAAATGTTCACTGGAGCCCCGCTGTGTCCCTTCCTTCTTTTTATGTGAGAGAGGACGTTTGGCATATTACGAGTGCATCCCTGTGGCACTCTTGAAGGGTCCCTCCCTGCTTGGGGTGTGAATACTACAGGACATTGGGAAACCAACGAGCATTCTTCGAGTTATCGAATTTTCACACTCCGCCTGCCTGTCGGTGTCATCATTGAAGCTACTACCCTTGATGGTTCGGGACTTCCCGAGGGGCGCGCGCATTGTCCTGCGCTTCCATGGCTTCACGACATCGAGAGTACGGGCTAGGGAGTAGGGGACATAGGAACATTTATTCCCTGCAACTTCGTGGGTGACTTACCACTGCGACGCTTTCAACTTCAACCAAATGCATGATGGGAACAGAAGTCCGTGGCAGAGGCTTCTGTGGAACTGGCATGGTAAAGCGCCGCAGCTGAGCCCTTCTACATCATATGATGGGAGGAGCTCCTTAATTACCTGAACGGAGGCATCTTGCACGAACTGCGGCATTTGAAAAAGGCTTGACACCGAAACTGGTCATGCTGAATTTCTTTAATAAATGTTCACTGGAGCCCCGCTGTGTGTGTATATATATATATATAAGGTCCGGCTATGTGACTCCTCACACATCCATCAGGTACAGATCTCCATAACACCAAGAAGTTAAATCAAAAGTGGCTTTATTTTTCCCTCGCCATCGGCATGACGCGTTTCGGCCGTCAAAAAACGGCCTTGATCACATGGCTTCAAATGACCAATGGGGGTGTTTATATACTGTGCTCAAAAAAAGAAGATAATAACATCGGGTCACATGGGTAAGGGACATAGAGAAAATGCTGATCTACACATGTGCACTAAGTACAAACTCAAATAATACAAATTATTTATATACATGAGCTCATTCCGAACAATGTATAAACATATTATTGAAAATATTTCATCTTTGATAAACATTGTTAATTCGATCGAATTTGCATATCGAAAAAAATAAAGTGCAAGTGCATGATTGAGCTCAATGTTGAACTATGTAATGGTTTAGGAGTATGTACAAAGGGGTGCAAAAATAGGCTCATTCTTTATACCTCATAGGATTTATACTAGTCATGAAGTATGTGTGAATTACTGATATCATGTCCCTGAATGATAAAACAAACCCATAGGATGTTATTAAAAAAAAAATAAAACAGTGCTCAAGTGCTCTAAAGTGCATGAAATACTCGCAGTGTGTACACATATGTAATGATTTCTTCCAAATCACAACAATAGATGTCATGTACCATAATGTACCTGCGCTAGTGTTATCAACCAAACACAGTTAAAAACAATTATAAGGCATTGCCGCTGATGCTGTGAGTTCACTATAGCCATAGTGACTAAGTAACAACAATTAATATTTCAATAGAGAAAATATTTCATCAACAAGACTCAGACAGAAAATATATGTATAATGAACTGAAACTTGATATGCGTTGCATTTAGAAAAGGGAGAAACACTCCAAAAGAAAGAGTTACACAGGTCAGGGGAAAGGGAGGCATTTAAACAAGGTCCTACTCAGATAACTACATGACAGGATAATAGAATCAAGTTTACAAGAAAACTTGTAAATCTTTCCCCCTATTGAGCCCATTTGGTATTCTGGTGTTTAAGAGTACAATGTATTTGCTCTCAAGTTGTCTCAATGTTTTCTCACGATCCCCACCCCGGATATTCTTGGGGACGGAGTCAATGACAAAGTGGGTGAGGTGATTCAAGTTCTTGGCATGTACAAGTTCAAAGTGACGGACAACAGGGTAATTTGCATCAGAGTTAACTATTGCCCTGAGGTGCTGTAATATGCGATTGAAAACCTGTAACTTAGTACTGCCCACATACTTAAGCTTACACGAGCACTCTAATACATAGACAGCATGATCAGTGCGACAAGTATATAGTTCTCTGATCGGTGTAGGCATGGGATTAAATGAAGACTGAAATTCCACCGTGTTCACCCCGAACTTGCATGCTCTGCATGAAATACATTTGTGAAAGCCTCTTTTATTGGAAACCCACACCTTACTCTCATTCACCTCTGGACTAGTTCTCACTAAACCATCTCTCATTGAGGGTCCTCTCCTGAAAATGATAGAGGGTTCTGTAGGTAGTAATGGTGACAAATTGATGTCAGTGTGGAGTATGGGCCAATGTTTTTTAAGAATGCCCCTTATTTTTTCTCCTCAGTGTTAAAAGTTGTGATTAAACTGACCGTATTGATGTCATGTTTAGGGGGACTTTCTGCCTCAACGCTCACATTTACAATGGGTTCTCCCAAGAATTCCTCTCTGCTGGTACTGCTGGCCTTATCTTTAGCTACCAAAACATCATCCATAAGATAACCACGCTTTAGAAATCTTTGAATGGCCTCATTCTGGCAGATGTTGAGATCTGACTCGGAACTGCATATTCTGCGCATCCGTATGAATTCCCCATGGGGATACTTTTTATAAGATGTTTAGGGTGCGCACTGGAGGCGTGCAGGATAGAATTTCCAGCCGTGCTTTTTCTATGGAGTCTGGTGGCTAAGGCATTATCTTGGACATAAATATCAACGTCCAAGAATTGGATATTGGTTTTGCTGATCTGACTGGTGAACGAGAGGTTAAGGCTGTTGATATTTATAGTCTCAACAAAGTCTGTGGCAGAACTTTCATCTCCCTTCCAAATCATACAGATGTCATCAATAAATCTCCAATAATGGACGATATTATTGGTGAAACCAGGGATGTGCCTGAGGACATGCTCCTCCCACCACCCTACATGGAGACACGCATAGGTGGGAGAGAAGCATGCCCCCATGGCAACCCCTCTTAACTGCTGGTAAACGTCTTTATTAAATAAGAAGTAATTGTTCATTAAACATAACCTAATCATAGAAACTAGCATGTCATTGTGGTTTTTATACATGAGGTTACGTTGATTTAAATAATACTTTACAGCGTTAAGACCATCCGTATGTTCAATACTGGTATACAGGGAGCAAATGTCAAGGGCCACCAGAATGTACCCATCTCTCCATTCCACCTCTCTTAATTTAGACAAGAAATGCCATGTGTCCTTAATGTAGGAAGGTAGACTCACAACAAAATTCTGCAAAAAGAAATCAACATATTTTGACATGGGCTCCATAAGGCTCCCTTGGGCCGAAATAATAGGCCGGCCTGGAACAGGGGACACCTGTTTATGGATTTTGGGTATCAAGTACAAGGTAGGGGTCAGTGGATTGTCAATTTTCAAATACCCCAGTTCTTGCTTGGTTAAAAGACCTTCCCTCTTCCATTGGTGCAGTTCTTTGTGAATGCTATCTTTAAGGTTACGAATTTCACAAAAATTGCCCTTCCTGTAACATACAGTGTCAGAGAGATGGCGATGTGCTTCATCCATATAAAGGTCTTTGGGCCAGATGACGATATTACCTCCTTTATCAGCCTTATTTATAATCAGATTGGAATTACTCCTAAGTTTTTTCATAAGATTGAAGTATTGTTTCTCCAAGTACTTATGTCTTTTGTTCTTTCTAGAAGTTTTTATTTGCAATGCCTTAAGATCCTCCGTGATCATGTCATTGAAAGTGTCGATTGCATCTTTTGGCATCAATGGCATGAATGTGGATTTTGGTTTAAATGGGGTTTCACTCGGTGCATTGATGCTCATCCCCATTCTGTCACATTTTGCTTGAGTGCAGATGCTGGTGAAACTCTCCTCTAACGCCAATTCATGGGCTGTTTGCATTGCCCCCATATCTGCCACTTGAAACACAGAAGATGGATGTAAGGAACTACTGATAGAGGTTGCTTTCTCTTGGACATTAGCAAGTTTAAAATGTTTTTTTAACTTCAACTTACGAATAAACTTGAAGACGTCAATCCTAGTTTGCACATAGTTGTAACCATTTTTCGGACAGAAGGAAAGACCTAAAGACAACAGTTGAATTTCTGCTTTAGAGCGGTCTGCTTCAGATAAGTTGATGACAGTGTTATCCATGTCAGTGGTGGAATTCATATTCGTGGTAACTGTATTGCTAGATTCACGGTCAGTGGTCATGGTGGTATATTATATATATATATATATATATATATATATATATATATATATATATATATATTTAAACCATCCGGTTTATTTTCGAGGCGAACCGACAATTACAATTTGGAGTTCATTCCATTGCCGACATGTTTCGAGGCAAGCAGCATCTTCTTCACAGGCAGCTTCTAGGAAAGTTCACAGAGGGCTCAGCATGCACAATTTTATATTCCCGCCTACCAGGGGCGTTGCTAAGTGCTTCATACTTTGTTGGTGCATGCTGGGACTGATAGTCAATTCCAGAGCTATTCTGTTCCCTAAGTGGGTTCTGTGGTCTTTCACAATAAAGCAACATTTGTCCTATAGTAGGGTTCCAAAGAGGACGTCGGTTCCATTAAGCCAAATCCGCTGCTCTGCATATCTGGCGTGAAGTGGTTTCCGCCGCAGTCTCACCCGTAGCCACAAGGTAGGGGATGGTGCTGTCCTGCGCGGTCGAGCCACCGCGTTATCATGTGTTTCACCAACTGCCCAAAGCATTCCAGGACGCACACTCAGCAGATTTAAACCATCCAGTTTATTTTCAAGGCGAACCGACATTTACAATTTGGAGTTCATTCCATTGCCGACGCGTTTCAAGGCAAGTAGCCTCTTCTTCACAGGCAGCTTGTAGGAAAGTTCACAGTTCAGTTCAAGTTCATTATTGCAGCCCAGAAGAAGAGGTTCAGTTACCTTGAAACGCGTCGGCACCCTTAAATGATGTGGAGCGATTAAATCAGACTGCAACCTGCCGCCGGAGGGCACAGCACTGTTGTGTGCTTCCTAATGCTACCGGCAATTTGGTGAAATAAATATATATATATATATCTATATATATATATATATATATATATATATATATATATCCGCTCCACTCGCACCAGCCTGTCGCACTCAAAGGCGGGTGCCTGCCAGTCAGGGGTGCACCCGACAACAATGTCTGCTCCAACAATCCCTCCCCGCAATCCTCGGGAAACAGGAGGCAGCACTCCAACGATAGGTAACACAAAGTTCTTTAATTTCTCACAAAGCGCTTTCGGCACTCGGCCTTCGTCATTGATGAGACGCTAGCAACTACCATCCACTTACATTTAAACACCCGCGTTGCACGGGTAGTAAACATAAAGATAGGACTATAATGACAAAACAAAATCGGAAAGTGGCGGTCGCCATCTTAGAGTGGTTATTGTTGCATTGTGTTAATCGCTTATGCAGCCAATAATACACTAGTGGATATCCAAAGCACACTAAGGCTATTATCAACACACAATGCAAATGTTTAACTTATATTATAGAATCACGCCCTGGATGGGCAAATAAAGCCAAAATCGGACGGCATCTGCCAATTCAGAATGGGTGCAATATGCAAATATAACATACAAATATAACAGTGTTAGAATGATGTGGAGATCGAAATTGGTCCCACACGCCATATGGCCATAATATTAACACTAAACTCATAGTCCCCCTTTCTCTTCATGTTATAAAGCCCTGGATGGGCAAAAATTAATCATAATGTCTGCAACGTATCACAATCCTCATGGAGAAAATTCATTAAAAATAAATACATCATTCTAGTTGAAAACAACCAGAGAACATGAAGCAATGTTACGGTCAATTCAAGTCAATCAATTCATCCCAGATGTACAGCTAAATCCTCATGCATGTTCAGTCCAGTTGGCATTTTGCTCAGCAGGTCTATAATATATCGCGATTCCAACCGCCTTAACTTTAAGAGTCTGTCACCACCCCTTACATTCACAGGGACAGAGTCCAAGCAGAAGAAGGTAAGCAAACAGGGTATATGTATATATACACACCCTGTTTGGGTGTGTATATATATATATATATACCCTGTTTGTGAGTAAAACCAATCTGGTCACTTTGCAACCACTATATCTTGCTTCCTTTAGTGTTTTTTTTTCATTCTTCACTTTTTCTTGTTTCGTCTTCGCGACGCAGCTGTACTTTTTAATAGAAAAATGTGTGGAAAAGTCGGCATTTGCAGCCAAAGGTTTTGGATCTATTTCACAGGGTAACAAAGAAAGGGAACTAGAGGAAAGAGGGTAAGAGCGATTTGTTGAAGTCAGGGTTTTCAGAAAGTGGGGCGGAGCGAGGCAGGGATGACGAAAATGAGGGGGAGGGGCAGTTATAGAGGAGGAGACGTGAACACTGACTGTTGTTGAAAGAAAGAAGAGAAAACAAGAGCGAGGGATGCCAGGATAACACGATGAAGTTCAGTCCTCGGTTTCAACGCACGTTTCAGATTTTAACACAAAGCAGCCCACAAAGATTTCTCTGTGCCAAAAGCCTGGTAGATATTTATAGAGGAAAGTGAATCGTAAGCTCGTACAATGTTCACCGTGTCAATCCAGTAAATTTAAGACGCAGTGCCACATTATACAAAGCTGCGCCAATGCAGTTTTAATCATAAACACAAACAAGCATGCCTTTGATCGCATTCATTACAGTCTTTCATGCAAGGCACAGGCAGTCACAGAGTTCTATATTAACAGCAACACAACATGGCTGTTCAATAGCAAGATCAGAGGAAAGGTGTTCAAATTAGTGGATGTGGAGACAAACCAGGAATGATGCATGTTATCACCTATTTATAGGGCACTCACCTTTGGAAAGCACCTTGAGAATTATATAATCACCTTGAGTGCTGTAGGTTTTGCATATCAAAGTGTGCAAGATCTATCAAAGTCTCTAGTTACAAAAGCAACAACAACCTAGTTTGAAGCTGCCGATGCTTTATTATTAAGTTTAAATTATTGGATTAGTAGCAATGAAAACATCTTAAGGGAACAGGACGGTCATATTCACTACTTTCCCATCAGGGAGGCTGTACGTTCGACTCCCTTTTGGTTAACACAAGCGGTCTATTGCCACCTAATGAAAGAATACCCACGTTAGATTGCGGTAACAATCGCATGCAAAGTAGCGTTTCAAGCCTGCACCACACCCCATGGCCCGCAGCTGTGGTACTAGCGCAGCTATAAGGAAGCGAAGGCTGCCCGGTAGTAGATCGCGAAGTGCAGGTGGAGTAAATCAAATTAATGTACCTCCTTAATGTGAGCCGCAAAATGAGAAGTAGTTTTCCATTGAGCCCCATATTGTGAAGCCCCTCCGAAGCATCTCATAGAAAGTCAACAAAAAGTACAGTGGGCTGAGTCCACACAGCACAGCACACCACGCCCATTAGCTGCCCGGGAATAGAGCGGCAAGTAAGTCAGCACGTATAGAAATAAACCACGTCCAGTGCTGGCTGAAAGTAACAAGCTCGCCTTCTTGCGCCTCGATTGAATGTCACTGCACTCTGAAGAACATCACTGGGCTTCCGCCGCCAGCCCGAAAACTGGAAGTTCTGGAGCGTCACGCCTGTCGTACGCGCGTGTGTGTGTGTGTGTGTGTGTGCGCGCGCGCGATTGCGAGAGGCAGACTTGCCTCGGAAGCGGGACAGGAGATGTGCACGGCATGTGGCTGTACGTGCGCGCACACATGCCGAAATCGCCGACAGCCCTGCGCGTGCCCATCTCCTGTCCCACTTTCAGAGCAAGTCGCTAACAATCGAGCCTTCGCTGAACAGCAGCTAGACCTAAAAAGTAGCTCTCTAAAAGTGGGCAGATGAAGACAGAAGCCAGACATTCAAAGAGATGGTAAAGCAGCTTTGCTCTATGGGAGGAACAAACAGAAGATGGACAGACTGAAACAAGGAAAGCTATCCAATAGAAAGCAAGAAAATAAGGCTGACAGCAAAGACAACCAATGGAAAGCAATGGGGGGCTGCAAGCCCTTTACTGTTCTTGATAAGCCCACGGTATGTCTTTTGCAACCAGACAGCTTGTGCAGTCTGGTAGGCTCAACCTAAAAGGAAGAATTGCAGTAGTGAGTCTGTGCAAACAGAGCACAGAATCGACTTTCAGAACAAAACTTAGTTTTTGGGGACAAAGTCAGGTTGATTACTGAGCACCTTTATGACTTCCATTTGTGCCTCTTCTGAAGTATATAGTTGTTTTATGTGTGCTGTCCGTGTTTCTTGCCTTATACAGTTTCCCCTTTTATACATAGCTTCATTTAATCTGTTTACAAACTGACAAAATTCAGACTGCTTATTAGGTCTTAATAGTGCATGCACTGTGATCTATTGATCTTCATAATATTTCATTTTGCCTTCTCACAAATATTGTCAAGCTACTGTCTACCTGCCTTAAGCAGGAGCATCTTTTGAACGTAGGCAATAGTCATATTGATTTCCTACCTCTTAATGGCGAGATGGCAAATTCTGACACAAAAGCTACCTGTCTCTCTTAAGAAACAGCAGTCCTTGCATTATCCACGTCCACCTTCTTTGAAAATTGAGATATAATTCTTCAGTCAGATCTACTCCCAAAATATTTGCCCCATTTCTTTTAAAGGAAGAACAAACTGTGAATAATTGATGCCTTACCCAGCATTTTTTAACCTATGGTCCAGGAAGACAGCCAATGGAGAAGAGGGGCGGGTCAAGCCCCACACTAAGAGACATGAGATCTCGTCGGCGAGACTGCGCAAGCGTAGCCTACGCAGGCAGAGACCTAAAAACATTGGCAAAGCTGCTAAGTCTTGTAGACGAGACCTACTAGCTTTACCAATCTTGGGACCTGGATTTTTAAGATGAAACTAGCATAGAGCTGCCCAGAGTTGCAGATTAACTATCTAATCTTAGTAAGTCAATACGCGTCTCTATGGCTGTTCTGTTCCACTATTAAAGGTAAACATGAAGTTAACTTGGTATATTTTTGTATTTGTATTTATTAGCAAATAGGACCTCCCATGAAAAACAAATATCTTTCCCATATATGTTGCCCACCTGGCAGCCTTCATTACCATGTTTGCAGGTGAGATGAAGCTCCTATAAGCTTAGCCGATGTCACTATCATGTCTCGATCATGCCGAGCAGTATTGGAGAGATTTCGCGTTTTTCAAATTATATTTGGTATAGTGAATAGGTAGACCTTGTTTCTATGTGATTCTGAGCGCATGGCATAATGTTCTGGTTGCTTAGCTAGATCCTACACTGACTCTCCCGCTCTATGTGCAGTACCTCATGTTTGACATACTGTAATAATATATTCTCTGTAAAGAACTTCATTGATCCCGGATACTAGATACATGCTATAACAATTACCCTAAACATGACAAGTTAATGTAAATAGATTTTGATGTTGCTTGCTTAGCCACTGCTGTTTCCAAATTAGGGTTCTCTGTTCGTTCTGCAGTGTGTTAAAACGTTGGTGGCTGTTGACACACTACTTCAAAACCTGGATGAAATCTAATTGAAGACCATGTGCTATCCTCAATCAGTACCATTCTTGACCTGTCTACAGGCACGTGTGTGAAGAACATGTTTTGCTTGACTGCTCAGGTTTTACATCAGAATAATCGTTCCTTCGCACTATGTATAGCATCAGCTTGCATTGAAATTTTTCTCGGCACAGGCCATTTGTCATAATCTATAATTTTTTTAAGTTTTACTTCTGTGACTCATGCTTTTCTTGGTGAACGTATTATATTTTATTATTTCTGTAATGGGCTTTGGGTCAGCCATTCAGCCGTTGGCTTATTTTGTTCTAGAACCTTTAGCCATTGGCTTCTTTAGCTCATTATACATCTGCCATTTGCTTGAGACTTTGTCAATTATATCTTGGGTCAGCCTGCACGACTAGTTCAGTTTCCTCTTTTCTGTCGAATGTGCGCTTCTACCTCAATTTGATAGCAAGAGACTACATTTGAAAAAGAATCTTAAAAATGATACTACAGAAAAAAGCGTGTTTCTCCTGCAGCATCCCATTTTTAGATGCTTTTCTATGCACTTTTATCTCCATTGCTGCCAGGCAAACAAGCAGTGGCAAAGCCAATAAATTTGATGTTTGTACAGCATGCGCACATCCAATCACAATCCATACAAATAACAAACTTATTTGCTTTGCTAATGTTTTTTTTCTGTCTGTCTACCTATAGTTGTGTTTAGGTGCGCGGTAGGAAAGTTATTTAATTACTGGTTACGTTAATGTAGTAATGAGACTGATGTGTCTGTGAGCTTTAAAAATATTAAGCTTTATTTTTGTGTATTGCTTTTTTTTAATTTCTAGAAAATGCATTCTGAGAGTTGCTCACTACTAAAATGAGCTCCTATAGCCCACGCTCGGGACATGCAGACAACCAATCACCTGAAAAATATCGGCTGGCTAGCAAGAGCCCCTCCAGAAGAAAAGTTAACTCTAATATCAAGAAGAGTTCAAGAAGGCAACTCCGGAAGAGCAAGCTGAATGAAGAGAGCAGTTTAACTATGGGTGAGAGGGGAAGAACTAAAAGTCGGGACCGTGAACATGATAGAAACTCTGACACTGATAAGAACAGTGACTCCTACTATTCTGATGATTATGACAATACAACGTATGGCTCTGAGCGGTCCCCAACACCAAGCTCAAAGGCGCAGTCCCCCATGCCTAGAAGAAAAGCTCAAAAAAGTTTGAGGTCCAGCACGCCTCTGCATAGCCAGGGTAAGCAAGTCATTCTTAATGCATTCTGTCTTATGTTTACCTCTGTCGCTGCTGCTTGTGCATTTTGTGAGGGAAGGGAGATCAACATAGTTGCATACTTAACATTTTGCAAATATATTTCCTGATACCCGTTTTGTTACACCAACTGTATTTAGTTTTTTGCATCATAAGTGGCTGGCTGATGACTTATTGTTTGGTATGTTATTGTTTCCTTTAGGGAATACACTAGTGTTGAGGTAGGAGTTTCTGACTTGAAAGTTCCAGAAAAGAAGGTTGGGAAGTTAACCTCTTGTACCGAAAGCAATAAGTCTTCAAGGCTTTTCTAAATTTGAGGGGATTTTCAGTGGTTTTAATGTGGTGCAGCAATAGTGTCTGTGCCCAAACAAACATGGCATAATCTTTATGGGGAGTTGATCCTGTATAATATATTTAAGGACTGGTGCTCACAAACCAGTAAAGAATGATCAAATGTAGTAATATGGACATTCTGGCAGCAGGTTAAATGAATAGTACCTTGAATTTCCTCTACTTACCAACTGAAAGCCAGTGTAAGGATCTTAAAGTAAGAAAATGTGGTCCCTAGTCATGACTATTGAGAAGTAGACACGTAGAACAAGTCTGCACTGGCTGAAATTGCTCATGAGATATCTTTGCAGGCATCTATGAAAACTGATGGCCTATGGGTAGGTGAGATGAGATCATAGTAGTCACTGCCCAGGTATTGCCTGGAAATCCTTGTATGTCCTGAGGTTCTTATAGCTTTTGGTGAACTAATAT
The DNA here is from genome assembly GCF_964263255.1 of Lissotriton vulgaris. Taxonomy (NCBI): domain Eukaryota; kingdom Metazoa; phylum Chordata; class Amphibia; order Caudata; family Salamandridae; genus Lissotriton; species Lissotriton vulgaris. The sequence goes on along the minus strand of NC_141694.1, from coordinate 539,806,060 downwards.
AAAACCATGGTCAGTTGAGACCAGCGATTCTGTAATTAGGCGTCAAGCTGTGTAACAAAAAAGTAACCTTTGTTTTGCAGTTAGATTTAAGCTAGTCACGACAAATTTAAGCTAGTCACGACAAATTTATGAATCTGTAGCCTGAAGACAGGCCACTGATTTCAAATTATCTTCTTCAGTATTCATTTTCTGAAACCTCTGTGTTTCACCTGCATTTTGCACATCCTAAGTGCAGGGTTGGGTGAATGCTGCAAGAGGATGGAGGCCAATATTAACACTTTAGCAATCCCACAGGTCAGAATTTACATATGTCTGATTTTAGGTTATTTCCAGGCCTTTAACCCTGTCGAGTAAAAAAGGATTAAAAACAAACCAGAAATTGGTTGTGCAAAGTTGCTCCAGCAATATATTCTTGTTAATGTTCCAGAATAGTCCAAACGGATCTAACTAGATAAGTGCCCTGATTTCTCTTCACTGACCTTCATCCCTAGATTAACTACAATGGACTCTGACACCTTGCTGGAGATCTTAGCTTTCTTGGCTTGGGTTCAAGACGTGTTCCCCCCCAAAAATTAGCCAACTTTATAGTGGCACATAGTGATTAAGACCACACCTGCCTATGCTCTGGTGATTCTACGTGTTGCATCTCTCAGCTCGCTCAGTCATGGTCTCTTTCTGTGATTTGACAAACTGGGAATGGGCACGATTGGCCTCTGTTAGAGATATGTTTGAGGAGGGTTTTCTCATATATTTCTTTGCCTTTTCTGAATGGTTTGGACTGTCTCAGGTTAAAACCTCACCTATGAAAGTTACGGCATACGATCCAGCAGACCTGGCAGAACCCACATGCAGACCCCCGTGCGTACACAGCATTGCAAATGCTCCACACAGCAGGGCATGGGAGGAAGTGGATTACTTGTCTATATACAGGGCTCCGGGAACATGCATGGGTATCCTTACATGGCCCTTAAACTTACCTGAGAGAGGGAGCTCCATATTGTCTTCAGTGAGGCATGCCATGATGCGATGTCCCTCTTGGATTGTATGCAACACCCCATTTAAATGTATACTAACCTGTATTCTACATAGAGCATACCTTATTCCTTTTTTGTTTGTTGCATTTGCAACACAAAAGAATCAATAGCGAACAAAAAAAGAAGCCCCAGAAGAATAAAGCAATAACGCAGAAAAAAAACAATCCAATTATCCAGCAAAACAGGCAGGTGGGAACCATTGACAGCAGTAAAATATGCAGGTATCCCGGCACAGTGGGAGTCCTAGAATGGGTAATGGCAACTATTTGTCAAATGCCAAAACAAGGATCCCCCCAATACAATCAGGGGACTGGAACCAGTGCCGCCACCTCCAGGCTAAAGGTATATGGCTACTGCCACCCCCTCCTTCAGACCTCTTATTAAAAAATATGACACATTCACACGAAGACTGGGCTTGTGCCGTTTAAAGGTAGAATTAGAGGGCAGCATGTGATCCGATCCATCAAGAACATGGGATGTTTACGCTGATGAGGAAGGGGAAGCAGAAGGGGAAAGCACCACGTCCCTGATCCTCCCTTGACTGTCCAAACTCGGGCAAGCGGCCAATAGAGTGTCCCATGCGGGCAACAAAGGAACCCTCTGCAACACTCTAGCCTCCTCCATTCACAATGCCCCGCTCTCACAGTCCACACATTCACTCAATTCTCTACCCCAGCAGCCCAGATCAGGGCCGGAGGCAGACTTCTGACACATCGTCAGTTGTCTCTTGGCTAGTGTCAGAGCCAAATCAACAATTTTGTCTTCTGGGCAGTTATAAGCGCATGGAGGCCTAGTAAGTAAAGCTGTAGGGAGCCTTAAAATTGCCTAATATTGGCCCTCTGGAGCACCTGCATCATAGAAGACCAATACATGGTTAAGATCAGGCAGGCCCCCTTGGGCCTCGCCTGTGTGTGGACTGTGCGGCCTGGGACCGCGGGGAGCCCCGGGCGTGCTGTCCTGGTGCGGCCCCCCTCATTGTCTTCCCGCCTGAGGCCGCGAGGGTAGACTGAGGAGCCCGTGGGGCCGGCCCTGCATTTGCCGCGGCTTCGCCACAACACCGGACCTGGCCCCACGTCCTGGGGCGACTTGGGACTGCTGTGGGCCTCTGGGGGCGAGGGAGGAACTGAAAGGAGGCAGGGGGCTCCCCTTCGGTCTCGCCCGCGGGCCCTCGAGCGGGCTGTGAGGCCTGGGAGCCCCGGACTAATTGTTTATAGGAGCCTCCCCTGGCCCCCAGTGTCTCCCCTGGCACCTTTGGACTCTCGTGGGGGGGCCGGATTGGCAGAGTGTGGGGCCCTTGGACGTCTGGCCCCCCGGGCCTGTTCACCGTGAGTCGGGGGACCCACGGGGCACTGCGGCCTCCCGCTGCGACCACTGCTGAACTCTTGCCCAGCACCTGGGGCCCGGGTGGTGTGAGGAACTGTGGCCCGAACTGGCCTGCTTGGGGATCAGCCGCTTCTGTTGGACACTGGCGAGATCGGTGACTGGCCCTTCGATCGTTCTGCCTGTCGCCGCATGAGCAGTGGGGTCCCCCCCTTTTCTCCCCCTTTTCCCCCCCTGTCTCCTTGGCCCCTCTGGACCTTGCTGCCTGTGCCGTTGGGGGGCCTGAGGGTCGGAGACTGACGGCAGGGCTGTAGCGTCACCACCGGACCCTGAGGACTCCAGACCCCCCTGACACGCTGTGAGGTTTGATCCTCTGGAGTAAGCCCCTGGGTCAAAGCCACCCCCTCCAAGCGCCGCCATCCGACTCGCTGCGATCATGGGCAGGGGAAAGACCACACAAACTTCGGTTCCCCCGGCCCAGATGCGAATGGACCAGTTCACTACAGTAGACCACGAATCCAGCGTCGGTCCCCCACCTACGAAAGGGGCTAAGGAAGGGGACCTGTCCAAGATTCTTCAAGCGATCAGTGCGTCCCAGGCGACTGTGGAAGGCAAAATTGGGGAGGTGAAGGTGGATGTGGCTCTCCTCCGGCAGGACCTTCGAAAGCCACAGCGCGAATTATGGCAGCGGAATCCCGTATCTCCACGGCGGACCTGACCACCATCAAAACCCAGGTGGCTCGCCTTCAGACGATGACATCGGAGCTCCACAACAGGGCGGAACACGCCAAAAACCGGGCTCGCCGAAATAACTTGCGCCTCTTGGGTTTTCCGGAGGGAGTGGAGAAGCGACCCACCGCCGTCTTCCTTGAGGCATTGTTCCGATCCTGGATGCCTGCAGAGAAACTATCCCCCTGGTTTGCGATAGAGCGTGCCCACCGCTCGCTTGCACACCAGCCGCCTCCTGGGGCCCCGGCCCGACCCACCATTCTTCGTATTTTCAGCTTCCGTGACAGGGACGCCATCTTGGGGGCTGCCATATACCTGGTCCCCCTGCTCTTTCAGAACTCCAAAATAATGGTCTTCCCGGACTACTCCAGGGAGGTCAAATCCCAGCACAGGTCCTATGATGAAGTCAAACAAAAGCTCAGGACGATGGGCCTGAGATATGGTCTCCTCTTCCCGGCTCGCTTTAAGGTCTTTTTCAAGGACAAGACCTTCTTCTTCGACAGCCCGCAGGCATCGTGGACTTGCCTCACGGAGGAAAGCCCCATCCTGCCTGGGCGGGCTCCATCCCCTACCCGGAGACCTACGACCCACTCGACCCATGACACGCCCAGGCCACGGCGACGCCGCACTGGTTCCTGCAGGGGGGGGCCGTCGCCGGGAGGGGGCCTCTCGGTCGCCGTGTGGGGGGTGGGTCTCAGCGGGCCGATCGCTGCCCACAAACCATGATGCTCCCCCCTCTGCTGCCCCCTCCTCCCTGGTTGTCATTGACGGGACCCCGGAGTTGGCTGCGGGCCTGCGGAAGGCAAGATCGGATTCAGACTTATCTGGCAGCCCTGTGATGCGGGGAACCATTGACGATTTGAAAGTCTGAACCAACTCCACCTGATACCTGGTCTCCGTAGGTCGGGTCCAACGCACCGACTTCGCTTGGGCCGGCTGTCCGGGCCTTCCTTTATGCCCGGGGGATCTGACCGCCCATGGTGTTCCCCGTAGGGGACAGGCCCTGGACTGTCTACGCTCTTCAAGCCACTGTTCCTACCCTGTTGATCTTTTACCACTCACCTCACATCCTATCTTTTACCTGTGCTACTGTGGCTGATATCCTGAACTACACTCATCTTTGAAACTTTTCCTTCTGTGTTTAAAGCTGTTGACATTTTTCCTGTGGTATGGAGGGGGTCCTCCCTAGCGAACTCTTGACTGGTGCTACTGCTCCCTACTAACCTTTTTTAGTTTAGTGTCTTTCCCCTAGCAGGGGGTCTGTTGATTGTTTGAAATTTGGAGCGACAGATGCTGCCTGTTTTGAAGTTTAGGGTGGGGGGAGTTGAGTGGGGCGGGGGGGTGAAGAGTCCGTTGGCTCTCATTGGTTTGTGTTTTTAGCCGCCTATGGGCCGGTTTTTAGTTTAGCTCTGCTTAGCCGCTCCTCAGCCTTTGCTCGTGCTGCCTGCGGGTGGCTGGTTGCAGCTCTCCTTATTGGCGAAATGTGGCGGGCGGGTCCATGCCTGGCACGCATCTCCTATTGCCCACGACTTTATTAACTTCGGCCGCCTACGGGCCGCCACGAGGGACGACCGTGGGCGGTTGCTCCCCCTCCCCGACTTCCGCTCGAGCCTTCAATGCCCCTGATCTGCTCACTGCCCCTGGATTGGCTCCTCCTGCCTCTGCGCGGCTTTGCTGGCCCTCTCTCCCGGATTGCTCTTCCCGACGACCCATGTTCCCCTACATCTTCTCCTTCCCTGATGGCGTACACACTGATTAGACCTCTCCACATTCTTTCGTGGAATGTTAATGGTCTCTTAGACCGCATTAAGTGCACAGCTGTCCTCCGGGTTGCCCACCGCCACGCGGCGGACGTCCTCCTTCTCCAGGAAACCCACCTCCTAGGCACACAATGAAACTTCCTGGCCCGGTATGGCTTTGCGATGGTATGGCACTCTGGATTCACAAGTGGGTCCCGAGGAGTGGCGATCCTGCTTAGGAAAGGCCTCCCCTTTACCTTAACCGAGGCCTGCACGGACCCGCAGGGGCGCTATGTGGCGATATCAGGCACTATGGAGGGTTGCCCTCTAAATATCCTGAATCTTTACGTTCTGCCTGCCCTCCTGCCCCCGACATTTCGACGCCTTACACAGATTTTTTCCTCCCTCCCGCAGGGCCTCACGGTGGTTGGGGATGATTTCAACGCCATCAGGCAGCCCCAATGCGACACGACCGGGCCCCCGTCCGCGGTCCGGATCTCCTCTGCTGCTGCTCTGTCGAGCTGGGCCTCTGCTTTGGGGCTCTGTGACATATGGCGGGTTTGTTTGGAATCCCTCTAAGGCACAGTACACTCACACGTCGGCCTCCCACCACACCCACTCCCGTATCCACTTCCTGCTTCTGGCCACCGATTGCCACCTGGTCTCAAGTGCGGCTATATTGCCCAGGGGCCTGTCCAAACACTCTCCCATCTCTGCTCCCCATGGGCGGGCCCGCGAACGGTCTGGCGTCTCAACGCTTGGTTCCTGAAAGACCCCAAACTGATGGACACTTTAGGACAGGACCTAAACCATTACATCTCTACCAATGAGGGGTCGGTCCCCTCACCGAGCACCCTGTGGGAAGCCGGCAAGGCCGTGATTCGCGGGGTGGCGAGGGGACTGGTGCTCCCAAACGGGCCGACCAATCGGCCCGGCTCGTGGCGTTAGAGTTCAAAGCCGCGCGATTGGAGGCGGAGCAAACCTCTGCTGGACGAGGTGACCCCACCCGCCAGCTGTCGTTGGTGTGAGAAGAAATCCGACAGGTCTCGCTAGACTCGGTCCAAATGCTGTGGCAATCGTCGGTGGCGCGGGCGTATGGCTGGGGAGACAAGAAAGGCAAACTCCTCCACAACCTGGACTCCTATCCCAAAGTTCATCGCATCATTCTGGAGGTTCGCACACAAAATGGTACCCTCCAGGTAACCTCTGCAACCATAGCCGAAACCTTTGCAAGTTTCTATACGCGCCTATAGGCGGTGCAGCCACCAGATGCGCCCCTGGCCGCCCTGCTAGACGAGGCTGGCACCCGGCTCCCCTCTCTCACTCCTGAGTCCACGGAGACCCTGGCGCACCCCTTCGCCCTGGACGAGGTCCTGGAGGCCATCCCCCTTCTCCGTCCCGGCAAAACGCCTGGCCCGGACGGATACCCACAGGAGTACTATGCTGCCTTTCGGGATACCCTGGCTCCCCGACTTCTGGCACTCCGGTCCCCCTGAGTCGGACCTGGCCACGATAGTGGTCATTCCCAAGACCCAGCCGCCCTCCACGAGCTGCGCGGGCTACCGCCCCATCTCGCTCATTAACATCAAGATAAAGCTAGCCCAGAGGCTTAAGCCCCACCTCCGATACCTGGTACATCCCGACCAATGCTGATTCATGCCGGACAGGGGCACTCGCCACTGCATCCGCCGCCTTCACCTGGCCATGGCCCATTGTGCCCGCCTGTCCCCATACCTAGCCCTCCTCTTCCTCGACTTCGAAAAGGCTTTTGATACAGAAAATTGGGAGTACCTGCAAGACGTGCTGGAGGCAATGAGCTTTGGTCTGCTGTTCCGCTGCCTTATCAAGGTCCTTTACGCCAACCCTGGGGCCCGGGTGCTCGTCAAAGGGACGCTCTCCAAGGCCTTCCCGATTAACAGAGGCACGCGCCAGAGATGCCCCCTTTCCCCACTCCTATTTGCGCTTGCGTTGGAGTCCCTGGCGACGCTCATCCGGCGGGACCCCCTCGTCCAGGGATGGGCCTGGAACAGAAGTCACGTAGACAAAATAGCCCTCTATGCTGATGACGTGCTCCTATACTTGGCGGACCCGGCGGGCTCAGGCCCCAGGTGCTTACGCATACTTGCTGACTTTGAGGGGGTGTCCGGGCTTCGGCTCAACACGGCCAAATCCACACTGGTCCCGCTGCATCCCTCCAGGGAGTGCTTTGACTGGCAGTCGTCCATTCCCCTCAGACATCACTCGGTTAAGTACCTTGGGATATGGGTGGCCCTCCTGCCGGACCTTGAATGGGCGCTAAACATCGCGTTCTGGTGGCCAGGACGAAGGCGGATCTCAGGAAGTGGCAGTCCCTGCCCCTCAACCCCCTGAGGAGAAGCCCCCTCTTCAAAATGATGGTCCTCCCCCGCTTCCTCTACATCTTACAACACCTCTCTATCCCCCTCCCCCGCACTTGGTTCCGTGAACTCAACGGGACCCTGTCCCGTTTCCTCTGGAATGGCGGACGGATGCGGATGTCCCTGGCGCACAGCCGCATCCTTCTCTTGATGGGGGACTAGGGGTGACCAACCTATACCTCCACTACCTGGCCACCAAATTGATAGTCATCCACGACTGGTATGCGGGCGGCTGGTCCGACCCAGCATACAGCGTGGAGCTGGAAACTACGGACTTCCCGCAGATCCAGGCGTTCCTGTACGGATGCCCAGTGCCACAGACTATAGCGCCGATCACTAGAACGGTCCTCATGGCCTGGCGAACTGCCCTGTGCCACGTAGGGTAGGACAGCGAACTGGACCCCTGGGTGGAGAGCCCCTCGCTCTCCTGGGCCTGCAACAATGCACATCCTGGGCGAAGTGCTAGGTCTCCTCCCCCAGGATGTTATCGGAGGAACACAGGAAGATCACGGTGCAGGCGATTATAGGCTCGAGAATTGACTACTCTAACATTCTGTATCTCGGCCTGCCAGAATACCTGCTTCAACGGCTACAGGTGGTCCAGAATTCGGCAGCACGGGCCATCTTTGGATTATCTCGCCGTGCCAGAGCCTCGGGCCTCCTGGAAGCACTGCACTGGCTTCCCGTCCGGAAGCGGATAATTTTTAAGACCCTTACTCTGGCACACAAAGCCTTGCACGCCTCCGGAGCGAAATACCTCCAAAAAAGGCTGACCTTCTACCATCCAACCAGGTCGTTGAGGTCAGAATCCCTGTTTCTTGCGGCGGTGCCTCGTGTGAAGTAAGCACGTATTGGAGGCCGCTCTTTTAAATTATTGGCTCCCCAGTGGTGGAATAAGCTGCCTGTGGCCCTGCGCAGCACTCCAAACCTGTTGGCCTTTAGGAAGGGGCTCAGAACCTGGCTTTTTACTTCTTAGTTTTCTGGCCTTGTCTGCTTCCCTTTTCTCTGCCTTTTTCTGTTCTTCCTGTTATGTTATGAGTTTGGTGCGCAATTCAAAGTGTCGGGACACTCTTCCGAGTAGCCGTACGCTATATAAAACCCCGGTATAACATAACATAACAAGGATGGGCAGGTGGAAGCTTCAAAGGATCCTGGGACCTGCTCCTGCTTAAACACGGCGACTCCTGCGGACAGCTACCTTGGGACACCCGGAGGACCTGCCTGCCACGACCCTCTTAAAGACTGGGACTCCCATAAGCAGAGGCTCTGCTTCAACAACCACCCCCCTGGTGCCAGCCAGGAAGCTCAAGACCTGCCCACTCTGCCCCCGCCGAGCCTGGCCCGTGCCTAAGTGATCCAAGACCACGAGGACGTCCCCTCGGTGACTGGGACCCAAAGTCCAGTGCCCAAAGGCCCTCCTTGACGACCCAGACGGCACCTGCAGCCTCAAGGACCAGAGACACCCCCTCCCCCCCCCCCCCCCCCAACCGCGACCAACTGAGGGTAAGATTCCTGACACCAAAAGACACCCCTGCACCCGGCTCCCTGCAGCCCCCTGTGCCTGCCTTTGGGGTACCTACCTCTTCTTCAAGATCCAAACTTACCTCTCGAAGTGGTGGTCGCACCTGAAAAATCACCCTCCCCGAGTCTGCAGCCTTTGTTTCCTTTTTACTTTGCCCATTGAATAACATTGAACGCCCGGCGGCTCAAAAGCACCCTGCACCACGCCGCCCGAGTGCTTCTTGCTGTGCAACCTTTGTCCTATCCTACTTCCCCCTTTGCCCTGAGCAAGCGACCAGGAGCCCAGCTCCCGCAGCCACGTGGCCACCAACCGGAGGCCTCCTGCCCCTCTTTGAATAACATTGGGCCTAACTACATCTGCACCCGGCTACCCCTGTGCCGCTGAGGGTGAACCAACTGTACCTACCTGACCCTGGGGGACCCCTGAGTCTATGCCCAGAACCCTAACTTCACCAGTTGAGTACTCACCTGGAAACCGGTAACTCACCTGCCATTGGATAACATTGACTGGTTTGACTCAAAAAATCTTCTAAGTGTGAAGTTTTGAAAACTTAAAATATTCCCATAAAATCAACCGAATTCCGAATTACTCACCTGTGATCAGGAGAGAAGCCAGTACTGCCTCTTGTAGCACAGTTCTGAACGGCAAAAGTAATCCTAGCCGTGTTTACTAGTAACATGAATTTTCTCCATAGGAATCCATTGTGTGCTTTTCTGTGAAATTTCTTCTAATTGTCTACTTTTGAAAACTTGAAATATTCTTTAAAAATCATACCAAATACTGAAACGTAATCACTTACCTGTTTTAAGTTGAGACCCCAGTGCTGTATCTAGGAGTCCAGTACTGGATTACAAAAGTAACAAGATTGTACTTTAACTGCAACCTGAATTTTCTCCCATTGGATAACATTGCCAGATTTTTATTGAAAAGATTCTAAGAGTGAACTTTTAAAATAGCTTTATATTGCTTAAAAACCACTGCAATAACTAAAACGTGTTTACTAAACTGTTTTCAGCTTAGATCCCAGGACTGAATCTAGGATCCAGTCCTAGAACTACCAGAGTAATCTACAAAGTAATCAGCTGTTCATATATAGAAAAACCCATTGAGCTCAATGCTAAATAGTGTTTAGAATTGTGTTGCCTACTGCAACTCCTGTACCTATTGTGTTTCCAAAGTTTATTGAAAATAAAACAACTATATCTTTGATATAAAAACAATTGGCCTGGAGTTCAGCCTTTGAGTGTGTGAAAGCTTTTGCTGACTGGGTGTGTACAACAAATGCTTTACACTGTCCTCTGGTACTGCCTTACTGCTCTACCAAGATACCACTTTAGAGAGTAAGGTCACACCTAGCTTTAACCTCTGTCATACCTCTGGGATTTGTGGACTCTATACACACTGTACCTTATCGTGGTCCAGTGTGTATAGAGCCACTTTCTCACATCGGTGGATCAGCAGTGGGATACAAACTTGCATTTGTTGGACTACTTGGTTACCACCTGATCGCATGACAGAACTCATAATTTGCCTTTAGAATTCTGAAATGGGGTTTTCCAAAATACTAAAAGTCTGGTAGGGCCTTGCTTAAGTCCCATTTGAATTTTAGAAAAAATAAAAGTCACTATAGTTAGGGTAGAGGGTTAGAACTGTCCGGTTAGAATGTCTCAACAGAAACCAGCTATTAGTGGAGATAACATGGACCTGGTTGAGGAGCTCGACCTCACACCTTACTTGCACTTGAATTTCAAGGAATTGAGGTCCTTATGTCAACTTAAAAATATACTCATGGGTCTGCATCCAACCAAACAAAGGCTCCAGGAGGTCTTGGCTGAGTATGCAACAGGCAACCCCTCTGAACAGGGTGACACCCAGTCAGAGGAAGAGGAGGTGGATGATAGCAACCCCCCCACCATCTCTAGGGAAATAACGGTCCCCATACCCTTGACTCCAAGAGTCCGCTTCTGGGAGCCTGGGAACTACACAGGTGGACTAGGCCACAGAGAACACATTGGGGAGAGCCCCAATGAAGAGGACAACTTCTTAGCAAAGTTGGCCAAGAGATTAGACCTAGAGTCCAGACTCCTGGTTTTGGAAAAAGAAAGGAAAGAGATGGGCTTAGCCCCCATCACTGGTGGCTGCAATACCAATAATAAGGATAAAGAGCAATCTTCTGATCCTAAAATCCCCAAAGGGATTGTCCCTTAATTCGAGGAAGGTGATGATATCACCAAGTGGTTTACAGCCTTTGAGAGGGCTTGTGATATCAGAAGACTAAATAAACCTCTCTGGGGAGCACTTCTGTGGGAACTGTTCCCTAGTAACTGCAGAGACAGGCTTCTGACCCTCTCTGGGCCAGATGCAAGGTCTTATGACCTCATGAAGAAACCTCTGATTGAGGAATTTGGACTCATTACTGAGGAGTACAGAATTAGGTTCAGGGGGGCTCACAAAACCCAGACCCAATCCTGGATAGATTTTGTAGACTACTCAGTAAAGACACTGGATGGTTGGTTAACTGGACACAATGTGCATGATTTTACTGGACTTTATAATTTATTTATGAAGAAACACATTTTGAGTAATTGCACAAATGAAAAGTTGCATCAGCATTTGGTAGACCTAGGTCTAATTTCTCCCCTAGAATTGGGAAAGAAGGCAGACCATTGGGTCAAGACTAGGGTGAGAAGGACGGCCACTGGGGGTGACTAAAAGAAGGTGGTTGCAAAACCTTCCCAGGGGAAAGGTGGTGAGAATCCTCAAGATAAAAAGTCTGAGTCTTCCAAAGGGCCCCAAAAACCTGTACAGGTGGGTGGGTCCCAAACTACTCCCTATATGCCTCAGCCCTATAGGAGGAAGAACTTTGATCCTAACAAGGCCTATTGTAACAACTGTAAGAAGTTGGGACATTCAACTGTAGACAAAAACTGCCCCTACAACAAAGCCCCTAAGGCACCCAGTACAACTACCCCAGGGACAGTGAGTCTACAGATGGGATCAGAGGAATGCCCAGAGCAAATCTGGGAATACACTCAAGCTAGTCTAGTCACTTTGGGGGAAATTGAGTTTTACCAATGTAGCTGGTTGGCCACCCAACTGTAAAAAATATTTGCAATACCCCTCCATTAATGGAATAGAGTAGAAGCCCTTAGGGATACAGGTGCCAGTATCACTATGGTGAAAGATATGCTGGTTTCCCCAGAGCAATACTTGATTGGGAAAACGTACCCAATCACCAATGTTGACAGCATTACCACCCAACTCCCTATGGCTATGGTAACACTAGGTTGGGTGCAGGTTACTGGCCTGGAACTGGTGGTGGTCTCTCCACAGTTACCAGCTGACTGTCTGCTTGGAAATGACCTAGAAACTTCAGCCTGGGCTGAAGTTGAGCAAATAACCCATGCAGCCATGCTGGGTATCCCTAGACTGGTGTGTGTGAAAACCAGAGCACAGAGCAAAAAGAAGGGTGTACAAATAGGTCTGGAGCCTGAAAGTATGGCCCAACCAACCAAGAGGAATAACCAGAAGACTGGGGGACCAGCTTCTACACATCCCACCAATCCGGACTTGGAAGCCCTAGAGGGAACCAAGCCCATGAATGAATGAATGAAATAAATGGCATTTGTAATGCGCAGCTATGCCCGATGGGCGTCAAGGCGCCTAAAAAAAAATAGCTAGCTGTCAAAAGTCAGAAATAGAGCTTACTGGTATGCCTTAATAAAGAGCCAAGTTTTCAGTGACTTCCTGAAAAGGTCAAGAGATGGGAGTGACTTAATCTCAAGGGGGAGTGAATTCCACATCTGGGGTGCCAGAATGGAAAAAGCTTTGCTCCCCCATCTAGCCTTCTTGGCTCGAGGAATTACCAGTTGATTGAGCTCGCTGGAGCGAAGGCATCTATTCGGGACATATCTGGTAAGTAGTGATCCGAGGGCATCCGCCCAGCCTGCACTTAAAGCCTTAAAAGTTAGACAAAGAAGCTTGAACGTGATCCTTGCGGGAATGGGGAGCCAATGGAGATTCTTCCTCGCCAAGGTCATAGAGCTTGGAGCCCATGGAGCTTGAGCCTTACCAGGTTGAACTCTTGGACCCAGGGGGACCCACTAGGGAAGAGCTGTGCCAGGGACAGCGAGACTGTCCCACTCTTGAAAGCCTGCGGCAGCAAGCTGTTTCACAAGCACAGGGAGATGTATGTAGTACCCACAGAGCTTATTGGGAAGAGGGGTTACTGTATGCTGAGGCAAGAAACCCCCCTCCTAGAGTCACTAGGAGGGTGGTAGTGCCACAGAAGTACAGGGAGTTCCTCCTAACTTTGGCTCATGACATCCCCCTAGCTGGACATCTGGGGAAAAACAAAACTTAGGAAAGACTCGTCAGTCACTTCTACTGTCCCCATATGCACCAAACGGTGATGGAGTTTGTGAACTCCTGTTTTACCTGTCAGGCCAGTGGCAAGACAGATGGCCACCCATAGGCCCCCCTGATATTTATTTATTTATTTATTTATTTATTGACATTTATTAAGCGCGGCGAATACCCTTAGGCGTCTCGGCGCTGGCTTAAGGGGTGGATCAGTGTTTAAGAAGACCTAACAGAAAATAGAACTATTGGTCAAATAACCAAGTCTTAAGTTGTTTGCGAAATATGAACAGGGAAGGGCTGGTCCTAATGTGTATAGGATGGGTGTTCCAGAGTTTGGGGGCGGCAACCAGAAAACGCCTGTCACCCCAAGTGACTGTTCTGGTACGAGGCACTACTAGGTGATTGTGATGAGAGGAGCGAAGGGAACGGGTTGGGATATAGTGCTGAAGATTATGTTTAAGGAAATGTGGGCCTTGGTTATTGAGTGCCTTGTAAAGAATACACAATGATTTAAATTTGATACGACTGCGTATCGGAAGCCAGTGAAGTTCCCTGATGGTGTTTGAAACCGATGCAAACTTGGGAAGTCCCGTCAGCATCCGGGCGGCAGTATTTTGAATTGACTGCATCTTGTTAGTCACCCGGGATTGTGCATTTAGGAATAGAGCATTACAATAGTCCAGTGCGGACAGGACTAGTGAGCTGACCAGAGTTCTCCCAGCAGTGTCCGGTAGGTAGGGTAGTATTTTCCTGATCATTCTGAGTTTCATATGAGCAGTTGCAGCAGTCTTGTTGGCGTGTGCCATAAAATTTAGACCTGCATCAAAAGTGATGCCCAGATTTCTAACTTTAAGGGCTGGGCTGGGAGGAGTTCCAAACGATGTTGGCCACCATACTGGTGACCAGCCCGGAGAAAGGTGACCGAAAATGACTACTTCAGTTTTATCTGAATTAAGTTTGAGACAATTCGTGGCCATCCAGTCACCTTTGGCCACCATTCCTCTGGTGAATAGCTTGGCCACTTCTTCACCATCCCCTTTGATGGCCAGTACCAATTGGGTGTCGTCGGCGTAGGAGGTCAGGCTCATCCCAAATGCTTTGATGACACTAGCAAGGTCCGACACGTAGATGTTAAAGAGTGTCGGACTTAGGGACGAGCCTTGGGGGACCCCACACGGCAAGGCCACCTTAGAAGATTGGTATGGTCCAAGGGATACCGCCTGAGTTCTGTTAGCCAAAAACGATACAAGTAGGTCCAGCGCTGTTTCCTGGACCCCTAGTCGTTCGACACGGTCGGCCAAGATCTTGTGGTCGACCGTGTCGAAGGCCGCAGAAAGATCCAGCAGGACCAGGACTGCTGTCCCCCCTGATCTCGTATGGCTCGGATGTCGTCTGCCGCTTTTAGGAGGGCGGTTTCCGTGCCATGGCATTTGCGAAATCCAAACTGAGTGTTGTCGAGCAGCTGATGCCGCTCAACAAAGTCCGACAATTGTTGGTTCATACCTTTTTCTATGACTTTAGCCAGGAAGGGGAGACTAGCTATCGGCCGATAATTTTTTAGTTCATCTTTGTTAAGATTGAATTTTTTTAGTAGGGGTTTAACCAGCGTGTGTTTCAATGAGGCCGGGAAAATGCCAGATCTGAACACAGCGTTACAGACCCAAGTAATGACCGGAATCAACGTGTCCATGACTGGTGTAAGCACTTTAAGCGGGCAAGGATCCAGTGCTGACCCTGTTTTAATCCTTGAAATGAAGCTCTTCGTCTGATCCATAGTAAGGTCAGCAAAGCGACTAAGTGTATTGTCACGCGGTAGGGGACGAGGAGCAGTATTGGTGTTTAGGGAGAAAACCTGAAAGATATCATTGACTTTCTTGAAGAAAAAATCGGATAGGGCATCGCAAAAATATTGTGAAGGGGGGGTGTGAGATCCTGCGTACCACCGGACAAACACTTAGTTATATCAAATAGTTCCTTACATGAGTTTTTTGCCTTGTCTATTTGTTCGGCATAGTAAGCTTTTTTTGCCTCAGCAATCATATGTTTGTACCGAGTGAGTGACTCTTTATATAATGTTTTACTCTCGGGGTCGTAGTGCTTTCGCCAGTGTCTTTCTCTTTGTTTGTTAGTTTGTTTCTGCTTTTTAAGTTCATCAGAGAACCAGGGTGCGCTGGGGGAAGCTCGATTTTGGGAAATAGATTTTAAGGGCACTAGCTCCTGTGTGGCCTGACTGAGCCAGTTATGAAACTGATCTGTGGCGACACTAGGACCATCAGACAACAGAGGCGGTGTTCTTGCCAAGAGAGTATTAAGTGTCTCCACGTTTAGGTCTTTCCATGCCCTCACCTGTTTGGGGGCATGGTTAACCACTCTCGTCTTGGGGGTATCGGGAATGGCTAACTTGCTTGATATGACATGATGATCGGTCCATGGCATAGGAAGGAGAGCTGAGATGTGTAATGTCTCCAAATTGGTAAATATGCCGTCAAGGGTGTGACCGGCCTCGTGGGTGGGGGCAGATATTAGTCGATGCAACCCTAACGTTTCCATGTCCGATAAGAGACAGGCTGTATCTGCGTCGCTGGCCTGTTCGAGGTGAAAATTGAAATCCCCTAACACCATGCAGTGATCTTCAAGTGCTATGGATTCCAGTATCGACCCCAGGCTGAATAAAAAGGGGGCACGTGCTCCTGGAGGGCGATATATCAATACGTCTTTGAGGTTGAAGAGGGGAGTGAGTTGAATACTGAACATTATCGCTTCACAGGAAGTAGATGGTATAGATGGTATAGATGTAGTTCTAATAGGGAAATTATCTCTGGTGATAATGGCAACCCCACCTCCCCTCTGGCCTATTCTGTCCTGCCTATGTATCGTGAAACCACTGGGGACCGCTATGACTAAGTCAGGGTCCGATGCGCCATCCAACCAGGTTTCCGTTATGAACAGCAGGTCTACGTGAAAGTCTAGTATAAGATCTGCGATTTCTTGCCTGTGTCTACACATATAACGCGCATTGATAAGTGCTAACAGGAAGGTGGCATTAGGCGGGGACGGATTGGTGGGAGCCTTAATCCTAGTGTTAGCAATCTGCGTAGAAAAGGTGCAGTGTGAGCAATAGAGGGAATAAGGAGCATTGGATTGAGTACCTGGATCATATCTGTGACAACATTCACTGCCTGGTGGCCGTAGTGCAGTAAGAAATGACGGCGTATAGACCAGTCTTGATGTAGAGGCAAGGGGACTGGCACTCAGCACGGGCCAAGCGCGGACGGGCTGGACTTAGGCGCGACTTCGGCGCGCTTCCGGCGCGCCCGCTGCGCCAGCCCGCTGCGCCGTCTGGTGATGATGCACATTTATAGGCAGTGGAGGAGGGTAGGAGGCAGCCAGCGACTAGAGCGCTGACCTGTCTACCTCCAAGATGGCGGCCGTCTATCTCCCCAGCACCTAAATCGGCTGGCGAGCGAGGACGTCGTTATCAGGGCCAAGGTAGGCACTATGAGCGCTACGGACAGATGTAAATCATCCTGCACAACAAAAAATCATTAAAATGAGCACAAGAACAAATATATAAAAACACGAGTAAGCAGTGCCAAAAATGCAGAATAACGTGCAAATGCGCAGTTAGAGAGTGGGAAAATCAGCAGGTCAGTATAGAGCCCTCTAACATAACCAACACCCTTAGGTCAGTGTGGTCTAACTGCCCGGCGTTTTTTATGACATCCGGGAGGGTGGGAGGCAGCCAGCGACTAGAGCGCTGACCTGCCTACCTCCAAGATGGCTGCCGTCTATCGCCCCAGCACCTAAATCGGCTGGCGAGCGAGGACGTCGTTATCAGGGCCAAGGTAGGCGCTATGAGCGCTACAGACAGATGTAAATCATCCTGCACAACAAAAAATCATTAAAATGAGCACAAGAACAAATATATAAAAACACGAGTAAGCAGTGCCAAAATTGCAGAATAACGTGCAAATGATACCACTGCCAGTGGTGGGGGTCCCCTTTGAGAGGGGAGGAGTGGACATTGTGGGTCCACTGGAACCTCCCACAGCCTCAGGGAACAAGTTCATTCTAGTAGTAGTGGATCATGCTACTAGGTACCCTGAAGCAATTCCCCTTAGGGTTACTAAAGCTCCTGCAGTAGCCAAGGCCCTCCTGGGTGTCTTCACCAGGGTAGGGTTTCCTAAGGAGGTGGTTTCAGACAGAGGTTCCAACTTCATGTCTGCTTACCTGAAACACATGTGGAAGGAGTGTGGTGTGCAGTACAGGTTTACTACCATATACCATTCACAAACCCATATTTAACATTGTTGAGAGATTCAACAAGACCTTGAAAGGTATGATCATGGGACTCCCTAAAAAACTCAAGTGGAGATGGGATGTCCTGTTGCCATGCCTTCTCTTCGCTTATATGGAAGTGCCACAGAAGGGAGTAGGGTTTTTGTCCTTTGAGCTTCCTTTTGGTCATCCTGTAAGGGGACCACTTTGTCTTGTGAAAGAGGGTTGGGAGAGGCCTCTCCAAGAACCCAAACAAGACATTGTGGACTATGTGCTTGGCCTAGGTCCAGAATGGCTGAGTATATGGAAAAGGCATCCAAGGATCTTGAGGCCAGCCAGGAGCTTCAGAAGCACTGGTATGACCAAAAAGCTGCACTGGTTGAATTCCAACCTGGGCAACAGGTGTGGGTGTTGGAGCCAGTGGCGCCAAGGGCTCTCCAGGACAAATGGAGTGGCCCTTACCCTATCCTGGAGAAAAAGAATGAGGTCACTTACTTAGTGGACCTGGGCACAAGCAGGACCTCCAAAAGGGTTATCCATGTGACCCGCCTTAAGCTCTACCATGACGTGCCTGACATCACCATGCTGATGGTGACTGATGAGGAACAAGAGGCAGAGAGTGAACCTCTCCCTGACCTCCTCTCTTGCAGCCCAAAAGATGGGACAGTGGATGGAGTAGTCTTTTCAGACACCCTCTCTGCCCAACAGCAGACTGACTGCAAACAAGTTTTGAAACAGTATGCTAGTCTCTTTTCCCTGACCCCTGGTCTGACTAACTAGTGTACCCATAATGTGGACACTGGTGACAGTAACCCTGTCAAAAACAAGATCTATCGACAATCAGACCAAGTCAAGGAAAGCATCAGAGCTGAAGTCAGCAAGATGCTGGAGTTAGGGGTAATTGAACCCTCTGAGAGCCCCAGGGGTAGCCCAGTAGTTCTGGTCCCCAACCCTCATCCCCAGGGTGGAAAGAGAGAGATGGGGTTCTGTGTGGACTATAGAGGGCTCAACTCTGTCACCTAGACAGATGCTCACCCCATTCCAAGAGCAGATGAATTGATAGATAAGTTGGGGGCAGCCACATTTCTCAGTACCTTTCACTTGACTGCAGGGTACTGACAGATTGGCATGGCCCCAGGAGCAAAAGAGAAAACAGCATTCTCCACCCCTGATGGGCACTATCAGTTTACTGTGATGCCTTTTGGGTTAACCCCTTCGCTGCTGGTGGGATTCCCCCGCTGTGCTGGGGGGCGGGGGGTGGGGGCACGTACTGCGCCCCCATGCTCTAGACGAGGTCAGCTCGTCATGAGCCACGGCGCTCCGGTGCTCATGATGAGCTGAGCTCGTCATGACCGCGCCCGTTCCAATGGAACGTTCAACACAGCAGGGGAATCAGCCCAGCGTGCGAGCGTTCCACGGAACGGGCGCGGTCATGACGAGCTCAGCTCGTCATGAGCACCGGAGCGCCGTGGCTCATGACGAGCTGAGCACGTCATGAGCGTCCAAGAGATTAAAAGAATGCCCCTGCCACGTTCCAGAGGTTGGTGAACCAAGTCCTGACTGGGTTGGAGTACTTTAGTGCAGCTTGTCTTGATGATATTACTGTCTTTAGCTCCACCTGGCAGGATCACCTTATCCACATTGAGAAGGTTCTACAAGCCCTGCAATCTACAGGGCTGACTATCAAGGCATCTAAATGCCAGATAGGGCAGGGCACTGTGGTATACTTCGGCCACCTTGTTGGTGGAGGCCAGGTCCAACCCTTACAGCCCAAGATCCAAAGTATCATGGACTGGGCAGCTCCAACCACCCAGACCCACGTCAGGGCATTTCATGACTTGACTCGGTACTACAGGAAGTTTGTGAAGGGATATGGGTCCATTGTGACTCGCCTCACAGAACTCAACTCCAAGAAAATGCCCAAGAAAGTAAACTGGACTGTTAGCTGACAAAAGGCTTTTGACACCCTGAAAGAAGCAATGTGCTCAGCGCCCATTCTAAAAGCCCCAGACTACTCCAAGCAGTTCATAGTGCAGACTGATGCCTCAGAGCTGGGGATTGGAGAGGTCCTATCCCAGATCATTGAGGAAGGCATAGACCAACCTGTTGCTTTTATAAGCTGAAGGCTACTCACCAGAGAGCAGCGTTGGAGTGCCATTGAGAGGGAGGCCTTTGCTGTGGTTTGGTCCCTGAAGAAGTTGAGGCCCTACTTGTTTGGAACTCACTTCCTGCTTCAAACTGACCACATACCTCTCAGATGGCTAATGCAGATAAAGGGAGAAAATCCAAAATTGCTGAGATGGTCCATCTCCCTACAGGGAATGGACTTTGAAGTGGAACACCGACCAGGGCCTGCCTTTGACAACGCAGATGGACTTTCCAGGTTCTTCCACTTAGACAATGAAGACTCCTTAGGGCAAGGTTAGTCTCATCACCTTTCGTTTGGGGGGCGGGGGGGAGGTGTTGTGTGAGGAAGTGGCATCTTTCTTGCATTGGTAAGCCCCACTTTTTGCTGAACTGCTAATGTGCTTTGACTGAGTGTGCCCTGAGCCCCTGCCAACCAGGTACCCAGGGCCTGTGTTCCTTCCCCAAAGCTGTGTTGAAACAAATCCCAATTGGCATCTCTGGCCACCTATCAGCCCCTAGTAAATGGTACCCTTGCTACTCAGGGCATGGTGACCAGCGGAGACACCTAAGGGCAGCAGCACTTATTGTGCCACCCTTAGAGGCCCTGTACCCTGACACCCACACACTGTCTTTGCAGGCTGATGTCTAAGTACAGAACTAAACAGAGAGTTGACATGGCACACATCCCTGTGTGCCATGCCCACAAACCCCACTGCCCTGGCATACATCAGTCACCCCTCTAGCTGGGTGCCCTATGCCAGTGGTGTGGGCACAGGTGCATGAGCCCTGTGCCCCTACAGTACCCAGGGCCACTCCTGGGAACTGTAAGTGTAGTGCTGCCATTTAAGAGTATATGGTGCTGGGAGGACGTCATTACGAACTCCACAGCACCATGATGGCTTCACTGAAGACTGAGAAGTTTGGTATCAAACTTCTAAGCTCATTAAACCTGCACGGATGCCAGTGTGAGGTTTAATGTAAAATGCATCTTAGAGATGCCCCCTGAAACCTAACCTACAATCTACGCCTGGACTAAGTGGCTGCCCAGGCTGCCACACAGCAGACATATTGCTGGACCCCTGGGTGGAGAGCCCCTCATTCTCCTGGGCCTGCAACAATAAACATCCTGGGCAAGGTGCTAGGCCTCCTCCCCCAGGATGGGCAGGGGGAAGCTTCAAAGGCATGCCGCCTCTGTGAGCTTCCCCAGACCATTTGCTGTACTCAGCAACTAGCCCCCACCTTGCCCTACCTGTAACGCCCCTAAATTTAGTATTTAGGGGCACCCTGAACCTTCCTTCCTCAGATCCCGATAAGAAAAGAAGAAAGAAGATCAAGAAGAAGAAGGTCCGCCGTGCAGCTGCTAACAACGGGACGACACCCACTGACTTGGCCCCAGCCCTACCGGCCTGTCGATCCTGGAACCTGTTCCTGCTTAAACCCGGCGACTCCTGAGGACAGCAACCTTGGGACACCCGGAGGACGTGCCTGCCTTGACCCTCTTAAAGACTGGGACTCCCATAGCAGAGGCTCTGCTTCAACAACCACCCCCCTGGTGCCAGCCAGGAAGCTCAAGACCTGCCCACTCTGCACCCGCCGGGCCGGTCCGTGCCCGAGTGATCCAAGACCACAAGGATGTCCCCCCGGTGACTGGGACCCGAAGTCCAGTGCCCAAAGACCCTCCTCGATGACCCAGACGACGCCTGCAGCCTCAAGGACCAGAGACCCACCAACCAAGGGTAAAATTCCCGACACCAAAAGACACCCCTGCACCCGGCTCCTTGCAGCCCCCTTTGCCTGCCTTTGGGGTACCTACCTCTTCTCCAAGATCCCAACTTACCTCTCGAAGTGGTGGTCACACCTGAAGAATCACCGTCACCGAGTCTGCAGCCTTTGTTTCCTTTTTACTTTGCCCATTGAATACCATTGAACGCCCGACGGCTCAAAAACACCCTGCACCCCGCCGCCCGAGGGCCTCTGGCTGTGCCACCTTTGTCCTATCCTACTTCCCCCTTTGCCCTATCCTACTTACCCCTTTGCCCTGAGCAAGTGACCAGGAGCCCAGCCCCCACAGCCGTGTGACCTGCTAGCCAGCAGCCACCAACCGGAGGCCCCCTGCACCTCATTGGATAACATTGGGCCTATCTACCTCTGCACCCGGCTGCCCCTGTGCCGCTGAGGGTGAACCAACTGTACCTACCTGACCCAGGGGGACCCCTGAGTCTATGCCCAGAACCCTAACTTCACCAGTTGAAAACTTAAAATATTCCCATAAAGTCAACCAAATTCCGACGTACTCACCTGTGATCAGGAGAGAAGCCAGTACTGCATCTTGTAGCACAGTACTGAACCGCAAAAGTAATCCTAGCCGGGTTTACTAGTTACTTGAATTTTCTCCATAGGAATCCATTGTGTGCTTTTCTGTGAAATTTCTTCTAATTGTCTACTTTTGAAAACTTGAAATATTCTTTAAAAATCATACCAAATACTGAAACGTAATCACTTACCTGTTTTAAGTTGAGACCCCAGTGCTGGACCTAGGAGCCCAGTACTGGATTACAAAAGTAAAAAGATCGTACTTTAACTGCAACCTGAATTTTCTCCCATTTGATAACATTACCAGATTTTCATTGAAAAGTTTCTAAGTGTGAAAATAGCTTTATATTCCTTAAAAAACCACTGCAATAACTAAAACGTTTTTACTAAACTGTTTTCAGCTTAGATCCCAGGACTGAATCTATGTCCAGTCCTAGAACTACCAGAGTAATCTACAAAGTAATCAGCTGTTCATATATAGATAAACCCATTGAGCTCAATGCTAAATCGTGTTTAGAATTGTGTTGCCTACTGCAACTCCTGTACCTATTGTGTTTACAAAGTTTATTGCTTTTCTGCAAAGAACTCATCGGAGACCTCTCATATTGAGAACAGTATATTTTGATACCTGTTGGTTCTATAAATAAAACAACTATGTCTTTGATATAAAAACAATTGGGCTGGAGGTCAGTCTTTGAGTGTGTGAAACCTTTTGCTAACTGGGTATGTACAACAAATGCTTTACACTGTCCTCTGGTACTGTCTTACTGCTCGACCAAGCTACCACTTTGGAGAGTAAGGTCACACCTGGCTTTAACTTCTGTCATCCCTCTGGGGTTTGTGGACTCTATACACACTGTACCTTATCTTGGTTCAGTGTGTATAGAGCCACTTACACCCCTCTTCCATCAGTTATGGATCAGACCCATTAAAGCCCTGTGTAGCAGGAAATGACCGCCTGGATATCTTGGAACTCTCTGAGTTCTGTAAAAGCACATAGCTCACCCTCCACGAACAAATCTGCCAGAAAAATGTTTAACACTAGCATCCGGCCAAACCGCCAACCAATCCAGCTGCCCGGGAGCTGCCAATAACAGGCCATCAACAGGAGGAGTTCACCAGAGTATGGAGCCCTAGAATGTGTCCTCTGCAGCGCCCTAGCCCATATGTAGTGCTCTGTACGAATGAGGATCTTCTCCCCACGAGTCAATGAGACAGGAGTAGGGTACATTAATTTGCGAGTTAGGAGAGGCCTATCGGGCATCCTACACTCACGGTCATCTGCTGCCTCCCAGAGTTCTGTCCGCCAGCAAGCAACCCTCTGCAACTGAGCAGCTAGTTAGTGCAATTCGAAATGGGGCGCAGCCAGCCCTCCCTCATCCACCGGCAATTGCCTACGTCAAAGGGTTACTGTGTGTCGCAACATGCCCCAATACATTGTGAGAAGCATACTATCCTGTTCCTGGAAGTAGGACCCACGGGGCTCAATTTGAAGCGCTGCAAAGAGGTATAGGAGGTGCAGCAATAAATCCATCTTGGAAATAGCAATCTGCCTGTGAATGCGAAAGCGGTAGGGTGCTCCAAAAGGACATCCAACTCCACGCAACGGACGGGGCCCTGACAAAATTGCCTTCCTGAAGTAGCCTTTGGAGTTGTAAAGACCTCCACCTCCAGATAATGGAAGGATTGATGCTGAGCCGTGGCATATACAAGAGTAGATCATCTGCATAGAAATAGAGATATACATATGGTCCCCCAACAGCTGCAAACCCCAGTAATGTCCCCTGCTCTGCACAGTCAACTATAAAGACTTGATCGCTATTACGAAGAGAAGAGGGGAAGAGGGTGAAACCTTGCCAAGTACTACATTCCACACTACACATTTCAGAA
The DNA here is from genome assembly GCF_964263255.1 of Lissotriton vulgaris. Classification (NCBI taxonomy): domain Eukaryota; kingdom Metazoa; phylum Chordata; class Amphibia; order Caudata; family Salamandridae; genus Lissotriton; species Lissotriton vulgaris. Next base: position 539,782,350 of record NC_141694.1, on the reverse strand, counting down.
ATCACTGGGTTGGTATGAACTCTAGCCAGAGGTAGGAAAAACAAGAGTTCAGTCCATCTGACAAAAGGCACGCAGAACCTCATCCCCAGAAGAACAGCATATAAAAGTCCCATCATAAGGAGTTAAATGCTTTCCGTATGTCTACCGCCATGACCAGAGTATCAGGCAGTAATGTTGCTTGGCAGTTGAGGGCGTGGCTAAGATGACAGATATAAGGTAGGATGTTGCGGGTAGGGATAAAACCGGATTGATCAGGATGCTCAAGTGTAGTCAGTCAGTCAGTCAATAAGTCTTTATTGCGATTCTTCATCTTAAAAGACAATCTAAAACAGTAATACAAGATAAAATTCATCATATATAAACTAAGAAATTAGATTCTTTCTACATTCCAGTAATACACAGGTACTTAAAAATTTTAAAAATGCTAAAATAGAATTAAATGTGCAAATAGGCAATAGACTTGGACATAGCTAAAATATCTCTAATTTAGAATCTCAGTGAGGGTCGCAAGTCCTGTAGTAGTGCCCAACTATAGTTCCTACTTCGGGTAGCCATAGTCGATCAATCCTACAGACTAAGCCCCACTTTTTTTGATCCGAAGGACCCATGCCCAACTCAAACAAGGGGTTTGTGAACCGAGGGCAATTCAGCGATCTATCCGCTATGTCCTGTGGGTGTTCCCGCTGCACAACGTGTCACTGCAGGTGTTTTATCAGGGCCTGTGGTAAGTGTCTGTGGTTCATCATCTGATTGCCAGAGGTTGCGGAGATCCCATGCAGCTGCCATCGGGTGTTTGCGGAGTCCTTGTGTGTCCTCGTGGTGTAAGGCAACACTTTCCGCCTGTGCCCAGTTTGTCAACAAGCGGAGCCACCCTGTCACAGGTGGGGACTATGACGAGATCTTGCCCCTCATATGTATAAGACCTGTCTGGCTACTGTCTGGCTACTACTTTCTCTGGACCCTGCAAATTAGACTGGTAGGGGTCAGAGATATGTTCCGCTGGCATATTAAACATGCAATAGCTCAAAGAACATGGAGGGTAGGTCTGGAGGGGGGGGGTGAAGTGTACTTGGAGAGGAATTTTAGAGACCCAGTGGTATTTTTTGCAACTTGATATCACCATTGCGTTTAGAGTTGCATTTACCCTATATCTTCGCACAGACTGGTACATGCATGCCTCACAAACGGTCCCCTGCAGCCCACAGTCTAGCATCAAGTGGCAACATGCCCTCTCTTAGACAGCAAAACATAAGATAATCTTTAGTAGAGAAATGGCATACTCTGCTAAGATGGTGTGCTCCTTGGAGACTCATACATGTGCGTGATAATTGCCTTTTGTTCTGACCTATTAATACCTTGATTACAGTTATCTGTGGGCCCTTCTATAATGTAAGTGGAGCTAACCGTAAAGCAGCGTCAAAAATAATGTATTGTGAAAGGTAAACCAAAATAAACAAATTGCCTTTGTCTACAGTTCTGAAAACAAAAGCCAAGAACTGTTACTTTAAAACACAGCATCCCGCTAGAGTGCTCTGTTTATTTCCAACTGACTCCCATCAGGTCGTGGCATGGACAGATCCTTTCCAATATCAACCACGATAACTCCTACTTTGAGGGCCTTCCAAGAACGTCAAGTAGCCTGTCTTGAACATGTTCAAAACTCAACACTGGTCTAGCTCCAGCAAAAGACTGTTGACTGGCTACAGGCAGGTTAAGGCCAATGTAGAATCTTAACCCTGATACATACATGTCTCAATGCACTGGCACCTAACTTACACTAATAAATGATTGTGTGATCCAAGTATATTTCTTTAGTGGAGTAAAGGTGTTCAGGGTTAGGTCCCAAGTTTTGGAATTCTCTCCTGCTCACATTGTGGGATAATAACACACTTTTCTACCAGAAGACCTAAAGAGCTGGCGTTACTGTTAAATGCATGTGTCTTTCTGGCTCTCGCAAGCTACAGTTCAGTATGTAGTGTGCACCCTATCAGGAAATAATATGAATGTGTTTACTGCTCTTGAACAGGCATGAGGAAAGTCAACTCGAAGCAGCCTCTAAGTAAAAGAGGAGCTCGTTGGGGATTTCGCTCGCAGAGTCTCAACAAGGACCCTCCCCCCAAAGACATTGATCTTGTTACAAAGAGAGTGTTGTCTGCGCGACTGCTGAAAATCAACGAGCTGCGAAATGAGCTGACTGAGTTGCAGATCCGACTGGAGGAACAGCAGAAGGAAAACAAAGCATTGAGGAGAATGCAGTTTCGGCAAGAGAAAGCGCTTAATAAGTTTGAAGACACTGAAAGCGAGATCTCTCAGCTCATCTCCCGGCACAATAATGAGCTTCGAGCCCTACGGGAGCGTCTGCGCAAAGCCCTGGAACAGGAACGCACCACAGAACGCAAATTGAAGGAAACTGAGGAAGAGCTATACCGTACAAGCAGCTCTTTACAGAAACTGAAAAAGCTATCTGAAGACAGGCACCTTGGTGAACGTGAGGCGCTTTCTCAGAAACTGCTCCTGGCAGAGGGCAGACTGGATGACCGCGAACGGAAAGTGAAGGTAATTATTTTTATTCATACAGTTTCATTATTTTTACGTAATATTGTGCAAAAGTGCACAGTGATGATGGAATGGGTTGTTTGAAAGGCTACCTAATAGAAAGTGGATCTTGGGGGCTATATTAAGAAATGATCTAAATGTGACAAGATGAGTCCTCCAATTCTGGAGAATATCTCTTTGAAGACAAAGAAAGATGTGAAGCATTATGAGAAGCTCAATAATCTAAATATGGAACTGCTTCAAAAAGAGGTATATGACTTATTTAGTTGTTCCATTTTTGCATGATGATAAAGGGAATGAACACTGTACAGGTGAGAAGACAACACTTGGTGTAAGATGTCAATGAGTGAGACCAGAGGGGAGAGAATAAGGAGGAGAGGAAAGTTCAGGTTAAAATCCCTTTGTGTGTACAATTTTGGAAATGTAAGCGGTCTCCTAATACAGGTTATTTAGACTGATACCGTGAATCAAACCCCAAAGACACAATGGGCCTAGCTGCCGTTCAAAAAGCTTTTGTCCTGTGCTCCATTCCAAGATTGACGTTTTCATCCAGTAGTCTTAAATTCAAGCATGCGTTAGTAACTATATTTTAGTTCAGTCACATTTATTACGTACTTATTGTGAGAAAAACATAATTATCTAACTCTAACCTTCCTAAAAAAGAATGTAGGTCTCGCCTACGCAGCTTTTGCGTTGTCTCTTGGAGGCATGCGGTATTCAGGATATTGGCATTTGGCAACAACCATCTTTCCAATTGGCTCCTTTACCTGTCCATTGTAAATTGCTCCTTTTTATTGGTCACCCAGGAACTTTGTTTTTAAGATTGTATTCAACAGAGCCCAAGTCTGACACACCGACGCGTTTCAGCCTTACGGCCTTGGTCACGGTAGGTGGCATTACTTTTTGCAACTGTTATTATTTCATTTCCTGTGTACACGTCACTCCCATGAATTCTGGGACCTGAAGTTTCACCATCTTACAAACAGATCACCTACTGGCAGACATTATTTTACTTTAAATAATTGACGCAGGAATATTTACATTTAACAGCTAAAAATGCAAAGTTTGTCAGTTAACATTCCCAAACTAATGTAATTCCATATTATGCAGTATAAAAACAGAACATTCATAATTTCAATACCATGTTGCATCGCTATTGCAAATGTTGACCAGTTTTGTTTACATAGCCAATTGACATAATCGTATTTTGCACATGTATAAGTATAGTACATGAGTAATCATTGTCGCATATATAGCATTGGGGGTTTGTCATGACAACAAACAAGCAAGCGATCAAGGGTTTAGTGCCCTCATCCTATGCATTGAGCAAAAGCAGTTAATACCATAATCAAATGTGTTTTATGTGCCCGATGGCATATATTTCTCCACATTATTCTAGGGTCATCCATGTTTTGAACATAGTTCAGCTTGTTCACTATTAATTTATTCTTAGTGGACATAAAGTTCCTCATCAAAGTTCATGCCTTTCTGGCTTTTTGTCCATAATCTTATTATGTACTTGGATTCAAGTTGTCACAGTTTCCTTTTCTGATCTCCCATTCTTTCGTGTTGTGCCACAGTGTCTATAGCAAAGTAACTCATGTTGCGCCAGTCTCCCCCCTGGCATGTCAATAGATGTTTGGCTGTTGCGTACGTGAAGTCTTTATTCTTTACAGCACTAAAGTGTTCCAAAATTTGCTTATTTAGCATGCAGATAGTGCTACCTATATAGAGCATTCCACAATTGCATTGGATGGCATAGATCACAAATTTGGTGGAGCATGTCATTTTTTGATTGCCCTCTGGATCTCTTATGTTCTTTTTTGTTCACACCAATTTTGCACGCTTTACATACGTTACATTTTTTGAAACCATTTTGTTGTTTTTCCAGCCAATTCTGTGTTTTTTCTTTTGGGCTGAAATGGCTTTGAACTATCATATCTTTGATGGATGGTGCTTTTCTGAAGGTGATCTGTGGTCTTGTGCCAATAAGCTTGGATAGATCTTTATCTTGCTGTAACAAGGTCCAGTACATTTGCACGCTTTGGCGTATTTTGTGAGATTCCTTGCTGTATGATAGTATAAGTCTGGGAGCTGGTTGTTCTACCTCAGCATTGTGTGCTTCCGTTGATTGTTTTGGTTTTTGTATCAGAATTTCTGTTCGTGTCAGACTGTCAATTTTCTTCATGCTTTTCTTTTGTTCTCTTCCTCGATATCCTCTTTTCCTTAGTCTGTTAGCACTGTTTTCTATTCTTTCCTAGCATCTTCTTCTTGGGAACAGTTTCTTTTCATCCTTGCTAATTCCCCATAGGGGATGCTTCTTATTAGTGGTTGTGGATGAAAGCTCTCAGCATGTAGAATGCTGTTTGTTGCAGTTTTATTCCTAAACAGTGTGGTTTGTATTTGACCGTGGTCTATGTACACAGAAATGTCCAGAAAGTCAATTTTGTGGCGTCTGGCATTGTATGTGAAAGATAGCCCAGTTTCATTTTGATTCAGTAGGTCAACTTATTTCACAAATTCATCCTTGCTCCATTCCAAATCCGGAATAAATCATCTATGTATCTTCTCCAGAGTATTATCTTATCCAAAGTTGTACAATGGTTCGGGTCCCACGCTATCTCTTTCTCCCACCAACCCATGGTCAAATTGGCTTAGTTGGGGGAGAAGGACATGCCCATGGCACAGCCGCATAGTTTAGGGTGTAATTCATGATTGAATAAAAATATATTGTTGTTAAGACACATCTGGATCATAGTCCGGAGCAAGGCCGAACGTTGTAGTTCACTTATGTTTCTTTTTTTTAGGAAATATGCACATGCATTTAGGCATACTGAGTGTTCGATGGATGTGTATAGGGAGATCACCTCAATGTAGCGACGCCACATTGTCATGAAATTATGAATTTTCCATTTTTATACTGCATAATATGGAACTGCATTAGCTTGGGTAATGTTAACTGACAAACTCTGCATTTTTAGCTGTGAAATGTAAATATCCCTGCATCAATTATTTGAAGTAAAATAATGTCTGCCAATAGGTGATCTGTTTGTAACATGGTGAAACTACATGTCCCAGAATTCATGGGAGTGACGTGTACACAGGAAATGAAATAATAACAGTTGCAAAAAGTAGTGCCACCTACCGTGACCAAGGCCGTAAGGCTGAAACGCGTCGGTGTGTCAGACTTGGGCTCTGTTGAATTAAATCTTAAAGACAAAGTTCCTGAGTGCGGCGTCTCTTGCTTAAAAAAAAGAAATATATATATATATGTGTGTGTGTGTGTATGTCACTATAAGAATGGCGCTATGAGATATTAATATGATGGGATGGTCTAGGGTAGGATCAGTACTGAGCGATCCAAATTGAGACCCTGGAAACAAGGGTGGGATGAAGTAACCCACGGGCTTCATGAACTGAGTTCAAAGGGCCACAGTTGCATTGCCCTGGGAATGGAAATCATGTCTTATGATGAGTGACTACTGCAATACAAAGAAGCGGTGCACAGTGCTTCAGTATACAGAAGATATGCACAGGAAGGGGGGGCTTGCATGATGTAGAATAAATATGAATGTGATATTTCAAGAGAAAAAGGACCTGGTGCCCAGACTCCTTTCACAGTCCAGATGAGCTCTCGGTTTGCAGGCAATGGGGGAAATGATTATGGGTCGGGAAAGTAATGAGTGATAACATTTTCCTGGAGGAAAGATAATTGACGTTTAGGGCCCTAGAATGCCATATCGTAAGACGGTTAGGAAAACTAGGCATTATCTTAACCTCAAATATGTATTTCTTACATAATAATCACGCCTACTTTTTTTCTCATGCTGCTCAATGAAGGAGTTAGAGAAAAGCCTAGAGCTGAGCCAAAGTAGCTTCCAAAGACAGTTGCTGTCCGAGCGGAAGAAGGCACGTGAGGCGCAAGAAGAAAATAAAGCTCTCCGAGATGAACTCCTGCGACTTGGACAGAAGCTTAAGGTAGGGCTCGTACCGCGCGCGTTCTTCTTTCTAAGTCACTGAAAGTGTATCGGCATTAACAGTCTAACATGTCTGTGTAGTTCTTCAGGGATGAAATGAGGAAGCTTGTACGTACGACCTGCAAATGGTTTGGAAATCATTTGACGTTTAGCCAATATGTAAACACGTAGGATTTGTGTGCTTAAGCTTGTGTTGTACACCATAAGAATGCCACTGTTGGCTTCCGGTGCTATGGGTGTTCGTGGTTTATAGTCTCACGTAGCATTAGAAAGAAATACAAAGTCATTATTGTCCTTTTTACCCTGTAGTATTGGGAGCAGGGCATATATAAAAATCTAGCTATTTAGGAACCTAGATAAAAAAAACTCTGTTACATTTTCAAAAGTGAAACAACTTTATGAGAATTACAATACTCGTTAACAGTGATATCCATTTTCACTCCCCCTTGGACATTTGAGGGATGCAGGAAATTCTAACATAGGGCCATTGAGGGAGCAGAGTACGCAACACCCTCTTGACAGCAGATGTTACATTGGAACAATAGACTAGTTCAAATAAAAATTCAACAAAAATGCCAACCGTACATCCGTTGGTATATCGGTGCAAATAGTCGTCACTTAAAACTGTAAAGAAATACACATTCTTTTTTGTTCTTTTTCATTGTATTTCAGAGAGATAGCTTTTGAAGAGGGCCTCCAAGTTAGACAAAGGGAAATTTAACCTGCATGATGAGAGGGAGGCGCAGGTAGTAAGGATACGTTGAGAGTTAAGGCTCAACATAAAAGCAGTTGTGACTTCCTGATATTATATAGCCTTCGGAATTCATAACGGACACCAGGACTGTGTAGAGGAAAGTTATTTCACTGATCAGGGCTATCCATGCATAAGGACGTATCTACAACAGAGCAAGAGATTTTAGATACCACGGTGGCTGACATGCAAGCCAAGTGGAAACCACCCCACGAGTTTGTCGTATTTGCTCTGTCTCTTTGCTGGTGCACTGTAATCTAAGATTGAATACCTGGAGAATCCATTGATGGCTGCTAGTGTCCGCATTCTGGAATTCCTGACTCACAATGCGGATGAGAGCCCCTTACTGTAAATCAGAGATGTCTGGAGAAGGAGGTTTGCCCATTTGACTCTATCCAAATTATTGTATGCAAGGCAAAAGTCTTCCGACAAGTAGAATGAAGAGAGATTCGGAAACAGTGGTTGCAGCGATGAGCATAATCAGAAGGGGGGGTTCGAGAGGGCTGCTCTCAGGGGTGCACTGACAGTACGTCTCCTGAGATCTTCTTTGCTTCTGCGCCCGCCTCTGTAATACGGCTTGGGCGGAGACACAAAGGGATTCCCTCATTTGCATGGGGCACGCACCCAGGCAAATGTTGGAATGCCCCCTGAAGATAGTGCATTATGTGCACCAGCGATATCAGTAATACAGAAAGGGCTGCACAAGCGTCTGTGGTCCCTTTTGTAATACCAATGTGTCTCCGGGGCATGCAAAATGGGCGCAAAAGCCCGTTGCATCCCCGGGGCACTTTGTGTAATCATACCCTAGGTGTTTCCATCGCTCTGCAGGAGGTATTTTTGAGGGTCTTCATGAAGATGATGCAGGAGTAGGGGCTTACCTTACTTGATTGAACGTGAACACAAAGGCAATCGGTACACTCAAACATGATCATTGACTGTATTTTAGTGAAATCCAAATTGCTTGGATGATGCATGTTTGAATTTATGGATTTTTGCAATTTTTGAATGGACGTTCAGTGGCTGGTGTTTTAGCCACTGTGTTGACCCAACCCAAAGTGCTATAACATTGCAAGTTTGTTAAAGTGTAAAAAATGTACATATCCAATCTCTAATTGTCTTAGTCTTTGATACCAATTGTAATAAAATCAGATTCCTCAGAATCTTCCCTTATGCAGCCCTATAAGATAATTGTCATAAAGTAACTCTGTGAGAAAAGCTAGTGCCTGGTGTTTAAATATTATATGTAATCAAAAAGGACTAACTATATGTGAACATTTTACAGGACTCAGAACTGTATTGTTCGTGGAATCCCAATAGGTTTTGTCATGAAGCCTTCACCCACCAACCTGGTTGGTGGCATGCTTCATCATCGGGCCCATCCAGTGACACCGAATGTGTCCCGGTGGTGCTTCGACGCCTGATTACAGCGGAGCAGGTATGTTACTGAGAGTGCAGTGTAGTGATGTGAAAAGTGAAGATTTAAAATGCTATACATTGGTCCCAGTACCCGAGGGTAAATTAAACTTTAATACCTGGGCCTCTGTTAGCGTTTAAAAACAAGGCTGGTGGATGTCATGGTGGTAAAGTTAAGACCTCCTACATCCAAGTGTGGTCTACATGTTTCAGCCAGTGCCTTAGATTAAGCTGGCTTTCCTCAGGACCGTAAATATGTGAAAGTGCAAGTTTAAAATAAATTAAGTGAGTGTGTGATTACACTGTGTGTCGCACTCACTAAGGTGCTATAAGTGTGCGAGGGGGATTCCCTCACCAAGCATACCTGGATCTACAACATGTATGACAGAACAAAACATACAGGGAGAGAGTCTTTAGCATGTTGCTTAGGTGCACAATGATCAAGAAAATTTCCGGTTTTAAGTGCTGAGTGAAATGACTAAAAAACGGTAAAGGTGTAACAGTACTGGTGGTACTGTTCAGGTGGTAATAATCAATATAAAATGTAAGCGTCGTGACGATAGAAACCGAGCATCACACACACTTTGTGGTAGGAGCATTAAGTAAAAAGGTATTCTTACGCAAGCGTTTTGCCGCAAATGCTCCCAGGAGTGATCCGGCAGAGGGGTATGATCCTAGAAAGAGAGAGGCCACTGGCAGTGAACAACCAGTAAGGAGAGAAGCGCATACCCGGGGGAGCGTGGTAGTTCCATCGTACTCACGGTATTGTTGGTCAAGACCTGCAGGGTACCTGTAGTGCTGTCATCAGCCCCCGGAACCAGTGTGGAGGCTGTACTGGTCTTTAAATACACCCTGTTTGATTGCGGGCACCTGCATCAAGAGAGCATATGAAGGAAGGTTTAATACTTTGCTATATGACTAAACACGAATTAATATCTTGGGAATGGGGAAGCTGAACACTGTCCTATTCAAACCATACAGAGTCAAGCAATGACAGGAGCAAACTGCTGCAACTAAAAATACCACCCAAACATATTCTCGATTTCACTGCTGCTGAAACTAGAGGAACTTGGTCTGAGGAAGTTGGGAATGGAGCCATGTGAAAAGAACTCTTTTGGGGTAATGTTCAGGGGCCGTTCTAAACCCAAAAATGAGGAGGTTCACTGCTCACCAAAGATCCTTTCCTCCCCTTATGACAACCGTTTTTAGCTCTTATCTCAGGCTCTAGTCGGTCGTGTGTAGAGTCCACAGTGGTGGCAGGGCCCCTACCGTAGGGGTTGTTCTGCTGCAAATCGCCCAGCACTCCCATAGCTGCCAAGGGTTCAGATTGCTATGTGTGACATTTTCAGAATTTCAGTGTAATTATGAGTGACATTTCAACTATGAGCGACACTATCTCCGTCACCACTGACAAGAGTCACCCCATCGTCACCAGCGAGTTAAGTGCGACTTCAACTATGTCGCGCGGCTCATGGCTCCTGAAAAGTACTGTGCCCTAGTAATGTACAATACAGTAAGTTCAAATAAAATGTGCATCTGTCTAATGATCTGAACTCATCAGCTGAGCTGAAGCCATTTTGCCAGTCCCTACGGCTTGTATTTATAACCCTGTACCCTTTAAAACGGGCCTACCCCTATTGAAAGATTACTTGAATGCACCGACACATAGAAAGTGTGGGGTGTGATGTGATCTCTGATAACGAAAGTTTAGTAAAATGTGGAGCAGGGGTCTAGGTGGTCAGGGTATTTTTAGCCCGTTCCAAACACTACAAAGGCTGTGATGTTGACTTTTGTACAGTGCAGTTTTTACAGTTGTGCACTAGCAGTGTCATTCTTCTGAACCATAAACACACTATAGTACCACCAGAATTTTCGGTGCCATTGCTCTCAACCTGTCAAAGTTATGAGTCCCCTGACAATGAAATTGCAAGCCAACTCAAAATTAAGATTAAAATGTTTCTGTCAGCGCAATGACCTTTTAGGACATTGAAATTGTTTTAGTGGAGCCAGCTAGGCCCTCAAATAAAGGTCATGTGATTGCAGACCCGCACAAACAAATGGGCACAGTTGCAGGGTATCGTGGTTCACTCAAGGCACAGAGACAGCGTCACAACGTCCGCAAAAGTACCTGCATTCCTCGTTGAAAAAAAGTACACTGTGAAGTTGAACTGACTGCCAGGCCCAATCACCATGGCTGCTGCGACTCCTAGCGCTGCAGCTGCATGATTCTCTCTCGCTCAACCACATGGCCAGTGGAGGGTCAGGTCCAGTTATGGATATTGCGTGCCTGCAGCTCTTTGCCAATTGTGTGCCACTTCAGGTAAGCAAAAGGCCACAGGGGTTTAGTCTGAGAGGTCGCAGGATACAGTGGCGAGAGCTGGTAACCATTCCCCTTCAGCACTTACACCAGTGCAGACTATAAAAACATTAGCAGTGCTACCCCGACCCCGCTTGTATCTCATGAGGCAGTAGTGAACTAAATTAAAGAGTGCCTGGCTCGACTCACAATGTAGTCACTAGTGATGTTCTGGCCATGTGGTTTAGGGTGCCTAACGCACAGATCACACCACAGCAAGTCTATCACGGAGAGCCATCCAATGCTGCTCTGCAGTGACGCTGCTGACCAGTGTGAACTTCTGTTACAGGGCACAGGCAGGCGATCATGACCGCGCCACAACTGCTGCTAATTTATAAAACCAATACCATAGCCAACGAGACGCCTCTGTACCACGGATGCTGTGTAAGTGCATGTGTGACCCTCGCACTACCACCAGTACCATCTCTGCAGTTCGGGTTGGCAGCTCCTTCCAAAGGAATCGAAGTTGTTGATTTGCTAACAGCGCTGAGTTCCACAAACCTGCACAAAATATAGCTGTATTTCGTTTTCCCTTTTACTTACAAAGAGGTCATGTTGTACTAAAATTGTTTGGGGTGATCTAGAAGTCCCACTTCCCATTTTACATCCCATGGTTGTTTCCTACAGGATGGAATCACAGACACGACCTGGCAAATAACCACGTTTGTGCTGTACTGTAAATATATCTTGGCCAAAGGCGCCTAGGTTTAGTCCTGGACTTACACAACCTACGCTGGATTTTATGGAAGAAATGCTCCGAAGAAGAATTAGTTTTGATTATTTTGAAAAGTTTTCACCTGCAGATAATTCAATAGTAAAGCATCTATTTCCATAGGAAATTAACTTTTAGAAGCACCTGTGACTAGTAATGCACCTGAATGTATTGACAGCAATACACAAATGTTCTTGTAAAGTTCTGTCTCCGCACCGTCTGGTGTAATCATAGCAGTAGTGCGGGTCGAGCAGAAGTGTGTGTGTGTGTGTGTATATATATATATATATATATATATATATATATATATATATATATATATATCTGAGAGTGTTAGTTTATACCTCATAGGAGCATAGGGGATGAGGTACATACATTCCTCCATAATTTACGAGTGACATCACAAAAAGTCCAAAGAATTGTTTTACTTGACCGTGGGGTTATTCACTGTGTGTCAGTCTTTTCAATCTCTGCACTGTGAGTCTTCAGGGCGCGCCCCTAGCCCCGGGGCGTCCCGCTTATTTACCATGGAGTGCAGGGTTCAAACTGATTTTCAGAATAACCCCACGGCCAAGTAAAAGTATTCTATTTACATTAATACAAACTTCTCATGCGGCTGTCCTTAAAACCTGGTGTGGATTCAGCCCTCGTGGACAAGGCGTGTTGACAATCTTGCTCTAGTCTGAGTCTCGTAAAGTTCAGGCAGCCCCCACCACGTTCATACCAGAGCTGACGGAAAATTAAGACTCACTCACCAACCCGCGAAAGTCTCTGAAAGAGCAGGGCAACAGTCAGTCAGGTGTCAAGCCAGTCTGGTATTGGCGGATGTGAACTCATCTCGATTTCGTTTTCCCCAGACTCGATTCCACTCCCAACGGATGCGCATCCGTGCTGCATTTCCAGCGCGGTGTGGGGGCTGGCAAAAAACGATTCCCAGGGCCGTCATTGGTAGCGCTTACGCACGCTTCAAGATTGACGGCCCTGGAACCCACTGGGACACTGACACTACTGTCCCAAATTAATAATAAACACCGCCGCCACGGGCCACCCCTGCAGTGATGCCGGCGCCCCCAATATAGTACCGCCTGGGGCGGACCGCCCCCCCTAGCTATGCCAGTGTGTGCATGCTAGAAGTTGCATGTCTGAATTTCTAGCTCCGACACTGCATGTTTTCATTAATGATGTATTATTTTAAGTTTTCTGTCCCTTCTTGGAACTGGTGTAAGAAACCTATCATATCTATCATATCCTAAGCTGGTAATTGAGGTGCTCAGTTCAAATTTAAAGATTTCATTTATAGTGTAGAGGCATGAATACTAATGAGTTTCTTTTCTCTTGTTAGTAACTCTAGTCATGTTAGTCCATCTTGACCTGATTGGCAAATGACTAATACAATACTGATTGCATTATATGACCTGCTGTCTAGCATTATTGGAATTCTGTGTAGCATGTTGGTGATCCTTGATTGTTTATTTGTTTTTGTGATACATTAGTGTCTTGCTCTGCACCATATTTATCAGGCGTGGCATTTTCTTTTGCTAAAACGTTTTTAGAAACTGTTAAACTTGCAAAAACGTTGACAAAAAAATAACTACTAATCGGTTTCCTATTCCCTCCATAAAGAAACTAATTTGTGTATGGTATAAATTGCAACATTTGTAAATGAACAACATTTTTTTTATGCTCAGGAGAAAGAAAGAGAGCTTGATGCAAAAAATATATATGCCTTCCGCTTGTCAAAACCATCTCCAAAGAAAGACACCGATCTTACTCCCAGGAAAAAAGGTGAGTGAACAGATTTGCTTGTATAGTGCACATGTGAAACAAATCTGCTTTTAAGCTCTTTCTCACACTCCATCCTGTTTGATTCTTGGTGAGGATCACATGCGCACATTTAAGTATGGTGGGCATGTTTCCTTTAATGGAATTTGTGATATGCTGTAAATGGATGTATGTATGCGCGCATGACTAGTTGTGGGCTGTGTAGTACATTGTTGAAGGTTGGGAGAGGGTGTCGGAGGCTGGTAAAAGACGAGAGAGGTACTTGGAGGTAGCCATTCATTATCCACTGTACTCCAGTGTATACCTTGAAGCAAACGCACTGTATAGAACTATTCAGGAACTCCCTGAATTGATACTACTCCTATCATTGTCTCAAATATTCAGGGACTCCCTGAATTGTTACTACTCCTATCATTGTCCCAACTCTTGTGGTATGATTTGGAGATGAAGAACTTTGAATGAATGCATGCAATAACTTACATTTAAAATAGCTAAACAATGATATTCAATCCCTTAGTGTACATATAGAGTAAACAATTAGGAAATGTACTCATCAGAATCTCTGAGTTCTCTTGGGGCGTGGCTTGGTCGGCTGCAAGATGGCCACACTTTAAGTGGGTTCTGCCGGCCAAGATCTCTAATCCGCAAGAATCCTGTAGACATCGCTACAATAACTGCACAACCAAGGGTAGCCTATGATATCCTGACCTTGCCCATGTCTGCTGGTGGTTTGGGTGCGCCTGACGTTTGGCTCTACGCTCTATGCGCTCAGGCCAGCTTCTTGCATTTTTGGCTTCACCCCACCCCCTATCAGCCCCACGTTGTGGAGGAGTCCGACATCATTTCCCCCTGGCCACTAACTACTGCGCTGTTCGCTCCTGTGGTGCGCCTCCGGACGGAGGTCGATATGGCCGAGACGCTGCGCTGGGCATGGTCCTCCTTGTGCTGGTTCTCTGGTCTTTCTCTTCTCTCTACCAATGCTATGCCAATTATGGACCACCCGGACTTTCCGTCCCTTCAGTCTTCTAGTATGTCCCGTCATGCTGCGCGGATCTCTATCCGGAGAATTCCTTCTAATCGCTTCCAGAGTCCCCATCGCTGCAGGACAAGCTCTTATTTTATCAGTTGCGGGCTACTTGCCGGAAACTGCACCCCACCTTCCCACAACCCCCCCTACTTTCCCGGCCCTGGATTTCGTATATACTTCTACATCACCACACAAGTTGGTCACCAAACTATACGCATTTGCCCTGTTGTCATCCCCCATCTCCTCGACTCGGGCACGTGAGGTGTGGGGTGCGGACCTCGGACGACTGGCTTTATTGCTATAGTCAAACTAAAAAGCTCTCACCGAATTATCAACTCCGCTTGATTCATTTCAAGTTTTTGCATACGTTTTACCGCATTCCTGTGCATCTCCACCGGCTCGGGCTTATCCCTGAGGACTTTTGTATGCGTTGTGCCGCCCCCACTGCGGACTTTGCTCATTTGGCATGGCTTTGTCCTAAGGTTCAAGAGTTCTGGCAGGCGGTTTGCGCCCCTATCTCTGACATCACCAGCGCAGCTGTGTGCCCTGATCCTGTCTCCTTGGCTTTGTTCAATTTTGCTCTGATGCCTCTCACCGTTTTATTGCGATGCTTTTGGTGCTGGCCAGGCGTAGAGTGGCCATGTGTTTGGGTTGGCGGCCCGCTCCTAGGGTTGCGAGTTGGCTAGAGGATCTCTCTCTGTCAGACGCTTTTATCTGAGTTTTGGGATTTGATGCCCGCCATGTCCCGCCCTGTCGACATTTGGGCCCCCTTGGTTGCCTATCTCCTCTCCCGCTCTCACTCCAGCGGAGCTGCCTCTTCCGCGCTCCCCGCCAGCCCTGTGTCCGCGGCGGCCGCTGATGTTGGTCAGTGCCTATCCCCCTTTCCTTCTTCCCCCGGAGCCTTTGCTGTTTTATGAGCCTCTCCCCTGTTGTCTTTTCATGTGTATCCCTCGGGGGGGATATTGACTCCATGTTCATAGTGCTGAGATTGTGTTACTCCTGCCCTGTTGTCTGATTGGTCCCCTGTCGCTCATCCCTTCTTTCCCGCTCCCTTCCCGGCAGCGTAGCTTCTCCTGCGCTCCCCGCCGGCCCTTGGTCCGCGTCGGCCGTCGGCGCTGGCACGTGCTGGGCCCGTAACTGTATTTCCCATTGACGCTCCTGCGACTTTCTGTCCCTCTTGGTTATTGTTCTTTTTTTGCGCGCCCTCTGGGGTGGACATGACTCTATGGTTCTCTGGTGCTGCTACTTTATCATTCCTGGATACTCAAGTCGCCGTAAAGCTCCTCTTTGTAACTCTTTGCCTGTCTTGGACTTTACCTTAATGCTGTATTGTGACTCTGAACTGAATTTTTTCGCTGTGTCTCATGTTTCTGTTTTGCAACTATTTAATAAATAAGTATTATAAAAAAAAATATTTAAAAAAAGAATTCTGAGCTCTTAGTCACAGCTTACAAATACAGACAGTACACTGTATAGTCTTTGGGCCTTAATATGTGGGAATTCTGTGAAATAAATGTCTTAACCCCTTCGGTGCTCATGACGGCTCCCAGCCGCCATGAGTCACGGTGGGCGTGAGCTGATGACGGCTGGGAGCTGTCATGACCACGCGCGCGATCGGAATGTTCAGCACCGGCGCGGAATTCCATCCGCTGCCAAGGTGTTAAAGTGACCCCTGATGAATTCGGGAATGGGAGATCATGCATAACGAGACTGGAAACCTCTCTAGGCTTTTCTTTTAAAAACTGTGCAAAATAACACTTCCTCGGGGCAAAGGAAGCATAAGACGTTTGTACAAGGGACATAACTAACTAACCTAAAATACCAAGGCTGCAGGTATTGCTTTTCTACCGTCAAAGTTCGTAAGGAATTATTTGCGACTGCACCAATTGTTTGATGATAGTATAAATTTGTTAACACAATATCATGGTGAACACCCATTATTGTTGTATTGTTGCCCAAGAAAGCAAAGTTCCAGCAACATGTACAATTAACTGCCCAATTTCCCTGCTGAACGTAGGTGCTCAGACTTGCACCAAAATATTTGCAAACAAATGAAAACCACAGCACATAGTAACCAAATTTTGCATTTGATGGATGTTTACTTTGTGGGAACTGGACCCCAATATTTAATCACCTCGATATTTTACCAAAATATTTAGGCTCCACTTTATCTAGGATTTAGATAATGCACTCCTTATCTGGAAAACGCAGTTTAGCAAAGTTATACACACTTAAATATTGGAAGCATAAAGGATTGGTTCTAGGTTATAGAATAGTGAAAATGCGGTACAGAGAAAAATGCATAAATTGCATAAATGATCATGAAGGCTCCATTACAGAAGTACAGATAAATGCAAATTCATAAAGCGTAATAATCCCTAGCTAGGCAGAAATCAAGCGAACATTTTAAGTGTCAATCTCATAAAGAGCACTGGCTGCATACCCATAAAGAATCCAACTCAAATGGACATAGAATCTCAGCAACAAGAAAAGCCCACAGTTCTGAAGCTCAAGAGTTGTTATACACAAATCACACTTTCTATTCATAGATTCTGCAAACTCAGCATGGTATGATCATGTTTAGTGTCGCATGGGCAAATCAAAAATAACAAAGTAATTTTCTAAATCTTTAGCATTAAAACATTTCTTAAGATAAGAGAAATCTTCTGTTTGCTTCTTCATCAACTGCACTCCGGAGACGTATAGCCCAAGAAAAACATAGTTTAAACAATAGCTCATAGAATTAGCACAATTACACTCCTAGAAGAAGTCCTTGAAAATGATACTTTGAGCACACAATTTAGGCACCATGAGAGATGATTTTGTTGCTAGACACTGATTAGGAGGGTGAAGGAACAGGAGCGAGTTGAGGAGAACATCAGAAGCTGCATCCATTTCTAAAAAAATTGAGTATTACAGGAAAAGATGGCGTAACTATACATAGTATTATTCACACTTCTAATTGACATAGGAAGCTCT
Organism: Lissotriton vulgaris; assembly: GCF_964263255.1. Classification (NCBI taxonomy): domain Eukaryota; kingdom Metazoa; phylum Chordata; class Amphibia; order Caudata; family Salamandridae; genus Lissotriton; species Lissotriton vulgaris. The sequence goes on along the minus strand of NC_141694.1, from coordinate 539,764,797 downwards.
TTCCAAGTGCAACATCATTAGTTCATCGGTCACAACTCTATGCATCATTAAAAACACAAATTATTAAAAATAATTTTCATAAGTTTGCAAATTTTTTCATATTTTGAAAACGTTACAACACCATTATCACCACCTTCCTTGAAGCAAAGATGGAATTGACTTTCTCTGGGCACCTCTAATTATATATTCCAGAATAATTTTTCTAGGTACTAGATAGCTAAATACCCTGGATAATTCAGTGCACACCCTGGCGACCCGGGGAGCCATCCGAGGCCTGTTCTCCTCCCTGAAGTCTGCACAGATCACAATGGATGCTGAGCAGCTTAATACTCCCTGTGAGCCACTGCGATCTCCTAGACTGGACAGAATATTCTGTTCCCTCACCAACCCCACCCAGGTGGTCGATGCCACTTACCCGGGAAAAACATTCTCTGACCATAATCCCTTAGTGAGAACACTGGCATGGGGGAAAATTCCTACTCCCGTCCCCACTGGTAAATGTGGTCACAGATGCTAGAAGACACGGTCTTTCGTTCCCCTGTGGCATCTGTCATTACCAATTACTCTAACGAAAATGACAATACGGCGTCCACACCCCTAATAGAGTGGGACGCGTTCAAGACCGTCCTTGGGGGTACCGCTATTGGCGCCACAGTAGGGGCCCGGCAGGAAATCCAAAATCGTCTTATGACAGTGGAAGATACCCTGAACAAAGTAGAGCAAGAGGCAATTAGCAGCCCCACTAAACAGGAGGAACTTCAAGAAGCACGCATATAACATGCTGAGCTGTTGGAGCGCCTTTGAACAATCGATTACCAGTCATACATACAAATAAAACATACAGATGCTGACAAGTCAGGACCACTTCTAGCCCGTCTGCTACGGGACACCCCCTCCCCTATACATGAGATAGCTCTATCAGATGGCACCAAGGTGAACACACAACATGACATACACTTAGCATTCTGTGAATACCTTTAATCACTCTACAAGGCCCCTCAGGAGATAACTGAGGAGCTCATAGAAACATTTTTGAATGACCTCCGTTACCCCCAAATTTTGCAGTCAGACCAAGATGAACTGACTGGCCCTATCACTAAATAGGAAATCAGAGGAGCCATCCGGGAGCTTACCCCGCAACGAGACTCCATGTCAAGACGGCCTGCCGGCGGAATTCTATGACACCTTCTCGGATATACTAATTAAACACCTGGAGAGGTTGTACCAAGCGGCATTAGAGGAGGGCTCCCTCCACGTCACCACTATGCAGCCCTTGGTCACCTCTCTCTATAAACCGGGTAGGGACGCATTGTATATGTCAGGCTACTGCCCTTTATCCCTCCTGCCAACAGAATACAAGATCCTGGGAAAAATACTATCTCGCTGTCTACTCCACCTCATGCCACAACTCGTCCATATGCCCAGAATGATTTCATCCCAACCCGCAACACCTCGTAATGGAGGCCTCCTTCAATAACTGCAAGAGAGCGGGATGTATCGCCCTCGACCTGCGACAAGCATTTGATACCCTTAGCTGGGACTATATGTTTAGAGCAATGGAAAGGTGTGGCATCCCTCATGAATAAATAAAATGGGTAAGGCTGCTTTATACCATTCCCAAGTCCCGAGCCCGAACTGGCACTCACAAATCACAACCATATTTGGTGAGTAGAGGCACCCGATCTGCACGTTTAGACAACATACACTGTAGGATTGGTGTCAAACGAACTCTGATCACCCCCACCAGGTATATTGGCCTTCTTGTGCCAAGTAGCTTACAGTGCCACTATACTCTCCTCCTACCAAGGAGGGAATAGTTATTGGTAACCATCGAACATGACAACCCTGATCCCTCAGGACTGTGGAAACAATATACTACTTTTCACTCAGTCACTCGTGCTTACTTAGTCTGTCTCCGAGAGATACACCAAATAAAACAAGCTGGGCGTTTTCAATAATCATTTATTGAACAGTTGTTATTCTGGTGTAGAATAGATGTGCTGCAACAACCATAAGACAGTATAAGATATAAATGATTAACCATACTATAAAGGTAAAAGGATGGTACAGTTCTACCAGCTTACTAAAATCATGAATACATTCAAGTATATAAAAAACATGATAAAAATATGCGTACTCCTACGATGCCTCCCTATCTAGATGTACCTAAGTGTACCTAGCATGGGTGTAGGTGTTAAGCCAAGAATTCCTCTCAGATTTAGTCAACCCCATTACCTGAAGTGAGACTGTGGGACCCTGTCCTGGTGTCGAGCTAGACACCCTGCGAGGGATGTTAGACCACTGCGAGCTGGAGTGTCTGCATGCAGGAACCTTAGCGTCTCTGGTCAGTGTGTCGGCCGGGAAGTCTCGGTCTCCTCTAGCTACCTTAGCAAGATGTGATGTATATATACTCCTAGGTCCCCCCAGGGGTCTTACCTTGTTGTATTACTGTGTTAGCCTAAGGATGATGTCGGACATGAACTTTGTACATAGGTTTTATACAGGAGGTTGCAGTCCTCCTGTGCTTCCATGAACCCTCACGTATGAGATTTCGAACTAGGGAAAACCCGCATTCTGAATGCAGTGTAAAATCGAGGTAAATGGTCAGTCCCTGTAAACCGTGACAAGTGTAATGTAGGGAGAGAATATAGGTGAAGGGTAACAAGTTTACTGAGGCCTATATTGTAGTACCTATATTGAATATAACAGAGCCCCTGTCCATTAGACTCAGAAAGGAGGCAATAGAAACTGGGATCCAATTGGGAAATACAACACATATAATGTCAGCTTATGCATATGACCTCATACTATACATCAATAACCTGACAGATGGTATGGAACCCCTACCACACATTTTTGACCATTTTGAATGCATATAAGGTTTAGTCATTAATGAGAAGTCTCACACATTTTTTTTCCGACCAGTTGGACACCCGGACTATATTACCTTTGGGTGACTGTCTCTCATAGTAGAGCCAGACACCTTTAAATGTTTAGGCATCCAAATATATCGATCTGATCAGAACCTATTAGAGGGCAACCTGTTGAATGTGATTAAATCTCTTTTGCACAGACATTCTTCTGGACCTCACTAACCCTCTCGGTAATGGTCAGAATAGCCATCTCCAAGATGGTCATGCTCCCATGACTGCTATATTTCTTCATGAATCTGCCAGTGCTGATCCCCACCCCCTTTTTAAAACACTGGATAAGCTGCTCAAAGATCTATGGGGCAAGGGCTGCAGAAGAGTGGGGCTGGCCAAACTACAATTGGGAACGGATAGGGGAGCCTAGGGTTACCAGACTTTCGGGACGATTGTTACACAAGCCAGTTGTAATGGCTATCATACTGGCTATCAGGACGCAACCTACACAAACTAGACTACACGCCGCGGCTGCTATCATGTGGCACCCTTCACGCTTTACTGTTGCCACAGAGTAGAAGCCCCTCAAACTCCCGGCTGCTGCGCATAGCGCCTATCTATTGGAAGGGGGCGCTACAATGCACGTGCCAAACACTCCCCTAAGCCCCTAACACTCCACTATTAGGCGTCCCTACACCCACTGGCTTGGTTACGTTATGTAGTATATTTAAATGGACACGTGAGGGTGTATCCACAGTGAAGGCACTGTTTACAGATGGAATACTGGTGGACCACCAGAACTTCTCCCGAACACCAGGGACCTCTTTCTCTCTCTTTCTACTGCATGCAGCTATGGTCAGTTACGTGAAGAAACACTGGGCACTGAATGAACTGCAAAGAACCTCCGAACCATGACTTGACATATGCGGTATACCTTATGGGTACTGGGCACCACCTGGTCAGATGGCTATATAGGAGCACCAGGGCACTTGCAGGGAATCCCCTCACCACACTCAGAGAAAAATGGGAGAATGACTTGGGTAGGAGCCTGACAGACAAGGATTAGACTTCTCTTCTAGAACGCCCTAACAAAGGATCCTGTAATGTCAAATTTAAACGAATGCAATATATGATTCTACACAAAGCCTATCTCACCCCACACCGCTTCAACCGCATGTATTCCAACTCAAGGGTTTCCTGCCAAGATGCCAGATGGATAAACCAGACATAATTCACATGTTGTAGTCGTGCCCACGCCTTGGGGGATTCTGGTCTGAGGTCACCCACACTTTAGTACACATCACAGGCAACCCTGGCTGGGACACAGCAGAGCCTTGTCTATTAGGCCTCTACCGACACCCCAAGTCACAGAGGGTACACATCCAGATGGCTGAATTGATCTTACTTATAGCGCAGCGCTCCATCACTATGAGGTGGAAGTCGGCCCATCCCCAAACACTACACACATGGCATGGGGAGGCAGTTCGATGGTGCAATTCAGAAAGTGCATTCCATCAGAAGAGAAGAATACAGGGGCCTAAGAAAGACACTGATCTCCATGGAGTGGGATCTGATGCTTGCAGCACTTAAGGCAATAGAACTCCCTATTCCACAACACAAATAAAACACAAGCTCCCCTTCCCCTGATACAAAAGCCATGACCGGCTGCCCACCTTGGTTGACCTTACGACATGGTGTTAATGAAAACGTCTAGCTGAATGATCGAACCCTCCAGGGTGGAGGATCTCGGAGTCAAACCAAGCTCTGAACACGCTAAAGGTCAATGGGGTGGGCCTGAAGAAAGGGAGAGAGGTGGGGTATTTAGAAATGTTCTTTCAGATTACAATGATAACATACTGCCATTGATTGACAATCCACTCTGGATAAATCCTCAAATGTACATACATGCAATAATATTATTGCTTTGCATAGTTCACTGCCTATTTCTTGTATGTACCTAATCTGAGCTCAGGTTCCTCTGCTCACTCAAATTCTGTTGCTCTGTTTATGCATCTATTACTCGAACCCCCACTCTTGTGGTGGCACTCTGTAAAATCAATGAAGTATGTTTAAAAAAAAATATGCTGGATAATCCATTTCAATATCTATAACTCAGACCCAGTCTAATTGACAAGGAACTAGCCAAGGCCCAAAACCAAAGTCTTTGCAAAATATTACTATTCGGAAATAACCAGCTGTTCAGAAATGTAGAACATCAGTTTGGTACCAAATCTTCCAAGATTGTAGCAGTAAACAGTTTTTGTCACCCAAAACACTGTATAAAGTTTAATACCTAAGAGACAAAGTACATAAGTACCCCGAATGTGTATACGTTAGTAACTTGGAATAGTTTCTGAAGAGAAATGCAGTTCATTTAAAGCAATGGCATCATATGGCCATTTCCTTTTAACAGTTGCATTGATATTCCTTAAGTGCATATTTTACTGTTCTGTATGTAGTTGTTGCATTCCGTAACTACCATTTGGGTGAACAATCACGTGGTGTCTGCGGGTGATTAAGGGTACTAAAATGGCGGGAGTGCTATTAATACTGGACATCAGATGGTTTTATTGGATCGCATTGTGCAAAAGGATTACACTGGTGAGGAACTCAAAATATCCCCTAGCTCTGATGTATTTTCAGAATCTCCTAGACTATACCATGTACGAAATAGCTTCTTTTCAAATTCAATGGACCAACAATATTCAGGAAAATTCAGCTTAAGAATATACAATACCTACTTTGTGTATGGATGGATATTGATCAAGGGCTCCACATTACAGATATTCATGACTTGTCATTAATTTGGAGGCAACCCCACTTTTCTTTGCTACCATTACAGAAACAATTGATTGAATCTGGAAAAGCTGAGGTTAATCCTGTTGTCTGCTTTAACTACCTTCACAGATATTAACTCCTATTTTCTTTTTCTGTTGAGAGACATATTTTACCTCCTGTTTAATTTTCCACAGGGTCTCAAGAATGAATATTAAATTGCTGGAAATATTGTTGTAAATCACGATCTATTAGGCACTGCTGTGCTCTTCTCCTCAAAGGTTTTTTTTTTTTTTAAATTTATTTAAGAAGTTTTGTATAGCGCTAGCCTGACCAGAGGGTATCGGAGCGCTTCACATCAGTTACATAGCAGAGGAAAAGATAACAGCACAAATACAGTAAGGCAAGACAGTTCAGCAATAAAAATCACAATGACAATGCAGTGGCGGGACCGTATCAAGATCTTGATTAACATCGAATCTGGGAAGGGAAGTGTGAATCTCAAGGCTACAGCTGCTCACATCTGTTCGTTAGTGATCGGTCAAGGAAAAGGATTTTTAGCTGACTTTTGAATTTAGCGAAGGATGGGATAGTTCTGATGTGAGGGGGAATAGAGTTCCAGATTTTAGGCGAGGCTGGTTTTGTGTTTTCTTTATTTTTACGGAATGAGAAGTAAGGTGTTGGAGCTTCTGAGAGTCCTGTTCTGGCCAGCTTTTTTTAGTTAGGCCGCCAGATATTTGGGTTTGGGTTTGCCTGTGTGAAGCGCAGGCTGTTCTGAAGTTCACACGCAGTTCTATAGGAAGCTACTTGAGTTCTTTGAGAGCAGGAGAGATATGATCACATTTCTTTACTCCAGTGAGCATTCTGGCAGCCACATTGAGAGTTGTTTTCAGGGGAGCAAGATGTGTTTTAGCTATACCGGAGAGTACTGCGTTTCCATAGTCTAGTCTTGACAGCACCAATGCTTAGGTGGCTTGTTTAAGATCTTTTGGCGAGATACTGAGTTTTATTTTGTTTAGGAGCTTCAGGTTTAGGCAGGCACTCTTCGCTGAGATCTTAATGTGCTTGGTCATGTCCAGTTTTGAGTCTAGTGTAATGCCTAAAGATTTAACAGAATCAGCCAGAGTGAGGTTCCCGTTGAGCGCATCAATGGCTTTTATCCACTCGACAATTTGTGAGTTTTCTTCTTTGTTCAAAATTAGGAGGAGTTCGGTTTTGTCCGGGTTCAGTTTTAAGTGATTATTGGACATCCACAGTTGCACTTCTCTTAGTGACTCGTTGAGTCTTTGAATGTCTTTTACCGACGAGATTTCCAAGTAAATTTGAGTATCGTCTGCATATAAGTGGAAAGGGAGATTAGCTTTTTTGAGGAGGGTGGTGAGGGGTTCCATGTAGATGTTGAAGAGTTGAGGGGAGAGCACTGATCCTTGGGGAACTCCCCTGTTGACGGGATGGAGGATGGACTCCAAACTTTTTGATTTTGATTCTCTGGAAGCGGTTTTGGAGGAATGAGGAGAACCATTTGTGGACCACCTCATCTAGACCAGCCCTTTCTTCGAGGGCCTTGAGGAAAAGTTTGTGATCTACTGTGTCGAATGCTGCTGATAGGTCTAGGAGAATAAGTGGGCACCATTGGTCTGAGTCCAATGATTTGTGAATGTCATCTATTATGTTAAGGATTGCGGTTTCAGTGCTGCAACCTTTCCTGAATCCCGACTGATGGGAGTCGAGAAGATTGGTGTTGTCCAGGTGTTGGGTTAGTTGTTGGAGTACACATTTTTCTAAGATTTTGGAGAGAAGGTTGGAGAAAGGTCTGAAGTTGTTTAAGTCATTAATCCAAAACTAAGAAGGAAGTGTCTGCCCTATATGTTTCAATTTAGAGGCTCATCAGGAGTCCTTCAATAATAACATGCACAACTTTGAGCTCACAGATCACAGACTGCACATTCAATTTTTCCACAACGCTTTAGAATGAATATATATTTTTTTATTTTCATTTTTCAAACTATAAATGTGATGAAAACAGTGTGCAAAAATCTCGTCATTTAAAAATATATACACAATACAGTAACAAAATCACAATCTAAGAAGATATATAACCCCTAGGCACCCTCTCATCGTTCATTCAAATAGACAGACTCATTCCACTCCACACAAACCTCATTTTTTGTCCATTCATTCACATTTATACAATCCATTCAACTTTAACATCCTTCAAATACAGATACACTGATGTTGTTCTGCGATGTCCTCTCAGCAACTTGCTGGGGGGAGATATGGTGTTATTCGCAGAACAGATGTTCACTACGCCAACGCGCGTTTCGGTGCCACGCCTGATCTACGGCGGCACCTTCATCAGGGCATGTACACGAGGGGGGGCACAACGGGGGCAACACAATTTTGCAGCCGTGGACACTGTGAAAAAGAAGGTTATTTTAGTATTATGTTATACGTTTACATTTTCATATACTTTTTGACATATAATTACTTTAGATTTATCCATAGTAGCGCTCTTAGTGTTCTATATTTATCATGGTTTGCAGTCATATTAGTTACATATACAGTTTATTTCACAGAGAAAATTTCAGCGAGCTCAAAGCAGTGCATAACATCATATGCTTTCAGGCATTTTCAAACCAATGCCATTTATAATGTATAACAAGCCCAAAGGGTCATATAGAACAGGAATCCCTGCAGTCAAAGACCATGCATTCATCAGACAATACACATGAGACAATCAGGACATATATTGAGAAAAGTCATGAGGAGAGATCAGGTTAAATAATAGTACGTGCTAAAATATAGGCCTCCACTCAGTTGTTAAAACTATGCTTTGACAATACACACTTTGCATAGCCAGAGGATCAAACACAAATCTTACATTCAGGCGGCGCAGGCTGAGTACCCTTCACACTTCTTATGATACCTTTGTGAATTTCGCCAAGCGAAAAGAATATATAGGCTCGGGGGAGACAATCTGTAGGGGGACAGGGAGGGAGCATTTGTTTTCTCAAATCCCCTTTACTCAATTCCCAAAGTTAATGAGCTGGGCAGATACATCAAAAAACCTCATTTTGCAGGATCTTACCTAAGGGTCCTTCTTGAGGTACCTTCCGTCTGCATGTATCTATTTTCTTAAATGACCGATGACTAGTACCACATCAAGGTAAAAACCTGTGGGTGGACATTGGAGTGCTAGTTTAGAAAGGCTAGAGGGCCGATATAACTCAGATCTTACTATCCTCCTCTTGCGAATTGCTGCTGTGGTCACACACTTACTGTTCAATGCTGTTTCAAATGCCGACGTTTATTTCTTTCCTGCGCTAATCGTCGTGCATACAGTCCAAAAAGACAGGCCAGACAGGAACGGCCTCCTCGTTCCGACTCGATACTCTGAAAGTATAAACAATACCGGGTGATATATTTCAGCAAAAACGCTGAGCGTCGTGGTTTAATTCAGGGAGATAATTTTTTACGATCTCATTGGGGAAATAAAAAACACGGCATGGAATGGTCCCGATAAGTAAGGGATGGTGCTTAAATCCCCTGTTAAGCAGCTCATAATTCAGGTTCGTGATGGCATTGCAATCATAAGACGAGGCACGGGTCCCTCGGAGTATCCATCAAAAGAAAAGCTACAGATGGTGCATTTCAAAAGTTGCGTGGTAAATACACATTCATTTCTAAGATCTTTCGGGGAGGAAAAGATTTAACATAAAAGCAGTCCCTATGGCTGTGGGATGTAGACATGATCCCCTATTTGGCAGCTTGTTGTAAAGAGCAGGCTGTGGCTACTGCATAATCCCCTCTTTTTGGCAGCTCGTTTGTAAAGAGCAGGCCGTGGCTTAGTCTAAGGTACGAGTGCTTAAAAAGGTGGAATTACCAGTTATTAGTACCTCAGAGGCATAATGCACAGAGGGATCTAGGAAGTTAGACAGGCTTAAGCTGATATCTCACAGGTCATAGCGCTTACCTTTAAACAGTCCTTTTCGTATCAGATATTCCGTCTCCAGTCGTGGCGGTCCTGGCGTTCCCAGCTGTCCCATTTTTTTCTCTACTTTTTACCGCTGAATTTAAACAGGGTACAGGCCACACCTCCCTCTCACGTCTTCCCATTCCACTTAAGGTGGTACGGGCAACACAAGGTCAGAGACCTGTCGAAGACCCGGACCGGAGTGGACGGAGACAAAATAATTCAGAGGGGGAAAAGCAGGCATCATACACGATACAGATATCGATGTGGTGACAGGCGTTAATAATCCCCGGGATTTGGAAAACGATACTAAGAATAGTCAGACCCACTCATGGTTCGAGGTCATCATCGTGGCCCGACATTAGCTTAAAATATACGAAGTATATGTAAAAGGGAGCGGGCGCAGATGGTAAAAGTCACAGCAATAGTATATTAGCACGCCAAATGCTAGAAGTATATGCACAAAGCTAATTCCTGAGTTTTTAGGCATCCGATATTTTAGGTGTATGGGCGTAGTGCTACAGGATTGCATTCTCCCATGGACAGCAATCATTCAGACCCGATTTCACAGAATCCAAAAAGTATATCCAAAACACCTCCCGTTTCTTTCTCAGCAGCGTGGTATCCTTGCCAGGGATGTTCCGGATTTTTTCAAGAATAGACCATTTAAGATCACTCTCTGAGTGCTTGGCCGATATCCAATGTGCTACAAGTGGGGACCCGCTTTTTACATTCCGAATATTGGACTTGTGTTCCCCAATTTGAATACGGCACTCGCGCCCCGTCTCTCCGACATAGAACAGTCCGCAGGGGCACATGATGATATATATTATGTTGGTGGTTCGGCAATTTACCATACCTTTTAATTGGATATTGTGTTTACCAATCTTCAAGGTATTGCCCGTGATGGCATGAGGGCATGCCTGACATGACCCGCAGCGGTGATTACCCTCAATGAGGGGCAGACCAATAATGCCGGTCTGCTTAGGTTCGTTAGTGGATTGTACAAGCCCTTGCACCAAATGATTGCGAAGGTTTTTGTTGCGGCGAAAAGCAAAAATCGGTTTGTTCAATTGATTTTCCGGGTCACTGGTATTTAAAATGTGCCAGTTGGAATTGACCAATTGCGGCAGTTTGTTGTTAATCATCGAGTGTTTCGTGATACACACCAACTGGTCACGTTCCTCGCGATTTTGTTTCTGAAACATACAGTTTAAGTCATTAATGTCTAGGCCAGGTTTTTTTAGCAGTGGGGTGACTTGACCCACTTTCAGACAGTCCGGAACAATACCAGTTTTAAGGGCGCTATTAATAATCCTGATGAGAGAGGGGCTAGGGAGAGTTTCAGCTTTTTGGTGAGTTGGGCAGGTAGCGTGTGAAGAGGGTTTTGAGGTGGAGATGAGTTTAACTATCTCTTCTTCTGTGATGGACTGGAAGAGAGACCAGGGTTTAGAGGTAAGAGAGGGGGCGCTCCCCAACACCTCACCTTGGCTGCTATAGAGAAGTGAGGCATGATTGGTGTTGAGGGAACATTCGATCTTGGAGATCCTATCATTGAAAAAGTTGGTGAAGTTATCACACCGTTCTTTGGAAGCCAGCCCTAGGGACATATCAGGTTTGGCGATTTGACGCCGGATGATATTAAAGAGCACCTTGGGTCTGTTTTTTGCGCTATCAAGAGCAGAGCGAAAATGCACAGATTTTTTATTCTCGATATGTCTGTTGTAATTCTTCCGGACTGTTCTAAGTTGTTCACGATGAGTGGTGCTGGGCATGGTCCTCCAGCGTCTTTCTGTAGCTCTTAGTTGTATCCTTTCATCATTGATGTCTGAGTCGAACCATGATCTGGACGGAATAGGCCGACTTTTTTTTTATTTCAGGGGAGCAAGTTGGTCAAGCAAGGTTACCAAGTTTGCGTTGTAGAGCGAGATGAGCTCAGTTGTGGGGAGCTCCGAGTCACTAGGTAGGAGCAGATTTAGCCTCTCTTCCATAGCATCCAAGGGAATCTGGGAGAGATTTCTATACCATTTGGGGGGTCAAGGACCGGAGGCAGGGATACAAGTCTTTGGTTGATGTGGAATAGGATCAGGTGGTGGTCCGACCAGTCCACTGGAAGAATATTGTCGATCGTAATTTTATCCTGGTGGGCGATGATGGCATCCAGGGTTGCACCTTTGTTGTGCATTTACTCTGAGCAGTGTTGGGAAAGATTGTCACAGAGGAGGTTGTTGAGAGATTGAATTAGAGAGTTGTTGGTCTCATTCCAAAGTAGGTTGAGATCACCCAGGATTCGGACATTGGTGTCTTTGAGTGCACACTGGGCAATTAGGTCGGATAAGTGTTCCCCATATGTGGGGATGTTGCCTGGGGGGTGATAGAGAAGATGACATACTATAGGGCTGATGTCTTTAGTCTTAATGTTCACAGAAAGACATTCAAACGAGCTGTACTTGCAGGAGTCAGTTACAGAGATGTCTACATCGTCTCTGTGGATGATGGCTATACCTCCCCCTCATTGATCTATCCTATCGTTGTTGATGATGGAGTAGCCAGGGGGCTCAAGCATATCTAAACAGGGGGTGGAGGTCTCTTTTAACCTTGTCTCTGTGATGAACGGAATGTCTAGGTCAAGGGAGAGGATGGTTTCTGCTAATTCTGTTGCGTGTTTGGGAGCTGATCTACAATTAATGAGTAGACAGCTAGAGGATAGACTCGTTTTGCTAGGGTACTTTCCTGGTGGGGGCCTTAGGTATGGACGAGAGGGAGGGCGGTGGTCTTTTAGCTTTAGAGGGGTGTGTTCTCTTCTGAAGCCTTTGATCACTTGTATTTTGGATTCAAGTGAGATTTTGGAGGAGAGTCGTAGGTGGCAGCTAGGATTGTTGCTTCTTCCTCGGACATTACTGATTTGGTCCTGGAGGGTCTATGCATGTGGGACCTTGCAACCGTACTTGGGGGGTTCGGTAGCCTGGGCATGGGGGATTTGGTTCTGGTGCAGGACTGTACTGTGGTCTCCATGACGGTTTTATTGAGCCTCGGGGGCCGGATATCGAGGACGGGAAAGGGCTCTCATTGGGATTTTGGGAGGTTAGAGTTGGTCGCAGGAGAGGCCCTTGTAGGAGATTGCTCGAGCATTCGAAAGAGGATCTGTAACGGGGTCTCCATAACAGATTTATTGGGCCTTGGGGGGCGGAGATCGAAGGCGGGACAGGGCTCGGACTGGGCATTTAGAAGGCTAGAGTTGGTTAGAGGAGAGGCCCTAATAGGGGATTGTTCAGGCAAAGGAGCTTTGTCTAGGTTGGTTATAATTTCGCCAAGGCCTCTGAATATAATTTGTAACTGATTCTCTAATAAAATCAGTCGGTGCAACATGTTTTCTGGGGGAGGAGGCATGTCATTGTGGGTCGGGACGACCCTTGAGGTGGTGAGCAAGATCAAATTATGGGGTCTAATGCTGGTTGGGTCGCCTAGATAACCGCTGTTCATGACCCTCGGAGGGCGGTCGGGTTGCGAGCTCTTCCTCAGAGGTTCTGTGGGAGTGGGGAGCGGGTCGGAAGGCCGAGTTCGAGTGATGGTGAAGGGATGTAGGGGCGGCTGAGTCTGAGGCGATGTAGGGATAAGAAGAACCTCGGGAGATTGATGGTTGCGGTTAGTAGGAATGGAGAGGTGAGAAGGGCTCTTAGCTGGGATTCTGAAGGGTCTCACCGGGAGGATGGGAGTAGGTATTTTTGACCTCTGTTGGGGAAGGGATTCTGGGGGCGGGAGTTGAGGCAGAGCAGATCGAAGAAGTGGAGATGGGCGGAATGGAGAGCAGGGAAGAGGAAGTCGAAGGCCTCAAGATTCTCATTATAAGCCTGTATCAACACTGTGCTGTTTGAGTAAATGATCACTGTTGTGTTTCCATTTCTTGTCGCCTGGTTCGGAAGAGAGGTCGTAAATTTACAGCTATGTGTGGTGGTCGTCGTTTTGGATATGTGGAGTTGTAATCTAAGTGTAATGATCTAATTGTCCGGTCTATCCGTATGGAAGATGAGATCCATCTTCACCTGCCCTTTGGAAGAGCAGTGGTAAGTGTCTACAAAAAGTGTTTCTGGGTGTTGTCTGATAAGACTATGTTTGAGGTTTGAAGTTGAAGTTGAAGTTGGAAGGGTTTTGTAAAGCGCTCTACTACCAGGCGGTTTCTTGGCGCTGCAGAAAGACTATCCTGAGGGGAGCGGGGAAGAAAGTTAAGAAAAATAAGCCAGAGAGAAGAGGTGGGTTTTAAGGGCTGTTCGGAACTCAGTGTATCGCGGAATGGTTCTGATGGCAAGTGGGAGAGCGTTCTAAAAGAGGGGGGCAAGAGTCGAGAATCTGGATCCACCCAGTTTTTTCCTGCGATATCGAGGAACGTTGAGAAGGTGCAGGGTAGAAGAACGAAGGCTTCTACCAGGCACGTAGGCACTGATCTTAGATGTGATATAGGCAGGGGCCGTGCCAGCAAGCGACAAAAAGATCAGGCAGCCCATCTTAAATAGAGACCGTTCAAAGATAGGGAGCCAATGGAGAGACTTTAACAGAGGGATAATGTGATGTGACTTCGGAAGCCTATAGATGAGGCGAGCCGCTTGGTTTTGAATGAGCTGTAGGCGGCGGCACTTGTACGCGGGAATGCCAACGTACAGGGCGTTGCCATAATCTAGGCGGGATAGAATCATCGGCAGAATAATATGTTTAAGGGCTTCAATAGAGAAGTAGCGGGAGATTTTGCAGATAGTTCTGAGGGATAAGAAACAGGATGAGACAACCGAGCTAATCTGGGCGCGCATGGAGAGGTCTTGGCTGATTTTGATACCCAGAGTTTTCACGGAGACAGAGGGGGTGGGTGGTAAACTCAAAGCAGGGGGCCAAAAAGCAGAAGTCCAAGGATTGAAGGGACCACCGATAAGAACCAACTCCGTCTTATAGGGTTTCCACTTTAGTTGATTAAGATTCATCCAGTGGTAAATGAATGTCAAGGTAGAGTGAAACTTAGAGATAGAATCAGAGGAAGAGGAGAGGTCGAAAATCAACTGGAAGTCATCGGCATAATTGAACACTGTGTCCTCCATTTCCTGTAAAGAAACAATGAGAGGAAGAATGTAGAGGTTGAAAAGAAGAGGGAAAGGGATGAGCCTTGGGGCACCCCACAAGAGACTGAACAGGTGGGGGCAGAAAAGCCCTCCAGCCGAACAGCCTGGGTCCGACCTTCCAAATAGGAGGTGAGCCAGGCTAGGGCCGATCCCCGCACGCCGACGCCCCCGACACGGTCGAGAAGGATGGAATGGTCGACCGTGTCGAAGGCGGCGGACAAGTTGAGGAGGACCAAGGTCTGTGGGGAATTAGTGTCAGCACTTCTCCTGAGCTCATCCACCACGGAGAGAACAACAGACTCCGTGGAGTGAGCAGGTCGAAATCCTGCCTGATGAGCGACCAAGAGATGGTTAGCCTCAATAAAGGCCGAGAGACAGGAGGTGATATGGCTCTCCAGAATTTTGCTCAGCAGCGGGAGCAAAGAGATGGGCCTGAAGTTAGAGAGGAGAGTAGGATCAGCGCCCAATTTCTTAAGAATAGGGATAACCGTGGCCGATTTAAACGAGTCTGGTACCACTCCCTGAGTGATAGAAGTGTTAAGAAGAGTCAAGGGGGGTTCCGGACAGCTGGAGAAAATATCTCTCAGAATATGGGCAGGACAATGATCAGCCGGGGAGCCCGTCTTGACTTTCGCTAATAAGTCAAGAAAGGCCTCCTCAGAGATCGGAGGGAATTGGTCAAGAATGAAAGGGGGAGGGAGGAGCTACGCGGGCATCCAAGATGGTCGCGTGAGCAGAGAGCTCCCGAGACCCGCACCGTCCTTCTTTATCTATCCTTCACCTATCCTGGTCATTTTGACGGGCTTTTGCAGCGCCATCATCGCTGATGCTACTGATCCTTCTCTGGTCAAAATCGGACCCTGGGGACCATTTTTCTGGACTTTGCAACTTTCTGGCCTGCCCGCGGGCGCGACCGGGGACTCGGCTGCCCACTTTGGCCGACCTGTAATTGAACAACAACGGCCGCCTGGCATCTGGCCCGCCGGAGGTGTATTGCTTTCACTTTCGGTTTCCTTTTCTTTGTTCCTGTCTCCTCCTACTCTGCCTTGCCTGCGGCCCTCTCAGCCTGCACTATCCTCCGTTGGACTGGCAAGGAGGCTGCGACACCTCTGTCTCAGTGGCGCATCGGAGTTCCGAGACTTTTCTACCTTCTCGTCACCTCCCCTGGCTATCTGACCGACACTGAATGCGAGATGGCGACGAAAGTGGAGGCCGAAAAACGCCGGAAGGCGGCAACCCGGGGGGGATCGATCCAGTCAAACATGATCGAACGCTACACCCAGCCGAGGGGCTCCCCCGGGACCGTATGTATGGGTGCTGAAGGACTTCCAACAGACACATTGTCTACTTCGGAAGTATCGCTCCAAGACCTAATGGCTGCCATTACTGGACTCAAGGCCGACATGAGTCAACAATTTGAAGCCGTGGTGACCAAAATAGACACGGTGGCGGTGGATGTGACTCTGATTCGGGCCGACTTGGCCAAAACAAATGAGCGGGTGAAGGCACTAGATCTCACGACGTCGAGCCTGGTGACCGACATGGCCGAGGCGCAGTCCGAAATTGGCAATCTGCGTGCATCGCACGACTTACTGCTTAAGCGGATGGAGGACTATGATAACAGGGCCAGGCGGAACAACATACGCCTTGTCGGAGTGCCGGAAGGTGATGGTGCTGTGGCGACCGATCTCCTGGTCGAGGAACTCATAGTCGCCCAATTGGCTCCGGCGGGACTTAGTAAGTTCTTTGCCGTGGAGCGCGCTTATCGTTTTCCTGGAGGTCGAGTGAAGCCGGGGAACCCACCGAGGCCTATCATCGCCAGGCTTTTTCACTACCGGGACAGGGATGCTATCCTCCAGGCCGCCCGTAAACATGGTCCCCTGAAGTATGACAATAACTCTGTCTCCATCTATCCCGATTTCACTCCTCAAGTGCAGCGACAAAGATCAGGTTTCCTTGGAGTGAAGCGTCGTCTACGAGACCGGGGACTGAAATATGCCATGCTGTTTCCGGCCAGGCTCCGGATCGAATATCGGGAGCGTGCCTATTTCTTTGATCAACCTGAACGTGTAGCCGACTGGCTGGACTCGTTGCCGGCAGATGACTTTGGGAGCGGAGGCCCTGGTGGTGCGGAAGGTGGTGCAGCGGCCCAGGAGTAACAGATGCCCCAGAGGTTCCGATTGAGACTATGAAACGTTCTGTGTACATTGACTTATTCCCTATTGACTCTGCCCGTGGCGGTGCGGTAACGGGTGATTTCTCCCTTCCTCCTCGGGGGGTTCTTTGTGTAGAAGTATGGGGCGACAGGCACACTGCAGTTGGGGGTGGCTTCTTAGTCAGCAGGGGTGCAGGGAGGGGGGTGTTGTAACGGGTTTGGGTCTTGGGGTTGGTGTTTGGGGACTTGGTTCTGTTTTGTTTAATCTGTTTTGTTCTTTGTTCCATGGTACTTCACATCTTGCAATGACTTTTCATAGTGGGCTCTGCTGGGGGGTGGGTATGGAATGTTTTCGTCGCAATGGGGGGGGGTGAAATGCGGATTCTTTCTTGGAACGTAAATGGTTTGGGTGACCGGATTAAGCGGGGCATTGTACTGCAATTCTTGAGGCGCCACGCCCCTGATGTTGTGTTTCTTCAGGAGACCCACTTGATTGGCAATGCTTGCAAGGCCTTAGACCGCCGGGGATATCGCCTTGTTGCACATGCGGGTTTCACTTCGGGTTCCCGGGGTGTGGGTATTATGGTGAGGTCTTCCCTTGCTCTTGCTGTCGACGATGTTATCCTTGATGAACGTGGGCGGTATGCTGCTGTTTCGGGGAGGTGGGAGGGTAAGCAGGTCGTGTTTGTTGTTGTCTATATCCCCCCGGGACTGCAGGCTACCACTTATGCTGATTTAGGCAGGACTCTCCTTGGGCTGCCAGACGGCTTGCTGGTCCTGGGCGGGGACTTCAATTCTGTCATGTCCGGCGACTACGACAGGCTACCCCCTAGAGTATTGCCACAGTCCCAGATGTGGCTCAGTGAAATGGCTGACACTTTTGGTTTGGTTGATGTCTGGCGCTCACTACATCCCGCACTCCACCAATACACTTTTCACTCTGGTGCGCACGGCAGCCTCTCCCGCATTGACTATTTTCTTATGTTAGCCTCCACCTTGTCCACTGTCCGTGAGATTCGACATCTCCCCCGGGGTATCTCGGACCACTCCCCCCTGCTAATTACGATTTCTTTGGGCGGTCTTCCTGGTAACAGAGTTCCCCCGATTCCTCCTTGGCACTTTCGAAACCCCCGGCTCCGCTCAGACTTGCTTAAGGCAATAGATTGCTATTTTTCTGAGAATATGGGCTCTGTCACTTCCCCCACTGTTCTCTGGGAGGCCTTTAAGACGGTTATTCGGGGGTCCGCCCTGTCACTCATTGCCACTGAGCGTAGGGTCAAGAGGGAGGCTGTTGTGGCTCTTGAAACTGAAATCACTGCGCTTGAGAGCGAGCTGGGTGGGAATGACACGCCTGCACTGTTGCATGAATTGGAATTGAAGCAAGCAGACTATAAAGCCTGTGTCACGGATGCTGCTAAATTGATGCGGTCTAATCAACTTGGTCGACTGTATGATGTGGGTGACAAAGCTAGCAAGCTTCTTGCGTGGTTGGATAAGACTGAGCGTGCGAGTCGTGTTGTTCCCTCCATTGTTCGTTATTCTGGTGTGACTGTCTCTGATCCGGGTGAGATTGTTGAGTGCTTTGTTGACCACTTCCGTACGGTTTATACGCCTGTTAGTGACCGAGATGAGGCCGACTCCAGGCTACTCTTACGGGACATTGCTCTGCCTACTGTGTCTGATGCGGACTGCCTTGCTCTAGAGGCCCCCTTTACTGTCGATGAGATTGCCCTTGCAATCCGTTCCCTTCGCTCGGGTAAGGCAATGGGTCCTAATGGTCTCCCCATTGAACTCTATAAGCTTTGCCCCGACAAGATGGCCGCCCACCTGCGTCACATGTTCCTCGAGGCGGTTGAGGCCGGATGCCTCCCCCTTGAGCAGCGCCTCGCTACTATAGTGGTCATTTATAAGGATGGCAAACCTCGTGACCGGTGTGCCTCGTACCGCCCCATTTCCCTCCTTAATGCGGAACCCAAAATCCTCGCCAAGGTGCTGGCCAATCGGATGCTTGCTGTGATTTGTGACCTGATCCACCCGGATCAATCCGGCTTCATCCCCCACAGAAACACTGCTCTTAATTTGCGTAGGCTCCATAGTGTCCTCGCGAGAGCTTCTATTCTCGCCGAGCCAGCAGTAGTCGCTTCCCTTGATGCCACGATGGCATTTGACACTATTGAATGGCCCTACCTATGGGCAGCCCTCGCTAAATTTGGCTTTGGCCCCAATTTTATCGCTTGGGTCAAGCTTCTCTACGAGCAGCCGCTAGCCCAGGTTGCGGTTAATGGTCGGTGCTCGGACCCCTTCCCCTTGGGCCGTGGCACACGTCAAGGCTGTCCTCTTTCTCCGCTTTTGTTCGCTTTGGCACTCGAACCTCTGGCCGCGTGGCTCCGGTGGGAACCCTCGATCAAAGGGATCCGATGGTCCCCTGACCTTGAGGATCGTGTCTCCTTGTACGCGGACGACATCCTCCTCTATCTCACTTCCCCACAGAAGTCGCTCAATGTTCTCTTCGACGTCCTCACGTCCTTCGGTAAAAACTCGGGACTTGTCATTAACTGGACCAAGTCCTGTGTCTACGCCATAGCTGGTACTCTGCCGCCTCTCCCCCGCAGATTTCCCATCCTGGTAGTGACGGACGGTTTTAAGTATCTTGGGATCCATGTATCCATGATTTCTTCGGTCCGCTATGAGCGTAACTTGTATGCCCCACTCCGCAGACTAAAGCAGGATGTTCGGCGTTGGCGCGATCTGCCTTTATCTCCATTGGGCCGGGCGGCGCTCTTTAAAATGATGTCGCTCCCTCGATTCCTCTACGCCCTGCAAAATTTCTTCGACCCTGTTCCGGCTCGTTACTTCCATGAAGTCGAGAGTTTACAGCGGCAACTTATCTGGGACGGCCGTGCCCGCATTGCCTTGTCCAAGCTAACGCTCTCCTGGTACGACGGAGGTATTGCGCTGCCGGACATTAGACGATACTACTGGGCCTCACACCTGAGTGCCATCAACCATGCGACGTACGCTCCGGAGCCCGCTCCTGCCTTTGCTTTGGATAAATTGCTGTTGCCCGGTGGCAACTTTAATAGGGCGCTGTACTCTAAGGCCCCCTTCCGACTTCTTACGGGCCCAACGAAATGTGCGGTGCGGGCATGGCGAGACGCTACGGTGGCCACGGGCTGGGGCGGTAGACTGACACGTATGACGCCACTGTATGATTCGGAACGTCTGGGCAACCTGTGGAAGACGAAAGGATTTGAGAAATGGGACATGATTGGGATTAGCACTGTGGGGGACCTGTGGACACGTGGCGCGGTTAAGTCCTTTGAATCGCTGAAGCTAGAATACCGGCTCGATGATAGGGAGCACTTCCGGTACATGCAGGTGAGGCATGCCTTGTCTTCTGTCTTCCCCCCCGGTACGGACATTCCGCAGTCCTCCCCTTTGGAGGATCGGGTTCTAGATGGCCACGTCCCAGACAGTACCATCTCCTTAATCTACAAGAAGCTCATTAATAATAGAACTGACCAGCTCGAGAAGCTCCGGGCTGCCTGGACGGCAGACGGACTTGAATTGGACGACGAGGACTGGCAGTCTGCCGTGTCCTCCCCTAAGGAGGTGGCTATTCCTGCACGACTTCGCTTTGTCCAATTGAAAATCCTCCATCGCGTGTATCTTACTGGAATGCGTCTGGTGCGAATGGGTCTGGTTTCGGATGGTCGATGCAAGCGTGGGTGTGGGATGGATGGTACCTTTCTCCACGTTCTCTGGGAATGTCCGGTGATTGTAGCGTACTGGTCCAGGGTCCATGATGTGATGAGCCGTGTCACGGGGGTCCCATTGATTCCAGAGGCGCGTCGTTGTCTCTTGAATGTATGGGAACCGTCTGACTGCACTGCTGCCCAGACACTTTGGGTCACCCTTGGCAATATGATCGCGAAGAGGGATATTGCGCAGCTTTGGGGCTCCCCTAGACCGCCAGTGTTAAGTGCCTGGAAGGAGAACATGGACTGGTCCATGTTCCGAGAGAAGACGGTATATGAGGCCCGGGGGCGTCCGGGGAAGTGGTCCAGAGTTTGGGCTCCCTGGAATGCTTATCGTGGAGATATCTGTTCTCCCCCACTTGACTACGAGGTCCCTCTTCCCTCCTCTCCGTGATTTACGTTCCTTTCCTATTCTCACCACATGCCTCTCTTGCGCGCGCCACCCCCCCTCACCGTTGTCGTTTCTCCTACATTCATTCCCCCCCCCCCCACCTCCAGCAACCCATGCCACTATGATACCATGTGTTTGTTTGTTAGTGTTCACTTCGACAAAAACATAAAATTAAACCTTTCTTATCCTCTTTGTCTGATGTTACGCTCTTGCCGATAATGTTGATTTTAGAGATTGCTCCAGCAACGTGCTGCCTCATATTGCACTTCTCGCTCAGCCTGGGTTTTTTGTCATAGCGGCCGGCCCTGCGGGGTTGTAGGCAGACGCTGTGTACTGTGCATTTGTAAATAAAGGTTTAAAAAAAAAAAAAAAAAAAAAAAAAAAAAAAGAATGAAAGGGGTCGGCGGCAATGGAGAACAGGAAAAGGAAGGGGGAGGAGGGGGTATGTTACGCTTGATGGTAGTTATCTTCTCAATGAAGAAGTCATTGAGGGCGTTGCAGGGAGATTGGGATGGAATGGGCTTGAGAGCAACTCTGTCTGAAGCTGCTAGTTCGTGTACGATCGCAAAAATCTCTTTAGTTTTATTGGCGGCCTGATGGATTTTCTGGGAGAAGTGATCCAATTTAGCTGCAAGTATTGCTTTCTTATAGGTCCGAAGAAGGGTCAAATATTGAGCCTTCAAATATGGACAGTATCTGCACCGCCAGCGGCGTTCCGCCTGCCTAAGGACCAATTGCTGGGTTTTGAGATCGTTAGTGAACCATCTATTTGCGTCGTGAGGGCGACGTGTTCTTACCAGTTTGAGGGGAGCAACTCGGTCACAGGCAGTAGAGAGCCAGCTATTAATGGCGGCTACCTGGATGTTTAGGGAAGTATCCGTCAGGGTAGGAGCGGAACAAATTAGCGAGTTACCTAAAGCGGCCAGGCCCAATCGATTTCAGTTTCGAGCCCAAGTGTTTTTAAGGGGGGGGAGGTGTTCGTCACTCCCAGGTCAAGAGCGAAAGAGATCAAAGAATGGTCCGACCAAGCACAAGGAAGAACGGTCGGTGTGGAAACTGACTAGTTGGTGGACCAAACTTGGTCAAGAGTATGACCATGAGTATGGGTCGGGAGGGAGATGTGTGAGGTGAAATTAATGCAATGAAGGGTGTCAGAGAAGTCTTTGGACGTAGAGTCCTCACGAGGGTCACCCGGCCAAAAATTAAAGTCTCCTAATAGTAGAACCGCTGAGTTGTTGACCACCAGAGTAGCAAGTAGTTCCTGTATGGCCGGGATAGAATGAGGCGTGGCCTGGTGGGGCCGATAGAAGAGCGCACAGGTGAGGGGAATCGCAAGGTTGGTGGAGCGAACAACTAAGGAGTCAACTGCTGCAATAGGGGAGGAGTTGAAACTGGAGGTTGGAGCAGACTATCATCGCCACTCCACTGCCTGTCTTCCCCCCAGGATGGTCCGCACGGAGAATATAGTAGGAATCGGGGAGGGCTGCTAGGACGTCTGGTAGGGAATCAGGAGTAAACCAAGTTTCAGTAAGAAATAGGAGATCCGGCTTAGAGGTGTCTAGGAGGTCAAATAGTTTTACTTGATGCCTGACCGCGGACCGGGTGTTAAGGGGATAAGCCGAGGCCGTATGGGGAGGGATGAGGCGGGGCTGGGGCGGCGGGTGTAAAGAGGCAGAGGACGGTGCAAAAGTTTGAGTTCCAGGCTTGGTGGCAGTCTGGTTGACCTTAGAGATGCCCAGGCTATTAACGAGGGCCAGAGTGGAACTACTAATGGGCCAATCCCCACGGCAGGCCAGTAGCTGTGCAAAGGAGTAGTTTATAAAACTGGCATAGTGAGGGGCCCCGGGTCCCGGCCTGGCGCGGACGGGCGCAGACCGGCTTGCCTCCGCGCGGCTGGGGAAAGGCCATTCTTATAGCAGGTAAAGAGTGGGTGTGGCCTAGCGTGAGCTCCGTCACCCAGGGCTTCCCCCGGTGTGGCGGCGATCCTCGCCGTGGGCCGCTGCAGTGCCTGATCGGCTGAGCGGGTGCAAATGGTGAGGGGAATAAGAAGAGGAAGGGGTAGGTGCTCAAAAGTTAAAAGCACAACAACATCCTTGCTTTGATGGAAAGCTTGGGGGGGAGTTAATTTCGAAGACGTTCACGCCATGCGTTTTTATGAGGGTCGGCATGGGATCGTCGACAGGGATTGGGGTACCACGTGGCGTTGTTGGGTTACGTGAGATTGGAATGCACAGTTCCTGGGGAACTCCAGCCCCAGAGCTGGCGCAAGACCTGGTCCCACCCAGAGGAGGGACCTAGTCGTAGTGCAGCCCCCTTTAGCTGAATAAAGGTAGGAGCTGGTCCCATTCCCAGTTAGATTACTCTTGACAACTTCTACGAAGAACTCTTTACCTTCTCCCTCCTGAACCATCAGAAGACTGAAGAATCTCCCCTATGGTCAGGGAGTGACCATCCTGCTTCGCAGGCACCATCAAGCTCCTGTGCGGTTTGCTGTAAGTCCTTCCATCCCGGAATCCGACGACCCAGCTCCACAAGACCCGGACCTCCAGACTCCTTTGACCTCTACCCACAACCACAGCACAGCTGGGACCCGTGGGTGCGACGAGCCACGTGGAGACGGCCATCTTGAGAAACCTGCACAGCGCTTCCAGCACGACCGCCGAGGGATCCTCGAGTGAGTGCATTGGGGTTTGAGAAGCCCCACACCGACGCAGCTCCTGCACCAAAGACCAGCCCCCCAGCATCCACGAGATCTGCGTGGGGCCCTTTTGCCTGGTTGCTGCATCTCCTGTTGTCTGGTCACTTGCCGGCTGGCCTGTGACCTCCGAGACGACGATCCAAAGATTTCACCACTGCTGGTCTGGTCCCCCAGATTGGCCCTTGCTTCCTTGTAAAAGAGGAGCACCCCGGACCCTCCTGGTCCGCACCAGACGCCATCTTTGTTCCACCGCATGGCTTGCATTAGCCAAGGCCTGTTGACCAGATCGACGATCCAACACCGCGACAGCAGCAGACTACGTGGGACAGCTCGTGCCTCCAGCCTGGTCGTGAAGAACAGCTCCTGGTCCGCGCAGCTACAGAGAGAAGCGACCCTTCTTCCACCTGAACGTGGCGACAGCATCTGGTTCCCTCCTGGTTCCAGCACCGTCACTGGCTAGTGACCGAGACTCTGTCCCCTTCCCTTTCAGGACTTCTTCTTCCAAGTTCCATCCTTGGAACCACCGGAATCCTCCATCTGGCTGCCTGCCTGCAACTCCTTGTTTCAGGCATCACCGGGGTCAACGCCGCAAACCCGACGCAACTTCAGCCCTATGCACCCGCAGCCTGTGGGTTAGGTAACTAAAGCTTCTAGGTGCTGAAGTCTGTACACTATCCTAGTGTCCAGGTCCACTGTTGTTCTCCCTCCATCCAGCCGGGTTCGTCCGGAAACCGTAACTTTCTAAACTGTAGTATCCATAGACGTTGGTACGCATCCCGCGTGAGAGTTTCCACTCTGCACGTGAGTGCCGTGGGCCTCCTGCTCCTTACTTATCTAGTTTGTAGCGTATTCCCAGCGATCCTCCAGCCTCTGGATCTCCTTACAGTACTTTCTTTCCTCGCATTCCATTGTTTTGAGTATATGGTTTGTCGTGCCCCTAAGGCGCACTTGTAAATATTGTGCGAACTCGTATTTCCTTTTTAGTATTGTCATGTGCTTAGCCCTCTGACCTCATTAAGAGTTCAGCGGTGTATGTTAGTTAATAAATATCTGTTTATTTTCATAACAACCTGTGTGGTGTCCTTTCACTTGGTATTCAAGAGGTTATATGTGGTAAAACAGCTGGCTTCACATGCCATTCAGAGTTTAGCCTAAAGACTGCTTTTGTCCACGCTACTAGGATAGCTGGTCTATAAGGTTGACTTACAACCAATCACCATAAGGGTTGTTTGGACTGATACAAGGTGATCACTAGAACTAGTGAGCATCATATATCAGGCCAACTTCTCACACTCGCCCCTTGCAGTGTCTCCAGATCTATCGAGGCCGGAATCCATAACATCGTTAAAGTCGCCTCCCACCACTTGTACAGTGTCAGCTGTATCTAAGAGTATGTTGGCAAGCGCTGTGAGTGTACTGGGCTTTAGTTTAGGTGGTGCATAAACAGAGATGAGGGTATAAGTGCGTCTGTTCCAAGTGCCCTGAACTCCCGCTTATGTTCCTTGAGAGTCAAGCCAAGTGCGGGTGATGCTGAATGGTGAGGTCTTTTTTACGATGACTGCCACCCCTCTGGAATCCGATGCATACCCCGCATGTGCCAGAACCCTGTATCGGCCTCTAGCAATGAAGGCGCATTGTGTGCCCTTGAGGTGTGTCTCCTGCAAGAAGATGATGTCAGGGTCCACCCTTTTAATGTAAGCATTCACTAGGCCTCTCTTGATCTTGGAGCCCAGACCATTGACATTCCAGGTCAGGATGTTCAATCTCTTGCCTCCCTCATGTGGGGTGCCTACGGTACTTGCCATTGGAATGCTTGGTGATTGCATGTGTTAAGACTCTGGTACGTGCAGGTGCTGCGGATGTTCAGTGCGTGTTGCTGCATTTTTCCAACTGAAACATTCCCCCCCCAACTGTCCCCACTCGGACCCCCCCCATACAAACTTGAGAGCCCCTTCCCCCACCCTCCTCCCCACCTCCCTCTCCTTCCAGTCTTATCCCAGAGCAGGACATAACTTTCCGTAAGAGTAGGCCTGTCGCCCACCCGCCAAACCCTCCCTTCACTGCACCCAAAAAAACGTAAAACTTATAAAAACAGGGAGGCGTGTCAACTTGCATGCTTCCCCGAAGCGGGCTGCCATTTTTCATTCTCCAGATTCACCATTGTTCTGAGGGGACATCGGCTCGTTTGTATCTATGACCCGAGCCATCATCGATTAAGACTTAGTCTTGGGTCTCTGATTCAGGTGCACTATGTTGTCCAGATAAGTCTTGTTCCATCACCCGGATCTCGTTCACAAACGGATGTACAGATTGACTTCCATCCTCATCGTCTTCGCCTCCAGATGTGCGACTATCAAGTCCTTCCTCGTCCTCACCCTCCGAGCGCGTATTGGATCGTAGAGCGGCAAATCTTGATCCCGTCGCTGCCGCACCTTTTGGGGAGGCCGAACGTCCTTTCCTCGCGTTTCCAGTGCCCCGGCCTCTCTAGGGCGTCACCGGTGGTTGTCTCTTAGATCTCCTAGATTTCAATCTCTGCGCCTTCGGTACTTCCCAGTTGGTTGCATTTCGCAGGGATCTATCCAATAAGTCTCGCCCAGCTTGTTCTCTGCTGTTTAGGATCGGGCGCTCCTCTAACCATTGCCATGCGTCTTCCGGGTGTGTGTTTGTCCGGGAAGAGTAGCATGTAAGAAATCTTTAAGTCTCTAAGCTTGGCCTTTACCGTATCAAACGATCTCCTCTGCTTCTGGACCTCCTGGCTATAGTCCGGGAATATCATGATATGTGCGTTTTCTAGCCGGATCTCTCCCATCTTCCTCGCCTCCCTAAGAATCAAGTCTCTGTCGGCAAAGTTCAGAAAACGCGCAATGACCGGTCGTGGTCTCGCTCCCTCCGGAGGTTTTGCAAGAAGGGCACGATGTGCCCTTTCTATAATGACACAGGGCTAGAATTGTACCGCTGGGAAGGTTTCCATTAGCCACGTGTGGAGGAAGGACACCATATCCGACTTCTCGATCCCTTCTCTAAAGCCAACAAAGCGTAGGTTGTTCCGCCGTGCTCTGTTTTCGGCGGCGTCCACCTTCCAGAGCAGTTGGCGATGGGATGCCTTGAGCTCTGCTATATCTTTCCGAAGGGTTGTGATCGAATCTTCGGCCTCGCCCATCCGCGTCTCTGCGGAGGTGACCCTGTCTGACAAATTTCGGAAGTCCTGGCTCAGAAGTGTCACCTCCGAACATACCTCGCCAATCTTAATCTCCAGGGCCGCTCTGGATTCCTGGATATCCGTTCTCGAGGCCTGAATGGCTTCCATAAGCAATGCGGTATCCGAGCGCGGTCCGGGCGCAGCAGGAAGGCCCTCCGTTACCAGACGTGGCGCAGCATAATTGTCCATCGGCCCCTGCTTGGGCCCTTTGGGCAGTATCTCCTTCTTGCCCATGTTGTGCCGAAGCGTTGCGTTGGGCCCACCGGTCGGAAGGACAGCACATCCCGGGCGGGCTGGAGAGTGTCGTCACGAGGGCCTCGCGGGTCTCGGTCTTCTCCGCTCTGCAGGTGGTGACTGTCGGTGCCGTGGCGCTCCTCCGGTGCTCACAACCAGGCCACGGGCCTCTGAGCTCCAGGTAACAGGCAGCAGTGTTCGGGACTGTGGCCAGGGACCTCCGGCAAGGCTCCGGGCAGCTCGTGTCATCTCCCGGGCTCCGCTGTCGCCATCTTGGTGGGGGGGGGGAGGAGGAACCTCCTTCTGAGTTCTCTAGCGTCCAGATCTTGGACGTCCGGATCCAGCAACCGATAGCCTGTCAGTGTCGCCCTCTCTCTCAGGTGCGGGGCACGGTCTCCGAGTGGGAAGGTCGGGTGTCAGTTCCGCCGCCGCTCTCTGCGCGTCGCGGCCGCCATCTTGCCTTCGGTTTGGCGCTCAGAGCGATGTCGGAAAATCCGTGTAAAAAGCGCTGCGAACAGAAATTCCTCTCGATTCTTCGCTCTCGAAGGGCACAAGAGCCCCCGATCAGATTCTAGTATTTAGATGGCGATTTGGGTGGTTTTAAAGTCGGATTTCTGGGCAGCTCGCCGGGAGCTCCGGAGCCGCACGTCTTAGCACGCCATGGTATTGGCCACGCCCCCCCCTACCTAGCAGATTATTTTATAACTACAGAAAGTCTCATAGGATTACATGGGCACACCCATACCTCTGGTACTCCGCAGTAGTGGATCACATTCAGTGCTCCACAAACTGTCAAGATACAAATGTTCTCCAACTGTGTGTAACTTAGCCTCCACAATGGATTATGAAACGCGCAAGTATCAGAGGTGCCCACAGCTCCATATGTATTATGGCTCAAACATGCGAGGATCATTCTGAATAACAGACACAGTATTCAAGATGCTCTCACTATACACACAAAACTAGCGAGGCAGTTTACAAATCTAGCATACCAAATTATTCTCATATAAAGCAAAATGCTCAGCCTTCTCTAAACAATATCACAAGTACGTGTCGTGTGCAGAGCAGGAAAGCAAAAATAGCGTGTAAGCTTCTAATAAACCCATGCTAACTTAACAGGGTGTGAGTACAAGACTCAGCCCCACGGCACCCTTTCTTAATCGAAGCACGTGATATAAACGTGGGCGAATTAGAAACGCAGAGTCCAAGCCTAAAAAGCAGAGTCAAGTTCACATTTCTCAAAGAAAGTTATTCGCTCTTTGATAGAAAACAGTCACTAAATAATAAATAATAGATAGAAAAATCAGAGTCTTATTCCAACAGCGTATAAGCACAGTATGTAGCAACAGCCTCCAAGAGGAAGTCGTTGTTCTAATCTGAAAACATTTAAACCATCCAATTAAATAGTGAGAATGAACATACATGTTCCTTAACAACCGGAGCCTCTACCACCATCGGAGGAAAACTCGGGTCATCTTCAATGTAACTGCGTGCCAAGAACTCAAGCGCCGCTGCAAAAAAATTCCAACGTCCCATTATTCCATGTGTTGCTGCTAAGGCCTTAATCCCGCCGCCAGAACAGAGCAAGTCATGAACCACTAAGGGGCTCATCAGCTGGTCATAATCCACGTTGGGAGACACCGTACTGCAGAGACACAAATCCAGGGCCCAGTCGAAATCGCAGCTCAGGCAATGGAACACAGGTTGAACGCATGTGAAAAAGGAAAATTGAAACGATAATCCATAAGCTGCACTCAATGTAGCCATAGGCAGTGCTCCGTAAAAACTAAGCATTCGGTGGCGAACCATCAACAGCCGGGACATATTGTCGTCTGCTGCAGGATGTGCATCCATATTTATGTAAACAAATTAATAAAAGCACACCAGCAACTAATGCGAGTACTAAGCGCAATCCACCAAAGATGCTGGAAAAAAACAAATGAAAAAATCCCCAAAAGACACCAAATATACTTCTACAGAAGTCACAAGGCCACTGCTTCTAACTTTAAAAAAGTAAGGTAACCCCGTAGTCAAGGACACATTAAAGATACTCTAAATTAACTCCCCAAAATTCAAGAGCACGTCTGTATTTAATAAATCATACACTTCTGTGCGGGTGTTTGCTACATAAAGGACAAATGTTTCTGCACCAGATAAAAGAGTGACCTCTTTTTGAGACAATAGCGCTCTTATACGACTCATTTGGTTGACTCTGCTTTCAAGGTAGAAATCGACAGCCAGATGGAAGCATCCAACTTCCCATGCAGAGGAGTTAACACAACTTTTTTTTAATCAAACCACACGCTCCGTTACCGTAATCATGTAAGCGATGCCTGCTAACATTGCACAACAATCTCCATTATTTCAAAGTAAATAACTCCCGTTTCCAGTAAACTGAACGTTCTTATGATAGCACGTGTCGGCCTACCTTTCAAAACTCAGTCCAAATCAGGCGCATCTTGTATAGAAGAGCCATGCAATTGTATGTGTCTACAAATTAAGGAGTGATCTGGTACTATTGTGCAATCCTCGCCATTCACATAGACTTCTTTTCCCTCCCTCAGGCACCTATATGTAAATGGTAATAACCAAGCTTCATGGACATAAGCGCTGCCAAAACATCCATATCTGCCTATAGCATAGTATTTCATGCAAACCTCAAACTTAACCAGGTTAAAAAATAACGTTATGATACTGTGGATAAGCCACACACCTGAATTGGATCTCCAATGAGTGACCACTTCTAACAATTCTCATAGCGCGCCCTGTGCTCTGATTTGACAGTGAGAGAGTGATTGCACCATAGTTTATACTGCTAATCATTCTCAGCATACGCTCCGAATACGCTTCGTGGTTACGCGTCGCATCAAAGCCGCCGTGTGACGTCATGTACGGCGCCCCGTACAAAAAAGACGCAAATGTTTTTAATTGTTTAAAAACATATATTCATGTATTTAATTAACATGCTAACAGAATACTTAATCTAGGATAATTATGGAATAATTTCTTTTAAGGTTTAAAAGTCCTATATTACTTCTATATTGTATGAGTGCAGCTGCGTGCCCCTCCGCCTGGTACCCTAGACTCCACCTCGCCCAGACACGGTTCATAAGCACGCGTGATCGTCACCACAAAACCATTAGCACGCATATCGCTTTTCCACACATGCTTTTACAACTAGTATGCATTTACCATACATGATAAATGTATAATCTTAATAATGTTTTTTTGTTGACCAACACGTGTTGTAATGTCTGTGCCTTACGTCCTTCAAATTAGTTTCTAAGTATACGTGTGACCAAGATCGGAGGCCAAGGACAAACACCGTGGTATCTGTGGCACGAAATCTCATTGATCACAGAGAAAATATGCGCAGGGTAAAATGAAAGTAACAGGTATAATAAAAATAACGGAGGAAAACTACTAAAATGGCGGTTGGACGGAGTATGTAATCAACGTTTGGCGCCTCAACACTACATTTCAGATAAATATACATACAATATGTTTATTAATATATTACAAAAGTATAGCACTGGATAACACACATGACCCGGGAAAAAAAAGCTGCAAATGTAATGCCTAAAATCAGGTGAGGTTTACTTGGCGAACTTGAAGAAAATGAAAAAAAAGTGCACTTGCAAACAAGGCGACGCATGCGTAGACAGTACAACTGATGCATCAAAAAAAAGGAAAATTTGACATACTGTCATAGAAATATAGCTCTAAAATTGCCCCCGTAATTCCACCCCCCCCCCCGGAACTAATAAACAAAACGGACTTCTTGTTTTTTTTCACCTTTTCCACCGCATCCAAGTACTGCACGAGTACCCAGCCATTTTTTTTTTAAATAAAAATTGAGCTACAGATCCATGTACCACCCCCCTGACCAAGACTATAGGGTCAGAATGTTTCTACCCTGGCTTCTTCCCTTCTATCTCAACTTTGTTTTACTGTTTTCTTGTGACTCGGCTCTCGCGACAAACAAGATGGCTGTCAACCTTTCCTGTTTTGGAGTATTGACAACCAATCAGCATGCAGCTCTTGCTCGTAATTGTACGTATTTCCAAACGTGTACGCCTCGATTTTCCTTTAACAAAATTTAAATAAAAAATAGAACCTAAACATCCATGTACGACCCCCTGAGCAAGCCCAGAGGGTCAGAATGTTTCTAGCCTACCCCCTTCCCTTATTGCTCAACTTTGCTTTACTGTTTTCTTGTGACTCCGTTCTAGCGATGCACAATATGGCCACCAACATTTCCTGGTTTCAAGTGTTGACAGACAGGTCACAGCCAATCAGCATGCAGCTCGCGCTCGTAATTGAACAGATTTCCGTACGCGTGCTGAACTCCGTCTCAAGATATTGCTATGATTTTACTTGCAATTGTCTCAGAAACTACTGAACGGATTTACACCATTTAACATAAAGCACAATCTGCGAACAGAACTCTACCTCTCTGCCAAATTTCGTGTAATTCCTTTCAGCCGTTCGGGCTGTAGCCCTGGCTAAAGGTCCCTATGGAAAATTGCATGTGGAAAACACGTTTTGGGATCCCCCTTTTTTCTCGGCCCCCACTTGACGAATCACCCCCAAACTTTCAGGGAAGGAGCCAAAGTTATTCCAAATAGAATGTTGTGGATTTCCTATGGAAACTAGGTCCTAACTATAACTACCTACTGGCGACTGCCAGTAGGATATATATACATAGGGATTCTGGGACGTGTAGTTTTGCCGCAGCACAAGGGCTGCTACACAGGTGTTTGGAATTGAAGCACCGGGGGCGGGGCGGACTTGAAACCACAAGTTTTAAGAGAAGTGGAACATTGGCCAGAGCGCATACTTACCTGTGGGGGCTTTTTGGCGCTGAAGACGGCAAGACATCAGCCAGAAATGCATCCGCCATACATGTACACAATAAAAGCCTCCTGAAGTTTCCCCGAGGGTCTCTGCTCTTCTTTGCTTGAAGAAGGTTCTGCTCACGTATCTACGCGTCTGTCTGTGGCGCGCTTGCAGAGACCCCGCCTCACCATCTTGGGCTCGGAACACACAGGCACGAACTGCTAAGTTCTTCGCTCCCAAAGGTATTTGGATGTTCCTGAGCCCGCCACCGAGACAAGGGGGAAGCAGTCCGGCAGGAGCGAGGTCACTCGGCCGCGTTGGGCGGCGGACACAGCTCTGCAGCCCCTGTCAAAGTCAACCCTTGACTCAAAGGAGGAGGCGGTACGGGGAGACGGAGGAGATTCTGTTGAGGACATTGGAGCCAGTCAACGCATCAGCACGAGGTTGGTGTGTCCCAGGGCGCACTTTGGCCATTCCTCTGCATGGACGCCCGGTGGGGTGTAAACAGCAATCCGACCCCCCAGTAACAACAGCCAGAGTCTCTCCACGAGGGATTCTGGGACGTGTAGTTTTGCCGCAGCACAAGGGCTGCTACACAGGTGTTTGGAATTGAAGCACCGGGGGCGGGGCGGACTTGAAACCACAAGTTTTAAGAGAAGTGGAACATTGGCCAGAGCGCATACTTACCTGTGGGGGCTTTTTGGCGCTGAAGACGGCAAGACATCAGCCAGAAATGCATCCGCCATACATGTACACAATAAAAGCCTCCTGAAGTTTCCCCGAGGGTCTCTGCTCTTCTTTGCTTGAAGAAGGTTCTGCTCATACATATATATATATATATATATATTCACTGAAAAAACCATAGGTTATAGACCATATATAGTTAGGAATTAGCATTTACAAAACCTTATTTTACTCACACAAAACCATTGAAATTCGCATATATAGTTAGTTGCACTAACTATATATCGCGCACTCGCAATCCACTGCTGAGGATGTCACATATTACATCATTCATGACATGGTCAGTGACAAGGCAAACAAGTTAAAATGTTACTTACATTTTGTACTTTTATGTGCTGACATTTGATTGGTTAAGTACATGGATATATATAAAAGATGAGAGGGAAACACAGCCATTTTGACTAACACTACCTAAGGTACATTTGGAAAAGAATTTGACAGAAAACTTCAACTACTTTGAAGAAGGTAAGTTGTTAATTTGAAAGGAGAACTATGTTATGCACTTTAAGTTAATTTTGGAAAACGTTTTCAGATAGTTATATACTGTCCCTCAATAAGAGTTAGACATTGAGAAAGGCTTATTTATTTAAATTATTGATTGAGTTAGGCTTCTGTGGTATAATTATGAATTTACTTAGACTTCATCACAGGCACTTTTTAATAGTTCTACTTCCTGCCTGAAACCATACACTGCCCAAAGATAACTTCACTGTTAAAAACTCACAAGTACCTGTCTGAACTTAAACCCAACAGTGCCCTATCTCTACTGATATATTTATTTTTTATGCAATTTACAGCAAGAAAATGGAAGCACAACAGAATGAAAATAATATTTCATTTCAAATTAAAATAGAAAACAATCCATAGGAAGACAAAGAACAAATAGACTTTTTGGATGACACTGGAGACCAAGACTTAATTAAATGTGTTGAAGAAATTGAAGGATGGAAAGAAAAGGAGGACATACCAGATGAATTAATGTTGCAAATTCTTTTAGATTTTGAACAATCACAACAATAAATTAAAATTTTAAAAGTTAAAATTGTTTGAGACATTATTTTTTTTTATATGAAAATTATGAAATAGTACCCAAAAAGATATAATATAAAGTGAGACTTAAAATATGCTGTGCAACTTTTTTGTGTTACATAGTAAGTTTGCTCATAGTTACTTCCTTTCTCCAACTATATTATCTCCAATGTGTATTTAACATCTCTTTATCATGTCCTGCCTCCATATTGTTTCTGCTTTCCTGACAGACTATGGTATGAATTCCATATACCACAATAACTTCTGAAACAACATGCAAGATATCTAAAAAAAAGACGGTGTATATTAAATTTTAGACTCTGCATTGGTACCTACATGTTGGTACTTAAATAAAAAAAATAACAAAAAGAACAATTAATAAACATACAATATTTGAAAAGTATATAATTCTTTTTTCCCATAGTACGCTCCCCGGACCGCTTTCCGGTGCGCGTACCGGGCGCTCCCCCCGCAAAAAAAAATTATTATTTCTTTGCCCCACGCGGGGGCCCTTTTAAAGCCCCCACATCAAACCTATGGGGTCAGGGAGGATCTACTCTGCCCCCTTATGGTCATTTCCCCCTTTGTTTTGGTCACCTCTTGTGTCTCGATCCTACCGAGACACAAGATGGCGGCCACTCCGGACTGTTTAGAATGTTTACAGACACCCGAGAGCCAATCAGCTTTCCGCGCGCAAGTAGCGTAGCGCGCCCGGAGCGCTCCCCGGTGCGCGTACCGGGGCACGCTTACAGATATATATATTTTTTTTAACCTAAATTACTCAAAATCCACTAGAGCACATATCTTGAGACCTAGCAAAGGCACATCGGACAACCAGTCTCTACAATTTTGCCAAGTTTCATAGAAATCCATTCAACCGTTCGAGCTAAAAGTGAGTCCAACCGCCCTATGGAAAACTCAATGTTAAAAACACGTTTTGGGACCCCCCTTTTTTCTCGGCCCCCACTTTACGAAACCCCCCAAACTTTCAGGGGACGCTCAGAAACAAAATGTGCCATTTTCCTGAAAATTTCAACAAATTCCGTCCATCAACGCCAAAGTTAATCAACATAGAATTTGCAGAAATCCCTATTCAAAAAAATCCTAACTATATATACCTACTGGCGACCGCCAGTAGGTAATATATATATATATATATATATATATATATATATATATATATATATATATATATATATATATATATATATTTTCTCCAATCCTGACGAATACAGTAGCAATCAGGCGCTGACTCCGTGGGGTCATATATATATATATATATTCCAAAACAAAGAGGGTCCTGCTGAGATCCGCTCCCAAGTCAGGTGGCGCAATAAGACGGCGAACCCATGCCGTTTAGTTTTAATCCAAAATCCACAAAGCACTCGTAAGCAATGTGCACTCGGAAACAGGCTTCTGAAGAATTTTCTTTAATCTCAGATAACGCTACGCCTTTCAACACTAACTTGTGTCTTGTTCACACGGTAATGCGCCGACACTGCCGGCATGTTAAATAAACATAAACAAGGTTAAATAAACATAAACAAGGTATGGCTACCATAGTTACAGGTCACATAATTCTCTCCTCACATTGATCCGCCATTACAGAGTGGTGTAATACGTTAGGCATTGCAATGTAAATCAACACATTCTGCTAACACATTCACTGTTTATACATGAACTTATCGAATGGGGATTAAAACAACCTTGTCCTGTATATATACTTCAGAACATTCATTAAGAGATTAAAATGAAATCTTTATCTCTAAATTATACGCCATATTGGCAAAGTGGTAACGCCATCGACTGTCGGGGTCTAACCCCTTATGCATATTACACTCGGTATAGTACTCGAAGTACAAGTATTCCAGCATAAAAGTCAAAGGGATTGCCCGGTAGGAAGGAACAATAAAAATAAAAGGGGGCGTACTCT
The DNA here is from genome assembly GCF_964263255.1 of Lissotriton vulgaris. Lineage (NCBI taxonomy): Eukaryota > Metazoa > Chordata > Amphibia > Caudata > Salamandridae > Lissotriton > Lissotriton vulgaris. Next base: position 539,729,100 of record NC_141694.1, on the reverse strand, counting down.
ATTTCGGAAAATTCTGAAAAAACACACACACAACTGAAGAATCTAAGTAGCGAGGTATTTGACTGGTGGCATTACTGGAAGTGTCTTGCTATCGGGTAGCGTGCATCTATGTGTGTTATTGCTCTAAGATGCTCCTGTACTCTTTTCTTGGCCATGCAGATCGTACTCCCCACATACCTCTTTTGACAAGGACATTCCAAGACATACACAACGTAATTCGAATTACATGTGAGAAATTGATTGATTTTTTTCGGTTGTGGATTTCCTGGGATGTCAACCTCCTTAAGCATAAAACTCTGTTTACATGCCCTACAATGTCCACAGGGGTAGAAGCCTTTAAGACCTTGTATATGTTGTTTTCATTGTCACTGATATCCCCTCTACCAAGATATCCCTCAGGTTCCTACCTCTTCTGTACGTGATGAGTGGTCTTTCCCCCAAGCGTGGGCCTATGATGTTATCTGATTTAAGGATGGGCCAGTTGTCGGCTAGGATTTTGCGGATCTGATTTGATCCCTGATGGTACGTGGTAACAATTCTGGTGGTACTCCCTTCCGCCTCAATCTTGTTCTTATGTTTAAGAGTTTCATATCTCTCTATTTCCGTTACTTTGGAGTTTGCCTTTTTCAAAACCCATTCGGGGTAGCCTCTCTCTCTGAATCTAGATAGCATGGTTTCCTGTTCTAACCTGAAGCCCTCAAAGCTGCTGCAGTTTCTTCTAGCCCTCAGTAGCTCCCCAAAAGGTATACTCCACTTTAATGATTCAGGGTGGGCACTGAGGGCGTGTAGCAGACTATTACCCGCAGTTTCTTTTCTATGTAGACTCAAAACCAGGGTACCATTAACAATTCTTACTTCAGTATCCAAGAATTCTATACATTCACTACTGATATTGTATGTGAGCTGTGTATTGTATTCATTGGTATTCAGTTTGTTAATGAAACTCTCCACTTCATTATGTGTGCCATGCCATTCGATGAAGAAATCGTCGATATATCTGATCCAGATACCGACTTTTGTAAAGTCTTCTGTAAGGTTAGCATCCTTCCTAATTTCCTCCTCCCACTTGGCAAGAAAGAGGTTAGCGAAACTCGGGGTCAAAGGCCGAACCAATGGCCACGCCACGGACCTGTTTGAATATGTCCCCATCAAACATGAAAAAGTTATTTCTGAGGCATATTTTTATCATTTGCATGAGCATGCTAGTGTGTTCCAAATAGCCAATGTTTCTGTTTTTAAGGAAGTGGTAGCTAGCTTCCATCCCTTGGATATGGTCAATGATGGTACATAATGCACTGACGTCCATAGTGATGAGCAGAGATCCCTCTGTCCATTGCACGTTGCTTATTTTATTGAGGAAGCCAGTTGTATCTTGAGTGTACGAGGGTAAGAGGCACACGTATTCCCTAAGGAAGTGGTCAATATATTTAGATACATTTTCATTGACACTTCCAATAGAGGAAACTATAGGTCTACCCGGAGGTTCCCTGGGGTTTTTATGGATCTTCGGTAGAAGATAGAAGATCGGTAGTTTAGGATACTTATTTTTTAGAAATCGAAATTCCTGTCAAGTGATTAATCCCTCTCCACGCTATTCTATAAGTTTATCCCATGTATCTGTTATGCTCTCATTATAGTCTCTGATGTTACTTCTGCAGTAAAAGATATTTTCGTCCAATTGTCTAGGAGCCTCTTTAACATAGAAGTTTCCCCCCCACAAGACGATATTACCACCCTTGTCTGAGCGTCTCAGAATGACATTACGATCCTCTGCCAAAGAAAAGATAAATTCCCTCTGATCTCTGGACAAATTGAATTTCCCTTTGGCACAATTATATATTTAATTTTTTTCAATTCAAATATCTTTATTCGGCATTATACAAAACACCATAAAAGTACAATTAAAAAATGAAAGTAATACATATATTACTTATTATATATACAAAGAAGTACAGAAACTATTCAATGCAATTCATTGGTCCCCCATCCGACCCCCACCATATTACACTGTTTTTCTTGGGCACTCCTTTCAGCAAATCCCTCTTGTCTCTCTTAATTTAACTGCTAGCCTTAAAAAGCTCGTAATAGAGAGTAAGGTCAGGGGGTCTTGAGCCATTTGTATGTCTATGAGGGCCACCTTAGCATGCCTAAATTTGTTTTTTTTTCAGCAGACTAACTTAAAAAAGGCGCCTGGGCAATGAGTAAAAAGGGCATCCTAATACAAAATGAAGGGTGTCCTGCAGAGATCGTTGATCGCAGCCGCAGGGACCCTTTGGCTCAACAGAACTAGTAAAACCTGCCGGATCAGCTAACAAATAATGTAAAAGGTTGAGCCTAAAACGTTTGATTAAAAATCTATCCTGGGCATTCTGTATAAGGGCAAAGTACGGTTCCATTCCTGGTACTCACTAGGCCATAGGCTTTGACTGACTGTTTTCCCCATTCCCTCCCTTCTCTAGAGGAGGCTTTATGGGTAAGAAACCTCTTCTTCACACTGTCCTTGTCCCGGCCTGCAATTCCCGTCGGGTTTGGGAAGAGATATTTACAGCCAATCTTTTCAAAGCAGCCTTTAAATACTTCAGCCAGGGAATGTTCAGTACCCTGTTCCTGCCAAGGCAATCCAGGATTATTTGCCTGGTCAGCGTTGCCTCTGGGTTATCCCAGATCTTTAACCGTGCTAACAGGGGTCTGACCTGGATCTTGTCCTCTATAAAGGCCCCACCCAGTTCTTCATGAGCGATAAAAGAGGGGACACACTGTGGGACTTTGAGGAGCCTTCTCATATATTTATTCTCTTCTACCTGCAGTTTGTCAGAATCGGCAAACCCCCCCAGAGTTCCGAGCCATACACCGCTTTAGAGTAGCAAATTGAATTATATAAATTCATCATTTGCCCCGGGGACCAGCGTCCAAGTCTGCGACAAATTCGTAATTGCCCCTGTGCTAGACACTAACCTGTTGCAGCGCTCCTCAATTAAGGCTTTAAAATTTAGATGCCCATCAAATAAAATACCCAGATACGAGAAGGACTGCACCTTCTCTAAATTGTGTTCGCCTATTCTATAATTAAAACTTTTTTATATATATATATATATATATATATATATATATATATATATATATGTGTGTATATATATATATATATAGGCAGCCCCCCTCCAAACAAACAATATTAAAAAAAAAAAGGGCCATGCCCCGGGGGATGGAGTCGCTGGGGCAAATTATGGCCCCGAGAAGGGGGCCACGCGGCCCCCTTTCCCATTTTTTTTTTATTAAAAATTGGGGCAGGCCCTGGGGGATGGGGTCCACAAGGCCAATAAATTAGAAAAAAACTGCAACAAAAACGGGATCAAACTGGAGGCCACGCCCCCTCCCTGCACCACTCTGCAAACGTGCAAGAGGAAGGAATTCCCCTTGAATACTGGGGGTACCTGGGGGCCAACTAGCCCACCAGGAACCTCCAGTATGCGCCAAGGTGTTCTAAGGCCACGCCCCTTTTTACACCTCTCTGCAACGCAGCTCTGTGGCGATTTCTTGAGATACCTGGTGGGCTATTTGGCTGCCAGGGTGTGTAGGAAGGTACATCCTGACTATGGTTGCCCCCAACTTTTTGCCCTGTGTTTTAGCTGGTTTTGGACATAGTCGACCTGGGACCCTGCCAATCAGGACCCCAGGCCTACTGCTCTCTCTTTAAAATGGATTCCATGTACCTTAGGTGCATTTCCAATTGGTACTGGGCCACCTTATCAGACCCTGTAACTCAGGGCATAGGTGTACCCAGGGCCGCCAGGGGCTGCAGCATGTATTATGCCACCCCTGGCTGGCCTCCTAAATTTGACACAACTGGCTGCATGACAGCTGGGGCGAAGTCGTGTAATCACACTTTGCTTTAGATATAGTAGCCCTATATCTAACCATACGATGGACACTCGAGTTCCTATCAGTCACTCCTATGGCAGGCCTTGACAATCCTGAAGGCAGAGTGCATGGGCTCGTGTGAACTAGGCTCTGGCCCGAGCCGAGCCCGGTTGCAGCTTGCGGAATCAAGACCCAATGGCTGTTCCATGATAACGCGTACCACATCGGTAACTTCGGTGTCGCGTTATCAAGACATGTCGAGTAAGGTGTCATACGAATCGGGATGCTGCCCTCTCACCAACTCTGGCGACGAGGTTAGCATTCCGCCCTTCTAGAGGGACACGACATGTACGTAACTGTGAACCCCGGTTAAAGTTAACTAAAGCCTCAGCTCCACAAAATGGATGCTGCCACCACAGACACGAGTCTGACCTCCTGCTGCTGGGAGTCCTTCCAGCGAGGAGCGCTTGGACAAAGGGTTTCCTGTCGAGGGCGGTGTTCGCACCGTCCCAGACAGGGTTTGTGTATTCTGGGTAGGTAGGGCTTTTGCGAGAAGGTGACTGCGGAGTGGCACCCCGGTGCTCACTACGCATCTGCCGGTCAGAACCAGTTCCAGGGGCACCAGCCCTGGCCTGGGGAAAGTCCGGCAGGGGAGAGGGGTGTAACTACCTCCCTTCCTGGTCCCACCCTTAGGGCAGGACCTAGTCATGTACCCACCCCTTTCTTTAGAATAAAGGCCGGAGCGGGGACCCTTCCAAATTAGATCATCTTTGAATCAAGAACTACTTTCTACGAAAGGACATTCAAGACTCTTCTCAAGATTTCTCCCTTGTGACTAAGGAGTAGTCACCCTGCATCAGCGGGCACCATCTAAGAACTCTGCGGTTTGCTGTAAGTCCTTCCTCAAGGAATCCGACGGCCCAGCTCGACGAGAACCGACTTCCCTGGCACCTCTGACCTCTACCCCCGTCATCAGCTCAGCTGTGATCTGTGGGTGCGACGAGACCTCGAGGGACCGGCCATCATCAGAACCTGCACGCTCTTAACCAGCACGACCTTCGAAGCAATTCCCTGGTGAGTGCTCTGGGGTCCGAGAAGCCCCGACCCTGAGCCACTCCAGCACCGAAGTGCAGTCCCCCAGCATCTCCACGATCTGCGTGGGGCCCTTCTGCTCGCTGCTCAGCACGTTGTCTGGTCACTAGCCGCTGGCTTGTGCCCTTCTGTGACGACATCCGACAATCAACACTGCTGGTCTGGTTGCTCCAGACTGGCCCTTGCTTCCATCTTTGCGAGAAGCACCCCGGACCCTCCTGGTCCACTCAAGACGCCATCTTAGGCCCACCACGTGGCCCTGAGATCTGCCAAGGCTTGTTGCCCCATCCTGGGCCCAGCGACGCCGACAGCATCATCCTTCGTGGGACAGCTCGCACCTCCTCCGTGGTCGCCGACAACGCCTCCTGGTCCGTGAGACTGCAGAGCCTAGCGTCGCCCACTCACCTGGTCGAGGTGACGGCCAACCGGTGCCCTCCTGGTACCCTCTGACTACTGGCTAGTAGTACGAACTTGGTCCCCTCTGCTTTCAGGTATCAACAATCTCTGATCCAGGCTTGGATCTCTACGAACTATCCATCACTGGTCGCCGGCCAGCAACTCCTTTTCTTCCGGCTCCTGGCTCGTCAGCGAAGACCCCGACGCCTGTAAGACTTGTGCAGCCGCAGCCCTCGTGGCTAGGTAACTCGGCATTTCGGTGCCTGCATAGCCTCTTTACTCTAGGGTCCCGAGTCCCTCGCTTCCGACTTGCCTTATCGGGTCCGCCCGAGACCTTAAACTTTCCGTGTCCTCGGACACTTGTTTTAATTGTGCACTTGAAGTATTTTCCTAAGAGATTTGGTTTGTGCTTAGTACCCTGTCCTCATAAAGAGTCCAGGGCTGTTGTGAATCTTAATAAATATCCTGTTTATTTTCATAACACTTGTGTGGTGTCCTTTCACTGGGTGTTCAAGGGGTACATGTGTGGTAAACAGCTGGCTTAACGCGCCCTCTCGAGTCTTTAGCCTTAGACTGCTCGTATCCACGCTACTAGGATAGCTGGTCTATAGGTTGACTTACAACCAAACACCATAAGGGTCGTTGGAACGATACATATCGGTCGCTAGAATAGCGAACGTTGCATATCGGGCCAACTTCTCACATTGGTGAGCAGCGGTTGGGATTTGAGCTTGCTGTTGTTTTACCACACGTATCCTAAGAATATCTTGTTGAAAGATCACACAAGTACTGTTAGTACATATAACTAAAGCTTAGAATACTCTGAGTTCTACTGAACCAGCTGTTGTAGCTCCTCAAGGCTTAGCACACCTTGGCTGCAACTCTTAGCAAGGGAACAGTAGGTAAACACGTAGTGTAGGTAGGTGCATCACTTACACCACACTAGAAACAGTATGTCGGACAAAGGAGGAAACTCTGAGTCTCCCCTTGTGTCAGTTGACCCTCCACAGGTCATCCCTTCAAGATATACTGTGCTGAGCTTCAAGGAGTTAAGACAGGTGTGTCACTCCCGGAAGATCAAGCAGGGGTCTAACCCCACCACGTCCTTTCTGATTGGTCTCTTGGAGACTTATGATGCCAGAAAAGCTGAGACCCGTCTTAGCTCTTCTAATCCAGAAGGAGACATGCCTCCCCTCGAGGGAACCAGAGACGATCCTGACCTCATCCACCTCGCAACTGAGAACGAAGATGTGGAGGATGATGAGGATGAGGATCCCTCTGGGGATGAGGCAGATAAGGGACAGGTAGAAGTAGTTAGACTAAGCAGGTCCAACTTAAGCAAACATGATAGTGGTACTGGGGGACCCCCGGCGCTACTGTCAGGTCTGCTTAACATTGGGAATGGACGAGCCCGATCTCTGTCAAGAGACTCTGGCAGATCCCTTCAAACCAATGGCTCTCACAACTCTTCGCAAAGAGGGATGACGCCCCCTCAGCGGAGAGTGTACGAAGCTAAGGAAAGGGCAGCTAATCTGAGGATCGAAAGGGAAGAACTTGCCCTGGCCAAAGAAAGGCTTGCCTTTGCGAGAGAGCAACAGTTAAGTGGGGTAGTCCCCACTGGTGGCAGCAATGTACCTAGCAATAGGGAAAAGAGTTTCGATACAAAACACCTTGGTAAGATAGTGCCCCCCTTTAAACAAGGGGACGACATCCACAAATGGATTACTGCTTTGGAGAGGGCCTGCACGGTGCAAGGTGTTCCCCAGAGTCAGTGGGCAGCTATCTTGTGGCTCTCCTTTGAAGGTAAAGGAAGAGACAAGCTCCTCACCACAAGGGTGGAGGATGCGAACGATTACCAAGTCTTGAAAAATACACTCGTTGAAGGGTTCGGCCTAACCACTGAGCAGTACAGGGTGCTGTTCAGGGATACCCAGAAAACGCAGTCTCAAGATTGGTCTGACTTTGTCGATTGTGCCACTAAGGCTTTCGAAGGCTGGCTACTGGGTAGTAAGGTTACTGATTTTAAAGGATTGTATAATCTGATTATGAGGGAGCAAATCTTAAATAATTGTCAGAACCAGCTATTACATCAGCACCTGGTAGACTCTGAGTTGACCTCTCCACAGGAATTGGGTAAGAGGGCAGACAAATGGGTCAGAACCAGGGTTAGGCCTAAAAACCAGGGTGGTGACCAGAAAAAGGAATCGACCAAGCCTCAAGAGAAGGGTGGGGATAAATCCACAGAGAAGACTTCCCAAGGGCCCCAAAACTCCAACAAGGGTGGTGGGTCCCAGAACACTCCTTCTGAACAAAAGAAACCTTATTGCCATACCTGTAAACAGGTGGGCCATTACAAAAGTGATGCCAAGTGCCCTAAAAATAGCAATAAGGAAAACATACCCCCAAGTAACACTCCCAGACCTCCTGTTACCACTAGTGGTAATCCCCCAGGTGGTGGGAGTGCCCCCAAGAATGTGGTGGGCATTACTTTGGGCAATCAGGAGGACTATGGCTTAGCCAGGTTCCCTGACCACACTCTTGTCTGTGAGACTGGCATGGGGTTTGCCAACTTCACTACTGGACCCCACATTTTGGGAAAGTATAGACAAGAAGTTTTATTGAATGGTCAGAAAGTTGAGGCATTCAGAGACACAGGGGCCAGCCTCACCATGGTGAGTGACCATCTGGTGCCCTCTGCTCGACTGACCCCTGGTTTTACTTATCAGGTGACAGACATTCATGGAGCGAAGAGAAGGCATCCCATGGCAGTAGTCAAGCTCAGTTGGGGTAATGTCACAGGGCCCATGAGAGTGGCAGTGACAGATAACCTACCTGTAGATTGCTTACTGGGGAATGACCTGGAACTCTCAGCATGGGCTGAGGTGGAGCAAGAAACTCACTCCAGAATGATAGGCCTATCCAGACAGGGTAGTGGGGCAGTGATAGCTACAGCCCCAGTCCAAGCACCATTCCTCCCTGAAAAGGTTGGAAGGGCAGTGGTAGCCACTGCCCAGGCTCAGACAGACTTTCCAGAACAGGATAGGAGGGCTGTGACAGTCACAGCCCAAACACAGACTGAGTGCCCTCCTGAAAAGGTTGGCAAGGTTGAAATGGTCTCAGCCTCTACTCAGACAGATAGTGAGGTTGTGAAGCCTGAAACAATGGATCACTCCACTCAAACAGAGAGCACTGAGGAGGAAGAAGAGTCTTCCCCCTCCCAGACACTAGGTGAGAGCCAGCCTCCTCAGGGAACTGACTCTACCCCTGTTGAAGGAACTGCCCCAGAGGTAGTCAGGCCTAGCCTGGCAGAGCCCCTGATGGCAGTGGACCCTTCCCAGGTGGGACCCAGTCTGGGGCAGGTAACCTGCACCTCTCTACCCTGTCTCAGTCAGCCCAGGGCCGAAGAGATCAGGGAGGCCAGTGGTGGACCCAAAAGGGCCCCCTGTCCAACAGAACCCCTTAATCAGCAGATTAGGATCACTGAAGCTGGTAAACCTAGCCAAGTGAAAATGGAACAGACTCCTGAGGGATCCCCCTTAAAAGTAGTTAGGGAACTCCCACAGCTGGACACTGTTGGGCACAGCCAAACATGGGGCCTAAAAACCCCAGACCTGACCTGTCCCTCCAGTAAGCCAAACAGAGGGACTCAGCCTCCAGCTTTAGGTAGCCAGAGGCTGACCCCGAGAGCTCAGTGCATCTCAGCTAAAGAAAGAAAGGCACACATGATGGATGGTGATTGGAGGAAGTTGAGCCCAAAGGTAGAGGAGCCTCACTTCAGTACTCCATGCCAGCATCAGCCTTCTTCTTTCCCAAGACACACCAGAGACAGAGATTCCCTATGGTGGAGACCCTCAGATACCCTTAGGGTGAGGGGTTGCCTAGTGGACCATGACACAGGGGGAAACCAAGCCAGAGCTGGTCCTTCCTTATATGGCCACTTAGGTAATAGAGGCTTACCTGGACAAGGATAGCCTTATCTCCTTTCGTTTGGGGGGGGGGTTGTGTAGGAAGGTACATCCTGACTATGGTTGCCCCCAACTTTTTGCCCTGTGTTTTAGCTGGTTTTGGACATAGTCGACCTGGGACCCTGCCAATCAGGACCCCAGGCCTACTGCTCTCTCTTTAAAATGGATTCCATGTACCTTAGGTGCATTTCCAATTGGTACTGGGCCACCTTATCAGACCCTGTAACTCAGGGCATAGGTGTACCCAGGGCCGCCAGGGGCTGCAGCATGTATTATGCCACCCCTGGCTGGCCTCCTAAATTTGACACAACTGGCTGCATGACAGCTGGGGCGAAGTCGTGTAATCACACTTTGCTTTAGATATAGTAGCCCTATATCTAACCATACGATGGACACTCGAGTTCCTATCAGTCACTCCTATGGCAGGCCTTGACAATCCTGAAGGCAGAGTGCATGGGCTCGTGTGAACTAGGCTCTGGCCCGAGCCGAGCCCGGTTGCAGCTTGCGGAATCAAGACCCAATGGCTGTTCCATGATAACGCGTACCACATCGGTAACTTCGGTGTCGCGTTATCAAGACATGTCGAGTAAGGTGTCATACGAATCGGGATGCTGCCCTCTCACCAACTCTGGCGACGAGGTTAGCATTCCGCCCTTCTAGAGGGACACGACATGTACGTAACTGTGAACCCCGGTTAAAGTTAACTAAAGCCTCAGCTCCACAAAATGGATGCTGCCACCACAGACACGAGTCTGACCTCCTGCTGCTGGGAGTCCTTCCAGCGAGGAGCGCTTGGACAAAGGGTTTCCTGTCGAGGGCGGTGTTCGCACCGTCCCAGACAGGGTTTGTGTATTCTGGGTAGGTAGGGCTTTTGCGAGAAGGTGACTGCGGAGTGGCACCCCGGTGCTCACTACGCATCTGCCGGTCAGAACCAGTTCCAGGGGCACCAGCCCTGGCCTGGGGAAAGTCCGGCAGGGGAGAGGGGTGTAACTACCTCCCTTCCTGGTCCCACCCTTAGGGCAGGACCTAGTCATGTACCCACCCCTTTCTTTAGAATAATGGCCGGAGCGGGGACCCTTCCAAATTAGATCATCTTTGAATCAAGAACTACTTTCTACGAAAGGACATTCAAGACTCTTCTCAAGATTTCTCCCTTGTGACTAAGGAGTAGTCACCCTGCATCAGCGGGCACCATCTAAGAACTCTGCGGTTTGCTGTAAGTCCTTCCTCAAGGAATCCGACGGCCCAGCTCGACGAGAACCGACTTCCCTGGCACCTCTGACCTCTACCCCCGTCATCAGCTCAGCTGTGATCTGTGGGTGCGACGAGACCTCGAGGGACCGGCCATCATCAGAACCTGCACGCTCTTAACCAGCACGACCTTCGAAGCAATTCCCTGGTGAGTGCTCTGGGGTCCGAGAAGCCCCGACCCTGAGCCGCTCCAGCACCGAAGTGCAGTCCCCCAGCATCTCCACGATCTGCGTGGGGCCCTTCTGCTCGCTGCTCAGCACGTTGTCTGGTCACTAGCCGCTGGCTTGTGCCCTTCTGTGACGACATCCGACAATCAACACTGCTGGTCTGGTTGCTCCAGACTGGCCCTTGCTTCCATCTTTGCGAGAAGCACCCCGGACCCTCCTGGTCCACTCAAGACGCCATCTTAGGCCCACCACGTGGCCCTGAGATCTGCCAAGGCTTGTTGCCCCATCCTGGGCCCAGCGACGCCGACAGCATCATCCTTCGTGGGACAGCTCGCACCTCCGCCGTGGTCGCCGACAACGCCTCCTGGTCCGTGAGACTGCAGAGCCTAGCGTCGCCCACTCACCTGGTCGAGGTGACGGCCAACCGGTGCCCTCCTGGTACCCTCTGACTACTGGCTAGTAGTACGAACTTGGTCCCCTCTGCTTTCAGGTATCAACAATCTCTGATCCAGGCTTGGATCTCTACGAACTATCCATCACTGGTCGCCGGCCAGCAACTCCTTTTCTTCCGGCTCCTGGCTCGTCAGCGAAGACCCCGACGCCTGTAAGACTTGTGCAGCCGCAGCCCTCGTGGCTAGGTAACTCGGCATTTCGGTGCCTGCATAGCCTCTTTACTCTAGGGTCCCGAGTCCCTCGCTTCCGACTTGCCTTATCGGGTCCGCCCGAGACCTTAAACTTTCCGTGTCCTCGGACACTTGTTTTAATTGTGCACTTGAAGTATTTTCCTAAGAGATTTGGTTTGTGCTTAGTACCCTGTCCTCATAAAGAGTCCAGGGCTGTTGTGAATCTTAATAAATATCCTGTTTATTTTCATAACACTTGTGTGGTGTCCTTTCACTGGGTGTTCAAGGGGTACATGTGTGGTAAACAGCTGGCTTAACGCGCCCTCTCGAGTCTTTAGCCTTAGACTGCTCGTATCCACGCTACTAGGATAGCTGGTCTATAGGTTGACTTACAACCAAACACCATAAGGGTCGTTGGAACGATACATAGCGGTCGCTAGAATAGCTAACGTTGCATATCGGGCCAACTTCTCACACAGGGGACCTCAGGATTCAAGGGGACTTAATCCCCCAACTTAAAACGGACCAAGGGGCGCGTTTGCACAGTGGTGAAGGTAGGGGGCGGGGCCTGAGGTGATATGTGTGCAAACACGCCCTGTGGCGCGTTTTAAGTTGGGGAATTAATTCCTCTTCAATCCAGAGGTCCCCTGGGGGCCAAATAGCCCACCAGGTACCTCCACTAAGCGCCACGGAGCTGCGGTTCAGAGTGTTGTAAAAAGGGGCATGGCCTCTTAACACCTCTCTGCAACGCAGCTCCCAGGCCCATACTGGAGGTACCTGGTGGGCTAGTTGGCCCCCAGGGCACTGAAGGATTGAAGAGGAATTAATTCCTCAACTTAAAACGTGCCACAGGGCGTGTTTGCACACATGTCACCTCAGGCCCTACCCCCTTCCTTCACCATTGTACAAATATTCCTCTAAAATCAGCCGTACTACGAATTCCGATTTACTCACCTGTTATCAGGAGAGAACCCAGTACTGCATCATTTAGCCCAGCACTGACCCTGAAAAGTAATTCTAAGTGTACTTAGCAGTAACTTGTATTTCCTTTCATAGGAATCCATTGTCTGGTTTTCACCAGAACAGTTTCTAAGTGTCGATTTTTGAAACGTACAAATATTCCTCTAAAATCAGCCGAACTACGAATTCGAATTTAGTCACCTGTTATCAGGAGAGAACCCAGTGCTGCATCTTTTAGCCCAGCACTGACCCTGAAAAGTAATTCTAAGCGTACTTATCAGTAACTTGTATTTCCTTTCATAGGAATCCATTGTCTGGTTTTCACCAGAACAGTTTCTAAGTGTCGATTTTTGAAACGTACAAATATTCCTCTATTTTCAAAAACCAAAAATATTCTTTAAAAATTGCCTGTATGATTTAAACACATTCTTTCAACTGTTTACAGGAGATGCAGCAGTGCTGGATCCAGGATCCACCACTGAGTAAGAAAAGGTAACGATAACCCTACTTACTTGCTCAGTGAATTTCCTTCCATAGGGTACACTGACTGGTTTCACTTGGAAACACTTGGAAATTCTTGTGTGGAGTTTTGGAACTTTAAAATATTCCTATAAAATCAGCAGAACGGCGAATTCCGATTTACTCACCTGTTATCAGGAGAGACCTCAGTGCTGCATCTTTGAGCCCAGTACTAATCATGAAAAGTAATTCTAACCATACTTACCAGTAACTTGTATTTCCTTCCATTTGAATCCATTGTCTGGTTTTCACCAGAAAAGTTTCTAAGTGTCTATTTTCACAAACTAAAAATATTCCTAAAAAATTGCCTGTATGACTTAAACTCATTCTTTCAACTGTTTACAGGATATGCAATAGTGCTTTATCCAGGATCCACCACTGAGTAAGAAAAAGTGACGATAGCACTACTTACTTGCTAAAGGAATTTCCTGCCATAGGATAACATTGGTGATTCTATGTGAAAACATTTCTACATGTAAACTTTTAAAATACAATAATATTCCTTAAAAATCACTACTGTAACTAAAACGCTTTTACTCAACCGTTTACAGGAGATGTTCGAGGACTGAATCTAGGATCCAGTCCTGGGGTTAGAAAAGTAATCCATAAAGTAACTAATTGCATTTAACTAGAAATTCCCATTGAGGTCAATGTTGCATTGTGTTTGAAATTATGTTGCCCATTGCAACAACTGTAACTACTGTACTTAAAAGTCTATTGCCTATTTGCAAAGTATTTAAACTAAAGTAATTCATTCTGAGAAAGTATGTTTTGTAATGTATTTATAATGTAAATTAAAAAATAAAATATCTAAAAATAAATAGTTTAAAAAATGTAGTAAATCAGTATCAAAAAAATAAATATAACAATTAATACATTTGAAAATTGTCATTTACAAAACCTTCGAAATTCACTGAAAAAACCATAGGTTTCAGACCTGATATAGTTAGGAATTAGCATTTAACCCCTTCCATGCTCATGACAAGGTCAGCTCGTCATGGGTTTTACCTGCGCTGTGCTTATGACGAGCTGACCTTGTCATGAACAATGCAGATCTGGTCCTTTCAGCACCGGAGGGGAAACGCCCGTAGCAGCCAAGGTGTTAAAAAAACCTTTGAAATTCACTGAAAAAAAACATAGGTTTCAGGCCTGATATAGTTAGGAATTAGCATTTAAAAACCTTAGAAATTCACTGAAAAAAACATAGGTTTTAGGGGTGTTCTATTTAGCTGGACATTTCACTCTTACAAAACCATTGAAATTAGTTGACTCACTATATGTCGCGCGCCCAAAATCCACTGCTGATGATGTCTCATATTACATCATTCTTGACATGGTCAGTGACATCACTGATGACATCTCAAATTACATCACTGATGACATCATCCACGTGACCATCAGATACACCTCAGCATACACTAGTCTAACCTTTCATCACTCACTGTAAAATGCAGAGTACCATATTTGAATCCATTGACACACCAGTACAAGTTTCTAAAAACCCACTCAGTGAATCCTAGATCTATACACACATCTAATCACTTACCTATAGATTCACTCATACATGCAGTCAATGATCAATAGAACACTATCAAAAATATTTATACACCTATATCGACATTACACACCAGCACACATCCTATTTACTTATGAAGTCATCCTTATGCAAACAATGGGTCATACTTACATTTACTTAGCCATACACTTATACAAACACCACTTTATTTATTCATATAGATAGTAACTCATACGTAGTGCATTATAAAATCACTATTACAAGAATACAATTATTCATACAGTCAAGTTACTCATACAATCACTGAGTCTTATGTATACTTATTTATAAACAACAACTGACACATATACTGCCTTTCATTTTTCTAGCTTGTTGGACATGTACCATTGAGAGAGATATTTGCTCATCACCACACCCATAAAGATATTCACTCACCCAAACAACTGTAGTTTTAACTTTATATACCTACTGCATCATCCATTCACACATCTTTGGGCAGTCACACACCCCCCACCGAACCACACACACATTCACTCTCTGTTAGACGGGACCTGGAGGGTCGGCCGAGGACAAGGGGAGAGGCCTCCGGGGAGAGCCGCCTCCTAGCGATCGTACAGACCAGTAACTTCCCCCCACAGATGGACACCACACAAAGATAAGGTTAACGCTTTTTATATGCAGTTCTTGAAGTAAGGTAATACGGTACAGTGAGATCAGGATACGAGGATCCTCTCAATTCTAGTCTCTGGCAGGGAAAGGGGGTAGCGGGACAGTCTTGTTACCAATCTGGTATTGAGGTGGAATGATGATAGCTCACAATCCTCGAGCTCGGAGTTCTGGAGGGTCGGGCCGCGGCAGCGCCAGCAGGTCCCGAGGAGGTCGTAGATAGCAACGGGCCACGGCAGCGCCAGCAGGTCCCGACGAGGACGTAGGTTGCAAAGGGCCCCGGCAGCGCCAGCAGGTCCCTACGAGGATGAAGGTTGCAGAAGGCCGCGGCAGCGCCAGCAGGCAGGACGACAGTTCACAAGGCAGGGCTGCGGCAGCGCCAGCAGTCCGTCAAGGATGAGTTCTTCACGGTGTCTCTCGACTCCAGGATACAACTGCCTTCCTGCTCTGGAGCTGCCTCAGTTATAGGTCTGGCGCCCTTTGATGTCCGGACCCTCGCACTTGGAGGTCGGGAGGTCCGGGATGAGGGAGTCCAGACACCCAGCAGGGGGGTGGAGCTAGCGCCCGGGGAGGCTGGGGGCGATCGGCACCTGGCGGGGGAGAGCCATCAACACTCCTCTCTCCCATTGACCTGCCAAGTGGTCCGTTCACCTCCTGGGTGGATGGTGGTGCCGGGATGTCGGGGCCTGGCCAGGCCCAGGGTTGGGGTCGAGCTGAGGCCACGCGGCCTCGTGGTGCAGTGTCCAAGATGGCGGCTGGGCCCGGGCAATGGTGCTGACGGTGGCCCGGGCCAGTGATACAGAGATGTTCGGGGGCAGTCGTCCCGTAGGGGACGGGTTGCGGGTTGCTTCTGTGGGTAGCACCTGGAGAGACGGTGTCCGGGCTCCGTCATGCGGGGAGGGAGCGAGCCCTTCCTGGGGCCTGTCCAACATGCGTCCCCCCAGCTGAAGGCGGGAAGAGTCACCCATCCTCTTGGGGACTCTCCTCGTCGAGGCGGAAAAAGCGTGACAGGCCATCCGCGTTGGCGTGGTCTTGGCCCGGGCGATGCTCCACAGTGAAGTCCATCCCCTGCAGGGAGATGGACCATCGCAACAGTTTGGGATTCTCCCCCCGCATCTGCATTAACCATTGCAGGGGGCGATGATCTGTTTGTACCCGGAAGTGGGTACCGAAGAGGTAGGGCCGGAGTTTCTTGAGAGCCCATACCACTGCGAAGGCCTCCCACTCGATGGTGCTCCAGCGCTGTTCTCGAGCCAGTAGGCGTTGGCTGATGAAGGCCACTGGCTGATCGACTCCCTCGGTGTTGAGTTGCGAGAGGACGGCCCCAATGCCATGGTCTGAGGCATCAGTCTGGACGATGAACTCACGGCTGTAGTCGGGGGCCTGGAGCACAGGGGCAGTGCACATGGCGGCCTTCAGCTTCTCGAAGGCCGCTTGACAGTCTGGGGTCCAGTTGACTGTTTTTGGGTGTTTCTTGGATGTGAGTTCCGTGAGGGGCCCCACAATGCTGCCATAATCCTTCACAAACCGCCGGTAGTATCCGGTAAGCCCCAAGAAGGCTTGTACCTCGGTTTGGGTGACGGGGGGCTGCCAGGACTGGATGGCAGCGATCTTGAGCTGAAGAGGGGCCACTAGACCGCTCCCCAATTGGTGTCCGAGGTAGGTAACTGACCCCTGGCCAATTTGGCACTTGCTGGCCTTGATTGTGAGGCCGGCTCGTTGAAGGGCCTGCAGGACCTCTCGGAGGTGGCGGAGGTGGTCTGCCTAGTGGCGGCTGTATACCGCGATATCGTCCAGGTAGGCGGCGCTGAATTCTTCGAGGCCCGCCAATACCTGGTTCACAAGTCGTTGAAAAGTGGCTGGAGCGTTTTTCATGCCGAATGGCATCACTGTGAACTGGTAGTGTCCATCCGGGGTGGAGAAAGCGGATCGTTCTTGGGCCCTGGGGGTGAGGCCGATCTGCCAGTAGCCCGCTGTCAGGTCGAAGATGCTCAGGTAGCGGGCGGCCCCCATGCAGTCAACCAGTTCATCTGCTCGGGGGATGGGATGAGCGTCGGTTCGGGTGACAGCGTTCAGACCCCGGTAGTCGACGCAGGATCGGAGCTCGGGGGTGGTGCCCGGGGCAGCCGCTTTGGGGACCAGTACGACTGGGCTGGCCGAGGGGCTGTCTGAGGACTCGATGACTCCGAGTGTGAGCATTTTGGAGACTTCTTCTTGGATGCAGGCGCGCACCTGATCTGGTACTCGGTACGCCCGGTGTCGGATAGGGGGACTGTCCCCGGTGTCCACGTCGTGAAGGCAACAGGTTTGCAAATTGCAGCAGGAGGGCCCGACAGTCTTGGCGCTGCTCCGGGGTCAGGGCCTCGGAGAGTCGGACCCCGTCTACTGAACCATCTTTTTCACGGGTCCTCAGTAGTTCAGGGAGGGGCTCGGAGTCTTCTTCCGCCCCACTGTCTGTAGCCATCAGTAGACTGAGCTCCGAGCGCACGAAGTGCGGTTTGAGTCTGTTGGCGTGGAGGACCCGGAGGGGGTTCCGGGGGGATTCCATGTCGATTGAGATAGGTGACAGGGCCCTTGCGTTCGATCACCTTGAAGGGTCCTGTCCATTTGTCTTGCAAGGCACAAGGCTCGGTGGGGGACATCACCCACACCTGCTGACCGGGCTCGAACTCGATGGAGGAGGCATGTTGATCGTACCATTTCTTCATGTCCTCCTGACTGGCCTCAAGGTTGGCTTTATCGATCTCCCTGAATCGCCTGGTCTGAAGGCGGAGGGTCAGGAGGTACTTATAGACGTCTGGAGGGGTTTTCATGGGGCCATTTCCCATTCTTCTTTCACTAGGCTGAGGGGCCCTCGGACAGGGTGTCCGTACAGGAGCTCGAAGGGGCTGAAGCCGAGGGACTTCTGGGGGACTTCTCGGTAGGCGAAGAGGAGGCACAGGAGTAGCACGTCCCACTGGCGGCGTAGGGGTTCCTCTAGCCCCATGATCATCCCCTTGAGAGTGCGGTTGAACCGCTCGACCAGTCCGTTTCCTTGCGGGTGATAGGGGGTTGTGAATCGGTAGGTGACTCCGCACTGCTGCCAGAGGGATTTCATATATTTGGAAATAAAGTTCGTGCCTCTGTCGCTGACGACCTCCCGGGGGAAGCCCACTCGAGAGAAGATCCCCATCAAGGCTCGGCCTACCACTGGTGCGGTCACAGTTCGAAGGGGAACGGCCTCTGGATAGCGGGTGGCGTGGTCCACCAGGACCAGGATGAATCGGTGCCCTTGTGCTGTTCACGGGTCCAGGGGCCCCACAATGTCTATTCCCACCCTTTCGAACGGGGTGGTGACGACGGGGAATGGTTCCAGGGGTGCCTTGAGTTTTCGGCCGCTCTTTCCGCTGGCCTGGCAGGTGGGGCAGGCCCGGCAGTGGTTGGAGACGTCATTTCGCATCTTTGGCCAGTAAAAGTGGGTTACCAGGCGGTTGTAGGTTTTGTCTTGCCCCAGGTGCCCAGCCAGGGGGACATCATGTGCTAAGTTCAAAAGGAAGTCTCTGAAGCGGAGGGGCACCACCAGCACCCGACTGGCCCCCAATTCCGCTATTCTTTGCTCGCTGTACAGTAGGTCATTGTCCCAATAGATCCAGTGGGCCCCTGCGGTGTCTCCCACGCTCTGGGCGAGTGCTTGCTGTCCGAGTCCCTCGAGGGAGGGACAGGTCTTTTGCTCCTGCCGGAATTGTTCCTGGGTGGGCCCCCCCTCTTGACGCCACTGAGCCAGGTCTGGAAGGTCTTGGGGCTGAGCGGGCCCTTCTTGGGTTTGTTCTGGGGGGTCCATCTGGACGGTGTCTTCCTCTGGAGTGATCGGGGGAGGAGGTGCTGGCCATTCGGGTTCTTCGGGTCTGGGGATGGCGCGGGCGGCCATGGACCGGGTTGTTACGCACGCCCAGTCCGGGAGGCCCAACATCCCCAGGTGCTCTCTTCTTTCAACGGCCGCCCACGGGGAACTCTCGATCATTCCCCAGGAGGCAGTCCACGGGGGCATCATTGCGGACAGTCACTTTTAGCATGCCGGAAACTCCTCCCCATTCGAAGGGGACGCAGGCCATCCGACACAGGCTCTCAGAATTGTCGGCCGATCGGACGGGGCACAGAACGTTTGGCAGGATTTGTTCTGGAGTCACCAGGTGACAGCGGACGGCCGTCACACTGGCCCCCGTGTCACGCAGGGCTTCGGCCTTGCGCCCATTTATGTTCACCCACTGGCTGTATTTTCTGGTGTTGGCGGGTAGGGGGACCCTCGGGATCATGTCTCTTCCCCCTAGGCAAGCTAGGACCATGGCGGCAGGTTCCCATTCGGGCTGCTCCTGCTCGTACTCTTCATGCTCTTCGGAGATTTGCTCTTCTCCTAGGGCGGCGGCAGCGACCTGGCGGGGCCCAGGAGTCTGGTTCTTTGGGCAGTTCGGGTCGCTGGCATAGTGGCCGATTCGCTGGCACCGGTGGCAAGTAACGTTGGCTCGGAACCCTGGGCGCATCGGGGGGTTTCCCCGACCGGCCGGGGGCGGGGTGGTGTTGGCGGGAGCTGCCGGGACGGCATCTCTGCCCCGGCCCTGGCCTCCTCCTCCTTCTCGGGGACGATGGTGACCTTGGCTGGTTCTGTTCTGCTCGGTTGGCCCACTCCGGGCCACTCGGGTGCTTTCCCATCGGTCAGCCTCGGCAGCGAGCTGCCGTGGTTCAGTCAATTTACTGTCGAGGAGGTGCTGCCTGAGCTCGACAAAGCAGTTGTTGGAGAGGTGCTCCCACACAATGAGGTTGAAGAGTTGCTTGTAAGTAGTTACGTGGCTCCCCTTTATCCATCCCTCGAAGGCTCGGCTGAAATAGTTCACATATTCTACCCAGGTCGTACCCGGGATCCGTGTGCAGTCGCGGAACCTCTGGCGGTACATCTCGGGCGTGAGCCCATATCGAGTGAGGAGGGCGGCCTTCATGTGGTCATAGGACGTCATCTGATGGTCCGGGAGCTGTAGCAGGGCATCGCGGCCTTCATTGACGAACCTCCCCCATAGACCGGCTCCCCAGTCACTTCGATCGATCCGGTGGGAGGTCATGGCGATCTCGTAGGCCTTGAACCACTGTTGTATGTCGTCGTTCCGATAATATTCTCGGACGACATCCTTAGGGATGTGGACCTTTGGTTCTGTAGCGCCTGGGGTGCGCGGTTGCTCGGGCACCCCTAGTTCTTTGTTCTGTTTCCGCATTTCTATCTCTGCGAGCTGGCGCTCGTGTTCGTATGCCAGTCTTTTCTCTTCGAGTTCTCTTTTTCTTTGCTTTTCTTCTCGCTCTTCTCGGAGCCGTAAGTGTTCTAAGTTCATTTTTTGTTCTGCCAGTTTCAGCTCTCCGTCCAACTTGAGCCGCCCCAACTCTAATTCGTGGAGTCTGCTTCTTTCTCGATCTTGGATCTCTTCCCGGGAGAGACCCGCTCTTCTTTCTTCGGTCGGAGTGGTGTTTGTCTCTGGTGCTTCGACGTTTTGGTCCCGGGGTCTGGCGGTACCTGTTTCTGCCCAAGATTCTAGAACGTGTTTGAAGTCCTCCTTCGTGCTCAGACCGGTGGTAGCAATGCCTAGTTCTATGCAAAATTGTTTTAGCTCTCGATGGCTGTACTCTTCTAGATTTTCCATCTGGAATTTCTCTGCGGATCCGCTCTCTTTGGTTGACATTGTCGTTTAGTCGTGGGGTGAGTTACTCTCTGTACGAATACGCGTTGGTTCGGATCGCGCCGCTGGCACCAATGTTAGACGGGACCTGGAGGGTCGGCCGAGGACAAGGGGAGAGGCCTCCGGGGAGAGCCGCCTCCTAGCGATCGTACAGACAAGTAACTTCCCCCCCACAGATGGACACCACACAAAGATAAGGTTAACGCTTTTTATATGCAGTTCTTGAAGTAAGGTAATACGGTACAGTGAGATCAGGATACGAGGATCCTCTCAATTCTAGTCTCTGGCAGGGAAAGGGGGTAGCAGGACAGTCTTGTTACCAATCTGGTATTGAGGTGGAATGATGATAGCTCACAATCCTCGAGCTTGGCGTTCTGGAGGGTCGGGCCGCGGCAGCGCCAGCAGGTCCCGAGGAGGTCGTAGATAGCAACGGGCCGCGGCAGCGCCAGCAGGTCCCGACGAGGACGTAGGTTGCAAAGGGCCGCGGCAGCGCCAGCAGGTCCCTACGAGGATGAAGGTTGCAGAAGGCCGCGGCAGCGCCAGCAGGCAGGACGACAGTTCACAAGGCAGGGCTGCGGCAGCGCCAGCAGTCCGTCAAGGATGAGTTCTTCACGGTGTCTCTCGACTCCAGGATACAACTGCCTTCCTGCTCTGGAGCTGCCTCAGTTATAGGTCTGGCGCCCTTTGATGTCCGGACCCTCGCACTTGGAGGTCGGGAGGTCCGGGATGAGGGAGTCCAGACACCCAGCAGGGGGGTGGAGCCAGCGCCCGGGGAGGCTGGGGGGCGATCGGCACCTGGCGGGGGAGAGCCATCGACACTCCTCTCTCCCATTGACCTGCCAAGTGGTCCGTTCACCTCCTGGGTGGATGGTGGTGCCGGGATGTCGGGGCCTGGCCAGGCCCAGGGTTGGGGTCGAGCTGAGGCCACGCGGCCTCGTGGTGCAGTGTCCAAGATGGCGGCTGGGCCCGGGCAATGGTGCTGACGGTGGCCCGGGCCAGTGATACAGAGATGTTCGGGGGCAGGCGTCCCGTAGGGGACGGGTTGCGGGTTGCTTCTGTGGGTAGCACCTGGAGAGCCGGTGTCCGGGCTCCGTCATGCGGGGAGGGAGCGAGCCCTTCCTGGGGCCTGTCCAACACTCTCCCATACAAATGCTGAGTTAACGAATCAATAACTAATATAGACTTTCAAATAGCTAATAACCAAGTGGAGAAGCAGTTTACACAACAACTGACAAAGTGATACAGATGTTCACACAGTTTAGTCACTATCCAATATATTTAGTGAGACACTTTAAATTCGTCAAGTAAACAGTCAGCACACTGCTACCCAATCCTCCATCCAGATATTTATATTTATATATCTACTCCTTCAATGCAAATTGCTATATATATATATATATATATATATATATATATATATATATATATATATATATATATAATACATATTTAAATAACGAACCATACCACATTCACTGTATGGTTCACTGTATGGTTTTTTCAGTGAATATATATATATATATATATATATATATATATATCAAAAACCCCTCCTTCACCGAGGAGAGAAGCAACACTCCAGCAACTTCAGTCCTTATATTTTTATTAATTCAAATGCGGCAGTCCTAATATATTTCGGTCACCATTGACCTTCTTCAGAGGTGCGCCGATGGGAACATCCGTGCCGGGTAAGAGAGACCAATCAAGTGAGTTACGACAACAATGTCTTTTATTCGCCCCCTGATGGGCGTCCACTTAATTTGGAATTGCATTCTGGTGCTTGTGGTTCTCTGACCGGCAACCTTTTCAAGCTTCCAATAGCTTTTCAAGCCTCCAATGGCTGTTGTCCCCATTTAGTTAATTTGCATTATTTTTAAACAAGGTCCGTTGCGTCTTATAGTCAGCCCGCTTTTGAAGCTGACAAAGAACCATGCCGAGGTTAGTCTTCGGCAGTGCCGCCGCCCTTCGTCTTCACGTTCATCCGAGCAGGTTCGCTTTCGGGCGGGGATCGGCACACTCACTGGCGGTGCATGCTGTCGGCAGAACCACGCCGTAAATACATCAAAAACCCCTCCTTCACCGAGGAGAGAAGCAACACTCCAGCAACTTCAGTCCTTATATTTTTATTAATTCAAATGCGGCAGTCCTAATATATTTCGGTCACCATTGACCTTCTTCAGAGGTGCGCCGATGGGAACATCCGTGCCGGGTAAGAGAGACCAATCAAGTGAGTTACGACAACAATGTCTTTTATTCGCCCCCTGATGGGCGTCCACTTAATTTGGAATTGCATTCTGGTGCTTGTGGTTCTCTGACCGGCAACCTTTTCAAGCTTCCAATAGCTTTTCAAGCCTCCAATGGCTGTTGTCCCCATTTAGTTAATTTGCATTATTTTTAAACAAGGTCCGTTGCGTCTTATAGTCAGCCCGCTTTTGAAGCTGACAAAGAACCATGCCGAGGTTAGTCTTCGGCAGTGCCGCCGCCCTTCGTCTTCACGTTCATCCGAGCAGGTTCGCTTTCGGACGGGGATCGGCACACTCACTGGCGGTGCATGCTGTCGGCAGAACCACGCCGTAAATACATCAAAAACCCCTCCTTCACCGAGGAGAGAAGCAACACTCCAGCAACTTCAGTCCTTATATTTTTATTAATTCAAATGCGGCAGTCCTAATATATTTCGGTCACCATTGACCTTCTTCAGAGGTGCGCCGATGGGAACATCCGTGCCGGGTAAGAGAGACCAATCAAGTGAGTTACGACAACAATGTCTTTTATTCGCCCCCTGATGGGCGTCCACTTAATTTGGAATTGCATTCTGGTGCTTGTGGTTCTCTGACCGGCAACCTTTTCAAGCTTCCAATAGCTTTTCAAGCCTCCAATGGCTGTTGTCCCCATTTAGTTAATTTGCATTATTTTTAAACAAGGTCCGTTGCGTCTTATAGTCAGCCCGCTTTTGAAGCTGACAAAGAACCATGCCGAGGTTAGTCTTCGGCAGTGCCGCCGCCCTTCGTCTTCACGTTCATCCGAGCAGGTTCGCTTTCGGGCGGGGATCGGCACACTCACTGGCGGTGCATGCTGTCGGCAGAACCACGCCGTAAATACATCAAAAACCCCTCCTTCACCGAGGAGAGAAGCAACACTCCAGCAACTTCAGTCCTTATATTTTTATTAATTCAAATGCGGCAGTCCTAATATATTTCGGTCACCATTGACCTTCTTCAGAGGTGCGCCGATGGGAACATCCGTGCCGGGTAAGAGAGACCAATCAAGTGAGTTACGACAACAATGTCTTTTATTCGCCCCCTGATGGGCGTCCACTTAATTTGGAATTGCATTCTGGTGCTTGTGGTTCTCTGACCGGCAACCTTTTCAAGCTTCCATAGGTTTCACACATAGGTTTCACACATCATAGGTTTCACACATCTTATAGTTGGGAATTAGCATTTAAAAAACCTTGCAAATTCACTGAAAAAAACATAGGTTTCACACATCTTATAGTTAGCTGGACATTTCACTCATACAAAACAATTGAAATTCCCCCGTTATAGTTAGTTCAGCTAACTATAACTCGTGTGCCCGCAATGCACTGTTGATGACGTCACATATTACATCACTCATGACATGGTCAGTGACATCACTCATGACATCTCAAATTATATCACTCAGGCACTTATATGTAAATGGTAATAACCAAGCTTCATGGAGATAAGCGCTGCCTAAACATACATATCTGCCTATAGCATAGTATTTCATGCAAACCTCAAACTTAAACAGGTTAAAAAATAACGTTATGATACTGTGGATAAGGCACACACCTGAATTGGATCTCCAATGAGTGACCACTTCTAACCATTCTCATAGCGCACCCTGTGCTATGATTTGATAGTGAGAGAGTGATCGCACCATAGTTTGTACTGCTAATCATTCTCAGCATACACTACGAATACGCTTTCGCGTTACACGTCGCATGAAAGCTTCCGTGTGACGTCATGTACGGCGCCCCATGCAAAAAAGACGAGAATGTTTTCAATTGTTTAAAAACATATATTCATGTATTTAATGAACATACTAACAGAAGACTTAATTTAGGATAATTATGAAAATCATTTTTTTTTTAGTTTTAAAAATCCTATATTATTTTTATATTGTATGAATGGAGCTGCGTGGCCCTCCGCCTGGTGCCCTAGACTCCACCACGCCCAGACCCGGTTCATAAGCACGCGTGATCATCACCACAAAACCATTAGCATGCATATCGCTTTACCACACAAGCTTTTACAACTAGTATGCATTTTCCACGCATCATAAATGCATATTCTTAATAATGTTTTTTTGTTGACGAACACGCGTTGTAATGGCTGTGGCTTACATCCTTCAAATTAGTTTCTAGGTATACGTGTGACCAAGTCTGATCAGATCGGAGGCCAACGACAAATAACGGAGGAAAACTACTAAAATGGCGGTTGGACGGAGTATGTAATCAACTTTTGGCGCCTCGACACTACATTTCAAATAAATATACATACAATACGTTTATTAATATATTACAAAAGTATAGCACTGGATGACACACACGACCTGGGAAAAGAAAGCAACAAATTTAATACCTAAAATCAGGAGAGGTTTGCTTGGCGAACTTGAAGAAAAAGAAAAAAAAAGTGCACTTGCAAACAAGGCTGTGCATGCGTAGAGAGTACAACTGATGCAGGAAAAAAATACGGAAAGTTTTACTTACTGTCATAGAAATATAGCTCTAAAAATTGCCTCCGGAATTTGCCCCTCGAGACCTAATGAATAAAACGGACTTCTATTTTTTATTTCCCTTTTCCAATTGACTCTAAAGATCCATGTACGACCCCCTGAGCAAGCCTAGAGGGTCAGGATGTTTCTACCCTGCCCCCTTTCCTTATTTCTCAACTTTGTTTTACTGTTTTCTTCTGAGTCGCTTCTAGCGATGAACAAGATGGCTGCCAATCAGCATGCAGCTCGTGCTCGTAATTGTACTGATTTCCTTACGCGTGCTGTACTCCGTCTCTAGATATCGCTATGATTTTACTTGTAATTTTCTAAGGAACTACTGAACGGATTTACACCATTTAACAAAAAGCACAATCTGCGAACCGAACTCTACCTCTCTGCCAAATTTGGTGTAATTCCGTTCAGCCGCTCGGGCTGTAGCCCTGGCTAAAGGTCCCTTTTTTCTCGGCCCCCACTTGACGAATCGCCCCCAAACTTCCAGGGAAGGAGCGGAACCGAGCAGGCCATTTTCTTGGAGAAATTTGCGAAGATTCGTCCACCGGGGCCAAGTTATTCCAAATAGAATGTTGTGGATTTCCAAATGCAAACTAGGTCCTAACTATAACTACCTACTGGCGACCTCCAGTAGGTAATATATACATATACATACATACATACATACATACATGTGTGTATATATATATATATATATATATATCAGTAAAGTCAAACTCCCGCTACTTCCAACCTCCGGTGGCGGTGAAAAAGGAGACTCAGACCCCGCAGAAACTTCAGGCAAGATGTTTTTATTCTTTACCACAACCCACGTACGACGCGCTTCGGGCCACAGGAGCCCTTGTTAACATGCAGTTATGTACTTTGCCATTGCTTTTTTTTATATATGAGTGTGTGTTTGGTAACCACACACCTTCAACTCTCCATGTCACATGACGATAGGCATGGTAAACAGACTCACTGCATTAACAAGCCAGGCGCCGTCGAAAATGGCCGCCCAAAGTCCGAGCTCCGCCGGGACCGTTGCTGTCCCCATCAAATCCGAACCTTTATTCTTGCTGGAGCGCACTGCCATCGGCGCCCCAGCTCCCTCAGGCAAGGTGCTACATCGTCGCGCTTGGAGTGGAGCCCCGGGACCCACCAGGAGCGAAGCGCCGCGACCGGAGCTTCGGCGACCGGCCTGGGGTGGAGGTCCGGAGCCCGAGCGCCGCCAGCCGCCCAAATCGAGGCACAGGTTTGCGGCCTATATCGCTAGCGAGGCCTGTGTGACGCGGCATCAGCGGAGGGCGTGGCTGCATCGGACGTGTCGCGCTGAGACCGCGGCCTTGGCTGGGGTCGGCAACGTGCTGGGAACGGGCACGGACAGCTGTGGGGGAGCCTGGTGGTCCAAGCGAAGGGCCGCGACCCGGCGCCGTCCCTACGAGGTGGACCAAATGAGTTACTGACAGGCCACTCTACAATTTGCCCCAAGGTTGGTGTTGGTTCACATAAGCCCTGATATTGAGCGGTGGGGCGTCCAGCGGGGCACCTGGTAACCAACTATAGCAGCATATAGGATCCCAGAGGGTCCGCTGGTGGCACAGGGCGGAAGCGGCCATAACAAGTGGAGGTCGAGGGCCCAAAACGCTAGTTGGCACGACTGGACACTGAGGGCTCGGGCCTCTTGAAGCATTGGGCGGCTTTACTGCGGGGGACACGGACCAGGGCACCACAGGATGTCCGTGGGCAGGCCTCGGCCCGGGCTGATACCCTGTGAGAGACACGTGGCGACGGCATTTGCTGCCACCCTTCAGGTCGGAACTTGCGCAGGCCCATAGACTGCTACTACCCCGAACAGGAAGCGCGAACACCTGACACAAGAGTGCCCTATTCCGTCATGTGGCCCAAAGGGGGAACAGTGACCCAAACCAACAAGCTGGACCAATATGCGGTGCCAAGAACGCAGCCGCAATCCGGTGGGGCGGCGAAGGACGGCAAGGACCAGGCGGAACCCTCCCTGACCTCCATAATGACCGCAATCCAGACCCTTGGCACCAACCTCAAGACAAAAATGGACAAAATCTCTATCGAGGTAAATTTGCTACGCGTAGACCTGGGAAAAACCACTGAGCGGTCCAAGACCAATGAAGTGGACATCAAGGCGTTACAGGCCTCGGAAAAACGGCTGGAGGGCAGGGTAAACGAGCTCGTTCACCAACACCGACAGATGGCTTTGAAGCTCGAGGACCAGGAAGGGAGGGCCCGGAGGAGCAACATCCGCGTGGTAGGTGTACCGGAAGGAATGGAGGGGGATAGCATGGAGCTATTTCTGGAAGACCTAATCCTCCGCCACCTAAAGCCTAAGAGACTATCGAAGATCTTCACCATCGAACGGGCTCACCGAGCCCCGATCCCTAAACCCAAACCAGGGGCCCCACCGAAAACAATCATTGCTAAAGTGCTAAATTATAGGGATCGTGATGCAATCCTCCAGGTTGCTAGACAACAGGGAGACCTGCAATACGAAGCGGCTACAGTCCGATTCTTCCCTGACTTCACACTGCAAGTCCAGCAGGAACGACGCTCCTTTCAGGGGGTTAATCCCTCTTCTTCACATCACCAACAGCAGTCCAGGAATGGTTGGACACTACGGCACTGGAGGCACAGGCAGGGCGAGACAGCAACAACTGGAGGGAAACCAGGGCCTCCTCCCCTGGTTCGGCGGTGGGGAGATCAGAAGGAGATGAGCAGAGCCAGCGATCTTGGCGTTCCAGGTCGAATAGTCCCCGTTGGGACTCGACCCGGGACAATACAGCGCGATGAAGACACGGACATTGGCACCAGAACTCTTCAAACAGTAACGTATAAAGTAGTCTTTGAAATGTTGGGGCTGGTGAAGCTGGGTAGCATACATGTCTGCCCTGGGACTCTGAGACTTCCTAACAATCTTTAACTGTACTGCAGACCTGAGGGACCTAACGTAATGGGGCAACACAGGTATGGCTGCCGAGGTTGGGGCCGGCCCACGTTTTCCCGCACAGAGTTTCCTCGGAGGGGGGTCTCCTCTCTCTCCGGGGCAGGGTTGGGCGACAGGCGCTCTGCTAATTGGGGTGGTGGGTAGTTTGAAAACCCACAGAGCAGGGAGCGGGGTGGGGGGTCTGTTTCACAGGGGACCGAGGGTAATCTGCACAAAGTTGAGGGGAAGGAAGGGGGGATTCCATATCTGCTGTAATGATCAATGTTTGTATTGAATATGAATGTTGGGAGGGTAGGGGAGTTGGGAACGTTTTACGGTCATGTGTAGTTCGTAATGACAGAGTCGATGGGGGCACCGGAATGCAGCGACAGGTCATCTCACACAGCAACGGTTATGGCTAAGAGATGGGAAAAGAGTCTCAAAGTTCTGAGCTGGAATGTCAATGGGCTAGGAGATAGACTCAAACGTACCATAGTCCTGCAGTTCATTAAACGTTACCAGCCGGACGCAGTCCTGCTGCAAGAGACACATCTTATGGGGAACACATGTCAGGTCCTCAATAGATGGGGATACACCCTTGCAACTCACTCCGGCTTCACCTCCGGCTCCAGGGGCGTAGGGATCTTGTTGCGTCGCTCACTGCCCCTTCACATAGACCGCACTGAGTCAGACCCGCAGGGCCGCTTTGCAGCAGTGTCCGGAAGATGGGAAGGTTACAAACTGAACCTGCTTTCTGTATATATCCCACCTGGCCTCCAAACTCAAGCATACACAGATCTAGGCAAACTGCTACTCTCCCTCCCCGACAGTCAATTGGTTATGGGAGGAGATTACAACGCTGTTGTGTCAGGGACCCTGGACAGAAGTCCTCCCAGAGACATACCACAGGGGTGAAATGGCTGGCGGACTTCTTGGAGGCCTTCGGGCTCACAGACGTCTGGCGGCTGCTACACCCGGCGGATAGTCACTTCACCTTCTTCTCCGGGCCACATCATTCATTCTCCCGCCTTGACTATATCCTTACTCTACTACAGCATGACACAACAGTACAAGAAGCAACACACCTAACCCATGGCATATCGGACCACTCACCGGTCTTTACACACATAACGATCGCGACTCGACGTGAGGGCTGCTTCGCGCCAATAAACGCTTGGCATTTAAAGAATGAGGAGATTAGAAGGAAGCTATCCAGGTCAATTACCCAATACTTCAACAGTAATGTGGGATCGGTGGACTCCCCTGTTACCCTGTGGGAGGCCTTTAAGACCGTGATTAGGGGGGAGGCGCTATCGGCCATCGCAGGCAAGCGGAAAGATAAAGAAAAACAGGTTGCCTCAGTGGAAGCAGATCTTGCGGTGATGGAGAGGGAAGCGCGTGAAAATGGGGCCACGGACGTGCAACATAGATTGCAGCTTAAAACAACAGAATATAGTTACTAGTTACGCAGGAAGCCCAAACAGTAGCTCGACACAAGATGGGTAGGGTATACGACCAGGGCGACAAAGCTGGGAAACTTATAGCATGGCTAGATAAAAAGCAACATGCCAATAAAATAGTGCCAGAAATACAAACGGCTTATGGGACTGTTGTTACTGAACCCCGGGAGATAGTGGCTGAATTTGCATGACACTATAAACAGGGCTATAGCTGGGAGTCGGACCATCCAGAGGAGGACTCAGTAGCCCTCCTGACAGATATCCGAATGCCTTGCCTTTCGGATGAAGACCGGGAAGCCCTTGAGAGCCCACTTGATGTCGCTGAACTTCAACGTGCTATAGTCGACCTTCGCCCGGGCAAAGCCCTAGGACCCAACGGCCTCCCAATAGAGCTCTACAAGCTAAAGCGGGATGCCCTCAGTAAACACCTTAAACACATGTTTGAAAAAATCAAAGAGGCGGGACTGTTGCCACAAGACCAACGCCTAGCAACTATAGTGGCAATACCTAAGGAAGGGAAACCTAGAGAGTCCTGTGCCTCATATAGACCAATATCGCTGCTTAACGCAGAGCCAAATGTTTTAGCCAAAACGCTTGCAAACCGACTTCAAACGGTCCTGCCTACCCTGGTCCACCCGGATCAATCAGGGTTCATGCCCCACCGCAACACCGCACTTAACATTCGACGCCTCAACGGGGTACTCGGGCAACCCCATAGGTTGCAAGAAGATGCAATGGTGGTCTCTCTCAACGCCACAATGGCATTTGACACCTTAGAATGGCCCTACATGATTGCAGTACTTCATAAATTGGGCTTAGGGCCTAATTTTATATCATGAATCCGTCTCCTCTATACGGAACCGCTGGCTCAGGTGTTGGTAAACAATAAGGTCTCTGAGGTTTTTACCCTGAAGAGAGGGACTAGACAAGGCTGCCCTCTCTCTCCCCTCCTATTCGCGCTTTCCCTTGAACCGCTCGCTGCCTGGATAAGGCAGGATGTCTACCTTAAAGGGATAGCCTGGCGGAAGGATGGGAGGACATGATCTCCCTATACGCCGACGATATCCTTCTGTACCTCTCCAAACCGCCAAGATCTATCAAGATCTAGAGCTCGGAGACATCGAGCCCCTGAATGGGCTGGGTCCGACAGAAAGATCAGGACGTCATCTGCGTAGAGGGCAATATTGTTCTCTGCCAGACCAGGCCATTGCCACCCCGTGAGGAGCAGGTCTGCGCAAACAAGAGAAGCAAAGGGTTCTATCGCTAATGCGAAAAGGAGGGGTGAGAGGAGGCAACCTTGCCTCGTGCCCCTCCTGGGGGAAAGGGGCGCGAGAGGGCTCCATTAACCATCATCTGGGCCCGTGGCTTGCAGTATATGACATTGACCAGGTTACGAAAGAGGGGCCCAAAACCCATCTCCAACAACACGACCTCCAGATACTGCCAATCCACGGAATCAAACGCTTTCTCGAAATCCGCAAGGAGAAATAGGGAGTCAGTTGTTGTCGGTGCGCCAGAGCAAGGTGGAGCCCGTCTGAGGCAGTGCCTGGTGCTCCGGCCGGGCATAAAGCTGCATTGGTCCACATGAACCAAGGTGCTCAGGTGAGGACGTATGCATTGTGCCAAGACTGAAGCAAATATTTTGAGCTCCGAGTTGATAAGGGAAATAGGGCGGTAATCAGAGCAGTGGGCAGAAGGGGGCTGAGACTTCGGAATCACCACAATGGTGAATGGCTCTGATTTTACCCTCCTCATTGCAATAGGTAGTGAATAATCTAGGGGTGTCATTGCTAGTAGATCCAGTGTTGAGTTCTTGTTCTCCCTCATTGTTACTATTTTTAAAGAGACTGTGTCTGGGTCGTTTGCTAGCTTTTTTATTAGCTTCCTCAATAATTTTATCGCTATATCCTCTAGCTTTAAGTCTTCCCAGCATTTCATTTTGGCACCTGATGAAATCGGCTTCATTGATACAGATATGCTTGAGTCTAAGGATTTTTCCGTAAGGTATACTCGCAATTAAGTGTCTGGGCTTGTGAACTGTTGGCATGCAACGTGATATTACCAGACGTTGATTTCCTATAGAGATTACTTTCGAGTCTACCTTCATTGATGTGAAGCCTCACATCAAGAAAATCATCTGTGTTTTGTGGATGTGCGATGTAAATACCAAATTCATGGAACTATTGTTCATATCATCAACAAATTGTTGGGCCTCTGTCTCATTCCCTTTCCACAACATGAAGACATCATCTATGTATCTTAAATATGTCTCGACATGTGACTCAAATGGTGCTTGGTGTCTCTTTTTGAGGACCTGTTCCTCTCACCAGCCAACATGCAAGCAGGCATAGCTGGGGGAGAAACAGGCCCCCATAGCAACTCCCCTCTGTTGTTTGAAGACATCATTATTGAAGAGAAAAAAGTTATTGTTGAGACACCAATTGATGAGCTCCAAAATAACTTTATTATGTTCGTAAAACTTGCTAGACCTAGTGTCCAAGAAGTGGTTTACTGCTCTTAATCCTTGGATATGGTCTATGCTAGTGTACAATGATTCTATATCAAGGGTAATTAGATATAGATCATCTGTCCAAGTTAAGCCCTCAATTTTCTTTAGAAAGTCGCCAGTATCCCTAACGTAGCTAGGCATCCCCATTCATTCCTATGGGCCTTTAGCCTTTAGGCCCATAGGAATGAATGGGGAGTTATTCCTTATTTGCGATTAGCAATTTGCTAATCGCAAATAAGGAATGTGTAGGAATCGCAATTTATTTAGCGATTCCTACATAAATCCCGTTTTGCAAGTCCTTAATAGCGATTCCTTAATAATCGCTATTAAGGACTCGCAAAACGGGACTTTGATGAATCTAGGGGATAGTAGTCTCTGAGCTTCTAAAATGTTATCTTTTTTTGGCCACAATACTAGATTGCCCCCCCCCTCCCCCCCCCCCCCCCCCCCCCCCCCCCCCATATCAGATTTCTTTACAGCAATCTCATGGTTTTCACCTAGTTTTTTCATCAGTTTATCATATGCTTGTTTAAAAAAAAACACATTTCTCTGTTTTCTATTTCTGGTTACAGTAAAATTACATTTTTTCAGATCATTGGTGACCATGTCATGATATGTATCGATAGCGTCTTTGGGCATTAACGGAACAAAACAAGATTTAGGTTTAAAGGGACTGATCCCAGCCCCTTTCTGAACATGATTGATTTTTCTTAATCTTTCTTGTGTGGACAGATCGATATCATCATAAGTCATTTGCGAATCAATTTGCTCATTTAAGTCATGTAATACAAGCAAATTAGGAATGTCAGAGGATGCCAGCATCGGGCCCAGAACATCTTCTTTCCCCGTAGTTTTCTCCAGTTGTTGTTTACAGGACTTCAACACAAAAATAATCTTACGTTTGAGCTTTCTGATGAAGCAGTACACATCTATGCGAGTACATGCATAATTAAAACCATCTCCTGGGCAGAAATTCAATCCTAGAGCTAATAACTGTTCTTCTTTAGTTAGCTCTGTTGATGATAGATTAATGATACTATTGTCACTTATCGTCGTTTCTTCTACAAGTAGGTTTTCTTTTTTCTGTTTGGTTTTCCACCTTTTGCGCATGTCTCATCTTCTTTTGTTTCTACACTTTTCACTGGCCTTCCTTGCTGCCTTGACCGTAGAGTTTTCAGTCTTTCCTCCACTAAAAAATCCAGCTCTTGACCTACACTTAATTTGGGCTTCCCAATATTTGGTCGGTTCAAGTCTGTACTTGATTCACTTGTCAGTGATGCAGTCTCCACACTGGAGGAGTCATCGTTCATGTCTGTGCGAATGTGTACATGTATTGCGTTGCTCTTTGTTTTTTCAGTGTACTGTTGCCTCCTTGCTGTGTCAAACGTACGGGCGAAAGTAAATATTTGTCCGTTTTCGTAGTCCGCCAAATCACAGGCGAACTTATGCGTCTTCATGAATTTTATTTTCTCTTCATGTTTTTTTAATCTGTCTTTTATGGCCTCTCTAGTCTTGATGATCTAGTCTGTTGTTTCAAGTTTGTCCAATTCAATGTTTATTTCATCTATTTCTCGTAACAATTACAGACGATCGATATTGGCATATTTAATTAGGATGTTGACCAAGTTCATAGAAGCAGCTAAGTTGCTTTCTCCCCACTCACGCAACATATTGGGATTGGGTTTGTCGAAACTGGGTGCTAGGAGGATCCTCAAACCCCTTGGTACTCTTCCTACTTCAGCATATTTCAAAAGCGACTTGTGTTCCCACCACTTCGTGATCTCCAATTTTAATTTCTTTTCCAAATTCCTCAGCAGTGCCTTAGCATCCGTGTCTTTATCATTTCCGGAATTAGGAAATTGTGCTATGTTGTGCCAGGTGTTTTTTCCTAACACCTCTTCTGCCGCCATTTCCCACTCTCTCATTATTTCCATATAGTGGGTTGTTTAAATGCGGTATCGTTCCACACACGAAACAGTCAAATAGAGTTTCTTTTTCTGTCGCGCTGCCTCGTAAACTGTCTCTCCCCTCCTACGAATTTTGCCAATCTTAACTCACCAGCATCCAGCGCGGTCATGGGAGTCCTCCGACACTGCCGATCACATCCTCAAGCTGGTGTTGACTTTCTTTGGCAATAGTAGGGGGCAGCCACCAATTATCCGCCACGGATCCACTCTTCACTTTGGTCGAGGGCAGCCACCAACTTCAGTGGAGGGGTCTGGTAACGGAGGCAACTGACCTCCGTAACGTCAGTAAAGTCAAACTCCCGCTGCTTCCAACCTCCGGCGGCGGCGAAGAAGGAGACTCAGACCCTGCAGAAACTTCAGGCAAGATGTTTTTATTCTTGACCACAACCCACGCACAACGCGTTTCGGGCCACAGGAGCCCTTGTTCACATTCGATTATGTACTTCGCCATTGCTTTTTTTTATACATGAGTGTGTGTTTGGTAATCACGCACCTTCACCTCTCCATGTCACATGACGATAGGCATGGTAAACAGACTCACTGCATTAACAAGCCTTACGAACAAGCCCATTACATCTGTACCTTACTGGGAATTTATACAGGTTTGCCAATAAAAACCCTTAGTGATGTATACATTTGTAAAATATGTACACACTGGTACTTGTTAAAAAATGTATAAAAACATAAATAACATATTTTAGAAAAACTAATGTTACAGGATAAATCCACATGTAATGACAAAATCATTTTTAGTAAATTTCTGCCATTTTGTAAACAAGCATTTGCAATGCAATAGGTCTCGCAATAGGAAAGTTTGAGCTATTGGTCTTGTAAATGACAATTTTTTTTATTTATGTGTTGGTTTTGAAAATAGCTAAATTAATAGCTTTGTCATTTACAATGCCAATAGTTATAACTTTCGCAAATGTGACACCTATAGCATTTGTGATGCAACATATGTTGTATTTACGTGACTTAGATGTATTGATATTACAAATAACAATGGCTTTTAACTTTTTTAAATAATACTTAAATAAAAGGGATTGTCATTTATAACGGCAATACCTTAAACTTTTGTGAAGATTATGTTCAGTGTATTTTATTGTGACGAAAATCGAAGAACAGAAGTGAAATATTAACAACTTTTTGTGACATTTGTAATAAAGCTTGAACCATTGAGAGAACATATTTGAACCAATTAGAAGACACCAAAGTGTCTCATAATACCGAGAATTAACTAAACCAAAAGTCCAAGAATCAATGGCCCACATTTAAAAAATGAGAAGTAAGCTGGTTTCGTATTATTATTTTTTTTTTTTAGTATTATTTATTATTAATTGGGGTCAGAAATACCAAGCGTTCGAAACATATCTAGCAAAGGTCTAGGGACCCACTCGCCAGCACAGTGGGAGTTTCTCCCTATCGGGGTTAAATCTAGAAATGTGTGACCTGCCCACAAGCTGCTGTGTTTAACTGCTGTTGCCCTGTGAAGAGCTATAAGGAAACATACTTTGGAAATATCAGTGGAGAAAAATAAGTGAATTAAAATTGTGAAGCGGCCAGTACCATAGAGCCAAGCTTGAAATGAATGAAAAAGCCTGTGATTACAAGCTATATTTTGGGTGAAGCTGTTGCACCTTTTTGGACCATTTAAAACTCCTAGCCATGCACCAAAACAGTGGCTTCATGAACCCCCGCTTAAGTGGGGGTAACCACTAAACGTCTCATTAAAAGTTGTGCACTCATTCATTTGTTTCTTCAGTCTGAATGGCTGCAGACGAAAACAATCTCATGGAATGGGAGGGCATGGATGAGAGGCCGGAGTCAGGTGCTTGAATGGAGGCCAAGTTCATTACAGTAGAAATAGAAAGAAATGGTGCCAACGAGGACAAAATGAACAGAGAGAGCAGCAGATAGTGGGGAAAAGGCAAGTGAGAAAAATGACAGAAAATATAGAATTTTGGTATAAACTAGATAGGGAAAAGAGTTAAAGGAGGAATGGGTGAAAGGTTGAAAGTAAGGAAAGGTAGAAGGAGTGAAATATAAAAAGAAGGAAGGTAAGGTGAAAGGCGAAGTGGAAAGGAAGGTGACTGAAAAGAAAAGCAAAGCTGGCATTAAAATGAAAGTGCGACATGGGGAGGCTGTGGGCAGCAACAGCAGGGGTGGGAGGGGGAGGAGAATTGCGAGACACGGCCTGGCGGACGGGAAAAGTGTGAAGCAGGTGGCGGGGGAGCGAATCCCTTTGAAGTGAAGCTAAGCTTCACTTCAAAGGCAGGAGGCAGGCAGGAGGCTCGGGGAAGCGCGTGCACGAGCACATTTATGTTTCAAATGTTCAATCCTGCAGCAGCACACTTCCAGAGCCCATACATGCCAGTAACCCGATTCAAGGCCCAATTCTCCCCATTTAAAAAAAAATCTCCCTCTTTGCTCTTCTATAATGTTGGCATGTATGCTAGGGTTCCTAGCAGAACTTAAATAGGGGTAGAGCGGGGGGCGTGAGGGGGAGATTTAAGTTAAGAGTGGAGCTGCCAAGGCAGTTCAGAGGATACTGTGCGCAGGAGCAGTGGTTGAGGGAGGAACATGCCGTGAGTCAGATGGGCGTCATGCACGGGCCTTTCAACCTTCCGGGGCCGATTGGGGTGGGGTTTAGTGCTGTGGGCGCTGGGGGGATAATGCGGGTTGTCGGGGTCGGTCGGGAAAGGGGGATTGCAGTAGAGGATGCGGGGATTGCCGAGGGCGATGGGGGCAGGGGGGCCGCACAGACAAGTGCCCTTGGGGGAGGCATGTGTGGGAGCATGGCCGGGCGATCTGAAGGGGAGGGGGGAACCTGTCTTTTAGGGTAACAGAGTCCGCTGAGAAAACGGGTTCAAAATGCATAGCAGGCTTGTGGATAGCCTTCTTGGAGGGGTAGAGACCCGGGCTGGAAGAGATGGGCTTTAGTTGCACAGCAGGTCTAGTTCTAGGAGGGCCCTTGGGCCTGGCTGATGAGAGGGTCAGCTGCTCACAATTGTCACGCTTGGCTCATTTAACGTAACTCTTGCAGCGGGATATGCATAGCTGCCAAGGTTTCAGATTGCTTATGTGGGACATTTTCACAATGAAGTGTAATTATGAGTGATATTCAACAACTAAGAGGGACACTTTTTCGCGAACTGAATAAATCATGTACATATATCAAGTTTCGCACAAGGCCTCCTGCTGGGCGGGAGTGGCGGCAGGTCCGCAGTGGGGT
The DNA here is from genome assembly GCF_964263255.1 of Lissotriton vulgaris. Taxonomy (NCBI): domain Eukaryota; kingdom Metazoa; phylum Chordata; class Amphibia; order Caudata; family Salamandridae; genus Lissotriton; species Lissotriton vulgaris. The sequence continues at coordinate 539,691,536 of NC_141694.1, read as the reverse complement.
GCGGCTGGGACGAGTGCCGCCTAATGTAAGAGTCACCGGAGAGCAGGGGGGGTCAGCACCAGAGAGCTAGACTTATCCCCCCTTCTATCCTCTGGATTGAGCAAGAAACACAAGTTTAGCAAGGATTGCATTTTTATTACGATTATTACACTGCTTACGGTGCTGAGAAGCATTAATTGAAGCAGTTTTGGAGTCCGCACAGATCATGCCTTTGCCTTCTTGTTAGTAGCAACTTCATATACCATAAGTAACACGGGCATCTGCACTGGTCGCAACAGAGGACACGTGCACACACTCACAACTACTCGTACACATCAGAGCAATGTGGGCCTGCGGAAGGGCAAGTTCATGATAGATCCCACCTGGCTAAACAAAATCTGAAAGGTGTTGAAGGTAACTGTATTTCCTACCCTGTGGGGTTGTCACAGGTCGCAATAATTTTGGAATACTGTAAAGAGCCTTGGATAGAAGATAATGTGATTTGTGTGGGTAGTAGGCATGACTTATCATAGAACGAATATAACAGCGAGATTTCACCACATAGTAGAGACAATATAAATGCTTCCAAACATACATTCAAAAATAATAAAACTTTTTCCAGCAGCTGTGTCTGTCATCGCTATTACTCTGTCTAATTCTCGACATGTTAATATCAGCGGATGAGGGGTGGTATGGTTAAGTAATAGGCAGAGTGGAGCCTCGGGCTCTTAGAAGGAAGGAAGGAAACAACAAAGCTGCATTAACGCACAGATGGTCTTCAAGGACCTGTGAAGTACTTGGGGGCGGCGGCGTGTGTGCCCAAGAAGGAGTCTCAGCCAGGGCTGACCCACACACGGCATGGAGGGAGAATAGGTAAAAAAAAAAAACATTGCAGAAAGAAAAAAAAGCGGCCGGGTAGGAGAGCTGAAAGAGGAACAGGGGAGAAGAGGCGAAAGATGATGGGGGAGGACAGCCGAAAGACGAATGGGGAGGAGAGCCGAAAGACGAATGGGGAGGAGAGCCGAAAGATGAACGGGGGAGAAGAGCCGAAAGATGAACGGGCAATCGATCATGGCAGTTTGATTGTGGCTGCTCGTGTCCGCAATAAGGAGTGCACTCTGAATCTCCTGCGGTCCACATAACAGTAGATCAGATGTTGCAGGGGAGGAGAGTTGGTGGCCGAGCAGTACTGACCTCGGCTGAGTTGCTGATCACCATGCCCCTGCGGCTCTTGAGGTGATCTGGGAGAGGCTGAGCCCAGACAGCTTTTGGTGTCGCAAGGGAGGGCACCACATGGGGAGAAGAGTTAAAGTTCTGAGTAATTAAACAAGAGCCTCGTTGTGCGCGTTGCTGTGTGGGGGGAGGCGGGTGGGCGGGGGAGCAGCAGGCAGATGTGAGTGGAGCGCGCGCTGGAGAGGAAGGGGGTGGGAGGACTAGGCAGCTGCCTGCACAAAGTGAAGAGCCAATGAAAGCTCTTGTAGGGGAAAAGCGCGTGCTTGTTTTCACGTGAACTGTTGGAAATCCGCCGATGGTTTGAGAACTTATTTTGCCTCCTAAAATTCTCCCCTATCCATTCCTTGTGGAATGGAATAGGCGAGACCTAAACCTAAACATTTGTCACTATATATATATATATATATATATATATATATATATATATATATATTTAGACACACGAGCAGGGTTAGCCCCAAAGAGGAAGCCACCAGAAGGTACGTGGTTCACAGGTAGTTTTATTGAAAATCTTGCAAGCAGACACCTTCAAGTGGCATACATCAAAAAGTTCGAAGCCAAACGCGTTTCAGGAGTCCCATTTTTCCCTTCATCAGTGGCAATTCATGACGAATAGGAGCAATGTTTCTGGCGCACCTTCCATTTATAATCACCTGCCGGAGTGGGCGTGGCCTATCCCTAAGCCTTCTGGTGAACGTAGTGCGCTGAGGTGATCCCATGTGGGTCTGCTCGTATTGTTCATGCAATTTAAAACAAGTTTTACCCAAGTGGGTTTGTGCATTCACTTGCCAGTGTGCTTGCTCCGCTTAGCGAAGTCCAAGTGAACATCAGCTGGCACCCGTCCTGCACAAGCGCCAGCCCCTTCTTTCGTAGTTGCAGCACCGGAATGGTGCCAACACAAACCTGCTTTCAGGCAGGGGGTTTTTTCCTCCGCGGCTGGGCAACAGCCGATTCAATTAGACACACGAGCATGATTAGCCCCAAGGAGGAAGCCGCCAGAAGATACTTGGTTCACAGGTAGTTTTATTGAAAATCTTGCAAGTAGACACCTTCAAGTGGCATACATCAAAAAGTTCGAAGCCAAACGCGTTTCAAGAGTCCCATTTTTCCCTTCATCAGTGGCAATTCATGACGCATAGGAGCAATGTTTCTGGTGCACATTCCATTTATAATCACCTGCCGGAGTGGGCGTGGCCTATCCCTAAGCCTTCTGGTGAACGTAGTGCGCTGAGGTGATCCCATGTGGGTCTGCTCGTATTGTTCATGCAATTTAAAACAAGTTTTACCCAAGTGGGTTTGTGCATTCACTTGCCAGTGTGCTTGCTCCGCTTAAAGAAGTCCAAGTGAACATCAGCTGGCACCCGTCCTGCACAAGCGCCAGCTCCTTCTTTCGTAGTTGTAGCACCGGAATGGCGCCAACACAAACCTGCTTTCAGGCAGGGGTTTTTTTCCTCCGCGGCTGGGCAACAGCCGATTTAATTAGACACACGAGCAGGGTTAGCCCCAAGGAGGAAGCCGCCAGAAGGTACGTGGTTCACAGGTAGTTTTATTGAAAATCTTGCAAGCAGACACCTTCAAGTGGCATACATCAAAAAGTTCGAAGCCAAACGCGTTTCATGAGTCCCATTTTTTCCTTCATCAGTGGCAATTCATGATGAATAGGAGCAATGTTTCTGGCGCACCTTCCATTTATAATCACCTGCCGGAGTGGGCGTGGCCTATCCCTAAGCCTTCTGGTGAACGTAGTGCGCTGAGGTGATCCCATGTGGGTCTGCTCGTATTGTTCATGCAATTTAAAACAAGTTTTACCCAAGTGGGTTTGTGCATTCACTTGCCAGTGTGCTTGCTCCGCTTAAAGAAGTCCAAGTGAACATCAGCTGGCACCCGTTCTGCACAAGCGCCAGCTCCTTCTTTCGTAGTTGCAGCACCAGAATGGCGCCAACACAAACCTGCTTTCAGGCAGGGTTTTTTTTCCTCCGCGGCTGGGCAACAGCCGATTCAATTAGACACACGAGCAGGGTTAGCCCCAAGGAGGAAGCCTCCAGAAGGTACGTGGTTCACAGGTAGTTTTATTGAAAATCTTGCAAGCAGACACCTTCAAGTGGCATACATCAAAAAGTTCAAAGCCAAACGCGTTTCAGGAGTCCCATTTTTCCCTTCATTAGTGGCAATTCATGACGCATAGGAGCAATGTTTCTGGCGCACCTTCCATTTATAATCACCTGCCGGAGTGGGCGTGGCCTATCCCTCATCGGAGAAGTGCACACCATCTCCTCTGTAGATGTCTTGCATGTTATAACGCAAGTTATTGTTGTATATTAAACCCATTGTAAATTCTCTCATGTAAGCAGAAACAGATTTATTCACATGTTTCCGTGCTTTCTCAAATTGTGGAAAAAATTGGTTGGACCACTTCCATTTCTGTCATAGGCATATATTGAAATATACCAAGGCAGTTTGGGGAAAAAGTGTCATCAATTGATGAAAGGTGTCCTTTAAAAGCATTTCCAGACCAACCCCAGTCATAGTTCCAAAATCAATTCCACCACAGTGCACTATTAAGAGGTTAGGGTTTGGCAGATGCATACAAAAATTATATTACAAACATATAAAATATATTTTTCATTTAAAAGAATAATACATTTAACAGCTTTTGATATTTGCTATTAAAAAAACATTGAAATTCACTGAAAAAACCATAGGTTATAGACCATATATAGTTAGGAATTAGCATTTACAAAACCTTGAAAATTCACTGAAAAAACCATAGGTTATACACCATATATAGTTGGGGATTAGCATTTACAAAACCTTATTTTACTCACACAAAACCATTGAAATTCGCATATATAGTTAGTTGCACTAACTATATATCGCGCACCCGCAATCCACTGATGATGATGTCACATATTACATCATTCATGACATGGTCAGTGACATCACTGATGACATCTCAAATGACATCACTGATGACATCACTGATGACATCTCAAATGACATCACTGATGACATCTCATTTGACATTACTCATCACATCACTGATGATATCTTCATGTGATAATACGATGAACCTCTTCAGATTCTAATATAACCTTAGATACAATCAGTGTAAACAGACACTCACAGACTGTCACTCTTCCATGGAGTTACTCACACACCTAGTCAGTCATGCAAAAAATCAATCACACCTCCATTTCCTCAACTATACAGTTATACACACCTTACTTATTCAAACATATACTAACACATATTTACTCTCTTATACAATCCCTGATACAAGTTTACAATGATCCATACAGCCACTCACACATTCACTGGCTCTTATGCACAGTTATTTATATATGTCAACTCTCACATGAACTGTGTTTTACATATGTACTTACTTTGACATGTAGCACTGAGATATCCATTCACTCACCAATACACTCATGCACACAGTCAACCGCCCATACAGCTGATTCCACATGCACCTTTGAACCCATACATCTAGTGAATCAACTGCTCACACATCTATGCACAGAGTTACCCACCTGCCAGCCACCCACACACACACTCAGTCTCCCATACAAATACTTGGGCAACCAATCAATAACCCATATAGTTACTCATATACCTACTGATCAACACATGCAGCAGCTTACAGAACAACAGACATAATGATGCACAAATTAAGACAGTTTAGTCACTAACCCGTGCACTCAGTGAGACACATTTAATCACTCAGTCATACAGTCAGTCATGCACCTACTAAATCCTTCATCCAGACACTTATACATCCACTCATTCTTCATTATGTAAGACATATTTTAACTCTACAGAAACATACAGTCAATGGATGTTGTCATCAGTGATGTCATCAGTGATGTCATTTGAGATGTCATCAGTGATGTCATCAGTGATGTCACTGACCATGTCCTGAATGATGTAATATGTGACATCATCATCAGTGGATTGCGGGTGCGCGATATATAGTTAGTGCAACTAACTATATATGCGAATTTCAATGCTTTTGTGTGAGTAAAATAAGGTTCTGTAAATGCTAATCCCTAACTATATATGGTGTATAACCTATGGTTTTTTCAGTAAATATATATATATATATATATATATATATATATATATATATATATATATATATATATATATATATATATATCTTTACTTCTCCACTTTCGATCAGTGGATGCAGAAAGTGATTCCTGATATCTCATGGGGTTGGATGTGCCCTTCAATTCAGAAATAAATGGGACTATTGAGCTACATGAACAAAAGTTACTTATGGAGGCGGGAGGGCACATAGCCCGATTTACTCCATGCCTATGTGAGGCAAGTTTCAAGTCTGAGCTTGACTGATCTTTTGTTAATATATATAGATAGTTTTTGAAACCTACCAAGCTACCAAAGCACAGAAATCTGCAACTCTGCTGCATCCTGGCTTATCACCAACATATCTGTTGTTGCTCTAATTATTTATCCTCTTTCATCCTCCACCTACATTCTTTGCTTTTTTTGTAAAATTTTCCTTTAAGCTGTTTAAATATAACCTTTTTCCTTTTATATTCTCTATGAAAATATCAAGCTAAATTCATTACTAACTTATTGCATATATGATGCTTTCTATTGCATTGCATTTATGATGCCTTCTATTGTATTGATTATATTTATAAATGTGTACTTCAGTAAAAGTAAAAATAGTGACACCCTGGGACCTATCCAAGTACATTATTTATATCTACATGGCAGGAATCTGTCTTCTGAACTATTTTTCATTGCTGTTGGCTAGAAGTGGATGATGATGGGGATATAGTGCTATTCCATTTCATTAGAACCTTTGTCAGTAGCTCAGGAAATCATATTCCTAGAAAATAATGGTGAACTGCATTTTAGCTCGAGCAAATATGCATGTGTACATTTGCTCATGTGAAAATCTGTTGAGCGATAACAAGTTCACTTTCCCACCAAACACTTTTTCCCCCCAACCCTGGAAGGATTTTTACTTATGCCATTGTAGGAGTAAATTTCCAACCTTTCTCTGTAAGGGAAAATATTAGAGTCGACCGGTTGACAACCCGTAAAACAAGGAAGTAAGTAGGTTTGCGCAGACTCAAAAGGGATTCCCCATTGGGGAACTATTGCTTACTGCTATCTCCAGCCTCAGTATTTAGATCTGCAGAAACGTGGCAAAATAAGGGATTTGCTAGTATTCAAACCCTACTATGGTATGAGCTCTGGCATAATCAGAGAGGCTATTATTAGAGCTCTTATATAATAAGATTACTGCTGTAATTTGTTGCCGAAATACATGGCACCAAAGGGACAAATGGCTTTTGTTACAGGAAAAGTAGATTCATGAAGCAACCTGTCCCATTAACATGTAGATATTTTATTAAATTCCACACCCCTGTGTGGTCAGTTCTCTCTCTGTTTTTCTTTGGTGTGCATCTGCATTTTCTATAACCTGATCAGGATCATCATAATCAACATATACAACCATGCAAATGACACAGAATGGATTTTCAAATGTCATCCCTCCAATGAGGAGCTGGAAATGGGCTTCTCACGTTTTTAGCTAACTTGATAACTGCAAGTTTTCTTGAAGATTGAGATCTTTCTCATTAGAGCCCTGCACATAGATGGCCAACTAAGATCTATCCATTGCAACTAGAACCAATATCCCTGAAAATACTAACTGGGAAAAACGGAGCTTAATTATAGAATACTTATGCCCCCCGATTTCTCAAGTGGGAAAACTTGACCTTTTGCATTCTTCATCTAAACCAAAGAGTGATTTTTCCCTTCTGACCTTTCATCTCAGGATATAGGGTATTGTCATACGTATCCAATAACTGTTTGACTACACCAATAAAGCAAATCATGCTTTCCCTCCATGTTCTCTCCAAACCCCTAGAATTTCTATAAAGTATATCTACACAAATGCGTGTTCAACATAATGATCACCCCTGTTCTGATGCTCCTGCAATAGATACTGGTGCGTTTGGATTCGAAATTGAACACCTAGCATTGATCCAAAAAACTCTAATAAACATATGCCTGTTTTACTTTGTCATTAGTTTAATTGCTAGGAACTAAGCTGTTCCCTTCTGTTCATGTACTTTGAAGTGTCACCAGGTCAAGAATTACGAACTCACAATTATCCCAAGATCTCGGTTGCAATACAAATCACTACTGTCTTGAAGGCATTTTAAACTTTTTTGATCGATTTAGCCGAATAAATTGGTTGTGTTGTTGATGTTAGTTTCTGTGTATTGCCGAAACATCATGGTTGTTATAAATGTTGCGCTTATTAAAATACCATAGCATAATATGTGATCATAAGGCATAATTTCATGTGTCAATAGATCAATATCTGATAACTTACTAACTTCCAATTTTTATGTTTGTCCTTGGAGAAATCATGAGATATCCAAGGAGAGAAGCTTAGTAGATTAACAGCAGCAACAACATTCTTTGGTTTTCTTAAAGTTTTATTCACAGTGACTTTTCTAACACATTACAGAACTGAGGAATGGATAGTTAAATGCAAAATGTCTGGCATACAGCTCAGTTCTTTTTAACTTTTTATTTACATTTCCCCAGCAGCTTCAAACCCAGCTATAACTTCAAGAAGTGTACAGACTAGTGACTCTTTCATGCCAGCAGAACTGCCCCCTCCGCCACCATTCATTCTTGATGATGATACTGAACAGAAAGAGCGAGAGGCACAGCTGCGAATGGTAATGCTATGTTAAAACTTCTTTCATGCTTGAATTTAAACTTCCAAATCTAGAGCTTCATCATAGATGACTTCTTTGTTTTGATAAAGTGTAGATTATTCCTGTCTCAGTGTGATATTCTAACATATTTTGAACAGAGAAATCCCAATTTTATAAAAATAAAATTAATTTATTCTATGCTAAATACATGACCCCTTCATCCATAAAACGCCCTCTCAAGTCCTATAGATGTGTGTATGCAGATTGGGGACATTTTTATTCAATACAGCCTTGCCAGAAAGAAAATGATGCTGTGGGTACCAAGATCCTAAAAAACATTGCCCACTAACTGCAGAATTACCTTTGCCGCATAGGCCAGGTGTTAATATTTTATTTTGGTGTCTCCTGTGTATACTTCCACATTCAGAATAAGCTGGAGCTATTTAGTTCCATTAGTGACAAGTTGCAGGTACCTTTGTGACTACAGCTTCTGCTCAATGTGGCCCCAGAAAAAGACGGGGGTACATTTGCAGATGGGAGAATTGCCCAATCCTGTAAGATTTACAGTTAGTGACTCAAGATAGGATCGCAATCTCTATCAGAAATGCTTCCCGCTAAGCATAAGGAGCTGTTTTGTAGAGGGGCGATGCCTTCAACACACACCTTGATTCATCAAATCCTTCCTCATAATGTCCATATTTCACCTTACCCAAATGAGCAGAAAGGCATCGAGACCCCCCCCCCCCCCCCACCCCTGCCCTCCGATAGACTTGATTGGGTACCCCACAGAGTTGCATTCCATTTGACCAGTAGGGCCACTAGGTCCACAGGGACAAATTGATTGTAGAAACACAGGAATAGGAAAAGCATAGTAGGGTATTCATTCCACCAGAACAGGGCTTTTTCTTTTTAAATCAACCTCTCCTTTTCAGACTCCCTGATATTATCATTGTAAGAAATTGGGTAATTAGTTGAGAGGGGTGGAATCCCCACTCGAGCAGCAATATCAGTCCTTGTCAGGGTGAACTACAAAGTTCAGAAAATTAACCTGTGCTTAACCCTCTGGTAACTTGACACAGAAGCAGTCAGGCTTAACATAGAGGCAATGTGGAAAGTATTTAGCAGTACACAAACAGTAATAAAGTGAAAAAGCCCAAACCAATTTAGTACATTTTAATAAATACAATGACACAAAAATGAATAAAATGCAATCAGGAGAAGTAGAGATATCATTTTTTAAATATTTTTAGTGGAAATAGAACAAAGAAACAGAAAATACCACTCGTGGTTATCTTGTCACTCTGGATCAGGGAAAGTCACAAGTTCAGGCTGACCGTGATAGAGGACGGGCCAAATACAGTGACTAGGTTAGCCCTGCTAAATAGTTACTTCCTCAAGTCCAGGACGAAGAGTTTCATTCATGTTGGAGGAGGAAGCAAGGAGGAGGCTTTTTGCTAGAACAGCTGGTCAAGCGTCACGGACTGCTGTTGCTATAGTGCGAACAGCCGGTCTTTGCCAGAGATTCACATTACCGGCCATTGGGCACGGTCACTGTTGTTGTGAATTGTAGGTCTTACATTCCCAGTAATAGCGGATGGTTGCTGCTGGCATAAAGGGCAGGTTTAGCTGGCGCTTCACAATGGTGGTCATTGTACGAAGTACATTTTTGGTGCAAAGAAGTCACTTCACTGTCACGGAGAGCCCAAAGCTCAGGATTTCCACCTTTTATTTTAGAAGGAATTCTCACTGATTCCAACCAAGTGTCCTGGACCTGAGGGGCACCTCTTGGGGACCAGGCAGTCACTCCAGCAGAGGTCATGGCAGGCCCAGTTGCTGCAGATCAGCTAAGTTGTTGCGGGAAGGCTTCTAGGAGCTTGCTGTGTCCCTATAACTCACACACAATGTCAGCCAGCTGACCCTTGGGGTCACTCTGGGTAGCCTGGGATCAAAGCAAGCGGGTTCAATCTCCCTTCTTCAGACAGTAAGGCAGTCGTTTAAGCATCAAGTCAGTCTTTCTGCAGCAGGACAGTCCTTCTGAATCTTCCACAGGTTAAGGACCACTCTGAAGGTTCTATTTTTATACCTGGTGTCAACCTTTGTATGTTGGTGAATTCCCTGATCTACCCACAAAACTGGTTCTGGTAAGTTTTTTCCCTCCCCTGGTCCGAGTACTCCAAACTCTCTAAGGTGACCTGGTCAAGGGCACACCTGGTGACAGGTTCCTTTTTGTTTGCCGCAGAAAGGGACCTTTGATATGTAATCAGGGCAAGGTACAGTTCCTCCCTGCCATCCTATCAGGAAGCCTCACTCCCCATCTTCCTTTGTTTCACTGTCTAGAAGCGATCCACAAATCACAGCAGGAGAGCCATTCACAGTCTTGTGTTGGGTCCGTCCCCTGTGTAACGTCAGACGGCGCCCTGGATTTCCTGTGCGTGGTAGCCATCTTCAGATTCTTTCATTTCTGTAGTAGGGGATCTCTGTGTATAGTTATAATCTGTGAATAGTCCCGCCCATGCTCGTGGACTCAGGAGCAATCAAAATAGTCTCTTAAGTCGTCTTCTTCTGCAGTCCTGCATAGATACTAAAGAGAAAATTAAAGGCAAATAATGCAGCCTGATATTAACAAGGCTACATTGGCCAGCACTTCATCCTGAAGTGAAAAAGGATAGCCAAATAATATAGAAATTTACACATTTTACAGAGCTTCACACATAAAGGATTTTAGTGAAGGGGAGTTTCTCTATGGCTTGTCTGTCCAACCATTCTTCTCTATCATGATAGAGAGGAATGGTTGGACAGACAAGCCCCATAGGCTGCAATTATGTGTCTGGAAAAGGGATACAGTGCCTTTAAGGAACACTCCAGAGACCCTCGGTATCCCATGATGCACAGCCAAAGGCAATTTACTTTCAGGTTTTTTTTCCAGCTCTTGCTAGCAGGACCCTGGAGCACTGAGCTCTACCTTTATTGGTATTACTTCACTCTTTTGAGCTTTTTTGATCTAATTAGTGCTTCATTCAACGTCTGGGGCCTTTCTCTTCCATTTGCTGTTTTTTTGAGCTGCTAGTCCACCTCTTTCCTGTCGAAATGCCAGCTTAATTCGACAAGTGCCCTGGGTGTGGTAGGTAGAAGGCCAAGTCAGACCCACACAGAGTATGTATACTCTGCCTTCCATCAACATATGTTCCTAGTTCCTGTGATATTTGTTAATCTTTCTCCAGGAGGACCCTGCCGGACAGGGAGAAGATCCGTCTTCAAGGCCTGGAGCAGAGAAGACATCAGGATGCAGGTGGGACCTCTGGGCATGGAGGGACTCTATCTTCTTCCTCTGCCCCTGCATCGACCTCTGGGGGGGGCTCACCAGTCAAGAGAAGGCCCAGGAACGGCACCGGTCCCGGTCAACGTCGATGGTTACGATGTCGGCGTCAAGAGGTATGACTACTATATGCTCCCCGGGTTGAAGCGACGTCGACACTGGACGTCAAGGGGAAGGACGTCGAGACCTTGGACACGGTCGACGTTGAAGACTTCACAGACGACGTCGACACACCATCGTTGTCGTGCTGAGTCGCGAAACATCGCCATCGAGGAGACACCGCCGTTCGCCATCACCGTCTACTCTAAGATAGACGTCAAGGAGAAGATAGACGTAAAGGAGAAGATAGACGTCAAGGAATAGATCGACGTCAAGGAGAAGATCGACGTCAAGGAGAAGATCAACGTCAAGGAAAGGATCGACGTCAAGGAAAGAATCGACGTTGGGGAAGGAGTCGACGTCGTGGTGTAAGTCAACGTCAAAGAGAAAGTCGACGCCCAGAACAGTGTCTAGTGGAAGTTCATCCTCTGTGGTTAGCATTTCAACATCAGAGAGTATCCGGTCGCGGCGGCGCTGGCGCTCTTCATCAGGGAAGTCGACCCTCAGAGAACCCTCCCCGAGGCCTGCTCGTAAGAAGAGGAGAGTAATTCGGTCTCCGGACTCTGACTACTCCAGGACCTACTCACCTTCACGGCATAGAACACCTACGCCTCCTCCTCTGCATCTTCTGCAAATACCTCCACCACATCCTCCTCCGCCTCCGCCTCCTCCACCTCTGCCGCCTCCTCCTCCGCCTCCACAACCGAGGCCTTCGATTCCGGCTCAACACCCGCCTCTTCCGCAACCGCCTGTGCTGGTGGTTCAGGCGGCTCACAGGAGACCAAGATCCGGGGGAGACACTGCTCTCGCAGTGGGCACATATCTTCGACCAGATCACAACATCGTCGTTGGAGAGAAAGGTCACGGTCCAGGTACACAGACTCTTCCAGTGACAGGAGGTATTCACTTACTTTGTCGGACTCTCCGCCTACGAGAGTGTCACCAGTGGATGTCATTGTGACGTTTCAGGGCGTGCTGCTGAGGGGGGCAGCGAAACTGGGGATAGCACTGACGGCGCCTACCCCGTCCACCTCTGTCATATTCAAATCTCTACAGCGTAGGCACCTCTCTCGTCGGTTACTACCTTTGGTGCCAGTGTTGGAAGAACCGGCCATGGAGCTGTTCCTGACGCCGGCTTCGGTGAAGTCTGCTCCATCTCGACTTCAGAAGAAGTACAGGCCCCCGGATTCGGATCCGGCATTTCTGAAAACGGATCCTGCACCGGATTCGGTCATTGTGACAGCGGCCAAGGAGCAGCATTCTACTGCTCCTTCGTCTACGGTCCCTCCGGACAAGGAGAGCCGTCAAATTTCCAATAGATTGGTCAGAAAGGAAGGTCTGCAGTACAGCGGCCACTTCCATGAAAGCAGCAAGTTCAACTGCACTTTTGGGTCACTGTGACCGGTCACTATTGGAGTCGCTCCAACAATTCATTGAACTCCTCCCGAGGGACAGAAGGGAAGATTTTCAAGAAATCTTGAATGAAGGCATGATGGTTTCCAATCTAATCATCAGTGCAGCTGCAGACACCTCTCTCCTGACGGCTCATGGGTACTGCCACAGGGTGAACTTGAGACGCCATTCCTGGTTGCCACTTACCTCTCTGAAACCGGAGGCGCAACAGCAGATTGCCAATTTGCCCTTTTCGGGGTCCACCCTCTTCGGGACCCATGTGGATGAAGAAATGGCCAGCATGAAGGCAGAAGTTGAAACGCTGAAGGCTGTGGGCTTGGAGAAGCCGAAGGAACAGCGGAAGTGTTTCCGTCCATACCAAAGTCGCTACTCCTACCAGCGATTCCAACGAGGGCAGAGTCGCCAGGCTGGGCAACAGCAGCAGCAGCAGCAGCAACAACAATACCAGAGGCAGCCCTTCCAGAAGCGTCAGAGGGGCAGAGGCAACCAGCATTCCGCATCGGGGAATAAGGGCCCAGCTGTGTCTAAGACCTGAGGGATTACTTCCCCCTCTTCTGTTACCAACTCCGGTGGGGGGAAGCAGTCAGAATTACCCAGCAGTGTGGAGAAAAATTACTCCGGACAAGTGGGTGCTGAATATTGTTTAGTGGGTGCTGAATATTGTTTGCAATGGATACTGTCTACGTTTTTTAAGCCCTCCTCCAGCTATCCCACCGGTTCGCTCGCAGTACCTGTTGTGCGAACTTCAAGCGGAGGCCAATACCCTGTTACGAAAAAGGGCGATAGAAGGCCTCCCTCTGTCTCAAAGGGGAAAGGGTCTATACTCCAGGTTCTTTCTTGTGCGCAAAAAGGACAAAAACGAGTTCATCAAGGAGACTGACTTTGCACAATAGATCTGCAGGATGCATACTTCCATGTGCCCATTGCACAGAAACATCGGAAGTTCCTGCGTTTCCTAGTCTGCAACAACCAATATCAGTACACCGTACTGCCGTTTGGTCTGAAGTCTGCACCCAGGACATTTTCGAAATGCATGGCGGTGGTGGCAGCGCACTTGAGGAAGAACAAGGTGTTTGTCTACCCGCACCTGGACGACTGGTTGATCAAAGCCTCCACCTTGCAGGAAGCGCAATTGCATTTCAACAGAACGGCTGTTCTGTTGAACCAACTGGGTCTGCACATCAACATGTCCAAGTCTGACCGACTCCTGTTCACTGTCTGCAGTACTTGGGAGCCTCCATCCATACTCTCGGCGCAAGCGTGTGTCCTTCGGAAGAGCGACGCTAATCGATCCTTCGGAAGGCTCAAACTCTCATGTGCGTTCCTTCAACGACAGTGAGGATAGTGTCGTCTCTCCTGGAGTCGATGGCTTCTTGCATCTCCCTCACACCACATGCACGCCTCCACATGAGACAGCTGCAGGAATGTCTGGAGGATCAGTGGGACCAGAAGAGAGGGAGCTGGGAGGACAGGATCACACTGTTCAGCACGCTCAGCAGTCCCTGAAGTGGTGGTGTTCAGCAGAGAATCTCCTCAAGGGGGTTCCATTCCACAAAGACATTCCAATGCAGACCATTGTGACGGATGCTTCTCTCCAGGGCTGGGGAGAACATTCGGACCATCTGCAGATCCAAGGAACGTGGTCACCGGCGGAGTCCGCGTATCATATCAATTTTCTGGAGCTCAGGGCTGTTCATTTGGCGCTGAAAGCCTTTCATCCATCCTTCCAGACGAGCTCCTTGCTTGTACAGATGGACAATCCGACCACAATGTATTACCTCAACAAGCAGGGGGGCTCGAGATCGGGCACACTGTCTCCGTAAGCGCAAGCGATCTGGCACTGGCTGCTAGCCAGAGGACTGACGATAACGGCTACCCATCTTACAGGTGTGCAGAATGCTCAGTCGGATGCACTCAGCAGGCTCGTTCAGGAAAACCACGAGTGGGTCCTAAACGACGAGGTGCTAGGAAACATCTTCGCAAGATGGGGCACTCCAGAAATAGATCTGTTTGCCACCGCCGAAAACAGCAAATGCCGAGACTTCGCCTCCAGGTTTTACCAACCGGGGACTCTGGGGAATGCACTATGGATCAGCTGGTCGAACAGCTTGCTGTACGCTTTTCCACCCATTCTCCTGATTCCGGCATTGCTCATCAAGCTGTCTCAATCCAGAGCGCGAATGATCCTCATTGGTCCGGAGTGTCCTCGATAGTGGTGGTTCACAGACCTGCTCCACCCGTCTCTCCAAACACATCTGCGGCTTCCATGTCGGCCCGAACCTTCTAAAGAAGTTCGGGGGGCTGATGGTGCACCCCAACCTCTCATAGTTGAGTTTGGCGGCATGGCTCCTGAGATACTACAGTATGGACACTTGAACTTGCCCGACAACTGCATGGAAATTCTCAAGGAGGCTAAGAGACCAATAACCAGGACCTCCCATGCCTACAAGTGGAAAAGGTTCTGCATTTGGTGCACATCCAAGAATGCTGACCCTACCTCCTGCAAGGAAGATGTCATCCTTCCATACCTCCTGCATTTAGCGAAATCCGGCCTTAATTACCATTCTTTTAAGGTTCACCTCGCAGAATTAACTGCGTTTAGGAAATGCCCTTCACAAACATGCTTTTTCCAGATACCTGTAATTTAAGATTTTTTGGAGGGTTTGAAGAAGGTATTTCCCCCTGTTAGGCATCCTTCGCCTTCGTGGGAGCTGAATGTGGTGCTGTCAAGATTGATGAAGGAGCCTTTTGAGCCTATTCATAAGGCTTCGCTACAGCATTTTTCCTGATAGGCGGCTTTCCTTTTGGCTATAACATCGGCTCTCAGGGTGAGTGAGATTCAGGCTCTGTGTTGTCAGGAGCCCTATACTGTATGTCATGCTTCCAAGATTGTCATGAGGACTCACCCTAAGTTTCGCCCAAAAGTGATATCTGATTTCCATGTCAACCAGACGATCACGTTACCTTCATTTTTTCAACATCCTTTCTCTCCAGCGGAGAGTTCCCTTCATTCACTTGATGTGAGGCGGGTGTTGAAATTCTACTTAGATTAGACCAAAGACATTCATAGGTCAGATAAGTTGTTTGTGAATTACGGTTCAGTCAGGACTGGCCTTGCCACCTCCAAACAGTTCATATCTAGATGGATTGTGTCTTGTATACAACTATGTTACCAGAAGGCTAACAAGACTCTAGGGGTTAAGCCTAAGGTTAATTCGACTAGAGGCAAAGCGGCTACAGCGGCTTTGCTACGCAACGTTCCTATTGCTGTAGGGCGGCTACTTGGAAGTCTGTCCACACATTTGCTAGGCATTACTGCCTGGATTCTGATGCCAGGACAGATGCGCAAGTTGGGCAGGCTGCACTAAGGAATTTATTTGCTCAATAAGGATTTTTCTTCTAGTTTTCTTCCACTGCTGGATTTGGTTGTTGGGATGGGCTTGCCATTCTATTCACAGATTAGGACTATACACAGAGATCCCCTACTACAGAAGCAGTCGTTTCTTACCTGTAACTCCAGTTCTGTAAAAGGGGTATCTCTGTGATAGTCATAAGAGACCCTCCCTCCTCCCCGGTGGAAGAAATGTTTTTCCTGGATGCTACAGGCCTGGCTTTGAGAGTCCTTCAAAAAGAACTGAAAGTAACTTGCCTTTGGCTGTGCATCATGGGATACCGAGGGTCTCTGGAGGGTTCCTTAAAGGCACGGTATCCCTTTTCCAGACACATAATGGCAGCCTACGTGGTTTGTCTGTCCAACCCTTCCTCTCTATCATGGTAAAGGATTTTTGTGAAGGGGAGTTTCTCTATGTGTGAAACTCTGTAAAATGTGTAAATTTCTATATTATTTGGCTATCCTTTTTCACTTCAGGGTGAAGTGCTGGCCAATGTTGTTAATATCAGGCTGCATTATTTGTCTTTAATTTTATCTTAAGTGTCTATGCAGGACTGCAGACAAAGATGACTTAAGAGACTATTTTGATTGCTCCGGGGTCCACGCACATGGGTGGGACTATTCACAGATTATGCCTATCACAGAGATACCCCTACTAAAAAACTGGCGTTACAGGTAAGAAACTACTCCTTCTCAGTTCAGTCTTGAAGCAAATGGAAAAACTTTGAGGTTTTTGAGAACATTCCCCAAAATAAAGGCTTTTTGGGGATAAATGTGTAAAAAGAAAAACAAGAGGTACCAGAGAGGGAGGGGGATCTTCACTACAGAATCCCGACTGGGATTCCATCGGAATAATACATGTGGACTGAGAATGAAGCAAGGTAGGGGTCATGGAAAACACCCCTTTTAAATGTTGCCCAAACGGCCTCCACAAATTTGCACAACGCAACCTGCACAAAGTTTGTAATCTCTGCCTACCAAGGGACCACGGGGACAAGGACTGCAAGGCCTGCACCATATTCATACCGAAAATACTGAAGGCCC
Organism: Lissotriton vulgaris; assembly: GCF_964263255.1. Classification (NCBI taxonomy): domain Eukaryota; kingdom Metazoa; phylum Chordata; class Amphibia; order Caudata; family Salamandridae; genus Lissotriton; species Lissotriton vulgaris. Next base: position 539,674,348 of record NC_141694.1, on the reverse strand, counting down.
ACCGAAAGCAGACAGAGGAACATCACGCAGCAATGTACAGCAGCTGGAATCAACAGGTATTGTTGAAAATCTGGGCCTCTCATAGAAAAAGTTCAAGCATGCAGATTACATGTGCCCAAGCGGGGGCGTGGCTTGGAAGCCGATGGAGCAGGCTGCCTGAGCGCCGAGCTCCGCACTGATTCCGCTAATATCCTGAATTAAAACAGACCTTTGGCTCACCTGGTGGCACCGGGCACAACAGGAGGGGTACAGTACTGCCCTGGCACCCACCTGACGACAAACCCAACGCGAATCGGGAGTTTCAGCGGTTTTTCCTGCCCAAAGTTGTTGGCGGCGGAGGACCCCAAAATGGCGGCGGTGAAGCAGAGAGACGACCGAGCCTGAGACGAGTGCGGTACGGAGCCGCCAGCTGAGTGGGCGCGGTGCTACTGTCATCGGAGAGGCGGCACGACAAGGAACCCGGTGTGGACCGGCCCGGGGCCGTGCACGGGACAGCGGTGAGCTGTGTTGTCCTACGTTACGGACATCCTGTGCGAGAGCGGCCTGCAGCAGAATCGGTGTGCAGGCTGAAGGCACGGACCCCCTGGAGCTGAGCCTCCGGAGCAGAAAGGGGTGCAGAAGAACGTGGACGCCTGGCGGTGCGAGGAGCAGCAGCGGTGCTACCAATCCTGCCTCGGTGAGTGGGGTGCGGCTTGACCCGGGGCTCCTTGCTGCGGAGGCAGACGCGGGGCAATGGGAACGGCTGCGACCTGCAAGCGGGGGCGGGAGTGTGCGCGAGCGGTAGGCTGTGGGCCCACAGTGAAAGCCTGGCTGCAGGCCTGCCCGATGGGTTAGTGGTGGGAGCGGCTGAACCCTGAAGGTGACTTGCACCTTGGAGATGAGGTCCCTACACCTCGGAGTGGATTAATAAGGATGTACCGTTCGGTACGAATAAGGATTGCCAATGAGTGCTCTGATCACAGGGATGGTGCATTTCTGAAGTGGGCCTGAGGGAGAAATTGCCTCAGATTGGGCCCGGAGGAGGGGTAAGCACAGTTGAAATCCATGCCAGTGGTACCACCCTGGAGAATGTGGCATTGGCTCCGACCTGGAGTAGCAGAGGGTGCATAATCTGCAGGGGGCCAAAAGAGAGGAAGCAACTGTGAGTAAACCTCCAATAGGGGTGCGAGGTGTTGTTCCTTCACTATTGGTAATGGCCATGAGCGCAAGGGCGAACTGTTGCGGACTGGGTCTGGCAGCAGCAGAACAGACTATGATTGAGTGCTCCTGCATTGGCGCTGCTGAGGGAGTGTGGCGCTCCGTATGCTTGAACCCCTGAGCCACTGAGCAGAGACCCTTACGGAGAATGGGGCTCCTGAGCTAATCTGAGGCAGGTTTGAACGCTGGTGGTCAGCGGGAGGTCGAGACACAGTGGCGTGTCCGTGCACACCAGAACACGCTCTGGAGGATTGGATAATTACGAAACCAAAAGGAAAGAAGGATGGGGCACAACATCTGCCGGACAGTGAAGCGCCGGCCCAGGTTGTGCTGGAGAGCTTGGAGACACCCCAGGACCCCATGATGCAGCAACAGTTTGACCGGATATTGGTGGCGATCACCAACTCACGCACAGCCCTGCAACAAGACATTGCACAGGTGGCGACGGGGCTTGGTCTCCTGAGAGCAGACCACTCTAAGCTAGCGGATAGGGTGAAAAGGGGGGAGGGAATACTGGAGGGAGTGACACCGGCACTCACGGTACTGGAGGCCAAAATGACGGACGCTTTGGAACGCATACAGGCATTGGAGAAGTGTGCAAAGGATGCTGAAAGTAGAAATCGACGGAATAATATTTGTGTGGTGGGTCTACCTGAAAAAGTGGAGGGGTTAGATATGGTGCAATACTTGGAGAACTGGTTAAAGACTGTGGTGGCCGCTGAGGGCTTATCACCCTTCTACACATTGGAGCGAGCACACAGAGTACCTGCGAAACCGCCGCAACCGGGTCGTCCTCCCCGCCCATTGATAGCCAGACTGCTGCATTATAAGGACAGAGACTTCTTACTCCAAAAAGCATGAACTGATGGCCCTTATCAAGTCAAAAATGGCAAGGTGACTATTTTTCCGGATTATACACTGGAGATCCAGCGCTGCTGCGCATCCTTCATGGCAGTTAAGAGGGAGCTGTGATCGGAAGGACTTCAATACTCCTTGTTATTCCCAGCTAAACTGAAAATAATGCTGGATGGTAGCACTCATTTTCATGATACTCCTGAGGACGCATGGGCGTGGTTGGAATCTTACAGGGCTGGAACGTCAAGTCCGGGAGGCCTCGAGGGAACGTCAGAAGCGTGAGTCACAACGGCTTCGGCGCAGACGGTAGGGAATGCGGAAACCATCGCAGGCACAGGCAGAGATAGAGCGTCAAGGAGTGCTGGAAGCGGTGACGGAGCTGCCTGGCGAACGGGTATTGCAATTCCCGGAGAGCACGGACTCGGAGAAGGACAAAGCACTTTCAGACACTGAGGCCTCGGAGGCAGATAGTCTACGGATGCCGCGGGTCACCCCGGCCACAGCTGACGGACTAATGGACGAGCAATGGTCTGCAACCTAGAGAGCTGTGGTGGGGAATGCTGTGTGGAGGGAGGTGGCTTATCCACGTGCATGGTTTCAGCTGAGGGATGCCGGTGTATGATGGCCCGCGGGGCCGTTTGGGTGGTTGCTCCGGGGTGGAAGGGTCGATTAGTATGCTGTAGAATTTATAGCATACGGACAGGTGTACGGTTGGGCAGAGGATTCTGTATTTAATTGGGGGATCGAAGCGGGGGTTATTTCTTGAACGAAAGCAGTCACCCGTTGGCACTGGGCACCCTCCAATGCCCATAAGGCATGCTCGCAGTGACTACTGGTGGGTTTAGGTGTGTGATGACTGTTAAAATATTTTGGATGGGGACTAGCAGTTTTGTTCTAGGACCTGTTCTTGGGGGGTGGGTGGGAGAGGGGGTTGCGGGTTGGGGGAGTGGTTGGGGCAAGGGGATCACCGGTGTGTTCATTTTTGTACGAGGCGGGATGAGGAGATTACTTTATTACGATGGGGGCGCCACCTGATTTACGCTGTATTACTTGGAATGTGAGGGGGCTACACACAATGACAAGGCCATATAAGGTCCAAGAGACACACCTCACTAAATCGGAAGGTATAGCATTGCAGCGCAGATGGATGGGGCAGGTTTTTAGTACATCATACTCGGCATTTGTGAGGGGGCATTGATTTGGATCAGAGTGGGGGTCCCTTTTCAGGTTACTAGCCAATCCATAGATTCCGAAGGCAGATTTGTAGCCGTTGAAGGGCGATTACATGGTAGGGACATAGCGCTGTGTAGTATGTATGCTCCAAACGTAGATCAGGTGTGTTTCTTGGATCGCATGTCAGGCACATTGGCACATTACTTTACAGTCTCGGTGGTGTTATGAGGGGATTTTAACTCATTAAAGGATGTCTCTCAGGACAGATCGCAACCCCCCTGCCAGACTCCCCAGTTCGCAGATTATCAAAATATAGAGTAGACTGGCAGGCCAGATGGAATTTAGTGGATGTGTGGAGAACCCACCACAAGCAAGACCGTGATTATTCCTATTTCTCGGCACTGCACAAACTCCATATTCGACTAGATGCAATATTATGCTCAAAGTCGATAGTGCACTGCATAACCCACTCTGAATATCTTACTAGGACGTTGTCGGACAACAATCCGTTGTTGATTACTATGCACTGGATGGTGGAGAGTCCGAAATCCCTACTTGGAGATTGCGTCCTGAAATGCTGGACGACCTGGTTTTCCAAAGAGAAGTTGAAAAAGTCATAGTGCATTATTTTATTGAAAATGCAGGGACAGCTTCCACTAGAGCAATGGAATGGGATGCCTTTATGGTGGTGGTAAGGTGGCTATGTATTAGTAAGTATGTAGGAGTACGGAAGGTGTTGCTGCAGGATCTGGAAAAAACAGAAAATAGGCTACGGTTGGCAGAACAAGCCAGACCTGAACGTCCCGAAGTGCAAAAGGAGGTAGTTGAGGCCAAGGAAGCAGTAGCTACAGAAGTGGAGAGGCTATGTGCTTCGATTATAAGAAATATGTTGCGAAGGCCCATGAGGAGGGTGACAAGGCAGGGACGCTGTTGGCGTGGTTGGCCAATCCCTCTCCGCGAGGCACCCCGAACATGGCGCTGAGGGCGCAAGATGGTAGCAACATCTACACTCAGCGAGAGATTGTGGCTCGATTCTTGGAGTATTATGAAGGGTTGTATGAGAGCACACTAGTAGTGGGGGAGAAAGATATTGACGCCTTTTTAGAGAGTGTGCCCCTCCTGCAGCTGGATGAGGAACAAGTGAAGCATTTGGGCCGCGATATTTCAATTGAAGTCAGGAGTGCAATTAAACATATGGCTCGCAATAGGACTCCGTGTGTAGACGGATTGCAGATAGAATTTTACTCGCAGTATGTGAATTTGCTGGCCCGAGGCTGATTGAGGTCTATAGAGAAGCGCGAGAACTGGTCCAACTCCCCATGACGATGAGAGAGACGCTCATTATCCCACTGCTAATACCAGGGAGGGAGGGTACAGACACGCCGACTTATTGACCTCAGTCGAATTTTGGCATCCTGTCTCCTACTGCATATGACTGGTTTGGTTCATGGGGATCAGGCGGGGTTTATCCCAACTAGAAACACAGCTACGAATGTACGGAGATTGATGAGGATTTTGGGGAAGGGCCGCCTTGCCTCGCCTCTGGCCACAATACTTTCAGTGGACATAGAGAATGCCTTTGATAGTTTAGAATGGCCGTACCTGTATAAAACAATGGAGTGTTTCTGTTTGGGAGACAAATTCGTAGGCTGGACAGAAGTGTTGTATACCTCGGCAGTGGCTAGAGTAAAGGTAGGGACATTAGTTCCCCCTGATGCCGAGTGTCCCGGGGGACGAGACAGGGCTGCCCGCTCTCTCCACTATTATTTGATTTGGCAGTAGAACCTCTGGCAGCGCGAGCTAGGTTGGAACAGTGGTATGAGGGTCTGGTGTTCAGGGGGAATAGCAATACATATCACTATATGCGGATGTTTTATTGATGTTTCAGGCAGATGCAGAGTGGACACTAGAAGGAGCAGCGGACTTACTGTCCGAATTTGGCGACGTTTCAGGATTGAGGGTAAATTGGGCTAAGACATGTTTGTTTCCAGTGAAGCCCGGGAGGATGGCACCTTCGACACTAAGAAATATGCGCTGGGAGCCGACTTGTTTAGCATACCTTGGGGTGCATATCTATCACAAGGCCAATGATATTCTAGAAGGGAACATTGGGAGATGTGTGCGGGCACTGAAAGGTAGCATGGCATTTTGGAGTTCGCTTCCGTTGTCCGTGATGGGACGGGTTGCCTTATTAAAGATGGTGGCACTTCCTAGACTGCTGTATTTTTATAGAACACTGCCAATATGGATACCAGGTTCCATGTTTAAATTGTTGAAGTCCATGATAGTGGGAATCCTCTGGGGGTCTGAGAGGCGCAGAGTGGCTCAAAAAACGCTGGTGAAGTCAAAAGCAAAGGGCAGACTAGTGGTTCCCGACCTGGAACTTTATTATTTGGCAGCTCAACTACCGGTACTGACGCAGGCAGTCGCAGTGGAGTTTAGGGGCCCAGAAAACTTCAGAGGTAGATGGATATCGAGACACATCCTATACTTTATAATTATGCAGCAGAGGTTAGACCTTAGAGATCTATCACTGGAAGACAAAACACTGAGATTTTCCTGGAATCGGAGCCAGCGAAGAGCAGGTGTGCTGGATCCATATGCCCCTGAAATTCCTTTGGGGATGGTTACAGCGTTGCCCCATGGTGGAGATTGGACGTCCTTGCTGGAGTGGGCACAGGCGGGGATCCAAGTACTCGGGGATCTATAAGAGGATGGTGCATTAATGCCTTAACAAGTGCTTCAGGAACGATGTGACCTCCCCAGGGGTGGATTCCTGGTGCACACCGCTCTGGTGCATGCACTTCAGAAACATAGGAGGGAGGTAGAGCCCAAAACCACGATAGCATGTCAGTATGTAGTGATGGCGGTAGGGACATTCAAAGCAGTTACATGCCTCTACTCAAGGATGCTCAATGAGGGGTTAGCACCACTCGATACATTACGACTAAAATGGGAGACAGGCATCGGGAAGCCCATACCGAAGACTGCATGGGGACATATACTACACAGGGCTTGGAAAAGCACCAGGAATGCAAGATTCCAGTTGGTACACTTTTTTATACTACACTGAGCATATTTGACACCTGGGAAGATTAAAAGGTATTTCAGGGTTGACAATGCTGCATGTCGGGGGGGAGGAGCTTCGCGGGCAACCAAGATGGCCGCGTAAGCTCGGAGCTCCGCGGACCTTCCGATCCTCCGCAACTATCCTGCCCGTAATCCTGATCCACGAGGGTGGATACTCGTTGCTGGTGGCTACCTGAGGCGAGCACCGTTTTCAGAACTCAAATCGGTGTCTCCTACGCGGAGCTACGTCGAGTGGGACTCCGTGCCAGCTCGGTGCCATTGTCTCTGCGGACTCCGCTACTACGTCTTGCTGAACTGCAGAGTGCCAGCCTGCTTTCGTCACCGGAGAAGTGTGCTGGACAGCGGTGCTAGTTGGACGGCGAAGCGCACCTGGAACTGTCTCCCGCTGACGTCCCGGACACCATTCCGGGTTTCTGGGCTTGGACTTGCCTGGCATAGCCCTTTGTTCTTTGAGACCTAACATGGCAGGCAAGGGGGACCTCGACAAGCCGTCTAATAGAAGAGGGCGCAATAAACCGCAACAACAACAGCAGAATCGGATTGAGCGCTACACTCAGCTGAAAACACCGCCTGCTACAGGTCCCTCTGCCAAGGGCATCCCACACTCGGGCTCGCCGGACGGCTCTGAGCCCACTTTGACCGACATTTTGGGAGCCATCACTAGTTTCCGGGCAGACATGCAGCAACAGCAACAGACCCTGAAGCAGAGGTCAGACCCGGGACCAGGGTTCAATTCCCGACGCGGCAGGGTCTTGAGCTCAAATGTCCACGGACTCGATAATTCTCGCTTCGGTGCCTGACCTAATCATGGGTTCACACTCTGCAACTCTGGGCATTAAGCTTGCTTAATCTCCACAACGGCCCCCCGCGGCGGGATGCCTGGCTTTCACCTTGGGGATGCCCGTTAGGGGCTATCTCACAGGGAAAAGCCAGGACGGGTTCCCAAGGCAAGCGCCGAGATGCCTCCGGGTAGTCGAGCGCTATATAAGAACATACAAAAAAAAAAAAAAAAAAAAAAAAAAAAAAAAAGCATGAAGTCCTCACACACAAGGTGGATGGCATGGCCGTTGATTTGTCCCTCATCAGAGCCGACCTGGGCAAGACTAATGACAGGGTCAAGAATCTGGACATTAAGACGGCCAGTCTCACAGAAGACGTTTCGGATATGCAGACGGAGGTCCGGAACCTGCAGAGGACGGCGGAGCACTTCGCGAAGCGGCTGGATGATTTCGAAAGCCGGGCCAGGCGGCAGAACGTCCGCATTGTCGGCGTACCGGAGGGTTCGGAGGAGGCGGCGACGGACCTCCTCGTTGAAGATTTGATCAGAACACATCTTGCCCCGCCTGGCCTCAGTAACTTTTTCTCGGTGGAGCGTGCCCACCGGGTACCGGGTGGCCCGCCGAAGACTGGCGTGGCGCCTAGACCCATCGTGGCCCGGCTGCTTAACTTTCGCGACAGGGATGCCATCCTGCAGGCCTCCAGGCGCCATGGCCCCCTTAAATTTCAGAACGCTGATGTCCATTTCTACCCGGATTTCACCAGGACAGTGCAGCGACAGCGCCAAAGCTATTCTGGGGTGAAGCGACGGCTACGGGACCTGGGCCTTAAGTATTCCATGATGTTTCCTGCTAAGCTCCGGATCGAATACGAGGGCCGTGCCCTGTTCTTCGACTTCGCCGAGAACGTCAGTGACTGGCTGGACACTCTACCACCGCGCCGAGAAGCACAGGAGGACCACGAGGGTGGCGCGGCTGGCGGCCCGGACCCATGAGACTTGGTTCTGTAATGGGTGACTAAATGACTCTCTTGCTTGCCTCGGGGGCTATCCAATGTCGCTCTTAGTTGCCGTATTATCTTTTCTGTCAGTACATGGAGGGTGGCGGGAGGAGTTCGCGGAGAGTCCTTACTCCCCTGGGTGTCTTTTTGTAAAGTAGTTATGGGGCGACAGGCACACTGCTGGTTGGGGGGGCTTTTTAGTCACATGCAGGGGTGCAGGGTGGGGGGTGCAATTTCGCGGGGTTTGTTCCTTGTTTGTTCTATTTCTTTTTCTTCTTTAAGGCAATGGACTGTGTGTTTTGTTGAACAATGTATGATCGGGTCGAACGGAGTCGGGTGGGGCGGGTTGCTTGGGGATGGGGGGTAGGAAACTAAAAGTGCTTAGCTGGAATGTCAATGGATTAGGTGATAGGGTCAAGAGAGGGGTGGTGCTCCAGCTGATAAAAAGGAACATGCCTGATGTAGTTTTACTGCAGGAAACGCACTTAGTGGGCAACTCTTGTAGGGCCCTGAATCGCAAGGGTTATAAAATGGTCGCCCACTCTGGGTTCTCTTCGGGTTCCCGGGGGGCGGGCGTCCTTGTACGTGCGTCCCTTTCGCTTGAGATAGACGTCACCCTGCTAGATGATAGGGGGCGTTACGCAGCTGTGGCGGGGAGGTGGGAGGGGCGTTCCCTGGCCCTGTTGTCGGTTTATGTTCCCCCTGGTCTCCAGTCTAGCACCTTCCGGGACCTTGGTGGCGCCATTTTGTCTCTGCCCTCGGGCCTGCTGATCCTAGGGGGGGACTTCAATTCAGTCTGCTCTGGTACCCTGGATCGTCAGCCACCGAGAGACCTCCCGGGTTCCCAAACGTGGCTGCCGACCTTCCTTGACTCTATGGGTCTGGTGGACTGTTGGCGACTTTTACATCCGGCGCTTCGCCAGTTTTCGTTCCTCTCCGGTGCCCATGGAAGTCTGTCCCGCTTGGACTATGTCCTCACCCTTGCGGAGCAATCGCCTGCCATTTCTGAGGCGCGTTTTTTGGCAAGGGGCATTTCCGACCACTCGCCGTTGTGGATCTCCTTTGACTTCGGTGTCCTTTTGTCCAGCCGCCCGGCAGCCGTAAATCCCTGGTATTTCCGCAACCACAACATGCGAGCGCTGCTGGCCAAGGCCATCGCCCTATACTTTACAGAAAATACTGGCTCAGTGGGCTCTGCGGTCACCCTTTGGGAGGCCTTCAAAACGGTGTTGCGGGGTGAGGCCTTGGCTCTCATCGCGGCGGCCAAAAGAACTCGTGATGCGGATCTCCTGCAGGTTGAGGAGGAGGTCTTGGACCTCGAGTCCCGTCTGGGGCCCGAGCCCGAACCCGCCCTCCTGCATGAACTCTCTCTGAAACAATCGGAGTATCACGATCTTGCTACGAATGCAGCTCTGCTCTTAGCGAAAGAGCAGCAAGGCTGCATTTATGACGTCGGGGACAAGGCTGGTAAATTGCTGGCCTGGCTGGACAGGCGGGAGATGGCGAGCCGAGTGGTTCCGGAGATCCTGTGCGAGGACGGAGTGGTGGTTACTGATCCGAGCGCCATCGCCGAGTCCTTTGCTGACTATTTCCGGGGGGTCTACACCTCCGGGTCAGATCGCTCCGAGGCCGACTCGGCTGAATTTCTCTCGACGATAGACCTTCCTTGCCTCTCTGAGGAGGACAGGGTGGACATTGACCGGGACATCACCGCGGACGAGATTGCCTTGGCGATCCGCGCTTTGCGTACGGGTAAGGCAACCGGACCCAATGGCATACCGGTTGAACTATATAAGATCCGGCCGGACGTGATCTCTCCTCACTTGAAAGACATGTTCCTCCGTGCCCGTGAGGATGGCGTCTTCCCCCTGGACCAGCGACTGGCCACTATTGTGGTTATTCACAAGGATGGCAAGCCGCGAGATGTTTGTAGGTCCTACCGCCCTATTTCTCTCCTCAACGCCGAACCCAAGATCCTGGCCAAACTGTTGGCTACCCGATTGGTCGGGGTTATTAGCGACCTGGTGCACCCGGATCAGTCCGGTTTTATACCCCGCCGCAATACTGCCCTTAACCTGAGACGCTTGCATGGCGTTATGGCCAGAGTTCACGCCCTCACTGAACCGGCGGTGCTGGCCTCCCTTGATGCCACAATGGCTTTTGACTCCTTGGAATGGAATTATTTGTGGGCAGTCTTGACGAAACTTGGTTTTGGGCCGGGCTTCCTGGGCTGGGTGCAACTTCTTTATTCTAGCCCCCTGGCTGCTGTCACGGTGAACGGTCGTATGTCTGCTCCCTTCGCACTTCAGCGAGGCACCAGACAGGGCTGCCCCTTGTCTCCGCTCCTGTTTGCGCTGGCTCTGGAGCCTCTCGCGGCGATGCTGCGCTCGCACCCTGACTTGCATGGGATCTCCTGGTCCCCGGGCTTTGAGGACAGGGTCTCCCTGTACGCGGACGACATCCTGCTGTATCTCACCTCCCCTTGCAAGTCGCTTATCGTGGCGTGCGATGTGCTCAGGCTGTTTGGGCGTTACTCCGGCCTGATTATTAACTGGGCCAAATCCTCCCTTTACATCCTCAAGGGCGACACGCCGCGCCTTCCCAGAGGCTGTAATATCCAACTGGCGGGACAAGGCTTTAAGTACTTGGGGATTTACATTTCACATAACCCTAAGGCAAGGTATGACCACAACTTGCTCCCCCCGCTCCACCGTTTGCGGCGGGACGTGGAGAGTTGGCGTAAGCTCCCTCTCTCGTTGCTGGGCCGGGCGGCGTTATTTAAAATGATGTCCCTGCCCAGGTTCCTGTATGCCTTGCAGAATACTCAGGACCTTGTCCCGGCCCGCTACTTCAGGGAGGTCGAGAGTCTGCAGCGTGCCCTTCTTTGGGACGGACGACCCCGTGTCGCTGTTCGGAAGCTCACCATGCCATGGTATGATGGGGGCATTGCGCTACCGGACGTGCGGAGATACTACTGGGCCTCTCAACTTACCGCCATCAATCATGGTTTTTACGGTCCCGTGGACAACCCCGGTTATGCCATGGACCGCTGGCTTTTGCACGGAGGCAATTACTATCGCGCCCTATATTCTAGATCCTTTGATCGTAACCTCACCGGCCCGACCAAGGCGGCGGTCCATACGTGGCGGACGGTCACTAAGATACAGGGCTGGCAGGGCAGACTGACGAGATTTACCCCTCTCTTTGATTCCGACATTTTGGGCAAGCTTTGGCACACCAAGGGCTTCGAGAAGTGGGATCTCATAGGCATCTCGAGGGTTGAGGACATGCTCTCCAGGGGGGTGGTCAAGACTTTCCCACAGCTGCAGGCGGAGTATGAACTGAGTGCTACGGAGTTTTTCCGCTATGCCCAGCTGCAGCACGCAATAACTGCCGCCAGGCCGGAGGAGGGTGACATCCCCGAAAGTTCCCCTTTGGAGGACAGGGTGTTGGACGGGCATATGCCTGATAGCGCCATCTCTCTGTCCTACAAGAAACTAATCAACGTTCAGGTGGACCTCCTCCAGCGCTTGCGAGAACAGTGGGTGGCCGATGGGCTGGAACTGGACGATGAGGACTGGCAGAGTGCTGTGTCCTCCCCTAAGGAGGTAGCCATTTCCTCGCGTCTGAGATTGGTCCAGTTTAAAATCCTTCACCGAGTGTATGTCACCGGCCCCAGGCTGGTGCACATGGGCTTCTCGCCGGATGGCCTCTGCCGCCGTGGCTGCGGAGCCCTTGCCACCTTTCTTCATATACTGTGGGAGTGCCCCGTTATTGCCCCTTATTGGGAGAGGGTTCATAGAGTGATGCAGGAGGTGACTGGAGTGGAGTTGGCGGCGGAGGCGCGTAGGTGCCTCCTGAATGTTTGGGAGCCTAATGACTATGATACGGCGCAGACCCGATGGGCCACACTGGGCAATATGGTCGCTAAACGGGACATAGCGCAGAGGTGGGGTTCTAATGTGGCCCCCCTGGTGGTACAATGGAAGGCCAACATGGACTGGTGTATGTTGCGCGAAAAGACTGTGTATACTGCCAGGGGGCGGCCGCAGACGTGGAACAAGGTATGGGGTGCCTGGAATGCCTATAGAGGGGACTTGTGTTTACCACCTGCACCGTTGCCACGAGATGAACGCTTGTCACCATAGACGTTGACGACAGCTATGTTACTCTTGTACTGATTCTCCTGTTCTTCCTTCCCCCCCCCCCCGCTTTTGCTACATTCTGTCTCAGTACTTTCTACAACTTCTCCAGCTCCTTCCGCCTCCTACCGACTAGTGGTCTTCTTCATTTCCATTGCCTTTTTCGCGCCCTTGGGCGCTTTGTTTAAGTTTTTGTTATAAAAAAAAAAAAAAAAAAAAACAACCTGCATTGTCCTGACATGAATCGCTAGGCACTATGACCGTTCTATACTATGCTGCCTTGCCTCCGGGATGTTAGGCTGAATAGCTGTGTGCTTTTTACAATAAAGGTTTTAAAAATTTAAAAAAAAAAAAAACAATGCTGCATGTCCAAGGTGCACAAGAGTGGGGGTGGAACTAGAGCATATGTTGTGGGAGTGCCCTAACCTGAGGAATTACTGGGCTGCAGTGGGAGAGCTATTGAATTCAGTTACGGAGCGCCAGTTGGACTTTGACATGGCTACGTGTATATTGCATTGGTTCCCTCATACATCCAAGACAAAGGTGACAAGTAAATTTGATGGATATGGGGCTGGTGCTGGCTGGTGCTGGCAAACAGAGAAATTATTATGCACTGGAAGTCGAAGGAGGGTCCCAGCAGCAGAAGGTGGAGAGCTGAGCTACTTAAATGGGCTAGCAGTGAGGGTGTTATTCGGTTTCAACAAGCGCAACGCTTGAACAATGAAAAAGCGCTGGAAATCAACAAGAGCATGGGAGGCACTGGTGTACTCTCTGTCTGACCAACAGTTGGAGGAAGGATCAATATAAGAGGTTATAGCCCCGGGAGGCCAAATGCACACCCATTATGGGCAGCCCTGGCTTTAGTTAACCTGAGACATATGCTGTAACTGTTGTTAATATATAAACACACCGGTGAGGGAGGGAGGTGGGTGGGACTTTCTTGGTCTAGGGGTAGTTCATTAGTAGAGTTGATTAAGCTCTTCTTTAGGCGAGAGGTTTTTTATAATCCGTATGCAGAATGATTTGTCCTGTCTATATTGGGAACAGTGGTGCACCAGTCTGTGGCATGTAGGCTTGTATTGAAGTGTGGGACAACCGGAAAGTTTGGAGAGTTTTGCTTATTTAAAGGTTGACTGCACAGTAAGCCTGTGTTATAATGATATAAAACAATAAAATATGTTTTAAAAAAAAATGACATGTGCCCAAACATACATTAGAACTCTGCAGCCTTTTGGAGGCCAAATGCCCGACATCTGCTTCCTTACTGAGACATGGCTCCATAGTCAGGCCTCCCCCGACGTCACAATAGCCTTCCCCCCTCAGTATCACCTAATCAGACAATAGGGATAGGGAGTTTGGGAGAGGAGGTGGCATTGCAGTCGCCACTAAAGTCCCCTGTGTGATCAATGTTCTAGAGTCCTCTGTTACCTCAATGCTAGAGATACTGGTATTCAGGTTGGAAACCCCAGATACCAAAACCTGGGGAGGAGCCCTGGTCTATAGACCCTCTGGCCCAAAAACTAAATTTGTCAACCAGCTGTCAGACGCCATAGCCCCTCATGTACTAGCAGTGGACAATTTTTTATTAGTCAGAGGCTTCAGTTATCATGCGGAACTAGCGCTGGACCCCGACACCTGCCACTTAACCAAGCAAGGAACACACTTGGATTAACACAGAGGACAGAGGGCCCTACTCATCTAGCTGGACATACGCTAGATTTAATATTTACAAACACACCCAAACTGATCATCGAACTTCCAGTTCCACTATTATGGACCGATCACTACCTAATGAAGTTTGGTATGACCATGAACCTTAATAAGAAACCAGGTCCTGAGAGAAATACTCTAATCCGTCCTTGGCGTAGACTTTCCTCTGAGGTTTTCCTCACACATTTTAAGCCTCCGCAGATTTCCCATTTAGAGACAGTGGAACAGGCCACAAATATGTTGGAAAGAGCTATTGTAGCTACTCTGAACAAAGCTGTGCCGCTGTCTAAAGTAAGAGTCAAAAGTAAAGCCTCTCCCTGGTTCACGGCTGCATTGAAAATTGACAAGCAATTAAGTAGAACAGCTGAACGCCAGTGAAGAACAACTAAAACTGAGGAAAATCGGAAGACCTACAGGCACCTTCATCTTAACTACATAAAAATTATCAAATTAGCAAAAAAGTCTTACCTAACCCCACAAATAAATAATGCTGCACACTTAAGCAAGGAACTCTATAAAATACTAAAATAAATTCACCTCTCCATCGGTGGAACAGTCTTCTTTTTCTCCCACCCAAGAGTGGGTAGATTCCATTTAATTTTTCTTTGACAATAAAATTAAAACCATTTACTCTTCTTTCCCCCATCACGACACAGATTCTCATTATTCAGTCAATGACATCTCCATGTCGGCTATACCTCTTGAAGTAAAAAATGTCACTGCGCTAAAGGAATTTGAACCCATAATCATCTCCGAAGTATTAGAAGGGCCTGACAAAGATTAAATCAGGCTCCCCAGCTGATCCTTTACCCCCTCAAGCCTGTACCAAGCTCATGCCTCTAATTGCCAATGTCCTAACTCAAATCTTTAACATGTCGCTAAAGCTAGCCAAAGTCCCCCTGAGATGGAAACAGGCTCAAATCAAGCCCATCCTTAAGAAACCTTCAGCTGACCCCAACCTTCTGGCCAACTATCGCCCAATCTCCCTCTTACCTTACTTTGGGAAGGTGCTCGACCACCTTGTCAACAAACGGCTAACTGTCCATTTGGAGAAACACGGTCTACTTGACCCCGCACAATCTGCAGACTGCTGTTGTCGACAACATAAGGCTTACCCTGGAAAAAAAGGAATCAGCAGTCCTGGTTCTCTTAGATCTGTCTGCCTCCTTCGATACCATCTTCCACAGCATTCTGAAACATTGACTGCGGGAGGTGGGTAACCGAGGGAAAGCCTTTACCTGGTTTGAGAGCTATCTGGCCGACGGGTCCACCACCGTGGTTGTTGACACAATAACCTCTTGTAGTTATCCTGTAACTGTTGGGGTTCCTCAGGGTTCAATACTCAGCCCTATGTTGTTTAACCTTTTCCTAACTCCCTTAGCAGGGATCATTAGAGCAGGCGGCTTTCAGACCGTGTCTTATGCTGACGATACCCAACTGTTGGTCACCTGTGACGCTGACCACGTCTGCACCCGATCTCGCTTTAAGAGCTGTATGGTCCAAATTGACGAATGGATGAGTACAAACAAGCTAAAATTAAACAGCAGAAAATCTGAAATTATCTTGTTGGAAGGGCCGAGGAATTCTGGTCGACTGATTGGTGGCCCCCAGAATTAGGTACGTGTCCCCCTTCCAAGCCATCAGTCGAAACCTGGGGGTCACCATTGACAGTTCCTTATCTATGAAACCCCATGTGAATCCGGTTTTGGGGGTCTTTTACGGGATCTTGCGTAATCTCCACAAGATTTTCATATTTCCCATTGAAGCAAAGAAACCGCTGGTGCAGGGTCTCGTCATTAACCGTTTAGATTACGGAAATGCGCCTGCTTAGGGCCCTAAATGAAGATCTGCTTTCCAAGCTCCAGATTCTCCAGAATGCTGCAGCTAGGCTGGTCCTTGATCATCCATTGCTAATCTTCAAACTGTCCATTGGCTCCCGATTCGACAAAGATGTCAATTTAAAATCCTAAGTGTTGTCCACAAGACAATGTATGGTGCAGGCCCATACTTAAAAAACAAACTTAAATGGGACCCACCTGGTAGATCATTAAGGTCAGGCTCTAAATCAGATCTTGTTCAGCCCCGCATTCGAACCTCACGGAACGGAGGTCGCACTTTCTCATACCTCTCCCCCTTGTTATGGAATAAATTACCCGAACACATTTCATCCATAATTGATCACAAATGTTTCCGTGAAAAACTTAAAACTTAAAACCTGGCTTTTCCCTCTGCCTACTAGTCTCCTATTGCTGTCTGATCTACCGTTTCTTTCACTGCTAGCGCCATGATACCTCACGGTGAGTTGCGCGCTATACAAGAATGTTTGACATTTGACATTTGTTTGGGCCGCGGAGTCTGCCCACTGTGGCTTGGACATCCAAATCCTTAAGGGGGACTCAGAGAGGAAACTTGTGGTGACGAAGGCTATCGAAAAGGGACCTGAAAAGGTTAACATGTCCCAGAACCCCTCGAATACCATGGGCCAGAGAAAAAGAAATTGCACAAGGCATCCCAGACGTCAATTTAACTATCGAGGGTGGACAAAAGAGTCCCACGGATTCCCAACCAGGGATACCGATGAGAGCACATCGTATAAATCAACGATGACCAGTTCGGGTTGAGAGGTTCCGAAGAAAACCACTAAGCTTTCAGAGGCAGCACTGCCGACATCATGGAATAGAGCATCGCTGAAGCAGGACATTAAAAGAGCCCTTGAATGTAAGAAGGAATTCAACGATACGTTAAAAGAATTCAAGATTCCAACCAAACCTTCCACAACCTCAGATGTCGAAGATGAAGAAGCTGCCCTCGAAGCACCAGCGATTCCTGAACCTCACGAAGAGGAGGCGAGGAAGAAGTCTACAACCCAGAAGTGGAAGAAGCAGCAGGGAGCTTCTAGGAAGAATGGAATTACCTCGATACAGAGCCAGAGTAGGAGGTCTGTAGGTACTCCCCGAAGACTTCACTGCCAGACGATATTGCCTTTTACAGCAGTCTATTAAAGAGCTCAGCAGACACTTTCTGAGTGCCCTTAGTAGAGGAAAAAGGAGACTTGTGTTTCCTCCTAGAAACATTGATGCCATCAAGCAAGGGAAGCCAATTCCTCCCAATGCTACAGAGTATACTGGACCAGGGAAAGGAGGCCTTTAACGGGCCAGCTTCCACAAAGGGTGTCACTCCAAGGGTGGAGAAGATATACAGACCTTCCAAGGACCCCAAGTACATACAGGGGAAAAAAGTAGCAGATTTGAGCATCGTCCCAACTGCAAAAAGGAGGAGCTATGCTCACTCTTCCACAGGCCCACCCCCTGAAAGAGAAAGCAAAAGACAGGATATGGTAGGGAGGAAGATGTAGAGAGAGGCTGCAACACAATGGTGTATACCAAATTCAAAAGCTCTCCTCAATAGATATGGGCATCAACAATGGGACGAGATTGAGGAGCAAATTAAGAAGCTCTGAGGGGATGACAAAAAGGAGAGCAAAGTCAATCATCCAAGAGGGAAAAAGTATATCCAACACCTGCCTGAAATCAACCCTGGATGTGGCAATACAGACAGTAGACAAATGTGTACAGGCACAAACCTCAAGAGACATGCTTGGCTCAGGATTTCGGGCTTCAAGCAGGAGGTCCAAACCACAATCATAAACTAGCCATTTACTGGGGATGCTTTGTTTGGCCAGGAGGTAGACAAGTCTCTACAACAAATAAAGGACAATGAAGCATCAAAAACAATGGGTGCCCTACAGTACAGAGGCGGGGGGTGTGGCTAAGACGCCGATGTAGGTGGAAGCGGGACTCCGGAGCTCCTCCGCGCCCGCCTCGCACCACCACATATCCTGGGTCCCGACTCGGACCCCGAGCCCACAGCAGTGTCCAGGAGAGTACCGGGGGCGAGTAGGAGGATTCCAGAGGTCTGGGGGCCCCTGGATGAGCCCCTGCTGAACGATTGACGGTGACCGAGGCACCCGGAGCTGCGAGCGCCCAAAATGGCGGCCGCCGTCCTGACCTGACACGCCTGGCGACGGAGCCCGGGCAGAGTTGAGGAGCCCTGGGACACAGCGGAACTTGGGCGATTGTGACCGGAGGCCCCTTGCACCCAGCGGAGGTGAGAAGCAGCAGCGGGCGCCACAGGTCACACGGGACTGGAGGGCGAGAGACGACCGGCCTGCCTGACCTTAACATGGCGCCGCCCGAATGCAGTTGTCTGCCTTGATTGCCGCCTACGGAGACCCTGGGGCCTCGTGGAGTGCTGTGCCCACCCTCCTGACGCGGGGATTGACCGGTGGCCCTCCCTGCCTAGGGAAGTGCGGTGCCCACACAGCCGGCAGGCTAGCGCCGAGCAGACTCAGATGGTGGGGTGAGTGAAGGCGGAGATGCCGGCCACCCGCTATTGAGAGGCCTGTAGGCGGGAAAAGGAGGCTCCAGGGCCAGGGGGCCCCACGCGCCGGGAACCACCTTGGGGCTGACGCTGACGGGCGCGAAATCAGTCTGGCACACCCCGAAGGGAGAGACCTCGTCCAGTGACCAGACGGGGTGCACTGGTGTCCGGCAGCCCTGG
Organism: Lissotriton vulgaris; assembly: GCF_964263255.1. Taxonomy (NCBI): domain Eukaryota; kingdom Metazoa; phylum Chordata; class Amphibia; order Caudata; family Salamandridae; genus Lissotriton; species Lissotriton vulgaris. The sequence goes on along the minus strand of NC_141694.1, from coordinate 539,655,845 downwards.
TGGAGCGGGGCCTGCTCACTGCACTGCTCTGTGGTCCGGAGCCCCGCCTGACGGGGGCCCAGAGGAGCGAAAGGAGCGAGACTCTACGGCGGTCCTGGCAAGGAGGGCAGGAGTACCCTGTACCACTAACGACCACCACAGAGGCACGTAAAGCTAGCTGCCCAGCAGGATGGTGCGGGGGGGGGCAGGAAGAAGGGCTTTGAGGCCCTGAAGCTAGATGACCCGGGCCACCTCGTGGAAGAGGACCCGCCGGGGCTTGGAGAGGGGAGCTCGACCCGCCCGCGGGATCCTTCTCTGGGGGACATCATGCAGGCGATCGTAGCGTCGCGGGAAGCCCTCGAAAAGCACATGGATGCCATAGGATCGGACCTGACCCTGCTGAAGGACGATCATAGGAAGCTAAAGGAGCGTGTGGCGTCCTCGGAGGTAACCCTGAAAAGCCTGCCTGGGGAAGTGACTGAGTTGAAGGCATCACTGGCAGAGATGGCGCAGAGGGTACGAGTGCTGGAGGTCAGAGCTGAGGACAGTGAAGGGCGCTCGCGGCGCAATAACCTCCGCCTCGTAGGGGTCCCTGAAAAAGTGGAGGGGCAGGATGCAGTCTCCTACTTGGAGGGCTGGCTGCGGACTGAGGTGGCCCCAGAAGGACTTTCCCCGCTCTTTGCCATCGAACGGGCGCACAGGGTCCCTGCGCGCCCCCCCAAGCCGGGGGGACCGCCGCGTCCGATTGTACTGCGCCTCCTACACTTCAGGGACAGGGACCATATCCTGAGGAGGGTGAGAGACCTCCCGGACCTGAGGATCGACAACAGCAGGGTCATGGTCTTCCCGGACTTTACTAGGGAGGTGCAAAAACAGCGGACCTCCTTCCTGGCGGTCAAGCGAAAACTGAGATCGCTGCAGATGCCCTACGCTATGCTGTTCCCGGCGCGGCTGTGGATGATTGCTGGGGAGCGCACCCACTTTTTCCTGACGCCACAGGAGGCTTGGAGCTGGTTGGATGCTAGGGCGGAGCCGGACACGGATCCCCCGTCGCAGACCCCACCCAGGAGACGCTCCACGGAGACGACGCCGACACGACGATCTGGCTCCCCATCGGGATGGCAGCAGGAGCCAGCCAAGGCGGTGCAGGCAGTGGCGTTCAACAGCCAGGGCGACGCCAGCCCCTCCAGTAGTGCATCGGAGCAGTCGAAGGTCAGCGCTCCCAGCCCTGGCTCCAGCAGCGAGCACGAACTCTCGGAGACGGACCTGCCGGTGGTGACCCCCCAAACAGCAGATGGTATCCTTGGCTGATCTGGATCGAGGGACGCTGGCCGCATATGTAAGGTACTGGGGGGGCCGATGGGGGCTGCTTCCGGACGCTATGCAGTGAGGTGCGGATACCCCCCCGGGACCTATAACTGGTTTTGTGGGGAAGGGGAGAGTCGGGAGACTTCTCCTGAGTATTGTTGGGGGAGGTGGGGTGGGGGCGGGGGGCTTCGGGCCTCTCTGGAGTAGGCGTTGCGGCCGCTCCAGCCCTATTCTGCAGTAATACACTTTTGATATTTGAGTTTGGATGGGGTTTCCATGTTGGTTGTCTGTCCTGGGGTGTGGGAGTTGGGGTAGTGCGCTTGCTCAAGTTGGGGTGGGATCGGGGGGGGGACCTGGGCGCGCTGGGGGGGTCACTGAGAGGGTAGATGGGACGCGAAGGGCTCTACCATGGGATCCGACTTAGGCTACAAATGTCTCACATGGAACGTACGGGGGATGCTTTCGATGCATAGGCGACACAAGATCCACTCCTATTTAGTCAGGCGGGGCATTCACATCGCCTTCCTTCAGGAAACGCATCTGCTAGCTAAGGAGGGGAAGGCGCTGCAGCGACGCTGGAGGGGGCAGGTCTTTCACACTGGCTATTCTGCTTATGCTAGGGGGGTGGCCATTTGGGTACGGGCGGGGGTACCTTTTCAGTGCACACAACAGGTAATTGACCCGGAGGGGAGATACATAATGCTGCGAGGCAAACTGGACGGGAGGGACCTTAATCTGGGTTGTCTGTACGCCCCGAATGTGGACCAGCCTGCATTTCTCTCTCTACTCTCCAACAAACTGGCCCCGTACTTAGTGGAACCCTTGCTCTTGGGCGGCGACTTTAATAGTGTAACTGACACTGCCCTGGACAGATCACACCCCCCCCTGCTGAATGCACCAGCTGGCAGACTTGCACTTGCGCGTTCGACCTGGCAGCGCCGGTGGGGACTGATCGACTCCTGGAGGGCTAACCACCCGTCGGACAGGGACTACTCGTACTTTTCCGCTCTCCATGAGTTGCATGTTCGCATAGATGCCTTCCTGTGCTCGCAGGACGTGCACGCGGAGGTGTGCCACAGTGAGTATCTTACGCGCTCGATCTCTGACCACAATCCGCTCCTCGTGCGGATGCGCTGGTCGCAAATCCGCCCGAGGATCCCGGCCTGGAAACTCCGCCCTGAGTACTAGACGACCAGCTCTTCCGAGCTACAATAGCCTCGGGCATCGAGGCGTACTTCCAGGTGAATGCGGGCACGGCGGGCTCAGCTGCGATAGAATGGGACGCATTTAAAACTGTGCTGCGGGGCCAGTGCATCGCAGCGTCTTCGGGGGTACGGAGAACGTTACTGGAGGAAATCGCAAGGGAGGACGAGGCACTACGTGAGCTAGAGAGGGCAAGGCCTGAACGGCCGGACACGCACGAGGCCCTGCTGGAGGCACGTGAGGCGGTGGCGGCGACGGTAGAGCGCCTCCGGTGTTTTGACTACAAGGCTTACCTTACGCGAGCGCACTCGGAACGAGACAAGTCATGGGCTCTTCTGGCCTGGCTGGCCAATCCGGCTCGCCGGAGCTCGGTCATACTTGAGCTCCGGGACCACGTGGGGACGGCACGATTCGATCAACAGGGGATCAACGCCTTGTTCTATGACTATTACACAGAGCTCTACCGCAGCAGGGTCCTTCCATCGCTGGAGTACTTCCAGGCCTTTACGGAGGATCTTGACCTGCCGGTATTGGGGGAGGAGGACGAGAAGCGGCTCGGAGATAAGATCGAGGAGAGGGAGGTGCGTGTCGCCATCAAGAGCATGGCCAGGAACAAGACGCCGGGCACCGACGGATTCCCAACGGAATTTTATCTCACCTATGCGGATCTCCTCGCGCCCCGGCTGACGTGGCTATACAACGAGTCAAAGCGGCTGGGCCGCCTTCCTGCGACCACGAGGGAGGCGTTGATCGTCCCCCTACTGAAACCGGGCAAGCAACCATGGGATAGAACGGCATACCGCCCACTGTCCATGCTCAACCTAGATTACAAGATCTTGAGCAAGATTTTAGCGAAGCGCTTACTCCTCCACATGCCCATGCTGGTCCACGCCGACCAGTCAGGCTTCATCCCGACCCGCAACACGGCGCTTAATGTGCGTCGACTCCTACATGTACTGGAGTCTGACACCTATGACACCGAGGAGGCAGTGGTGTTTGCTGTCGACATGGAGAAGGCCTTTGACAGCCTGGAATGGCCTTATCTTTTCCACGTCCTGCGCACACTGGGCCTCGGCGAAGGCTTTGTAAATTGGACGAAGCTGCTCTACCAGGACGCGACGGCGAGGGTCAGAACTGGGAGAGTTATTTCGGAAATGTGCTTGGTGGGCAGGGGCACCCGCCAAGGGTGTCCTCTCTCCCCCCCCTGCTGTTTGCCCTGGCTGTCGAGCCCCTTGCGGCGCGAGCCCGGCTGGGCCGGGCATATCAGGGCCTCGACGTATATGGACCGGTACACCACATCGCATTGTACGCGGATGATCTGCTGATGTTCCTGGCGGACTCGGCGGACTCCCTGCGTGGAGCTCAGACCCTTCTACAGTCGTTGAGTAGAGTGTCGGGCCTCCGAGTGAACTGGGCGAAGTCCCACCTATTCCCAGCCCGCCCTCGGCGCATATGCCCGCAAACCACGGAGGGCGTGACGTGGGAGGAGAGGAGCCTGCGTTATCTTGACACCTCAATTTTCCATGACAGAGCGGATATCCTTGAGGGGAATATCGGGACGGCAGTCAGGCACACCAAAGGTAACTTTGACTTTTGGAGCACACTCCCGTTGTCACTCATGGGGAGAGTGGCGCTACTCAAGATGGTGACTTTGCCGCGGCTGCTTTATCTCTTCGGGACCCTCCCGATCTGGATCCCGGCGAGCTACTTTCGGCGGTTGCGATCGATGGTTATCGGCTTTCTGTGGGGGGCGGGCAGGCGCAGGGTGGCGCATGCCACGCTTCTCCGACCTCGGGCGGATGGAGGACTGGCAGTGCCGGATTATGAGCGCTACTACCTGGCGGCGCAGCTGCAATGGCTGACGCAGTGGGTGGCAAGAGCCAGAAAGGGGGAGGACGGCTCAGGGGAACCGGCGGGCCCAGTCCAGGTGTTGTCCCGGATTGTCCTGGGACTTCCGATGGGAGATTTCCACCTCACTCAGGAGTTTGCGACGGCCCGGAAATGCTGGAACAGGTATCGCCGACGGAGCGGTATTGCGGTTCCGTACGCACCTGAGATCCCACTTAAACTCTGCGGGGCACTCCCGCATGGAGGCTCGTGGCGCGGGCTGGATGACTGGGACCAGCGGGGGCTGTCCTCCATGGGCGACCTGTACGAGAACGGGGCGCTGTTGCCATTCGACCTACTGAGGGACCACTTTGAGCTAGTGGGAGGGGACTTCCTCCTTCACGCAGCACTGACGGCGGCGATCCGCAAACACTGGAAGACGGGCATGCTGGAACCACCGTTGTCTCTGGGCTGCCAGTACGTAGTGATGATGGCGGGGACGGTCAAGGCTGTCACGTGCCTGTATCGACGCATGGTCTCGGAGTCGGTCACCCCACTGCTGGCCTTGAAGGCGAAATGGGAGGCTGACTTGGCGACAGAGATCCCCGAAGAAGCGTGGAAGGGCATACTCGAAAGGGCCCGTAATGGGACGCGCAATGCCAGGTTCCAGCTGGTGCACTTCTATGTCCTACACAGGGCCTACTTGACCCCCGACAAACTGCACAAATACTTCCCGACCCACCCGGCATCCTGCCCGCGTTGCCCGGCAGATATTGCCGACTTCCAGCAAATGTTCTGGTCTTGCCCTGAGCTGGGTTCCTTTTGGGGAGAGGTAGTGGAGGTTCTGAGGGAGGTGACGGAGAGGGACCTGCAACTGACCATGGCACACTGCATCCTACATTGGTTCCCCCACACTTCAAAAAACAAGGTTACTAGCAAATTTCTAGATTTGGGGCTCCTCCTGGCGAAGCGGGCCATCACGTCTCAATGGAAGGCATCCAGGGGCCCCACGGTGGAGCGCTGGAAGGCTGAGCTGCATAAGTGGGCACGGTGTGAGGGTGAGCTTCGTCTGCAGGCAGCGCTCAGGGCGGGCAATGACATGGCGCTGGAGAGGGCCAGGGCGTGGGAGGGGCTGGTCCTGGACCTCACGCTCCTGGACATGGAAGAGGATGACACCCCGGCGCATAGCCCGGCTCCGGGGGAGCGCCCGCCTGATGCGGAGATGGGTTAGGCCCCCTGTGCTGCTCCCTTAGTTGCATTCCACTGTGGTGACTTGGGAATGATTGCTGATGAATCCTGATGCTTTGGTTCGGATCTGGTTTAGCCGGGAGGGTTGGGGGCTCGGATCGGTGGTACTCTAGCACCCCTGGGGGCGTGGGGGGTTCGGGAGAGGGCGGGGGCGGTTTTGGGTAAGTCCTGGGCGGGGGGGGGGGGGGTAGTTGGGGTTGGGAGAGTTGAGGGAGGGGGCGGGGGGAGGACTGTCCAGCAGGGGTGGAGAGAGATCCTTGGTTCAACTGGATGTGGGCCACGGCAGAGGGAGCATGAGAACTGAAAAGCAGCACTGCCAATTTCCGAACACTTGGTTACTGTGACCCAACACAGTATTCTTTGGCGCGGATTGCCCCCCCATGGTATCGCCGCTCAACCTCCGGGGTGTGAGCTGAATGACTGTGTGACACGGATGTGGGGAAGTCGCGCATTTCTGAAGCGACGAGGGAAATGGCTCGTATATACTGTATGTATCACTAACCTTGCTGCAATAAAAAGATATTTACAAAAAAAAAATACAGTACAGAGGCACCTTCAAGAGGGGAGGAAATAATCTCAGAAGGCCCAAGGGAGAGGAACTTTCTCAACCGTGCAGTATCCGCAACAGCAAACGCAGGGCAGTGTACAGCAGACAACCCAACAAACCGGATACGAATCCTGGCAACAACTCTCAAGGCAGCCCTTTTGTGGTAGAGGAAAGGTTAGAGTACAGTCCTCCAGGGGGTGAGAGGTGAACAAGCACGAAGTGTGTCTAAATAAGACTGGTAGGAGGCAGAATAGCACAACACCCACAAAAATGGGGAAGGGTCACCACAGGCAATTGAGTTTTAAACGTGGTGCGTCACGGCTATTGTATAGAACTAACAAACACCCCTCCTCTAAACCCTGCAAAGAGAAATATGTTCCAAAAAAACGGAACTGTTAGAGTTAAGGGAAGAGGTAAAGTAACTGTTAAAAAAAACGTGCAATAGAAAAAGTACCATCAAGGGAACACAACAAAGTAAACTCCTTACCTTACTTCCTGCTACCAACGCAAGACCTCACGCTAAGACCTATCCTGGAGCTCAAATACATAAACAAATTTATCTTCACACAACACTTTAGGATGACAACACTACCAGAGGTAATCACACTCCTCCAAAAAGGGGTCTACGTGACAACCATAGACTTAAAGGACACCTGCCTGCAAATTACCATGAATCAAGCTCACAAAAGGTACCCCCTATATTCGTGCACGAAAATACACACTACCAATTCAGGGTCTTACCATTTGGAATAAAATCTGCACCAAGAGTTTTTTCAAAATGTCAACCGTTAGTGGCGGCATTCCTAAGAAGGAGAGGAATACACTCTACCCTCACCTAGACCTTTAGCTAAAGAAGGCAATGTCAAAAGGACATTTGAACAGTGATCACAACTCTCCAGAGGCTGGGGTTCTCCGTAACCCTCAAAAAATCATCCCCAAATCCACATCCGGAAAGAGATATTCCTAGGAGCAAGATTGAATTCCAAGGGAGCACGAGCGTACCAAACCCAAGAGAGGGTACAAGCAAGCAGGGAGCAGGCTCCTCTACTGGAAGGGACAGTCTCTGACATGGAGGACAGTGATGAAGCTGATGGGCATGATGGTATCATGCAGCTCCCTCATTACACATGCAATATTACACATCCACCCATGACAAGAATGGCTATGGTACAACTTGCCACAAATTACCAGGAGTTGGAGGATCTAGTTGCTGTAACACCAAAGGTACAGGAGGAGATACAATGGTGGGTATCCAGGAACATAACCATGGGGAGACATTTTAAGACAACAGCTTCCTCAGTGACTATTACAACAGATACGTCTCACAAAGGTTGGGAAGCGCATACAGGAAACTTGAGAATTCAAGGTCAGTCGAACAACACAGCTTCCACAAAGCACATCAACTTCCTAGAGATGAAGACAATCCTACTAGCACTGAAAGCATTTCAAACACACGTAACAGGGAAGACAGTACTAATTCAAACAAACAATACGACAATAATGTTTTAACTTGAAAAAGTGGCAGAGCCTCCTTCAGCTTGTGGCCAAAAGGAGTAGGAGGGCATGTGTTTAGAGTTCAACATTTGTACTGGTCGAGTAGTCCAAACAGAAAGAGGGCTACCGATGAGTCGGGAACTACAGTTAAGAAAAGATGGTCACCATCTTAGTCATGGGGCACATATGATGTGTGTTAAATAGATAGGCCAGGTTAGTAAGATAGAGGGTTGGTTAAAGGCCACCCAATTCATGAAAAGTACAGAGACACACATTTAGCATGTACATGTTCTCCGTGCTACGAGGATTGGAGTAATAGTAAACCAGGAACATTAATTTTTCATACATCACCTCATGAAGGTGAAATTTATAATATAGTACATGCTAATATGAATACATCCATTACTACAGTGATCTTGAACATATATCAGAGTTATTTGTACTAGAGTCAATTGCGACATAAAACAGATTATTGGTCATGGTTGTGACCCATGTGTCAGCTCATTTTGTCACTAAAATAGCAACAAAAAGGGAACACAAAATATAAGGGTTCGGGAAAAACCCCAGAGAGGTACAGGACATCAATCAACACATGGTAAAAATATTTGAATGGCAAGATCGAACAAGCAATCAAAAGTTGTTGGACATTGTGATATCCTTAACTACCCTCATGCTAGTACGTGTTATATTCTAGAGACAGTGAAATGTCAGAATCTTAAACATATCCTGTATACTCTCATTCAGGGGATGAATATTCTCCCAGAAACATGTGAAGGTCTCTATCAATATTTAGGCCCTTGTTCATGCCCGAAGTTGGAAGATCCACCTGCTCTCCAGGTGTCTCAGTGCCCCAGTTCTGTCTCCACCCCAGGGCATAGCTCCAACCGCATTATTACCATGGAAACATATCTTAAAGATTTCTCTGTGTCTGTGGACTGAACTGTAATTTACTGCAAGTGGGTAGTTGTTATTGTTATTCTTATGGCACGTACATGTTCTTGAATGCGTTCTTCTCTCAAAGGTATTATTGTTCTGCTGATGTATCTCAAGCCACATTCACAAATAATGCAGTAAACTACATACCTAGTATTACAATTCATGAAATTGGTTATGCGCTGTGCCCTCTTAGTGTTGTATTGAATGATGGTAGTCTTGTCCTCCGCGCATCAGCAGATATTACAGGGTCCACATTTATTGAAGCCATTATGTGGCTTTAGCAACCAAGTGTTGTGGGTGCTGGGTTTCATATAACTGTGGCACAGTGTTTCTCTCAGCATTCGTCCCTGGTATGTGTTAATTCTGGTCTTGTAGTTATGGTCTTTTTTTAGAGTGTTGTCTGCCTGTAAAAAAATGTCTGTGTCTCTTCATAATCTTGTAAGTCTTGGACTTGAGTACACTGTAGAGGGTAATGAGGAATAAAGTCTTGTTTCCTTATTCTATCCTTCCCAGAGCTGGTGAGAAGGCATCCTGTTTGACTCCCTTGATTTTTTTTCCCTAGCCTCCTTTAGCACAACTTAGGATAACCTCTGGTTGTGAATCTATTTTTCATCCTCTGAAATTCTGTTAGAAAATTGAAGTCTAAGCTAAAACTGCGCCTAATCCTCGATCCTTTACCCATAAGGAATTGCCTTTATTTGTGAAGGGGGGTGTGAGGTAGTTGCATATAGTATTGCATGACACGCTGTGGATTTGCTGACTAGTCTGGAACATACCTGGTTGCTCTCCATGTACAGGGTGACATCCAAATAATCAGTATTGGTGATGCTGTGTTGGTATGTAAACTTGATGTATACATTCTCATTGGGTTACTGTGAGAGGAGAGTCAGTGAAAGTACGTCCCCAGAACATGAGCACGTCATCTATGTACCTCCCCCATTATATTATGTGTTCTGTCAATTTGGGAGGGCACAGGTTCTAGATATGTTTCTTGTTGAATAACCCCATGTAGAGGTTTGCTAACGATGGGGGAAATGTAGACCCCATGGCAACCCCTTGGATCTGGTGATACCACTCCCCATGGTGGAGGAGTGTGGCTCAACGGTTAGAGCGGCAGACCCTGATGCAGAGTTCTGACCCAGGACCAGGGTTCAATTCCCGGCTCGGCGGGTCTTGGGCTCAATTTCCTCGGACCGGACAATTTTCGCCTCGGTGCCTCTTCTAATCATGGGCCCCAACTCTGGGCAATAGCTTGCTTAACCTCCACACCGGCCCCAATAGCGCTAGAATGCCTGGCTTCACCCTGGGGGTGCCCAGGAGTGGACACTTCACAGGAAAAGCCAGGAAAGGTTCCACAGCGGTATGAGTAATAGCGCCAGGAAACCGCTTGGTGACAGTGCGCTCTACAAATACCTTGACATTTACATTTACATGGTCAGGGTTGGGGTAAGGGAAAAGCAAGGTACTGGATGTCTCTTAAGTAATGATCTGTTTGCCCCTGGCTTGGTGCCAGTACCAGAATCCATTCTGGCTTTGGCCACGTAAAGTGTGTTGATCACAGCATGGGCTACATGCCGGGCTTGGGACAATACTGGGACCATTCCCGATTTGTAGGGAACCGGATGCAGTTTGCAGAAAAGGCAAGATTGAAAGAAGGAACGGTCCCTAGAGGTCATCGCTTCTGCTCTAGAGGGAGAGTCGGCTGAAACTCCTAAAGCAGCCAGATGCTGGAACGTAGGTCGCATCCAGAGCTGCAGATATTGTTATCTGCTGGAGCGCCTTGCCGGCATGATTTCTGAAAGGCCCAGGAAGAGTGGTCAACACTTGTAGGACTTTGGCAGGAAACCCAGGAACAGGTCAATAAAGGTGGGTGGTAGTAACTGTTGGCTGGGGGGACGGCCTACTGTACACCGAGCCAATGAATCCTAAGCCAGGATCCTAGTAGAAGGCTAATTGTTCTGTTAGTGCATAGGAATTTCCTGTTGTCAGTTTCCCATGAGGTGACCTTGGCAGGGAGCTTTTTTAATTTTTGAAAATGTTATTTATATATATAGCGCGGTAATGCCCTCGGGCATCTAAGCACTGATTGTTTCAGTTGAGAGTGTGATCATGACTGCCGGCTGAGGTACCGTGATGTAAACAGCCAGGTCTTTACAGCTTTCCTAAAGATAAAAGGTTAGGTTCATTTTTAATGATTAGAGGGAGTGCGTTCTATATTTTGGTTGCTTCCATCACAATGCTCTTTCCACCCCATCTAATTTTCTTAAATCTGGGCTGTATCAATAAAGTAGCCGAGCCGAACAAAGTTTCCTAGCTGGAACATACAGCCTGAAGCTATGGTTCAGAAAGGCTGGGCCCAGGTTGTGGATTGCCTTATAGGTTAGGCAGAGTACCTTAAAGGTTATTCTTTGTTTAATGGGATCCAGTGTAGTTCTTTTAGCATTTGAGCCACTGTGCAATGTTTAGGGATTTTTAGTAGGAGTCTTGGTGCAGCATTCTGTAGTACATGGGGTTTATTCAAGTTATATTTTAGGTTGTCAGAAGCAGACTGTTGCAGTAATCTATTTTAGAGAGGACTAATGCTGTAACTAGTGTCATTTGCAGGCTGCCCGGTATAAAAGGTATGATGTTCTTAATTATTTTAAGGATATTATAAATGGAGGAAGTCACTGCATTTACTTTTTTTTTGAAGTTGAGTTTTGAATCTATAATCACTCCTAAGTTTCGTGCTTTATCTACTGGGGCGGGCTGGACCCATGGTGTTTGACCATACATTGGGTCCCCAAAAATGTAATTCAGGCCCAAACAGCAGCACCTGTATTTTTTCAGAGTTCATCTTAAGACAGTTTATCTCCATTCAGCTATGAATGGCTATCATGCAGTTCTGGAAACTGTATCCAGTATTCCTATAATTTTTCTGTACGAAGACGACAATTTGAGTGTCGTCAGCATAGGATGAGAGTGAAAAAACAAACTTCCTTATCGGTTCTGCTAGTAGCGAGACATAAATATTAAAAAGGGCAGGGCTCAGTGAAGATCCCTGTTGGAGTCCACAAGGCAGGGAGAAAGAGTGAGAAGGGAAGTTTTCTAATTTCACTACTTGTTCCGATCTACCAAGTAGGATTTCAGCATTTTCCATGCCTGACCTGTGATTCCACACGTCTTTAGGCGGTTTAGTAGTAGTTGGTGGTTGACAGTGTCAAAAGCCGCTAAGAGATCAAGCAGGATCAGGGCAGCTCCTTTTCCCTGAATACTTGCCTGATCTCTTCGGTTGCCTTGAGCAATGCTGTCTCTGTGCTATGGCCTGTCCAGAAGCCAAACTGTGTTTTATCTAAGAGTTTGTGTTGTCTCAACAAAGGAGACCAATTGTTCGTTCAAGAACTTTTCCGCTATTTTCGCGGGTAGTGGAAGACGAGAGATTGATCTGTAATTGCTTGGATCTTTTTGATCAAGGAAGCTTTCAATAGAAGAGGGATTCCAACTGCTTTTTTTTGCGAAGTTCCTGTCTCACACATATTTTGGAAAATAGATATTAGTTTGGTTGCAGTGGTTTCGGCTGCTAATTTTATTATATTAGGCAGACATGGATCCTCTGGCGATCCCGCGGTGGCGCTTTTTAGTAACTTTATAATGTACTCTGTTGACGGTGAACTAAATTTCATCAGAGGTTTGGTTAAATTAAGATCATGATCTCCCTCTGTTTCAAGTGTTGGTTGCTTGATTTTCTGGAAAGTTTTTGTTAATTTTTTGTACTTTCACTAAGAAGAAATCTGCTAGCGCGTTACAGAAGGGCAGATTGGCATTTGTATTTTTGGTGTTTTGATTGGTTGTTAACTCAGTTACTGTGGGAAAAAGCTCTTTGGTTGAGTCTTTAGCGCTTTCAATTTTATTTGTGAAATATGCTATTTTAGCATTTACAATCCTGTCCTTATATACTGATGTTAACTGTTTGTATTTTTCTTTTTCTTTTTCTTTCTCCTTATATGAGCCTCTCCATTTTCTTTCCTGTTTCCTACAGTCTTGCTTACTTTTTCATAGTTCTAGGGAGAACCAAGGGGCTGATGGATTTTGGTGTTTGTGTCTTATCATTTTGTTTTGTGTCATAATTTTTTATTGGAGTTGAAAGATAGGCAATTTCATAGGTTGCTACTAGGTTTGCGGCTGTTTCTAGCCATTTATTATATTGTTCAGCTGCTCTCTCCATGTCATTTCCCATCTCTACCCTAATTAGTTTTAGAGTGTTATTGAAATGGTCCTCTTTCACATTTCGCCAGTTTCTTTACTGGGGAGACGTATTCAGAATTGGAGATTCACCGCCTGCGTGTCCTGCTACCTGGGAGGAACATTTGTGCTGCTGCTGCCCTGCTTCGTGCCGAGAGCGCGGCAACGCCTGACGGTCCCCCCGCCGCCGCTAACCGCCATACCAGCGGCCGCAGTGCGGGGGGACTACATGCCCCAGAATCCCTAGCGGGACTGAGCCGCCCATCCACCACACTTCCATACCCGGAGACGCTTAAAACACCTGCGCTTGCTCGGGGAGCGGGAGACTTATTCAGAATTGGAGATTCCCTGCCTACGTGCCCTGCTACCTGGGAGGATCATTTGTGCTGCGCGCGTCTCCCGCTCCCCGGAGAAAGCGCGGGCAGCGGGAGACGCGCGCGGGCGGCGCCGGGCTAAGCTCGGGCAAAGGGCGGGCCGTCTGTGGCCGTCCGGGGCTGTCCGATGCTGGGCTGGGCCACCCCTTTTGATTGATCTCCCGTAAACCCCTGGACACACTGGACATATTAGTAAGACTTTTTATTCTCTCTATTTTTATTTTTTCTCCTATCTTAATGCAGTCTATCTGTTTTTAGGGTATACTTGTACGTGCCTTTTAATTCACCACATCCATCATGGTCACTCTACCAACATTGGCCAGGAAATCTCTTGTGGGTGGGTCTGTACAGGGAACACTAGACCAATTTATCTCGAGGGCGGCGGCGGTTTTAGAGCTTGAAATTGCTCTTACTGAGTGGCGCTTATCCTCTGAACTGCAGAAGAAACGTTCCTCCTTGGGCCATATACAGTCAGTAAACCCTCCTCCCGATCAGGTTTTGGCCTCGGATTACTCCTCTGATATCGGTATACCCTTACAGCTTCATGATTTGCCAGATACACCAACACGAAGCATGTTATCTAATCAGGTGGATATTAGCTCCTGAGATTTACTCAGTAGAACAGATAAGTCTAGCAACCATTGATCCTCCTAACAAAGGGGAAACACAAACATTAACTAACACCTCTGGCGCAGGCCTAGGGAATGCTGGGGGAAATAGACGCAAGGGTAGACGCACCAAGGCAGTTAAATTAGTAACTAGCCTAGCCAACACCAAAGCCCTAGCGGAAAGTAAATGTGAGCAGTGTTACTCATGTACCAAAACATTCTGTACACAAGATCTAATGAGTGACTTAGAAAAATTGATTAAATCCCTGGTCATACCATATGTTGAGAGGGTTAAAAGGCTGGCGGAGCAACTGGGGTCTCTTCAATAGGTAAATCTAGCTAATTCAGAACTGCTTAAAACAGTAGCTAATAATAACAACCATCTACCTGTTGACCTAATGCCAGAAGTGGTTAAACCTCATTCTCTGCAAAGCTTCGACCCCTTGCTTACCAATAAAAACATCATCCCCTCTAACCCGCCCGTGACCACTGCTCGGATTCCAACGAAAAATGTGGTATTTGGTGATAGAGAGTTAAAAAGTAACCAAGGTTCCAAACCCATCTCACATAGGGCATAATCCACCAGGACTTGACCAGCATATTGACCTTCCGCCGCAGGCAGAACCTTATGTAATTGTACTCACCGGCGCACCGGAGCTGCCAGCAAGGAAATATGAGGCCCATCAGAACCTGAAAAACAAGGTAATATACTGGCTAAGAAAAAACAGGCCCCTACCACCTGAAATCGATGGTGAGATATTGCTTGTCAGAAGATTAGGGTGGGCAGGAAGGAGGCCAAAGGACATTCTGGGGACTGTATCATCATCAATTTTAGAGACCGTAGGGCAACTAATTACATCAGAGACTGGTTTCTGATGGTTATGGGGGCGGCATATCCACCAGGGACTTAAGTTACTTTTACCCACGTGCCCTAATAGGGACAAACTCCAGAGCCCCTATCAGTCCAGCCGGAGTATGCAAGGTTCTACCTTCAATGTTACTACCCTTAATAGGTTTGTCCCACTTGAGGGAATGGAGGGAGTAGACGGACGCCCAAGTGGGTCAAAGGACTTGGGGGCGGATCACGTCCAATCCGCATCTGGTGTTATTTTACCCGTAAATGAGGAAGCAGGAGTACTCGATGCCTTGCTGAACACAGGGGAGATTTCTACCAGTAATAACAAAACCCACGTAGGTTATCGGTTCTTGTCCTGGAACCTAGCAGGGCTAAAGGATAAAATGGACCTTCCTGATTGGCTAGATTTGGTAAAACAATATAAAATCGTGTGCTTTCAAGAAACTTGGTCGCTGAAAGAGTTTAATTTACTGGGCTATCAAACTTTTAATACTCCGGCCATTGCTACCCACCGCGGAAGAAATAAGTATAAGTATAAGTATAAACCGTTTTGTAACGCGCTCTGTTACTGGTGAGTATCCTGGCGCGGGGAAAAAGACAGAGAGGCAGAGAACAAGACATCGGGGGATCCTCCTAGACTGCACTCTTGAATAGGTGAGTTTTCAGGTGTTTTTTTAAAGCAGCCACTGTAAGGGGGCTTATGCACCTACATTGCAACCACCTCAGACATAATAGTTCATAACTTTATATCAGCAGACTGCTACCAGATTTTGGCAGTGAGTTGGCCTGGCCAGTATAGAGGGGCAATTATATATTTTTATAACAATTCTCACCCCTCTACTTGGGAGGAAATTATTACAAACTTTAGAAACTCACTTAGAGAACTAGAAAATTCAAGAGAGGGGGATTTATTACTATTATGGATGGGTGATTTTAACTGCTCCCTCTGTACTTCATAGGCCACAGGCATGTGCCCCCTGATGGGTAAGAGGGAGGAACCTCTAACACACTTTGTCCACTCTAAGTTAGGGGACTTGCTCAATGCACCAATATATTAGTTTGATCTGCGCTTTATTAATGAATGCTGCTCACCAGAAGAGAGCTTTAAGCCGACTTTTATTGGTAGAGGGGCCAATACGTTAATCGACTTCACTTTTCTATCTTCCAGATATCAATCACTTGTAGCATCCTGGGGGACACTTAATGTCGCCATGAGTGACCACTATCCTATCTCCTTTTGTTTTAATATAGTGGGCCGGGAAGCAACTACTAAAACCTCATATCCTACTCCAATTAGTTTAGCTAGCACAAATGGTTACACCATTAGATGGGCTAAGGTAGATCCTAACCTATTTGTCCAAAAACTAGTTACGAAAATGTATGAACAACTACTCATCTGCCTTTCCACAACTGTGGGAAATTGTCAAGCACTAGACGCTTTTGGTAAGATCACAAATGAGATAAAAAAAGAGTTGTCTAGACAATATAAAATCCAGATAAAGAAACACAAGGGTTGGTTTGATAAAAACTGCACTAGGGCACATCGAAATCTGAAATCTGCCTTACAGGAAGACCCTAGATCTATCGAACGTGTAAGATGCAACAGGAGAGCTTACCGTGTAGCCATTGATAGAAGAAAAAAAAGAGTTAAAAGTGGCACTATGGCTAAATCTCCATAACGCATGCCTATCAAACGATAATATAGCGTTCTGGAGAAAGGTGAATGCCCCATTTTTAAAAGACAACGAAAGGGATTCTATTGATATGGCCATTTCTGGTGACTCCTGGGTTGAGTATTTTACTAACTTATACAATAACCAACCCGCTCCCGGGCTAACTATCTCCAGCAATAACCAATCAATGTTACAGCCAGAGTCAGTTGGAGCAGAAATGCTCCCCCTGGAGATTAAATTTAAACATGCAGAAGTTGTTAAGGCAATAGAGGACAGTCCTGCAGGGAAAGCTCCAGGACCGGATGGGGTCCCAATTGATTTGTACAAATCTGTGCTACCTCTCTGGTCCCCGTTGATCACTAACGTCTTAAACCATGCAAATGGTGTGGGCTTCATTGCAACTTGGTCAGAGGCAGTGGTAATACTCATTTTTAAAAAGGGTGATAGAAACAACCCCGCCTGCTATCGCCCTATCTCCCTTCTGGATGCCCTAATAAAGGCGGCGGGAAGGATAATCCTTAGTAGGCGTCCGGAATGGGCTGAGGAAAGGGATATTATCACGGACCTGCAATATGGCTTCTGTACTGGGAAGGGCACAATCGAACAAGGTTTAAACTTAGCACTTTTAACTGCAAAATACACTGAGGCTAAGAAGGAAAGCCTGTACATAACATTCGTGGACTTGAGTTCCCCGTTCCATTGTGTGGACCATACGATGCTGTGGAGCATTTTATTTGACATGGGTGTGGACCAACGGATTCTGACATTTATAAGGGAGTTGTACAGAGACGCAGGTGCTAGAGTACGCTGTGGGGCGGGGGGGTTTGCTCAGATAAATTCAACATCAAAAGAGGTGTGAGGCAAGGGTGCATCCTTGCACCCTTCCTCTTTACACTATATATTAACTCGGTGGGCCTTCACCTTAAGAAGTTTCAGTTCGACTACCCGGCTGTGGGGGGGAAGCCCATTCCCATCCTCCTGTATGCCGACGACGCTGCTTTAATGTCACGCACCGTTGCCGGGCTACAGAGGGCAGTTACTGAATTTTCTGAATACATGGTCGCCCGCGGCTTAACAGTAAATGTTGCAAAAACTTATTCTATGATGTGTAGTACTCTGAAGAAAACAAGTAGAGCTATCTACCTGGGAACCAAAAGGATTGAAAATACTAGCAGTTTCTCCTATTTAGGAGTTACATTTGATAGCAGAGGCTCCTGGAAAGAGGCTGTATGCACAAGAAGATTGGCCCTTAGTAGGGCTTACGGCGCCTTGATTAATTTTTCAAGAAAATTAGGCGGGAGACCAGTGCGGGAGCTTATACAGATTTATAAAGCTAAGTGTGTTCCCATTGGCACATATGGGGCTGGTCTATGGGGAATGGCCAAAACAGATGAGATTCAATGTATTGAAAATAAATTCATTCGCTATTTACTGGCGGCGCCAAACTCAATGTCCACCTATTTTTGCCATGGGGAAGTGGGCCTAAATTATATAGAAGATATCATTAAATCGTCCCCACTTCTTCTATGGCATAAAATCTGGGTGATCATAGAAACATCGCTAAATAGAGATGTTGTGCGAGACTGTGTGTCTCTAGACGGAGTAACAAAAATTAAATGGCTCAACTACATCAAGGAAATATCAGCCGAACTGGGCCATAAAGAATACTTTGACAATCCATCCTGTTTAGAAAAAATCTCGCAAAAAACTCTTAAAAGATCTATTATGGAACACCTAGTTAAGAAAAGGTGGCATTAAGAAAAACAGAAACAATCTGCTATGGCCCATCAATTGTTGATCACCCATGTTGGGATACAACCCTACTTACTGTTAGAGCCTAGCCCCTATTCGAGAATGTTGTTGACCAGGCTACGAGTGGATACTTTCTTTCGTTTAGTGTCATTTCCCAAATGTAATGATTGGTCTCTTCACCTAGAGAAGTGCCCCTGTGATGAACTTTCATCCCAGACTAACATTCACTGTATCTTCTTTTGTAAATGTTATGTTATCCCCAGGAAAAAGTTTTTGATACCAATACTAAGGAACTGGGGCATTAGAGGGTGCACTGCCGCTTTCTCTAGATTGAAACCACTAGAATCACTTTTTGTGATGAAATCAGTCATCTCTTATCTAAGGATTGTCATTGCCTTGAGGAAAACTCTGTGATATGGGCATCTTTTTAA
The DNA here is from genome assembly GCF_964263255.1 of Lissotriton vulgaris. Taxonomy (NCBI): domain Eukaryota; kingdom Metazoa; phylum Chordata; class Amphibia; order Caudata; family Salamandridae; genus Lissotriton; species Lissotriton vulgaris. The sequence continues at coordinate 539,637,388 of NC_141694.1, read as the reverse complement.
ACTGGTTTATACTTTTTTGGCATTTTCCCCTCTACCTTTTGCACTAAAACGATCCCTCTATTCATTTCGAAATGGGGGAGAGATCCTGTTTGTTGTGGTATATGATATGTTCTCCCTATACATGTTATGAAACATGAATTGTGATGGAAATTCTTAACTGATTTTAATATTTTAATCAAATGTTTCATATGTTCTGTTATGATTTAATAACAAAAATCGAATAAAGCTGATTTTTGACTTTGACTTCACTGGTGGTAGGTGTTGTTTTTCGCTGTGTTCTGTTTGGGTTTTGAAAGCAGCATGTCAAAGAATATTGCTTTGTGATCGGTCCAGGTTACCTGGATAGTCTTTATATTGACTAGGTTAGAACTGTTTGTAAAAATCCTGTCTAGTGTGCGTCCTGCTTGATGGGTTGGTTCAGGAACAATTTGCTCTAGGCCAAAAGCAGAGAGAGTTTGTAGGAGTAGGGCGGTGTCAAAATCTTTCTCTTTCTCCAAGTGATAATTAAAATCATCCAGGATTGTACAATTGGTTCACAGCATAAGGTTTTCCACAATATCTGATATTTCTTGGGGAAAATCTTTCCTGGGGTTTGGGGGTCTGTAGAGCAATATACCTTTAAATGTTGCTTTTTATCTAGAAAGTAATTGTTTCTCCAAAGGAGGATATAGATGATTGGCAACTTGTTGTTAAGTCTTCCCTATGATTGCTATTCCTCCTCCCGCTTGTGTTTTCTGTCACATCTATAGATGTTGAAACCCTTTAGGAGTGCTGTCTCTATGTATATTTCCAGGTTGTATCTGGACAACTTTCTGTGGGAAAGGCAATAGATAGATTATATGTCTCCATAAATAGGTTGAATTCATTACTGTGTTTTAGTAGGGGTCTTGTGTTTAATAATACACATGATATCTTATTTTTCTTGGTTGTGTCTTTAGTACAGAAGCCATTTTGAGTATTTGTTTTTAGGTTGGTGGTCTTCTTCTGTCTTTGGGTATCCCTGCAAGCTTTAATATCTGGGTCTGTTTTTATTTCTGAGAAAAGTTTACTAGGACTTGCTTTTATTTTGAGTCTGCAGTTTGAGCATCGGTTGATTGATTTGGTCTTTAACAGAGAGCAATCAATATTTGTACAGCCTTCCCGATTACTTTTATTCAGTTTTAAAATTGTGTCTAGAGTCAGATGTCCTGGTTTGGAAAGGCCAGGGTTTCCGGCCCTAGGCCCAGTCCAGGCACGGATGGGCACAGACAAGCTTTTCTTTGGCACGCCGCCAGCGGCGAGCACACTGCGCCCTTGGCTTTCCATCTGTTTTATGCGTCCACCCCGGAAATGACGCCCTTCCCGGAAGCTACCTCCTAGCTGAAACGCTAAACTCCGTCCCAGATGGCAGCCTGATTTTACACTCTGTCCTCTCTCCGTACAATGGGGAGCCCCTCCCCCCCCCCCCCGCAACGGACCAGAGAGTTAGAGTTCCCAGTTAAGTGAGTAAAATCAAGCTATCAGATGTTAAGATCAAGTTAACATCAGAAACCAGTAAAAATATAAATGAGATTAAGTGGTTAAAATGTAGGATTAAGTCGTTAAAAATGTTTCAGCAGAGGGAAGCGCGCAGCTTCTTACTTTCACTCTCGTCTTGGGCATTTGAAAAACCTAGGCTAGGTTGGACTCCCGCTGTTGTACAGTCTAGGGGTGCACAGAGATACAGAGAGGTACTGAAAATCTTGTCCAGTGTTCCAGAAGACTTGTTAAGTCAGTATGAAGGACAAAGGCATCTCTAGTGCCTCTACCAGTTGTTCCTGTTCCATTTGGGTGGAGGAATGCACATAGTAGGACGATTTAACACCCCCTCCTCACCCCCAACTCCACCCCAGGTATCCCGAAGTGGTACCTCTGAGGAGCATGACTTCCAGGGTGGTAGCATAAGCTCTTTTGACAATTGTTTCTATTGACAGACTGCTAAGTGTCGTCCTTTCTGACCAGGGATCAAACTTTTTTTGCTCTTGCGCAAGCTGGTGTGACATACCACTTAAACACTGGGGGTGGAGGGTCCTAGGGGAAAGTTTACCGACCTAATCTGCTATGGCCCCTAATTATATAACTACACCAACAAAAAATAACAGTAAGTCAAACAACCAACTAAAGCATGTATCTGTGTGTATCAAAGCAAAAAAGTGAGATCTAGACTATGGAAACTCATCCAAATATGCGAGTTCCCATCAGTCAACTAACGAGACCGCCCTTCATCATCTGGGGACCCTCATATTTAGAAGGTCGAGTATCCACAATAGATTGGTAGATGTTATAAGCCTAATCTATACCAAACGTATCGTGAGGGAAGGTAAAAGTGTCTGTAGATGACTGAGTAGCAGTGCAAAAAAGGAAAAGTGAAAGTGAATCAGTGAACAGTAAAGAGAGATTGAGTTAAGATTGGGTAGTGACAGGGAAATAAAAACGTTTATTCTGTACCCCATTCACTCCCAAAGTCAATAAAAACAGTGCAGATAGTAGTGTAACAAATAACTACTAGGAAGGATCTTAGGTGGACATGTTTCTGCAGACAAACGGAGCCAGGTGGTCTCCTGCTGCTTCTTCAGGACCATTAATGCTACTGCTAATGATAAAAAGAAGTAATTTCACCTTAGACGTGATCTGTTACCATCTTCCTGGCTTCATAGAGCAAAAGTCCAATGTGAAACACCAGATACATACAAAAGAAAAGGACAGACAAGGCACTATTAGTATATCATTTACCATGTGCATGACTCGTATGATTGGTACAAATTCATTTGCTGGCTGATATACTATCAGCCGTAGCAGGCAATGTAGTTTACCATCTCATTCTCCTATTCACTAACCTTATTAGCAGGAAGGAATAGCCCACCTCACCTGTCTTCAGCTCAGGTACTTGGAGCACCGCTCTGGCGAAGGGAATAAAAAAAGCTCTTTACACTATTGAAAATTGAAAACCATCAAACCGCAGTGATAAGTCAGTCTATAGCGACCCACCAAGTTCTACCAAGTATCTCCCCAGACATCTTTAAATGGCAAAATTAAATGTCAGGGCTTGCCAGCAATTGCTGCCTCGTGCGGCATATTCATCTGAGTGATACAGCGTTATCGGGTCATAGGTGTTGTTTGCGGCTACAATCCTGTTCCCAAATGCCGCTTATCGCATCTGCACTCTATGGCTGGTAGTCATAAATGTGGTGTCATCCGGCTTGTAGCCCTTGCGATTCAGCCGGGGTAGCTAGAGCATTTCTATAGAGGTAGTCTTAAGCATCATTGTTAAGGGCGTATCAGTAAACATACTGTTAGTCAAAGCCTCGCAACTCACCCATTTTTGTTCACACCTGAACAGGAAGGCAGAAATATCTGCCCCAGATGGAATCAATGGTTGATCTAGTACTGTCCTTAGGCTTAAGACTGACAAAATAGGGCTAAACGAAGACATCCCTTGGATGTCGCTTTAACTGATTTTTGTTTTAGCCTTATTAATGCATCACTAGAGTTGGCCCCTGCAATTTGCCTTATGAGCCCATAGTCCAAATAAGAAATATGATTCCAAGTCCAGGCGATGGGTCTAGTGTCAGGGTTGCCATTTCCCTTTTTCAGACCTACTATGGATCGTGTAATTTATATACTATCTATTCCCGATCTCTTTACAAGTTACTGGCTCTTATAATGTCTCAAATTATCACTGGGATCCCTCAACACCCGATTGAGTAAGCATTGGTTATTTGAATTACGGAATTGTCAACAAGAGCTTGCCTGTTTTTTCGCCAATTTAGTCGCGTTTTTGGCAAGAACTACAAGCAATTGTTTGTAGAACTACATTACCCGCCATTCCGAGCACGAAACGCTCTGATGACGTCAGACGTAATGGCGACGCCGTCTTCAGAACGAACTAAAGGTTTGGATTCTCGCCGCGTCGGTACCTCCCCAACAGACCGCCCAGAGGGACGTCCGGGGTACCGACGGAGAGGTGAGTGTCCATCATTTAGCATTTCTGTTAGCCACTCCATTGCGATAATATAGTGAGTTGCGAGGCTTTGACTAACAGTATGTTTACCGATACGCCCTTAACAATGACGCTTAAGACTACCTCTATAGAAATGCTCTAGCTACCCCGGCTGAATCGCAAGGGCTACAAGCCGGATGACACCACATTTATGGCTACCAGCCATAGAGTGTAGATACGATAAGCGGCATTTGGGAACAGGATTGTAGCCGCAAACAACACCTATGACCCGATAACGCTGTATAACTTAGATGAATATGCCGCACGAGGCAGCAATTGCTGGCAAGCCCCGACATTTCATTTTGCCATTTAAAGATGTCTGGGGAGAGACTTGGCAGAGCTTGGTGGGTCGCTATAGACTGGCTTATCACTGCGGTTTGATGGATTTCAATTTTCCATAGTGTAAAGAGCTTTTTTTATTCCCTTCGCCAGAGCGGTGCTCCAAGTACCTGAGCTGAAGCCAGGTGAGGTGGGGCTATTCCTTCCTGCTAATAAGGTTAGTGAATAGGAGAATGAGATGGTAAACTACATTGCCTGCTACGGCTGATAGTATACTGCTATTTTTTGTTGGTGTAGTGACATACCACTCCCCCGCAGCATACCTCCTGCAAACCAAAGGTTTGGGGGTGCGGATTAAGGAGATTTTGAAGAGCATGATGGGAACTCTGCTCGAAAACCTACGGAGGAAATGGATCGTCTCTTGCCATGTCTCTTTTTTTTTCACTGATGGATTCCACAAAAAGGATAGGGTTCAGTCCCTTTAAAGTTCTATATGGATACTCAATAAAGGATTCACTCACTTTAATCAAAGTCCAGAGGGTAAAAACCTCTGAGTCTCCACAGGACTGGAAGTTCTTTTTTTTTTGTGCTAGATATCTGTTTTGTGTTCTGATATGTATGTATGTATGTATAGGCATTTATATAGCGCACTACTTACCCGTAGGGTCCCAAGGCGCTTCGACCGCTGCGAAACCCTTCCTGGCTTCCCTGAGAGATGGTCCCTTAATGGGTATCTCCAGGGTGAGACCAGGCATCCCCGGCGGTCTGGTGGGGCCGTTAGTGAAGATGAGGCAAGCTAATGCCCAGAGTTGCCGAGTGTGATCACTGATCAGAGTGGGCACCGAGGCGAGAGAATTATCGAGTCCGCTGACCCTGGTCCAGAAACCTGCCGCGCCGGGAATCGAACCCTGGTCCCGGGCCGTCCTCTGCTCTCGGGTCTACCGCCTCTAACCAGTGAGCCACACTACTTCACTAGTCAGGAAGTGTACCTACTTTCTCTGTGAAGATGGCTACTGCCCCATCAAAACCAAAGATACTCTGCAGTAGGATGTGGTGGGCTATGTAATTGGCCTCAGGAAGTTGATGGTGCAGTGCACCGCCACTAAAGTTGGGCCAAGTAACTCCAGCTTGTCCCGGGGCCCTCTGGAAAGGGTACCCACAAATGTTTTGCATCAGTCCGACTAACTGGTGAGTTGAAAGCCTGCTAAAGATTGTTTTTGTTTCTCAAAAGAAGTGAACATGATTGAGGGGCAAGCTCCTATGTAGCAAGCAGCCACACACCCATTTTTAATGTCCATACCAAGATGCAGAGATATTCTTTTGGGTATGATTTGTTGTGCTATATTAAGTGACACTAAACTAACATGCCACCTTTCTGCTCCAGGACGAGTGCTTGATTTGTGAGGTCACCCCAGGATCATTAGATTCCAGTGTCTGTAAATGCATGTTGACAAAAACAAGATGTAGTAGACAGGATACAAATGGTACCCCAACAGAAGACTTTCTTTCCACATCAGCCAGCCACCCTTCAGCTCCCATTGTAGGCAGGTTGCATGTGTTATACCTACTATCTGCGTGTTGGAAAATTGTTTACCACAAAAGATTGTAAAAGTTAAATTACTGTAGCACATGGCATGCCTAACCACCTCCACATGTCCAACTTGCTTTCAGTTGCACTGGGGGCCAGATGAAAGGCATTAAAACATGACCTGCACTGGGGGAAAAGCTTATGACCCATGATAGACATTGCACAGTTCCTTTTTTTGTTGAGAAGATTTAAAATGAAGTGCAGGGGTATAGTCTCTTAGACATCTGGTTGTGCCTCACATATCTTACCATCTATCTTCTAAACTTGGAAAAACAGGGGGATAGAAATGCTATGAGATACCTAGAATTTCGGAGTTAAATTCATAAGATAAATGTGTCACAGTGCAAACCTCAAACCAAAATTACAGAATTGCCACACAATTTCCCTTTCAGCTATCAGAGGTGGGATTTCGAGGATCAGAACCAATCGACTCCCAGGGATTCTGAAACCTCCGCCGGTTGCCAGGAGCATATTTTATAGACAATGCATGAATTTAATTACAGAGATGTTTCTTACCTCAGGGATGTAAATGCTGCCACCCCGCTCTCACCACTACTCGCAGTTAAAATTAGATTGAGAATATTTTGTCCCACCTCCTGATCTGCCCCATTGGCAAACATTGTAGCTTCCTCCTACCTTCATCATCTGTATTTGAGCTTCACAAGGAAATCAGATCTGACCAATCATAGACATTGACATGACATATTGAGAAACTGAGGTAGGAGCCATCTTTGGGCTAACTCGCAGTGCTCTCTGACACAGTGCCGATCCGAGGACCATGTGCGGTTCGACAATGCATTGACCTTTACTGCGCGGCTCCACAACAATGCATTGATTTGACTGGAAGGTTCGACGATGCAGCACCGATCCGAGATTCCGATTGCAAGGCTCGATCACTACGCAGTGCCAATATTAAGACACTGCTGCGATGCTCCATACAAGGATACTTTTTCAGCGGGACCTGCTTGGGGTCTGTAGCTGGCCTACCCTCCATCATGGTTGGCCTGAAACTTGGATTTATCCAAGTCTAGTGCGACCTCAAGTAACTTTTTAGCATTATTGACTTCTAAGCACTGTTTTGGGTTTTCATTTCTTGAAAATATGATATCTCAACTTCTACTGATTTTTTTTCTTTTGATCTTGTTGTACTCAGATAAATATTATCTATTTTTCTAAACGGGTGTGGACTTTTTTTGTGGTGTTTTTACTTTGTTACTGTAATTAAAGTGTGCACAAAAACATTACACCATTGCCTCTTAAGTTAAGCCTGTTAGCGCTCTCCAGCTACCTGCTTGGACAGGGTGTATAGCAATTGTTGTGCGTATAAACGCCGTTCATCCGCTGCACCCCAATGTTGTGCAGAAAATCTATAAGCTTATAGATTTTCTGCACAACAGAGTGATGCAGCGTACGAACACTGTTTATACGAACACCAACTGCGGTGTTTCACAGAGCCTTTTAGCCTTTTTCACCACCATTACTAATTTGCTTATCCTTCAACCATCAAAACTGCCTGCTGGGCTGTCTTTATTGCAGCAGCTACCTGGCATCTTTGTGGCAGATCAAGGCGTATTTATCACGTCCCTTGACCGCAATTAACACACTTTATCTTGGAAGTCATAACTCCAAACCGCACTAATACAGGGATACTAGGCTGCATTTTTCCAGTGATTACATATGCCCTGAAGAAGTCCTCTCTACGGACGAACGGTGTTGGCTGTGGCTGTTTCCACTACATATGTGTGAAAATTCATAAAAATAAAGATAAGAATCATAGTCTTGTTTTCTCTTTGTTATTCTTGTGGTGCATCTTTACATCTTACATTTTTATCTATAACCAATTTTTGGTTTATGCACCCTGGCAACAGGTGCTTGTACTATATGCTTATATTAATATTCATTTACGTTTGAAGATAACACTTGGAACAAAGTAGTCAAGTGCAGTCTCTATGGTCCGCTGCTTCTGCTCTATTGATATTGGACAGGGTGTATACTCTGCCAACCAGAAACCTCAGTTTCTAACAATGCACAATTGGTCATGACATATAAGTGCATTTTCGTATTTTAAATAAATCTGCTTAAAAATAAAAGCACGCCATTTGTTTTATATACTTATTACTGTTGTTCGTGAAGTAGTGTGCTGTATGTGTTTCTAGTTAACGGCGTATACAGGTTAAAGAAAATATTAGGAACTTTTACATGAACAATTTGAGCTGTGGTGTTCAAACTTGTGTTTGTCAATCAGTGAATAATTGCATATCCCATTTTCTTCAAGGAACAACAAATTCACGAGAAGAGGCAGGGAGAATATGCAGAGCACATGAAACAACAACAGCTGCAGCTTGAAAAGAAAAAAGAAATGGAGGAAAAATTGAGGAGGGCCGAACAGCAGCAATTACTAGAGGAAAAAGCCCAACAACTGCGTGATGGTATGAAAGCCTATTCTGTTCACTTACCAGGCATAGACAAGCTGAAAAACTAATTTGTTGCATTTTTTTAATTGACCTTCATGCTCTCAATGTCGCTCCTTCTCAGTCAATACAGTATTCGTTTCCAACCATGCCACGCCAGACATAATATAACTTTTTTTGCTGTTTTGAGTGATTTAACTCTTTGTGACCTGGGGAGAGAGTGGGACATCTGACTGGGGTACTATGGTCCGGTTTCTTTGGCTTGGTTGCATAATCTATCCAAAACTTCCTGGAGTTTGTGAGCTAGCGCTAGCATAGACCAGTGGGAGTGGCCTCTCTTCCCTGGAGCAGCTACCTTTTGGACAGTGGCCCCATTAATTGTGAAGCTAATGAGATGATGCTTTGTTGAAGACCCCTGTTGAAACCTGAATGTGTGACGACTTGTGCAGTCTTATAGCAGGGCAAATGTTGTACAGGCTTACATCAAGGCACTCACTGGTGGTACAGGATACAAGTCGTACTGGCTTACAAAAGTACGCAGATTGTGTAATCGTACAACAATGGTGTATTCTGTGCCTCATTACATTCTATAGTCTCAGGAGAACAAGTCATCTAAATGTAGTCATGACCTACATAGGACCAGTCTTTATTCTATTGTTTTCATCCAAACAACTAATAGTGATTTTCTTGGATTTGACTATTTATACAATTCTTTATTACTAATATCAGCAAACCTGCGATTGAGAAGTCATGAAGCAGGGCACCGCACATGTTCTTTGAGGTCCGGTTACAGGCATCTTTAGCTTTCTGTTCCTCCAAGCAGTGCAATAAGAAGTACAGAATCCGTCCCCTTCAGCTATTGGCTTAAATGTACTTTTATATATTTACTCTGCTTATTCAGTGACATTTTTCTTTATAGATGCATGCCTTTTTAGGTCTCGGCCTGATCTACCGCATTCGCCAGTCTGGCCGAGACATTTAATAGCTGCTTTTAAAGCTACCAAAGCGGCCACCCGCTTGCTATCACGCGCACAAGAGCGCTTGACGTGCACAGCTGGCATTTGGCTTCTTTGATCGTGGCGTGATTCCCCTCTCCTACCCCCTCCCACTCCCTCCTCCTCATATCTTAATTTCCCTTTTGCGCGGCTGCCTAACCCATCCCCCTCTCTATCATGCAGCGTGAGAGCCCGCTCTTCCAAGGCTCCCTAAAAGGGCGGGCCCCCATCCGTCCTCAGATAACTCCCCTCGCTTCTCTTGACACATCCCACCGTCCCCTCCGGCGTCGTGCCATTGCCTCCCTCACGAGTACCGCGAGCTCTGGCTACCACCATGTGTCTTGCCCTCCTCCGAGTCAACCTCTTTCCACGCTGCTATCCCACCCCCCTGACCTCATTCTCTGCCATCCCTCCAGCATGACTTGTTTTCACTCTGCTACAGGAAATGCTTTGGAGAGGGCATCTTAAGAGGGGCATTAAATGTCGGGCTGTGTCTCTCCTCTGGCTACCCTTACTCTACGTGCCTCGGTATTGTTCCTTTTTAATCTACCAATCGAGCCTCGCCCCCTCCCGTTTGATTTTAGTTCTCATCCGTTGATGTCGGGAGTGTTATTTTAAGCGGATCTGCTCAGACGCTGTGTTTTTAGCTTTTTTCCTGGACCTCAGCCAGTGTTTCTGGTCTCGTGGCCCCGCTGGGTGGCAGTCACGTGAGAGGCTGTCACAGCCAGCCTCCAACTTCTGTAAGATTGTGAAAGCATCATGAGAGGAGTAGGGCAGACAAGTCTCTGACTGACTGGAAAGCGACCCCAGCTCTGCAGTCAACCTGGTGTTATACTTGCGAACTCCTAGTGTGCTTGAACGCAGGTCGGCTTATTCACCACTTTCCATTGCTTAAACCAAAGTCTGTGAGCTTGGTTTTGTTTATTAAAAAGTGCATAGTTGAACGTCACAGAACTGTCACTGGTGACCACCTCCCTCCACATCATTACATACGCGTGTTTCCAGTCTCAAACTTTTCCTAATAAACCATTGAAATCAGGTGTTAGTTTAATTAGGTAAATGGTAGCAAAACAAGACTACAACACCCACAATCCACTGTTTTATCACACAAAAGTCCAGCACTGGGAAGAGTGTTTACTATCACCTGAAGGGAGTTGGGTACCCTCCCACTGCTAAGCAGAGCAGAGAGTAGAATGTTACTTTCCCTAGTGAAATACAACATGAAAACGAATTGACATGTCAAACGAAGAGAACTTCTATTTTACAAAAGGGGTTAATAGAATACGTAATTCCGTGGCAGTGGCGTTTCCCACATAATTATGGATGTAATGCACATGCACAAAATCCACCATCTGCAGCATAATATGTGATAAAACCTCAAAAAAGCAAAATAATGCTGCCACAGAATGTATGCGTATTGCCTTTTTGGGCCCATAATTCAATCAGCATCGCTGCATAATTTTCTCCTTCATTGCTCCATATTTCCAGCGGCCCTCAGACACAAGAGCTCTTATGAACATGAGTGATGTTGCATAAAAAGCTTTAAACAATTCCGGTCATGTCTAATCTTTTGTAGCTTTTCTACACTGGAATTGTTTAAGAATTATAAACGTTTAATCTATTATGCTCCCACCCACCCACACGTTGTTCAGCATCAACCATCCTCATATAGCGTTTTATCTTGAAATGCAAAATCTAACATCTCTTGTAGGCTACATCATTCAGGTTTTGCCAGACAACTCATGGTATTGAAATAAGTGTTTGTTTGTAAAAGGTGTGGTCAGGTGGCCACAAGTAAATGTAGGCGTACTTGTAAAGCGCACTGATACTCCAGAGTGTCCTGGCGCTGTACTCATACCGCAAGGGAACCCTTCCTGGTTTTTCCCCGTGAAATGTCCACTCCTGGGCATCCCCAGGGTGCAACCAGGCATCCCTAGCGCTGTTGGGGGCCATTGTGGAGACTAAGCAAGCTATTGCCCAGAGTTGCAGCTTGGGACCCATGATTAGAATAGGCACCGAGGCGAGAAATCCGGTCCGAGGAATTATGAGCCCAAGATCCGCCGAGACCAGCCGAGGCGGGAATTGAACCCTGGTCCCGGGCCAGACCTCCGCAACAGGGTCTGCCGCTCTAACCATTGAGCCACACTTCTCCACGCTCCAAGTGAGATAGAGTATCTAGGCTTACCATCTAAATATAAATCCTTCTTCACGTGGCTGGAGAAATCAGAATAAATGTAGACATTTATATCACACGTGATAAAATCAAGTCGTAGGAGACAGCAGGGTCAACCCTGTCCGTTTGCTTTACAGATTTCAACACTGCTATTAAGGACATTATAATGTATACCATGGAATATAATATCCAGCAACTCAATTACAAGCAATCCCTGATTCAAAGCTCAGTGTCTAACTTAAAACAAAAGAACAAGCATTGGCATAGCCAATAGGTCTCCTTTTTGGGACCTTATAAGTGTTTAGTTATCCAGCACAATAACCTTAGTGCAACAACATTAACTGTTGCATGGCTAAACACTTATAAGGTTCCAAAGGCGAGACCTATTGGATATGCCAGTGCTTGTTTTGTTAGGAGGTGCATTTTGTGTGCATGCCCTAGGCTGTTCCAGACAGATTGATTTCACCAATAACCCTTGCACATTCATTTGTTTTACTTTGCTGTCACCACCACTTACCCCTACTACCAATACCACTAACACCATTAACACCACAACCATCAGCAGAACTGCCAATACTACCTCCATCACTACCTAGTAATGGCAAAGCTAATAGGTCTGGTTATCACATGGAAATATATTTCTGCATTCCTATGTTTACATGCTTTGTAACTTTAAAGCAAGACTGTTGATTTGCCATTTCTTGTTTTATTATTATCTTGCAAGCGCATAGCTGTACATAAACAGATTGCAGCATTGGAATGTTAACCTGTTGGGTTAAAATAATAAGGTTTTACCGATTTTACAAAGATATTTTTGATAAAACATCAATAATTTACATTTGTTTTATTTGTTTTGATATAGAATGGGAGAAAGAAGAATTTGACAGAAGGCTAAAAGAAAATAACTTGTTATTACAAAAAAAGGAGCGAGAAGAGCGAGCCAGGACTGAGGCAAATGCATACAAAATAGAAAACGAGAAAGAAAACCTAGATAATAAAATGGACGAAGAAAGAAGGAAAAAGGAGCTTCTTCTTGCCAAAATGAGTGAGATTGACAAAGAAAAACAAAATGGTTTTCACTCGGATGTTCTGATCACAAAAGCCATTTCCCAAACCCAGCACTTAGACAAACCATCCAACCACGATTTAGCAGATAAAAAACCCAAAACGTACACTTTCTCGGAGCCTACGCAGAATTTGTACAATGGCATTCCAGTACAAGGAAAACCGGAATCTACCACTAAAGCAGAGGGACAAGGACGCAGAACAAACAATACCACCGATAACGTCGATTTAGCCTTTGGTATTTACGCACCTTCTTTTGGAAAGGTATCCGGAAGGTCTGGGCTGGCTATTCAAAAAAGTGATATGTCAGGGGACAACGTTGTGAACAATATGGATCTGGGTTTTAATAAGCAAAAAGATAAGAAGTCAAATTTATTGGAGCAACTATTTGGTGCCAACGCCATAACCACCCCCACCCTTTCAAAAACTGATGACCAAAAAACTGATACCAGAAAAGTTGGCAATGGTTCTGGCGATACTTTACCTTGGGATCGACCCAGCAAAGTTAACGCTAAAGAAGGTCGCCTCAATTTTACTGAAGTAAGAAGTGACAATCATAAAAGGCACCTATTGCAGCCTGCAACAGGAAGGCCCGCAGTGAGAGCCATTAATTCTTTGGACGATGAAATAGAAGAGGTGGCATTGTGAGAAGTGAAAAACAACGATTTACTAATTTGTAAATATACATCCCAATGATATTTATTAATTAAAGACGGTGAATTCTTTCATATTTGAAAAAATGAACATGAACTTTTAATTTAATGATTTGGAAATTTTAAACTGGATTATATGGACAAAATAGTGCACATTACAAAATCACCTTCACTGATATTTATGTACACCAAACATTTTTACATTTCATTTTTAAAATAGGGTTGCATTAAATGCACTTATAATTAAATACAGCATGTTGACTCTTGTGTTTCAATTGTTCTTCTATTCATGGGCATGTACACTGATTTATGTTCTATATGCTTTGTCCTTTCTTAGTGCCGTTCCCCTTCTCTTGTGTAATGTACTTAGCACCACCTGCTAAAACTCGATAGCCATCCAAGGACAAATGAGTCTTAAAGCTTTTTTTTTAAAATCCGGATGAGCTCACCAGTGCTCGAAGGAGATCTTAAGTCTTGCATTCTTATGGAGGAGGCGCATGACTGGTAGAGCAAAGGAATTGGTTAATTAGGGTTGTGTGATGATAATGTAAAGTATGTATGTTCTACTAATTTTAAGTTTTAAATTGTGTCCTGTTAGAGCAGACGTAGATTATGCACTACTTCAGAAACGGTTATTACAGCGTAAAATCTATTCTAGGTCAACTGACAAAGTACAGAAACGTGAGCAGAGCAGAAGTATGCTGTCTTTTTCATATGGAACATAATGACAATGCTACCACATTCAAAGTCATCACTGGCTCAAAAAAAATGTGATCACAGCACTTCCAACCAGCAGTCCCTACAGTGGCTACCCTGAGGCCAGTATCCACCTCAAAATTGCTTGTATGACCCATAAAGCGTTGCACCACAATGCTCTGTTTTACCTGAGCCAGAAATTGACTTTTGTCGGGTGGGAACAGACCCTCTCGAAGCTCAAGCTCCTTATTACTCAAACAACAAAAATTAAAGAAAAATAAATCTTAAAACCGATCCTTCTCTGGAATTGCCCCCACAATTTCAAGCTCCCTTAAACCCCCCCCCCCCCGCCACACCCCCAACTCCCTAATCAGATACTACCCATCCACCTCCATTTTCAGGAAAGAAGGAAAAAACTCTTCTTTCCAGCAAATTCCACTGTAAATTAGGTTCCTACCTCCCTATTCCCATGAGTGACCTTTCCCTGCTACTCTTACCAATTAGATTTGTAAATATTGGTCTGTTGTTCTTTTGGGATCAATACCATGTCTGTACATTATCACCAGATCACATTGCCCCCTTGTTTCAGCTTCTAAAGCGCCCGTCACCCGTAAGGATATTGTTTGCGCTATATAAAACTCTGAATGAAATAAAAATAAAGTTGCTGGAGTCCAGCAGTTTGGAATGCTAGGAGATAAAGGCACTTTTATCTGAGGGCTTAGAAATTAGAGCCTGCGCTATTGTCAATATGTGAATGATTTAATGAACTTGACCTTCGATCATAAGTGAGAATTGATATGGACGTCACTGAGACCATACTGGCAAAGTAATAATTGGTCCCTATAATTCATGTATTCTTCCCCTGGTGTGCCTTATTTCTTGGCACCTTTTTATGAGTGTTTGGGTGTAACTCCTGTTCTATGCCAATGACGGATTTACTATTATCAGGAGCCCCATTTATTTCAAAACCAGCTAAATAATGGGGAGCAGGTTTTTGGGGAAAAATATACGGGAATCAGAATTTTTTAATACGGTCCCATCGAGATTATTGAAGGCACACTTAAGGAGGTCGTTGATGTCGACTTTTCAATGAAAGTGTTTATTTCCTGCTTAGATACTAAAGTAGGTCAAAAGTACATGCACACACATCACATTTTAACCAAAAGGTGACAGTGGTTAAATAATTTCACACCTGAAAAATTACAGGATAGAAAATGGAGTTGGGTCGGTTCCCTTTGCATTCTTCTTGCCTGAGTTGAGCTCCTCTGTGTTCGGATGACTGCAGATCAGCTAACTCCTGGGAGCTGCTACAAGTTCTGCTTCTCCCTAAGTTGTAACATTGTTTATTGGCAACTGGACCTTTGTGTAAATCGAGCAAGCAGAAGCAGACGCCACGTTCATTTCCTGTAGCCCTGTTTCTGCTTACCTCAACCCCCGCCACCTACCAGAGCCATGCTGAGCTGTGGGGTTGTATCCCAGTCTTTTGGTCAGTGGATCAGGACCCCCAGATTACCTGTTTGCAGGCTGACCTATTTTGTCCTGCTGCTTCAGATCATTGGAGCCTTCAGGTGCCTTAGAGTGGCATGTGTAAGACAGAAAGAGAAGGAGAATCTTGCAGTCTTGGAACAAGTATCAGTGAAGCCCCTGTACTAATCAAGTTGATTAGAGTGCATGTGTTTGTTCATATATAGACATAGGAACCAGCTGATCTTTTTGCGTTGGTCCCTCGTCCTAGCAAACCAGGAGTAGAGGACAATTTACGTTTTATCTCATTGTTGAAAATGTTCTCTGAAGGACCTTGGAGTGACACTGGGCCAATGTGCGCCTTCACCAGGGGAGCTCTTGTCATCACAAGTTTCCTTATCTAACAGGAATCTGTAGCAGCAGGCTGGGAGAGTGAGAGAGGCTTTGGAAACTAGGGAAAAGAGAAGGTGGCAGCAATGTGGCTTGCTGCATAAGTAAATGTGAGTCGAGTTGAGCTTTTACTACACAAGTTCTATTTATCTTTCCTATTTCATTTGGTCTGAGTTATTTTCATGATAGTTCATGGCCACGGACATATAAATCCATCCATACCAGTTACAATTAACTGGAAAAGGTTCGGACGATCAAAGACACGGCAATGGCGTAGGTGGAGTCCACATAAATTACACTATTTAGTTGATTAAAAAAAATGTGTGCTTTACTGCTATTCTTGTAAAATAAATAAAACACTAGATAAGTAGGTTTTAAAAGAAATAAGATTTAGAAGACTAAGAAATGTACCAATAGTGACAAAGAACCATACCTCACCAAGTAAATACGTTCATGCGAAAATCCCTGTTCGTAGTATCTTTCCCTGCTGTACCCACGACTCCCCAATTTAAAGCCTCAAGGTGCCTCCCAACAAATTATTTCAGAAGATGAAACACATTTACCAAACAAACAACTGTACTCTCCCGCTGTTAGCCCTGGTCCGGTGCCAGGTGAAGTGCCACTTCATCTCTGAATATGCTGGCAGAAAATCTTTAAGTTTCCAACTTTAGTTCAGGGGTACCCTTCGATTATACTGTCCAGATGTTAAAATTGTTCAAGTAAAATTGCCTGGTAAACCAGGTTCTACAAAACCTCTTCAATAGAACACCAAGTACCCCAAGAATATTTTTAGACTTCAGTCCGAATCTGTCTTCAACCCCAGTTCGTCTCTTGGAAAGTATGTTCAATGCTCTAGGGGAATATGTCCTAATATCTGCAGCTATTCAAGACTTAAATAGAATAATGGATGCTATCCTGTCCTTATTAGAAAAAAACTTTGTTACATTCCGACCAGATTTTGTAGATGTTTACTAATATTCTCCTTAATCTATACAATAGATCATTGAAGGGCAATAAAATACTAGATAAATTAAGGAGTACTCTTGCTGACTGTGAACCCTGAAAGTCCAAAAGATTTTAATTGTCGATAAGGGTACACAGAAATATTACCTTCAAAAGAGGAAATCAAAACTATTTGCACTTCAGAAAAATAAAACATCTACACTTGCCAATAACAATGATCAGGTTTATTCATTAGAAAAACCTTATTTGAAGAAGTTGCTTCGTGGGAAAATAGGTTACCTGTAAACAAAAGTATATAATTATACACCTCTGATTTTTATAAAAGAGGAAAAAGCATCCCCCTTTAGTGGAAGGAGAGGGGCTATTGAGGATAAGGGATTAGCCCCTGATGAACATGTCAAGAAATGTATAAAGGAGCGTCAAACGATAAATATCTTAGTACAAAATTCGAACATTTTCCTTGGAAATCCACAAAAGAGTTGAAGCAAGAAAAACAAAATACGTAGACACATGAAAAAGCTTTCAAGACAGGCGAAATTTAAATTTGTGATTTCCCCATGGTAGAAGGAAAGGGCCAGCTGCTTGATAGGAACCTCTCCATTAGTTCCAGCATTTTAGTCTTAAATCCTTTGGCTACAGAGTTCCAAATAGGGCATATAGCTGAAATTACATCACCTCTTAATTTTGACCTCGTAGAGCTTCATACAAAGAAGAAGATACCTGATCAATTGCCCTACAACCTTAAGGAGGTAACAGTTGAGTTTCTTGACTTATACAGAACCTGTGATGTGTACTTATAATGCCACAACATTCTCACACTACTTAGTTCTTACCCACAGCTTCATATGTTGCAATCCACAAATATGAAGTTCATAAAATTAATAAAAATACAGACAGACTTAGATCAACCATCATCTAAGATGTTATTTAATTCCAAATTATTCCATCCATAATTCTGAAAGCATGTGACTACTTCCATTACAAAGGTATTGATGCTTGCCCTAAGAAATCTAGGCTCAAGGGAATAATAAAACTGTGTTTTGGGATTATATTATCCGTAGGAGTAATACCAACCTACGTTTAAATAATCCAAATTCCACATAGTCATATTTGCTTACTGAGTTTAAGGAAACAGCCCTGCTGCGACCATTCTTAAATTTTAGGCCGCTCTTAACAAATAGTCTGCTTATGAATTTGTATTTTTCTTGTGGTTGTGGAAATCATATAAAATTAGGATAATACTTTAAATTTTCCCTATATCTTGCACTCCAGGAACCGCTAGATTGGATAAAACTCGTGGGTGTCTCAGAGAGTAGATTATTAGTAGGTGTGGTCATTCACCCTCAACCCCAATCACTAATAGATCCTGTCAAGTCTTGGTAAATGAATCCTTGCTCAACCCTTGGTAGCTTAGAAAACGAGCAGTCGGGCTTCACTTCAGAGACACGTATGTGTAAAGCATTTAATACCACCAAAACAGTAAATAAGGGAAATACATAACACAATAAAAAAACAACACCAATTCATAAAACATAGAGAATTTTTTTATCTTTAAAATGGTGCATTAATGTCAAAAAGCCAATGTAGGGTACCAGAGATATGAATTTGTAAAGATTAAATAAAAAATTGTGCATTCTCGCACCAAAAAGCATAAAGCGCCACTTGCGGTTATCTGGTCGTTCTGGACCAGGAAAAAGACACATTTTGAGGCTGACCACGATAATTGCAGGCCTTATAGGTTGAGGGCTAGGTCCCGGTCAACCGTTTACCTTCGGACGTAGTCTTTTTCTTGATGCCTTTCTCTTGATGATGAGTCCTCTGGTTCCTTGGATCCAGCATTCGATTTGATGACGGCGGCCTGTTGCAGCTCAATGTTTTGGTGAGCCTTTGGAAGTCTTTGTCCTCGGACGTCAACGGCGAGAAGCACCAGAGCTTTCAGCGAGACAAACCAGCGCGGTCAGGCCGATTTGCGATTCAACAGCAGCTGCTTGAAGCTTGACGTCGAGCTGCTCTCCTTCTGGAGCTTTTCTACAAACCTTTGCAGAAAGTATCCGAACTGTTGAGTTCTTGCTGTTTGATAGTTCTTTGGGGGGAAAAGGGATCCAGTAGCACTAGCCAAGAGTTCAGAAACTCAGAGTTGCCTCTCGGGGCTAGGACTCAATTTCCCACAATACACCTGCACAGTCCAAGAAATAACCAGTTGCACCTTGTTAGCTGGGTTGATCCTCTCTTTGGCTCTGCATGCGGTTTCTTCCAACTCGGTGTTACCTTTTACTGATCAAGGAGTCCTCTCCTTTATGACACCTTGTGAGTGCAGCATATGCTATCCTTCTGAGTGCAGTCTTCTGTGGTGCAGTCCAAGGGTCCAGCAGGGCAGTCCTCCTCCTGACGTTCCAGGTTCCAATCTGAGAAGCTCCTGCTGCCCTGCCACATCATCCATTCTGGGCTGGCGGGTAGGGGCACCCTAACCAAAAGGGCTAAAGCTACCTCCCCCTTCTATGACCATTTCCTGCGAAGTGTGGCATATTTGTGACCCAGAATGCACTGTTATCCCAAAAATCAAAATGGGAGAATTCTGATTTTTCACAGCCTGGGTGGGTTGAAAATCATGAATTTATAAAAGACACGAAGGCTGATATTATGCATATTTCTTTAATTGGTAACTACAATGTAAAGAATTTAGAACATTACTTTAACATTCCAAAGTCCACAAAATCCTGTGAGTGGCAGCCATATTCCTTCTTCATGCTGCGAACAAGTGCATAAATTTGATCCATGTCAAAAAACTGTAACACAAAGGATAAACTCCAAGGACCCAAAGAGGCTTCTTGTAGTGGTTATGTAATTGTTATTTAGAATGTATACACGTCATGTAAGTAAATGTGGTGCTTGTAGAATGTATTCCTTTGATTGTGGGGAGCCTTCTGAGGTCTGGGGTTCGATGGGTTTCTGCAGTTGCTTGTCGAACTCTGGGCTGAAGAGGCGCTCCTCCTGTGGTTGGAACCTGAGAATAAACATACTTAATTTATCTTCATTGGTATCCTTGGATTATTATGACCAAAGATCTTCTACATATTGGCGACGATCGGGATTTGTTTCAACCAACGACCCACGTGGCAGAAAGGATTTAATTTCGGATTTGAACTGTCTAAGTCGTGACAGTTTCTACTTACTACGTTATCTTTGGAGATGACTTTTATGATCGGATATGGTGATCGGCACATTTTTTTTTGCTGTGTCTACTCTGTTTCTACCCGCAATAAGGTTACAGTACACTTGATTTGGATGTGCTAAAATTTCAACCATTCGGATTTAACTAATGGCTGTTTGAATCTGATCATCTTTGGAACTGTGCGTCATCTTCGAAGTTGTTCGTGGTGTACATTGCGACTTAAAAGTACCTTTGCTGAAATTGGGGTTGTTTTACAAGCTCGCGCAGGTGTTCATTAACAGTCATTAGGCTTTAATACTGTTAACCTTGGCAGCCAGCACGCACCTGCATTTTGGAAGTAAACATCTCCAGAAGGATTCGACTTCGGAATCTCTTCTCAGCGTCGGTCTAAAGTTCCCTTTGGCTTTGTCTGCTGTCTGCATTGCATTGTGGGAACGTGCAGCGTATGACGTTAGACGCTGACACGTACTTCGGCAGCCATCTTGGTGAAGCAGTGAAGTGTCTTACAGTTAAGGAACCTTTCATGGGATCGTGGGGCGGATGACATTTGACACTTTCACATTCTTCGACGGTCTCTTTGGTGAAGCAGTGAAGCATTTCTACACTTAAGGAACCTTTTGTGCGATTCAATTACCGGTGATTCGCACACCTTTTTATTTTTTTTTTTTTTTACTGTAGAACAGTCAGAGGATTTTCCTTTTAAAGGAAATATACAGTTTAAATTGTGCGAGTTGTGAGACGGTAATTCGCACACCACAGCAATTGGGTAAAGTATACAGTATTGTATTTGAAGTTGATTATTTAGCACAATTGTTTAAATCAATTTTATTTCATTCTTATTTATGGAGGAGTGGGTTACTTAGTTTGCTTGCTGAATATTGTATTATTTAGTTTAAAATGTCTGCAGTGAGAGAGGTCACACAGCCTCCTCCTTTTTTAGAAAAACGCGGAAAACCAACATTGTTATAGTCTGAGTGGTTTGGTTCATTTGAAAACCATATTGTGACTATCGATACTGCTGACTATTCCCCCCCTCGTAAATTTGCTTTGTTATTTGGCAGTTTGGGTTTTGCTGCTTAACGTATTTTTTATAGTTTAGTACCTATTCCTCCCCCTTCAGATCAATCAGGGGATAGACAATGGAATGTCTATGTGGAAGCCATTGCAAGACTAAAAAAACAATTTGAAGAGTCACCTAACATTATGTTAGAGAGACATAAATTTTATAAAAGAAAGCAGAAAGAGGACGAGAAGATTGATGAATATATTTCTTCGTTGAGAGTCTTGGCAATTACTTGTGATTTCGGTCCTCTTCTGGACAACTATATACGAGATCAGTTTGTTTTTAATTGTGCTTCTCCTAAAGTTGAGGAAAGGATTCTCAGTTGTAAAAATCCTTCTTTGTCTGAAGTTGTAGATTTAAGTCTCAGTATTGAAAGATCTATAATTTTTACAAAGGCGATGATTGTGGATTCCTCTCCTAAAGTGAATATGGTCTCTGAAGAAATGGGGGAGGAGGGACTGTATGCTATCGGTGGGAAGGAAAAATGGGTGAGGAAGCCAAACCAAAACCAAGCAAAACAGAACTACTGCTTTAGGTGTGGATCTAAATTTCACACGTGGAATTTTAACCCCTTCCATGCTGGTGACGAACCCCAGCCGTCACGCTCTGCGGCGCTCGTGTGCTGATGACGGCTGGGGTTCGTCAGGGCCCCGCCCTGTTCTTTTGTTTACCGCACAGCGGCGGAAACGGCCCAGCATGGAAGGGGTTAAAGGTTGTCCGGTTGTGAATAAACGCTGCACCATTTGGTAAGAAAATTGGACATTTTCAGAAAGTTTGTAGGTTTCAAAAGAAACCAATTAAGGTTAACTATGTTGATATGGATGATTGTTCTGAATCCTTTGACAATGTTTTATTGATGGTAGAGGCAGATGAAGGGTCAATCTTTATCAAGGTCCTTTATGTGATGCTTCTATTGATGACCTCGATATTCATGTTATGGTAGATTCTGGATCGCCTATCACTATCCTTCGGGATACTACTTTTTATGAGAAGTGGGGAACAAAAGTAAAATTGACACAGACGGATGTAAATCCAAAAGCCTTCGGAGAGAAAGATATCGACATGTTGGGGTTTTTTATGGGAAATTTACAAGTTCTAAAGAGGTCAATTGTTACGAAAATCTATGTGGCGATAAAAGGGAAAGATATTGTTGGGTGGAAGGACCAAGCGAAGATGGGCTTGTACCTTGTTCCTGGCGATGAGAATCCCATTAAAGTACGTGAATTTCCTGTTTGTTTGGTGGAGGGTGCGAAAATAGATCGTTTGGATCTTCTAAATGAGTTTAAGAATGTTTTCAGCGATAAGATTGGTTTGGTGAAAGGCGCTGAACACAGAATTAGATTGATTCCGGGGGCAACTCCAGTGTCTCATAAGGTACGTCCTGGTCCTTTGAGTGTCAGATCTGAACTTAAAAAGATGCTAGAAGATTTGTGTAAGGATAAAATTATTGAATCTTCTGAGTCCTCTCAATGGGTCGCCCCCATTGTCGTGGCCCGAAAAAAAAATAATGAGATTAGGTTATGTGCGGATCTCAGGGGTCTTAATAAAAATATAAAGGTGAACTGTCATCCGCTTCCAAAGATTCATGAATTGTTGGCAAATTTGGGAGGAGCTAAATGGTTTCCACTGTTGGATCTAAAGTCAGCATACCATCAGGTTCCCTTGGCTAAGGAGTCCCAGGAACTGACTACCTTCATTACCCCATTCGGCGCTTTAACATTTTTTAGACTTCCGTTTGGGTTAGTGTCGGCAGCCAGCGTCTTTCAAAGACTGATGGATTCATTGTTCAAAGACCTGGTGGGGGTCCAGGCATACTTGGATGATATTTTGATATTTGCTAAAACTATGGACGAACATAATATTTTATGGAGGAAAGTTCTACCTATCCTTGGAGGGAGAGGAATGACTGTGAGAGAAGACAAGTGCAAGTTGGGTGTGTCCGAGTTGGAGTATTTAGGTTACACAATTTCAGAGTCTGGTATCAGGCCAAAATTCTCTGTTGTAAGAGCCCTTAAAGAGGCTAAACCTCCAGGAGATAAGGATTCTGTACGCTCATTTTTGGGCCTAGCGGAGTACTATGCCAGGTTTGTTGTTAATTATGCTCAAGCGGTGGAACCTCTTCGCTTGTTCCTTAAAAAAGGTCAGAAGTTTGTTTGGTCCAAAGATTTGGGTGAATCCTTTTCTAAGGTCAAGGAGTTAATCATTTCGGCGCAAGCTCTTCATGCTTTTAGGGACGATTGCACTTCAATTATTTCTGTTGATGCGAGTATGAAAGGTTTAGGAGCTGTTTTAAGTCAACAGGTAGATGGAAAAGAGCAAACCGTGGCTTTTGCTTCAAGATCTTTGAAAGAGTTTGAACAGCACTATATTACAATTGAGAGAGAGGCGTTGGCCTGTGTGTGGGCGGCTCAAAAATTTAAAATGGATCATAAACCTCTTTCTTTCATTTTTAGCAAAGTGACTGGGATCAATAGTCTTACTCCAAGGTTAACTCGTATCTAAACTTCAGGAGTTTAATTTTGAATTAAGCCATATTGCTGGGGGAAAAAACTTCAGGGCAGATTGCTTATCCAGGATGTTGATGGATAGAGATGATGAGGATGATTTAGTGGAGGAGGATGTGGAGTGTGTGACTGTGGTTGATGCTATTGAGGAGTGGAACTCAGCAATTTCAGAAGAGGATTGGCAGGAAGCTTGTTTGAAAGATGTTGTTTTGTCTCAAGCTTTGGAATTTTCTTCTAAGGTGTGGCCTGATGCAGGAATTTATCCGTTGAATTGAAGAATTTTTCTCAGATAGCTGAGGAACTCTCTGTGAAGGATGGCATTTTGTTAAGAGGTGATAAATTTGTTCCTCCGAGTGGCTTGAGAAATGTGATTGTGAAGCTAGCTCACAAAGGCCACTTGGGTGTAACAAAAACTTGTATGAGAATTAAGTCCCATTACTGGCATTGATGCACAGGTGAGAGCATTGGTTGATAGTTGTGAAGAGTGTTTATTGTCGGATAAACATTGGAAACTCATGACTCTCCTTTGCAACCTATAGACTACTTTTCTAAGTGGATGTATTATAAATTCGTGGATGCTCCGAATTCAGATAATACTATCTCATTTTTGGAAAGAGTGTTTTTACTGGAGGGTGCTCCTCAGGTACTGGTGACAGATAACGTTACACATTTTGTTTCCGACAAGATGCGTAGATTTCTGGAACTGCATGATATCAAACAACTTAAAGTGGCGCTTTATTTTGGTTTGGTGGAACGTGGGAATAAGATCTTGAAGGAAGTGATTCAAACTGCGATAACTTCAGGTTTGGATGTGAGTAAATTTCTGGAAAAAAAAGTTTGGAATTATAATACTTCACCACATTGTACAACTCAGGTGTCTCCCTTTGAATTGTTAAGAGGCAGGAAGGTACATTTCTCTTTATTTCCTTCTTGGCTTAGTAAAAAAAGTCTAATCTGAATGAGGTTGGTCAAGAAGAACTAAATGTTACTGTTAGGCAAAAACAGGAAGTAATGAAGAAACATTTTGACAGAGCTATGAATGTGAAGGATGTACAAATGGTTATTGGAGACTGGGTTATGATTAAAAAACCTTTCATAGTTTCTAAGGGTAATTCAATTTTTACAAGCCCTGTACGGGTTGTTAAAATTAGTAAAAATGCTGCCTTCTTGGGGGAGAAAGGGTGGTGGAATGTTAGGCAGCTGGTAAAAGTGTCTGAAGATCAAGCTGCTCTAATCAGTAATAAGAAAAATAAGTTAACCCAGGAGGATTGTGATTGGATGCATTGGTTACAGCAAGATGTTAAAGTTAATACTCGTGCCCTGGTTAATGAGGATTCTTCTCCTTCTTGTAGCGCTAAGAAGGTTTCCATTCCTTCTTGCAGTCGTAGTGGTCGAGTCAGAAAAGCTCCCGCAAGATAAAATGAATTTGTTTCATATTAATGTTTTGTTTTGATTGGTTTTTGTAAAAGGGGGAAGGTGATGTAGTGGTTATGTAATTGTTATTTAGAATGTATACACGTCATGTAATTAAATGTGGTGCTTGTAGAATGTATTCCTTTGATTGTGGGGAGCCTTCTGAGGTCTGGGGTTCGATGGGCTTCTGCAGTTGCTTGTCGGACTCTGGGCTGAAGAGGCGCTCCTCCTGTGGTTGGAACCTGAGAATAAACATACTTAATTTATCTTCATTGGTATCCTTGGATTATTGTGACCGAAGATATTCTACACTTCTCCAGTATAGATCATTGTTAGACCTGGCATCTTTGGCGTGGTTACCCCAATCTTTTTGCCTCTACCTCCTGTATTTTTGATGCTGTGCTGGATTTCATTTTTACTGGTTTAGATGCTTTGGACACTATGCCACTGCTGATCAGTGCCAAAGTGTAAGTGCTCCCGGTGTAAATTGTTATTATGATTGGATATACATGATTGGCATATTTGTATCACCACAAAGTCCCTAGTAAAGAGCACTGGGTGTGCCAGGGCTGGTGATGATAAATGCTACTAGTGGACCTGCAGCGCGGATTGTGCCACCCACACGAGTAGCCCTAAAATGGTGTCTCAGGCCTGCCACCGCAGTGCCTGTGTGCAGTCCGTGAACTGCCATGTCCTTCTGGTCCGTGTCCCCACTGACCAGGCCTAACCCTTCCCTTTCTATGCACATTGGTCACCCCTATGGAAGGCCCAAGGTACCCCCTGGGGCAGGGTGCAGAGTATATGAAAGGTAGAGCATGTACTTGTGCATGTGACATGCTCTGGTAGTGAATTACAGCCATTTTTTTGTTTTTCACTGCTGCAAGGCTATCTCGCTCAATAGACTATCATGTGGGATGCTGGCTACAGTGGCTACCAGCATATCTTCCCATAGGAGCAAGATAGGACATAAAAGTCTGGTATCCCTGAACTCAGGATTTAATAACACATCTTTTAGGAAATGTGGTTTTTAACTCCTGTGTTTGAGAATAGCACTTTTAGAAAGTTGCTGTTCTCGTGTCTGACCTTCCTGTGTGCCTTGGCCTGTTTGTGGATTGACTTCTGGTTTGAGAGTGACAGGGGCTGGGGAGCCCCCAGGAGGCTGGCTGGGTCAGCCCTAGGCGGAATGACTACATTTGCAACTTGAGTGGTGGGAGGAGATAGCACCTGGGCCTGAATAGGGCTGTGCCTGCCTTCCACAATGCTGGCTCCACCTCCTGCTGGGCGGCTGACGACCCTGCCCCTCACACTGAAAGGAAAGGAGAAGCCAGAAAATCAAAGTGCTCAAGGAACACCCAGAACTGGTTCAGACCGGGCTCAGGGCCCACTTGCATAAAGAGAACAAAGACTTTTAGGGGTATAAGTACAGGACCCCTGACTACAGAAAATTAGATCATCCTGGAATCAAGAAGGAACCTATGCCAAGGAGAAAGCTGAATCTGAAGAAGGAAGACTGTCCGGCTTTTGCTCTGCTGGACTGACCTACTGTCGCTTTGCTGCCAAGGAGAGGGGAAGGACTGTGCTGTGTCCCCTGTCTTGAAGGAATCTCCAAGGGCCTGAGAAGAGCTGGCTCCCTGTTTTCGAAGTCCCAGGAACAAAAGGACTTCACCCCCAGCTTCCCTGAACTCTGCTGATAGAGTTCTGTCCTTCCTAGAGTGATTGGGCCAGTTGTGGTGCCTCTGGAAGTTGTACCTGCATGGGGACGCTGGTAACCAAGTTGAGAGACTTGTGCAACTGAAAAGTTATCGCATCGCTCGCTGCGGAGCGCATCACGTCGCTGCAAACATCGTCGCAGAGCCATCGCATCGAGGAGCTGCGAGAGAGAGAATCACCGCTGGATCATGCATCGTCGCCCCGGAGATCGTTGCAGCCCCTACGAGATCATCGCATCGTACCTTTGCAAGAACTAACTTCCTACGGAACCTATGCACCGGAATCCATATAGTGGCCTTCCTCCCCATACAGACCAGATTCGTCGCAACACGCCCGCTGCTGCAGCGGGGTTGTCGCCAACGCCTCCCCAAGGTCTCAGGAGCAACGCATTGCTTGTTTTCTACCGCACCAGCTTCTGCTTTTGGAACTTTGTCTCACTTAAAGGTACTGTTGGCTAAATGTGGCGCAACTGTGAACTTTTCACGCAACCGTGGATTATTTTATCGCAACCTAAATAACTTTTTTGCAACTATATTCTTGAACTGTGTATGTTGGATTTTTGTTGTTTTGGTCTTGTGTAGTTTAGATTAAATACCTTTATTTTTCTAAACTGTTGTGGAGTCCGTTTGTGGTGTTTTCACTGTGTTACTGTGACTGTTGGTACAAATACTTTACGCAATTGCCTTCTGATTAGCCTTGACTGCTCGTGCCAAGCTACCTAGAAGGTAAGCAGGGGTTATCTCAGAGGGTTTCCTCCTTACCCTGACCAGAAGCAAGGGTCCCTATTTGGACAGTGGTACCTACCTCTGCCAACTAGAGACCCCCAGTTCTAACAAACATTTCTTTATGTCTCCACCTGAAATAGTCCGGAACAAAAGATTAATAAGTGGGAACCACAGGGAAGGATAATATCAGCCTCTGTGTCTTTAATAAAATCATGATTTTATACCCACCCAGGCTGTGGAAAATCTGAATTTTATGGCAAGGCATGGAGGCCAATATTATGCATATTCAAAGCCTTGCCATAATATTCCCTACTGGACAGTCCAAAGGCTTAAAATAAAACTTCTTAAATACAGAGTCAGAAGACCAATCAGCCGCGGCTAAGATGGCTGATAAACCACCACCCAGGATAAAAGACTTAGAAGACAGAGCCCCTCTAGCAGAGTATGCGCCAAACTTATTCAAGTCAATCCCCGCTCTATGCATGACCTTCGACCCAACGAGCCAAGGTAGGAGTGGACACTGCCTTGTGTGGAGGTCTGAAAGAAATAACCAACTGAGTTTCACTGTTTCTTATGGGTTCAGTCCTCCATTTATACTCACATATAAATCTCACAACACAAAGCTTCCTACAGTCGTCAAAGCTTGGGTAGAAAATTGTACTGGACATAGTTTTGGGTCTTTTTGAGATAGAGAAGCAAACACCCTCTGGGACAAAGCGACACCCTGTAGTCTCTAAAGCTCTAACATCCAACACTCTCCTAAAGGAAATCAGACACAGAAACATAACTAGTTTCTCTGAGATTTAGTAAATCGTTTTCGTTCCAATTCATCAAACTTTCAAGACAACATCCACATCCCACAGGGAGGAATATTTCGCCCCAGGTGGAGACTTAATTCAAACACTTCTCAAGAGTGTCCTGACTACATCATGTTGTCTGATAGAGACGCTATCCACTAAATCACGCCCTGCAGAAATAGCTGACCTTGCAATATTAACAGTACTATAGGATTTACCGTCATGGAAAACCTCCGATAAGTAGTTGACCACTTCAACTATAGAAGCTGATACCGGATCCAAACTCCTCGAAGTACACCAACGAACCGATCTCCCGCAAGCCAACCTGTAGGCCTTTGAGGTCCCTGGTGCCCATGACTCTTTAATGAGCTTTGAGGCTTCCGAAGATAATCCTGACATTTGCCAGATTCTCCTGAAATCAACCAAGCCATTAGCTTTAAATGACCGTGAATTACCATCTTGTGGAAACCTCCTGAAGCGTTGGTTAGCAAATCCGGCACATCCTGAAGAAGTCCCGGGTCGGCAATCAAAATCTCCATAACATCTGGATACCAAACTTGAGACGTCCAGAATGGGGTTATTAGAACGATTTCTGCGCTGTCTTTCCTCACCTTTAAGAGGACCCTCTGAATCTGAGCAAAAGGGGGAAATGGGTAGCAACAAGACTCGTTCCAAACTTGCATCAAGGCATCCACCGCTTTTGCAGCTGGGTCCGGCCTCCAACTGTAAAATCTGTGAACCTGTGCATTCACGCGATTCGCAAAGAGGTCCAGCGCAAAGGGACCCCACTTTTTG
Source organism: Lissotriton vulgaris (assembly GCF_964263255.1). NCBI lineage: Eukaryota > Metazoa > Chordata > Amphibia > Caudata > Salamandridae > Lissotriton > Lissotriton vulgaris. The sequence continues at coordinate 539,608,514 of NC_141694.1, read as the reverse complement.
TTCAAAGATAAGAACATTATTCTGTTTAACCTCCAATCGCTGAAGTCCTTCAGTTGCTGTGAGTTCCAATCTGCAATTGAATTGCTCACCCCTGGCAAGTACTGAGCGAGAAGCATAATGTTTCTGTTCAGGCAAAAATGCCAAAATGTTCTTGCTAAATCCGCTAAGGCCTTCGAACGAGGACACCCTAGTTTGTTTACATATCTCACTGCAGAAATGTTGTCCATCTTTAAGAGAACGCAACATTTGACTTGATCCTTCATGAAGCTCTTCACCGCAAAGGAACCTGCCAACAACTCCAAATAGTTCTGCCCTGTCCATTTCCCCCCAGTAGTCATTGAGCCACATCTGGCTCCCCAGCCCTGAAGGCTGGTGTCTGATTCTATAATCATATCTGGGATCTGACCAAAGATTGCCCTCCCATTCCAAGCAACAAGATTCTCTAACCACCAAGCGAGCTCCTCTTTTGCTTCTGAATCTATCTGCACTTTCTGAGAATAGCTCAACTCTTTGTTTAGATACAAAGTCTTCATTCTCTGCAATGCACTGTAGTGAAGGGGAGCTGGGAAGGCTGCTTAGATAGAAGCCGTAAGAAGCACCATAACTCTCGTTTTTTGCCTCAAAGCAGCCCGATCGCTCGCTAACAACGTTCGCACTTCTCTGCGAAATCTTCCTGACTTTCTCCATCTGTAACTTCAAGACACAATCCAAGGTCGCGATCTGAAACCCAGAAACAGTCTCCTGGCTGGGAACCAGGCAAGATTTCTTCCTGTTTACTATAAAACCCAAATTCTCTATTACACTGACTGCTAAGGTTGTGTGTTCCTGTGCTTGTTCCTTGTTTTTCTGACATTATAAGAATGTCATCCAAATAAATGATCTGCCTTATTCCCCTTGACCGAAGCCATGCTGCTATGGGACGCATCACTTTTGTGAAGCACCAAGGGGCAGAAGTCAAACCAAAGGGGAGGCTCTTGACCCTCCACATGGTCCCTTTCCATAGGAACTTCAAAAGATCTCTTTGATGAACACAAACCAAAATAGTCAAATAAGCATCTTGTAGGTCTAGACGAGTCAACCAATCTCCTTTCCTCAAAACATCTCTCAACATGTGAATACATCCCATTTTGAAGTGGTTGTATTCCACCCATTCGTTCAGTTCCTTCAGATTTATGACTGGCCTCATACTTTTGTCTTTTTTCTTTACCAAGAAAAGATTGCTTATAAAACCACTGGGTGAAGTTTCTGCCCTCTCTATGGCACCGTTGTTTTCTAACTCCGAAACCTCCTGACTTACCAAATCCTCATGTTCCTTGCCAAATCTTAGAAGAGGAGGTCTCCTTATCTGTGATGGATATGCGACAACATTTATTTGATAGCCTACAACTGTCTGTAGGACCCAAGGATCTGAGGTGATTTCCTTCCATCGGTCTAAAAACAGTGCAAGCCTGCCACCCACCTTTGCTTGAGTAGATAAAAGGTCTTTTGGCAAACATACCATGGTATCTGGTTCTCCTTTCGCCTCTAAAGCGACCTCTTCCTCTCCTCTGTCTCTGAGGGTAGAATCCAGGGGAATACGAGCCTGACTGAAAACTTGCAGACCGTAAACCACCTCTCGAGAAGGAGCCTCTTGAAATGTCAACTCCGCAGCTGGGGATTCGGCCCGTATTTTCCCGGCTGTACCAAAAATTCGCCTAATGTCTTTTTGCGCTTTTTGAATAGAATTAAAGGCCCCAGCATACTTGGCCATTTCTTTTACAAATTCCTCACCAAATAGTAAACCATTGGCGGAATGGCCCGACTCTTTACTAGCAAGTTCCGCCAGCTTCGGGTCTATTTTAAACAAAAGACTCTTTCTCCTCTCAGTACAGAGGGAAGCGTTAGCGCTACCCAACAAGCACGCGGCCCTTTGGACCCATTGGCGCAATTCTTCAGTATTAACCATGCTTTCTTGAGTGTATACTTCCTCAAAAACGTCAAAAATCTTGGTCAGCGGACGCCTTTATTGGCCTTTATTGGCTATTTCAAGGACTCTTTTTGAGGTTTGTTCTTGATGCCTTTAATTAAAGAGGCCCCTTTGCTTTTGCCTTCCTTTTCTGAGGTCAAATGTTTCCTCTTGCGGGCTACCTTTTTGCCCGAACCACTTGGGATGGGTTCATTCAGAACCTCCTCCACAGACCAAAATTGTTCCTCAGATGGAATAGCTTTAGAAAACTTGTCCTCTATTTTATTCACACAATCATCCAGCTTCTTCCCAAGCTGCGATGCTAGTACGGACATTGCCTTATCAACACATTCATTAACTGTAGATTCCCAAACATCACCATTTTCATTGTTAATTTTTATTAGCACGGATTTCCAATAGGACAAATCTCAAAATCTTAACCTGAAAAACACCACAGCACACAAATCTAAACAACTGTAAAGGTGAAAAAAATGCTCACAATAAAACACTAGGTAATAGCAAAAAATTGCTCACTTTAAAGAAACTCCTAGGTGAACTCTCAATGACAGTTGTACTGAGAAGAAACTCAGTCTGACAAGAAAAAACGGACTTCTGCCTCTTTTGCATGTCCAAAAGATGGCTGCCACAATATCATAGACCAGTGGTTCCAAAACTTTTGACTCCAGAGGACCCCCACTGAATCACTACTGGAAGCTGGGGACCCCTAAGCAATTTGTACAATTCAAATTTCTTTTTAAAAACGCCTTTTGAAGCAGAGGCAATTTCAAGAGGGAGACAGCCTGAATTGGGTCTATTGGCATGGACATGTATGCATACAGCAGTGTATTATTTAGTGGTACAAGTCTCCTGCTCTCAGCCATAACAGCACCTCTACATTCTCATTCCAGAGCCTTGGAGTGGTGACCCTTCCTTACAGCAACAGGTTGAATGATTGTGAATTATTAGCATTTTTACCTATTCACAGTTTAAGAAGGTCTCAAATATTATACAATTATGAAGCATTTTATAATAAAGACATGCCCCAAGGAGCAACGAATATTGTGAAAATACTAACAAGATAGTGCACAAAGTGATGAGTCCAGTGTACAGAGCAAATTCAAGGTCTATATTAGGAGTTCATCATGGAAGTGCAAGAGATGGGAGGAAGGTATCTCTACAGGAGGCATATTGTTTCAGTGAGATCATGGAACAATGCTATGCCAATTTCCATAAACCCTTGTTAGACATAATCTTTAGTCACAGACAGCAGAACAACATTTTACCACCAAGGGGTGAGCTGTGCAGTTAAGGCATATTTCGGAGAGGCCTCGCGTGGCACCTGACATGACCCTCTCCTGTTAGGATGCCCACTGCCCCGTCCCTTGCCAACAACAAACTGCAAAGGCTACACAGAATAAGAGCTTAACATGTCTGAATATGAAAGCTTGACAGCACACATAATTCACCGAAGGGCTTGTGGAAAGTGGGCAATCAGATAGCCGCACGAAAAGCCTACTGCTGATCCTGGGTATATCTATTTTTACCTGCCTGCCAAGTATCGGTAACCTATACACATGTGCCTTTCAACGCTTTATTGCTTTTATTGTATTGCCTGTATTTTCATTGTTGTGTCTGTGACTGCTGTTGTCTGTCATCCCCCCGCTGCCTGTACGTGGTCCGTGCCCCTTTTTCTTCCCTCTGTTCCCCTCGCTGTCCCCATGCTCTCTCTGCCCAGTCTTTCCTTCTGTACCCCTGGCTGCCCCTTGTCTCTGCACGGTTTTCCCGCCTGTTCCCCTCGCTGCACCCGTGCCTCTCTGCCCGTTCTGCCTTCTGTTCTTAGCTGCCCCTATATTTCTGTATTCTGTATTTTGCCCCTGTGCCACTCGTTTTTTGTGCCCGTCTGCCCTCTGTGCCACTTGTTTTCCCTCATTTTTGTGCCCCTTTTGCCTTCTGTTCCACTTGTTTTCCCTCGTTTTTTGTGCCATTCTGCCCTCTGTTCCACTCGTTTTTCCCTTGTTTTTTGTGCCTTTCTACCCTCTGTGCCACTCGTTTTTCCCTCATTTTTTGTGCCTTTCTGCCCTCTGTTCCACTCGTTTTTCCCTCATTTTTTTGCTCTTCTGCCCTCTGTTCCACTCGTTTTTTTGTGCCTTTCTACCCTCTGTTCCACTCGTTTTTTGCCTTTCTACCCTCTGTTCCACTCGTTTTTGTGCGTTTCTGCCCTCTTTTCCACTTGTTTTTCCCTAGTTTTTTGTGCCTTTCTGCCCTCTGTTCCACTCGTTTTTCCCTCGTTTTTTTGTGCTCTTTTGCCCTCTGTTCCACTTGTTTTTTGTGCCTTTCTGCCCTTTGTTCCACTCATTTTTTGTGCCTTTCTGCCCTCTGTTCCACTTGTTTTTCCCTCATTTTTTGTACTCTTCTGCCCTCTGTTCCACTTGTTTTCCCCTCGTTTTTTGTGCCCTCCTGCCCTTGTTCCACTCATTTTTTCCTTGTTTTTGTGCCTCTCTGCCCTCTGTTACACTCGTTTTTCCCTTGTTTTTTGTGCCCTTCTGCCCTCTGTTCCACTTGTTTTTCCCTTGTTTGTTGTGCCCTTCTGCCCTCTGTTCCACTTGTTTTTCCCTCATTTATTGTGCCTTTCTGCCCCCTGTTCCGCTCGTTTTCCCTCGTTTTGTGCCTTTCTGCCCTCTGTTCCACTCGTTTTTTGTGCCTTTCTGCCCTCTGTTCCAATTGTTTTCCCTCGTTTTTTGTGCCCTTCTGCCCTCTGTTCCACTCGTTTTTTGTGCCTTTCTGCCCTCTGTTCCACTCGTTTATCCCTCGTTTTTTGTGCCCTTCTGCCCTCTGTTCCACTCGTTTTTGTGCCCTTCTGCCTTATGTGCCACTCGCTTTTTCCTTGTTAATGTGCCCCTTTTGCCTTCTGTTCCACTCGCTTCCCCAGCCGCTGTGCCCCCTGCAGCCCCACCACCCTGGCTGCCCACTGCCCATTTGCTGCCCCCACCTCCTGATTGTATTGTTGTGGTCTCGCCACCCCTGCTCCAACATTCACAGCTCTTGTGTGCTGTGAGGACGCAGGGGAGTTTAATTTTTCACTACGACAGGCACTCTAGTCCTGAGGACCCCTTGGGAATGTCTCACCGACCCCTGGGGGTCCGCGGACCACAGTTTGGGAAACGCTGTCATAGACAATAGATAGGAATGCCCAAGCCAAGAGGGCCATGCATCATATAATGCAAGTACAGTGGTCTCAAAGGGTCTAAATGTCCATCTTCACACTGAAATAGTCCAGCATGATCTTAATTATGTTATGTTATGTTATGTTATAATGGGTCTTCTATAGCGCGCGGCTACTCCGAAGGAGTGTCCCGGCGCTTTGTGCTCCAGACCCAGAAAAGGAAACTGGAAAAGATAACAAAAGTACAGAGAGAGGCAGAGCCGGAGGAGAAGACTAAAAAAACTCTAGCCTGTGAAAAGCCAGGTGTAGGAGAGTAGGGTCTGCAATCCTATGATCACCCAGATTTTTTGCTTTTGTTTCACTGGTTTACGACTTTCTCTGGCTGTGGGCCTGCTAATCAGACCCACAGCCTGGCTGTTCTCTTTCTAAATTACGATATGTACCCTAGGTGCATTTACCAATTGGTACTGGGCCACCTTATCAGACCCTGTAACTCAGGGCATAGGTGTACCCAGGGCCGCCAGGGGCTGCAGCATGTATTATGCCACCCCTGGCTGGCCTCCTAAATTTGACACAACTGGCTGCATGACAGCTGGGGCGAAGTCGTGTAATCACACTTTGCTTTAGATATAGTAGCCCTATATCTAACCATACAATGGACGCTCGAGTTCCTATCAGTCACTCCTATGGCAGGCCTTGACAATCCTGAAGGCAGAGTGCATGGGCTCGTGTGAACTAGGCGCTGGCCCGAGCCGAGCCCGGTTGCAGCTTGCGGAGTCAAGACCCAATGGCTGTTCCATGATAACGCGTACCACATCGGTAACTTCGGTGTCGCGTTATCAAGACATGTCGAGTAAGGTGTCATACGAATCGGGATGCTGCCCTCTCACCAACTCTGGCGACGAGGTTAGCATTCCGCCCTTCTAGAGGGACACGACATGTACGTAACTGTGAACCCCGGTTAAAGTTAACTAAAGGCTCAGCTCCACAAAATGGATGCTGCCACCACAGACACGAGTCTGACCTCCTGCTGCTGGGAGTCCTTCCAGCGAGGAGAGCTTGGACAAAGGGTTTCCTGTCGAGGGCGGTGTTCGCACCGTCCCAGACAGGGTTTGTGTATTCTGGGTAGGTAGGGCTTTTGCGAGAAGGTGACTGCGGAGTGGCACCCCGGTGCTCACTACGCATCTGCCGGTTAGAACCAGTTCCAGGGGCACCAGCCCTGGCCTGGGGAAAGTCCGGCAGGGGAGAGGGGTGTAACTACCCCCCTTCATGGTCCCACCCTTAGGGCAGGACCTAGTCATGTACCCACCCCTTTCTTTAGAATAAAGGCCGGAGCGGGGACCCTTCCAAATTAGATCATCTTTGAATCAAGAACTACTTTCTACGAAAGGACACTCAAGACTCTTCTCAAGATTTCTCCCTTGTGACTAAGGAGTAGTCACCCCGCATCAGCGGGCACCATCTAAGAACTCTGCGGTTTGCTGCAAGTCCTTCCTCAAGGATCCGACGGCCCAGCTCGACGAGAACCGGCTTCCCTGGCACCTCTGACCTCTACCCACGTCATCAGCTCAGCTGTGATCTGTGGGTGCGACGAGACCTCGAGGGACCGGCCATCATCAGAACCTGCACGCTCTTAAACCAGCACGACCATCGAAGCGATTGCCTGGTGAGTGCTCTGGGGTCCGAGAAGCCCCGACCCTGAGCCGCTCCAGCACCGAAGTGCAGTCTCCCAGCATCTCCACGATCTGCGTGGGGCCCTTCTGCTCGCTGCTCAACACGTTGTCTGGTCACTAGCCGCTGGCTTGTGTCCTTCTGTGACGACATCCGACAATCAACTCTGCTGGTCTGGTTGCTCCAGACTGGCCCTTGCTTCCATCTTTGCGAGAAGCACCCCGGACCCTCCTGGTCCACTCAAGACGCCATCTTAGGCCCACCACGTGGCCCTGAGATCTGCCAAGGCTTGTTGCCCCATCCTGGGCCCAGCGACGCCGACAGCATCATCCTTCGTGGGACAGCTCGCACCTCCGCCGTGGTCGCCGACAACGCCTCCTGGTCCGTGAGACTGCAGAGCCTAGCGTCGCCCACTCACCTGGTCGAGGTGACGGCCAACCGGTGCCATCCTGGTACCCTCTGACTACTGGCTAGTAGTACGAACTTGGTCCCCTCTGCTTTCAGGTATCAACAATCTCTGATCCAGGCTTGGATCTCTACGAACTATTCTTCACTGGTCGCCGGCCAGCAACTCCTTTTCTTCCGGCTCCTGGCTCGTCAGCGAAGACCCCGACGCCTGTAAGACTTGTGCAGCCGCAGCCCTCGTGGCTAGGTAACCCGGCATTTCGGTGCCTGCATAGCCTCTTTACTCTAGGGTCCCGAGTCCCTCGCTTCCGACTTGCCTTATCGGGTCCGCCCGAGACCTTAACCTTTCCGTGTCCTCGGACACTTATTTTAATTGTGCACTTGAAGTATTTTCCTAAGAGATTTGGTTTGTGCTTAGTACCCTGTCCTCATAAAGAGTCCAGGGCTGTTGTGAATCTTAATAAATATCCTGTTTATTTTCATAACACTTGTGTGGTGTCCTTTCACTGGGTGTTCAAGGGGTACATGTGTGGTAAACAGCTGGCTTAACGCGCCCTCTCGAGTCTTTAGCCTTAGACTGCTCGTATCCACGCTACTAGGATAGCTGGTCTATAGGTTGACTTACAACCAAACACCATAAGGGTCGTTGGAACGATACATAGCGGTCGCTAGAATAGCGAACGTTGCATATCGGGCCAACTTCTCACATTGGTGAGCAGCGGTTGGGATTTGAGCTTGCTGTTGTTTTACCACACGTATCCTAAGAATATCTTGTTGAAAGATCGCATAAGTACTGTTAGTACATATAACCAAAGCTTAGAATACTCTGAGTTCTACTGAACCAGCTGTTGCAGCTCCTCAAGGCTTAGCACACCTTGACTGCAACTCTTAGCAAGGGAACAGTAGGTAAACACGTAGTGTAGGTAGGTGCATCACTTACACCACACTAGAAACAGTATGTCGGACAAAGGAGGAAACTCTGAGTCTCCCCTTGTGTCAGTTGACCCTCCACAGGTCATCCCTTCAAGATATACTGTGCTGAGCTTCAAGGAGTTAAGACAGGTGTGTCACTCCCGGAAGATCAAGCAGGGGTCTAACCCCACCACGTCCTTTCTGATTGGTCTCTTGGAGACTTATGATGCCAGAAAAGCTGAGACCCGTCTTAGCTCTTCTAATCCAGAAGGAGACATGCCTCCCCTCGAGGGAACCAGAGACGATCCTGACCTCATCCACCTCGCAACTGAGAACGAAGATGTGGAGGATGATGAGGATGAGGATCCCTCTGGGGATGAGGCAGATAAGGGACAGGTAGAAGTCGTCAGACTAAGCAGGTCCAACTTAAGCAAACATGATAGCGGTACTGGGGGACCCCTGGGGCCACTATCAGGTCAGCTTAACATTGGGAATGGACGAGCCCGATCTCTGTCAAGAGACTCTGGCAGATCCCTTCAAACCAATGGCTCTCGCAACTCTTCTCAGAGAGGGATGACGTCCCCTCAGCGGAGAGTGTACGAAGCTAAGGAAAGGGCAGCTAATCTGAGGATCGAAAGGGAAGAACTTGCCCTGGCCAAAGAAAGGCTTGCCTTTGCGAGAGAGCAACAGTTAAGTGGGGTAGTCCCCACTGGTGGCAGCAATGTACCTAGCAATAGGGAAAAGAGTTTCGATACGAAACACCTTGGTAAGATAGTGCCCCCCTTTAAACAAGGGGACGACATCCACAAATGGATTACTGCTTTGGAGAGGGCCTGCACGGTGCAAGGTGTTCCCCAGAGTCAGTGGGCAGCTATCTTGTGGCTCTCCTTTGAAGGTAAAGGTAGAGACAAGCTCCTCACCACAAGGGTGGAGGATGCGAACGATTACCAAGTCTTGAAAAATACACTCGTTGAAGGGTTCGGCCTAACCACTGAGCAGTACAGGGTGCTGTTCAGGGATACCCAGAAAACGCAGTCTCAAGATTGGTCTGACTTTGTCGATTGTGCCACTAAGGCTTTTGAGGGCTGGTTGCTGGGCAGTAAGGTTACTGATTACAAAGGATTGTATAATTTGATGATGAGAGAACAAATTTTAAACAATTGTCAGAACCAGTTGTTGCATCAGCATCTTGTCGACTCGGATCTGACCTCTCCCCAAGAATTGGGAAAGAAGGCAGACAGATGGGTTTGTACGAGAGTTAAACAGAACCAGGGCCAGAATCAAGGTGGTCAGAAGAAAGCAGACCAGAAGGGTAAAGATTCTAAGGGGGAACAAAATGACCAGAAGTCTTCGACAGGTCCCCAACAACCCAAAGAGGGAGGGGGTCAGGCTCCCCAAAAGAAGAAAGAAGGCCAATCCAAAAGATGGTGCCAGTACTGTAAAAGTAAATCTCACTGGTTTAGTGAGTGCACCAAGAAAGGAGGAGGGCAGACTCCTGCCACTGCAGCCCCTAAGGCACCTGTGCCCCCTAGTACAGTCAGCAGTGGTAGTGCGCCTCCCAAGGGTTTAGTAGGGTTAACCCTGGGTTCTGAGGGGCGTGACAACTTAGTTGGCACACTCACTCAGGCTGTCCTTGTCAGTACAGGGGACGCGGACGTGTCCCCTGACATAAGTCCCAATACCTTGGGCAAATACAGACAGACGCCTTTCATAAATGGAAAGATGGCTCAGGCCTATAGGGACACTTGTGCCAGCATCACCATGGTGACGCCTAACTTTGTGGACCCTGGACAGATCATGCCAGGTACAGAATTCCTGGTGACCAATGCAAGCAATGTCACTACCAATCACAGTATGGCAATTGTAGCTTTCTCCTGGGGAGGGGTAACTGGCCAAAAGAAGGTTGTAGTTAGTCCAGACCTCCCAGTGGATTGTTTGTTGGGCAATGATTTGGAGTCATCACAATGGTCGGAAGTGGAGCACCGGACTCACATGGAAATGTTAGGTTTGCCAGCACATGTGTTCGCTGTGACCAGGTCACAGGTCAGGAAATGCCCCACTGAACAGGTGCTGGATCCTGGAACAACGGACCAGACACCTCCCAAGAAAAAGAGCAGTAGGGTTAAGGCTGCGCCTTCCCCCTTGCCCCAGGTCGTGGATCAAGTCTCAGAGGAGGCTGACCTACAGGAATTGAGGGAAACTGAGCCTAGGGAGTTCGAACTTGATCAAGTTGAATTCTTGGGTTCAGGGGGACCCTCAAGGGAAGACCTGGGGAAGGACCAGTTAGACTGCCCTTCTCTTGAACCCCTCAGACAGCAGGCTGCTGCTGAGGCTGCTGGGAACGCCACAGGTACCCACAAGGTATACTGGGAAGATGGACTCCTGTACACTGAGTCAAGAGACCCCAAGCCTGGCATGACCAGGAGGCTGGTTGTACCCTTGTCTCAGCGTGGTTTCCTACTTACCTTGGCCCACGAGATTCCCTTAGCAGGTCACTTAGGCCAGACGAAAACGTGGGACAGGCTTGTCTCACACTTTCACTGGCCTCACATGAACGAAGATACCAAGGAGTTTTGCCGCTCCTGTGTCACTTGCCAAGCCAGTGGTAAGTCAGGTGGCACGACAAAGGCCCCCCTTATACCAATGCCTGTGGTGGGGGTGCCCTTTGAACGGGTGGGGATCGACCTCGTCGGTCCCATGGAACCACCAACAGCATCAGGGCACAAGTTTATACTGGTGGTAGTGGATCATGCCACCAGGTATCCTGAAGCTATTCCCCTTAGGACCACTACAGCACCTGTTGTGGCAAGAGCCCTAGTTGGAGTATTCTCCAGAGTGGGCTTCCCTAAGGAGGTCGTCTCTGACAGAGGTGCAAACTTTATGTCGAGCTACTTAACTGCTATGTGGAAGGAATGTGGTGTCAACTACAAGTTCACTACACCCTATCATCCACAATGCAATGGGCTTGTTGAGAGATTCAACAGGACCCTTAAAGGGATGATTCATGGACTACCTGAAAAGCTTCGGCGTAGATGGGACGTCCTGATCCCCTGCCTCTTGTTCGCCTACAGAGAAGTCCCACAGAAGGGGGTTGGCTACAGCCCTTTTGAACTTTTGTACGGGCATCCTGTAAGAGGACCCCTGTGTTTGGTGAAGGAAGGATGGGAGAGACCTCTCAAAAAGCCTGCAGCCAACATAGTGGACTATGTGCTTGGCCTCCGCTCGCGGATGGCTGAATACATGGAGAAGGCATCTGAAAACCTTAAGGCCAGCCAAGAACTCCAGAAAGCTTGGCATGACCAAAAGGCTGTCTTGACTGTTTACCAGCCCGGACAGAAGGTGTGGGTGTTGGAGCCAGTGGCCCCAGCAGCACTCAAGGACAAATGGTCCGGGCCCTACACCATCCTGGAGAAAAAGGGAGAGGTCACCTACCTGGTCGACCTGGGAACTCCCCGGAGCCCCCACAGGGTGCTTCATGTCAACAGGCTCAAGGCATATGTCGACAGGAAGGACATGAGTTTGCTCATGGCCCTAGATGAGGGACAGGAAGAAGAGAGTGACCCTCTCCCCGACCTGCTCACTCAGAATCCTGACGATGGATCGGTAGATGGTGTTGTCTTTTGTGGCAGCCTCTCCGAACGTCAACGGAGCGACTGTAAACAGGTTCTTCAGTCGTTCAGACATATGTTTTCTCTAACACCCAGCCAGACCGATTGGTGCACCCATGAGGTTGACACTGGTGACAGCTTGCCCGTTAAGAGTAAAATCTACCGGCAGCCTGATCACGTTAGAGACTGCATCAAGAGTGAAGTGCAGAAAATGTTGGAGCTGGGAGTCATTGAACCCTCGGACAGCCCTTGGGCTAGTCCCGTAGTTCTAGTGCCGAAACCTCACACCCAGGGTGGTAAGAGAGAGATGAGGTTTTGCGTAGATTACAGGGGTCTCAATGCAGTCACTAAGACTGACGCCCACCCAATACCGAGGGCAGACGAGCTTATCGATAGATTGGCCTCGGCCAACTACTTAAGTACGTTTGACTTGACAGCTGGGTATTGGCAAATCAGGTTAGCTGAGGACGCCAAGCCTAAAACCGCATTTTCAACCCCTGGTGGGCATTATCAGTTCGTGGTGATGCCCTTTGGTCTGAAAAATGCACCTGCCACCTTCCAAAGGTTGGTGAATCAAGTCCTTACTGGGCTGGATGACTTCTGTGCGGCGTATCTTGACGATATTGCTGTCTTTAGCTCCACCTGGGAGGATCACCTGGTCCACCTGCGGAAAGTGTTAGAGGCCCTGCAAGCCGCAGGCCTCACTATCAAGGCCACCAAGTGCCAGATAGGGCAGACACAGGTTGTATACCTGGGCCACCTTGTAGGTGGAGGCCGGTTCAGCCACTGGAGAGCAAGATACAGTCAATCAGGGACTGGGCTCCTCCAACCACCCAGACTCAGGTTCGAGCTTTCTTGGGCCTGACTGGATACTACCGGAAGTTTGTCAGGAACTATGGTTCCATCGTGACACCATTAAACGAACTGACAAGCAAGAAAATGCCAAAAAAGGTTCAGTGGACAGCGAGCTGTCAAAAAGCATTCGATGACCTAAAGCAGGCCATGTGCACGGCGCCTATCCTCAAGAGTCCGGACTACTCCAAACCATTCATTGTCCAAACAGATGCTTCTGAGTTGGGTGTGGGAGCTGTTCTTTCTCAACTGAATTTTGATGGTCAAGACCAGCCCATTGCTTTTATAAGCAGAAGGCTGACCCCTAGAGAGAAGAATTGGTCAGCTATTGAGAGGGAGGCCTTTGCTGTGGTTTGGGCCCTGAAGAAGCTGAGGCCATACTTGTTTGGCACTCACTTCAAGATTCAGACCGACCATAAGCCCCTCTTGTGGCTAAATCAGATGAAGGGTGAAAACCCCAAACTGCTAAGGTGGTCCATTTCCCTACAGGGGATGGACTTTACAGTGGAACATAGACCTGGTACTGATCATGGCAATGCCGATGGGCTCTCCAGATATTTCCACTTAGAACAAGAAGACTCACCTGGTCAAGGTTAGCTTATTGTTCCGACGTTTGGGGGGGGTCATGTAGGAGAGTAGGGTCTGCAATCCTATGATCACCCAGATTTTTTGCTTTTGTTTCACTGGTTTACGACTTTCTCTGGCTGTGGGCCTGCTAATCAGACCCACAGCCTGGCTGTTCTCTTTCTAAATTACGATATGTACCCTAGGTGCATTTACCAATTGGTACTGGGCCACCTTATCAGACCCTGTAACTCAGGGCATAGGTGTACCCAGGGCCGCCAGGGGCTGCAGCATGTATTATGCCACCCCTGGCTGGCCTCCTAAATTTGACACAACTGGCTGCATGACAGCTGGGGCGAAGTCGTGTAATCACACTTTGCTTTAGATATAGTAGCCCTATATCTAACCATACAATGGACGCTCGAGTTCCTATCAGTCACTCCTATGGCAGGCCTTGACAATCCTGAAGGCAGAGTGCATGGGCTCGTGTGAACTAGGCGCTGGCCCGAGCCGAGCCCGGTTGCAGCTTGCGGAGTCAAGACCCAATGGCTGTTCCATGATAACGCGTACCACATCGGTAACTTCGGTGTCGCGTTATCAAGACATGTCGAGTAAGGTGTCATACGAATCGGGATGCTGCCCTCTCACCAACTCTGGCGACGAGGTTAGCATTCCGCCCTTCTAGAGGGACACGACATGTACGTAACTGTGAACCCCGGTTAAAGTTAACTAAAGCCTCAGCTCCACAAAATGGATGCTGCCACCACAGACACGAGTCTGACCTCCTGCTGCTGGGAGTCCTTCCAGCGAGGAGAGCTTGGACAAAGGGTTTCCTGTCGAGGGCGGTGTTCGCACCGTCCCAGACAGGGTTTGTGTATTCTGGGTAGGTAGGGCTTTTGCGAGAAGGTGACTGCGGAGTGGCACCCCGGTGCTCACTACGCATCTGCCGGTTAGAACCAGTTCCAGGGGCACCAGCCCTGGCCTGGGGAAAGTCCGGCAGGGGAGAGGGGTGTAACTACCCCCCTTCATGGTCCCACCCTTAGGGCAGGACCTAGTCATGTACCCACCCCTTTCTTTAGAATAAAGGCCGGAGCGGGGACCCTTCCAAATTAGATCATCTTTGAATCAAGAACTACTTTCTACGAAAGGACACTCAAGACTCTTCTCAAGATTTCTCCCTTGTGACTAAGGAGTAGTCACCCCGCATCAGCGGGCACCATCTAAGAACTCTGCGGTTTGCTGCAAGTCCTTCCTCAAGGATCCGACGGCCCAGCTCGACGAGAACCGGCTTCCCTGGCACCTCTGACGTCTACCCACGTCATCAGCTCAGCTGTGATCTGTGGGTGCGACGAGACCTCGAGGGACCGGCCATCATCAGAACCTGCACGCTCTTAAACCAGCACGACCATCGAAGCGATTCCCTGGTGAGTGCTCTGGGGTCCGAGAAGCCCCGACCCTGAGCCGCTCCAGCACCGAAGTGCAGTCTCCCAGCATCTCCACGATCTGCGTGGGGCCCTTCTGCTCGCTGCTCAACACGTTGTCTGGTCACTAGCCGCTGGCTTGTGTCCTTCTGTGACGACATCCGACAATCAACTCTGCTGGTCTGGTTGCTCCAGACTGGCCCTTGCTTCCATCTTTGCGAGAAGCACCCCGGACCCTCCTGGTCCACTCAAGACGCCATCTTAGGCCCACCACGTGGCCCTGAGATCTGCCAAGGCTTGTTGCCCCATCCTGGGCCCAGCGACGCCGACAGCATCATCCTTCGTGGGACAGCTCGCACCTCCGCCGTGGTCGCCGACAACGCCTCCTGGTCCGTGAGACTGCAGAGCCTAGCGTCGCCCACTCACCTGGTCGAGGTGACGGCCAACCGGTGCCATCCTGGTACCCTCTGACTACTGGCTAGTAGTACGAACTTGGTCCCCTCTGCTTTCAGGTATCAACAATCTCTGATCCAGGCTTGGATCTCTACGAACTATTCTTCACTGGTCGCCGGCCAGCAACTCCTTTTCTTCCGGCTCCTGGCTCGTCAGCGAAGACCCCGACGCCTGTAAGACTTGTGCAGCCGCAGCCCTCGTGGCTAGGTAACCCGGCATTTCGGTGCCTGCATAGCCTCTTTACTCTAGGGTCCCGAGTCCCTCGCTTCCGACTTGCCTTATCGGGTCCGCCCGAGACCTTAACCTTTCCGTGTCCTCGGACACTTATTTTAATTGTGCACTTGAAGTATTTTCCTAAGAGATTTGGTTTGTGCTTAGTACCCTGTCCTCATAAAGAGTCCAGGGCTGTTGTGAATCTTAATAAATATCCTGTTTATTTTCATAACACTTGTGTGGTGTCCTTTCACTGGGTGTTCAAGGGGTACATGTGTGGTAAACAGCTGGCTTAACGCGCCCTCTCGAGTCTTTAGCCTTAGACTGCTCGTATCCACGCTACTAGGATAGCTGGTCTATAGGTTGACTTACAACCAAACACCATAAGGGTCGTTGGAACGATACATAGCGGTCGCTAGAATAGCGAACGTTGCATATCGGGCCAACTTCTCACACCAGGTCTTCAAACCCTTCCTAAAAGTGAGTAAGTTAGAAGTGGACCGCAGAAACAGCGGTAAAGAATTCCACAACTGGGGAGCCAGCATTCTGAAAGACCGTCCTCCAACACGGGCTTTCTTTATGCGGGGAACTACTGCGAGTGCCAGAGACTCCGATCTTAAAGATCGTGTCGGCAGATAGAAGGCCAGCCTCTTTTGTAGGTATTTGGCACCCGTGGCGTGTAAGGCCTTATGAGCTAAAGTCATGGCTTTGAATATTATCCTCTTCCGTATGGGGAGCCAGTGTAGAGTTTGCAGCAAGTTCGAGGCACTGGCTTGACGATGCAGGCCAAAAATGGCCCGTGCAGCTGCATTCTGGGTCACCTGCATACGCTGTAAGAGGTATTCTGGAAGACCCAGATACAGGATATTAGCGTAATCCAGTCTGGATCCAATGAGGGCCTGGACAGTTATTCTCCGATGTTCCTCAGAAAGCAGCGGAAAGAACTTTCGGAGCATCCTGAGGATGCCGAAACATGTTCCTGTGAGGGTCGACACCTGGGATTTGAGCGTCAGTCTGTTGTCAATTTTAATACCCAGGTTCTTAGCCCACTCAGAAGAATGAGCAGGGGGGAACATGTCAGCAGGCCACCAATCATGCCAGTCCGGTTCCGATGGGCATCCAAAGAAAAGTATCTCGGATTTATCCGAGTTACACTTGAGGCTGTTCAGTTGGAACCAGTTAAAAACAGCCCCAAGGCACTCACGGATACTTTCCCCATCGAATTCTTCGCTCTTACAGCTGGTGAAAAGAAGCTGGGTGTCGTCAGCATATGAGACGATCTGGGTCCCATAGGACTCCACCAATGCCGCAAGAGGGGTCATTAAGATGTTAAATAGAGTAGGGCTCAGTACTGAGCCCTGAGGAACTCCGACTGCCAATGGCGACATTTCGGCAGATCCAGGGGGGGGCCCAGACCGTTTGTCGGCGGTTGGCTAGGAAGGAACAAAACCAGTTGAGCACCGTCCCCCTTAGACCGATGTCATGTAGTCTTGTGAGGAGATCCTCATGGGGGACGGTGTTGAACGCCGCCGACAGGTCTAACATTACTAACATCACCCTGCCTCCGGCATCCAGCGACTCCTTAACAATCTCTGTAACCTCCAGGAGCGCAGTCTCAGTGCTTAGGTTAGGTTGAAAACCTGATTGAGACGCGTGGAGAAGCTCATTCGACTCCAGGAAGTTGGAGAGCACGCTATGGACATGTTTCTCCAGGATTTTAGTGAGTGCTGGAAGGAGCGAGATAGGTGTATAATTGGCCGGGACTTCCGGGGCAAGGCTAGGCTTTTTAAGGAGAGGAATAACCATGGCCTGTTTCCAGGAATGTGGTAAGGCTCCCTGACTCAAAGATAGATTCAGAATAGGGCTGGCTATGGGGTTGACAACGACGGCCATTTTAGCTAAAAATTTCGCTTGGCAGGGGTCGTGTGGTGAGCCGGATTTAAGATTCTTCATAATTACTAGGGATGAAGATATCGTGAGGGGCGGAAAGTTCACCAGGACAGGGCCAGCGGTGAGTAGATGGACTGGCTCTTCCGGCAGGGTCACGAGATCGACTAGCGGTCTCGAGGGGAAGGAATCTTGTATCTGCCTAATTTTGGTGGTAAAAAAGTTAGCAATGGTATCCGCCCAGTTCTCAGCCGGTACTTCCTGTACTAAATTCGATCGCAGGGTAATGAATTCCCTTACGATCGAAAAAATCTCCTTGCAGGAGTTGTCTGCTTCCTCTATTCTCTGGGCGAAGTAGCATTTCTTTCCCTGTAGGACTAGCCTATGATAGGATTTAATCATAGATTTGTAAGTCCGTTTTGCCTCGGCATCATATTGGGCTCTCCAAGTCCGTTCAGCGACTTTACATTGCCTACGGGAGTGGGCCAGCTCCACTGTAAACCAAGGGGCCGAAACCCGTTTGATGCCGGAACGGGAGGGCTGTGGAGGGGCGAATTCATTTAATCTAGCTGAGAGCCAGGTCTGCAGGGTTTCGAGGTCATTATCCAGATCACCAGTGTAGGACACAGGATGGTTCACCAGGGCCTGGGCTAACAGATCTGGGGTCACCCGATGATACGCCCTGAAATTACTTCCCTGCTGCCTCATAGCAGTAGTTGCTGGTTTCTCAGTGCCAGATATTTGGAAGTGGGCAAGTCGATGATCGGACCATAATACCGGCAGGAGTGCAGTGACCTTAATAGGTAAAGTGGAAAAGACCTGGTCTAAGGTGTGACCTTTGTCGTGGGTTGGGCCAGAGAGATAGGGGAGCAGGCCCAAGGCAGATGTAACATCAAGCAACTTAATAGCATACTGATCATGACAATCTTCCATATGGAAGTTGAAGTCTCCCGCCAGTAAACACCGCTCAGATCTCAAAACTAATGCAGACATGACTTGCTGGAGTTCCTCAAAAAAGGACCCCACAGGTCCCGGAGGTCTATATACTAAGAGCCCTTTGACAGCTTTTTGAGGTGACAGGGATAGGGTGAAGGCAAGGGATTCTCAGATCCTCTATATCAGATGAATGTAGGAAACTAAAAAGGTAAACATAACTTTCCTGCTATTTTCAAATGTTTTTCACTAGTATTATAGACTTATTTTACAAGCATTTACAATGCAATGGTCTCGTCATTGTTAAAGTTAGAGCTATTGGCATTGCTCATGACATTATTTTTATTCATGTTTTTGTTTTTAAAACATAAATAAATAGCATTGTCATTTACAATGCCAATAGCTTAATCGCTCGCAAATGCGAGACCTATTGCATTTTCACCCACAGAGAGCCACCCACACAGAGCCACACACACACACACACAGAGCCACACACACACACTGAGCCACACACACACACAGAGCCACACACAGACAGACAGAGCCACACACACACACAGACAGAGCCACACACAGACAGACAGAGCCCAACACACACAGCCCCACACACACACACAGAGCCCCACAGCGAGGGGGCAGGGGAGCAAGCACAGCGAGGGGACAGGGAAGCTAGCACAGTGAGGGGTCAGGAAAGCAAGCACAGCGAGGGGGTAAGGGAGCAAGCACAGTGAGGGGGCAGGAAAGCAAGCACAGCGAGGGGGCAGGAAAGCAAGCACAGCAAGGGGGCAGGAGATATACCTCCATTAATGTGAAGCGTACAGACCAATCATCAGGCCAGTCAGTCTCCGTGTTCCCTGCATTGTGACGTCGCGCTGAGGTTGTTGTGACGCGGCAAACACCTGAGGACTCCCCGAAGCAGAGGCAGAGTCCCGGCTCATATGGAGCCTTCCAAGTGAAGAGGAGTCATAACCCTCAAATTAAATAGGAAGAGCAGGACATTTTGCTTATCTCATTGTATTGCTCTGAACACTGTTTATCTAAGCCAGCACTAAAGAAGAAGCCATCTTTGTCTAGCTTCACCCTTAAATAGACTTTACTGGTGTCAACTGACACAGGTTTTAGTGAAGAGTGTGCAATCCCTATCCTGTATTGAGATTTACCAGTGTATCTGGTAAGAAAGGGGCTGATAACCCTCCTGCACATCAGGAGTATTATTGCCATATGGACAGTATTCTAGAAAAAACAATTCCACAAGGCAGAACCTGTCCCTGGTACTACTAAAGAATGAGATCTTCAGCAGTATTTACAGTCAAATTTGACGAAGGGTTTTAAATGGCACCCAGTGTCGCTAGTTAGAGCATCGGTTTTCTCTGTGGCGAGCAAAAGAGAAATAGTGCTCTTGCATCAATTACAAAGAATTGAACATCATGCCATCACTCACATTGCTACAGCAACTTGGTTTAGAATTATGAACATTCCTAAACATATCTATCTTCCGACACATTCGACTAAGAACATACGGATATATTCCCACACATCTATAACGTAAATATACATCTGCTGCTTTTCAGAACCGAACATCACATTATTACATAAAAAGAATAGCGTTTCCATCCAGTGACGGTTCATGAAAAGAAAACACTGAAAATGTCCAATAAAGCTTATTACCTAAAACTGTACAAACCAAACTTAATCTTACATTTAAAGATGCCGGAGGGGACGGGCTTTTCTCAGTTTTAGGGGCGCCTTTCGTTAGCATGTCCGATATTGTGCGCCCTCCGGTCGCCATGATGCCTCCAACCTATGCCCCAAAGGTATCCCAAGTGACCGGTTATCCAAAAGGAGTGGCGCAGCTGGTCAAGTGCTCTCCCCTGCTTGAGTTGGTGACTGAGTACGCCTGGCTGCCCCTCGCTCCAATGCACCACCCCGACGTAGAGATGCCTGAAGCGAAGTAGCTCTCAGCATGTGTGTGGGGTCCTGTGAGCTCACAGTCTCTCTGCCCGCAGGGCGATTGCGCCACCTCCGGCCTGGCGCACTACGCCCCACCCCCGCACCCGGCTCTTTCTTGATGTCCCTTGTCCTTTCCGTACGCCCGTGCAGGTTGGAGTACTGCCGGGGAGGCTAGGATCTGGCCCCGGGCCCAGCCACCACGTCAGGTGCTGTGTGGTCGCCCACCTCGCCGCAGCGCGGATTCAATATAGCAGGCCCTCCGCCGGCTGGCGGTGGTAGGCTCCACGCCGGGAAATCAATTGCTTTGCTGTCCGCTCCTTGCCACCTGTGCCATGCACCCGCCTCGCTGCCTCACCTCCCGGCCCTCCGGCACCTCCGCTGCCTCTCGCGGGCTTTCGCTGTGGTGGTTGGGGCCCCCCGCCGCTGTGTGTGCTCTGCCTTTTGCACCAGAACGCTGGCGCTGCCTGGGGGCGGACCGGAGCAGGCCCCGATCCCGGGCCTCGATTGCACAGCTCCCCGGTCGCGGGCGCTGTCACCTCCCGCAGCTCGCTCCGCTCACTGCCGCCTATAGCAGGTGCCCTTGTACCTCTTCTTTTCGCCTGATCGAGGCGGGACGCACCAGGCAGCGACCAGCCGGTGTCTGTGTCCCGGCAGGGCCGGGCGGAGCAGTTCAGTGCCAACGGTCGGCGGGGATCGCCAACGGTCGGCGGGGATCGCCGCTATTTTCTCAGGGCCGGACTTCGGATGGACGCGTGGAAGGCTCTCCGGCAGCGGCCGCCCAGTGTTTTTCATCCCGTCGACTCCTGCGTCTGGTCCCCCGGCAGCGCGGTCTAGGTATGGATCAATCGGGGGGGGGTCTGTAGGCTATTTCACTGGCTTACTGGGGTTCAGGACGGGGAGCCTCCGAAGCGCACGTCCGCTCAGGCCGCCATCCAAGCCACGCCCCTCCACTCCTGTCTATTTTGGGCCTGGCAACCCCAGGTTCTGGAGAGACCAGCTGAAAGTCCCTGCCATCCCTGACTACCTACGCTGGTAATCATGGAAGAACAATCGTAGGTATTTGAGGAAAAACAGGGAAAGGGGAGTGAGAGAGAGAAACACCATAGTGGAGCTCACTCTCTGTTCCATAATCTTCTGACTCGCCAAAACTCTTTCTCGGAGTTGTAGACATAAGTAGTCCTGAACTGACTTGAAGACAGAGGACAATAGGTGAGCACATCATGTAAAAAAGAATGCAATCAAGTTTTCCGGTTTCAGCAGTAGATGGTGCTTTGATGCACTGGGAGCCAAACGGGAATCTGGAGAAAGGCCCAGTACGCTGCTGAAAACACACTAGTCAGCAAGCATGAGAGGACAGTAGGGTAGGAAAACAACAAATGTGGGGGATGCAATATGGGTGTGAACTAATATGAAAAGTAAAACGCCATTGTAGCTACAACTGTTTGCCGTTCAAGGACTGAGGGCCAGATGTAGGTAATCCCCGATTACGATTCTTAAATACCGAATCATACCGATTCGGTATTTAAGAACTGGCAATCGGGATGTAGGTATATTAACCGAATCAATTACCGAATCGGTAAGAATCGGTATTTACCGAATCGGTATTTACCGATTCTGTAATTGCCATTGATTCCTATGGGCCTTGAGGCCCATAGAAATCAATATCAATTACCGAATCGGTAAATACTGATTCGGTAAAATTACTGAATTTACAAGGGGGACAGGGTGTAACTCTGACACCCTGTTGCACCCTGATTCTGGCTTGTGTGCAATGTGACACACATACATGCCATTAGGGCATGTATGTGTGCCACATGGCACAGGTGTACATGCACAGATGTGCATGTACACAGGAATTCGTTATTTACCATGAGATAGTATTTCATGGTAAATAACGAATTCTTAGGGGCCAGTGGCACTATTTTAAGTGCCACCTACATCTGGAATTACCGATTCGGTAAATATACTGAGTCGGTATTTTACCGAATCTGTAAATTTACCGAATCGGTAAATTTACAGATTCAGTAAAATTCGGGCCCCCTACATCTCAAAAACCAATTACAAGTCGCTAACGGCCGAAATCGACCGTTGGCGACCTACATCTGGCCCTGAATACGTTACTTACCCTCTCCTGCGACCTCTTTAGTACTTTATCTTCCTCTTGGCCACTAACCTCTAGTTGGTTCACAGTAATTCTCTTATAACAAATACCACACATTGGAAAATACTCTTGTATCTTGGAAGTGGTAAATTGGTGTCCTAGGGCCAGATGTAGGTCGCCAATTACCGGTCGGTAACGGCCGATTTCGGCTGTTACCGACCGGTAATTGGTTTTTGAGATGTAGGGGGCCCGAATTTTACAGAATCTGAAAATTTACCGATTCGGTAAATTTACAGATTCGGTAAAATACCGACTCGGTATATTTACCGAATCGGTTATTGCAGATGTAGGTGGCACTTAAAATAGTGCCACACAGGCCCTTAAGAATTTGTTATTTACCATGAAATACTATCTCATGGTAAATAACGAATTCCTGTGTACATGCACATCTGTGCATGTACACCTGTGCCATGTGGCACACATACATGCCCTAAGGGCATGTATGTGTGTCACATTGCACACAAGCCAGAATCAGGGGTGCAACAGGGTGTCAAAGTGACACCCTGTCCCCCTTGTAAATTCAGTAATTTTACCGAATCGGTATTTACCGATTCGGTAATTGACATTAATTCCTATGTGCCTCAAGGCCCATAGGAAACAATGACAATTACCGAATCGGTAAATACCGATTCGGTAATTACCGAATCGGTAAATGATTCGGTAAATATACCTACATCCCGATTGCCAGTTCTTAAATACCGAATCGGTATGATTCGGTATTTAAGAATCGGTAATCGGGGATTACCTACATCTGGCCCTCAGTGTTGCTAGTGGGCTGGGTAAATGGGACGCTGCATGGTGAAAGCCTGTTTGGTTTGTAGAAGTGTTGAATAAATCTGTCAGGGTGGAAGAAGGAAAAAAGACTGGAATTTGAGAAGGATGTTGGTGTGTAACAGTTCTTGTCAGGGTTGGTGTGCTAACCAGCAAAGGGACAGCGGTGACAATGTGTCCCTGTATATAAATGTAGAGTAGGATATTTGGAATAGAGAGTCAAGTACACAGGAGTCTACTGTGAATCTTACTGGTGAGCTGTGTAGGAAGCAATATGATTTCGTAAGTAGTGTTCAGGTTAATTGAATGGAGAGAAGGTACATGGAAAGTTCTGTGATTTTTTGTTGGGGTAATTTCTAGTTGTTGTTAGGGCTTTTATTCAGTTGGAGGGTAATATTTTTTGTTGGGGCTGCAATTTAGTGACCAAGTAGTGCAGAGATCTTTTTATTGAGACATTGTTTTGTGTATGGTTGGGTTTGTGAGCATGTGGAATGTTTCCATTAAAGGGGGTAAGTATTAGGAGGTCGATTATGATGGCGGACGGATTGCCTCCGCAGGGCTGGCGAGAGCAATCCGTCCACCATTCTCCCTGCAATGAACCCCCGCCACATTATGATGGCTGGGGGGTCCGCAGCGGACGGCAAGACCGTCCGCCTCTTTTCTGCTGGTCGCCTTCGCGTCCGGCGGAAAAAGTGCTCACATATGGTGGCGGTGTCTGCGAGACACCGCCAACCGTATTATGATGCTGGCGGTCCAATGCCTTTCCACGGCAGCATTGCCGCAGTGGAAAGGCATACAGTCTTTTCTTTGGGGGCCCACTGTGGGCCCCCAGGGTGAAGGGGGGTGGGGGGTGCACATGGGGGTACCTATGGTACCCCCCTGCAGTTGCATGCACAAAGCGGCAGGCACTGCGCGGTGCCTGCCGCTTTGTGCATGCAAATGCACAGCATGCATTTTTAACTTTGCGGCGGGTGCTGCTTAAAGCAGCACCCGCCGCAATGTTAAATATATGGGATGTGACCGCCAGGGTGGCGGTCACATCCTAATTCCAACGGAGGGAACGCAGCTGCCCCTGCGGACGGTCCCTCCACCTCCGGGGTGGCGGACGGACGCATCATAATCGACCCCTTGGTATGGTGTTGTGCTTGAGGATGTGTGGAATGTGTGGCGTGGGATTGGAATGTATGGAATGGACTGTGTAGTAGTGCTCATGTGTGTGGATCGTTAGGGTAGAACGCGAGGTTGGGTTTGGGTTGTTGTGACAGTTGGAGAGACCTGCTGGGTTAAAGCCTACATGTTCCCTGTCACTCTTTTTTTGATTTTATTTAACTTGAATAAACCCATGATGTTTCTACCATGTGGAACAGGAGTTCTTCTTTGTTACATTTGTGCTATGATGTAGGTACACATTGCTATCTTGTTTTGCAGCCCATACAGCTGTTGGACTTAAATAATGTGAAGGCCTATATATTCAATGTTCAATAATCCAGTGTCCAGAGGACAAGCAGACTTGCACGTTTAAACTGATGACTAGCAACAAATGAACATCAGGGTACAAGGCAACAATTGACTGCACTTATCTACAATTCTGGTCTTCTAATATTCAAAGTTTCTGGGTGCCAAGAACCTGAAGCCTCATACCCTTAGACTTCAAAAGGGCAAAACCCAAAATTTGACAATAAAACACGCTGGTTCAGCACTCCCAAATCAAACAGTAATCATCAAGTAAGAATCTAAGAAATCCATGCAGTAGGGCTTAAAATGTCTTTTTATTCTTTTGCTTCATACAAAACGTAGCCAACGCGTTTCGTCCAGAGGACTTCTTCAGGGCAAGTGCGTGATTTGACTAAGTTATTGATGAATCCTACAAAGAACATGTCTGTTAGTGGAATCTTTCTTTTCAAGAATCCAAGAATGAAAAGGATGGCCACCTTGTTGCTATTCTGTTAACCAATCCTTCGTTTATTTACTACTACTACTCTCTGTTAAGAGATGTAGTTAGAGTTGTGCCATGTTCCGCATCCAACCTCTATGGTCTAAGTAATACCTTGAAACATGTAATCATCTCACCGCGTAGTCGGTTAGAAAATTACATGTTTCAAGGTAGTGCTTTGTACCGATGACATCAGGGAGAGAAAGAACACCAAAAACACACTTCAGAATCCGTTCTTCAACGGAGTGACGCCCCTCTCCTCCAATGGCTGGCCAGCATTTATGAGGCCAGCCAATGGAGAAGGGGGGCGGGTTTAAGCCCCCATACTGTAGACATAAAGTCTCGGACCGAGACTGCGCAAGCGCAGCCTTCGAGTCTGAGACCTAAAAAGGGTGTTTGTTTATTACTAGGGAAGTAAAAAATGTGCGCGTGAAGAACCAGCATCTGTTTCTCACACATACGAGCCTTCGATCGAGCAATCAACGGATTTGAGTACATCGGCACAGGGAGGTGCGACCGTTATGCAGGCGCGCCTCTCACTGAATGGCCCATGAAAAAGTACATCAGACAGAGAGCGTCCTTGCAGTTTCAAGAGAAGAAATCTCTGAAACACAAGGACGTTCACCAGATTAATAATCAGCCGGAAACCTGCATACAAAGGGGGAAAAAAATACAGAAAAGGGAAATGCTAAATTACGTTGTGAAAGTTGAAAGCGGGCGCTAAGAAACCGTCACGCTAGTGTTCGTAAGGGAGATAAAAGGTTTAAGTAAAGGAAAAAACCCAATATTAGCAAAATGGAAGCGTGGAGGGATAAAATCGTCCAATTCTGCCAAAAAAAGGGGAGCAGTTCTAGAGACAGAGAGCAGAAAAGGTCATAACAATTCTAATATAGTGAATATTAGATAAATGACGAGAGTAGACATTAATCAAAAACAAGGTATCAATCAAAGACAAAATACCATTAAAACTAATAAATCCAAATCCTTTCATGCAGTTTAAGTTAAAAAATCATCCACATATATGTTTAAGTTAGATCAAATGAGAGCGAACATATCTCAGCTGTGAGCAGCAACAAAGAAGTAATATGGCTGCCTCTCACAGGATTTTGTGGATTTTGGAATGTTAAAGTAATTCTCTAAATTCTTTACATTGTTTGGTGTTGCTGCTGTGAGATAGCAATTAAAGAAATATGCATAATATTGGCCTCTGTGCCTTGCCATAAAATGTCTCTCCTTGGTGAGTCTGTGTAACCCAACCCAGAGGTGATCTGCATCACCACACTGAAATGCAAAGTTGCGCTTAAAAGGCATAGCGCCTGCCTCAGCTGTCAAACTGTAAAGCTGCTAACTCCCAATGAAGGCAGCTGATGGCAAAGCGCTGTGGCATGCGTGCTGCTCCCAGCAGGCTTGGTGCTGCCTGAGCTGCTACAGTGTAACAATAGCCTGGATTCCTGAAACCACACAGCAGCA
The DNA here is from genome assembly GCF_964263255.1 of Lissotriton vulgaris. NCBI lineage: Eukaryota > Metazoa > Chordata > Amphibia > Caudata > Salamandridae > Lissotriton > Lissotriton vulgaris. Next base: position 539,582,202 of record NC_141694.1, on the reverse strand, counting down.
ACTTAGTTATATTCACTAACACCAGTCTACTACTGAGACATCAGCCTCGTATCTGGTCACTGGACAGTTTTGAGACACAGAGACTTCAATAGGCGGCCTTTCTGCTGCCTCCCGTAGCAGCACGAGCAGGTGGGTGCAGTTCATAATAGGAAGTTGTGTGGGAGACTGTAGCAATGAAAGTGCTGCTCGCACCACAGTACATTTTTTAAATCCACAATGTTGATCCTTGTGACTGAACGGACCCGTACCCAACCCAATGGACCACTGTGGACGCTAGAGCCCAGAGGAGAGCACACCATTGCTGAAGTAGATTCATGCTCGGGTGGCGAGTTTACCATGTGAGTCGTCGCGGCCTAGCACGAGGCAGCCTGTAAACCGAATTGCAGCTCGCTGCAAAGTAAGTGTGTCTGTCAAGTGCCCTGGTGTGTGTAATTCGACTCTCACTCTGCTGATAACATTTTGGTTTAAAAATATTATAAGTAGCGGTTTAGCGCACGGTCAACAGCTGCCTGCCCTGTGCTTTACAGTTAAATGTAGTTTTCAGCGACCCGCCCTCCTTTTATTTGTGTGGTTGCTGCTGTCCTATTAAGAACTGCACCATGCTTATGGAGGTAAAGGAGATGGGAACCCTATACTCACTGTGGAACAACAGGCAGGCCCTAGCGGATAGATGTGAAGTACTCCCTGCAATACAAAAACAAAATAAATATGTAAAAGCAAATGTTAAGGAACGTGTCTTTTGAACATAAATGTCGCAGAGATGAAGGAAACTCTGAGACACTGGAAGAGATGCATGATAGATGTTGAAAACGCTAAAGGAAAAATTGAACAAGCAGAACAAAAAAGCACAACCACACTGTGTACTGAGATGTCATCCGATGACATTGCTATATATATTAAAGGAGCATACATGACAAAGCAGCTTTTAGGAAAATAGAGTAGCTGGAAGTGAAATGTCAACCCATCTGAATTTGAATAGTAGTTGCTTACAGAGAAAGAAGAGAGGTCCACGGTGCAATCAACCTTCACAACAAAAAAACAAATGGCTGTTTGTGTGTCCCTCTCCACGTTCTTTATACCAGAAAGTTCTTTATTTATTTGGAACTTTCTATTAAGTAAGACATATCACCATATTAATAATGTAAAGTGCAATTAAGACTATATCAAGTCTTAAAACATACTGCAACCTGGTATTTTTCATTCACTGCCAAAGAAGTCATGTGTCTTCAACAGAACTTTGTGTTTAAGAGTTTGCCATTCAAGAGTTTCCTGAAACAATGGATCCTATGTTCTGTTCTAAAGATAGGGCGTTTAAAACATTTTACAGCCTGGGGCCCTTAATCTCAATGATGTACCTCTTTGTTTCTGATGTTTGATGGGAATCAGATGTAGGTTGTACGACCATTCTTCTTTGACAGGAATGTCATAGGGAAAGGCCCAACTAGTGGCTGCAGCCTTCATTCCAGTAAATAACCTGGTATTTGTAAACCGTGAATTAATCACCCCTAAGGGTCTCAAGGCGCTGGGGGCCGTTGGGGAGATTAAGTGAGCTATTGCCCAGAGTCACATTACAACAGGCCTTGTGGATGGTCTGAAGAATTCTAAAAATGAATGCTTGCCTTCACTGCTGACCACTGAATTGCCTTTCCATTTCTGGTGCTACGCTGCAGTTTTAAGATATTCTTAGAGTTTCTTGTTGCTCAGTGGGGTTGAATTTATGATATTTATGTTTTCCTCATTTTTATTGCTTGATTTTGCACGCGAGAAAGTGTCACTCTTAGTTGTTGAATGTCACTCATAATTACACTGAAGTTATGAAACTGTCACACATAAGCAACCTGAAACCGTGGCAGCTATGACCCCCCTTCTCTCCCTGGCTTCTCCAGGAAGCAGATCTCCTCCCACCAAATGGCTTTATTGTTGCAGCCCCATGCCTCTTCACATTTACTCAGGTATTAGCTTGGCTCATGCTGTAAAAAGACGGAACAGCCTCCCCCGATTGTCTGAGGTGTGGCAGGGAAGTAGGTACGTTCCTTCATACTGTGTGGTCCTGTGAGGCGCTGGAGAGGTATTGGGGACGTGTATGGGACTGTTTGGATGAGGTACTGGGTTGGCAGCTCCCACGTACATCGCAGTTGGGCCTCCTGCATGTCCTGGAGCAGGTGGGTGGCAACATATACAAACGACACCTGTTACTCCTGGGTCTTACGGTGGCCAAGAGGGATGTGGCCCACGCCTGGAAAGACCCTAGGGCTCCCCCGATAGAGGTATGGAAACGGGGCCTGGACTACTGTATGGGGCTGGAACGTCCAGTGTTTGAGGCCCGCGGCTGCCCTAGAAAGCACTATAAAATTTGGAAAAGGTGGGCGGAATACAGGGGGCTGTGGCTGGACCCGCCGCCGCGGCAGGAAGTAGCCGGAGAACACTTGTCCTGAGAACCAGGGTGGGGGTGAGAGTGTACTACCACTGTTGCTTAGGCTGATTAGCTTGGATCCAGGTGACCGTCGTGAACGGGGCTAGGGTGGGATCCGGGAGGGGGTGGTGTTATGGGGTTGGGGGGGTACGGGTAGTTTAATGTTGATATCTGATCCTGCTTACTGTATTGATTGCTATACTTTGCTTCTTGATTATATGCTCACAGCCCCTCCGGTGTTCGGAGTACTGTGGATATCTTGCAATCATATTCGAATTATCAATAAAATTGGTTCTGAAAAAAAAAAGACTGAACAATCGGAAGAGGCTGCAACAGGGTTGCTTTAGGTAACTTCAAAATAGTAAATTCTAAAACTACTTTCCTGTAATAGTTATAATAAATCTGACTATTAATAATGGTTGCATTTATTGTAACCATTATTTTGATACTTTGACTATGTCTAGCTAGGTCGAATCAAAGGTTAGACTTTAGTAAGTTTTATAAAGCCTTCTCATGTTAGTCTATGGGACTAGCCGCACTACAATAGGGGAAAACTTCTTTGGCTGTTTTTCCTTACGAGGGCATAAAAAACATATTTCATATAGTCACTTCTTTTTCATAACAATGCACCCTACACGTGGGGCACCTAGGACAAACCTTAGAAGTGACTTTAATGAAATAAAAAGGTTGCTTTGGACTTTGGAAGTACTTTTAATTCCAAAGTAGAATTTGGATATAGTTTTATCATTGGAGGGCGCCTCGGCCATAATGGCGAAATTGCGAGCGGGCTTCAAGGTCTTTGACGCGTGCTTTCACAACCTAGGTGCTCACATGGACACTATGCATAGCTGACTGGAGCTGCACGAGGCGCGCATGGATATTGCTGAAAGGTGCACTTCTGATCTAGAGAATGCACAAGTGGCAATGGCCAAACGCCTGGATCGTAAAGAGCACCTCAGGAAAACGACGGCGGCAAAGGCAGAGGATCTGAAGGCAAGGTCGCAAAGCAACAATCTCCGGATAGCCGGTGTTGCCGAGACAACCAACACATGCCCTATGGAGGCATACGTGGAACGATTGTTGGCTGAACTGTTTGGCAGAGACTGTTTTTCTGCCACATTTGCTGTGGAACGAGCTCACAGGTCTTTGGCCTACAGATCGGCCCCTGGTGGTCCCCCTTCGCCTTATCATAGCGTGTCTGCTCAACTATCGTGATTGGGACGTGGCCCTGCGCATGGCAAGTGAGGTAGGAAACCTGCAGTTTCAGGGGATGTCACTGTCCCTTTACCCTGACTTTATGCCTGAAGTACAGGAGGCATGGCGCAAGTTCCAAGATATCATACGCATACATGTCATGACACAGTAGCCATTTAGTTTGAACAGAGCACTTGCTCTTTGTGTAACACGCTACACAGGACTTGGACCAAGCTTTGGAGTGAAGTTAAATAACGTTTTTTGGCCTGTGTATTGATTTGGTGACTGAGCATTTACATTCCTGTTCCTCTTCCGTGGCTCCCTTCTTTTTCTTGGAAGGGCTGGAGCTCTTTGGCTTTGTTTTTGCACACAACGTTCAGATTTTTTATTTGGCTCTCTGAAGGTTTCTCTTGGTAGGGATCCTTGTGTGTAGGTATTATTCCATTGGCCATGCATGTCCTTGTTCCAGGCGGGGATTCAGAGCTGGGCTCTTCCTTCTTCACTCGCAGTTACTGGGGAAATCCTGGTTAGTTTCTTTTCCTCCGCTTACTAATATGCTTAAATTCAGCAAGTCACCACGTCTGATTTGAGGTCGTAGTCGGAAAAAATGCCAAAGCGTCGGGGAGGGGGGGGGGGGGGGGGGGGGTAAGGCCAGGCCTGGTGTCCCGGCAGCACATGCCCTCTTTTCCCGGATCAGATCTGGAGGGGGTTCACCCTCCCTGGGAAGCCGGCCGCAGAGGTGGGTGCCTGAGGCACGTGTGCGCGGACAGCCGGTGGGACACAACAGACAGTTAACCATGGTACGCAGCCAGGCGCCCGGGGACAGACCCGGGGGGGACCGGTCACCAGCCCACCTAGGCGCGCCAGCAGTGCACCTCCGCGACAGGAACCGGTGAGGGACCCTGTCACGGGCGATCGGGTTCTGACCTTGTGGGGGGACAAAGGGAAGCGGAGCTGACCCTGCGACGGCCTCAGCCTCGTCCTGGGGAAGCCCTGGGGCGATTGACGATCGAGCGACCCTCATACAGGCGCCGGGGCAGCAAGGTGTGTTCGAAGTGTCGATGATCAATGTTCCTGCAATTCACACTAATTCTCGCAGCTAGCTTAGTTCTTCATCGACACGCGAGCCGAGCGATCCACCGCCAAGAGTCACTGGCAACTTTTCAAAAACGTTCACCCACTTGCTGGTGCAGGAGAGAGGGGAGGAAGGCGACGCCTGTCCCTCCACCACCCACGTGGTGAGACTGCCCGGGCGCGCACCGTTTAAGGCTTCCCTGTGGGAGTCAGACTGCACCATTGGGAGAAAAAAGCGTTACCAAGCGCCCGGCACTGGAGCTCCCCCTCATCTACCCGCGGGTGAGAAGGGGGCTCCCAGGCAATGGGAGCAGGCAGCCCCACCAGCGTGGGTCCCTCCTGGAGTAACCAAGGTGGCCCACACAATTCTTCAAACCCTTCAGCCAGGCCACACTGGGTACTTAGCAACGAGGGTCGCCCCACCTTCACGTCAGCCGTCAGTCACCGGGCAGCCCGAGCCATGCTGTGGGCTGGCGAGTAGCCTAACCCACCCATGCCAAGGTCGGAGGCACCGGAAGGGAGTAGCCAGGAGGCTGCCCATCCTGCACGCCTCCCAGCAAGAGGTGCCGGGGTCCTCTCGCAGGCCCTCAGCTCCTTCCTTTCCAGGCCGCACCTTGGTACTCTATTGGAGCTGGATTTACTTCGGCTGCTGGCACCAGACTTGCCCTCCAATGGATCCTTCTTAAAGGATTTAAAGTGTACTCATTCCAATTACAGGGCTGCGAAAGAGTCCTGTCTTGTTATTTTTCGTCACTACCTCCACGAGTCGGGAGTGGGTAATTTGCGCGCCTGCTGCCTTCCTTGGACGTGGTAGTCGTTTCTCAGGCTCCCTCTCTGGAATTGAATCCTGATTCCCCATTACCCGTAGTCAGGGTAGGCACAGAAAGTACAATCGAAAGTTGATAGGGCAGACATCCGAATGTATCGTCGCCGTCACGGGGACGTGCGATCGGCCCGAGGTTATCTAGAGTCACCAAAGCACCCGGGCGGGACCGGATTTGTCTTGGTCTGATAAATGCACGCATGCCTGGAGGTCAGCGCTCATCAGCATGTATTAGCTCTAGAATTACCACAGTTATCCAAGTAACAGATGGAGCGATCAACGGAATCATAACTGATTTAATGAGCCATTCACAGTTTCATTGTACCGGCCGTGTGTACGTACATGTGCATGGCTTAATCTTTGAGACAAGCACATGCTACAGGCAGGATCAACCAGGTAGCCGCACCTGCTGACTGGGTGGGTTCGGGAGTCGTGTGCCCGTCTCCCCAACCGGCAACCTTTGCACACCCCTCCCTCTCAGGAGCAAGCTAGGGATAGGAGCCCGCCTGCCTGGGCGGGAGGGCTTGCTGGAGGGGTGGAGAGGTGTGGATGCACGGGCACCAGTGGGTTCACACATCTCCCCCAGATGGGAGAGGCGGGCCGAGGCGCAGCCTGAGCGAGACGCAGGGGTTCCGAAGCCTGACGGTGGTGGCACTCCTCGGAACAGTCGTTCCGAGCTGCTGCAGAAATGCACTAGGCGGAGAGGGGTGACGGCGTGGCACGCGGGCCTATGGACCTACCCGGCGGCAGCGTCCGGGGGTCTGGCACCACCCGACTGCTTCCGCTCGGGTCGGACCACTGGGGGGCACGAGCTGTTGGGGCCACTCGGCCTTCGCTCTGTTGGGAAGGGTGAAGGTCCTCCCGACAGGTGGCAGGTCCTCGAGTCAGATCGTCCATGCGGGGTGAAAGGTCTTTGCTTGAAACAGCTGAGGCTGGCCAAGCAGTCCATCCCTAAACGGACCAGGATTACCCAATCAATCGGAGTACGGCCCTGGCGGGCCTCCCTGCGCAGGAGGATGCCAGCTTCACGTCCCCGCCTGTTCCTGGGGCAAGCAGGCTCTGAGGAAAGGCCCATCAGGAAGGAGTTGAAAGGCAGGCTCGGACCCGGGGCCCTGGGGGCCCTAGTGGCCCTAGTGGGCCGCCCGGGTCCTGCCTTCCCCTGTCTCAGAATTGCTAGACATCACAGAGGTCTGACTGACCCTCTCTAGTAATCCTGAGGAAAATGATCCCCCTTTCTTGTAATCTGTGCACCCATCTCGAGCCTTTGGCATAGCGGCAGGCCAAGGGGGGGGCCCAGGGCTGAAGCACCCTACCTGCTGCCCGGTGGGGCCCCTAGACCCAGCCCGGGATCCCGGGACCAAAGGCACAGGAGAAGCCTCCCCGTGCCCCTGTCCCAGGCACCCTGGCATGCGGCAGGCCAGAGGATGGAGCCGGGGGTGGAGAAGGGGCACCAGACGGAACTCCTGACCCAGCCAAGCAACGGGGGCTCCCAGGCTCGATGGAACCCCGTCTGGCAAAGCAGAAGACTGGGGGACAGGGCCCAGGGCTGGAGCACCCGACCCGGGACACAATTTGGCCCCTGGACCCAACTGGGGTTCACGGGCCCAGAGGTACAGGGGAAGCCTCCTCAGGCACCCTGCCATGCAGTAGGCCCAAGAACAGATCTCTGGGTAGGGAGCTCCTGAACCCACCCAAGCGAGGGGGGGAACACCGGGCACAACGGAACCCCGTCTTGTGTCTTTGGCATAGTGGCAGGCCGGGGGACAGGACCTAGGGCTAGGGCACCCGACCCAGGGCCCGACGGGGCTCCTGGACCCAGGTGGGGCTCCCAGGCCCAGAGGCACAGGGAAGCCGCACCGGCCCAATGGACCCTCAGGGGGAAACATCCTTTACAACAAAACTTTTTCCACGCAGTACCTTTACAACGCCGGAATTACAACGCAATTGGTTACAACGACTTGCGCTGGAGGGCACTGTAGGATAGGGAATAGTTTAATTTACTATCCAAAACCTTCCCTACTAACCACGGGAACTGGAGTTGGAATAGTATATTAAACTATTCACTATCCAGCGCCCCCCAACACAAGTTGTTGTAACGACTTGCGTTGTAAAACCTGCGTTGTAAAGGCATGCGTGGAAAAAGCATGCATTGTAATGACATACATCCCCCTCAGGGGGCCCCGGCTGGAGCTCCTATACCCAGCCAAGCAGGAGGAGGCTCCCCTGGCATGATGGAACCCCGTCTAGGGCCATTGGCAGAGCGGCAGGCCGGGGGACGGGGCACAGGGCTGGAGCACCTGACCCAGCCGGGGTTCCCGGGCCCAGAGGCACAGGGGAAGCCTTCCCGGGCCCGAAGGACACCAACCCGAGGATGGAGCCTGGGTTGGGGAGGCCAGCGGTACTCAGTATCAGGCTGCTGGCAGAGCGGCAGGCCAGGAGATTGAGCCTGGGGCCCCAGGACCCCATTGGTGCTCTCGGGTAGAGGTGAGGCCTCCCCCAGCCCACAGGCTCCCATCCTGGGCACCACATAACACGTTGGGACGAGGACAGAGCCTCGGGCAGGGGGTGCACCCTGAATTGTCCGGCTGCCCGGCTGAGGACCGCTAGGTTGAGAGGGTTTTTGGAGTACCCTTTCTCTAGTAATCCTGAGGAATGGTACTTCCCTTTTCTTGTAACCCGTGCGCACCGCAAGACTGAGGGGACCCAAGGTGTGGACGAACCTGAGCTCCTGGAGCCCTGGCTGGGATCAGGCAGGCAAACAAACCCTCATCTGGCCGGGCTCGAAGGATGCTAATCTGCCCACCGAGCCTTCACGGGAGGGCTACTGCCTGCCCTTCGGAGGGTTTGGGGGCTCTGCGTCCCGAGAGCTCCGTTGACCCCGGCTGGGCCTAGGGCCCGGGGCTGCAGACGGGGGTCCCCGACTGACCTCTAGCCAGGGGTCCCCCAGGCACCTTGGCAGGCGCGCACGGCAGGAGGGAGGCCTGCCCAGGTCTGACAGACCCCGACCTGGGACCATGGCAGAGCAGGGGGATGGAGCCCAGTCCCCTAAGACCGGCAGGAGGTCTCAGGCCGGCACGCGCATCGGCGGCATACTGAAGGTCCACGTTTGGGGCGCCCTGCCACACGGCAGGCCCGAGGACAGAGCCCGGGGTGGCGAGGGCACCCTCCTCCCCCCCAGGGCCCCCAAGGGCCCCTACCGAGGCTCCTGAACCCAAACCGAGCTGGGGAATGCCCGATGGGCCCCGGGCCCTTGGAGGAGTGGAGGATAGAGCCCAGTGTAGGGAGGTCCCGGACAGAGTTCTCGGGCCTGGGTGCCCAAGGGAGGTCCGCTTGGGCCAGATGGAGCCCACCCCAGGCACTTTGCCACATAGCAGGCCTCAGGACAGAGCCCCGGACAGGGGGGAAGGTGGTGCCCGGTCCCAGCCACTCTGGTCCCCGGCTGAGAACCGCAAGCCCGGGATCGGTTCCGGCATACCCTGTCCCTAGAAATCCGGAGGAAAGCTACCCTTCTTTCTGGTAACCCGTACGCACAGAGTGACGGAGGGGGCCCAGGCCACAGGGGTGCCCAACCTCCTGGAGTCCTGGCTGGGATCGCGGAGGTGGGCGAGCCCTAATCTGGACTTACAGACGGCCCGGCTATCTGGTCGCCCCATTGGAAAGCATTGTGCGTGACCAGATGGACGATGGGGAAGACCCGACCAGATGGCCCTGGCCCGAAGGACACCAATCTGCCCACCCTGAGCTTTCTCTGGAGGGCTCCCTCCTGCCCATGCAGGGCTTGGGGGCTCTGTGTCCTGGGGACTCGTAGACCCCAGCTGGACCTCAGGCCCGGGGCTGAGAATGGGGGTCCCCGGCGCACCTCTGACCTGGGCCCAAGGCGGAGCTTAACCCAGCCCTGGGCCCGCCTGGTGGTCCCGGGCCAGGCCGTGCGGGGGAGGCCCCCACTGGCCTGCGTCAGGCCACCAAGGGCCCCAGCCTATGCTCATGAACCAAGCCAAGCTGGGGAAGGCACGTCCGGGTCCAGGCCGTGGAATCGAGCCTGGGGTGGGAGCACTTGGCCAGAGCTCCCTGGCAGACCTCCGACCCGGGCCCATGGCGGAGCATGGGTTCAAGTTCAAGTTCAAGTTCAGGGATTTATATAGCGCACTACTCACCCAGAGGGTCTCAAGGCGCTTAGGGAAGGGGTTCATTATTTGTCAAATAGCCAGGTTTTAAGTTCTTTTCTGAAGGAGATGTGGTTTTGAGTAAGGCGGAGGTGAGTGGGGAGTGAAGGAGAAGGATCTGCCACCCATGGTGGATTTTCAGATGCGCGGGACTGCGGCGAGGGCTTGATTGGACGATCTTAGTTGGCGGGTGGGTGTGTAGAAGGACAGTCGAGTGTTGAGGCATTCGGGTCCTAGATTGTAGAGGGCCTTGTGTGCGTGGGTGAGAAGACGGAACGTAATTCTCTTGTTGACGGGAAGCCAGTGGAGGTCTTTTAGGTGTGATCTTGGCGCGGGATGTCCAGTATGAGTCTCGCTGATGTGTTTTGGATGCGTTGGAGTTTATTCTGTCATTTTGTTGTGATTCCGGCGTATAGTGTGTTACCATAGTCCAGTCGACTTGTGACCGGTGTGTGGGTGACAGTCTTTCTTGTCTCTAGGGGGATCCAGCGGAAGATCTTTTTGAGAATGCGAAGTACGTTGAAGCAGGAGGATGAGACTGCGTTGACTTGTCTGGACATCGAGAGAGAGGAGTCTAGGATGAAGCCAAGGTTACGTACGTGGTCTGTGGGTATGGGTGCTGTACCTAGAGCGGAAGGCCACCAAGAGTCGTCCCAGGCAGAGGGGGAAGATCCTAGGATGAGCACCTCCGTTTTGTATGAGTTGAGTTTTAGGCGGCTATGTTTCATCCATTCGGCTACTTCTTTCATTTCTTCGTGAAGATTGGTTTTGGCGGTGTTAGGGTCTTTGGTGAGGGAAAGGATTAACTGGGTGTCGTCGGCGTAAGAGATGATGTTGAGGTTGTGTTGGCACGCGATGGATGCGAGATTGCTCATGTAAACGTTGAAGAGGGTGGGACTGAGTGATGATCCTTGAGGTACTCCACAAATGACTTCAGTGGCCTCTGAGTTGAATGGGGGAAGTCGGACTCTTTGAGTTCTCCCGGCGAGGAATGAGATGATCCAGCCCAAGGCTTTTCCTTGTATGCCGATGTTGCTGAGGCGTTGTATAAGGGTGCTGTGGCAGACTGTGTCGAAAGCGGCGGAGAGGTCGAGTAGAATGAGGGCCGCTGTTTCTCCGTTATCCAGTAGTGTTCGGATGTCGTCTGTCGCTGCAATGAGGGCGGTTTCGGTGCTGTGTTTGGCACGAAATCCGGATTGAGAGGGATCGAGGGATTTGTTGGATTCAAGGAAGGCGGCAAGCTGGCTGTTGACGGCTTTCTCAATGACTTTGGCGGGGAAAGGGAGGAGGGATATGGGTCGGTAGTTTTTAAGTTCAGAGGGGTCTGCTGTGGGTTTCTTCAAGAGGGCGCTGAGTTCGGCGTGTTTCCAGCTTTCTGGGAAGGTGGCAGAGTTGAACGAGCAGTTGATGGCATCACGGAGATGGAGTGCGATGATGGAGTTAGCTTTGTTGAAGATGTGGTGGGGGCAGGGGTCGGTTGGCGAGCCAGAGTGGATTGAGTTCATTAGGCGGATGGTGTCTTCAGTGGTGATTGGGTTCCAGGCGCTGAGGTTGTTAGTTGGCGGTGTAGGATCTGAGGGGGGGTTGGGAGGGTTGATCGCTGGGAGTGTTCTCGAAGCTGTTGTGAATGTCGGCAATTTTGTTGTAGAAGAAGGAGGATAACGCATTGCAGAGGTCTTGGGAGGGAGTGATGTCGTTAGATGCTGAGGTGGGGTTGGTGAATTCTTTGACGATGTTGAAAAGTTCCTTGCTGTTGTGGGTGTTGTTGTCGAGACGATCCTTGAATGCTGATTTCTTGGTGGATCGAATCAGTTGGTGGTGTTTGCGGGTGGCTGCCTTGAGGGTGGCCATGTTGTCCGTGGTTGGGTTTTTTTCTCCATGTTTTCTCCATGATGCGGCACAGCTTCTTGGATTTTTTAAGGTCATCATTGAACCAGGGAGCCTTTTTGCTCCTTTTTGGTGCCTCTGAATGGGTGGTCTCCATGATGGCCACTTTGTTGTTTCTGGTAAGGGTTGGCCATTCGTTCAAGTGGCTGGCTGTCTTGGTTGTTATTGGATAAGTTAGCAATGAGTTCTCTGGGGTTGAGTTGACGTGCGAAGTTGCGGTAGATGTTTGTGACTTTGGTGTGGAAGAATTTGGACAGGTTATTGCAGAGTTGCTGGGAAGTAGCGATGTTGCTGACAGGGCTACGGGTCCGGTGAAATCCTTAACGATCAAGAAGAACTCTTTGCTGCTGTTGGAGCTTCCTTCTGTGCAGCCCACTACTACATTTTTCTAGGTGTCTCTTATTTGCTGATGATAGCGTCTGAGTGCAGCCTTGTAGATAGTTTTGTCCGCTGTGTCATGCCTGGCTCTCCATTTCCTTTCTAGCTGTTTACATTGTCATTTGGTGTCTCTAAGGACTTCTATGTACCATCTGGCCTGCTTGTTTGATCTACTATGCTTTTTGGGTTTGATGGGTGTGAGGGAGTCTACGTAGTTCTTAAACTAGTTGTTGGAGTTATTGATGTCCTTGACTGTGGGGGTAGGTTGGTCAATGCTGAGCCAATCCGGTTCTGTGATTTTGCTTCAGCTGCATCTTGAAATGCTGATCCTGGTAGCTGCGTTGACTTGAGGTGTGTTGATTTGGAACTGAATGGTCCATGTGAGTGGTGCGTGATGGAGTTGTAGTTGATGCTGCTACTTGTGGTCAAGAGGGGGCTCTGTGTGTGTGTCCTGCGGCGTATGTTGGTTGTGGGACATCCTTGGTGAGCCCGGTGTTGCTCAAGCTTTCAAGGAGTGCTGTGAAGAAGGCATCTTTCCAGTCTTCAGATGAAAGTTGAGGTCACCAAGAGGAATGTAGGTTCTGGAGTCTATGGTGAGCAGAGCGTTGAAGTCAGTAATGAGGTTGGTAAAGGTGGCACGTGGTCCGGGTGGCCGGTAGGCGAGGATTCCGTTCAAGGTGACGTTTTCAGAGATTTGCAGCTTGAACTGCAAGTTTTCCATAAATGCGGGGGGCATTCTCTGTGAAGTCGGTCCTGTTGAGGGATCTTGTAGTCCCCTGTGATTTCTGTGGCAATGTCGGGAGCTAATGAGGGGTTGGGCCAGGTCTCTGTGATAAAGAGAATGTTGGGTGCGTCACTACTCAGCAGGTGCCATATTTTGGTTGTGTGTTTGCTGAGTGATCTTGTGTTGAGAAGCATGCATGCCATTGGATATTGACATGTGGGTTTGCTGTGGTGTGTATTGTAGGATTGGGTGTAGATGTTGTTGGTGCTTGTGTGGCATGTGTATTGTGAGGAGTGATGTGATATGGCCTATATATTTCCATTCCCTTTTAGTGGGCCTATCAGTCATTTATTTCTTTCGTGTTAGTACATTAAATGAATGAAGTAAATAAATGCAGAATTTGTAGAGCGCTCTGTCAATTACAAGAGTGCATCCTGGCGCTGTCATGACTGTGACTTGTAAACCTTTCTTTATAGGACAATTGAGGGCAAGGGGACCAAGACCAAATTAAGAAGTAACAGAGTGCAAGGTGCAAGAAACAGCCAGGGCTTCAGGCTTATTTTAAGGTTGGCCTCATTGTCTGTAAATCGAAGCGATCCTGGAAGTTTATTCCAGGCTTAGGCACCTATGATCGTGAAGGATGTTCCCCCTCAGAATATGAGTCAGAAATTTTTGATTTTTAGGAGACTAGCATTGGAGGATCTTAACATCCTCTGAGTCCTATGGTGAGCAAATTGGGCAGGGAAGTATTTAGGGCCAGAGGAATTGACAGCTCTGAAAACTAGGACAAGGATCTTAAATGGGACTCTTTTGTGGATTGGTAGCCAATTCAATCTTTTAAGCACTTCAGAAGCGAAGTTCTGTTTAGGGAGTTAGAATACCAATCTGGCCACCACATGCTGTACCATTTGAAGCTTGTAAAACAGCTGCTTTGAACTTCCAGCATAAAGGCAATTGCAATAGTCAAGTCTGGATATTATTAAAACAAAGGCAACTGTTTTCCTTACTGCAAAAGAAAAGTAATTGAAGATCGTTCAAGAGATTTAATTAGACATGCCTGTCACAGCGACAGTTCGTAGGTAGAAAGAAGGACATTGTTGAATTTAACTCCTATGGTTTTTGCTACTTCAACTGTAGTGGGGCAGGAGGTTGAGGGGGGTTAGGTCACCATTGTGAAGGGGAAAACAGGTTGTTTTTTTCGAACATGAGAATTTGGGTCTTGTGCAGATTACATTTTAGGAGGTTTAGTTCCATCCAGCGGATGATGATAGCAAAGCAGTTTTTAAAGTCCTGCTCTGATCCAAGAGAGCTCTTATCGAGGTGGAGGATCAATTGTGTGTAGTCCACGTATGATATAGTGGTAATTCTGAAGGCGGCTATCAAGGGTATCAGAGGGGTATGTAGACAGTAAATAACGCAGGGCTGAGTGAAGAGCTAACAAAAACTGACCCATGGAGGCAATGGTTTCAAATCACAACTATTTACTTAGTCACAAGTGAGTATGTGTCAGGTTTAGTAGGGAATGAGAATAACAGAGCATGTGGTGTCGCAGCAAGAAGAGAATATGTGATCTAAGAATGCTGTTTGTATTATGGTTGTTGCATCTAAGCCGAATATGTATATTGAATTTCCATTTAGTTGTCCTTCTTCCGAGATATACCTCCCTTCTGCCAAAATGCTATTTCTCAACTTCAAAGTGGAACTTGGCTTAACAAAGACCAAACACCCCTCCTTTGTACAAGCTGAGTATGATTGTGAGAAATTAGGTTGTTGGTTGACTGGGATGTGAGCCCTGTTCAAACAGCTTCCACAATCCTTGTCAGGGTGAGGCACAAGCTAACCCTTAATTAACCTGTGCTCAACCCTTTAGTAGCTTGGCACAGAGTAGTCCGCTTTAGCTTAGAGGCAATGTGTAAAGTATGTGTGCAAAACTTCAAACAGTAATAAAGTGAAAACACAACTCAAAAAAGATCCCACACCAAATTAGAAACATAGAGCAGAATTTAATACATAAATAAGACCAAAATAAAAAAAATCTAATCAGTAGAACCAGTGTTATGAATTTTTAAAGGTTTTAGGTTAAATTAGCACCAAAAAGCATAAAGCACCAACAGGGAATATGTGGGTGCGCTGGACCATGTTAAAGTCACACTTTTAGATTAATCATGATGGACCGCAGGTCGGCTATACTCACCAGGTTAGGCCTGATGAAGTTTACCTTCTTGAAATCCGTACCAAGAGTCCTGCTCGCACTGGAGGGGCTGTGAAGAGCAGGAGGAGTGTTGCAGGAAACTGCATGTGTAGTGCGAAGAGCAGGCCAGGGATCACGGTCTGTGTTGCTGGAGCTTTGCTTTGGAGGTCCCCATGACTGGTCGATACCACAGTGCGAAGAGATGGGTTGACGGCGCATCGCACTGAATCACAGTGAGAGGTCTTGGTGCGAACTAGACCATTTGCCGTCGCAAAGAGCCCAAAAGTTTGATTTCAGCTCTCTGAGCCACACCTAGGGTCCAGGGCCTGAAGAGCACCACTTGGAGATCAGGAACTCACTTCAGCAGGATCCAGGTGCTGGTGCAGGATGTTGGGGAGCCTTTTATGTATTTTAAGCTAAGATCAGAAGGCCAGCGGTCTAGCCCTTGGAGTCACTCTGGTGTCCTGGGTTCAAGATGAGGATGCAGATCCAGTTCTTACTCCCTAGGCAAGAGGGCACCAGGTCAGCACAGCAGGGCTTCTGAGTAGAAGTCCAGGAAAGTGGCAGTCCTTTCAGCAGAACAGCAGTCCTTCTTCTTGGCAGAGTATCCACAGGTCCAGAAGTGTACTGAAGAGTTTGGAGTATGAGGTCCTCTTCTTATGCCCTATTGCCCTGGCTCTGGAAGGTGGGAGAAGGTTATAGACAGAGGCTTTAAAGTGCATGGAACTCCCTGCCTCCCCAGCCTTGGCTCTAAGCTGGCTACAGTAACAATGCGGGGTTGTTAGGCCCTTTGTGTGAAGGCAGAGCACAGGCTACTCAATTGTGAGTGGATCTGTACTCAGCTCCGCCCCCCTCCTACCTGCAAATAGCCCATTCATACTGAGTTAATCCCACTATTGTGTGACTGAAGATATGACGTTACAAAACAAACAATTACAATGAATGCTTTTACAACACATTTTTTTACATCGCAACTACCATTACATCGCATGATTTTACAACGCATGCCATTACCATATATTTTTTTAAAATACAATTACAATGCATACCATTACAACCAATACCAGTACAACACAAAATACTTTTAGGGCAACAGTAGAGTAAGT
Source organism: Lissotriton vulgaris (assembly GCF_964263255.1). Classification (NCBI taxonomy): domain Eukaryota; kingdom Metazoa; phylum Chordata; class Amphibia; order Caudata; family Salamandridae; genus Lissotriton; species Lissotriton vulgaris. The sequence goes on along the minus strand of NC_141694.1, from coordinate 539,566,249 downwards.
GTTGGATAGTGTAGGGGTAGACATGACTATTCCCACTCCAGTGAGTGCAACAGTAGGGTAAGTGTTGAATAGTGTAGGGGTAAAAATTACTATTCGCACTCTAGTGAGTGCAACAGTAGGGAAAGTGTTGGATAGTGTAGGGGTAAAAATTACTATTCCCATCCACCTCAAAACCCATACCCACCCTAAAACAAAAAAAACTCCATTACTTATCTTATAATCTGTGGGTGTCTTGGGGCTGTTTTCAATTGGTTTCAGCGTAACAGCCTCAAGTGCAACCCCGATAAATCAGAGGTGCTTTTCTTCGGGTGTCAGTCTGACCCGAGATGGCAGGATTGGTGGCCGGTGAACATGTTCCCCCCTGCGTCATCTTCCTTTGTGGCCAAGAACTTGGGGGTCAAGATTGACAATGGCTTGACGTTTAAGTCCCAGATCCTTGGACTAACTGGCATTTGCTATGGCATCCTCAAAATGTTGCGTAAGTTCCTCCCCCTGCTCCCTTTGGCGCATAGGAAGACTACGGTCCAGGCCCTTATTGGATCAAGGCTGAATTATTCGAATGTTTTATACCTTGGTCTTCCCGAATGCTTACTTCAAAGACTCCAGGTGGTCCAAAACTCTGCGGCACGGGCCATCTTTGGCCTACCTTGCCGTGCGAGTGCCTCGGATCTTTTACACTCCCTACATTGGCTGCCTATTCGGAAGCGGATTGTTTTTAAAGCACTTACGCTGGCTCATAAGGCACTCCACACTGCGGGAGCTGAATATATTCAAAAACGTCTTGCCTTCTATAAACCATCAAGATCCTTAAGATCGGAATCTCTCGGCCTTGCCGTTGTCCCTGCTGTTCGGAAAGCAAGGCTGGGGGGACGTTCTTTTAAACGTCTGGCGCCCGAGCTGTGGAATACCCTTCCTCTGTCACCCCGCAGTAACTCGAATCTCCTGGCCTTCAGAAAGGGTCTGAAGACGTGGCTTTATGGACAGTAATTTGTTTGCCCTTTTTCTTCTTTTTGCCTGCCCTTTGTAGTATGCTGTGGATGAGAAAGCGCCGGGACACTCCTAGGAGTAGCCGAGCGCTATATAAGTCACTCATAACATTAACATTAACATTAACATAATACATTGTATTGGCATGCATTGTGATGGTATGCATTGTAGTGACATGCGTTGTAATGGAATGCGGTGTAATGGCATTTGATGTAAAGGCAGTTGCGTTGTAAAAGCAGTGCGATGTAATGACTGTGTTGTAATGGATGTTTCCCGTGTGACTGTATGGAAGTGATTCACAGAGTCTAACTGTGAGTTACACCCAGTCATGTGACCCAGGTCAGACTACAGGGACAAAAGGGCTAGTGGCAGGAAAATGCTGACTTTGGAAAAGTTGTCAGGTGATGTGTGCCAACAAGGGATTTCACTTGAATGATTCAATCTAGCTTATATATAGCAAATTTATCCAGTTCAGTTAAACACAATCTTGAACCAATAGTGTAATGACTACATATAATAGGTGCTATATTCCTAAATTGATTTAGGAATATAGCGCTTATTATATGTAATTTGGAATGGATATTTTAGACATATGATGTATAGGTTTTTATGAAGAGTTACCTTTCTCATGTGTCTTTATGAGATTCATTTTCACTATGATTGTACCCTTTTCTACATGATTTATGATAAGAAAATACATGAACTTTTGATCATACGATATTCCCGTGTCTATTCCTCCTTTCTTTGTTCATTTAATCAACTGTTTTTATAACTGTAGAATTGCTCGTAGTCATTACACTATTGGTTCAAGATTGTGTTTAACTGAACTGGATAAATTTGCTATATATAAGCTAGATTGAATCATTCAAGTGAAATCCCTTGTTGGCACACATCACCTGACAATATTGATTTTGCCCAAGCCCACAGGGGTATATTGGGTTTCCCACCTCACCTTGTTATGACTTTGTAAATGTGGAATTTTTTTAATTGTAATGAAAAATCTGTATTTACCATTAAAGATGGCTAATAATTACAATATGACACAGAACATGACATATCTACCAGCTCCCATTTGAAAATTACAGCTTATTAAATACAATAAGGAATCCCCAATGTTATCCTAGGGAAGGGGTAGGCCTCACAGTAGTGACAAATTAATTTAGGAGTTTTTCACTACCAGGACATGGAAAACATAAAAGTACATGACTTACCTTTTAATTACATTGCACCCTGCCCTAATGGGCTACCTAGGGCTTGCCTTAGGGGTAACTTATATGTTATAAAAGGGGTGTTTAAGGCTTGGAAAGAGAGCTTTTAGGGCAACTCGACAAGGCAATTTAAAACTGCACACCCATGCTCTGCAGGACTGAGACATGTTTAAAGGGCTACTTAAGTGCATAGCACAATCAGCTCTGCAGGCTCACTACTAGCATTTAAGTTACAGGCCCTGGGCACATTTAGTTCCACTTTACAAAGGACAAGTATATTAAATATGTCAATTGGGTAGAAGCCACTTTAACCATGTTTTAGGAAGAGAGCAAAAGTACATTAGCACTGTTTACCTATGGTAAAGTGGACAGAGTCCTGAGGACAATAAAAATGAATTTGGCAAAAAGCTGATGTTAAAGGCAGAAGGTTTGGAGGTAACCCTGCTGAAAGCGCCAAGCCCAACAACAAGTTACTGTCATATCCATCTGGCTGAGTAACAGGGCTATACCTTCGGTATTTCCCATTACTTTCAATGTTGTTACAGTACGTTTCTTGGAGTAAAGTAACGCAGACATTCCATAGCCTGAGATATCTGTCCCGTCTTGAACCTATTAGAAGAATGCTACATGCACCTGATGTTCCGTGTTAGGGATGTATATTTATGTGTTTTTGTTATCTCGATGTTCCAACTTTCTCATGACCAACACATCCATGTTGGGTATGTTCCCACTGTGCCTTGAGTATAAAGTTGCTAATGCATGCAGATCCTAACCTGTGCTATGTGTTCTACGTCTTGCAACTAATTTGTGTCAGTTAACAGAAATGGAGATAGTCAAATTCCCTGTGACTCAATAACACATTTTCACATCAATTCTCTTCGGGGGCTGGACTTGAGTCGTAGGAAACTTAAACAAACTTTTAGGTTTGTGAAAATTATGGTTCCCGAACATTGGTCCTGGAAAAGAGAGGACAAGAAAGGTGAGTAGGATGCAGAACCCAACTGTGTAGCTCCCCTTCAGATCCCACCATCTGTAACACTAGAGTCCGTCAAGACTCACATCCATTTGTATATTACTAATTTTACCGAAAGCACATTTCAATTCATGTGAAAACACAACATTGGATTCAACACTTGCTGTATAAATAACCATTAAAAATTACATTTGTTTATCTAGACTTCAGAGTTTTAGTGGAATGCCTGAATCGTAGTGTCTGTGTCACTACAGCCAGTCAGGCACAGCTTAACACCACCTCCATTACCTCCCTCTATTCTTGAGACATACTCCTTTCAGTGGGCTTACCAGTTGTCCCAGGTTTTTATTTCTTCTGTCACATCTGGTGATGTAGTGTAGGGACCCACTCTGCCTAACGTATGCATCGCCGGTGCCTTTGGGTTGGAGTCTTGGCACGCACTAACGCATGTTAACGATCTGTCCCTCACGGTTCATTCCTGCTCCGACTAATCTTACCCCGGGGAAGGCGACTCTCCGTGGGGATCACTATGCCTGATGTTATGCGGAACCCGGCGGAGCGGGCTAAGTGCGGCCCTCATTGCGGTCAGTGCTGGCAGCCCTCGAGGCACTTCAGGCGACTATGGAGGCCCAGGTCTGGAATCTGATGTCGGCAGCGGATGGAATTAGAGGGTTGGGACCTGACCCTGACTCGTTGCCCGGGACCCGGCGGCCAGCTCACCTCCCGACAGACACCCCAGCGGTGCATTCAGACCCGGTGCTTGGAGCTGTGCCTGCCCTTACAGAAGTGGAACTGTTCGAACATGCTGAGATTGGCGTTTCAACTATATGGTCGGAATCTTTGGTTTTGCAACCGGCGGAACATTTAACTGCTGTTCCCATTCTGGAAACTTTTGGTCGGAACTGTGAACTGTGTTGGATTGTGTCGCACCCCCTTCCTAGCTGGTCCATCAAAATGGCGGATGGGACAGTGCCTGGCCTTGGAGTCGGGGAGGGGCATCGTTGGAACCGGACGTCTACTTTGGGATTTGCCATCCTTTCTCCATCTAACAGACCATATTTCGGCAACTTCTGTGTAAATTTTGACACCTTGACGATGGGGCTCTACTTATCGGAGGGAATCTGCAAATTTGATCGACGGGGCCAAGGCTGAGACTGTTGTTTGGGGTTTCACACTATGGTTTCATCGGTAACGGGATTGCTTTACTAGGTTAACGGAGACCGGGGCGGGGTTTATAGTTTCCTCCGGTGTACTTTTCTATTGTGGTCTGCTCGATTGTGTCAGCTTTGTGGGGGATTCTTTGTTAAGGCGGTGGGGAGAGACCGGGAATGTGTATGATATAGCCCTCCTACATTTCTACTTTTAGGGTAGGGGTTTAGTTCTTCTTTCTTTCTCTTTGTTATTCCTATATTTCGGGTTTCAGTTCTTTGGGGCGACAGGCGCACTGCTAGGGGGGTAGGCCGTAGTCATCTGCAGGGGTGCAGGGTGGGGGGTTGGGGGAGGAGAATTTTGTTTTTCCGTATTGTTTCTATGGCCCTTTTTCTCTTTCTTATCTTTCCTTGCCTTTTCTTTCGCTTCTTCCCTTTTCGGGTCAGCGTAGTGGGTCCATTCTTCTGTCAATTATCGACTTTTTTTATCTGTGCCTATACTTTTCAGGGTATTTCAGTATCATGGGGCGGGCGCTTAACTGGTGCGAACTGTGATTGTATGCTTGTTTATCCTGAATTGTATGCCTTAGCGCCACTGTCTTAAATGAGATCGATCTAATTGTGGATATCCTGCTATTTTGCCCGCCCTTTATGCGACTTTGTGATATTGTATGGCACCTGATCCTTCTATTTTTATTTTGTAAAATGGAGCCTTTAGAATCCTGTCATTCGCATGGTATGTTCTATAGCCAGTTTTAATTGAAGTTGTGGTACATTCGCTTCCCGGGAGGCCGAGTCTTGTCCTGACTGATTTGCTGTGATGAAACTGATTAGCGGCCGGCCCTGGTGGTTGTAGGCCCATATTTGTAACTGGTTGAAGTATTAATAAAGGTTTTCCACAAAAAAAAAAAAGTGCCTCATTGCTCTGACCAATTACATTCTTCTTTTGGCTCAGTGAAGAGGACTGCTTTTCTGCCATCTGAGATCTTCAATTTTGTTGAGAAGAATTTGTATCATGGGGCCTTGTACATTAAGTTTATTTCACAGTTTGAACCAAGCCCTATTATTTGGTGTTCTCAAATTCGAAAGGTCTTTGACTGTGAGCTCACTACAGTAGCAGCTTTCGATCCCTGTAGTTCAGTAGTTTTGCCACCATAGTCCTGGGCTGCATTCCTAGTGTTTGCATTGCCATGGAAACTCTATGTGCCCTTTCTATTGGTTTGGTCTTCTATCCTTTCAGGCGATCCACTATTCTCAAATCTCTGCGCCTTCTGGCTGTTATTCCAAGTACCTTATCGTTAGAAATAGGGTTCTCTAGTTGGCAATCGTTTTTCACCTTTGGCCAATTAAGGACCCTTCCTTCTAGTCAGGGTGAGGGAGTTACGCCCTTAGACAACACCTGTTCACCCCCTTGGTAGCTTGGCACAAGCAGACAAACTTTTTTTCAGAGGCAGTGTGTAAAGCATTTTTGCACACATACAGTAATACTGTGAAAACACCACAAATGGACACTACACCAGTTTAGAAAAATAAGTAATCTTTATCTAAACCAAGCAAGACCAAAACGACAAAAATCCAACATAGAGTTATCAAGATATTACTTTTAAAAGGTAGAAACAGTTCTGTCTATAGCAAACTATATAAACAAAAACAGCTACAGAAAAGATGATGCGTCGATTCCTTACACACAGGGAAGGTGATGCGTTGGTTCCTTGCTCCAGGGGAGGTGATGCGTTGGTTCCTTACTGCCAGGCAGGGGAAGTAATGCGTCGGGTCCTCACTGAAGAGGAGGTGATGCGTTGGTTTCTTACTCCGGTCCCAGCGTGGTTGTAGACTTGGCGCCCCGGTGCGATGCTTGGGGATTCGGGAATGCATTGGTTCTTGATGCTACAGCAACAGCGCTGTGTTGATCGCTCCAGCCACAGTCCCACGATGCGTCAGTTCTTGCAGTCATATAGCAGGGCCTGCGTCTGAGTCAGTGAAGTGATCTCGGACTTCGGAGATCGGTGCAAGAGAATCGGCGTATGCCGATTTCTCTAGCTGCGGGCAGGCGCTGTGTCGGTTTCTGAAGTGGCGCGATGCGTGGGAATTCTTCCCGCTTGGCGGTGTTGTGTCGGAAACCGGTGCGAAAGCATCATGCTTCTTTAGTTGCTTCTCTTTTCTCAGCTCCCAGCCACAGGAACAATCTCCAGAGGCCCAACACAGGAACAGGCAACTCTTGGCCGGTCAGAACGCCCAGCAACAAAGTTCAGGGGAGCTGGTGGTAAAGTCTTTGTGTCCCTGAGACTTCAGAACAGGAGGCAAGCTCTAATTCAAGTCTTTGGAGATCTCCAAGCAGGATACAGAGCAGACAGCAAAGTCTTTGTCCTCTCCTTGGCTGAAACAGCCACTGCAGGCCAACCCCAGACAGCACACAGCAAAGGGTCAGTACTTTTCCTTCAGCTTTTCCAGCTCTTCTCCTTAGCAGAGGTTCATCTTCAGTCCAGAAGTATTCTAAAGTTCTGGGGTCTGGGCCCCAATATTTATACTCCATTTTTCTTTATTCTCTTGTGGCAGAGAGGCTATGTGCTCAGTCCAAACCAGTTCTGTATTCTTTAGTCCAGCTTCCAGGCAGGAGGTGGGGACAGCATTGTGTTAGGCAGACCAGGCCCATTCGGGTGCAGGGAACTCCCACCCCTACTCTAAATGCAGCCTAGGTCTATTCAGCCCAGCACTGACTCATCCAGGAAAGGCAGGACACACCTCCACCCCCCAGTCGCTGTCTGAAGAGAATGGACATCCCCAGGCCCTCTCACTTCATAGCCAGACAGGCAATCCACAAACCATCAGAGGCACGCAGGATGGCAAAGCAAGAAAATACCCACATTCTAAAAGTGGTATTTTCAAACACACAATATAAAAATCAACTTTACTAAAAGAAGCATTTTTATATTCTGAGTTCAGGCATACTAAACTCCAACCTCCTACCATGTACCAATGGGAAGTTATACTCCTAAGATGTTATAAATAAACTACCATTCTATCCTATGGGACAGATAGCCTTTTCATAGTGAAAAAAGAATTGCACTGTAGTTCACTATCAGGACATGTCACACACACCAAGACATTCGCTACCTTTCAAATATACTGCATCCTGCCCGCAGCGGTTCCTTGTACCAAACCTAGGGGTGGCTCACATGTAATAAAAGAGAATTTTAGGGCCTGGCAGGTGGGTTCACTTGCCCGGTCGACATGGCAGTAAAAACTGTGTGCAGACAGCGTGGTGGGAGGTCACAGAACCCTTTGAAAGACTTCTTGTGTGGGTGGCACAATCAGTGCTGCAGGCCTATCATCAGCATTTGACTTACAGGCCCTGGGCACACACAGTGATGATACTAGGGACTTAGTAGTGAGTCAAACAAGCCAATCATGGAAACACCAATCCGTATGCACAATTTACATAGGGAGCATTTGCACTTTGTCACTGATCAGCAGTGGCAAAGTGCACAATGCATCTAGACCAGCAAAAACGATATTCAGAACACAGCAAAAAAAAACGAAGGCAGAGGCACAAAGACAGGAAAACCACACCAAGGATGCCAGGTGTAATATGTGTCCCCTCCAGCTGGAAAGTGGGGAGATCTACCCACCTTCCTAAGAGTTCTCTTCACTAGGGCGGTAAAATCTGGACAGACCATCAGCATTGGCGTGTTCTGTACCAGTCCAGTGTTCAACTGTAAAGTCCATCGCCTGTAGGAAAATGGACCACCTCAAATGTTTTTGTCCCTCATTTGCATCAACCATCTGAGGAGCATGTGGTCAGTCTGAACGGGAGTGAGTTCCAAACAAGTATGGCCTCAGCTTCTTTAGTGCCCAGACCAGAGCAAAAGCTGACCGCTCAATCGTACTCCACCTCTGTTCTCGGGAAGTTGCCTCCTACTAATGAAGGCTACGGGTTGGTTTAGGCCCTCACCATTTAGTTGTGAGAGAATATCTCCCCCACCATGCTCTGAAGCATCTGTCTGCATCACAAATTCCTTTGAGAAGTTGGGCGCCTTGAGGTTGGGCACTGTGCACATGGCAGATTTCAGGGGATCAAAAGCTTTCTGACAGGCCAGTTCACCTTTCTGGGTTTCTTCCTGGAAGTCAGCTCAGTCAAGGGGGCAGCCTTGGTGCCATACCCCTTGACAAACCTCCTGTAATAACCGGTGAGGCCTAAGAAGGCTCTCACCTCTGTCAGAGTCTTAGGGGGGTACCCAAGCCACAATGGTGTCAATCTTAGGCTGTAGGGGCGTCACCTGGTTGCTTCCTAACTGGTGCCCTGAGTACACCACTGGTCCCTGCCTGATCTGGCACTTGGTGGCCCTGACCGTGAGGCCTGCCCTCTGCAGGGCCTTCAACACTTCCCAGAGGTGCTGCAGGTGTTTCTCCAAAGTGGCAAGTAACACTGCGATGTCATCCAGGTAGGCGGCACTGAAATTCTCCAGTCCAGCCAACACCTGGTTGACCAACCTCTGAAAGGTGGCAGGGGGATTCGTTAACCCAAAGGACATCACCCGGACCTGGTAGTGTCCCTCTGGGGTTGAAAATGCAGATCTTGGAGGGGCGTGGCTAGCAGCCAACGATGGCGGCCGCAGCTTAGGGAGGCTCCCGGGTAAAGGCGGCTTTCCGCATCAATCCGTACAATTATCCTGATCTACTCCGGCTACAAAGGGTGGACCGGACCCGGAGTCCGTGCAGCGAGCGTCTCCAGAACTTTTCGGGGCGGCGACAGACCGAATGAGCACGTTCCCGCTGGCCGGAGACGGAAGAGGAGCCGGGCCTGCACTCGACCGCGAAGCCGCGGAGCCACAGTTTGGTCGGACCCGGCCGGAAGCAACCTGAGGCCGGGGCCGAGGGACAGGAAGTGTCGGCTCATCCATAGCATCACTCCGAAGACCCACGCAAACTCCCCACAGCGACCCAAGCTCAAGAGCACACTCTGCAGTCGCCTGTCGACCCTCTTCGGGCGTGCATATTTCTGACGGAGGCGCGGAAGACGTCGCGCACTTGTGGCTCATCGCCGTCGCTACCCGGCGTAGACGACCAGGAAGGCCACTGAGCCGCCTCAACAGTAACTGCGCCATGTCGCACAGGGGCCCCAAGAACACAACCACCCAGGCCAAGTTGGACAAATTTGCTTATGAGAGACGCTCACCCTCCCAGGACCAGCGCAAAACCTTTGGGGGGAAAATGGCGGAAGCCGAGATGGTGAGGAAGGCCACGCTGGACGATGTCCTGGCGGCGTTGGCGCAAGTACAAGAAACAGTGGGGGCCACGGCGACTGAAGTCACCCTAATCAGGGCGGATTTGCAGAAAATGAACGAGCGGGTCAAACAGGTCGAAGTGGTCACGAAATCGCTGGTCGAAGATGTGTCCGACCTGCAGATAGCTATGGAACGCCTGCAAACTGATAATAAACTGCTCCGGGACAAACTGGACGACCAGGAAGGTCGCTCACGACGCAATAATGTCCGCATTTTAGGTGTCCCGGAATCGGAGGACACTGGGGCCCTGGACTTATATGTGGAAGAGTTGGTGAAAACTCGTCTCCAGCCGAAAGGCCTGTCGAACTTTTTCTCGGTCGAAAGGGCCCACCGTGTTCCGGGAGGGAAACCCAGGACGGGAGGCACGCCACGACCAATACTGGCGAGATTGTTCAATTTCCAAGATCGAGACGCCATTTTACAGGCCGCAAGAGTGGCGCTGGCCATTCAGATTCAGAACTCGAAAATTGCATTCTTCCCGGACTATACAGCGGAGGTGTCTAGGAAGAGGAGAACGTTCCTGGAAGTCAAGAAAACCTTGAGAGAGAAAGAACTACCATACTCGATGGTATTCCCGGCCAAACTACGAGTGGTAGCGGACAAAAAAGTATGGTTTTTCGATTCTCCTGACACGGCCCGGGACTGGCTGGAGGGCTGGCACACCGTTGGACGACAGCGCAGGACGAATAGACCGGATCAAGATCGCAGAGGAGGCAGCAGAAATGGCTCGCAGGCATCTGGACGTGTGGAGGGTGCAGACCGCTCGCCTTCCATGGATTTGAAGGGGGAGGTGAAAATGTATGACTCCGGCTACGGACACTGAACTGAACGAGCTCGCCGATCACCGACCTAACTTGGTGTTTCATAGCTGCACGTTGACTCTGGCATGGCAACCCCGAGAGCCTACAGGGGAGCCGCCAACCCGGGGAGACGCTCTCCCCCCTACACGCAAGTACTCTGGTTTTGGGATGGGTAAAGCACTCTGCTCAGTTGGGGTGGCGGGCAGTTGGAGGTCCGTTAAGCAGGGGGGCAGGGAGGGGGGTTTGTTCTGAACTGTTTATGTTAGGAATGTGCACAAAGGGTCATGGACAATGTTTCAGTACTTATGGGATTCAGGACACATTGCTGGGAACGGACAGTGACACGATGCCCCCATGATGCTTCTGAACGCCTTGCTGCGAGACGACACAGCCGATAGACCGGTTACATCTCTGGGGCACTACAACACGTACCTAATACTCCCCGATGGCTAACAATCCCGTACCGACAGGGGGAGTGAATCCCTCTGACACACAATGCCCACCTATGACCTTGATGTCCTGGAATGTGAGAGGCTTGGGGGACAAGGTGAAGCGGGGTTTGGTATTGACTGCTATTAAGCGTCTGCGGCCTACTGTGGCCCTGTTGCAAGAAACACACCTGGTGGGGGGAGCTACGAAGGCCTTGGATAGGCGAGGTTACAAAATGTGGGCCAACTCAGCTTTCACGTCCGGCTCCAGGGGGTCTGGCATTTTAGTACAGAAAAACTCACGATTCATGCCCCTATCAATCAAAACCGACGACCAGGGCTGCTTCGCGGCCGTGCAGGGGCAATGGGAGGGGAAACTCTTCAATCTAGTGTCAGTGTATATTCCACCGGCTTTGCATTCGGTCCACCTCCCAAGACTAGGGGACTTCCTTTTAACTCTCCCCGAGGGTGAGACCATTCTAGGGGGGGACTTCAACGCTGTCATAGACCCACAACTAGATAAACACCCCTCCCCAAACCAGACAGGGGGGGAAACATATTTCCGACGTTTCACCACAGCCATGGGCCTGACGGACATCTGGAGGCACTTACACCTGGGCACGAAACAATACACATTTCACTCCACGGTGCATGGCAGCCTGTCTCACATCGATTATTTCCTGTCGCTGGGGGGTGCCCTTTGCCATGTAGATACCCTGGTGATTCACCCTCGAGGTATTTCAGACCATTCACCGCTCACACTGACGCTTTCCCTACAGACGAAAGCACGTAAGCGCATTTACCCCATGCACGCATCGTATTTCAAAGTCCCACAGGTTCGCGAAGCGCTCAAACACGCCACGAAACAATACTTTCTTGAAAACACACATTCAGTGCGTTCCCCAGCAACGCTTTGGGAGGCCTATAAAACGGTTCTGCGGGCCAAGCCATTAACACCATAACTGGGCATAAGCGACAGCAGTCACAGGAACTGGCCGACCTAGAGGTTACTTTGCAGGAACGGACCGCGGCACATGAGTCTCACCCTTCTCCCTCTGCCCTGCACGCACTCACTCTCCAACAACAGCTTTACAACGATCACCTACGCTTGGTAGTTAAGGGTCACATAACCGACACTCAGAACAGGATTTATGAAGTGGGGGACAAAGCAGGGAAAATGCTGGCGTGGCTCGATACACGTGAGGGCAGCTCCAGGGGAATCCAGTGTCTAAAAGACGAGCAAGGGGTGCCACACACTGATCCGAGGCGTATAACGGAACTGCTCGCGACCCATTTTGAACAAGTGTACACCCCGGCGCGTAAGATTACATCTGAGAATGCCAGGGCGCTCTTAGCTCTGATTGAGGTACAGACCCTATCGCCAGAGGCATCGAGCGAGCTGGAGGCGGACATTACAGCCGATGAAATTCAGCTGGCCATTAAGGCTCTGAACCTGGGCAAGGCATTGGGGCCGAATGGGATACCCATAGAATGGTATCAAATGATGCCGGACACCCTCAGCACACATTTGTTGGGAATGTTCAAGGACTGTTTAGAGAGGGGTTCCCTTCCACTGGACCAACGTGTGGCTACTATCATAACGATCCCCAAGCCGGGTAAACCACCAGAGGATTGGTCCTCTTATCGACCCATTTCCTTATTGAACGCGGAAGTGAAAATCTTGGCCAAGCTTCTGGCGCAAAGGATCCTGCCCCATCTGACCTCGATTATACACCCGGATCAGTCCGGGTTTATGCCACACAGGAACACAGCGCTGAATTTGCGGCGACTACATGGTATCCTGGCCAGAGCTGACACCATCAACACGACGGCAGTAATCCTAGCACTTGATGCCAAAATGGCATTTGACCTGGTGGAGTGGGAGTACCTTTTCAAAACGCTGTCGCGTATGGGGTTTGGGCCTCGCTTTCTAGCGTGGGTCAGGCTACTGTACACAGCCCCAGTGGCTCACGTAGTGGCGAATGGCCACATTTCACGCACTTTACCGCTGGGAAGGGGCACGCGGCAGGGATGCCTGCTGTCACCCCTGCTGTTTGCCATCTCGCTGGAGCCCCTTGCGACTCTCATACGAGCCTCTCCCCTCCTCAAAGGTATACCAGGGACCGGGGGTTGGGAAGACCGTCTGTCCCTATACGCAGACGACATGCTGCTGTATCTAACAGACCCCGAGGAAAGTGTACCGGCCCTATTACGCATTTGCGACACGTACGGCAGGATCTCCGGCTACACACTGAACTGGTCCAAGTCAGAGTTATACGTCTTGCAAGGCCCGGCTCCGGATCTCGACGATAATTGCCCGCTACGACTGGCGGGATCATCCTTTAAATACCTAGGCATACATGTCACCAGGGACCCGACAGAATTCATAGATAAGAATCTGAAACCGTCCTTGGAAAGGCTCAAACGGGATGTCGAGTTCTGGTCCGGCCTGCCGTTAACACTCCTAGGTAGGGCGGCGCTTTACAAGATGATGGCGTTACCACGCTTCCTGTACGTCCTTGATAATTCGCCCTATCCTGTGCTGCCCAAGTTTTTTCAGAAAGTAGCGGCACTGGTCTCCAACCTACTATGGGGCAACCTCCCGCCGCGAGTGGCACAATCCAAGTTACACAGAGACTGGTATAGCGGGGGCATTGCACTACCAAATTTAAAATTGTACTATTGGGCCGCACACCTCAAACACATTAATCAATGGATCCACGCACCACATACCGAGCCAGCATTTCATTCAGACAGGGTGCAGTTGGGCGCCGATAGTCTGTTGGGTCCACTGTATGATCACCGCAAGATGCGAACTCTAGTCGGCCCCACCAAACTAACGGTGCAGATATGGCACGCGGCTACAACAGCTCTGGGCTGGAAAGGGAGGATCACTAGGATGACTCCGCTGTGGGACTCTCGCACACTGGGCAACCTGAGGAACACCAAGGGTTTCGCACAATGGGACACAATAGGTATCTCCACAGTGGGTGACCTGTGGGAGAGGAATGAGGTGATCCCCTTCGCCCGACTAAAAGAACTTTATGAGCTCAACGACAGGGAACTCAATAGATACATTCAGGTCCGACACGCACTGCTTGCAGCCATCCCAGCTGATACGCCACTGCCGGAATCCTCGCCCTTGGAGGATCGCCTACTCACTGATTGCATGTTAGAACGGGCGACATCCCTCACTTATCGTAAGTTACTCAATAACTCCCCTGAGCCCACATCACACCTTAAAGAGAAATGGGAAGGGGAGATTAACGATATGGATGAACATGAGTGGAACGAGGCACTTGGGTCCCCTAAAGAAGTAGGTATCTCGGCACGCATGCGGCTGGTGCAATTTAAAATCTTGCACAGAGTTTATTATACAAGGACCATGCTACATCGCATACACAGGGCGCCCCATCCTTACTGTCTGCGAGGGTGCGGGGAGGAGGGCACGTTCTTCCATACCATATGGGACTGCCCCAAGATCCAGGAATATTGGAAACAAGTATTCCGCACACTTTCACAAGCATTAGATCACTCCATACTGCCTGACCCGAGGAGGTGCTTACTAAACATTTGGGAGCCTACCGACTTGACCCGTTACGAGCAAATTTGGGTCACGGCGGGGCTAATGGTAGCGAAACGTGACATAGCACAGCGCTGGGGGGCGGCAGAACTTCCAACAAAGTCCCAATGGTGCTTGAACATGGATCGAGTTATGTTAACTGAACGAGCAGTGTACTCCAACCGAGCGTGCCCGGGGAAATGGAATAAGATATGGCTGAAATGGAACGAATACAGAGGGGACATCTGCGAACCCTTACGAGAGGATGATTAGGATGATTCTGACAATAAGGGCGAGGAGGGCTAAACCTAGGCTGGAGGGAGGAGCGGGGTGGAAGCCTGGGCTGCTGCAGGAGGCCTCTTCTTAGAACTTAGACTGGTAAATCAAGGGGGGTGGTGACATGTGTTGTAAGTAGAGGCATGCATGTGCTGTGCGGTGATGTCGGATTTCCGTACTCCCAAGAGACACTTGTAACTTGAAATGCACTGATTCGTGCCAGTCCGTACTGTCATTCCTAACTGTTGATGTTATGAGTTTGTTATTTTCCAAAAAAGAAAAAAACTCCATCAAAACCTCATTTCCCGCATTGAACACTTGCTCAACTGGCACTTTTAATTTTTCAGTACGCTCCGTCACGCTATAATGTAACTGTGACTTTATTATCCGTTTTGCTGAAAAACGTTGTGTACAATGATCCTCTGATAGCGGCCGGCCCACAGGGTTGTAGGCATTCCGCTGTGTACTATGCAAAGTGCAATAAAGGTTTTTGGAAAAAAAAAATGCAGATCTTTCCCTGCCCCATCAGTTAAGGCAATCTACCAGTACCCAGACTTTAAGTTACACGTACTGAGGTATTTGGTAGCTCCCAACCAATCTATGAGCTCATCAGCTCTGGTGATGGGGTGTGCGTAGGTCCTGGTGACAGAATTGAGCCCTAGGTAGTCCACACAGACCCAGAGATCTGGTGTGGAACTGGGTGTGGCAGCCTTTGGGACAAAGACCACTGGGCTGGCCCAAGGGCTGTTTTAGGGCTCAATCATCCATAGTGCCAACATGGACAAACCACTGAGTGACACATGTGGTTAGGGAGAACAGAACAGCAATACCCCAACAACTGGTGGCAGTCCCTCTGCTGTTCAGGGGTCTGGGAGGGGGAGAGTTTTACACTGTCCACTGACCCATCATGTTCCTTTGCAGACAGGAGGTAAGGGAGAGGCTCAGTCTCCTCTTCCATTCCATCATCTGTCGCTAGGAGCAAGCATACATCAGACCTCTCCAAGTGAGACTTGAGGGGGTTCATGTGTAGGACTTGCAAAGGGTTCCTAGGAGTCTGCAAGTCCACCAGATAGGTGACTTTACTCTTGAGTTCCACGACCTCAAAGGGCCAAGTCCACTTGTCCTGGAGAGGGCAAGGCTCCACTGGGTGCATAACCCACACTTTTTGTCCAGGCTGAAACTCGATCAGAATGGTATTCTGATCATACCAGCATTTCATCTCCTCCTGACTGACTTCCAGATATGCTGGAGCGAGCGCCTGAAGAGCTTAGTCTGGTTCCTGAAGGAACCATGCCACTGTAAATGTAAATGTAAATGTATTTGAGCTTGTAAAGCGCACTGCTACCCGTCCATAGGTCTCCTGGCGCTGTTTAACTCTGGGGAACCCGTCCGGGCTTTCCCTGTGGGATGGTCCCTGCTGGGAGTCCCCAAGGTGGAGTCAGGCATCCCCGGAATTGATGGGGCCGTTGTGGAGTTGAGGCAAGCTAATGCCCAGAGTTGCCGAGTGGAACCACTGATTAGTGTAAGCACCGAAGCGAGAATTATCGAGTCCGCTGACCAAGGTCCACGACCCTGCCGCGTGGGGAATTGAACCCTGGTCCCGGGCCCACTTCTGCTCTCGGGTCTGCCGCCTCTAACCAGTGAGCCACACTGGGCTCGTCAAGAGCATCGAAGAGGCCAGGAAACCGTACCACAATAATACATTAGGACATAAACACAAAACATGTTAGTTTACACATTAAATTGAAAAGTAAGTAAAAACTGGTAAATGACGGAGGGGTGACCAAAGTGGCATTTACAAATGCAGAATCTTAGTCAATTAAAGTAAAAGTGAAGGGCCAACACCTTAGTGAATATCACCACCTATACTGTGAAGATCCCAGACTGAGTCATAAGGTGTTCACCAATAATGCTTACCACCTCAACTCTTGTATCAAAGATCCAATTCCTTGTACAAAGCAAACTAAGCAACTAGTCACATCTGTCATTTTCTTTTTTTTGTTTACATTTTTTTTTGTCATTTACCATTATTAACAATGTGGTACAATAAAAGATCAGCAACACCATGTACTGATAGATAATACAATAGCAAATCAAATGTTGAAGGATTAAACAGCGACAGCATGTGGGTAATGTCTCCAGTATGAGGAAATTAGGGTATTGGTTACACCAGTCCCTCAAGGAGGAAAGGCCAGTGTAAGTTCTGCCGTCTAACTGTGTATCACAGCACCAGTCTATGTGTGGTGTGATCTCTGAACAGTGGGTAGAGGGTTCAACAAAATGAGGACAAAATATCTAAACTGTGGAAAGGGGTACCCGCCCGTGACCTGAGGCCGCAAAGTCTAGTTTCAGGTGATTAACAGCTTGTAACGCGCAGTAGGTACGTATGATTCGACAGATTGAGCAGGGATTGAGGGGGACCCCCTGTGGAGCCACATAGAGGCGATAGTGGCATGTTACGCTGGCGCCGATGAGGTTCTTGTTTCTTCCTGAATGTCTACTGTGGATGCAGTCATATTCTGTAATTCCTCCATGATAGCCCCCCAGTCCATAGCAAGGGAAAACTTGCGTAACCCCAGAAGGTCCTCCCTCCATATAGCAACCCCCTCTGCCCTGGCCCAGTTGAGCAACGAGCAGCGCCAGGCAACTGCATGAGGCGTCGCCGGCACTTTCCATTGGTTGGTGATCAGGCGTTTTGCCATGACTAGGCCCAAGTCTAGGAATCGTGAGGTGACCTTGTGTTTCCTGCTCTTCTTGAAGAGGTGCAGGACGTACAACTCCCAACTAAAGGGAATTACGCATTTAGTGACATGGGCTAGAATGGCCACTATGCCAGTCCAGTACTCTGCTAGGGTCGAGCAAGACCATAGCATGTGTTGCAGACCCGCATCTGTTAGGCAGCACCTGGGACATTTAGAGTCAGTGCAATGAAAATACTTGTTTATCTGGGAGGCGGAGAGGTATGCACAATGGAGGATAAAATACTGTATCTGCCGGAAGCGTTGATTGCGAGGGACTCGTGTCGGGCTTTCCAGTATCGACACCCATTCCTTATCTGACAGGGAACAACCCAGATCCTTCTCCCAGTATTGTTTCATGGGGGTTAGTGAGATTGCAGTGTGTTGATCATTCCACCATATATTCCCCTTAAATCAGAACACCAGAGAGATTTTTGTGAAATTCAAGTCCAATAGTGAGATTTGCGACCAAACAGTATATCACCTCATGTGAGTGTTACACACATCTCATATCCGCAAACCAGGCACTAACAAAATGTATGTAGAGGAATACCTGTTCACGATCCCCTTAAAGGTTTTCAGAGTGTCTAAACAAGGACCATGGTCACATGGGCAAGAGTACTTTGAGAATATAAGGAGGGGAAGAGAAAAACCCCAAAAATCAGCTACCTCTCCTAGTACTTCATTGTATACTTTTACCAAAATTTGGCAGAACACATATCAATCACATAAAACCATTCAGTTTGCATCCCCGACATCTAGCCCTCAGCAGAAATACCGCACATGGTACGTAAACAAATGAAAATCTCATAAACACTAAAACAAAAACATATTCCATTTTACAACAGCGTAACCACTTAAGGTTAGAAGCGAGGGAAAAACGATTATCCTGTTATAAGCCACCCTCAAGTGTCAGAGCAGACCAAGAAACTTTTACCCCAAACATCGTGTGTGCATACCATTCTGTGGCAGCACCATCCCGGTATGCCGCATTCTAATCCGCGCCGGATACAATGTCCCTGGATCCCGGAAGCGCTTTAAGGACGCAGATACAGCCCAAAAAAATTAGACTAGACCGCTACCAATGATACGGGAGCTGTGTACATATCCCGCACATGTCTCCCTGACCCTGGAATTTATCCAGTATGACAGCGGCCTCTCCTACTGCGTAATAGGTAATGCAAATCGCGCAAATCACACTCCATGCTGTACTTGAAGCATAAAAGGCCATTTAATAGGACAAACAAACATCAATTAGTTATAACAATCCCCAACATCAAACCTTTCATTCACTCCATCCATTTCCCCTTGCTCCAATTCTCTCTTTCCGTTTCACTCTGTGACCCCCTCCATCTCACCATTCACTTCTTCACTTATCTTTCAACATCCTCTCCTGTATCTCCTGCTGTCACACTCTTGCGTCCCACAACCCCATCATTCACCCTTTCCCCTGAGGCGTGAGTGTGCCCGTCATTGACTCCTCACCCCTCCAAAGTACTGTCAACCTAAACCTACAACCCGTACTAAACTGGCATGCTCCAACCAACCCATCACTGAGACCCCAAAATTTGCAGGGTGGGCGGGTGGTCCAAAATTATCCCAACCCTCCCCAATAATGCTGGGTGCAGGAAGAGGAAGAGCCTTCCTCCCCTGCACCCTTATATCCCCTCCCTAACCTCACCCCCCCTTGTCTAACCCCCTGACCCAAACAGCTTGTCCTTCCTGCCTTACCAGGCGAACACCCCGGGGGAAGACTGGTCTGTGACCCTACTTCCCCCGGGGGGCGGCATCGCGCAATAATCACATTCCACGCTGTACTTGAAGCATAAAAGGACATTTATTAGGACAAGGTTGTAAAAACACCAATAATTAACCAAACATCAATTAACTATTACAATCCCCAACATCAAACCTTTCATTCACTCCATCCATTTCCCCTTGCTCCAATTCTCTCTTCTCGTTGCACTCTGTGACCCCCTCCATCTCTCCATTCACTTCTTCACTTATCTTTCAACATCCCCTCCTGTATCTCCTGCAGTGGCACTCTTGCATCCTGCACCCCCATCATTTACCCTTTCCCCCACCCCAAAGGTTGGGTGGGCCCGTCAGTGACTCCACACCCCTCCAAAGTACTGCCAATCAGGGAACCCCCTTTGGGCAGTTACCTGCCCCACCCCTTTAGTCCCGTGCACCTTTCGCCATCACTCCGTAACCTCCCTGCGACACCAAATGGATTCATTTCACAACTTCCTTATAATGTCTCGCATTTCAATCATAGAGTAAGCATCCCCAAGTTGCAAAAGGTGCACCCCTTTTATCCTTAAACAGCAAAGGCTCCTCCAACCTGAGCCCAACATAAGCAATCACTTTAATGTATTTTGAGGTGCAAAAAAACTCTCTTTGCCTTGTCTAACTTCCTGCAGGCTTTTTCCACCACTGCGTGCTTCACTGCCCTGTTGTAGATTATTCTAGGACTCTAGTAAATATTCCCGATTTCATGCCCTTATGTGGTTATATCAAATCATACCCTTATATAGGCATAAGAATCATACCCATATTAAGACATAGCCAATGCAGTCCAAATACGGCAGGGCTACTCTCACAGGCTCCTAGAAAGCACAATGCGTTCTTAAACAAACCAAGCCTCCAGCAGCCCGGGAATTCCCCCTGCTTCTGTATTTATTTTTCCTAGAACTCCTGGAGTCCTGAAAGAACTTCGAGTTCTTAGTGACGTCTTATGTCCAACCTTACGTCAAACTCGGCACCTTCCAGGTATAAATATACCAGCATCTGCCTTAAGCAACACACGGTGGTTTGGAGCAGATCGACTGTCTACTTGCCCGGCGCCCTGCTGATGCGAGTGCCGAAGGAAGCCGACCCTCCCTGCTGACGCACTGAGAGAGACGCTGTCTTTTCTTCTGCCAAGAAATCCAGCTCCAGTGTTTCCCTGTCACCCTTGCGGGTTGCTGGGAGATCGAGTCCTGAGAAAGAGATACAAGACCTCCTTCATTCTATAACCAAGATACAGAGCTGATTAGACCCATGGAGAATTCTTGATTCAGATTCTTGGCAAAAACGATAACTCATCTACTCCTTCCCTGTACTAGGCTTAGGTTAGGTACACCGGGGTAGGCGTATCTTAGAAACACCAGTTGAGTACGTTTAGTCATTATTTTTATCATTGTATGTATTTTATCCATTTTAAGTATCTTATGGCTTAGAAACCATATAAATGGTTTTACAGTATTATTTCATAATACTCATTTTACTGTACGCATTTTACTTTATGACCAGTATTGCAATTGCGGCAATTCACTTCTATTGCATGAGAAAGTAGACTTCTCAATAAATAACCTTTTTATTGAAAACGCCCGTCTCTCTATTTCTCTGCACTCCTGGTGAAACTAAGCATGCACGATTGACTGAGTGAAATAGCTATCTATTGTTTCAGCAACTCTGGAGATATACTCCTTATTCTGGGGGAGCAAAGTTGTCATGTTTATGTGGTTGTCAGAAACTAATCCCTTCTTGTATATTCAGGAAAGTTAACACCTTCTTGTTTACTCGAGAAAGTTTCTAGTGACCTCTGAGCTAGCTGGCATTTCATAATTAAGTCTAACATATTCAATAGAGACCTAGTTGACCTCAATCCTACGTCTACACTGTTGTTTATGTTATTCCAATGCGCAGAGCCTATTGGGAATATAGGAACTACACTACAGCCCCTTTCCACATCTTTTGTGGCACAAATTCAATCCATACAATGCATGTTCCTGGCAGATTCCTTTTCATGACTTCCAGATCCCTCTGCGTCTGCTGTAGTATTGCCAAATCCAACAAACGTATCAAGTAATTTTCGCGCGAATGCAGGACTAACATATCAGGGCAGCCTCTCTGTGATATCATTTTTGTCAGCCAGGACAGTATACCCCACCAATGCATCTCATGATGGCTGCTCTTCAGACCCAGGTTATGAACGTAGACCTGTTGATCTGCATATGTGGCTGCCCAAAGTATGAAAGAGTGTCCAACGATCCAGGTAACCGTCTTGGTCCCTGGGCCACCCACACAACCTACGACAAGAAAAATATGTTAGTGCACAGATGAAGGCTCCATCTGTATTTGCTGCAGACCCCCGAAAACCCTCTCTTCCTATTTGCGCAAATATCTCTCTAAGCACTTGGACCTCCCCCTTCAATCTGACATAGTCTGTCTCATGACCAGCCCAGTCTTGCTGCAGCCATAGCTGCACCAATGCTGAAAGAGTGCGTGCCGTATCTAGCAGGGTCCCTACCCAAGCACTTTAACGCCATGCGCAATACTGCCAATAACTGAAATTCTGTCAACCGCTCCCTGGACGCGCAACAAAAAATTTCACCGTACTGACCTGCTCAAGAAAATTTGCAACTCTCACACCGGGCACAATCCCTTGCAACCACACCCATTTACCCCTCCCTAGTTGGTCCATTTTTGAATGTCCCAGCGAAATCCCCAGTCGACCTCCATCCAATCGTATTTCCTTGTACGTTCTCCCCGCCTGCCCCTTTGTGCCCAACAACTCAGAAACCCAAAACGCCCCAAAAAACATCCACAACATGTATAAACGAAATACTGAAATCTCATATCCATCATAACAACAGTTGGTCAAAAACCCCAGCAAACTCTGCCACAATTCAAACGTAATCGCCTCCCTTGGCGCCCCCCCCCATCCCTTCCCACATTCACGTCCCCAACCTTTTTGCATTCTACTGAGGTCTCATCCTTCGCAGGGTCCAAACCCATGTACAATTTACCCTATAATGAGATCCCCGCCAACATCCCAGTTATCTTTGTCTGTGCCAAACCCTTATCAATACAACTTAGAACAAAACGTATCACTCCCTGTTCAGTGTCTTCACGGGATATGTTCCATGCATTCACGGTCCAGCCTATAAAAGATCCAAATTCTGCCCAAGCCAGCCTGTAGCTGCGCCTTGTAGTTTCCGCTATATACTGCTCAACCAGGCCTATCACTCTCACTCCCACAAGGCCTAGATGCCATCCGGAAGCTCTGTCTTGCATGCATCCGCTCCAGGCGCCAATCGTCGGAATCACCGCCACTGCGAACAAGACAAAGCATCCGCAATGTCATTACTTGCTCTGGAACATGTTTTGCATAAAATACTACATTCAGTTGCAGGCATTTCAGCATGAAACTACGCAGCAGCTGCAAGACCCTCAAGTCTTTTGCTATCTATTTGTTCACTAGCTCTACTGCATCATGTTGTCTACATGGAACAGCACTGACCTATTCTGAAATTCTGGGACCCTCACAGCTAAGGTCACCAGCAACGAGAAAAACTCTAGGAAAGCTATGCTCCTCCCTGGAGGCGCTAGGGGGCGCACAGCCGAATGGCCGGGCGACCACAAACTATATGGTCTGTCCCCGCTATTAACCCCACCATTCCGCCTGCTAAGCCAATTTTCAGGCATGGGAGGGCACCGAGCATCTGCGGGCAGAAAATGAAATAAATGCTCCCCGGAGAAAAGGCAGTAATCTGCGATGACCCAGGAGAGGAACGGCGCAGCAGACAAGATGGCGGAATGCCGGATCGCCGACCAGTTTGCATCCGCGGCGGCCGAGTGAACCCTGGATCGCTTGCGACTGGGGTGCGGGCTGGAAGTGGTAAGACGCGAACACAGCTGCTGCAGACTGTCCTTTCCCGCACGCTGGAGCGAAGGAGGCGATCTGTTTTTAGCCCGCTGGTCCCGGCCGCGCGATAGGCAAGATGGCGGCACCCACGGAGCCAAACCCCGCTGTATGCAATCTTTGGCGCCGAGCGATACTAGGGGCACGAAACGATAATTGCCGAGGTGCCCTGCCTGCCTATTGTGTAACACTGGCGGCGTTTGCAGTAGCGGCGACCTGATCCCGTCTGCCTCACAGTGTACCGTTCAGCGCTGCAGGATGCTAGCACACGGGAGGCATAACGGACAGGCACGAAATGGCGCGAACTACTGGCAATCATCGCGCTTGAGACTGTGCTCCTCTGACCCTGTGGGAACGGTGAGGAGGATTGGGGACATACTTTGCCATCGCTCCTGTGCAGGATTAGCCACTAGAAGCGACAAGCCCCCCCCCCAGTCCCCCATTGGCTACATAGGGGTGACTTTCGCATCTCCTTCACTGGTCGCATACCCGCGGAAACAACGTGTTCCTCTAGACGAAACACAGAGGCCACGGGGTATTGCGGACACGCCTGATCTGAAGAGCTCGAGATACCTGGTTTTTACATGCGCACAGAGCCATCGGCGGTGTCCTTCACCCTCGGGGACAAAACGGTGGCGGCAGCAAGAACCATCAGGGCATCAGGCCCCGCGTCGAAGGCAGCTACCCCTCAGGCAGTGGCAATGGGGAAGCCGGACAAACAACAGCAAAAGCTATCATTTGACAACAAGAAAGCAACCAAACCTTCAGAGAACATGGCGGACACGGATGGAGCAGCCGATCTGGCACCGAACAGCAACATGGAGAAATTATTGTTGGCCATCCAGGCGAATTTACAAGACATTAACGGCAAGCTGGATAACCTAACATGCAGAATGGATGGTATGGCTGCAAGGCAAGAGAAACACGGAGAGCGCCTGGACGAAGCCGAAACACGCCTATCAGCTGTAGAAGATGAAGCACGTACTTCGACCACCTGGTATGGAACGCATTCTAGAGGTAATTAAGGCGAAAGAGGAGGAATTGGAAGCGGGCTCGAGGCGCAATAATGTGCGCATTACAGGTTTGCCGGAGACGAACAACACCGGGCGTATGGAGCTCTGCGTGGAAAACCTATGCAAAGATCTTTTCGGAGCAGAAGCGCTATCGCCAGTATTTATTGTAGAACGTGCACACAGATCCCTGGCGCCTCGTCCACCACCTGGAGCGACGCCAAGGCCAATAGTGGCGAGGATATTAAATTATCGCGACAGAGATACCATCCTCAGGCTTGTACGTGAAAAAGGGAAAATTACCCACCAAGGTAACTCCCTGGAATTTTATCCGGACCATACCGTAGCAGTGCAACAGGCTAGAAAAGAATTCACGTCCGTCAAGGCCAAACTCAGGGATCTTAACATCAGTTATTCCATGCTGTACCCGGCCAGGCTACGCGTTACATGGAAGGACAAGGCGGTGCTGTTACCCTCACCCAAAGCAGCTCAGGAATTCGTCAAATAAGTTATACAAGAATGAAGGAACAATGAACATGAGGGCCAGCACCAAGACTCGGACTAACTGTACCGGTAAGACCCACCAGAGATTTGCGGTAAGACTCTTCATGGTTGCGGGCTAGCTGTGAGCGATCCTGTGGATCGTTGCTAACAGTAGACTATGGTTTGTTATATGATTGAGGGTGTGACGAACTAACTGCTACGGCGAACATTGCATGTCCGGGGCGACAGCCTGGGTCACCCCCTAACTTTCAGTAAGACTGCAGATATATAGACTTGGGGTGGCTGACGGGAGGCCGTATCACACATTATTCCACACCTCAACTTGGTATCGCAGGCCACAAACACTAGTGCCAGGCGCACTGCTCTGGTAATCATCGTTAGCCTCTTTTTTGAACTGTACGGAACCATGGTGTGCTCAGGGGCCCATTCTCACTCCGGTCACTGGCGCACCCTGTTCGCGCCTTAACTGTGGGTTATAGAGGGCACAGTCGCATAACTGTGGAGGGCTACAGAAATATGCTGTTCTGTCACACGATTTACTCAAGCGCACATGTGCACCCGTAAATGTATGTTGCTATATATTTGTTGTATAATTAGCTCTATGGGGGCGATGTGCTGTTTATCACTGACGCTGGAGAGTAGCCCCAATTTTTTTGCTTAACATACTACTGTATATGTGACAAAAACTAGATGACTACTATAGTACTTGCTTACGGTCTGTGCTACAGATATTGCTGGCGGGGTGGGGGGTGGCGGGTGTACAGTCACGCTAAACACGTTTATGACATGTATTGAGGGTGTCGCCCACACCCGATACGTTGGGTGCAGAGTTGTGCCCCGTGCGGTCCTCCACAAGGGTAACATCCAACACAAGTTCTATTGTATGGGTAATGGTTTGTATAGTTCTGGCTTGAGGGGTATGTCTTCAAAGGAAATATGGCTTTGGCAGGTTTGGGTTGCTGGAGTGGGTGGGATGGGTGGGACTGAGGGTTTTGTTTGTATAGAGAGACCATAAGCCTTGAGACCTGTCATGACACTAGGTCATTTATGGCAGGGGACTGTTAACTCTGTTGTATGTGATTACGTTGAAATGGGTTCAGATTTCACCTCTGATTATTGTTTACTTCTGGATAGCTCACTACGGCCTTTTAGATGACTCAGGGCACTGGATATACAGGTAGAACACACCTAAACTTCCTCACGTGGAATATTAGGGGCTTCGCTCAACCAAAGAAAATCCGGCAGATTTTTGCCTATTTGAACAGATGGGACATCGATATTGCACTATTGCAGGAGACTCATTTTGCACCTAACACACACCTACATATGGGTACACGGTGGGCAGAATCGTCTTATAGGGCTTCCTATTCCTCTTATTCGAGGGGGGTACTCATACTGATTCGTAAGGGAGTAAACTTCACATCGCATAAAGTTGTACAAGACCCCAATGGCAGATATGTGATAGTGTCCGGCGCATTACATGGCCAGCACATAACACTCCTTAATGTCTATGGTCCAAATACAGATACACCAGAGTTTTTCCGTGAATTATGGGGACACTTGCAATCATTCACGAACACGCATATAATATGTGGGGGGGATTGGAACGTGACTCTGGTGGACGGGCTAGATCGCTCCCCCAATTCCTCAGAACAGCATAAGCAAGCAAGGACGATGCTGGGGCATATGTTGAAAGATCTGTCCTTAGCTGATATTTGGAGCCATCGGTATGCTAACGCACCAGGTGCCACTCACATCTCAGCGATTCACGGCAGTTGGTCTCGCCTGGACTACTGGTTAGGAATAGTATTGCTTTATGGACACAGGGGGTACAGGTCTTACCGCGCACGCTGTCAGACCACAATCCTGTCTTACTACAACTCATACTACCACATTACACACCACCCCCGTTTCAATGGAGGTTCAATTCACGAGCCCTTTCTGATACTGTCTATGCAGACACAATAACAAAGGCGATCAAGGAATATTTCCAAATTAACTCACCAGTCATTGAGGACCCAGGCCTATTATGGGAAGCCTTCAAAGCCACAACAAGGGGCGTATGCATAAGCACCACTATAGGAATTTTAATAGACATTAGACGTCAGATTAAGCGCTGCGAAACACGCATTAGGGAAATAGAACTGGCTTTTGAAGTCACACAGGATATTGCACTGTTAGCAGAGTTGCGCCACTTACACACTGAACATCAAACTTTCGTGGACGATGAAATAAAATATTTAGATCGCAAAAACATTCCTAGAACCTTTGGGGAAGGGGGCAGACCAGGGGGGACTCTGGCAAGGAAAATGTGAAGGAAGGGGTCACTTGGCCATACTTCACGTTAAATCGAAAGATGGTGAGCCGCAGACACGATCTGCAGACATCCTACATAACTTCGTAGAGACATTTGGCACACTTTACAAATCACAACCCACAGCGTCGACAGACGAGATTCTTAAATATCTGGAGAATGTAGCAATAGGATGGCTGTCGGATGAACAGAGAGAACATTTAGCAATGCCCATTACAGTGGAAGAGGTGACTGCAGTGATTAAATTACTTCCCAACGGCAAGGCACCGGGTCCCGACGGGTACACTAATGAATTCTACAAACATTTTTCCGACATTCTTGCGCCTTACATGGTAGACATGTTTGGTACCTCCTTCGAGAAGTCCATACTCCCACCTACACTCCGTGAAGCGTTGATCATTGCCCTTTTAAAATCCTCTAAGGACCCGGAGGAGTGTGACTCCTACAGGCCGCTATTGCTCATTAATGTGGATTCAAAAATACTCGCGAAATTGCTGGCGGTCCGTTTATCCCCAGTGATGACACACCTGGTCCTTCCAGATCAGACTGGATTTATCCCCACTAGATCGACGTCCCACAATACAAGGTCCTTATTTGCTCTGTCCCACTACCTTCAGCCATCCGTAAAAGCCGTGGCGGTCATGATTGATGCCGCCAAGGCGCTTGACTTCATTGAATGGAGTTACATGATTACTATTTTAAACAGGATGGGTTTTCCCAAACGCTTTGTCAAGTGGGTTTGCCTACTATACACCCAACCGTGCGCTAGAGTCCGAATTAATGGTTACGTATCTGAGCCCTTTAACGTGGAACTCGGCACCAGACAAGGGTGCCCTCTATCACCATTACTTTTCGCACTAGCGCTAGAACCCCTGCCCTGCATAGTGCGGCAAAATTACAAACAATCCGCTTTACGGTTCACGGCCAGACCACTGCATATATCGCTGTATGCAGACGATATGATGCTATACGTGCGAGATCCCGACACCCATCTGAACAGTTTGCTCAGAGGATACATTAAATTTGGTGGACATTCAGGACTGGCAATCAACTGGACCAAATCTTTTATAATTCCTTTAACAGATACCACCACTCCCTTTGACACTGACTTCCCACTGGAATGGCAGCAGGATCCCATTCGATATCTGGGGGTCATGTACCATAGGGATCCAGAGGAAGTCATAAGATCTAACTATGGGGTAGCAATCTCCAAACTAGAAGACAAAGTCCAGCGCTGGATCCAATTGCCACTGTCCCTGGCGGATCGTATAGCCATAGTGAAAATGAATATCTTACCCAAACTGTTGTACCTCTTTAACAATATTCCCTTCACACCCTCCGGAGAAATATTTCGCCGTATAAAATCACTGGTACTGAAACTAATATGGGCTGGCAAATAGGCCCGCATAGATCTTCAGACATTGACACTCCCATATATACGTGGAGGATTCGGGGTACCGGATTTTCTCCTGTATTACTTATGCGCTCAAGCCCAGTATGCGGCTTATTGGTATCACGAGATACCATACCTCACTCACACAGCCATAGAAGAGGGAGACGCTGATCCCATTCCCTTGACAGCAATCATATCACATGCCAGACCACCGCTACATGCGAAAGACATCAACACCATAGATACCACAGTGAAAGCCTGGCGTAAACTTGGGCAATTGGCACACAAGCTCCCGTTATATGCACCAGCAATGCCTTTGCACCACCATCAGGCACTGTCAGTCACAGGCGAAAAAAGGTAGGCATGTCTCTCCTGCAGAAAGCTGGCATAGACAAAATGGGGGATCTGTTTCAAGAGGGCGCATTTTTGGACATCGAACACTTAACATATATTCAGAACAAGACCCCCATGTTCCGTTTCACATATTATAGATTGCTTGGCCCCACCACAACTGATCATCACAACACAGGACTTATCGCACTTGGTGTCGAGGTTATACACAACAGCACAGACAGAGATAGCGCAAACCGCTGAGAAGGCTAGGACACGATGGGACATGGCGCTATAGAATCCGTTATCAGATGTGGAATGGCAGCAGACCTGTGCGTTGACACAAATACTCACCCCTAATGGGAACTTAAGAATTATACACTATAAATTCGTTAACCAGGCATACTATACACCTACAAAAATGCTTAAATTCTGACTTCAAGATGAGGATAGATGCAAAAGATGTAGCAAGGAAGGTGCAGACTTTACGCATCTAGCCTGGTACTGCGCTAAGATATTAGACTACTGGGTGGACATTACTGCCACGCTCACTATCATGCTGGAGGCGGAGGTGGAATGCACAATAAAAACATGTCTTCTTGGTATTGTACCACAATTCCGGGCACTCAAACGTAAATTCTGTGTTATATCTTTATTACTGGCCAAACGACAGGTTGCGCAGTGCTGGCACAGTAGAAAGGTACCCAAGAAATCTACATGGCTCCATGACATGTCCGTCTGTCGAGATAAGCTAATGACATACGAGGAAAACCTCCCTGCAAAATCTAGGCCCAAGAACTATTGGTGCTTCCTAACTGACTATATCAATTCACTGAATGAGGACACAGCAGTATAGACTATTTATCTGTACAGTCAAGTGTAGGATAACATCATGTACAGATTGAGCATATCTATTTGATTGTACTAAGGGGGGGAACCGGGCCAGTTGCGATGATCGCAGATCCCTATGTTGATGGTCTCAATATCAGGTCTCTAAGTTGAGTTCTTTCTCTACTGTTTCTATCTACAAAATTACAAAATGTAAGACTCAAGATAATGCGTTACACCACGAGATCTAAAGCGGTTGGACAAGGGACGGTATAAATTGCTATGCTGATAATAATGTTTTATTTATTGTCATTTGTGAACTCACTGCTCATACGTTGCAGCCGGCCCCCGGGTTGTAGGCTCGTGGCTGTGTATCACCGACTAATGTTAATAAAGGTCTTACAAAAAAAAAAAAAAGCTATGCTCCTCCCTTGCTTTAACCAATGGCCCGGCCATTCTTCAGCCCACCATCGTCCATCGCAAAAGACACCAAAACCAGAAGCCCCTGCCACATCAGAAAATATTTGAACCTGCCAGATCGTCCTGTCTTCCACAAAGACCAATATTACTCCATGAAATCCAGTCAAAAATGTCTGCCATACCCTTAAATCCGCCCTGACACCCATTGAAATCTGGACTCAGTGGTGTGGTAGCACTGTCCCAGACATGGCCATGCCAAGACGTCGGCAGAAACTCTCACTATCCGGCAAGCAAAATACAAGAAACCCATGAGTTGTTGCACTCTCCGCAAATCAATCTTCTTTTCTCCAATCACCCATAACAGGTAAGCCTTTATGACCGTCACCCGCCCCGCGGGCACCATGGCCATCCACTGGACTGAATTCAATTTGATGCCCAGGAACGTCAATCTACAGTGGGGCTCAGCTGTTTTCTCTGGAGCTAGGTGAACCCTAAAACACTGTGCCATAGCGTGAAACTATTGTAACACTTTCCCACAATCTCCTAAATTTCCTCTTCCAATGAATAAGAAATCATCCGGGGAATAAGACACTTCCCGATGACCACTTATCTTCATGAAAGTCCACTGTAGGAACGTGCTGAACATCTCAAACAATGTGCCGAGATCGAAGAGCTCATTGGCAAAACCTTGTCTACGAAGATAGCCCCCTCAAACTGCATCCCCAGCAACGAGAAATTCACAGGGTGTTTAGGCAGTAGACAGAAGACCAATTTCACATCACATTTAGCCATTTCCACCCCCTGCCACATGACCTTACTAGGCAGATTGCGTTGTCTACTGAAGCATACAGCACCATTGAGTCCTATGCAATGAAGTCGTTGACAGACCTCCCCCTAGACCAGGATGAATCATGTATCATCCTGTATTCTCCCAGCTCTTTCTTAGGAACCACCCCTAGAGGTGATATAATCAAATCTTCTACTGGCCAATCGTCAAACGGGCCTGCTATCCTGCCTTCCGCTACTTCCTTTCTCAATTTTGCTGCTACCACTCCGGGCAAATCTCTGGCCGATTTCAATATTTTCTGCCCACCTCTTTTCTCTGGGACCTTGATAACCCACCCGGAAACCTTCGGTAAATCCCCATTGAATCCTTAATGCAGTCTCTCTGTCCGGGTACCTTGAGAGCCACGTGCACATGGCTCGATCCTAACTGGGGTAGGAGCCCTTTGGCCAAGCCTGTTCCCTACCCTTAGTGGCCCGCCATTGCTCTGACGGCGTGGCCAAGGTAAAGCACTGGGTGAGCGGGTGCCGTCCCCCAAATTTAGAACATTCATGCTTAAATTTGCAAGGGTATCTTGAGCATTTGGTATTAGCTTGTTAGGGAGAATACAAATACCTATTACTGCTATTGCTACTGGAATGCCTATGCTGTTTTTAATATATAAATGCTGCAGATTTAAGGGTAAAACACTAGAAACAAAACAGAGAGCGAAGAATAGAAAGAGAGACGAAATAGAAATGGACGACAGGAATAGAAACTATTATGATGTAATGAGAGATATAGATGAGGTTAAGTTGAAACTAATGAGAACCTGTGTGCTATGATGCAATCAGATTGTAATCAGATTTTTGGATTTATTGATGTTTGCGGTAGCCATCAAAGGGTGGATTGATGGAGCAGGGTTTTCCTTAAATAAAACCTGCTCAAATTAAATCTCTCATGGTGTGAAAATCATTAACAAAGAATCCGAAATTAACCGAAAAGAGCATTATTTACCTTTGTTTTGGGAAGAGAATAAGAAATGTGCAGGAAAATGACAATTGGTTTAAGTAGGCCACAAACGATTCCTGCACGTGAGACAGCAAAAAATAAAAGGAGCAAATTATGTTATTTTCCTGAGCAAATGTAGATGAAATATACTTAAGTAAATATTATTAATGAATGTGCAATAATAGTTTTAAATGATTTTGTTTATATTAGACTGATTCAGGGAGATCATAAATCACAAAACAAGATACCAGCAGCGTTCAAAAGCTGCACCCTTGGCATGTAGGACAAGATTAGGGTTTTCCATAATCAAGAGATCTTATATTCTAGGTGATAAAAGCTGGCATTACAACAAAAGGTATCCAGGAGTCACAACCATGTTTTTGTACTTTAGACTGACCACCATACGACCTACAGATTAGATTGTGAGTTAAATACCATTCAACTACTCATACATTCAGCATGCAACCAGGGTAGGAATTTTTCCCATCAGTTGCCGTTCTGTACCACCACTATCACATCATTTGGGTCCTCCTTACCCAGGAGTTCGTACAAAGACAGTCACACTATGTGAAAAGTGAGGACTGTGTGAGTGAGGAGACTGATGTTATTCGTTTCACTAGGTGGTGTAGGTATTGTGAGAAGTTGGCCCGATATGCAACGTTCGCTATTCTAGCGACCGCTATGTATCGTTCCAACGACCCTTATGGTGTTTGGTTGTAAGTCAACCTATAGACCAGCTATCCTAGTAGCGTGGATACGAGCAGTCTAAGGCTAAAGACTCGAGAGGGCGTGTTAAGCCAGCTGTTTACCACACATGTACCCCTTGAACACCCCGTGAAAGGACACCACACAAGTGTTATGAAAATAAACAGTATATTTATTAAGAATCACAACAGCCCTGTACTCTTTATGAGGACAGGGTACTAAGCACAAACCAAATCTCTTTAGCAAATACTTCAAGTGCACAATTTAGAAACAAGTGTCCGAGGACACGGAAAGATTAAGGTCTCGGGCGGACCCGATAAGGCAAGTCGGAAGCGAGGGACTCGGGACCCTAGAGTAAGGAGGCTATGCAGGCACCGAAATGCCGAAGTTACCTAGCCACGAGGGCTGCGGCTGCACAAGTCTTACAGGCGTCGGGGTCTTCGCTGACGAGCCAGGAGCCGGAAGAAAAAGAGTTGCTGGCCGGCGACCAGTGCTGAATAGTTCGTAGAGATCCAAGCCTGGATCGGAGATTGTTGAAACCTGAAAGCAGAGGGGACCAAGTTCGTACTACTAGCCAGTAGTCAGAGGGTACCAGGAAGGCACCGGTTGGCCGTCACCTCGACCAGGTGAGTGGGCGACGCTAGGCTCTGCAGTCTCACGGACCAGGAGGCGTTGTCGGCGACCACGGCGGAGGTGCGAGCTGTCCCACGAAGGATGATGCTGTCGGCGTCGCTGGGCCCAGGATGGGGCAACAAGCCTTGGCAGTTCTCAGGGCCACGTGGTGGGCCTAAGAGGGCGTCTTGAGTGGACCAGGAGGGTCCGGGGTGCTTCTCGCAAAGATGGAAGCAAGGGCCAGTCTGGAGCAACCAGACCAGCAGTGATGATTCTCGGATGTCGTCACAGAAGGGCACAAGCCAGCGGCTAGTGACCAGACAACATGCTGAGCAGCGAGCAGAAGGGCCCCACGCAGATCGTGGAGATGCTGGGAGACTGCACTTCGGTGCTGGAGCGGCTCAGGGTCGGGGCTTCTCGGACCCCAGAGCACTCACCAGAGAGTTACCTCGATGGTCGTGCTGGTTTTTAAGAGCGTGCAGGTTCTGATGATGGCCGGTCCCTCGAGGTCTCGTCGCACCCACGGATCACAGCTGAGCTGATGATGTGGGTAGAGGTCAGAGGTGCCAGGGAAGCCGGTTCTCGTCGAGCTGGGCCGTCGGATTCCTTGAGGAATGACTTACAGCAAACCGCAGAGTTCTTAGTTGTTGCCCGCAGATGCAGGGTGACTACTCCTTAGTCACAAGGGAGAAATCTTGAGAAGAGTCTTGAATGTCCTTTCGTAGAAAGTAGTTCTTGAATCAAAGATGATCTAATTTGGAAGGGTCCCCGCTCCGGTCTTTATTCTAAAGAAAGGGGTGGGTACATGACTAGGTCCTGCCCTAAGGGTGGGACCAGGAAGGGGGCAGTTACACCCCTCTCCCCTGCCGGACTTTCCCCAGGCCAGGGCTGTCGCCCCTGGAACTGGTTCTAACCGGCAGATGCGTAGTGAGCACCGGGATGCCACTCCGCAGTCACCTTCACGCAAAAGCCCTACCTACCCAGAATACACAAACCCTGTCTGGGACGGTGCGAACACCGCCCTCGACAGGAAACCCTTTGTCCAAGTGCTCCTCGCTGGAAGGACTCCCAGCAGCAGGAGGTCAGACTCGTGTCTGTGGTGGCAGCATCCATTTTGTGGAGCTGAGGCTTTAGTTAACTTTAACCGGGGTTCACAGTTACGTACATGTCGTGTCCCTCTAGAAGGGTGGAATGCTAACCTCATCGCCAGAATTGGTGAGAGGGCAGCACCCCGATTCGTATGACACCTTACTCGACATGCCTTGATAACGCGACACCGACGTTACCGATGTGGTACGCGTTATCATGGAACAGCCATTGGGTCTTTGATCCGCAAGCTGCAACCGGGCTCGGCTCGGGCCAGAACCTAGTTCACACGAGCCCATGCACTCTGCCTTCAGGATTGTCAAGGCCTGCCATAGGAGTGACTGATAGGAACTCGGGTGTCCATTGTATGGTTAGATATAGAGCTACTATACCTAAAGCAAAGGGTGATTACACAACTTTGCCCCAGCTGTCATGCAGCCAGTTGTGTCAAATTTAGGAGGCCGGCCAGGGGTGGCACAATACATGCTGCAGCCCCTGGCGGCCCTGGGTACACCTATGCCCTGCGTTACGGGGTCTGATAAGGTGGCCCAGTACCAATTGGAAATGTACCTAGGGTACATGGAATCCATTTTAAAGAGAGAGCAGTAGGCCTGGGGTCCTGATTGGCAGGGTCCCAGGTCGACTATGTCCAAAACCAGCTAAAACACAGGGCAAAAAGTTGGGGGCAACCATAGTCAGGATGTACCTTCCTACACAACCCCCCCCCCAAACGAAAGGAAATAAGGCTATCCTTGTCCAGGTAAGCCTCTATTACCTAAGTGGCCATATAAGGAAGGACCAGCTCTGGCTTGGTTTCCCCCTGTGTCATGGTCCACTAGGCAACCCCTCACCCTAAGGGTATCTGAGGGTCTCCACCATAGGGAATCTCTGTCTCTGGAGTGTCTTAGGAAAGAAGAAGGCTGATGCTGGGATGGAGTACTGAAGTGAGGCTCCTCTACCTTTGGGCTCAACGTCCTCCAATCACCATTCATCATGTGCGCCTTTCTTTCTTTAGCTGAGATGCACTGAGCTCTCAGGGTCAGCCTCTGGCTACCTAAAGCTGGAGGCTGAGTCCCTCTGTTTGGCTTACTGGAGGGACAGGTCAGGTCTGGGGTTTTTAGGCCCCATGTTTGGCTGTGCCCTACAGTGTCCAGCTGTGGGAGTTCCCTAACTACTTTTAAGGGGGATCCCTCAGGAGTCTGTTCTATTTTCACTTGGCTAGGTTTACCAGCTTCAGTGATCCTAATCTGCTGATTAAGGGGTTCTTTTGGACAGGGGGCCCTTTTGGGTCCACCACTGGCCTCCCTGTCCTCTTCAGCCCTGGGCTGACTGAGGCAGGGTAGAGAGGTGCAGGTTACCTGCTCCAGACTGGGTCCCACCTGGGAAGGGTCCACTGCCATCAGGGGCTCTGCCAGGCTAGGCCTGACTACCTCTGGGGCAGTTCCTTCAACAGGGGTAGAGTCAGTTCCCTGAGGAGGCTGGCTCTCACCTAGTGTCTGGGAGGGGGAAGACTCTTCTTCCTCCTCAATGCTCTCTGTTTGAGTGGAGTGATCCATTGTTTCAGGCTTCACAACCTCACTATCTGTCTGAGTAGAGGCTGAGACCATTTCAACCTTGCCAACCTTTTCAGGAGGGCACTCAGTCTGTGTTTGGGCTGTGACTGTCACAGCCCTCCTATCCTGCTCTGGAAAGTCTGTCTGAGCCTGGGCAGTGGCTACCACTGCCCTTCCAACCTTTTCGGGGAGGAATGGTGCTTGGACTGGGGCTGTAGCTATTACTGCCCCACTAACCTGTCTGGATAGGCCTATCATTCCGGAATGAGTTTCTTGCTCCACCTCAGCCCATGCTGAGAGTTCCAGGTCATTCCCCAGTAAGCAATCTACAGGTAGGTTATCTGTCACTGCCACTCTCATGGGCCCTGTGACATTACCCCAGCTGAGCTTGACTACTGCCATGGGATGCCTTCTCTTCATTCCATGAATGTCTGTCACCTGATAAGTAAAACCAGGGGTCAGTTGAGCAGAGGGGACCAGATGGTCACTCACCATGGTGAGGCTGGCCCCTGTGTCTCTGAATGCCTCAACTTTCTGACCATTCACTAAAACTTCTTGTCTATACTTGCCCAAAATGTGGGGTCCAGTAGTGAAGTTGGCAAACCCCATGCCAGTCTCACAGACAAGAGTGTGGTCAGGGAACCTGGCTAAGCCATAGTCCTCCTGATTGCCCAAAGTAATGCCCACCACATTCTTGGGGGCACTCCCACCACCTGGGGGATTACCACTAGTGGTAACAGGAGGTCTGGGAGTGTTACTTGGGGGTATGTTTTCCTTATTGCTATTCTTAGGGCACTTGGCATCACTTTTGTAATGGCCCACCTGCTTACAGGTATGGCAATAAGGTTTCTTCTGTTCTGAAGGAGTGTTCTGGGACCCACCACCCTTGTTGGAGTTTTGGGGCCCTTGGGAAGTCTTCTCTGTGGATTTATCCCCACCCTTCTCTTGAGGCTTGGTTGATTCCTTTTTCTGGTCCCCACCCTGGTTTTTAGGCCTAACCCTGGTTCTGACCCATTTGTCTGCCCTCTTACCCAATTCCTGTGGAGAGGTCAGATCAGAGTCTACCATGTGTTGATGTAATAGCTGGTTCTGACAATTATTTAAGATTTGCTCCCTCATAATTAGATTATACAATCCTTTAAAATCAGTAACCTTACTACCCAGTAGCCAGCCTTCAAAAGCCTTAGTGGCACAATCAACAAAGTCAGTCCAATCTTGGGACTGAGTTTTCGGGGTATCCCTGAACAGCACCCTGTACTGCTCAGTGGTTAGGCCAAACCCTTCAACCAGTGTATTCTTCAAGACTTGGTAATTGTGAGCGTCCTCCACCCTTGTGGTGAGGAGCTTGTCTCTTCCTTTTCCTTCAAAGGAGAGCCACAAGATAGCTGCCCACTGACTCTGGGGAACACCCTGCACAGTGCTGGCCCTCTCCAAAGCAGTTATCCATTTGTGGATGTCGTCCCCTTGTTTAAAGGGGGGCACTATCTTACCAAGGTGTTTCGTATCAAAACTCCTTTCCCTATTGCTAGGTACATTGCTGCCACCAGTGGGGACTACCCCACTTAACTGTTGCTCTCTCGCAAAGGCAAGCCTTTCTTTGGCCAGGGCAAGTTCTTCCCTTTCAATCCTCAGATTAGCTGCCCTTTCCTTAGCTTCGTACACTCTCCTCTGAGGGGACGTCATCCCTCTTTGAGAAGAGTTGTGAGAGCCATTGGTTTGAAGGGATCTGCCAGAGTCTCTCGACAGAGATCGGGCTCGTCCATTCCCAATGTTAAGCGGACCTGACAGTAGCGCTGGGGGCGCCCCAGTACCACTATCATGTTTGCTTAAGTTGGACCTGCTTAGTCTGACGACTTCTACCTGTCCCTTATCTGCCTCATCCCCAGAGAGATCCTCATCCTCATCCTCCTCCACATCTTCGTTCCCAGTTGCGAGGTGAATGAGGTCAGGATCGTCTCGGGTTCCCTCGAGGGGAGGCATGTCTCCTTCTGGATTAGAAGAGCTACGAAGTTTCTCAGCTCTTCTGGCATCATAAGTCTCCAAGAGACCAATCAGAAAGGACGTTGTGGGGTTAGACCCCTGCTGAATCTTCCTGGAGTGACACAGTCGTCTTAACTCCTTGAAGCTCAGCACAGTATATCCTGAAGGGATGACCTGTGGAGGGTCAACTGACACAAGGGGAGACCCAGAGTTTCCTCCTTTGTCCGACATACTGGTTCTAGTGTGGTGTAAGTGATGCACCTACCTACACTACGTCTTTACCTACTGTACCCTTGCTAAGAGTTGTAGCCAAGGTGTGCTAAGCCTTGAGGAGCTACAACAGCTGGTTCAGTAGAACTCAGAGTATTCTAAGCTTTTAGTTATATGTACTAACAGTACTTTGTGCGATCTTTCAACAAGATATTCTTAGGATACGTGTGGTAAAACAACAGCAAGCTCAAATCCCAACCGCTGCTCACCAATGTGAGAAGTTGGCCCGATATGCAACGTTCGCTATTCTAGCGACCGCTATGTATCGTTCCAACGACCCTTATGGTGTTTGGTTGTAAGTCAACCTATAGACCAGCTATCCTAGTAGCGTGGATACGAGCAGTCTAAGGCTAAAGACTCGAGAGGGCGTGTTAAGCCAGCTGTTTACCACACATGTACCCCTTGAACACCCCGTGAAAGGACACCACACAAGTGTTATGAAAATAAACAGTATATTTATTAAGAATCACAACAGCCCTGTACTCTTTATGAGGACAGGGTACTAAGCACAAACCAAATCTCTTTAGCAAATACTTCAAGTGCACAATTTAGAAACAAGTGTCCGAGGACACGGAAAGATTAAGGTCTCGGGCGGACCCGATAAGGCAAGTCGGAAGCGAGGGACTCGGGACCCTAGAGTAAGGAGGCTATGCAGGCACCGAAATGCCGAAGTTACCTAGCCACGAGGGCTGCGGCTGCACAAGTCTTACAGGCGTCGGGGTCTTCGCTGACGAGCCAGGAGCCGGAAGAAAAAGAGTTGCTGGCCGGCGACCAGTGCTGAATAGTTCGTAGAGATCCAAGCCTGGATCGGAGATTGTTGAAACCTGAAAGCAGAGGGGACCAAGTTCGTACTACTAGCCAGTAGTCAGAGGGTACCAGGAAGGCACCGGTTGGCCGTCACCTCGACCAGGTGAGTGGGCGACGCTAGGCTCTGCAGTCTCACGGACCAGGAGGCGTTGTCGGCGACCACGGCGGAGGTGCGAGCTGTCCCACGAAGGATGATGCTGTCGGCGTCGCTGGGCCCAGGATGGGGCAACAAGCCTTGGCAGTTCTCAGGGCCACGTGGTGGGCCTAAGAGGGCGTCTTGAGTGGACCAGGAGGGTCCGGGGTGCTTCTCGCAAAGATGGAAGCAAGGGCCAGTCTGGAGCAACCAGACCAGCAGTGATGATTCTCGGATGTCGTCACAGAAGGGCACAAGCCAGCGGCTAGTGACCAGACAACGTGCTGAGCAGCGAGCAGAAGGGCCCCACGCAGATCGTGGAGATGCTGGGAGACTGCACTTCGGTGCTGGAGCGGCTCAGGGTCGGGGCTTCTCGGACCCCAGAGCACTCACCAGAGAGTTACCTCGATGGTCGTGCTGGTTTTTAAGAGCGTGCAGGTTCTGATGATGGCCGGTCCCTCGAGGTCTCGTCGCACCCACGGATCACAGCTGAGCTGATGATGTGGGTAGAGGTCAGAGGTGCCAGGGAAGCCGGTTCTCGTCGAGCTGGGCCGTCGGATTCCTTGAGGAAGGACTTACAGCAAACCGCAGAGTTCTTAGTTGTTGCCCGCAGATGCAGGGTGACTACTCCTTAGTCACAAGGGAGAAATCTTGAGAAGAGTCTTGAATGTCCTTTCGTAGAAAGTAGTTCTTGAATCAAAGATGATCTAATTTGGAAGGGTCCCCGCTCCGGTCTTTATTCTAAAGAAAGGGGTGGGTACATGACTAGGTCCTGCCCTAAGGGTGGGACCAGGAAGGGGGCAGTTACACCCCTCTCCCCTGCCGGACTTTCCCCAGGCCAGGGCTGTCGCCCCTGGAACTGGTTCTAACCGGCAGATGCGTAGTGAGCACCGGGGTGCCACTCCGCAGTCACCTTCACGCAAAAGCCCTACCTACCCAGAATACACAAACCCTGTCTGGGACGGTGCGAACACCGCCCTCGACAGGAAACCCTTTGTCCAAGTGCTCCTCGCTGGAAGGACTCCCAGCAGCAGGAGGTCAGACTCGTGTCTGTGGTGGCAGCATCCATTTTGTGGAGCTGAGGCTTTAGTTAACTTTAACCGGGGTTCACAGTTACGTACATGTCGTGTCCCTCTAGAAGGGTGGAATGCTAACCTCATCGCCAGAATTGGTGAGAGGGCAGCACCCCGATTCGTATGACACCTTACTCGACATGCCTTGATAACGCGACACCGACGTTACCGATGTGGTACGCGTTATCATGGAACAGCCATTGGGTCTTTGATCCGCAAGCTGCAACCGGGCTCGGCTCGGGCCAGAACCTAGTTCACACGAGCCCATGCACTCTGCCTTCAGGATTGTCAAGGCCTGCCATAGGAGTGACTGATAGGAACTCGGGTGTCCATTGTATGGTTAGATATAGAGCTACTATACCTAAAGCAAAGGGTGATTACACGACTTTGCCCCAGCTGTCATGCAGCCAGTTGTGTCAAATTTAGGAGGCCGGCCAGGGGTGGCACAATACATGCTGCAGCCCCTGGCGGCCCTGGGTACACCTATGCCCTGCGTTACGGGGTCTGATAAGGTGGCCCAGTACCAATTGGAAATGTACCTAGGGTACATGGAATCCATTTTAAAGAGAGAGCAGTAGGCCTGGGGTCCTGATTGGCAGGGTCCCAGGTCGACTATGTCCAAAACCAGCTAAAACACAGGGCAAAAAGTTGGGGGCAACCATAGTCAGGATGTACCTTCCTACAGGTATGGTGTTGGTGTGATATTTACAACTGAAAGAAAGCAGTGCAGTGAAAAAAGGGGGTAGTGAGTAAAATTAGGTGGAACTGAGTAGAATAAGTGTTTTATTGTTTTCTCTCAGACCCCTAAGTTTAAAAACAAGTGAACAGTGAAAAGTAGATTTAACATAATATCTACTAGCAAGTGGTCGACATGTTTCTGCATATAAACGGAAATTATCCTATGCATTCATCAGGACCTCGATGTTGCTACTGCTTGCAGGACTAAGTGACAAAAAATAAGAAGGGAAAAATAAGGGAAAAATATCACCTGATTGTCAGGTGTTGATTCTCCACCACAATCTAAAACAGTCATATGGATAAGGAAAGAGAAAAGAGAAAACCAAACATATTTATCAAAGAATACACTCCTAAGTAGCGATATTCTTGTGGTCATGTACATACAATTTGATTGACATGATATCACTCACCCAGTGTTTGTGGAGATGGCGCCTCACCTCACCTGGCTGCAGCTCAGGTAAATAAGGAGCACCGCTCTGTTAGCAAAATACAATTATAGAGACACTCAACCAATTCAAAAAACAAGGCAAGAAGTGTTACGTTATGTCTTAACTCTTATATTTAAAAATGCATATGTGGATAAATCTACTTATCCCGAATCTTTACTGTTGGAGCAAGCGGGAGACTCGTGGATACAATGTTAGGTCTTGGTTCTATTTTATCTTAACTAGAACAAATGAATTGATATACAAAACTGGTTTTATAATTTACACATAAACCCGTTGCGAGTCTTCAGATTCGAAACAAGTATCGTCCCGGTCACGGACACAGAATGACACGGTAACTTTGGTACGGGCGTTTTCAAGAAAACCGCCCGGGCGTTTAATGTTAGAAAGCCAAGGGATCGTATTTTGTTCGTGGCACTATCGTTTAAGTGGCCGACACTGCTGCTAGCAAGAGGACCTCTCACACACTCACCTCTCCGTCGGTGTCTCCCAACGTCCCTCTGGGCTATTCTGGGGAGGCACCGAACGAGAGAAAGGGCGGGTATTTCAACAGCGAACGACATACAAGTGTGATGTGTTCTGGGAATCGTAGTTTTCATTTTTCGTGTTAGCGGAAAAAATGCCGAACACTTTAATTTTTACCCCTTTAAATGTTAGCGTATTTATAGTGTATGACGAAGGGACCTCTTTTTAAACAAAGTATGTGTCCAGGGTGGTACAGGGATATTGATTTACTGAAGTATCCTGTTTACACCCACTTACTTAATGAAATGCTCAATGAAATGCTCCCAGACAGTATCAGAACCTGTTATAGTGACATCCAAGGTATCGGTTCATTAAGGCCCTCCTTATCACTGTTCAACTTGTAGACCCATTTCTGTTCAATTTTAAACAGAAATTTGCCTATGTCTGGACAGTGGTCTGGTATATTGGGTTGTTCCAGTATGGTCCATGTAAAATCATTGGGGCCATGTCCCTTTTCCAAGAAATGAGCTGTTAGGCGTGTCGCCTGTTTGCGGCATCGGACAGTGCTCTTATGTTCACCAATTCTAATTTTCGTTTTTCGAGTCGTCATGCCAACGTATCTTTTAGGGCATGGACAGGTGATCATGTAGATGGTATTTTCACTATTACAATTGGTGAATTTGCGCTGTTGCCATGGGCGCATGGTTTATTTATTTATTTATTTATTTTAAACATTTCTAAAGCGCAACAAATACCCGTGGGTGTCTCGGCGCTGCGACTTAAGCTGGCAATCTCATTTAATCATGCAGTCTACCTTATGAAGAGAGGTATTGGACAGTTATTGGTCAAATAGCCATGTTTTTACAAGTTTTCTAAATTGGGTTAGTGAAGGTGCCGATTTTAATTCCATTGGAAGCGTGTTCCAGAGTTTGGCTGCGGAGTTGATGAAACATCGATCGCCCCATTTAACAGTCCTGGTTCGAGGCACCACCAGAAGAAGTCTCTGTTCCGATCGAAGCGATCTTTTCGGGAGATAGTAACATAATTTCTGTTTAAGAAACGCTGGGCCTTGACCTTTGAGGGCTTTATAGGTGAGACACAGGGTCTTGAATCTGATGCGATTCCTCACCGTTAACCAATGAAAGTTTCTTATTGCCTGTTTGGTTGACTGGAATCTGGGGATGCCTGCTAGCAGCCTTGCCGCAGCATTTTGAATGAGCTGCAGTTTGGCCACCACCTTTGCCTGCGCATTTACAAAGAGTCCATTACAATAGTCGAGGGACGAGAGTACTAAAGAAGTCACCACTGTTTTCCTTGTACTCTCGGGTAAAAATGGCAATATTTTCCTGATAATCTTAAGCTTGTAGAAAGCAGAGGACGCTACCTGGTTGGCATGGTTAACGAAACTGAGGTTGTCGTCAAAGACAACTCCCAGATTTCTGACTTTGTGTACCGGCTCTGGGGGGGCTCCCAGCGAGGTTGGCCACCACTTATTTGACCATTGTGGGGATAATTTTCCGAAGATCATTACCTCCGTTTTGTCTGAGTTGAGGCGCAAACAGTTCTCGGCCATCCAATCCTTAATGGCTATCATACCTTCCTGGAAGCTGGCAGATACTTCTTCGCCGTCGTTCTTGATCGCGATCACCAATTGGGTGTCGTCGGCGTAAGATGTAAGGCTCATCCGGTAGTTCTTAATCACCCTAGCTAAGTCCGACACATAGATGTTAAAAAGTGTCGGACTTAGGGATGAGCCTTGCGGAACGCCGCATGGGAGGGCGAGTTCGGTGGATTGAAATACGCCCAAAGTCACTGCCTGCGTCCTGTTCGCGAGGAAAGAGGCTAAGAGCTCTTTGGCTAGTGAGCAGATGCCCATCTCCTCGACACGGTCAATCAGAACTGTATGATTGACCGTGTCGAAGGCTGCCGAGAGATCCAGTAGGACCAATATCGCTGTTCCTCCTTGGTCTCTAATGGTTCTTATATCATCGGCAGCCTTTATAAGAGCGGTCTCGGTTCCATGGAGTTTACGAAATCCGAACTGGGACTCGTCCAGGAGACCGTTCTGTTCTATATACTCAGCCAATTGGCTGTTCATGGCTCTTTCCACAACTTTGGCCAGAAAAGGCAAGCTAGCAATGGGTCTATAATTTTTGAGAGTTGTTTTCTCTAATCCACTTTTTTTAAGGAGGGGTTTCAATAAAGTATTTTTTAGCTTATCTGGGAAGATGCCAGTATGGAACATGGCGTTACATATTGGAGTGATAACTTCACTTACCAAGTCTATAATTGGAGAAAGAATTTTTGGGGGGCAAGGATCTAAGGAAGAGCCGGTTTTTACCTGTCTCATGATATCCGTTATCTCTTCCTTCGTTACGTCCCTAAATTTAGCGAATGAGCAATCCGGGATTTTTTTTGGTTGTTTTAGTTGCTTGGTGGTGTTAGGTGCAATCACCGAGAATTCGGAATAGATGTCATTAACTTTTGAGTAAAAGAAGCTTGCCAAATTGTTGCAAAATTCCTGTGTTTGGGGGGGACTCAAGTCAGGCGCTTTTCCTGACAATGTCTTGACTACTTCAAATAGTTGTCGGCTTGAATTTTTCGACTTTTCGATTTGTTGCTCAAAATATCTTTTTTTTTCCTCATGAATCATGTTTTTGTAAATTGCTAATTCATTTTTATACTTGGTTTTACTCATGTTGTCATAGGTTTTTCGCCATATTTTTTCCTCATGTCTGCAGATCTGTTTTTGTTTTCTAAGGGTCTCTGAAAACCACGGTGCAGATGGCACTTGTCTATTTTTCGAAATAGTTTTTAGTGGGGCGTGTTTTTCCACTGCATTGCCCACCCAGTTAAGAAACTGATCTACTGCTTCAGTAGGATTAGGCTGGGTTTCGGGGCGAGTATTGGTCAGAGACTTCCTGAAGGTATCATAGTTGATATCTTTCCACACTCTAAATTTGTCCTGAGAGGAAGCCTGTTTAGCAAGGTTGATTCGTTTGCTCGGTAGGCGACAGCCTATGGCATGATGGTCTGTCCATGTCAAAGGTAATATGTTGGAAACCTCCAGCTCATTAATGTTAGAGAATATAGCATCCAGAGTGTGTCCAGCTTCGTGGGTGGGAGCCTTTATGTGTTGGTATAGACCCAACGTGTGACATTCAGCTAAGAGGGCTTGAGTGTCGGCTTCATCTGTCTTATCTAAGTGAAAATTTAGGTCTCCCAATACAATAAAGTAATCCTCGATGGCCAGTGGTTCTATCCAAGAAGTGAAAGAGGAGAGAAACTCTGCGCGGGGACCAGGAGGTCTATATATAAGTACTCCTTTAAGGTTGTGTGAGGGGTTTAGGTAGATAGTAAACTGTAACGCCTCGCAGGCTAGCAATGGCATGGGAGAGATTCTAACT
The DNA here is from genome assembly GCF_964263255.1 of Lissotriton vulgaris. NCBI lineage: Eukaryota > Metazoa > Chordata > Amphibia > Caudata > Salamandridae > Lissotriton > Lissotriton vulgaris. The sequence continues at coordinate 539,521,307 of NC_141694.1, read as the reverse complement.
GGGAAGATGTCTCGGCTAATAATTGCCAAGCCTCCTCCTCTTTTTTCCCCCTGCCTATCCCTCCTAAACACCTTGTAGCCGTCTGGTACTGCTACTTGTAGATCGGGTTCAGATGAATCATCCATCCATGTTTCCGTTACAAAAAGGATGTCTATTGCCTGGTCCGCTATTAGATCGGCTATATCTTGCCTGTGACAGGCCAGGGAGCGAGCGTTAACAAGAAAAATTGATATTTTTGGGGATATGTTAGCATCGTTGGTACAATGACTGGATTTGTTATTGAAAAGCGGTACAGAGGATTTACAGTCCCTACACCCAATTTCAGTTCTTTCGTGTAAATCCTCGGGATTGTGTTTGGCGCAAGATGTCATATATCCTGCCTTCCACATCCGTATTTGAGCAGGCGTATAAGTGATCCTTTCGGTACTGAGCGGGGCAGGGGGTATGGCGCTAGGCGCGGGACTGGCGCGGACGAGCTTGCCTCTGGCGCGCCTCCGGCGCGCCACCGGCGCGCCCGCTGCGCGGACGGAATGGGCGTCTGTTTTTATCCAGTTTAGAGGAGGGTGGGAGGCGTCCAGCTACTAGAGCGCCACCCTTCCTACCTCCAGTATGGCGCCCACGTAATGCGCGGTAATGTTCTAAAGGGGTCTGGTATTTTAAAAGTACAAAAGTTTCAAAGTATGAAAACAAAGTAATAAGGCACACGTTTTAAAATAGTTATGCAGAACCCCCGGCTTCCGCCTCAGGGGTGAGAAAGACTAGCTTTAAGTCAATGCGCGAGCGATCTCGCGCTGTTTATGAAGCCTGGGAGGGCGGGAGGCGTCCAGCTACTAGAGCGCCACCCTTCCTACCTCCAGTATGGCGCCCACGTAATGCGCGGTAATGTTCTAAAGGGGTCTGGTATTTTAAAAGTACAAAAGTTTCAAAGTATGAAAACAAAGTAATAAGGCACACGTTTTAAAATAGTTATGCAGAACCCCCGGCTTCCGCCTCAGGGGTGAGAAAGACTAGCTTTAAGTCAATGCGCGAGCGATCTCGCGCTGTTTATGAAGCCTGGGAGGGCGTGAGGCGTCCAGCTACTAGAGCGCCACCCTTCCTACCTCCAGTATGGCGCCCACGTAATGCGCGGTAATGTTCTAAAGGGGTCTGGTATTTTAAAAGTACAAAAGTTTCAAAGTATGAAAACAAAGTAATAAGGCACACGTTTTAAAATAGTTATGCAGAACCCCCGGCTTCCGCCTCAGGGGTGAGAAAGACTAGCTGGTTCCTATGTCTACGCTAGTGGATTTTGTTGTTTGGGGACATGCCGAACAATTTCCGCAAGGATGGTGTCCTTGTACGGGCGGCAAATCCCACAGGGTGCCAACTTGTCTGGGCGATTTGCTTTTCGGTCTGGTATGGACCAATTGATCTTTTATGTTGGGTCCTCTCTTAAAGGCAAAGAGGGGAGGAGGTAAAGTGTCTCCACTTGTATTCAAAATAGACCAGTGTTTGGTTATAATTTTGCGAACATGGTTCGATTTTGTGTGAAAGGTATTCACAAATGTCATCCTTTTGGTTCTTTCTTTAGGGGTGGCAATGTCCAAAAGGGCGGATGATCTTCGTGGGGTAGTTCTTTTCAGGCAAATATTCAGATAGTGTCTCTGAGTGTTTTTCGAAGGCTTCTTTTGTGGAACAATTCCTCTTAAGCCTGAGAAATTGCCCACAGGGCAAATTCTCCCTGAGGGCTCTGGGATGACAGCTCTCGAAGTTGAGGAGCGCGTTCCATGCCATTGGCTTCCTGTATAGCTCTGTTGTTAGTCCATCATTTGTTGCCGATATAAGAAGGTCCAAGAAGGGCAGCTCTTTTTTGCTGAATTCCACTGTGAACTTCAGGAATTCATTACAATTATTTAACCAGTTATGGAATTCCAGTAGGCTGGCCGCAGAACCTCTCCACACGACAAAGATGTCATCTATGTACCACTTCCAAACAAGAAGCGATACATAGTAGGGGTTGTCATGATTCAGTACCTTTGTCTGTTCTAGCACATGGACGTATAGATTCGCTAGACTGGGCGCGAAAACACTGCCCATACTGGTTCCAGAGATCTGGAGATAGGTGGTGTCTTCAAATTTAAAATAGTTTTCTTTCATAGCCAGCTCAGCTAGGTCCATGATGAAGGCAGCTGGGTTTATAGATTGCAGGTCCCTCTCTTGTAGTATGTTACCCACAACTTCCAGGGTCTCTGTCTGGGGGATTGATGTATATAAAGATTCTACATCGAATGAGACGAGTAGATCCGTAGAGGTGTCAAAATTTATGCTAGGCAGTAGTCGTAGCATATCTTTCGTATCTTTAAGATACGTTGGCATCTCTTTGACAATAGGGTTCAGAAAAAAATCCACAAATGTGGATAATGGCTCCAAAACTGACCCTATGCCGGAGATGATTGGTCTCCCAGGAGGCGGTCTCCGTGGTTTATGTACCTTTGGCAGGCAGTAGAAGTAAGGGACCGATGGATGAGAGGTACATAGGTATTGGCCTTCTTGAGGGGTAATCCACCCTTCTGATGTTGCCTCTTCCACTAGTTGACTGATCTTGGTCTTCAATCTTTCTGTGGGGTCATCCTTTAAAGGTAAATATGACTTCCGATCTTGTAGCTGCCTTAGGCATTCCTGTCTGTAAGTCTCTGTGTCTAGGATGACAATTGCACCGCCTTTGTCTGCAGGCTTTATTGTGATGGCTTCATTAGTTTTTAAAGCCTGCAGAGCTGATCTTTCTTTGTTGGGTAGGTTGACAAAGGATCTTGATTTCTTTGTATTGAAAAGTAGATTGATGTCTGTCTCTACCGCCTCTTCAAAAGTTTGGACTCGTGTGGGTAATCCAATGGTCGTTGGATTAAAGGTCGATGGTCTTTTCAGACCGGTATTCACGACCAGTTCTGTATTAACTTCAGGGTTCTGTTTGGCAAAGAAATAATAAAGTCTGACCTTCCTGAATAGTTTGGATAATTCCACTTGAGTGTTGAATTGATCACCCTCATGTGTTGCTACAAAACCTAATCCGCGGTTGAGAAGGTTTTCTTCTTCATTGGACAGGGAATAGGAGCTCAAATTTATCACGAGACTGGTTGATCGGTTGTTCCGCTCGTTCCCGCTCCGTTCTGTGGAATCTTTTTGCCACTCCTCAGGTCCATTGTTCATTGTTGTACAGGCGTTGTCCATCAGACTTGGGATCCTTGTCCCTGTCTTCTCCTTCCTCTGTTGGTCCTCTGGCCAAACCCTAAAAAAGACTGCTGTCCTTGTGCTTGTTGCATTTGGTGAGGAAAGAAAGGTGGGCCCATTTGGGGAAAGTTTGGACCATACATCCACGGACCTGGTTGCCAAAAGGGTTGGAACTGGTTTTGGCCGAAGTTGTTAAAATTGCCTCTTCGTCCTCTTCTATTGCCACGTCCCTTGAAGGGGTGTCCATTGCCACGTTGGGATGTTTCAGAATCACTTGAGTTGTCATCAGAGCTTGAGGTGGCATAGCTGGAACCTCCTCGACGTCCACTCTGGTTAAATGATGGGGCTACATAAGAATCACTCGTGTATGGATATACTTTTTCACTAGAAAATTTGGCCAAATCTTTCTTAAATTTCTCCAATTTTGTGAAAAGAATAGATTCCTTGAATTCAGTGTTTTTCTTATTGCAGTCATCTTGTCCAGATTTGAAGGCTGGTGTTTTTAAGGTGGTTTTTATTTTTTGTCACTTAGTCATGCAAGCAGTAGCAACATCGAGGTCCTGATGAATGCATAGGATAATTTCCGTTTATATGCAGAAACATGTCGACCACTTGCTAGTAGATATTATGTTAAATCTACTTTTCACTGTTCACTTGTTTTTAAACTTAGGGGTCTGAGAGAAAACAATAAAACACTTATTCTACTCAGTTCCACCTAATTTTACTCACTACCCCCTTTTTTCACTGCACTGCTTTCTTTCAGTTGTAAATATCACACCAACACCATACCTACACCACCTAGTGAAACGAATAACATCAGTCTCCTCACTCACACAGTCCTCACTTTTCACATAGTGTGACTGTCTTTGTACGAACTCCTGGGTAAGGAGGACCCAAATGATGTGATAGTGGTGGTACAGAACGGCAACTGATGGGAAAAATTCCTACCCTGGTTGCATGCTGAATGTATGAGTAGTTGAATGGTATTTAACTCACAATCTAATCTGTAGGTCGTATGGTGGTCAGTCTAAAGTACAAAAACATGGTTGTGACTCCTGGATACCTTTTGTTGTAGTAAGTCTTATGTTGGGGGCATGTGTCCAGTTCAGAGTCGTAAAACTAGCCCTTAGACCCTCATTTAAATAGTGTGTGTTTTGCGATAAAAGCTGGCAGCCAATAGAGTGACAAGTGTATTGCACCAGCTACTCTGCCAGCCACCTAGTAGCAGTTATAATCCTGAATTTTCCAATGAGCCGATGCCATATCAGAGTGTGTATTCCATCATCAAGGGGGCCTACAAAAAACTTCTACAAGTGCTGTGATACACATACTGATTTGAGCATAAGCACCTTGGGGTCAACTCTGAAAACTTTTCAGCGAATTTGAACAAAAGTTTTTTTTTTAAATAGGCATCTACCTGCATGCACACATATGAATTGCAACCTTGTTACCTTATGTTGAATTGTACAATGCACTAATCATCTGAGAGGGTATCCAGAGGCTTTGACTTGTTTTTCTTATGTTATGTTATGTTATATTTAATTTATACAGAGCACAGCTACTCGAAAGTGTCCCGGCGCTAGCTACAGAAAAGAGGCCAATGCACACAGATCAAGGTCTAAAACAGCAATGTTTTCACCTTTTTCTTGAACAGCAAAGGGTCCTGAGTGCCCCGGAGAGCCAAAGGCAGCGTGTTCCAAGCCCTACTGGCTTTGCGCACAAAGGAATTGCCGCCAAGTCTTTTTGCGGCAAAACCTAGGGGTCTGCATCAGCAGCTGGCCAGACGAGCACAGCGTTCTTCCTGGTTTATAAAAAGCAAACCTCTTCTGCAAGTAAATAGGACCTAGCCCGTAGAGGGCCCTATGTGCTTTAGTTAGCATTTTGAATTTCAAACGGGATTCGACTGGTAGCCAATGTAACGAGCGCAGATAGGTGCGCACACTGAGCCTTCATGTTAAGCCCAGAAGGTGTCTGGCCGCCGGGTTTTGAACAACTTGCAGTTTCTTGGTAAGAAAACCCAGACTGCCGACCAGAAGGGCATTTGCGTAGTCCAGTCAGGACAAAATAAGGGCACGGACCACAGTTTATCTGGCACTACCTTGCAAAAGGGGAAGAAACTTTCTCAAGGTTTTCAAGGGGCCAAAGCAGGTGCCGGCCAGCTTCTTCACTTGTGTGGAGAAGTTCAGGTTTTCGTGGAGCCAGACGACAAAGTTTTTAGCAGTGCCTTTGTTAGCAGTTGGTCAGGAAAAACCGGGCGGCCAAAGCCTTTCCTTAAAGTCTGTTGTAAACGAAGCCATAAAGAAGCACTTCAGATTTACCCTCGTTACATCTCAGCTGAGCATTCGCCAACCACTGAAAAACCGAAGACAAACAATGTTGGGCTGCCACTACCGAGTCATCCTCCTTACACCATGAAAATAAAATCTGGGTGTTGTCCGCATATGCCATCACTTTAGCCCCTAGTGACTCCGCAAGATAAACCAGCGGAGTCACACAAATGTTAAAAAGCAAGGGGCTAAGCGATGACCCCTCCGGCACACCAGTGGACATCTGCATAGGCACAGATGCACACAGGGGAAGCCAAACCTGCTGTGACCGATCTTCCAAGAAGGACCTGATCCACCGCAGGGCTGAGCCCAAGATACCTATCTCTGCCAGACGGTCAAAGAGCAAAGAATGGGGGACAGTGTCGAATGCCGCAGAGAGATCCAGCATAACCAGCGCAGCTCTCCCGCCGGCATCCAAAACACTCCCGAATCGCCTCTGAAACCTATAACAGAGCTGAATCCATGCTAAACGAAGCACGGAAGCCAGATTTTGCCGGATGGAGTAAGCCTGATACCTCAACATAGTTAGTAAGTTGAGATGTGACCACCTTTTCGCATACCTTGGCCAAACTTGGTAAGAGAGAAATAGGGTGGTCATTATCAGGTAGCAGGGGATCAAGATATAGCTTTTTAAGGCAAGGCAGGATCAAAGCCTGCTTTCATACCATTGGAACATGCGACTCTTGAAGCAAGTGATTAACCATTAAATTAATTTCTGAATTAATGGTCTCTGCCACATCTGACAGAAGCCTGGCAGTACATGGGTCATTGGGTGAACCCGACTTTAGTGCCCTGAGGACTCTGAGCGAACAAGGCAGGTCAAGTGCTCTAAACGTAGAGAACATGGAGGCTGATGCGCCCATCGGCCCCACCAGCAACCCATCTGTAGATTTCCTCGAAGAAGTAGAAAACGTATCTTGGTTGCTAGTAATTTAATCCTTGAAAAATGTTGCCAAAGTGTTACACCAAGTCTCCCAGATGGGCGCCCCCACCACTTGGGCGCTAGGGGTTAAAAAGTTCTGCACAATAGCAAAAATGTCTTTTGAATTGTTTCTTATACATTTTATGAAGAACAATTTAAAGAAAAAAAGTAATCGCAAAGTCTTTAGCTCGGCAGCCAGTGCCAGGTCTATTGACATTGCCAATGTTTGTTACAGGTTTGGTGTTAGCCAAGGACTTAGATTTCACTAAAATGATATGTTTAATATATTCACGTGTAGGGGCTTCCAAGCAGTCACCTCCTAGCACCAATATTTTGGTATTGTGAAATTCACATTTTCCTTGCCCACTAAGCATATAGCATTTAGTCCACTTCTGCCTTTGGTAAACTTAACCACGAGTGACTGCATTTTATACTTTAACAAGAAGTGTTGCCACTCACAAGGTAGCCCCCTGAAGTGCCAGGGACTACTGTAACAATGTGTGCCTTTTGAGATAAAAATAAGATTTGTGCTTTTAGCCAATTACATATTTTTTAAATATTTTTGAGGGTCACCAATAAAGTTTTGCAAGAACTGCCAAAGGGAATCGCCACACGGTAGCTGGGCTCTGGTGCGCCACTATCGAAACATCCATAAATACTGATTTCCCCCAGCCAAATTACGGCGTTGAATGACTCCTTGACTGCAGATGCTGACGCCCGCTGTGCGGGTTCAATTTGAAGCAGTTCGTGGCAGTGAACCGGGAAGGGACTCCGTGCACCGGAGTCTCCAGAAGAGGTCTAGCCGGGCGGAAGTGTTGCTGAGCGGCGGTGTCGAGCCACGCAACGTTGCGGCTGCGGCATTGTCCCCCTACAAGCCAGAAGTACAAACTGGGCAGACCCGGCATTTTGATCATGTGTCACCGTTCCGGAGCTGTCGAGAGAGGGACAAAACGCTGAGAGCCCCCTAGCACTGATGTATATGAATTTAGGACCCTATTGTAATTTTCCCGATTCATGCCCATATTTAGGTATAAACCACCCTATCCTTATATAGGCATAGAAATCATAACCATATTTAGACTTAGCCTTGCAGCCCAAATGCAGCATGGCTACTTCCACTAGTTCCTAGAATCCTCAACGATTTCTTGGAAAAACCCGCCTTCAGCAGTCAGGGACTTCCCCCTGCTTGAATATTGATTTATCCAAGAACTCATGGGGTTTTCAAAGAACTGAGTCTTTGATGATGTTATTATGTCCATCCTTAATTCAAACTCGGCACCTTCAAGTTATAAATATGCCCACATTTGCCCAGGCAAACACACAGTGGTTTGGAGCAGTTCGACTATCTACTTGCCTGACGCCCTGCTACAGCAAGGGCCGAAGGAAGCCGACCCTCCAGCTGACGCACTGAGAGATGCTGTCTTTTCTCTTGCCGCTAAATCCAGCTCCAGTGTTTCCAGGCTACCCTGGCGGGTTGCTGGGAAATCGAGTCCTGAGAGAGAGATACAAGACCTCCTTCATTCTAAACCAAGGTACGGAGCTGATTAGGTCCTTAGAGAATTCTTGGAATAGATTCTTGGCAAAAGAATACCAAACTTAAGCTACACCTCACTTATTTCTTCCCTTGTGCTAGACCTAGGTTAGGTACACCGGGGTAGGCGTATTTTAGAAGCATCATTTGAGTACTTTTTAGTCATTCTTTATTAATGTATTTATTACATGTTATTTTATATGGCTTAGAAACCATACCATGCTTTTACAGTATTATTTTATAATACTCTTCGTACTGTACGCATTATACTTTGCAACCAGTATTTCGGTTGTAGCAGTTCATTTCCTATGCTTGAGAAAGAAGATTGTTCAATAAATACTTTTTATTGAAAACGCCCGTCTCTCTATTTCTCTGCACCTCTGGTGAAATGAAACATGCACGATTGACTGAGTGAAATAACTATCTATTGTTTCCGCGACTCTAGAGATACATTTCTTATTCTTGGGAAACAAAGTTGTCATGTTTATGCGGTTGTCAGAAACGAATCCCTTCTTGTGAATTCAAGAACGTTTCTAGTGATCTCTGAGCTAGCAGGCACTCACAATTAAGTTTAATATATTCAATAGAGACCTAGTCGACCTCAGTCCTATGTCTAAACTATAGTATATATTATTCCAATGCGCAGAGCCTATTGGGACTATAGGAACTACACTACAGCCAGCGCTGCCGGGTGACTGCGCTGGCGTGAGTACACCTGCCCGGGTATGAACTCTCTCCGCGGCCCTGCTGCTCGCACTGACTGTCCCCCACTCGCTGCATAACTGGTCAGGGTACTACCCGGGGACCGTGAATAATACCGCCTCTACCTCACAAGCTGCCCCCTATGGGAAACTGAGAGCCCAGCTTGAACTCTAATGCGTGGTCCTGCTGTCAGCTGAGTGCAGGGAACGAGCGCTGTCTCCCTGCAGGGACATCAGGGAGCCGATAGCCCGACTGGAGATTGAATGAAAGGCGAGGGCGGTGATTGCATAGCAGACTGGGGGAAGGATAGACTCCATTACTACTGAGGCTAGATCTGGGCCTATTACACTGGTGGGACCTCACGGGCCAGTCAAGTACGGGGTCACCAGGCTGAAGGATTATGATTGATGCCTAATTGAAGGTGCTTTGGGCCCGGAGCTGTGGGGAGTAACCAGACCCCTCCCCCCAGGAGTGTCCAAAGAGTGTATCCAAGCACCGTGGCGACGTGAGGTTGGAGAGCCACGTGCCAAAGCCAATAGGCAGAGTCAGAGATCCCACGGCAGGCGGCGGTGAGTAGCGGTTGCTCCCTGGCCCTGCATCGTCACTCTTCCCGCCGAGCTGAGATTGCAACGGGCCGCAGTGGAAGAACAGCAGCGCAAGCCAAGCTGGAAAAATTTGCATGGCAGAAATCCCAAGAGGAAAGAGCAGGCACTACCGGAGTACAGGATGAGAACTCGGAGCCCATGAACAAAGATCTCCTGGCGGCGATCACCACCGTGCGGTCCTCTCTTGAAACCCGAATAGATATCCTTGCCACGGAAATGGCCCTCATGAAGGCAGACATGAGGAAAATGGCATATCAGGTGACCAGAGTTGAGGGCACGACCTCCAAACTGGTGACAGACACTACCCTCCTCAAGAAGCAGGTTGCGGCCCTACGCAACTCCCAGGAGGCGATGGCCCTCCAGCTTGACGACTATGAAGGTAGAATGTGGTGCATGTCTGCATTCTTGGTGTACCGGAACGAGTGGAGGGGCCAATGGCGGATCTGTTCATAGAGGAGCTGATCCTGAAGCGCCTCTAACCCAGAGGCCTATCCACATGCTTCTCCATTGAACGAGCCCATCGAGTGCCAGGGGGTAGGCCGTAACCAGGAGCCCCTCCCCGTCCGCTGCTAGCCCGAGTATTTAATTTCCGTGACTGTGATGTGATTCAACAGACTGCGAGAGCAGCCCCTCGTTGACGATTGACAACAGTAATGTCACATTCTTCCTGGACTTCACCCTGAGGGTTCAGAAGCAACGCCGGAGTATTCTAGAATTGATGAAAGCTCTCAGGGAACAGGAGATTAAGTATGCCATGTTGTTTCCGGTGAAGCTCCGAACTGAATTTGATGGAAAGTTGTGGTTCTTCACCAGGCCGGAGGATGCTTGGGACTGGCTGGATGGTTGTGCACAGTTGGTAAGAAGTCACACAGATCCCTCTGGATGATAGCGGACGACGGACCATGCATGGGACTGGTTTGATTTATTGCTGACTCTTTTGGGGTGCAGGGTCTAATTGTTGCTTTTCTGCCTCACTTCTTCAGTAAGTTGTCTGAGGGACATATCCAGGTACATTTGGTCCTCTGCTGACAGCGGGTCCGGACGGTCATGATTGCAAAGTTGTGGTAGTCTTCCTAATACGATTACGGCAAAAGTGATGCCCCGGACCGAGGGGTATCAGGGCCAGGGTTAGATATTTGATGTTGTGTCAGTTACTCTAGGGAGTGGGGTTGCTCACGTTCCTGAAGTTGAGAAGGGTGGGCGAAAGGCACTCTGCAAGTTGGGGGTGGCGGGTGATCTTTGACCCGTTGTGCAGGGAGGCAGGGAGGGTGTGGGGGGGTTTGTTCATGTTGTATTTATTATGTTTAGTATTGGTGCTTGGCAACAAATGGTTACTTACTATCACTAACATGTTCACCTGTTACTTTTCATCAAGTCCGTGTAAGCGGCCACAGGCCATCAAAAATATTCTGCTGTGTATTGGGGGGAAGAGCCGGGGACCTTCTAGAAGGCGAGTACACCTGGATGCTTATGTTTCTCATTGACAAGATAGATTGCTCATGGATTGACGCTTAGTTTGTCCACAAGGAATGTCAACGGCCAAGGGGACAAGATAAAGAGGGGTGTAGTATTACAGTATCCTAAATGTCAGGAGCTTGACATGGTGATGCTGCAGGAGACACATTTGGTCGGGAACTCCTGTGTGGCCCTGAATAGAAAAGGTTACAGAATGGTAGTCCACTCTGGGTTCACCTCTGGTTCCAGGGGGGCGGGGATCCTCATCAGAAAGGGATGTCCATATATTGTTCATAAAACCTGGAGTGATGCTCAGGGTAGATACACAGCAGTAACGGGCACATGGGAGGGACGGGTCTTTAATGTGGTCTCTGTCTGATCCCCCGGTGCTACAAAAACTGACACTACGTGAAGTGGGCGCCTTGTTGCTGATGATGCCTTTGGGGGTGTTGGTACTTGGGGGGGGATTTCAACCTCACGATGGATGGGTCTCGAGACCATCTACCACCAAGGGATGATCGCTGAGGGGTTCGCAATTATCTAAGTTTGCTAACGCACTGGGGGTGGTGGAGATATGGAGATGGCTTAACCCATTACATACACATTTTACATTTCAATCAGGGGCGCAAGGCAGCCAATCTCGGAGAGACTACATATTCACTCTCGCCCAAGACATTCACGCCTTTTTTGAGCTCGAGGTGGCTTGCCTGTGGAATCTCCGATTACTCCCCAGTCACCACGATCTTTGGCATATCACAGTCTACAAGCCCCTGCACCATTAAAATACAATCATGGATATTAAAGATACCTCAGATTAAAAAGGCTCTCCGGAAGGATGCTAAACTATATTTTGCCGAGAATGTGGGCTCAGTTGACTCTGCTGTGACGATATGGGGGGCATTCGGAGCAGTCATACGGGGCACGGCGCTGTTGTCCTTAGTGGGCTATAGGAACAAACATAATAAGAGGGTGGTGGAGATGGAAGCGGACATGTTAATACTGGAAGAGGTGGCGGCACGTAGCCCTAACCAGGCAGACCAACACTGCCTCACAATTAAAAGACAAGAGTATAGGCAACTTCTATTAGAGGAAGCCACGATGTGGTCTCTATCTTCTCGACATATGATCTATGAACAAGGAAAATGAACAGGCAAACTCCTGGCGTGGTGGAATGCAAAGAGCAGGCCGTAAGATGGGTACGAGCGATAGCCAGCCCAGATGGCTCACTTCTCACAGACCCTCAAATGATTGCCAACACTTTCGCGTCTTACTTTGAGGAAGTCTATAGGGTTCCGTAGATGTCTGAGGCCCCAATGTCGGCAGACTTGCTAGCTACAATTAATGTGGTCGGCATCTCCCCAGAGGGTAGGGTGAAGTTGGAGGCAGACATCACGGAGACGGAGATCAAAAAGGCCGTACAGGAGATTCGATCTGGCAAGGCAATGGGGCCAAATGGGCTACCAATCGAGCTTTTTAAACCCATGACATACGTTTTGGCCCCCCATCTGTTGAATCTATAGAAGGAGTGTTTTGATTCTGGTCTCCTGCTGGCGGATGTCCGCACAGCCGCTATAATTGTTATACGCAAATCAACTAAGCCGGTGGTAGACTGTAGATCGTATTGCCCCATCTCCCTTTTAACTGTAGAGGCCACGATCCTGGCAAAGCTCCTGGCCAATCGGATTCTTCCCTATAGAACTGACTTGGTCCACCTGAATCAATCTGGATTTATACCTGGAAGGAATATGGCGCGGAATTTGCGGAGGATACATGAGGCCTTGGGTAGAATCCATACCATCGAGGAAGATGCGATCCTACTACCATTGGATGCCGCCATGGCGTTCAACACTATAGAGTGGGACTTTCTCTTCACCGTTTTGGCTCGAATGGGATTTGGACCCAATTTAATACGTTGGATTAGGCTCCTGTATACGCAACCCATTGCACATGTCATCGCCAATAACCACAGCTCGGCTGCTTTCCCCCTCCATCGGGGCACAAGACAAGGATGCCCCCTGTGACCCTTATTATTTACCCTAGTATTGGAACCGCTGGCGGTCTACGTTTGGGGTGATCCCGGGATACGGGGGATCAAATGGACACCCGATCATGAGGACCACGTCTCGCTATAGGCGGATGATATCCTCTTGTATCTAGCCTCTCCGACACGATCTCTGCGACGGGTACTACAGATTTTTCATATTTTTGGTGCTCACTCGGGCTACAAAATAAACTGATCCATGTCCACAATGTATGCGTTATGGAGCGCTCCCCCATCTAGTCCTATGGGTTACGAGATCCCGGTGGCCAATGGAGGATTACGTTATCTGGGTATTTTTGTGACCCCGGACGTAGACCTCTGCTATGACCGAAACCTACGTGGAACCCTCCAACATCTCAAATCGGACGCTGCACAATGGAGATCTCTCACTCTCACTCTCTTGTGGCATGCGTCTTTGTTTAAGATGCTTGCGCTTCCACGTTTTCTATATGTGTTGCAAAACGCTCCTAATCCTATCTCGGACTCCTATTTCTCTCAAATTGATGGCATGCTGTGGGGCCTGTTATGGGAAGGCCGTGCTCCACGAATTGCAATGAGAACACTTACAATGGGCTGGTAAGATGGGGGCATAGGGCTCCCAGACTTACAACTATACTATCAGGCCTCTCAACTAGCCCCAATTAATAGGTGGGTGTTCAATTCACATGACAGCCTAATTTTCGCACAGACCACTAGCTTATGGGAAGGGGTGGGTATAATAGGGCACTCTATACCAAACCCCGTAAACTTAATTTGACTCGAACCACGGCCCGGGCGGTCAAAACATGGCATATACTCACTAGGAACCAGGCCTGGAAGGGATGCCTGACTAAGGCGATGCCATTGTGGGAACCTAACAATTTGGGGTGCCTTGGTCGCTGCTTGGGTTTCAACAAGTGGGACCTAATTGGGATATCCACGGTTAGAGACATGTGGGTTAAGGGAAATATGGCCTCATTCAAGGACCTTCAAATAAAGTGTCAACTGGGACAATCTGAGACCTTTGCATACCTACAGATAAGTCATGCAATTTTGGCGGCCCTACCAAAAGACGTCTCTCTCCCTGACTCTTCCCCTCTGGAAGATCGGTTACTACTGGACCCCATGGATCACAAGGCCATATCGCTCACTTATAGGAAGTTGGTAAATAATCGTGCAGATCCAATGCTGAAAATGAGGATAAGCTGGGAGACTGACTTGGCAGTTATGGGGGATGACAACTGGCGAGAGGCATTGGCGTCCCCAGGGCGGTGGCCATTCCAATGTGCCTACGGCTCATTCAGTTGAAGATTCTCCACCAGGTCTACTTTGACGCCAAGCTTCTATTTAGATTGGGTAGTCGCACTGACCCGCTCTGTCTCCGACACTGTAACCAAGAGGGAACTTTTGTAAATATACTATGGGACTGTCCACAAATCCAGTCTTATTGGGAAAAGATTACCCGCCAAACTGAACGGACCTGTGACAAGACCCTGGGGGTGTCTCCTCAGCTTTGTCTCCTCAATATCTGGGGTACTACTGATCTCACACAAGCAGAGCAGAACTGGGCCTCGATGGTCTACATTGTAGCTAAACTCAACATAGCCCAGAAATGGGGGTGGATGCGTGCCCGCGGGTGAGTGACTGGGCAAAAAATATGAAAGCAGCTATGATCGCTGAGAAGACGGTGTTCAAGGGCCGTGGCTGCCCCAGGAAGTGGGACCATAAATGGGGGAAGTGGAATAAGTATAGAGGAGACATCTGCATTTCCCCTACGGTAGAGTTGAGGAGGGAAAGACACACCCTGATGGCCCAGTTGGCAGCAGAAGTTGGACATACCTCCCCTCCCACCTAGCATAGGCAGTATTGCTGAGACTATGTCAGTTGATATGTTGTGGTGTGTAATCAGCTCTCTGACACAATATTTTGTAAATGGCTGGACTTTAATCAAATGCGGTGAACAACAATCCTCCTTGCACATAACTGATGTTTATGTTACTCTATTGCTAACTGAACTGAGAAATGTTACTACGTCTCATATGTATGCGATGTACCGATACATTGTTGTTGAAAAATTGATAAAAAGTTTTATAAAAAGAAAAAAAGTTTTGCAAAACTCTTACAAAACAAGCACTAGAAAGCCAAAAGGCTGGCAGCCAGCGCCGGACTAATTGGCCTAGCCAGTCAGGCCCGGCTACAGGATTTTTTCTCTGGGTGGGCCATGAAGATGAATGGGTTCTGGTAAGTATTTCAGAGATTTTATATTTTAGGTGTTGGCATTAGTCACATTTTGATAATTTTAACCCAAATAACCACTACCCAAAAAGCTACCCTGGGAAAGGGGAAGGACGTAGCTTGTCAGAACAACTTGCAGATTCAGAACGTTAAGACTGAAGCTTGCTCCTTGTCTTGTTCAACAAAAGAAACTTTTCTGTGGCCACACAGGGCAGCTTTACATTTTTATGAAAAAGCTTTGGCAGCTTTTTACGTTGAAAAGCATTGGAGTGTAAAAATATGATATGTGTGTGTGTGTAAAAATGCTAATGTCATGGTGCTTTTATTGATTAACATACAATAGTGTAAAACGCCATAATTAACAGGGAACCATGAAATATGGAAAAAATTTCACGGTTACCTGTGAAATATGGATTTTATCGTCATCACGTCATTTCCCAAACCACTTTGTAGAGCTTTAACATTGTCAGGGTGACTAGGATTAAGTAGTATAGAGGACCAAATTATAGACATCTAAATTACGCAGCAAAAATAGTAATTATGCAGCACTTTGCCTAGCATTATTTTCATCCATCTCAGAAACAATATTTTTGGTGAACACTGCAAATTTTGCACATTGTGGCAAATCCAATCAATTCATGAATATGTGGTAAACGCTGCAGCCAAAGGATTGCCTAAATCCACTGACCCATACCATTAATGTTTCTGTTAGTTTTTATTAACCATTTATCCAAGAAATGTGAAAAACAGATGTAAACATTCTAATTCCTTTCAGTATCATAGTTAGCTGCACTTAGAAGTAAACAGCCCTTTCAAACTAATTACACAAAAATAAAAAGATAATATAATAAATAAATAACAGTACCATATTTAATATAGTCCAATATTGGCATCCAATGGTTCTAATGACTTTTACAACCCAGTCTTTGGTTCATGGTTTATGATGTCACCAGACTCAATGGCAATATTGGACCATATTAAATAGTTACCTAATATGTATCCTATGTAGATATTATATATAATCTATTTTGGGCCAGACATTTTAAATGTTTTAATAAAGTTTACCAAATTTCGACTACCATCCAGGGATGTACATTTGGTTACATACACAAAGGTAGGTGAACCTTAATCAAGGATTTCATAGTATATAGAATGAAGACATTGTTTTAAAAGATATATACATTGTATTGAGTTTTTTCTTTTTATGTGCATTCTTACAGTTGGTGAACTTTTCGTGACATCACAAAAGGAAAATATGGAGTCTCTGCAAGATGTCCATGTTGCAGTAATGTTCAAATACAGATTTAATGCATGCAAAATGACACAAAAATCCACATGAACAGTTTTAAGCAGTTTCATCTATGAAATATTACTTGCAGGATACATTTTTTGGTTGGTGCAAAGACTAAGCATTTAGCTAACAGCACTATGGTACATTACTTCTCACTTCACTTAACGTGCTCTTTTCACTTAATCAAGTCCATTATATTCCTCCCATAGCCCCCAAGATTTTTTTTAAATTTCTTAGGACAACCTCTACTTTTATATACCACCCCGGCCACTGCCAAGCACCATTCCATATTGTGAGGTACATTTCTCAATGTCTAGTGGTGGTGGGCTGCCCATCATTGTGCTCTCTCTCTCTATTCGCTAGTTGAACTCCCAGCTTCTTATCAACTTACACTCTGTATTTCTCCATAATCGAGCATCTCCTCAGTGTGTGGGCAAAAGTACCCACTCAGTCACAGCTTCATGGACACATTTTGTTATTAGTTCACCCAACTTTGCACAGCTGAACCCTTGTGTAGTGCACTGTGGAAAGTGTTCATTTGGACCTAGGCAACCAGATCTGGCTGGTAAATCTCTGGGGTGGAGCTAAATGCTTCCTCCTATAATGGATTTTGTATTGGGCCTTTCTTTCTCCCATCAGTCCAGGTCTTTTTGTCTGAGATGTTGCTTCTTTTGGCCATTCCATCCTCTGGAAGCCTTACTTATAGTGGTGATACTTCTAGCAATCCAATCACCACCTTAATATTTAGTTGTTTGGGTGTTTTGTAACCTGTATTTGGCATGCAATTGTGTAAATAATGCTTAGCATGTACCAAGTGAACTGACCATAAAAGGAGCTTTATTAATTCAGGAAAACAATACTGCTGTGCCTATTAACTAAACAAATATAGAAAGCATATATGTTCAGTTTAAACAACACTATACTGTGCACTATGTAGCTCTGCTTAGACAATAATTCAATCTAATGTTTTTAGCACAAGTTAAAGACACAATGGGCGCACACTATGAACTTTAAAACTCATATCTCAAATGTACTGATAAGCATCACATAAGGTTCTTTGAAAAAAAATAAGTGCTATATAAAATGTTTAACTACTTCTGAATGTTCATCAGTGTTACACAATACAAGTTACTCCATAGTTTAGTAATAACTTATGCATTAATGGTAGTAGTATAAGCCCTTTTCTTTTTGAAAAACACTTCAGCTATGTTTCAGTACTGGTTAGGTTTTGTTACTTAAATGTAAGTTTTTTCCTTCTGTGTTTTAGCCTGTAGCACCTATAACTTTAAAGTCTGTTGAAAGCCACTTGTTTTTTTGTATGGAATCTGCTACCTCATACTATGCCACAAGTGTTTCTATTAGTCAACAAGGAGACACCCATTTTATCATCCTCATAAGAATAAAATCCTGAGATGGCCATGCTGAGAATCATTAAAGTGTCTTACCGGGTACACATAGGCAGGCCCAGTGGAATTTTGCAGCAGGGGAAGACGAATTTATGGGTCAGGTTTGACTAAATTATGTGGTAAGAAAAGACAAATTATGCTGCGTGATGCGGCACATTTTGTGATAGTTTTATTCAATTATTTTTACACTTGTTAACATTGTCTGGGCATACAATGACCCTTACTGGTACCAGTTTAACACCTAAATATAGCAATAAGCAACAGAAAGGTGACCAGTCAACCTTTGGAAAGGACGGGTCACTGTGTATCAACACATGTTGCTGTCTTTTTATTAGTGTTTGAACTAGAAGAACAAGTGACTTACCTTCGGTAATAATGCATCTGTAAGAGACATATATTAGTTATAGATTCCTAACCTTATAATTACCCCCAGGCTAGCTCCGGATAATTTTTTCTTGGTAGTACCCCTGCATGTCGGTAGGTGGCATTGGTCAACTTGGCTTGCGTAATCGCGTCGTGTTCAACGGGATGACGTGGTGTGTCTATATAGACGCCGCCTCTGCACGCTGATGTCAGTTCTGACACAACTTTTCACGCCAGAAGCGCAGAGCCATGCAAGACACTGACCACATGCGCTAAACTAGGGCCCTGCAATTGAGTCCCTGTCCCTAGAACAGTTCGCAGAGCGGGGAGGATGGGTGGGGCGGTAAGGAATCTATTACTAACATATGTCACTTACAGATATATTGTTACCGAAGGTAAGTAACATGTTAATCTGAAAGAAACTGTTATAGATCCCTTACCTTAAAATAGATACCCCAGCAATACCAACCCCGGAGGAGGGTCTGCAAACTAAGTTCACACCAGAAAGCCCTGAAGGACAGAATGGGCAAAATAGCCTTCCCTCCGGACTTAGCTGTCCAGGCAGTAATGTCTGGAGAATGTGTGCAAGGATGCCCATGTGGTTGCCTGACAGATGTCAAGGAGTGGAACTTTGTGAGCAAGAGCAGTGGTGGCAGCCGTAGCTCTGGTAGAATGAGCAGGGAGCCCCACTGGAGGTTCCTTTTTTGCCAAAGTGTAGCATATTTTTATACAAAGGACAACCCATGTAGAGATGGTCCGTGTTTGAACAGTACAACCTTTTTTGGCACCCACATAGCCATCGAAGAGTTGATCGCCCACCCAGAAATCTTTTGTGCGATCAAGGCAGAAAGACAGCACATGCTTGGGGTCTAGACAGTGAAGTCTCTCCTCTTTGGAACTGTGTGGAGGTGGGAAAAAGGTAGGCAAAGAAATGGTTTGTCCAATGCAAGAGGGCGTTAGCACTTTGGGAAGGAACGAAGGCTGTGTCCTAAGCACCACTTTGTCTGGATGCACAGAGAAGAAAATAGGCTTAAAATAAAGTGCTTGGAGCTCACTCACTCTGGCTGGCTTCAGAGTGATGAGCATGAAGAGGCCTTGAAGGGAGCACATATAAGGTAAGTTAAGACCAGATTCAAGTCCCACTGGGACATTACGAAAGGAGAAGGAGGAAATAGATGAGTAATGCCCTTGAGGAATCTCTGTACAATAGGGGACTTGAACAAAGATGGTTGATATGAAAGCCGAAGGAAAGCAGAGAGGGCCGAAATATAGCCCTTAAGAGTGCCCAGGGCAGAGCCTTGCTGGGTCAAAGAAAGTATGTACAAATGGTACCTGAAAGAGGGGCAGAAAGGGGATCCACAGCCTTTGCTGTGCACCATGCCACAAATGTATTCCTTCGACAGGCGTATACCGTCTTAGTGGAGGGATGCCTGGCTGCCAAGATGACTGGGAGGAAGGCCAAAGTTGTCAATGGTTGCCGCTCAATCTCCACGCAAGGAGGTGGGGGCTGGACAGGTTCGGGTGGAGGACCAGCCCCTGATGCTCTGACAGAAGATCCTCCCAAAGAGGCAGTCTGATTTGAGGATCGATGGCCATGCTTAAGAGCTCGGGGTACCAGACTCTTCATGCCCAGTCCGGGCCACAAGAATGACTTTGGCCCCTTCATGCTTGATCTTCTTCAGCACTCTGAGCGGAAGTGATATAGGTGAAAAGGCATACAGTAGACCGGAATTCTACTTGCGACGAAAGGCGTTGCAGAGCGAGTGCCGCCTTGGAAACTCTAACGGCCAGAACTACTGACATTGTGCATTCTCCTTGGTGGCAAATAGATCTAACCAAGTCACTCCCCACCACTGAAAGAGACCTTGCACCACCTCGGAGTGAAGACGCCATTCGTGATCCACAAGGCAACGGCGGCTGAGTTCGTCCGCCCGGTGCTGAACCACCAGGGTCATACCCTGATGTTCCATCCATGTCCTGAGACGAAGAGCCTCTTGACATAGGTCCACGACCCCACCCCGCCTCCTTTATTGCAGTACCACATGGCGGTGGTGTTGATTGTGAACACCTGTACCACTTTCCCTTTGAGAGATGAAGGAATGCTTTCAGTATTAGACGAATCGCTCGGAGCTCCATCAGGTTGATATGGAGCCCGAACTCCGCCGGAGACCAGGCGCCTCTGATCTCCACCTCTCCCAGATGGCAGCCCCATCCCAGGAGTGACGGGTCTGTCACCACTATGAGGTCTGGTTGGGGAAGCGAGAGGGATCTGCCTTTGACGCAAGCTTGGTTCCTTAACCACCACTGCAGCTGTTGCCTAGTCCCCTCCTAGATCTGGACATAGTCGGAAAGATTGCCTTGATGCTGCACCCACTTGAACTTCAGGTCCCATTGCAGAGCCTGCATATGCCATCTGGCATGATTCACCAACAGGATGCAGGAGGCCATGAGGCCCAGCAGCCTCTGGGTCATTCTTACCGAAATCCGGCATAGAGGCTAAAACATCAGTATCATAGCCCGAACATCCCGTACTCGCTGCTCAGGAGGATAGGCCTGAAACTGCACTGTGTCAAGAACCGCCCCGATGAAAGGGAGCATCTGAGAGGGAGTCAGGTGTGACTTCGGCATGTTGATAGTGAACCCTAGCGAGTGCAGGAGGTCAGCCGGAGTCTGGAGGTGGGAGATGACAGCCAGGGGTGAGTCCGCCTTCAACAGCCAATCGTTGAGATAGGGGAAGACTGTAACCCCTAATCAGCGCATATGAGCTGCGACCACCGCCTTCACTTTCGTGAACACCTGAGGGGCACTGGTAAGGCTGAAGGGGAGAATGGTGAACTGAAAATGCTCGTGGCCTACGGTGAACCATAGGTAACTCCTGTGGCCTGGCAGGAAGGGAATATGGAAATAAGCATCCTGCAAGTCCAGCGCCACCATCCAGTCTCCAGGGTTGAGGGCAGATAGGACCTAAGTGAACGTGAGTATTTTGAACTTCTACTTCTGGGGGAAGCGGTTGAGGGAGCTGAGGTCGAAGATAGGACGCAGGCCTGTGTCCTTCTTGGGAACCAGAAAGTAGTAGGAGTAGCAACCACAACCTACTTCTGGCATTGGTAGCTCCTCTGGCTGAAAGAGCTAAGACTTCCTGGTGAAGAAGCGCAGAATTATCCTCCGAAATGCGATCGAAAGACAGTGGCATGGAGGAAGGGGTACTCTCGAAGGGGAGGGAGTAGCCCCTTCGGACTATCTGCAATACCCACCTGTCTGACGTGACGGATTGCCAGTGTGGGAGGTGATGGCGAATCCTTCCACCCACTGGCCATTGATAGGCCTGAAACACCAGACTAGGCGGGTTTGGAGGCTGCTGCAGAAGGGAAAGGGTGGGCATGCCTGACCACTGGTACCCAGACCCACGTCGCTGGGTCACATGTTTCCGGCCACGCAGAAGCTGGGCAGCTTGCGTGAGCCGGTGGCTAGACTGGGCCAGGCATATTGGGTGCCCCTTTTGTAGCCATGAAAGGCAGACTGTGGTGAACTGAAGGACGCAGTAAGGCACAAGAATCTGGCCGTAGCCCAAGAGTTCTTGAAGTGCTCCAGGGCAGAGTCTGCCTTGTCACCAAAAAGGCGACGGCCATCAAAGGGCATGTCCAGCAGGGCCGCTTGAACATCCCTTGAAAGACCAGAAGTCCTCAACCAGGCGTATCACTGAAGGGCTACCGACGTGGCAATCATTCTGCCTAGTGAGTCGGTGGTATCCAACCCACATCAGATTGTAAATTTGGCTGCCACTCTCCCATCAGCCATTGCATGATAGAGAATGGCCTGGGTCTCTTCCGGGCACTGAGGCAGCACTTTCACAACCGTATCCCATACTGTATGGGTATAACGTTCCCAGAGGCGCGCGGTATTCACAGACTGCAGTTCCAAGCTGGATGAAGAGAACATGCGCTTCCCAAGATGATCCAGCTTCTTTGATTCGCTGTCCGGGGGAGAGAAAGGGAATGCACCCTTGGAAGAAGCTTGGACCACCAAGCTCTTTGGGAAGGGTGTTGGGTGAGGAAAATTGGATCGCCCAAAGACGGATGGTGTTGGCGGGCAAACAACTGTTCCACAGGAGCCCCTGCGCTGGGCTTGGACCAAGCGCCCAGAAAGTCGTCTGTGAGGGCTTCATTGAAGGGCAAAAGGGGTTCAATAGAAGTTGCCGCCGGTTGACGCACCTCTGTCAGGAGGTTAGTCCTGACTGCCACTGTAGGGAGCTCCAGGCCCAAGGCCTCGGCGGCCCTACGCACCAGCACTGAATAGGATGTGTCCTTCTCCGTTGCCACAGTAGGGGGGAAAAGCATGTCAAGGTCTGAGGGTTTATCCAGACCACTGGGCTCACCAAATTCTTCTCTCCAGTCCGGGTCTTCCAGTTGGTCTGCGAAAGGGTCCAGCGACCCCACCGAGTCCTCATCACCACCCTCAGGGTGATAGGGAACAACTGGGATGAACAAGGGAACAAAAGTACCCTCCGTTGTCGGATTCAACGTCGGTCAACGTCAATCCGGCTCCGTGTCCATCTTGGGATGAGAATGAGGACGGCATTGGTTGGGGGACGGTTGGCGCTGGGGGTGTCGTCCCCGGGATCGGAGAAGGTCGAGTAAGGTCAACCTGCGTCGATCCGGGTCCAGGCCTGGATCCGCAGGGGCCCTCTGGCACCAGAATCGAAGGCCTAGGGCCTCCAACTGGTGCCACGGGGCCTGAAGGTGCACCAGCGGAGTCGGGCAGCCCAAAGATGTGGTGGAGAGCTTCGTAGAATGTACGAAGTTGGGCAGAGTACACTCCGGCTCCCGGTAAAGGAGGGAGGCACAGAGTTGTCCCAGAATCAGGCACCGGAGACGGAACCTCAGAGCGACGACGATCCTGGTCCCACGTCACATCAGCCGGCCGACGGGGAGAAGGCGAAGAGTGACAGTGCTTCTTCGCCTTCTTCTTATGCTTCGACATACCTGAGGAGTGCGAAGAGTTCGATGAGGTGAGGTGGCTCCTTGATTGGTCTCAAGACCTTCCCCTCAAGCGAGACTGAGAGCGGCGCAGAGCCAAATGCCAGGCCTCCAAAAGCTTTCAGGACTGCTCCCACAAAGACTTCGGGTTCATGGCCCGACAGTCAGAGCACGACTGTGTGTCGTGGTCATGCTCCAGGCACCAAAAGCACACACGGTGCGGGTCCGTCATGGCCATCAGCTTGTGACAGGAGTCACAAGGCTTGAAGCTGGTTCGCTGATGGGACATCCCTCGCGCACCAGGCTTGAAAAGACTCAAAAAACCGAAGTTGACAAAAGTCGAAAAAAGGTTAGTCAAAAAATGACTAAGGGGCAAGCTCTATCTGGATCTGCGTTAGGCTGGTGCAGATAAAAAAAGAGATGTCACTGCGCAGGGGCGGCGTCTGTACAGACACAGCAAAGTCATCCTAAATCCAGAACTATGAGAAAAACATAGCAGCCGCACAATCACATAATTCCAGTAGTCCTGCCCATAGGTCCCTGCAAAAGGAATCATTCTACCATGTGTAACCATCTACATACATATGAATGTTGTATGAATTAATGTAATGATGCGTCAAATATTGTTTCACTTGGCCAATGACAAGCTAAAACTTTTCTTTTGTTAACTTTTTCCATTAATTTACTGTTCATGTAAGGCTGCAAGTTCAATCAATCAATCAATCAAATAATTTGTAGAGCGCGCTACTCACCAGTCGCTACTGCTCGAATAGCCAGGTCTTGAGTTGTTTCCTGAAGGAGAGATGGTCCTTGGTCATCCGTAGGGGGGTGGGGAGGGAGTTCCATGTCTTGGCCACCAGGTAGGAGAAGAATTTTCCTCCAGCGGTGGCTTTACGAATTTGTGGGACGGCGGCAAGAGCGAGGCTGGCGGATCAGAGCTTGCGGGTGGGTGTGTAGAATGTGAGGCAGCTGTTGAGGTATTTGGGGCCCATGTCGTGGAGAGCCTTGTGTGCGTGGGTGAGGAGTCTGAACGTGATCCTCTTGCTTACGGGGAGCCAGTGCAGGTCTTTCAGATGGGCAGAGATGTGGCTGTGACGGGGGATGTCCAGGATGAGTCGTGCAAAAGCGTTCTGTATGCGCTGGAGTCTTTTCTGGAGTTTGGCTGTGGTTCCAGCGTAGAGGGTGTTCCCGTAGTCCAGTCGGCTGGTGATGAGGGCGTGGGTGACCGTCTTCCTAGTGTCAGTGGGGATCCAACCAGAAGATCTTTCGGAGCATGCGCAGGGTGTTGAAACAGGATGACGAGACGGCGTTGACTTGCTTGGTTATTGTGAGGGATGAGTCCAGGATGAAGCCCAGGTTGCGTGCATGGTCTGTGGGCTTGGGGGCGGTGCCCAGCGCAGAGGGCCACCAGGAGTCATCCCAGGCAGAGGGGGATGGTCCCAGGATGAGGACTTCCGTCTTGTCTGAGTTCAGTTTCAGACGGCTGAGCTTCATCCATTCCGTAACGTCTTTCATTCCTTCCTGGAGGCTGGCTCTGGTGGTGGCGGGGTCGTTGGTGAGGGAGAGGATCAACTGGGTGTCGTCAGCGTAGGAGATGATGTTAAGGCTTGAGGAATGCCACAGAGGACTTCGGTGGCCGCGGATCGGAAGGGGGGGAGGCGGACTCTCTGAGTTCTTCCGGCGAGGAACGAGATGATCCATTCCAAGGCCGTTCCTTGGATTCTGGTGTTGCTGAGGCGCCGAATCAGGGTGCAGTGGCATACGGTATCGAAGGCTGCTGAGTGGTCCAGGAGGATGAGGGCAGCTGTATCCCCGTTGTCGAGCAGGGTCCTGATGTCGTCAGTAGATGCGATGAGGGCGGTTTCGGTGCTGTGGTTTGCTCAGAAGCTGGACTGCGAGGGGTCGAGGGATCCGTTAGTCTCGAGGAAGGCGGAGAGCTGTTTGTTGACGGTTTTCTCGATGACTTTGGCAGGAAAAGGGAGGAGCGAGATGGGGCGGAAGTTCTTGAGGTCCGTGGGGTCCGCAGTGGGTTTCTTCAGGAGGGCGCCGAGCTCGGCATGTTTCCAGCTCTTCGGGAAGGTGGCGGATGCGAAGGAGCTGTTAATGATGGCCCGGAGTTGGGGTGCGATGATGGAGTCGGCCTTGTTGAAGACGTGGTGGGGGCAGGGGTCAGTTGGGGAGCCGGAGTGGACATCTGACGACATCAGATCCCTGCTCGACAACAGCGAAACAGCGGCCCTCATCCTCCTGGACCTATCTGCGGCGTTCAACATTGTCTGTCATCTCACTCTAGTACAGCGCCTCAGCAACATCCGTATCCAAGGGAAGGCTCTGGAGTGGCTCATCTCATTCCTCGCCGGAAGAACCCAGAGAGTCCGCCTCCCCCCGTTCAGATCCAAGGCCACCAAAGTCATCTGCGGCGTACCACAAGGATCCTCACTCAGCCCCACCCTCTTCAACGTCTACATGAGCCCCCTCGCAGCCATCGCACGCCAACACAACCTCAACATCATCTCCTACGCCGACGACACCCAGCTGATCCTCTCCCTCACCAATGACCTCGCCACCGCCAGAGCCAGAGCCAGCCTACACGAAGGGATGAAAGATGTCGCCGAGTGGATGAAGAACAGCTGCCTGAAACTGAACTCAGACAAGACGAAAGTCCTCATCCTGGGATCATCGCCCTCCGCCTGGGACGACTCCTGGTGGCCCCCTGCCCTGGGCACCACCCCCAAACCAACGGACCACGCACAAAACCTGGGCTTCATCCTGGACTCCTCCCTCTCGATGACCAGACAAGTCAACGCCGTGTCGTCATCTTGCTTCAACACACTCCGCATGCTCCGTAAGATCTTCCGATGGATCCCCACCGAAACCAGGAAGACAGTCACCCAGGCACTCGTCACCAGCCGACTGGACTACGGGAACATCCTCTACGCGGGAACCACTGCCAGCGCATACAGAACGCCTCCGCACGACTCAACCTGGACATCCCTCGCCACAGCCACATCTCGTCCCATCTAAGAGACCTGCACTGGCTCCCCGTCAACAAGAGGATCACGTTCAGACTCCTCACCCACGCACACAAGGCTCTCCACGAAATGGGCCCCAAGTACCTCAACAACCGCCTCACTTTCTACACACCCACCCGCCAGCTACGATCGGCCAGCCTCAAGATCCTTCTCCTACCTGGCGGCCAAGACATGAAACTCCCTTCCCATCCACCTACGGCTGACCCAGGACCACCTCTCCTTGAGGAAACAACTCAAGACCTGGCTTTTCGAGCAGTAACGGACCACGCCCCCCAGCGCCTTGAGACCCTACTGTGTGAGTAGCACGCTACACAAATTTTTGATTGATTGATTGATTGATTGAGAGAGTCGCAGAGGTCTTGCAAGGGTGTGATGTCGTTGTTGCAGGCGCTGGGGTTGGAGAGCTCTTTAACGATGCTGAAGAGTTCCTTGCTGTTGTGGATGTTGTTGTCCAGTCGTTCTTTGAATGATGTCCTTTTGGTGGTGCGGATCAGCTGGTGGTCTTTGCGGGTGGCATTCTTGATGGCTGTCATGTTTTCTGCTGTCTGGTCGCTGCGCCAGGCTTTCTCGAGGGTGTGGCAGGTTTTCTTGGAGTTTTTGAGGTTGTTGGTGAACTATGAGGTTTTCTTGCTGCCGGGTCTGCTGGGAGGGTTCTTCAGTGGTGCAAGGTCATTGGCGCAGTTGGTGAGCCACTGTATGAAGTTGCGGGCTGCTTCGTTGGGGTCCGTCGTGTTGGTGGGAGGGTTCTGGCTGAGGGAGGTGGTGAGCTGGTCGGCGGTGATCTTGCTCCAGCTTCTGCGGGAAACCTGTTGCGGGTGGTGGAGGGTCGTGGTGCTCCTGAAGAAGAAGTGGACGCAGCTGTGATCTGTCCAGTGTAGTCCGGTGGAGTGGCTGAAGGAGATGTGCTTGCTGGAGGAGAAGATGGGGTCAAGCGTGTGGCCGGCGTAGTGGGTGGGGCTGTTCACCAGTTGCTTGAGTCTGAGGTTGGCGAGGTTGTCCAGCAGGGCGGCGGTATTGCTGTCATTGTTGTTCTCCATGTGGAAGTTGAGGCCCCCTAGGAGGATGTAGTCAGAGGAGGTGAGGGCGTGCGGGCTGACGAAGTCTGCGATGGCTTCGCTGAATTGTGTCGGTGGTCCCGGGGGTCTGAAGATGAGAGTGCCTCTGAGGGTGGTCTTAGGGTCGGTGTGTATTTGGAAGTGAAGGTGCTCGGCGGCGGTGAGGGTGTCGTCAGAGTTGGTCGTAATGCGGATGGTGCTTCTGTGGATGATGGCGATGCCTCCTCCATTTTGGTTGACGCTGTCCCTCCGGGTGATCTTGTAGCCTTCCGGGATGGCTATGACGATGTCAGGGGCTGAGGAGGCGTTCATCCAGGTTTCTGTGAGGAAGGCGACGTCTGGTGATGTAGCGTCGAGGAGGTTCCAGAGTTCGACGGCGTGCCTGTGGATGGAGGGTTGTTGAGCAGGATGCACTTGAGGTGATCGTTGCTGGCGCTTGGCTTGGCGGGTGCGGTGCAGGTTTGGAGACAGGTAAATTTGCAGGCTTGGGAGGTGAAGGGTCCGTGGGTGCGTATCGGGGTGGCTCGGTGGCAGGGGGGGTTCCGGCCGGCGTTGAGAGCGTGGAGGCATCGTAAGTCCGGTGGGTGGGCTGGCATCGTTGAGGGCCAGGGGTCCTGGTGCAGGGCGCGGTCCAGGCGCGGACGGGCTTGCCTTTGGCACGCCAGCGGCGCGCTCGCTGCACGCGTCTGCTGCGCCGCCGCCGTGCTGCCTCCATATGAGGCGAAGTGGGAGGGAGGAGCAGCTGGGAGGCGGGAGCGGGGCGGCCAATGGGCAGGGGGTATAGAAAAAAGGGGCCGGGCCGCGGGGGAGCAGCGGCGGGAAGCGGGGAGCGGGGGGCACACACAGAGGGCAGGGTTACAAATCAGCAACTACAATTAAACAGAAAATAAATGCACAATTCCCAAATGTGGGCAAACAGCAGTCGAAAAGGAGAAGGTAGCAGCAGGGGGACACCGATGTCAAGGGCGAACCTGCGGCGCCGGGGGCAGAGATGCGGTCACAGCAGAGTGGCCGTGCGGCATGGGGGGGTGGCCTGGGGTCAGGTCACAATCACCTGCGCCGTGCGGCCTCCATATGAGGCCAAGTGGGAGGGTGGAGCAGCTGGGCGGCGGGAGCGGGGCTGCCAATGGGCAGGGGGTACAGAAAAAAGGGTTGGGCCGCGGGGGAGCAGCGGCGGGAAGCGGGGAGCTGGGGTGGCCCACTCAGAGGGCAGGGATACAAATCAGCAACTACAATTGAACAGAAAATAAATGCACAATTCCTAAATGTGGGCAAACAGCAGTCGAAAAGGAGAAAGTAGCAGCAGGGGGACACCAATGTCAGGGGCGAACCTGCGGCGCCAGGGGCAGAGACCCGGTTACAGCGGAGGGGCCGTGCGGCGTGGGGGGTGGCCTGGGGTCAGTAATAGCCTCAAAGCAGGAAGAAAATAAAACATACCCCGATTAAATCTATATCTTAATTGTATACATATTTGTAATCACTTTTCTGGGAAAAGGATAATCCTCTTTTGCAAAGTGTTTCTTTTAACCCCTTGCCTGCGGTCGGAATTCCGCTCCTGTGCGGCACATTCCGATCGCGGGCGTGGTCGTGACGGCTCCCGACCGTCATCAGCACACGAGCACTGTGTGCCATGACGGACGAGAGCCGTCACCAGCATGCAAGGGGTTAAATCGCTGTTTTCAGGTCCTAGGAACCTTGTGATGGGAGTCTGCAGCATCTGTAGTATGAATGAGTGAATGTTTTTAGGATGTCCCTGCTGTTCATTTGTACATCTTAGCAGCTAAAATCCTTGCAGAATTTCACATCACTCCACAGGTCTGACACTAACTATGTCAATGGTGATATTATTTAAATAAACAACTAGGACTTCACGCCCCGGTGAAACATAGGGTAAAAAAAACGCTTGCTTTTCAGCTCTGAATGGCCTAGGGTAGAGGTGGGCCTGGCCCACCCTCAAGAACCAGGCCTGTAGCCAGTAGTGCTTGTTAGGTCTCGCCTATGCAGCACGCATGCGCTGCAGAGGAGAGAGACCTTTAGCCGTCTGCACAGCTTTGGGGGCAAAAACGTGCACTCGTTGCATTGCTTGCAATGGCAAAGCGTGCACATCTGGCGATTCCTGTGGGAGCGCGCGGCGCCATATGATCGCCATCATCGCGCCTTGCTGCACGCTCCCGCAAGGGAATCACGGAGGCCCCCTCCCCCTGCTGAGGCGCGAGCTTGTGCTGGTTTAACTAGTTGTGGGAGCTTTCCAAGATGGCGCTCTGCGGTTTATGCTGCACTTTTGCAAAAGTTTTGTTAAACTCTAGCCCTTTGTTACATTTTGTGTCTGGCAGTATCCCTCTTGCTAAAATTGGAATGGCTTACTTAGATAATATGCGTAAAAGGGAAAATTCACTAGCTCTCCGCAGCCGTCGTCAAAATATCCAGATTCTGGCTAATGCATCATAGGTTTGCAAAAGGTAAGGGTTCTAGAATGTATTAAAGATAATGATTGGCTCTCCGTTAGATGTGGCGCGGAGGGGAGTGAAGCATCTGCTGCCCAGCATTCGAAACCCACCACCTCGACTCTTGCATCACTCTCGTACAGCAATCCCACACAAGAAAATACCTGATCTCCCAAGCTGTAACAGAGGAGTCACCTGCATGTACCTGGCTGGCTATCAGTCATACCCGCCATTGCTTGTTAATTTAATCCACCTATAATGTTATGTTTTCGAGTACCACAGTTGTGCATGCTGCTTCCTGTACTCCCGCAAACAAAGCCACGTTAACCCAGCAAGCAGCCTTTTGGAGACGGCAGCCAAGATATAACTGAAGCCATCGCCGAGCGCCTCCAGCCTCCCTCGCAGCTCTGGTGGGGATATTCCAAGAACGTCCGCCCACCGCTCTCTTAAAGGAAGTTTCTAAGTTTACCCCGCGCCTGTCATGGATTTTCGCTTCACTCAAGCATGCGCACACAGCCGCTCGCGTTATCTTCCAGTAATAGTTGAGGTGCTTTTTCCCCTGCTGAAAAGTTACAGCCTTCTTCTAGTAATTTCATGTTTTTACAGAATTTTGTCCAAAGGTAAACCTCTAGGCCTTTCCAACCAGTTGAGCGCCTAGTGTATCAAACCTTTTTAGTATGCAAATGTACGGTTCACCATTCAGTTCACTTGTGAAAACACTTCCCTCATGTAGCCTTGTCCTACTGTGAGCGCATCTCTATATTAAATGACACAGTGGCTTTCATTGCACTCATTCTAATAAGTAACACTCTTGAAATGCTGTCATCTATTTTTAAATTGGTTTCAGATCCATAAAGGCTAATGTGGGATTTATTGGGGATTTTGGTCAGGCGATGAAGAATCAATAGGAAATGCGTAACCTATTTTTAAGTGTTTGCACTGAAAGGCTCTAATTAATATGCACCTCAGACTCTCTTTTCCCTGGGGGCATGTTGCTTGTAAATCCTGTTTGGGGATTGCTCTCAGCTAAAAGGCATATTTGTTTTTTTTTCTTATTAGACAGCCTATTGGCCGCTAACTAAAAGGACAGTGGTCGAGACAAAATGCAGTCGTTAGAAAGCACATTAGATTGGAGTCCTTCATGGCAGTAAAAATCTGTCCTAGTTTGACGTTGATGCAGGTGGCGCGGTATGTGCCACACCGCGCAGGGAGGCCAAATATTCACGTGCAGTGTGGCTGTCTGGCGAGTGCGGTGATAGTCCGCGGTATGGTGGCCGTGGGCACCCCTGTGACGTTAGCAGCTCTCAGAGTCCCCACAGGAGGGGCAGGCTCCAGTCTGTTTTTTTTAGATATGTTTGCCAAAAAAAAAAAAGTTATATATTCGACAAAAAAACCAGAAAAAAGTTTCTTTTGAGAATCGCTTTTACTCGTTCGAAATTAGAAAAAAAATGTTGTTTGTCATGCCTGTTTTTATTGGAAAAAATATTACAATCCTCTGTAACGATCTACATCTGACATTAAAGACTTGCTGTAGTGTTCCAACTCTGAGCGCGAGGCAAGGGCCTATAATAAGGGATGTGATAATTTATATTACTTTTCTCATCTGAGTGTTGTTGGTTACTAAATACACAGGAAATGTACTTACAAATGCATTAATTATCTTTCTGTACAGGTTTCTGAACAAGGTCCTATTTTAACTGTAAACAGCTAATTTATTTCACACTAAAACACACTAAAACAATATACAAGCAGTTCTTGGCTACATATATTTTCCAAAGTCAAAGGTTAAACTCCGTTGCAGTGAAATGTCCTTTGAAGTGAAATGTATAAGCTCTCTTAAAGAGCTTATCTAAACCATTATAAGGCAATGATGGTAACGGTCAGCTACCTAAAAATCTATTATTATGTTTCTGAAACAACCAATTAATTCATTATATATCTGATCAACTGATCATAATTATTGCCTAGGACAGCAAAGCTGGCGAAAAGAATCACATAAACAGTGAAATGTCTGTATTTAATATTTATTCACCGAAAGTCACAGATACAGAACGAGAGGAACAGCACAGAAGCACAGACAACGCCAGATGAGAAACCACCCGACAGATCAAAAACCACTCAGGCTGACCAGGCATGGCATTAAATCTCGCCAGCATCCCTGGAACCTATAAACAAAAGCCCGTCCTTCGACGAACAAAGTGGGCCTGGGGTTGAGTTGGGAAGATAAACGATAGTGAACACTGACAAGTTAAATATACAAATATCAGTTCTGCGTCTTATATTATATCAATTGAAACAAAAATGAAAAAAAAGTAACTCCCTGATAACAAGAGCACAGACGTGTGCGGCAGAAAGAACACAGGGGCATATTATCAAGGGGGTTTATGTCCGCTTTTTTGGCTTTAAAAGCCAAGAAAGCGGAGATAAAATTATCTCCCTATTACCTAGCTGTTGCAAACACCAGTTAGCGACAGCTAGTAGGAAATAGCGACCATCTTGGGCCCCGCTTTGCATATCAGTGATATTTATCACTAATGACATGCAAAGTGGGCGTGCCAAGATGTTAGCGACTGGAAACAGTCGCTAACATCGCTATCTCCTATTACCAACTTTTGGAGATATTCGCGCTAAGCGCGAATATCTCCGAAAGCTAACACCTGCACGTGAGCAGTTCTTAGCCATGTTATCCAATGGTAGATGGATAACATGGCTAAGAGCATTAGCTCGGAAATGCATGAATATCGCTGACTTTTCAGCGATATTCATGCATTTCGGCCGATTTTTATCGCTTAGGAGATAAACCTTTATAATAGCAAGGTTCCTAAACGATAAAAATCGCCGCAGCGCAGCGATAAAAATATCGCCGCTCAACCAATATAGCGATAGTTATCGCTAGTTGTTGGTAATATGCCCCACAGTATTGTAGCTGCAGCCCCATCGCTGAAAAACTACCTGACGTCATGAAAAACATCATAGTAGAAATAAAACACTTATAAGGTCCCAAAGGCGAGACCTACTGGCTATGCCAATGCTTGTTTTTCTAAGTTAAGTGGTTCGCCAATGGCCGTCAGTTTGATTTTGGAGCCCGTGTCTATTTTCTGTCGCAGTCCGAAGACCCTGTATCCGCGTTCTAGCCACCCACCGTTGGCATGCTCTTCGCTTCTGTGTCTTCGTGAGAATTCAAACCTCCTTTCACGGTAGCGCGGGAAGTGGGTCTGTTGCTCACCCGACCCTAAAGCGGATGGGCGCGCTCTCAACAATGGTTATGTAGTGCCCGAGTAAGGACTGCGGAAGTGACGCGCACCCCCTGAGACAATGCTGTGAGGGAATAGTATGGTATTGTGCCGAAACAGGGAGGGCAGGTGACCGCGCAGTGTGGAGTGGAGGCAGGACCATGCTGCCAGTATAATAATCCCTCTCCCTACCCGCGGCACCGTCAGAAGAGGGACTCTACACACTGGCCGCAGCCCGCTGCTGCTAACAGCAGGTAAGCAAGGAATGGGGTGTAAAGTAAATAAAGGCGGCCTTTATAGGTGTCTCCGCACCCAAGTGCTGGAAAGCGTCCTGCGTTTTCAGTTGCGAACTTTTCTCATTTGTAGTGGTCGTATGCACAGTGCGGGAAAATAACATGCCAGCCGGACTGCCTACTACTGATGGCATCCCATGCCTCTTCCATCGCCCTACATAAGTGACATTCTATGTCTTTAAATATGTCTGACATTGCGAGTGTAGGAATGTCTAAAAAATGTGTATTGATATATCTCCTTTATGAAATGTAGAT
The DNA here is from genome assembly GCF_964263255.1 of Lissotriton vulgaris. NCBI lineage: Eukaryota > Metazoa > Chordata > Amphibia > Caudata > Salamandridae > Lissotriton > Lissotriton vulgaris. The sequence goes on along the minus strand of NC_141694.1, from coordinate 539,487,955 downwards.
TAAACGTGGCCGTGGAGCTTATATGTTTAGGAGAATGTAGTTAAGAATTGCGAGTGAGAATGCATGTGGCGATAGCACGTGGGGGCTCATCTAAAGTGCCTAAAAGTTCCACCGCCTGTGTCGCCTTGATGTGCAATAATCTTTGGTGCTGCAAAACATACAACACAAAGTTGCTTTTCCTGAAACAAAAAAAAAGTAAAAGACATGAGGAAATTTATCTGGCGACTAATAGACATTTTTGTAGATGCTGGTGTGCTTAGTGAAGTTTAAATGCAAAAGAGTTATTTGAAGGCAAGACAATCATAGTAGAGTAATATATTAAATGGAAGTGCTTTCCAAACGTGTCCCTATTGACCACAATTTGCTACTGCCCATCAGAACACACGTGAAGGGGTGTATAGATATGAAAAATCTGTCCAGCTGACTGCAAACGTTCCATGGAAACACGAGGAAGAATTTTATTGCACAACTAACTAGATATTTGAATTGCGCCATTGATGTAAACCTGCCTGTTTTTTCCATCTCTTCCTTTCCCATAAGCTCAGAAAGAGATCTTCTGAATGCAGATATTGATGTATCTTTGCAGCATTAGCAGCAAATACCACACCATTTTAAACACTCTAAACCTTTTGGGAAATTGCAGGGTTAGCCAAGTTACCAATCAGAGCCAGGGTAACTGTGAGCCTTCACATACTTTATTTGAGTATAGTGCCAGGGGCAGCCTTAGTCATGTGCAAGCTGTGCACCTGCACAGGGCCGCAAAACCCCAGGGGCCGCCACACCAATATATCCTTAATATAATAATCCTCTGAGGATAGATACATATTTGCGTGGCGGCCCCTGGCAGGGATTTGGCGGCCTCCGGCTCTGTTTCACTTCCAAACACACTGACCCCCCCCGTCTTCACTGGCCTCCACGCCTGCGTTCCTCCTGGTTACTGATTGGCTTCTTTTTTTCCCTACTTTGTGTGTCACAATACCCTCCTCATCCTAAATTTTATCGTTCCGAGATGAATTTGGAACGGTAGGAGCAGCAGCAGGCACTGGTCATCTAACGCCTTTTCTGGACGTTTTATTAAATCACCTTCCTGAGCTACGGGGGGCTCTGCCCCAGCCAAACCCCCTCTTCCGGGGCCCCCTACCTACGCTCCCTGCCCAGGGCCGCCATGTGCCTAGAGCCGCCCCTGATGGTGCTCATAAGGCTGCAATTAGTCCTGTGAGAATAGAGGATTATTTTTATTGTTCATTCTGAAACTTCTTTCCCCGTGTATAGCCACACACAAGAAATCCACACCGTATATTTAAAAGGCTGTATGAACAATGGATTGTTATCATTAAAGCATCAAGGGCCAGATGTAGGGAGCCCTTTACCGATCGGAATCGTCCGAAAATACCGATTTTCGGCCGTTTCCGATCGGTAAAGGGCTATTGAGATGTAGGGGCACATTTTCGGTAATTTTACCGAATCGGTATCATTACCGAATCGGTAAATTTACCGATTCGGTAATATGTACCGAATCGGTAAAATAATTACCGATTCGGTAATATTTACCGATTCGGTAAAATTACCGAAAATGCAATGTAGGTAGGCAATGTACCTCCTGCACATGGCTTACAGAATCGGTATTTTACCATGGAAAACTAATCCATGGTAAAATACCGATTCCGGTGTGCATGCACATGTGTGCATGCACACCTATGCCATGTGACAGGCAGACCTGCCCTTAGGGCAGGTATGCCTGCCACATGGCACCCACGCCTGTTTAGGGGGTGCCAGGGGGTGTCAAAGTGACACCCCCTGCACCCTTGTGAAATTCGGTATTTACCGATTCGGTAAATACCGAATCGGTAAAGCCTATTGATTCCTATGGGCTTTGAAGCCCATAGGAATCAATAGGCTTTACCGATTCGGTATTTACCGAATCGGTAAATACCGATTTTTACCGATTCGGTAAAAGGGAACATCTGGATTCCCTACATACCAACCCCTCACATTTACCGAATCTTAATTACCGAATCGGTAAAATTCGGTAATTTTCGGTAATTAAGATTCGGTAAATGTTACTTACCTACATCTGGCCCCAAATTATTAAATCAGTCTTTGGCAGCCAGCCTCTTGGTTCTATAACCCTAGCTAATTCTTAGCACCAAAGTGCCTATCACAGTTTTTTAAATTTTCTATAGAGTCTTTATTAATTTCAAATTTAGTTGCTGTTGAAGACTAATGTATTGCTCATATTATTAAAAACCTGATAAATACACTAACTTAGACATTCATTAATAAAAGGGCAGTGGTATGTGTGTGTTAGACCTGTCTGGCTTTTTGACGTAGTCCCTCCTATTTATTATTTATTTTGTCCCCTTTTTGCCCCTCATTCCCTTGATAATTTTTGTCCACTGACTTTTTATAGGTGTTGGCCAGGGGGATAGGTGTTCTTTCCCCCCCTCCTGATTTTTCACCTCAGGCCCAGAGGCCTGTTCTGACAGGAAAGTTGGAACCACACAAAATGGTGGCTACCAACTGCCCTAACTGTCACACTCAGAACTTGGCCATAGCCTAGCATAGGGCGTTCTAGAACCTTCTGGTCCATTCTGGACCACTGAGGGTCAGCCTATATAAGGCGGAATGCGGGGCAGCCATTTTGTCTTGCCAGAGAGAGTCAGCTGGAGGACAGGCTGTAGCTAAGAGTGGGAAGAGGCTAGACAAAGGGTTGACCTCCTGAACTGGGAAGCTACCTTATTGATCCACCCCCCTACTCCCCTCTGGGTTATCTGTCCTGACCCCGCTGTTGTGGGTTACTGGAGACCCTGGGCGCCTGGCTAACCCCTTGTCTGGAAGAGTAGGGAAGTGACCAGGAGAAGGAGACTGCAGCACGGAAGAGTGTAGTCCTCTGCCCAGCATAAGGATCCCAAAGAGACTGTTCCCGCATAAGGATCCCAAAGAGACTGTTTCAGCAAGGGTCCCAAACGAAGTGGGGCTAATCCTGGTGCCCCCCCCCTTTTGCTCCGTTTGTGAATCGGTAGCTGACCGACTTCTGAGAACCCCCTTTGCGCTACACCCCCACCGAGCCCCTCTTCGTACCTGTGGCAGTGGAGGTAGTGGAACGAGGAGTCGCTCTGTTCGGGAGCCGGCGTGTGCGTGCTGAGGGAGCAGAGGCGGCGAGTTGAGAGGCCGTTCTGCCCCATTACCGGCGCGAGGTGAGCGGCGCCGTGACGGTGTATAGCCTGAAGATCTTGAGGTGAGGAGCGGATCGGCGGAGTCCCCGGACTGTTTCCGGGTGGGCGGAGACGAGGAGAGGCGTCCCCTGAACAGCGCGATCTCCGGCGGAGAGACACTCTCTCTCCGCGCATGCCCAGTGGAGCCGCCGGGCTTGGTGAGGCGGAGTCGGCGGAGAAGGCGTGAGTGACACCAGCGCTTGCCTGCGCCGCCCAGCCTCGTCTGAGGAAACCCCGGGGGTGTGAACGGGGGCTGGGCGCCAACAGCGGAGACGTCCCTGGACCGGGAATTGATTAGGAATTAACGTTTCCCCACGCCAGCGCAGAGTCAGCAGCGCGCTGGGCGTAGAGTCGAGAAATCAGCACTTCGGACTGTTGAGGAGCCCCAGAACAGCAGCGACGCGTGGAGACTGGGAAAACACCGTCTCCACGGTACAGTAAGGAGAACGTGGGGGTAGTTTTGACTCTGCTCATTGCCCTCAGTTGTATAGAACGTGGGGGTAGTTTTAACTCTGTTCATTGCCCTCAGTTGAGTAGAGGAGGTGGGGTCTGCTGAGTGGAAAAAGAATAACAGTTCCTTAGAGATTGCTATTGCCCATATGGAATTCTTGTGGATTTGAACCCTCACAGTGATTGCTTAGTTGTTAGGAGGGTGAGAGGTTGGTGCTGTGGGAGACCAGTATTGTGCACCGTATAGTAACCATTTAAAGTGGATTCTGGAGTCTGAAGAAATGCACAATTGATGTTGGTCGTTGATTTAAGATAGCAAATCTGAAGAGTTATTATTGATTTATTGACAAATGTAATGTATTATTGAAATAGGTTAACATCTCTGGAAGTGGAATACTGATTTGAAGACAACTAAATGTAATGTACTGAAGAAGCTAATTGATATTTGCTTAGTAATTTAAAAGGTATAATTGCTGATTCTAAAGTAACCTGAACTGTCCTAAGCTGTATATTTTGAAAACAAAGAGAATATTATTTTTATAAAGCAGTACTTATTTTTCCACATTTTGGTGTAGCGTTTTCTTTTTGTGTGCTATTGCGTGGTTTTACTGTTGGGTGGTCTGCAACCTTTACACTGTGCCTCTGAAATGTATGTCTTGCCCTAGGCCAGGCTACCCCAGGTTCTAACAGATTGGTGCCTAGCGGTAGGATACTGACTTGGTTGCAGCTACTCAATAGTAATTCAACGTAATACACTAAACCTACACCAGGAGTTTTCTCCTTGCGGCCCTCCTAATTTGTCTTTTGATTTTTCAAAAATTTGTTTCTGGTGGTGGGTGGAGGTTAACCTCAGGTCACTTCTTGGTTTTCCCCTGTGTGTTAGTTCTATTCCATAATAAAAGATGGAATTAAATTTTGAGGAGCTGGAATCCTACACCGTGACCCAACTCAAGGAGTGGTGTCAGCAACAGGGGGTATTCTTTAAGAAAGGTGCCAGGAAAGGCGAGTTGCTGACCAGCATAAGGGCATGGGTGGAAGCTCGTTCAAGGGAGGAACTGGACACAGAAGGGAGTGACAGGGGCACTATCCTTGAGACTACCATGTTGTACCAAGCTGGAGGGGGAATCTGTTAACAGGTCCCAGGACACCTTCGAGGGTGGGCAGCAGCGTCTCAGAGAGGGGTTTTACTGAAGCCGAGCTAGAAGATAGGAGGGAGGAGAGGAGAATGAGGTTGGAACTAGCTAGGATGGATATGGAAAGGGAGGACAAGAGGTTAGCTCATGAGCGAACCATTAAAGAAATGGACCTACAAGCTTTAACCTAAAAGTCTCCCAACCCAGATAATGGTGGCAGCGAAACCAAGGTGAACACCAGGGAGTCCAGACCCTATTTACCCAAAGATGTCGTCGCCAGTTACACCACGGGCGATGACATTGCCAAATGGTTGGCCGCCTACGAAGTTTCCTTAAGGGCTCACGGGATCTCAGACACTCACTGGGGGGGTGGGCTGTATAAATACATGCCTCCGGCTGGCAGGGACACCTTGTTGGCTCTGGAGCCGGAGGAGCAAACCCACTACCCCACGATGAAGGTGGCCCTGGTGAAGAAGTTTGCACTTACCCCTGAAAGGTACAGACAGAAATTCAGGGGAAGTCACAAACTGAGTACCCAGAATTGGGTAGACTTCTTAGACTACACCAAGAAAGCTTTGGAGGGTTGGGTCAAGGGCAGCGAGGTGAAGGATTATGAGGGGCTGTACGATCTATTTTTGAAAGAACACCTCCTCGAGAAATGTTTTCCCGCGCTGCGCCAACACCTGGTGGACAGCAAGCTGACCAATCCCCGGAAGCTTGCAGAGGAGGCGGACACTTGGGCAAGTACCCGGGTGTCCTCAAAGGGGACTGGAGGGGATTCTCAAAAAGCCGGACAGGGCGCCCCCCAGAAGAAGGAGGGGGGAGATAAAAAGAAGGAGTTCTCCAAAGGTCCCCAAAATAACTTCCAAGGGAAGGGAGCAGGTTTCACCCCTAGGGCAAACCCGCCCAGAAACCCTAATCCTGGCCAAAGCCAGCAGCCAAGGGTTCTCCACTGTTTCGAATGTGGTGGTGTTGGACATTATAAGGGGGATGTCAGATGCCCAAAGAGACCACCCCCTCCCACCGGAGGAAAGTCCCCGGGAGTAGCTAGTGTAGCGCTCGGGGAGGAGTTGCCCTTAGATAAGGGGGGTGAGTGGGCGGGTGTCACCTTAGTGTCCCTGGGAGAGCGGGAGATGGTTCCAAAGATCCAGGTGCCCCCAAATACTACAAAGTATGGGCAATGGGTCACCATCAATGGCCAGAGAGGGGAGGCTCTGAGAGATACAGGAGCCAGTATGACTATGGTGAGAAGTCAGCTGGTGTCTCCAGAGCAGGTTGTTCCTAATGTACTCCACCCCGCCGCGATGGCTGACGGCAGAATGGGCCACTATCCAGTGGCTGAGGTTCCCTTTGAGTGGGAGGGGGTTGCAGGTTCACTTCGAGTTGCCGTAAGCCCTGCCGTGCCAGTCGATTGTCTGTTGGGGAATGACATGGAACACAACACTTGGAGAGAGGTGGAATACCGGACGCATTCTGCGATGCTGGGTACACCTGACTGGGCCTGTGCAAGCACACGGTCTGCGACTGCCCGGAGAGGGAGTTCGCCTGGGTTGGAGCCTGGAACAATGGCCCAACCCGCTGCTAAGAAGGGGCAGACCCGGAGTCAGAGAGAGCCTGCTCCGGCTTCCACACCCCATGGGACAGATCGGCCACCTGCGGTGGTGGACCAGGAGTCCATGGAGGGGGAAGTAGACTCTCTGGAGGATTTACCCATCCCTGCTGAGTGGCATGTGGAGGGAGGTCCTACCAGAGAGGAATTCTGTAAGGGGCAGAGGGAGTGCCCCACCCTTGAGGGACTGAGGCGACAGGCTGAAGCCCAAGCAGCAGGTGATGTTACGGGACACTACCATATTTACTGGGAGGAAGGCCTCCTCTACAGTGAACCCAAGGTACCCTTGCCTGGTTCATCAAGGGCCTTGGTAGTCCCGCAACAGTACCGAGCCTTTCTTTTGGAATTGGCTCATGCCATACCCCTGGCAGGACACTTAGGCCAGGACAAGACCTTTGCATGGCTTGTCCTCCACTTTTACTGGCCTCAGATGAAAGTGGCGTCCAACACTTACTGTCGGACATGTGTAACCTGCCAGGCCAGTGGGAAAACAGGGGTGAAGCTAAAGGCTCCCCTGGAACCACTTCCAGTCGTTAGCACACCCTTTGAGAGGGTGGGCATCGACATTGTAGGGCCTTTAGATCCACCAACAACAGCTGGTCACAGGTTTATTCTGGTTCTGGTGGATCATGCCACACGGTACCCAGAGGCAATTCCTCTGAGGACAGTCACTGCACCTGTAGTGGTAAGAGCCCTAATGGGAATCTTTACCCGAGTGGGATTTCCCAAGGAAGTTGTGTCCGACAGGGGGACCAACTTCATGTCAGCTTACATGCGGGCAATGTGGAAGGAGTGTGGAGTGACCTACCGGTTCACCACTCCTTATCACCCCCAGTCGAATGGACTAGTTGAGAGGTTTAATAAAACCTTAAAGGGCATGATCAGAAGTCTGCCCGAAAGCCTGCGGAGGAAATGGGACGTCCTCCTACCCTGTTTGCTCTTTTCCTACAGGGAAGTGCCCCAGAAGGGAGTGGGCTTCAGCCCCTTTGAGCTTCTGTATGGGCACCCTGTACGCGGTCCTCTCAGCCTGGTGAAGGAAGGTTGGGAGAAGTCTCCCAGGAAACCCCCCCAGGATGTGGTGAGCTATATGCTGGCCTTCAGGAGCCAAATGGTGAAGTTGTGGAAGCAAGCTTCTGACAACTTGGAGGCCAGCCAGGCAGTCATGAAGGAGTGGCATGACCACAATGCTCAACAGGTGGAATTGGAGCCTGGCCAGAAAGTGTGGGTGATGGAGCCTGGAGAGCTTAGTGCCCTCCAGGATCGCTGGACAGGCCCCTTTGAAGTGTTGGAGAAGAAGGGTAAGGCCACATACCTGGTGGACCTTAAGACCCCTCGACAGCCCCTACGGGTGCTGTATGCCAACCGTCTCAAGCCCCACCATGAGAGGCCCGAAGTCATGTTGATGATGGTGACTGACGGGGAAGAGGAAGCGGAAAGCGAACCTCTCCCAGATCTATTCTCGTCTCAAGAGAAGGATGGGTCAGTGGAGGGAGTGATTCTCTCTCCTACTCTAACTCCTGAGCAACGGGAGGACTGCCGCCAGATCCTGGAGCAGTACTCTTCGTTGTTCTCCCTTGTCCCGGGAAGGACTCACCTGTGTACCCATGACGTGGACACAGGGGACAGCCCACCAGTGAAGTCGAAGACCTACCGGCTGTCCGACAAGGTGAAGGCTAGCATCCATGGAGAGGTTGCCAAGATGCTAGAGCTGGGAGTTATTGAACCTTCCAACAGCCCTTGGTCCAGTCCGGTGGTGCTCGTGCCAAAAGCCGCACCACCAGGCACCACACCTGAACTGAGGTTCTGTGTGGATTACCGACGGCTGAACTCAGTGACAAAGACTGATGCTCATCCGATCCCTAGGGCGGATGAATTGATTGACCGGCTAGGAGCTGCCCAATATCTGAGTACCTTTGACCTCACTTCAGGGTACTGGCAGATCTCCTTGACAGATGGAGCAAGGGAAAGGTCAGCCTTCTCCACGCCTGAGGGACACTTCCAGTTCTGTGTGATGCCCTTTGGGCTCAAGAACGCCCCTGCCACATTTCAGCGGCTGGTGAACCAGGTCCTCTCTGGAATGGAGAGTTTCTCTGCTGCTTACCTGGATGACATTGCTGTCTTCAGTAGCAGTTGGGAGGACCATCTGCAGCATTTGCAAGCAGTTCTCCAGGCCCTGAGACAAGCTGGATTGACCATCAAAGCCAGCAAATGCCAGATTGGGCAGGGGTCAGTTGTGTACCTTGGACACTTGGTGGGTAGGGGGACTGTGCAGCCCCTGCAGGCGAAGATTGAGGCAATCATGGCCTGGGAACCCCCCAAGACACAGACTGAGGTCCGAGCTTTCCTGGGCCTCACAGGCTACTACCGTCGCTTTGTGAAGGGGTATGGCACTATTGTAGCGCCCCTCACAGAGCTCACCTCCAAGAAACAACCTCGACGGGTAGTTTGGACGGGAGCTTGTCAGCAAGCTTTCGAGAAATTGAAGCAGGCGATGTGTGCGGCACCGGTCCTGAAGGCCCCAGACTTCTCCAAGGAGTTCATTGTCCAAACAGATGCATCAGAACATGGCATTGGGGCAGTGTTATCGCAACTAAATGAAGAGGGCCTGGATCAGCCTGTAGTCTTCTTATCCAGGAGACTGCTTCCCTGGGAACAGAAGTGGAGTGCCATTGAGAGGGAAGCTTTTGCGGTGGTGTGGGCTCTGAAGAAGCTGCGGCCATACCTCTTTGGCTCGCACTTCCTGGTTCAGACTGACCACCGACCCCTTCGTTGGCTGATGCAAATGAAGGGGGAAAATCCCAAGCTGTTGAGGTGGTCCATCTCCCTACAGGGAATGGACTTCCGGGTGGAACATCGGCCTGGAGTGGACCACGCCAATGCAGACGGTCTCTCCAGGTATTTCCGCCTTAGTGATGAGGACTCCCAAGGGGTTGGGTAGTTCTCCCCACTTTCAGCTGGGGGGGACGCGTGTTAGACCTGTCTGGCTTTTTGACGTAGTCCCTCCTATTTATTATTTATTTTGTCCCCTTTTTGCCCCTTATTCCCTTGATAATTTTTGTCCACTGACTTTTTATAGGTGTTGGCCAGGGGGATAGGTGTTCTTTCCCCCCCTCCTGATTTTTCACCTCAGGCCCAGAGGCCTGTTCTGACAGGAAAGTTGGAACCACACAAAATGGTGGCTACCAACTGCCCTGTCACACTCAGAACTTGGCCATAGCCTAGCATAGGGCGTTCTAGAACCTTCTGGTCCATTCTGGACCACTGAGGGTCAGCCTATATAAGGCGGAATGCGGGGCAGCCATTTTGTCTTGCCAGAGAGAGTCAGCTGGAGGACAGGCTGTAGCTAAGAGTGGGAAGAGGCTAGACAAAGGGTTGACCTCCTGAACTGGGAAGCTACCTTATTGATCCACCCTCCTACCCCCCTCTGGGTTATCTGTCCTGACCCCGCTGTTATGGGTTACTGGAGACCCTGGGCGCCTGGCTAACCCCTTGTCTGGAAGAGTAGGGAAGTGACCAGGAGAAGGAGACTGCAGCACGGAAGAGTGTAGTCCTCTGCCCAGCATAAGGATCCCAAAGAGACTGTTCCCGCATAAGGATCCCAAAGAGACTGTTTCAGCAAGGGTCCCAAACGAAGTGGGGCTAATCCTGGTGCCCCCCCCCCCTTTTGCTCCGTTTGTGAATCGGTAGCTGACCGACTTCTGAGAACCCCTTTGCGCTACACCCCCACCGAGCCCCTCTTCGTACCTGTGGCAGTGGAGGTAGTGGAACGAGGAGTCGCTCTGTTCGGGAGCCGGCGTGTGCGTGCTGAGGGAGCAGAGGCGGCGAGTTGAGAGGCCGTTCTGCCCCATTACCGGCGCGAGGTGAGCGGCGCCGTGACGGTGTAAAGCCTGAAGATCCTGAGGTGAGGAGCGGATCGGCGGAGTCCCCGGACTGATTCCGGGTGGGCGGAGACGAGGAGAGGCGTCCCCTGAACAGCGCGATCTCCGGCGGAGAGACACTCTCTCTCCGCGCATGCCCAGTGGAGCCGCCGGGCTTGGTGAGGCGGAGTCGGCGGAGAAGGCGTGAGTGACACCAGCGCTTGCCTGCGCCGCCCAGCCTCGTCTGAGGAAACCCCGGGGGTGTGAACGGGGGCTGGGCGCCAACAGCGGAGACGTCCCTGGACCGGGAATTGATTAGGAATTAACGTTTCCCCACGCCAGCGCCGAGTCAGCAGCGCGCTGGGCGTAGAGTCGAGAAATCAGCACTTCGGACTGTTGAGGAGCCCCAGAACAGCAGCGACGCGTGGAGACTGGGAAAACACCGTCTCCACGCTACAGTAAGGAGAACGTGGGGGTAGTTTTGACTCTGCTCATTGCCCTCAGTTGTATAGAACGTGGGGGTAGTTTTAACTCTGTTCATTGCCCTCAGTTGTGTAGAGGAGGTGGGGCCTGCTGAGTGGAAAAAGAATAACAGTTCCTTAGAGATTGCTATTGCCCATATGGAATTCTTGTGGATTTGAACCCTCACAGTGATTGCTTAGTTGTTAGGAGGGTGAGAGGTTGGTGCTGTGGGAGACCAGTATTGTGCACTGTATAGTAACCATTTAAAGTGGATTCTGGAGTCTGAAGAAATGCACAATTGATGTTGGTCGTTGATTTAAGATAGCAAATCTGAAGAGTTATTATTGATTTATTGACAAATGTAATGTATTATTGAAATAGGTTAACATCTCTGGAAGTGGAATACTGATTTGAAGACAACTAAATGTAATGTACTGAAGAAGCTAATTGATATTTGCTTAGTAATTTAAAAGGTATAATTGCTGATTCTAAAGTAACCTGAACTGTCCTAAGCTGTATATTTTGAAAACAAAGAGAATATTATTTTTATAAAGCAGTACTTATTTTTCCACATTTTGGTGTAGCGTTTTCTTTTTGTGTGCTATTGCGTGGTTTTACTGTTGGGTGGTCTGCAACCTTTACACTGTGCCTCTGAAATGTATGTCTTGCCCTAGGCCAGGCTACCCCAGGTTCTAACAGAGTGTTTTAAGTAAAATTTAGTTAGAGAATGTGGAAAATGCTGACTCAGTCTTTATGCAAAAACTGTGAGTAAACGCGGTGTATGATGCATGCATGTACAAGCATTGATCCCTCAGAGTAAGGTCATTAATTTAAAACTACAGTTTGGGTTGTTCCCAGCTTTGTAGCATGCCCCAACAACACAACAAAATCAGCAGGAAATTTGTGGAGTAGTGCTACCAGATGACATTTGGTCAGGTCTGCTAATGCTTACACAAATTTGTTTTACTCGACTAGCTTGAACTTCAGAAAACCTGCCAAGCCCCCCTCATTGTTGCCATTAAAACAATTTCAAGGTTTCTCCCTGAACTATCTCATTTCTAGTTTCAGTAATGTTTCAAAATTCTTTGATCATTTTTAGGACCGGGCAAAAAGCAAAGAAAATTAGACATTATTTTGACTTAGCTTCACACAAAATAGGAAAATTGCTGTCTGGCTGGTGTCGCTTAAGTGAAACAGAGGAGATCCAGTGGCATAACGAAACTGGAGGGGGGCCCCCTGCAAAGTACATGGAAGTCGCCTTTCTCCCCGGCTTACCACATACCACTTTTGTAGAGAGGGCCCCCTGGAGCTTGGGCCCCTCCACGACGCAGGGGCTGCTGGGGGTTTATGTTACGCCACTGATCAGATCTAAGTCCCAAATAATAAAGTTTGACTGACTTTCTTACTACAAATACTAAGTACGATTGGCTCCCTGGTTTCTTGTATGAGCTCCCAACCCAGCTAGACATTTTTTGATTTCTAAGTGATAAAATATCTTGTTTACAAAACAAAGGTTTAATTGCTTTTTTTCAGAATACTCTTAAAATGATTACATGACAGACCCTTGCACAAAATGAACTCCATGTCTAGGTTGTCTAAGACGTTTTGGAATGACTGGAGCTACCTGTTATTGTTTATGTTCGAACCATTCAGTCCGTCCTATAATATAGCTTTTAAGTAGGGGTGTCTGCTCCTTTTATTCCTATACCAGCACCGTAATATTGCAGGTTCACTGTCCCAACGTTGGTTTGTTGAGCCAAATTCTGATCTGCACTTGTGTTAATGAGCCTGGAAGGGAAAATAGAAGCCTACATAAGTTGCATTGAGCTAGGTTTAGCCAGGAGGATAATCTGCCGTGAAAGACCTAATCGCCATAACTTAAAGCAGGAAGAAATGTTGCCTTATTACTTTCAGCATGGGAATGAGGGAAGGACCAGTCAACTCACTGGATAAACTGGTCTGTATGGCCTTCAGTAATAATAATTTTGACTTGAGACTAGTAAAATGTTGGCAGTGGCCATCTCTCTCATCAAGAACTACACTAAGATATTTCTACCCTGAGGCCCTGATAATTTGAGATCCTTTGAGATTCCAAATACTGTGTTTTTAAGACTTTTGGAGAAGAGTGTTGCCGGTGGCAGAGGCAGCCTCCATTCACTTAGCGCTCATAACCGCTGTTTCCACTGCACTGCTCGCGCTGTTGTAACAGCGAAAGTTTTTAATGTAGCGATTGAGGCTATCTTTTTAAAAACGTTCAGTGTGGGTTAATCACTGTGTATTTGTATCTACCTTAGCTGCTTAGTTCTCTCCTACTCCCGCCCCGGTCCGCCGCGTCCAATCATGGGCGTTTGATGCGGAGGGCGAGGAGGAGCCTTGCACATCCGGGCTCAGGGAGCAGAGGTCAGCGCTCTAGCGACGCTGAAGGTGAAAAGTTTATTTAGGTCAGCTGTGACAAAGCACGCGCGGTGGAGAAGAGTGTTGCCGGTGGCAGAGGCAGCCTCCATTCACTTAGCGCTCATAACCGCTGTTTCCACTGCACTGCTCGCGCTGTTGTAACAGCGAATGTTTTTAATGTAGCGATTGAGGCTATCTTTTTAAAAACGTTCAGTGTGGGTTAATCACTGTGTATTTGTATCTACCTTAGCTGCTTAGTTCTCTCCTACTCCCGCCCCGGTCCGCCGCGTCCAATCATGGGCGTTTGATGCGGAGGGCGAGGAGGAGCCTTGCACATCCGGGCTCAGGGAGCAGAGGTCAGCGCTCTAGCGACGCTGAAGGTGAAAAGTTTATTTAGGTCAGCTGTGACAAAGCACTCGCGGTGGAGAAGAGTGTTGCCGGTGGCAGAGGCAGCCTCCATTCACTTAGCGCTCATAACCGCTGTTTCCACTGCACTGCTCGCGCTGTTGTAACAGCGAAAGTTTTTAATGTAGCGATTGAGGCTATCTTTTTAAAAACGTTCAGTGTGGGTTAATCACTGTGTATTTGTATCTACCTTAGCTGCTTAGTTCTCTCCTACTCCCGCCCCGGTCCGCCGCGTCCAATCATGGGCGTTTGATGCGGAGGGCGAGGAGGAGCCTTGCACATCCGGGCTCAGGGAGCAGAGGTCAGCGCTCTAGCGACGCTGAAGGTGAAAAGTTTATTTAGGTCAGCTGTGACAAAGCACGCGCGGTGGAGAAGAGTGTTGCCGGTGGCAGAGGCAGCCTCCATTCACTTAGCGCTCATAACCGCTGTTTCCACTGCACTGCTCGCGCTGTTGTAACAGCGAAAGTTTTTAATGTAGCGATTGAGGCTATCTTTTTAAAAACGTTCAGTGTGGGTTAATCACTGTGTATTTGTATCTACCTTAGCTGCTTAGTTCTCTCCTACTCCCGCCCCGGTCCGCCGCGTCCAATCATGGGCGTTTGATGCGGAGGGCGAGGAGGAGCCTTGCACATCCGGGCTCAGGGAGCAGAGGTCAGCGCTCTAACGACCCCTCCCTCTAGCATAAATGTGCTTGGGGCAGCGACCGCGCAGCGGACGCGTGCAGCGGGCGCACCGGAAGCGCGCCGAAGTCGAGCCGAAGTCGAGCCAAAGTCCAGCCCGTCTGCGCCCGTCCGCGGCCGGACGGGGCGCGGGGCCACAGACCTTGGTTCTTCGACTCAAACTACCATAAGGTATGGCAGACATGCTTTGCTTGCTCTCCAACCTGACACGCTTGCAGCTTGTAAACACTCCATGCTTGCCCAGTCGTTAAATAAATGTACTAGGTGCAGCTTCGAACCCATTATTCAAGTCTCAGCCATCAGCACGGGTCATACCATTAAAGCAGCTTTACTTAATTGTAGATCTCTTCGCAAGCACGCCCTAGAAATTTTCCATCTACTTGAGGACCAAAACCTTAATATTCTATTCCTGACGGAAACTTGGCTAGATGATTACTCAGACCCTGACATTATCCAGGCCATGCCCCGCGGCTACTCCCTCTCTAGATTGGACCGGAAAGACGGCAGGGGGGGCGGTATTGCCATAGCTACGAAAGCCCCTCTAGTCTGTTCCCTATCTCATATACAGGTTGATCATAGTGAAGCTGGATCCTTCACAATAAACACCGGTCCCAATCACTCCATATCGGGCATTCTGATATATCGGCCACCTGGTAGACTGTATGATTTCACTTCTACCCTAATGGAAGCTATCACTCACTTAGCACTAAGGAAATCTAGACTGTTAGTGCTAGGAGATCTCAATGCTCATTTTGAAGATCCATTAGACAATGACGCCACTGATATTCGAACGGAGCTTCTTTCGGTTCAACTCGAAATAAAAAACAAAGAACCATCACATCAATTAGGGCATTTACTAGATCCCATCTTTGGAAACTGGCAGGGAGTTCACACCTTAGATCCTATACCCATACCTTGGTCGGATCATTATATCATCCCTATCACGATTCAACTAGACAGAATCGAGCATTTCCAACATCAATCTCTGCGGTATAAACGCAGAAAATGGAAGAGCTTCCCAATAGAATCTTTCATTCAAATTGCCCAGGACGAAGGCCCTCCTAAAGGGGAAGACTGTGAGGCAGCTAGCAATAACCTAAATAATATCGTCACCAAGGCCCTCGATATTACTGCCCCCAGTCGTACCCTGACCAATGCCAGGAGATCAAAAAAAGCTGCTCCCTGGTTTAACCAAGAACTGCAGACCATGAAAACGGCTTGCAAAAAACTTGAGAGAGCTTGGCGCCAGAACTTCTGTGCAGAAACTAAAATGCAGTATAAAACATCACAAAGAGAATACTACAAATCTGTACGTCTGGCTAAGGCAGAGCACTATCACTCCCGTATCATGGAAGCAGGTAATTCCTCTAGGGAACTGTTTCAGATATACAAAGAAATATCTTTAGTGGATATGACCGCTCCTGCCCAAAATGATTCTGTGGAATCTTGTAACAAAATTGCACAGTACTTCTCAGGCAAAATCAATAAAATATACACAAGCTTCTCCAATCATTTAGAGTCGGCCACAGACTTCACAGAAAATGACAGTCTTATCATTACACCAAAGTGCCTAAAATCTTTTGAAGTTCCCCCTTACGAAGTCCTGTCTACATTGTGCAATAAAATTAAATCGGGATCTCCCCGAGACCCAGCGCCTCCGAAAATTTTAGCTGAAGCCTTCCCTGCACTAGAACCTCACTTCAGACATTTACTCCAGATCTCCTTCTTCACTGCTTGTTTGCCGGCGAATTGGAAACAGGCAGTAGTGCTACCGATCAAAAAAAAGCCGAACATCAGCCAAGACATAATGGACAACCTCCGGCCAATATCCTTGTTACCTTATTTAGCTAAGCTAGCCGAGAAAATTGCTAACATTCAACTCATGGAACACCTTGAAGCCCATAATGTCTTCCATAAATCCCAGTCGGGTTTCAGATCCAACTTCTCCACGGAGACAGCTCTCCTGAGGGCCACTGAAACCTTACGAGAGGGAGCAGACGAGGGCAAGACCATGGCCCTCATCATGCTCGATCTCAGTGCCGCGTTTGACACTGTAGCACATTCCATCTTGCTACAGTGTCTAAACAAAGCCGGAGTCACCAACAAGGCACTGGGATGGCTGAAAGCCTTTTTGATCAATAGGAGCTTTCAAGTCCAAAGAGGGACTTCCCTCTCAGACAGCGTGTTGCTTGAACAGGGGGTACCTCAGGGCTCGGCCCTGAGTCCCACCCTGTTTAATCTATACATGGCCCCCCTGGCAGAGGTGGTGCAATCGTTCGGCGTGGAGCTTGTCTCTTACGCCGACGATACGCAACTTCTTATATCTCTGACTCAAGCCCCCTCCAGGGAAGCTGATAACTTCAATAACTGTATGAGCAAGCTGGCCACTTGGATGACAGAGCATTGTTTAAAACTAAACGGAACTAAAACGGAGGTCATTACCATTGGAGGTAATGAGGCCAAATGGACAAAAGAATGGTGGCCCAGTTGCTTGGGTCCTTTGCCCCCTCCTAGCCGGGAGGCGAAGAATCTGGGAGTCTGGGTTGACAACAAGTTGTCCTTTGATAGCCACATAAAGAAAACTGTAGGCAAGTGCTTTGGAGTGATGAAAACGCTCAATCGCACCCTTGACTTGCTGCCTCTCAATTCCAGACGGACTATGACGCAGGCATTAATAACTTCCCGGATTGATTACGGGAATGTACTGCTCCTGGGTACATCAGAGAAAAACATCAAGAAATTACAGGTCCTACAAAATTCTGCAGCGCGCCTGGTGTTAAGACTTCCCCGTAGAGCCCCTTCACGACCCTCTCTGGCAGCTCTCCATTGGTTACCTATCAGCAAGAGGATTGTTTTTAAAGCTTTGCTATGGTGCCATAGGATTATCCATCACAGAGCACCAGCCTATATGTCGGATCTGGCATCCCTGTACGAACCCAACAGAGCCCTCAGATCCAAAGGAATAGGTCTGCTCAGAACTGCCCGTCCCAAAAAAGCCAGAATGGGAGGCAGATCATTCCGCACTTTAGCAGCTAGGCATTGGAACCTCCTGCCCTTGGATACCAGGCTAGAGGTTAACGAGGCCTCTTTTAGGAAGAAGTTGAAAACTTCCCTCTTTACTCTGTGATTGGGACCCTCTCTCTCCTTAGAACTCACTCTCTCCACAGCGCGGGGACACGCCGGGAGGCGTCACCAGGCGCTTTACAAACTCCTTTAAACTAAACTAAACTAAACTTTTGCTGAATATTGCTAACCGTATTTTTCGGGCCTTTATTGCGAAGAAGTTGCAATCATAATAAGCCTCCACCATATAAAGACACTGATAGCACAATGTCATCAGCATATTGTAAAATGGACATTAGCGTCCCTCCTAACCTTGGGGAACTTGACGTCTCATTTATTATGGTGGTACCTAGGTCTGCAATTTCGTAAAGAACTGGGCCCCTGAATATGAGATAATTCGCCACAACAGGGAAATATAATTCTTGAAAAAGAGACTCTTTGGCAAGGTGGGTTTAACAAATCACCGGCATATCAACAACAATAAATCTCAGATGTGACCATATTTATATATCAAGCACAAAACAACCTAATGTCTGATAAATTTCTTTTATTTTCTTTATTATATTGCTAAAAAAATTATCACTTTTTAAAATAAATTTCTCATTATAGAAATATTTATCAATACAAAACATATCTTGTTCGTAATAGCAAAAATTTTTGATATAAAAACAGTTATTCGTACAACAAAACCTGTGCACACACATAAATATCAACAACAAGTAATATGTTAGTAGTATCTTTAGAAGAAAAACGGAGAAGGGCAGTTGATGTTTGTTGAACGTGTTGCTTTTAATGCGCCAGCCGACACGTGTTTCATTGGAGTGCGATACACTCCAAATTTTCAGGGCTGGAGAAAACACAAAAGGAACATCTAACTGATTGTTCTAGCCAGAATGTCAGTTACACCTCAAATCCAGATGGACATTGAGGAAAAGCCACAACAGAATTCAACTATTTTAAAACATTAGTATAAACATTTTTTCTATCAAGGTGTTACACTTTCGATTGAAAGCTAATAAATTGGTGTATGTGAAAAGGAATTTTCGTTGACAGGGCAAAAGCACAAGTGACATAGACAGGGATATCATTTCATTTTAACTTTAAAAATTGCATGAAATTGATTGTGTACACGCTCCTACATGATTACAACTATTATTCATACAGATAAATTTACTCATTTACGAACTGTCCAAGACGTCAATACAAAAACGAATCACAATTGAATTAATGAAAGGCTCACTCTATTGTGTGAAACTAAAAGGCCACCTAGATGCATGAAAAGGAAAAAGGAAAATGAAGACCCAGACACCTGCGAGGAACAAACTCCCTTAATGTGTTGCCTAAGAGAAACGTATAATAGAATTGAAGTTGTCAGGTGCTGAACACCACACATAGGCATGCATGATGCATATCTAAATCCTAATGGATAGATACAGTCAATCCCTATAAAGAGGGAAAGAAGATGGGTAGAACTTATTGTAGTTCAATGTGAACCTGTTGACTCACGGGCTTCTGATGTTACATTAAAACGGGTGGAAAGTATGAGCAGCGTTTATGAAATGCTGACTTACCCCACAACTGGTGATAATTCCGACCCAGTCAGGGTGTCGGTGGATTGTTCAGCGGGTTATGGCCAGAAGCTTCAATTGGAAGCGCTGTCGCATAAAAGGTCCCCATGTAGTCGAAAGTCAAAAAGGAAAATATAAGTCTTTAGGGAGAGTAGATTCTATATTATAAAGTCACTCATAATCCTAGATGGACTGAATAAATCATATTCAAGACGTATACATATTCAGGACCACCCTACTTTAACACTAGTCCTACTGAGAATGTCGAACTATACTCGAGAAAGCTACAGAAGGTGTTACTATAGTCAGAGCCGTTAATTTGACACTGTTTTGATGTCAATAGGTATAGAAGCCTGGTCAACAATCTGAATCTACAAATCTGCTAGTTTATATAAGGAAGTATATAGGTGCTGCTGATACAAAAATCCATTAAGAGGCCAGGTCAACACCACAATTATTCCTAAAAAAAAGGCTACTCTATATATTATTAAATATTGTAAATCACGGGTCTATTAGGAGTTAACCCACCTGTAGCGCGATGAGTAAGATATAGCTACGCCGATTCTAGACTGAGACAGACGATGGTGCATCTTCAAAGATTGCTAAGGGGCGGGAATGCATAAAAAGATGAGTGTTCAGTGTGGATAAAAGTGATGAATAGTGGTGATGGTAATTCAGTCGGCTACCACTTACGGATGTGGAGTTACATATAGGATGAGTCACTTAGGTGATCGGACAAAAGGTGACAGCAGTAGTCTGTATGGGACAATAAGAATATATTAAAAAGAGATCAATTAAACAAACCGCCCCTTAATAGGCAGAACTAATCACTAAAGTAGTGAAAGCAAAAGGGGTCTGCTACCACTTAGGTATGGGTTGAATTCCCTTTGGTAGAACTGCATCCAGAATCAGAGCTAAGTTCCGGTTCGTAGTCTATGTAGGAAAATGAGAATTTATTCAAAATTGTAGCCAGTGGCCTCGAATGCCATCTAAGTACACCAGTTGAATTATGAGGTCCCGAGAGGCCTCTGGGTCGAGATTAGAACGGCGTTCAATGAACGTACCTGTCGGTCTGTCCCGCATCGAATAAGGCGTTTGACTCGTGGTGATGGGTACATCGACGAGTTACTGAAGAACGCATGCGCTCAAATAAGGCATGCACCTGTGGAGTGGCTGTGCGCTAGACTGCTAATTCAAGTTCCGGGTGTCTCGATACGTGAAACCAAAAGTGAGTATGTGATGGTTGCGAGATAAGTAATCCCACAAACATGAAGACTATTGCCAAAGGTAATGCCGTTTAAAAAGGATATACGGACATGTGAATTGAAAGAAAGCCACTGTCAATACAAACGTGGCAATACCCAAAAGGATCAAAATAATGAAGGATTCTATCATAAGGTGTACTTGTGTATCAGAACGATTGATGATAATGTTTTGGAGGTCCCGATAGGAAAAGAGAGAATACGAAAAAATATATTTCGTAAAGTTGTATGTATGTTTAAAGGAAAAAACAGAGTACCACCACCATTATGACTGGCACTGTGTATACAGCATACAATACAAGATGGTTGTAACTGATTTAGTACTAGACAAAACTGATCCACATTTTATGTAGTTAGAAATGTCCATGTTGCCGGTCCACTAAGACTGACATTTCGATATGGTAGCCTAAGAACAAGAATTCGTACAATTTTTCATTTGCGTGAGTGAGGGACATACTTTACTGTAAAGTGCTATGATCAACCCCCACAATAAACACATATTACCGGATTTACTGAAAGCGTTAAGTCTATAGCAGGGGTCTCCAAACCGGTCCTGGAGGGCCAGATCCATGCCAGATTTTTTGGATATCCCCATTGAGATACATGTAGTTATTTTAAAAATCTGGCATGGATCTGGCCCTCCAGGACCGGTTTGGAGACCCCTGGTCTATAGGAACAACTGAATCCTTCCTATGATGTACATTTAGCCTAAAAAATACTGCATCTCAGAATCACAATTCAAGCCGCGTTTAACTGAGTCCAGACGCATTATCCAGAGGTCCTCAGTCCTGCGAAGCCGTAGCTCCCTGTTCCCCCCCTCTTGGGTGTTGTTCTATCAGGTCAATCCCAAAGAAGGAAATTTGTTTGTGTGTCCCTTGTGCTGGACACACCGTTGCATGAATAGCCACTGGATATCTAGCATCACCCTGTCTTAGTGCTGTCACATGTTCTGTGATCCTCTCTTTCAGAGGTCTTATAGTGCTATCTACATATTGTTTTTGGCATTTGCACATGATCATATACACCACATATCTTGAAGTACAGTTAATATTGTTCTTGATAATATAGGTCTGATCGTTTGGTCCTTTAAAACTCTTCACTTTGTGTTGTGCCCATTTACACGTAATTCAAAAGCCGCATTTATGAAATCCCAAAGTGTGTGGTGTTAACCAAATGTTGGTTTGTGGTCTTCTTGGCATAGAGGGACTAAGTCTAGTACGTAGGGTCCTACCCCGTCTAAACCTAATCATAGGTCGTGTTGGAATATTTTGTGCCAAGATATTATCAGACTTTAGTAGTGGAATCTTTGTTCCATATTACTTCTACATTTTTCAAATTCTATGTCTTTGCTGCAATTACGTCTGGCTCTTAGGTATTCCCCAAATGGAATTCCGTTGATTTGGTGTTGTAGGTGACTGCTGTTGGCGTGCAAAATGGAGTTACAAGAAGTGTCCTTTCTAAACAGGCGACTTTGTAGTTTGTTGTCCTCTATGTACAGTGGAGAAGTGTGGCTCAATGGTGGAGAAGTGTGGCTCAATGGTTAGAGGAGGCATACCCGGAAGCTGAGGTCAGACCCGGGACCAGGGTTCAATTCCCGACGCAGCAGGGTCTGAGCCCAAGTGTCCACGGACTCGATAATTCTCACTTCGGTGCCTACTCGAATCACGGGTTCACACTCTGCAACTCTGTGCAATAGCTTGCTTAATCTCCACTACGGCCCCCCGCGGCGGGATGCCTGGCTTTCACCTTGAGGATGCCCAGTACGAGGTATCTCACAGGGAAAAGCCAGGACGGGTTCCCAATGCAAGCGCCGGTACACCCCGTTGGGGTAGCCACTAAAAAAAAAAAAAAAAAAAAAAATGTCAAGAAAGCTGATCTTTTCAGTGCTATGTTCCATGGTGAAGACCATGCAATAGTCATTGTTGTTCAAGTAATTTATAAAATTCTGTAGTTTATTGATGGTGCCCGACCATATCAACAGGCAGTCGTATATAGCGACCCCAATAGATGATCTGATTGATCCAAGGTGCACCCTCCTTTCTCCAAATATATTCCATCTCCAAACAGCCCATGAACAGATTGGCAAAGGAGGGGGAAAACTTAGATCCCATCGCCACGCCTTTCTTTTGTTTAAACCATTTGTTGTTAAACAGGAAGAAATTATTCTCTAGGATAATTCTCAGCATTTCAATCAACATTTCGTTGTGGAGCCATTGTGTGGCTGGTCTTTTATTTAAAAGGCGTGTGATGGCTTTCAAACCCTTGTCTGGTTCAATACTGGTGTACAAAGCCAACACATCCAAGGTTACTAGCACCAAATCTGGTTGCCATTGTAGGTCAGATAAAATACCCATAATATGCTTTGTATCTTGATTATAGCTGGCCATAGTGCACTCAAGAGGACCTATAAAAAGGTCCACATACTCAGATTTTTTTCGGTCGTCCCACCAATACCAGACACAGTAGGCCTCCCAGGTGGGAAGGGTAGGTGTTTATGTATCTTAGGCAGTGTGTACAGGATGGGATTTTTTAGGGCGAGTAATTTTCAAGTATGCAATCTCATCATCGTGTATGCCTAGTGTGTGCCAACTCTGTAATTGTTTGTTGATTTCTATGCACAAAGGACCCATAGGATTGAATCCTACTTCTTCATAGCACGTATGGTCATTAAGCTGTGACAAGATTTTATTGTTGTAATCGGACAAATCCGTAGCCACCACATTGCCCCCTTTTTCAGCCTCTCTTATTATTATATAATGGTCATTAGAAAGTTCAGACAGGACCCGTTTTTCTCCTGCAGTTAGATTAAACTGTGAGTTTCTTTTGTATCTGGTCTTACTTTGGTTGACACTCTCAAGATCCTCTAAGATCCTCTTGTGAAAGTTGTCGATTGAATTCCCGCCAGGTAAAGTGGGAGTCCATTTGGACTTGTTCCTGAGACCACTAGAGAGGGAATAGTCAGTGTCAATATCTAGGTCTTCCAGTAATTGTGACATGGTGTGTGGGGATTCTTCTCTCTCTGTAATGGACAAAAGTAAGCTGGTGGTTTGTATGTCTTGTATAGAAGGAACATTACACACATTACTCAGAGTATTGTTGCAACTTCTTTTATTCGGTGTGGGGTTAAACAAAAAATGTTTTTTGAGCTTTAAATTCCGTATAAATTTATACAAATTTATTTTGAACTTGCATAGATCACCTGTTTCCGAAGGGTTAAAGCTAAGACCCTTACTTAAAAGACTGGTCATGTCCGAGGTCAAGGTTTTAGAAGATAAGTTAACTACTTGAACCTCTTCGATTTGCTCAATTACTTAATTGTCCCCTTGCCCGACCTGAGTTCCTGTTTGTAATTTTCGCCCTCTGCCCCTTTTGCCTCTCCGGGTTTTGCCTGTTCTCCTACTTGTTGACCCCTTCGCCGGTTGCCTCTCCGGGCTGTCCTGACCTCTTGAAAAAAACTACATTTGTTATCTCTGCCCCCTGTGCTAGTATCAGTATCACTACCGCTTGAGAGTGGTACATTCAAAGAGGTTGAACTGGAGGAGATAGACACTGTTTCTACTCTGGATGTGTCTTTGGACTTGGGATTTGGCGGTATTACTGAATAATATTTTTTTGCGTAGGTGAAGACTCTTCCAATCTTATAGTCTATCTCATCCCTTTTTAGCTGTCTCAGCACCTTTCTTTGATTTCCCTTTGATGTGCGGATAATATATCCTTCAGTATTGCGTAATTTTTTCGGTGGCATCGGGCAAATTGAGATCTTTAATCTCACTTTCTAGCACACTTATCTCTAGTTGGAGTTTGGTCACCTTTCTCTCTGAACTTTTAACAAGGATATCCATGAGTGTGAATGAATTCACATTCAAGGAATCCTCCCACTTAGTAAGTAAGTCGTCATCCAACTCGTCATAAGTCGGTAAGATATCTGCCCATAACCCTCTAGGTATTCTTTTTAGTCTTAAATATTGTTTGATGGTGGTGCCGTCCCACCAACGGGCATTTTCGGTTTTCCTTAGACGTTCCAATTTTAGGAATTTTTGTCTTAAGCCTTCTTTACGAGTGTTGGAACCACTGTTTGAGGCATTCCCACTGTTGGCACCACTGGTTAGATTGCCAAACAATTTGTCAGCCTCCTTATCTCTGTCCATCTTTTCTGGTACGTATTATTAGTGATTGTAGTTAAATGATAATTGAATCCCTACTGCCCAAGAGATTTTTTTGATGAAAATGCCAATGGGGGCTGCAGTCCCTCCTTCCAAATGCATTGCTACTGACGATAAGGGTTCTTAGTATGGGTGAATAATTGCGCCCCTACAGGATAATTGGCCAGGTAAGTGATCTAGGTCTATCGGTTCTCAAAATGCGGAGTGCCGCACAGTGATTCATTGGGCCTAACATTTTGCACACTGGTTTAAGCCATTTGACTCTAGCCATTCTGTAGGCTGGGCAGGCAAAGAAAAAGTGGGCAATAGACTCATTGTAATAACCACAACCTGGACAGGACATAGATGACGGATTTGGCCTCTTCCAAACAGCTGTCACACTATTAGTAGGGAGAGTCCCTAGTCTCAGCTTAATGTACAGGGTCCTGTCCCTAGGGATCTGTATAAAATCTGGATACGGCTCCAGACTACAAGTGATTTTGTGATCAAAGAACCCCTCTGTCAGTTTCCCTATTTTGGGGTTCAGACGCTCTTGTGTCTGTACCCAGTCCCAGTAAGCTCGTTTCAGGTCCTGCTTTGAGGGTGGTACCTGGCTAGCCCAGGCCTCTTTAAATCCTATGTTAGATAAGAGCTGGCGAAGGTCGACTAGCCATTTAATTCTATTCCCAGTATCGGCTAATACCAATTCATCAAGGGCAGCCGCATAGTTGGACAGTTCAGCAGTCGTTCTTATGCGCGCCCAAAATAGCAAGGGACGCAAACGTGCAAAATCCTGAATGGAACGTCTGCCCATATCACAGAATAAAGGTTTCAGCGGGGTAGAAGGGAAGTAAGGTCTCTCAGAAATTTCTTTTCGGATCTGGCAAGCTCGCTAACGTTCTCGAAGCCCCATAATTCAGCCCCGTACAGGGCCGAAGGTAGCGCCTTGCCGTCATTGACCACAAGTGTCGGGGCAACTGGCCTACTCGCAGACTTGTGTTGTTCTCTAGCGATGGCCCGTGACACCCGCCTATGGCTTAAGAGCATCTTGGCTAGATGGGGACCCCACCTCATGTTCTTAGAATCGCGGATTCCCAAGTAGTCAAAAGACTCGACACAGTCCAGAGGGGAGTCGTTCATGGTGATGCCATTTCTAAAACGTTTAGACGGGTTGATTGTCATTAATTTGGTTTTGTTTGTGTTAATTATCAACCCCCGAGCTTTACAAAAGAGGCCAAACCTATTCAAAAGTTTCTGGAGTCCACCCGGTGGGTGATTTGGATAACAGAAGGGTATCATCGGCGAACAAGAGGGTTGGTGTCTTCTCACACGCCAAAGTGGGGGCGTCTGCTGGTTCCTGCCTAAGATAATCTACCACCCCGTTGATGAATAGTGAAAACAGGGTGGAGGCCAGTACGCATCCCTGGCGGGCCCCCCTGTTCACTGCGATCCTCTCTGTCAGTTGCCCCTGTGATCCCCACCTAATTTTGGCATAGTTTTCCTCATGTAAACGTTTAACCATGTCGAGGATCAGGGGGCAAATGCCCTGTTGTTGGAGGACCTGCCACAATTTATCCTGGGGGACCAGTTTGAACACGGTCTTCAGATCTATAAAGGTCAGGTACAAACTGCCTTTCCCTAAGACCACTATTTTCCAGTAGATCATGAAGAATCTGAACACCTGGTCCATAGTTCCCACCTTTTGCCTAAACCCTGCTTGATAATGGGACAAGATGTTGTCGTCCTCCATCCATGCTCCGATCCTCATAAGGAGGACCCTGCCAACCACCTTCTGAATCACATCAATTAAGCTAATCGGTCGGTAGTTGGCAGGGTCCTCCCTATCCCCTTCTTAAAAATGGGGACAACCTCGGCTCATTTCCAGGAGTCCGGGACGATGGATCCCCTTGCTATTAAGTTTATTACCAGTAGTATAAAGTGAGCCCAAGGCTTGGGGTCGTACAAAAGCAGGTCCCCAGGAAGACCATCAGGCCCCGCAGCCTTCCTTGGAGCGATACTATTTATCGCTCGCTCCACCTCATGGAGCTCAAAACAATCCGGTGTTGGATGGGCAGCTGGTGGAACTGGAAGGGGCTCATGGGCTAGGGACATTGAGCATTCGTCTCCCGAGTAAAGAGTGGAAAAGTGCTTATACCATTGCTTGCCCGTAATATGATTGGAAATGAAAACTGACCCTTTCCTGGACTCTTTATTGATTAGATCCCAAAATAATTTTGGGTCCCTTTGTTTGGAGGCGTGGCTAAGTTCCTGGCAGTGGGCCTCATCCCAATTTCGCTTGGCTTCTACCTGTGCCCTGAGTACTCTTTCCTTGCAACCTTGATTGCTGGGGGATCTTTTTTCCTAACCGCCAGAGCTAAGGCCGCCCTTTTTTCCTTACAGCCTAAGGAATACCATAGGTTACTTGGCCTTGCTTGGTCACGTCTTAAGCCCGCTTTCCCTTTGACAATAAAAAAGGAACTCAGTTTATCAATTGAGTCCTGGTAGAATTGGTGAAAATTAAATGGCTTTCCCTCACTGGAGAGCACCACAAGTTCTCTGTTCTTAAACTCCAGGGCTTCTTTGATACTTTGCATTGTATACTCCTGCTGGGAGATTTTCAGCCATTTGAGGCGCCTGCCACAGTTGGAAGGGATTACCTCTCTAGTTGACAATGGGGGGGGGGGGTATGAACTTGTCTGGAGGGAGGGCACCAAAGGTTGTTGATGGCTAGGCAGAGGGGATTATGATCACTGTCTATGGAGGGTTTAATCTCTATATCCTGGAGGTCTCCCCATATGCGAAGATCGAGAAGAATATAATCTATTCTAGACAGGGAACTAATCCTGTTAAACGTATTTGCACCGTTTAAATCGGATCTTGTCCTCCCGTTTGCGGCCCTCAGATTAAATTCCAAGGTTAGGGCATTTATTTGGATAGCCCTCTGGGACCACTTTTTAATGGGGGCAAGGCTAAGGGGGGGAACAGCCCATTTGGCGTCTTCTTCAGCCACATCCAGAAAATCCTCTGCACTCAACGGTTCGAAGGTGCAGTTGAAATCCCCTGCTACTATAATGTTGGAATGTGTCGAAATGCTGGAAAGCATGCTTTCCAGAGCTACTATAGTCGGGGATGTCTGGGCGCCTACGGAGCCTCTTACATAGACGTTGAATAGTTCTAGTGCTGCGCTGTTAGGTGTACCTCTGATGGTGAGGTGCAAGATGTCATGTGACAGACTTTTATGTGTGGTTATTCTCCAGTCCAGAGAAATACTAACCCATATTAGTAGCCCCCCAGAGGGGCGGCCCTTGCCTGAGCTGATGGCCGGGATAGAGTAAGAGGTGTAGCCAGATTTATGAAGGAGGGTTAAGCTCCATGTCTCTTGGAATATGCAGATGTCAAACTTCTCTACAAATTTATTCTATTCGGGGAGCAATAGCTTCTTCTCCAGACCTGCTACGTTCCAGATGAGGAGGTTGATTACGTTTGTATTGATCATAGGCTCCCCTAGTAGAGTATCCCTGATGCCACGGGGTGCCCACCCTTCTCCAGCCTCCCGTCCCTGGCCCTGTGAAATTTAAATGTGGCGGGAGTTAAATTGGTAATGATCTCTCTGCAACTGGCTCCTATATTTGCTGTACTAGAATTATCGGTGGGCCATGCATCTAGTCAGTCCACCCCACTCAAACCCGACCCTCCTCCAGTTCTCCCTGATGTTTCTTGGTCAGCCACCCCAATTGACGCATAGTGTTAGGCGTCTGATCTGAATAGTAGAGTGCTCTGGGGAAGACGTACGGAATTCCAGGGCCAATAAATTCTCAGCAACAGTGGCATCGGTTAACAATAACTCGATGCAATCTAGGTTCGAGTTATGTGTAGCCACCCTTCGTGCTCTTACAATGTCCTCCCGAATTATGGATCTACATCCCCTCACATGTTGCAACCAGTGTATGGCCTTGTTGCAAAGGGATTCGCTACTTTCGTACCCTTGATTACAGGAGGGTTTGGGGACTTTTACCATGTAAACTATGGCCTGGGTATTTGTTGTCAAGTTCGTGGTAAAATTTCCCTGTCCCTAGTGCCCCCTGGTGTTAAAAAAGGTGTTACAAGCCCCTGGCACATTCAGTGACTCAGCATAAGATTTTCTAGGACCAAGGACTTGGGCCATTGAGGTAATAGGGTCTCTTCGATTTCTCGGGCCTAGAGGAATGCCGCCACCCCCCTCAGAAGGAGCACCAGTCAATGGCTTACTTAAATGAGGAGCCGTTGTATGTAGGGGTGGTTGGGGCATCCAGACGTGAACTAGGGCGGGGTCATTGGCCCTACGGTGTAAAACATCAACCATTTTCCTTAAGGAAACCACATCTCTTTGAAGGGATTCCACTTTCTGTAATAACCCTTCTAGGGAGTCTTTGCATGGTCACGGGACCAATACATCAGTAACATTACAGTTCTTTTTTTTTTTTTTACAGATGATGGTGATCCCTCCCCCAGACACTCTAACACTGCATCGATTAGAGCAAGAAAATGATGGGTTAAGCTCGTCAGGCATTCCATTGACGATTGATACATCTACAGTAGTTTGGTTAGGAAGGCATGTTGACAGAGGGGACGTAGGATGAGCCGCCAGACTCTCGACAAATTGACTGTGGGAAATAGAGTTAGTAGGTTGGTGTGGCTTTTTCCTGACCATCGAAGGAATTGATCTTTGTGGATCGCTACCTGTGGCCTCCTCCTGGCAATCTGCACCACTATTAACTACAGGGTTATTGCCTCCTAAGATTTCCTCACATTCATTAACTATAGTCTCGATTCTGTCCAAGACACAATTGCTCGCTGCGTGGGTAGCTTTTTTGTACCTTTTTGCCTCTCTTGTTCCCAATTGGCCCCCCTGCCTCCATTGCCTTACTTTTACCCATTAAATAGCACAGGCTAGACAAATGGTGCTTGTAGCGAGGACAGGGGCGCAACTAGGTCTTAATTTCGGGGGGGGGGGGCTAACATGGCAGATGAAGGGGCGTGGCTAATGTAAATCAATGGGGCGGAGCTAAAATGGCAGATAATCAGGATCGGTTAATGCTCAGGTCAAGCTGAGAAAAAAAATGTGGTGAATTCTGCATTTGAAACTGGACAACAATTAAAGCACACATTTTTGTTAGTTTGATGCATTGCCCCCCAAAACCCATACTCACCCTGAATCTTAAAATTACCCCTGGCACACCAAAACACATACCCACGCTGAACCCTAAAATGAACCCCCTCACACCCTAAAACCCATACCCGCCCTGAAATCTATAATTACCCCTGGCACCCCAAAACCCATACCCATCCTATCCCTAAAATTATCCCTCCCCAGCACAGCAAAACCCATACCCACCCCACACCCTAAAATTACCCCCGGGCACCCAAAAACCCAATACCACCCTGAACCCTAAAATCACCCCCCTGGAGCCCCAAAACCCATACCCGCCCTGAACCTTAAATTACCCCTGGCACCCCAGAAACCATACACATGCTGAACCATAAATTCCCCCTTCCCCCCCAAAACCCAAACCCACCCTGAACCTTAAAATTACCCCAGGCACCCCAAAACCCATACCCATACCCATGCTGAACCATAAATTCCCATCTGGCACCCCATAACCCATACCCACCATGAACCCGAAAATAGCCCCCTGACATCCCAAACCCACACCTGCCCTAAACCCTAAAATTACCCCTGACACTATAAAACACATACCCACGCTGAACCCTAAAATTAATCCCATGGCACCCCAAAACCCACACCTACCCTGTACCTTAAAATTATCCCCTGGCACCCCGAACCCCATACCCATGCTGAACCATAAATTCCCCCCCGGCACCCCATAACCCATACCCACCCTGAACCATAAATTCCCCGCTGGCACCCCATAACCCATACCCACCCTGAACCCTAAAATAGCCCCCTGACACCCCAAAACCCACACCTGCCCTGAAACCTAAAATTACCCCTGGCACACCAAAACACATACCCATGCTGAACCCTAAAATGTCCCCTGGCACTCCATACCCACCCTGAACCCTAAAATAGCCCCCTGACATCCGAAAACCCGCACCTGCCCTAAACCCTAAAATTACCCCTGGCACCCCAAAACCCATACCCATGCTGAACCATAAATTCCCCCGGCACCCCATAACCCATACCCACCCTGAACCATAAATTCCCCCCTGGCACCCCATAACTCATACCCACCCTGAACCCTAAAATTGCCCCCTGACACCCCAAAACCCACACCTGCCCTGAACCCTAAAATTACCCCTGGCACACCAACACACATACCCACGCTGAACCCTAAAATGTCCCCTGGCACCCCAAAACCCATACTTATCCTGAACCCTAAAATTGCCCCCTGGAACCTCAAAATCCATACCCGCTCAGAACCCTAAGATTACCCCCTGGCACCCCAATCCGTAACCCACCCTGAACCATAAAATTAATCACTGGCACCCTAAAACCCACACCCACCCTGAACTCTAAAATTACCCACTAGCACCCCAAAAAAAATGAACACTACAAACTTACACTACATTTGCATATTTGGAGGGGACTGTCCTCTTTGACGTTTCTATGTATGTAAGTCAAGAACAACATGCACAGTAACCTAGATATGCAGGCAGTAGGTAATGCTGTGCTGAAAAATGCATTAAAGTTACTGGAACTTACACAAAAAACTGCTGCCTGCTCTACTGATACTATACTGTGGAGTCTGGCTGATCAGCAGCACTGTGTCCTGGCATCCAGCCCCTCCTGAAGGTCTCACTGTGCAGATCAATGTGGGTCAAATACACAGACAGCAGGGGGAAAGGGATGGCCAGTGCGGGTGAAGCTTTTCCTTTGTAAATTAATTCCTGCTGGCGTCATAGCCCAGGGTTTGCGGTCTGTGCACTTGCATGGAATACACATCTATACAAGTGCACAGAAGCACACCCTGGGCTAAGATGCCAGCAGAAATTCCTTTACAAAGGAAAAGCATCACCTTAACTGGCCATGCCTTCCCCTGCTGTGCACATCTTCACACATCTTCACACCCCATGCTCACAACCCATCAAGTGCTTAGGTGAAATCCCTGCCTTCAGGCAAGGATTTCACCTCTGCACCACTCTAAAGGAAACACAAGAGGTCAGGGCAGGGGGTTCCGTCGCTGAAACTGTTCAGAGGCTCGCTGTCTGGCTCGGGCTGCTGGGCCTCTCAGAAATCATTAAAACAATCACATTCTCGGATCGGATGCGCAGCCTTCCTGCACCATTTCAGTGCATGTCATCTTAGCCCGGGCAGAGGAGGCGACGGGGGGGGGGGCTGAAGCCCGGTGAGCCCAATGGGTGTTGCGCGCCTGAGCGAGGACAGATAACTGGGACAGTACCTTATGTCCCGAGTCCTAGATGAAAGACGGGGGCCCTTCCCTGCCTCTTACTGGCGTTGACGGGCGAGGACGGGCCCGCCTTGGCCTGGGCTTCGCCGGGCGCGCCCGCGTTTGTCCAGTGCAACGAGAGGCATGAGCTCCAATGTACTGCCGGTGAGGGAGGGCTGTGTCCTGCGCTTCCTGTCCCGCTGTGGTCTGCCCCGCTGCCGGTACACGATGCGTCTCCCGCGAAGCGGGAGGCGCGAGCTCCAAAGTACTGCTGGTGAGGGAGGGGCTGTGTCCTGCGCTTCCTGCCCCGCTGGTCCCTGGGGCTTGTGGTCTGCCCCGCTGCATATACACGATGCGTCTAATTGATAATGAACTGAAATAACTAGACTGCCGCGAAGGTGAAGTCAAGAATGGATAATCTATGACCTCTAGTATGAGTTGTTCACATAGCGTGATCGGGAGAAAAGCATCAATTCATAGCTAGGAGGCTTAATGAATGTGCAAATCCGCTCTTGTCTGCTTGTTAGAGGGCATGTCTTCCTGGCCAGGAATGCCCCAAAAGCTGCCCTGTTCTAGGAATTCATCCTCCATCTGCCCATAGCTAAATCAAGTTGAAATCACCAGTGATCAATAATAAAATTCAGTGAAAACTAAGTTGTAGGTGCTATAAAACATCAACATATCGACATTTATGAGTATGAAACTTAATGAATTGCTTTTGGTGTATCACCGAACTAGCATGGCCACTAAAAACTTTCTGTACATTGTAACTTTAAAGAATAGTTAATAGGGACATACATAACTAGTCAGCCCACACTTTTTTGAATATTTAGGAGCTGGAATAAAGAAAGCTTAATTAGAAGGGGAGACAAAATATGTCAAAACTAAGACTCTAGTGAAAAGATAATATTATCATTTTAGACAAACTTAAGAGTGTCATTATCAAGCTGTATTTAACCCTAGCCACCCACATTCACACACACATACAGAACAAAAATCAGGTTTGAGAAGTGACACTACGTTGATGATTTTAGAACGCAGAGTAGAGCCGTATTTAAAGATGAGGAACTTTGTTGGTGCCATAATTTTAGCTAAACAAGACCAATCAGCCTTGTCCTCCTAAGAGGGATCTTTCCTTGTGTAACATGCTTGGCCTGCCTTTGTAGTATAGGTGACTAAAAGGTTGCGTAACTCATTTTTTTGGGGGGGGGAAATCTTTATTAACATGAAGGCATAGTAAACGTTTAGTATGTCACATTCAAGCTTTCAGTTCCGTTTTTGTATGTTACATTTCTGGAAGTTATATTACGTATTGCATATTTTTCATTTGTGACTTAATCTACCCACCTAAAATCCTATATATGCGTTTCCGTATATTCATACATTAGTCATCAGAGTTTTTCAATTTTCTCCCGTTATGTGCTGCCTAACATGAGCACCCCTCTTACAAAGTCTAAGAGAACCCCCCCCCCAAACATGAGTCATCACTTTTAAGTACGTTTCCACACATTTCTCCCCATCAGCAAGTCTTCATGCCCCTTTGTTACCTTTCAGGTGTGTTGTACCAAAACGTTGCTGCATTTTGTCCGTTCAGGCAGCCACCCCCAACCCCATCTGTTACTCATCTTCCCCCTCGGAGTCCAGTTCATCTCCTTCTGGTAAGGGTTCACATATCTCTACCCTATAAATATTCCACGCTGCCCACACCTTGTTCCATTTGCGGGGGGAAGCTCGAAGGACGTAAACCGCTCTTTCTGTTACCATCAGGATATCCATGTTTTTAGCCCATCTGTTCGCAGTGGGCATTTCCGAAGCCCCCCACTTCTGTGCAATATCACGCTTAGCCACTGTCATGGCTAGTGTAGCCCAAAGTAGCCCATATCTATCTAGGTCGTTGGGGTCCCAGATGTTTAAGAGGCAAAATGGAAATCTTAAGCGTCTTGTGCGCATTATTTGCCTCCAGAATTCCTGTATTTGTGGGCATTCCCATAATGTATGGAATAGTGTTCCCTCCTCCCCGCAGCCCCTCAAGCAAAAGGGATGGGGTGCTCTATGTATTTTGTGGTGTAAAATTTTGAGTTGCACCAGTCTGAACTTTGCCGAAATGCCCACTTCTCTCGGGGAGGCCAAAGCTTCATTCCATTCCGATTCATCCGCCTCCCCTATCTCTCCCTCCCATTTTTCTTTAAGTTTCAGTGTGGGGTCCTCTAAGTTGTTGACCAGTTTTTTGTATGTGAGGGAGGTTGCGCTCTGTTGCATAAAGTCTGTCAACAGTCTATCCTCAAGTGGTGAGGATTCCGGTAAATCAGTGCCCGCTGGGATCGCCTGGAGCAGTGTGTGTCTAATTTGCACGTACCTGAATGTTTCAGTGGGTCTGAGGCCATACTGTTGCTGGAGTTGTGGAAACGCTACTACCGTGTCCTTGTCCCAAAGGTCCCCCACCGTGGAAATACCTATGGAGTCCCACTGCGCAAATCCTTTACACGATCTAAGGTTTCCGGTATGCACCTGTTACAACGCATTTTTTACTCCGCACTACCACTACAACGCAGGCATTACAACGCATACCGTTACAACGCATTGCGCTGGGGGGCGCTCTAGGATAAGAGGTAAGTTTAATTTACTATCCAACACCTTCCCTAGGGTCCACGGGGACTGGAGTTAGAATAGTAAATTATACTTACCACTATCCAGCACCCCAAAGCGCTATGCGTTGTAGCGGTATGCGTTGTAAATACCGCGTTGTAATGGTACGCGGAGTAAAAGTATGCGTTGTAACGACATACATCCAAGGTTTCCTAGTGATTTCGTGTCCCATAATGGTGTCATTTTGGTGATTCTCCCTTTCCATCCCAGTCGCGCCTGTGCTATATGCCAGAGGGCCGCCGTATGCTGTGTCGGACCGTGCAGATGTTGGAGTTGCAATTTGTTATATAGTACTGAGAGCATGCAGTCCGTCCCTAGCTGTGACCAGTCTGCCCGGTATGCTGGGTCGGCTCTTGGGGTGTGGAGCCATTGGTTAATTATTTTAAGTTGAGCTGCCCAGTAATATAGCTGAATGTTGGGAAGCGCAATCCCTCCCTCATACCAACTTTTTACCAATTTGTCGTAGGCTATACGCACCGGGCCATTATTCCAGAGCAGGTTGGAGACTAACGCAGAAATTTGTTTGAAATATCGCGGCGGGACAGGATGCGGGGTGTTTTCCAATATATATAGGAACCTGGGAGCGCCATCATTTTATACAAGGCTGCCCTCCCCAGGAGGGTGAGGGGCAAGGTCGCCCAGTGCTTAACGTAGGCGATCCATAGGTGGTTTTAGGTTGTTAGCAAAGAAATCTGTTTCAGAATGTGTGACGACAATGCCCAGGTATTTAAAGGAGGTCGTCGGCGCTGCCAAAGGGCAATCCTCCTGCAGTCTCGGTGCCGGGCCCTTTAGCGTGTATATCACTGATTTTGACCAGTTCAGGGTATAGCCTGACGACTTCCCGTGCGTGTTGCAGAGTTCCAGCAAGGCTGGGATTCCGTCGTCAGGCTCAACCATATAAATGAGCATGTTGTCTGCATATAGGGAGATTTTATCCTCCCATCCCTCCTCCCATTTAATGCCCTTGAATAAGGGCGTTGTTCTAATCAGTATTGCCAAGGGTTCGAGCACCAGCGCAAAGAATAAGGGTGACAAGGGGCACCCCTGCCTAGTCCCTCTGCCCAACGGGAATGTTGGCGAGATGTGGCCATTAGCCACTACCTGCGCAACCGTTTTTTTGTAAAGTAGTCGTATCCAGGCTATATATTTCGGCCCAAAGCCCATACGTGCAAGTACTTCAAAGAGATATTCCCATTCTACTAGATCGAAAGCCATTTTGGCGCCAAGGGAGAGAATTACAGCCTTCTCCGAGAGGAGGTGTGATCGAGCCAGCACTCCATGAACCCTCCGGAGATTTAGCGCTGTACTCCTGTGGGGCATAAAGCTCGATTGGTCGGGGTGGATCAGGGTGCGCAGGTGCGGCATCAGACGGTTGGCCAGAAGTTTAGCCAGCACCTTGGCCTCTACATTAAGTAATGATATCGGGTGATATGAGGTGCATTCAGCTGGAGGTTTTCCCGGCTTTGGTATAACTACAATCGTGGCCGTGCGTTGATCCAGCGGCAATTCCGCCTTTTCCCTACTCTCCAAATACATGTCCAGTAGGGGTCTACTGAGTTCTGAGGCCATAGACTTATACCATTCCACAAGCAGTCCATTGGGACCCAGCGCCTTGCCCGACTGCAGCGCCTGAATTGCCAGCTGAATTTCATCCTCTGTTGGGTCTACCTCTAGGTCTTGCCTATTCTCTGGTGTTATGCTGGGGATGACAATGTCCGCCAGTGATATTGCTGCCGTCTGCGCAGTGACGACATGGTCTGGGGTGTATATTTTTTGAAAATGACTTGCCAAGGTGTGCACAATTCCCTCCGGATGTGTCAGCTCTTGGCCGTCAGCAGTACGCATTCTCTGAATACCTCTTGCACCTCCCCCTCTCTTATCTAACCACGCCAGCATTTTCCCCGCTTTGTCACCCACATCATAAATTCTATGTATAGTGTTTGTGATGTAACCCTGCACTGTCGTTTTGAGGTGGGCCTGGTATTGTTGTTGCTGTAACAGCAGTGTGTGTGTCGTGGCTGGGGAGGGGTTCCCATATGAGCAGTGTTTGCCTCGTTGTTCTATTTCTGTGAGTTCACGTCGGGAATCCCGTTTGTGTCCCGTTATGGCTGCTATTGCAGTACCTCGAAGGACGGTTCCCACAGGACTGATGGCGAAGCCACCGTTCCAGCCTTTTCAGCAAAGTAATGTGTTGTCGCTAGTTTAAGTTTCTTCCGAATTTTAGGGACTTTTAAATAATTCTGGTAAATTGGGTAGATTCTAGCGCATTTCTTTTCTCTGGTGGTAAGAGTTAAAGCGATTGGTGAATGGTCAGATATGCCTCTGGGCAGGATGTCAACATTGTCTACAGACCCCAGTCCCACCCCCAGGAACAAAAAGTAGTCTATGCGAGATAGGCTATTATGTACGGCGGAGTAAAAAGTGTATTGGGTTGCCGCGGGGTGAGAAGGATCCCGAATGTTTGTAATGCCACGTTTCACATCTGATCATGCTCAGATTGTTATAGACATGCTCTTGCTTAAAATCCAGCGCATGCAGAGGTCTTTCACATTTAATAAGCAACTCCTTTCAGATGAAACCTATGTGCGTCAAGTTCTAGATTAGGCCCAACAGTTTTTTGATCTTAATAGGGGCTCTAATTCTTATGCAATGGTATGGGATTGTTTTAAGGCAGGATTACGTGGTGAAACATGTAGTTATGGCTGGAGTCTTCAACAGGAACGAAAAAATACAACTGCACAACTTTTGCAGGATCTAACAAATGCAGAACGTGATTTAACACAAGATATTAGTCTACACCAAGATAGTAGTGTTATACAACAAGGAGATTTTTTCATTTACCAGGGAAGTTGGGCGCACATCTGTATGTCCGCAAAGTAGAGAGCACGGTGAGGTGGTTGGTACAGGCAAAAGGGCGAGCGGTAATCTCACACAACCGCTCAAGGTTGGACCAAGAAGATCCACACAAATAACAATAGAACAACAATGCCCCTGCACTATACAAATTTAGAACATTAAAGTGATGATATTGTAGAAAGCGACGATCAGTTAGTATACATCCATACTTTCGGAGTGACTTTAAGAGAATCAAATATCCAAGTTCAGGTACAAGAGTTCCAAAAAAAGAAATGTTCTGTTCCTGGTGTTAAGTAAATGTTTTATTGTTCCTTTGATAATGCCAACACGTGTTTCATCGCAGGGAACTTACTGCGAATCTTCAGGGCTGAACAGAAAACACAAAAAGGTGCATTTGCAAAAGGTTCTTGTTCTATATGCAAAAAACTAGTGACTTGTTGTGAGTGCCAATGTGAGAACGTGGTCATGCCAATGGTGAAGCAAGACACGCTCTAGTTCATCAGGGAGTGGAAAACGGAACTCCAGTATTTAACCTGTGAATACTTCCCGTCACATGACCGTCATTGGAAAACGGCACCGGGAACCTCAAGAGGGAGTTCAGCGCGAACAAGGTAAACGAGCTCTCTCCCGCTCGAAATAGGACCCTACATCCTAGCGTCAAAACCAGTTTTCTTTCTTACATCCTCCCATCACTTAATCTTTTCTTTCAGGTGTACCCGCCTGTTAGGAAATACAATGTCTTAATCAAGACCCCCCGTAAACACTCGTCAACTCCTCCCGGTTACGACACACACCACTACTGAACAAGGTAGGAGTGTGGGATAACTTATTACCTCTCCCTTTCTTTGCTTTATGTTATGATTTTGTTATTTGGGAACTAAAAATAGCCTGTTCCCACCCAGATCCTTTAACCACGCAGGCAGCGTGTCACAGATCTCGAACCACTCGGAATAATTAACCTAAGCATTGTCCGGAAACTGGCATTTCCAACATTTTTGACATTTTTGTCATACTTTCTTCAAGAAGGTAAGTGTGACATATTGTTTAGGGATTTTCTTTAAAACAGCTAATTCTTGGAGCCATTCTTAGCGAGTTACTCTCCCCACTACAAACCTCAATATCATGTATGATACCAAGGACTTGTAATTACACAGCCCCTCCTATTCCTTGAGAACACCCGATACAACTAGTTCCTCTTTTGTCTTCTCGTGTATACTTACCTAGCTGACATATTAAATCACCTCACTAATTCTAGCCACTGACTGTCTCCTTTCACACACCACGTAGGTCTAATCACTGAACCACACATACCTGCGAACACACAACGTTGATTATTTAGAAAATCTGAATGTATCTTGTAGAGTAATAACTGCATTTCGCAAACCACTCTAATGAGCCAACCAGCAACTTTTATGTAATTACTAAACCTGAAGGTATTACGTAGTGAAGTAACTGCAATGATATGCTTAAATAGGGAAGTAAATGATGAGCGGCAATAAGTATTTGACTATGTGTGTATACAGATGAACTTTTGTTTAGCAATATTATGCTATCTAGTTATCTCGCGTTATCACTTATGTCACATGGGAATACCGCCTTTTTAAACACAGCTACACTCCTTTCACAATACCACTCCACTTTCTCTACGGCCAGTGTATAGACTTACTATTTTCACTAATTCCTTGTTCAGATGGACAAGTGCACCAAAAAGTAATAAAAGATATTAATACATGTCACAATAGATTCACTCAACCACACGTACACTCTATAGTTCACCAATTCACTCTACTATTTGAACATAAGTCACAAATACACAGAGTCACCATTGGCATGACCACGTTCTCACATTGGCACTCACAACAAGTCACTAGTTTTTTGCATATAGAACAAGAACCTTTTGCAAATGCACCTTTTTGTGTTTTCTGTTCAGCCCTGAAGATTCGCAGTAAGTTCCCTGCGATGAAACACGTGTTGGCATTATCAAAGGAACAATAAAACATTTACTTAACACCAGGAACAGAACATTTCTTTTTTTGGAACTCTTGTACCTGAACTTGGATATTTGATTCTCTTAAAGTCACTCCGAAAGTGTGGATGTATACTAACTGATCGTCGCTTTCTACAATATCATCACTTTAATGTTCTAAATTTGTATAGTGCAGGGGCATTGTTGTTCTACCAAGATAGTAGTGCCTCACAGGATAAAGTTGCAAGATGCAAGGCTAAGATTAATAGGGTGTGGAGTCAAGACATAGCACGTCAATATAAAATTTACCGTGCTGAGAGATATGAATATGGTGAGAATGTGGGAAGATGTTTAGCTCAAAGAATGCGGGGGCACTTTCGGCCGGTTATTGAGGAGGCCCGGGAGAGAGGCCTGCTGCCTCCTGACTGGCGACATGCAGAGGTGGTAGTCTTCTTGAAACCAGGACGCCCCCCGGAGAAACACGAGTCCTACAGGCCTATCTCCCTTCTCAATACAGAGGCCAAGATATTGGCGAAGGCCCTCGCCAACAGGCTTAAACCGCACATTACGGACTTGGTACACCCGGACCAGGCCGGCTTCATGCCCCAGCGGGCCACTAGGCATAACATTAGGCGAGCCCAGGTGGCGATCTCGGCCTGGCGGGGTTTGGAAGAGAGAGTAGCGCTACTGCTGGCTGACATGGATAGGGCGTTTGACTCTCTGAGCTGGACGTACCTGTTTGCTCTCCTGGGTCGACTGAATCTGGGTCCCCGTTTCCTGGCCTATATACGCCTCCTCTATACTGACCTGACGGCGGCTGTCCGCGTCGGCGGGGGTGTCTCCCGCTCATTCCGAATCCAGAGGGGAACGAGACAGGGGTGCCCCCTCTCCCCATACCTTTTTGCGCTCGCAATGGAGCCCCTGGCGGCGTGGGTGCGGATCGACGCCCAGGTAAGGGGATTCCAGTGGTCACCGGGGGTGGCGGATAGAATAGCCCTATACGCCGACGATGTGCTATTTTTTCTTTCCGACTTGGATCGCTCTGGGCCTCATATCTTGCGGATCCTACAAATTTTTGGAGAAACCTCGGGGCTCTATATGAACCCCGGGAAGTCCACACTCTGGACTCAAGGGGGTCCGCATCCTCTGGGTGAGTGGTCCGACGGGCTGCAGGTGACGGCTGAAGGGGTGAAGTATCTCGGGGTATACCTCACGGAGGATGCCGCGGTGGCCCTGGAGCGCAACATCGCCCTGGTTTGGGATCGTACGCGAGAGGATATCAAGGTGTGGGCCAGAATGCCGCTGTCCATTCAGGGTAGATCTGCCATCTTTAAGATGGTCGTGCTCCCACGTCTACCTTACCAACTGCAGAACTACCCGGCGTTGGTCCCGCACACTTGGTTTCGACGCTGAATGCGGCCTTGAGCAGCTTCTTGTGGGAAGGAGGCGCGGCACGAGTTGCGCTGCGGACGTGCTTCCGCTCCACCTACACAGGGGGTCTTGCCACATCTGACTTATTATCATATTATCAAGCATCGCACCTCCTTGTACTCAACTACTGGTGGTACGCGGACAGGGGGGATCCTGCATACGCGGTGGAGCGATACCTTATGGGCTCTGCCTCCCTACATACGCTGTTGTACTCGGCGCCCCTCCGGCGATCGTTGCCGTCCGTCACGCGCGTGGTTTTCCAGATCTGGCGGCAGGCCCTGCGCAGGGTGGGGTGGTGGAATGTCCTCACCCTGGAGACTCCGCTGTGGCAGAATGGTAGATTGCCGCAACTGGCGGCCCTGGTGGGCTTTAGGCAATGGGGCATGATAGGTATTTCCACAACTGGAGACGTTATGTCTGGGGGAACGCTCAAATCTTTTGCTATGCTGCGGGAAGAGTTTGACATGCCACATACCCAATTCTATAGGTACCTTCAGTTCCGGCATGCTCTTGCCCCGTACATCCGTGACGTGGAAGACCTGCCGGAGTTCAGTCCCATTGAGGCCAAGGTCTTTATGGGGGAATTGCCGGACCAAAAGATCTCCCGTATCTACCAGACGCTGGTGCACCATAGGTCCCAATGTGAGCGGGATGTTGGGGAGCTTGACGAGGAAGACTGGGTTGAGGCCCTGGAGGGGCCCAGGGGTGCAGCCGTCTCCACACGCTTGCGACTGATACAGTTCAGATACCTCCACCGTACATATTACACTAGACAGCGCTTGTGGAGGGCGGGATTGATTGCATCATCGACATGCATCTCTGAGGTGGGCACGCTACTGCATACAGTGTGGGGCTGTGGGGCTCTTCAGAGGTTTTGGGACAGAGTGTTCCGGTGTTTGAGTGAGGTGCTGGCCTGGGAGTTGCAGAGGGACCCAAAACTGGCTCTCCTTCATGTTCTAGCTGGAATTGGGGGCTATAGATATAAGCGTCACTTACTACTTCTGGGTCTGACTCTGGCCAAAAGGGACATAGCGAGATCCTGGAAGGCACCTCGTGCCCCCACCGTCACAGCCTGGCAGAATGGTATGGATTATTGTATGGGTCTGGAGCAGCCTGTCTATGTCGCACAGGGGCTGCCCCCTCAAGCACTATAAAATTTGCAAGAGGTGGGCGGACTACCGGGGCCTGGAATTGGACCCACCCGCAGAGGAGGAGGCCCTACAGTACGATTGATGGCCCTACGGCCTTTGTTCTGGCTTAAAATATGCAGCGTTTGGCATGGCACGGACGGAGTAGGCAGCAGCACGCTTGGGAGGGGGGGGGGGAGTTGAGGGGGGGTGGATAGGGGCAGAGGGGTTTACTATTGGACATTTCTTTGTTTACAATTTCCTTCTGACGTATCGCCTAAGAAAATGTTTGCATGATGTGCTATTGATCATTTGCCCTAGTGATTGTCTCTGGTGTTCAGAGCATTACGCGCTATACTTTTGTCATGCTACCAATAAAATCTGTTTTAAAAAAAAAAAAGAATGCGGGGGCGCCAGACTGCACAGCGTATAACCTCTATAGAAAATAGTCAAGGTATTCTAGTTGAGTCATCAGAGGGTATTCTCCAGGTATT
The DNA here is from genome assembly GCF_964263255.1 of Lissotriton vulgaris. NCBI lineage: Eukaryota > Metazoa > Chordata > Amphibia > Caudata > Salamandridae > Lissotriton > Lissotriton vulgaris. The sequence continues at coordinate 539,445,807 of NC_141694.1, read as the reverse complement.
TCACGATTATTACACAGATCTCTACACCCAAGAAAACTTTTCTTCTGATTCAATTGGTCAGTATGTAGATAAATTGGACCTAACTCAGTTAGACTTTATTCATAAAGAAGAGTTAGAGTCACTAATTACAATGCAAGAGCTTGAGACTGCACTTAAAGTACTGGCTTTGGGGAAAGCTACTGGCCCCGATAAACTCCGTCTAGAGATATATCATGTGTTATTTCCCATCATTAAAGATGATATGTTGGCGACATTTATTGATGCCCAAGTTGGAAACCCCCCCCCCATCATGGGACGATGCAAGCATAATTGTATTTTAAAAAAAAGATAAGCCTTCGCATCTTCCTGGGTCTTATCGACCTATTTCACTTATTAATGTAGATGCAAAACTATATTCTAAAATCCTTGCGAACCGGCTGATTCAAGTTGTACCGGCACTAGTCTCTGAACAACAGCATGGTTTTCTTCCAGGTCGCAGTACGATCAATCATATACATCGTGTTATTGCAACTTTGGATTATGCTACTGCAAATCGTATGAACGTTGGTTTGGTGTTTTTAGACGCCGAAAAAGCGTTTGATCGTGTTGCATGGGCATTTTTATGGGCAATCTTGGGAAAAATGGGATTTGGACCTCGATTTATATATGCTATACAAGGTATGTACAGACATCCCAGGGCCAAGATCTGCTTGTCAGGCCAAGAATCAGCAGCCGTTAATATCACTTGTGGTACACGGCAGGGGTGCCCATGCTCACCATTACTATTTGCCATGTACATTGAACCACTTTTAAAGATGATGGTGTCATCTCAACATAGTCAATCTATGGTTTTACCCGGGGGCAGCATACGCGTATTAGCTTATGCTGATGACGTCGCTGTTATAACGTCCGATCCAGAATCAGCATTACGCGAAATTGAAAATCTGACTCGCGAATTTGGTAATGTGTCAGGGAATAAGCTTAACATTCAGAAAACGCAGGTTATTTGCTCGACAGGACTCTGCCCTAATGACAGTCGGGTTACCCCGGAGGCCAAATACCTTGGCATTAAAATTAGATTATCGCTTCAAGAGTTAGTTATGGTGAACTGGACAGATATACTACAATCTGTTAGAAACCAGCTTGAGAAACTTGAATGCTTACACCTGACGCTGGTTGGGGGACGCAATGTTTTAAAAATGTCCATTTTGCCAAAAGTCTTATACTATTTTCGGTTGGTACCATTGGAGATACCTGTACTACAACAGAGGAAATTACAATCTATAGCTGATAGATTTTTATGGGGCTGGAAATCTGCGCGTAGGGCTTCTAAATTTATGACACTCCCAATTTTACGTGGTGGATGGGGGGTTCCAAATTTTGCATTATATTATTTGGCGTGTCTCATGCAGAATATTAAATATTTTGCGATTGGGGGAACTCCACCTATATTTGAGAGCCCTGATATTTTTTCTCTTTTACTTGGCCCCCAATCTCAACAAATGTTGCTTCGCTTTTTAGAACCTAGTTATTATAAAAGAACTAGATTCAAATTAGTATTGTCTGCCTTTAAAGGTTGGCGATCAATTCGGAAGCTTATTTCTTTAGGACAAATTAATTTCTATACTCCATGTCACTCTACAGAATTGTTCCCTGCAATCTTTTGGGATCATGCTATGTGTACATGGGGGGAAAAAGGCATGATATTTCTTGGCACTATGGTTAAAGATGGTACAATCGCTTCATTTCACAAGTTAAAATATATATATACTCTCTCCCAACATGATTTTTTTAAGTATCTACAAATACGTGACTTTATTCTTAAACATTCAAATGTTCTACCGCTATGTCCAAATGACTTTATTGAAATACTTAATAAGCCATCACGTATAGGGACTTTATATAATTATTTGCTGAATATACAACAGGACGACATGGGGCCACAGGAGTCTAAATGGTGCATTAGACTGGGTAAATCTGTAGTACCCTTTCAAGATTCAATTTATACAGCTGCTAAAATTATTTTGTCTGCCAATTTATACTCACAGCATTATAAAACTTTATTTAATCTTTATCATACACCGTTCAAAATGCTGAAATGGGGTAATGCTTATAATGGGAAATGTTATAGGTGTCAATCTGATCAGGCAGATATTGTGCATATCTTTTCTGATTGTTCAGTGTTAAAACCCTTTTTTATATCTATTGAAATTTTTTTGGCTCATATTACAAAATGTGATGTAGTTATTTCAAGAGAGATGATTATTTTTGGTCTATCTAATGACACCGATCCTTTTCCAGGGTATCATGAAAATAGATATGTTTTATTTATGGCTATGGCTGTAGCTCGCTTATGTATATCTTCAATGTAGCTGAAACCAGAGGCACCTGTATATGAAATGTGGCGGGCAAAGTTCTATAATGATATTTATTTAGAATGTAATCTTTATCGTATCAAAACACTTAGGAAAATGAAAAAGGGGTGTAAAATTTGGAAGGCAATGATAGACCATTTAGGCCCGCTAGAATGACTTTTTCTTGATTATATATGATGGTACTGTTTCTTGTATTGTACTCTTGGTATTGCTTTCGTTCTATTTGTTTTTACTTTTCCTGTTTTTGAGTATGTATTTGCACCATAAGTTTGTTTGTATATACGATGTCCGGCTATGGCATAATGGCTTTTTATTATTTTGTATGTGGCTTTGAACTGAACCAATAAAAACATTTTTTTTTTAAACAAAAAACACCCAAAAATAACCACCTCCTCAAAAATCTGTATCAGGGGACATTCCTAGAGTGTGTGGTAAAACGTGCCCACATCTCCTTCTACAGTCTGCAGAACTACTGCGCCCATCTTGACCAATGTTGTGCATGTGATATGTGTTCGGTGCAGAACTTTCAATTGGACCAATCGTAGTCGTGATGGTATGACCACCTCTCATGGGGAGGACAGCGCATCATGCCAATCTTCCTCCTCCAAGTCGCCCACGTCAGTCTGCCAGCGTGCATATTGGTGTTATAACGGGTCCAGTGAGTTATTAATTATTTTCTTGTAAGTTAGTGAAATTGCTTTGCTCTCCATGGGGTCTGCAAGTAATTTATCCTCAAGTGGGGTGGCTTCTGGGATCCCATCTATCTCTTTGGTTGCCTCTAGTAGGGCTCTCGTATTTGCAAGTATCAGAAGAATTCGCCAATGGATAAGTCATATTCTTTCTGTAATTCTGCAAATGTCAATATTTTACCTTTCTTTATCAGGTCACTAACTTGTGATATTCCGTTGGTGTCCCATTTGTCAAACCCTCTTACTTAAATTGGCCAGTATGGCAGCATACAATAGGGATGTCATTTGCTTCAGTGTATTACCCCAGCCAAGTTTTGTAATGGTAGTGTGCCATATGGCGACCTTAAGAGCGATGAGGCTGGTGAGAAGCTGTCTGTGTAGTTTTGTGTACAGGGCCTCTCTAAAACCTCCTTGGCCCATCAGCAATTTGTAGAGCGCACTTCACCCCGGGGTTTCTTGGCGCTGTGTGCCGCTGGGGAACCCGTCCTGGCTCTCCCTGTGAAATGGTCCCTATTGGGCATCCCCAAGGTGAAGCCAGGCATCCCCGGCAGCCAGGGGGCCGTTGTGGAGATTAAGCAAGCTATTGCCCAGAGTTGCAGCGTGGGACCCATGGTTAGAGAGGCACCGAGGCGAGATTTATCGAGCCCGCTGACATTAGTTCCGTACCCTGCCGCGTCTGGACTTGAACCCTGGTCCTCGGCCGACCTCTGCTTCTGGGTCTGCCGCCTCTAACCTGTAGTGTAGTTCCTAGTTTCCCACTAGGCCCTGCACATTGGAATAACATAAACAGTAGTATCGACGTGGAACTGCGGATATTCCAGGCCTCCACTGACTATGCTAAACTTAATTGGGTGTGTTACCAACAAGCTCAGAGGTCACTGGAAACTTTCTTCTCTGCATGGGAAGTGATCAGCTTCCCTGGCACAGACAAGAAGGGATTCAGCTTTCCAACAACCGTGCAACATGACAACTTTGCTCCTCAGATCAAGAGTCAATCTCTAGGGTCGTGTGAAACAATAGACAGGTATTTCACTCAGTCAGTCTAGTGCAGTTTACTTTCACGAGATGTAGAGAATAGAGAGACGGGCATTTGTCAATAAAAGGTTAACATTTATTGAACAGTCTTTCTTCTCGTACAAGAGAAATGTATTGCCACAATTGCAAGACTTGTTATGATAAAAAGTACGTACAGTAAGATAAGTATTGCGAAATAGAACGGTAAAAGCATTGATATGGTTTCTTAGCCATACAATGGTTTAAAAGTAATAAAACATATATACAGTCATATATACATTAGGCTAAAATACTCAACTGGTGCTTCTAACTACGCCTACCCCAGTGTGCCTGACCTAAGCCTAACACGTGGAAGGGGAGTAAGTAAGTAGCTTTAAGTTAAGTTGGTTTTGCCAAGGTTTGCTTCAAGAATTCTCATCTAAGGGTTTAGTCAACACCATACCTCTGAATAGAATGATGGAGGTTTGGTATCTCCTTCAGGGGAAGCTCGATATCCCTGTCACCCGCAAGGGTAGACCGGAAACGCCGGAGCTGGATTTCTCTGCACGAGAAAGGCAGCGGCTCTTCTTCAGCGCGTCGAGAGGAGGAGGCGGGGGACAGCGTCCGCGGGCAGCTGGAATCTGCTGGGCTCTTCTGAGAGGGACGGCTGTTCAGCTCCTAAGCATACCACACCATCGTTCGCGCTTTAGCGGCGATAATGGTATCAGTAGCTTCACCACCACAGGGACAGCAGGCTGCAGCGACAGGGTGCTAGCTTCAGTAACACGGGGTCTTGCAGACAGCTAGCAACAGTACAACAGCTCATTGCTTAAGGCAACGTTGGTAGTATTTATACCTGACAGGTGCCGGGTTTGACGCAAGTTTGCTGGACATAAGACGTCAATTAAAGATGTCACTAGGAAGTGATAGCTATCAGTTGCTCATTAGAGTTCTATTACTAATCAAAACAAAGCAAGGGGGATTTCCCAGTTTGCTGAGTTTTTATCTTGTTGAAGAACTCGGAGTGTTAATCTAGGAATATCAGATAGTGACTTCTGCTCTGTCATTGCACTAATTGGTTGCAAAGGAAGTGGCAGAGAGAGATATCCTTGAACGTGGCTCTGTTCGTGTGAGGTCAGAGATGACTTTCTGAATATCGCACTTGAACGGTTATGCCAATATAGGGAATAAATGGATTTATAGCCGAATAGGGGCATAAGGTCACAGTATCGATCAGGAACCTAGATAAACACACAACACCCACTCCACGTTTTCATGTCCATCAAATTACTAAAACTAGAGCAATTAGATGCATGTGTAACATTGCCCACCCCAAAATACATAAATGCATTCGAAATAGGCGTATATTGTAATACGTGAAATTTAGGTACTGTACGTTTTTTGAAGCATAGAATCATTCAAAAACTATTGCATATGAAATCAATGAACGATTATGCATAAGAATTACACATGAAGTATCTCTGACAGAGGAAGGGCGAGATAAATCACCACATATAAATGCATTGCAAAAATGTGTGCTAGAGGCTAATGTAAGTTGTTATGTCTCTAGGTGTGTGTGAAAAATAGAAGTACGAACTTCTGTTCTTTAAGAATAGATTTTACCTCAAGCAAAGAATTGTTCGTGCCAAAAAGGGTCAATATTTGAAAAATATCCAATTCAAAAGGAATTAATGCTTGAACGGGGAAATAGAGTTCCAACGCTGTTAGCAGTTTTCATTGATTAAAACTGAAGGCCGAATTCAGAGTTCATGGGAACGCTGTGTGTCGGAAGGCTTCTCAAAGTTATTGTTTCTGTATGGGTGGGAACATCATATCAGACAGGCTCTCAAAGAATTGGTCTACAAATTCAGGTGACAGTTCAACCAAATTAGATAGCGCTGTAACTTGGCAGGTGTGAGAATGATTGCTGTCATCGAAGGCAGGATCAGCAATGCTCACTGAATGTTGTACCTGGATGATGTTGCTTTTGTCACTCACTCCACTGTTACCACTTGGCTGTAGTACAGGAGTCTCCACGAATGCCGTCATCAGGATTGGTAGCCGCTGGGGACAACACAATGCGTGAGCCGTTATTGGACTGAGCAAAGTATCGACGTCCATTGGTACTGCTGATGGAAGTGAAAGACAGATGTCCAACACGCATTCATCGCCGCAAAGCATACACCGTAGCACAGGTAAAATGCAATTTTGCCATACAGGTCTGAATGAAAGGAACCAGGTCATGTTTAGATCTCTCAGCCTGGCCAATCCAAGGACGTTAGTTATCCTGTCCCGGTAGCGCATTGCTAGGATTGTCTCTTCCATTCCCATGGGAGCTATGTCTGAGCCGAGGCCTGCCATAACGAAGTAAGAGGGTTAAAAATAAAATCCCTGCTACAAGTCCCAAAAATAATGGTATGCCGCCAAAAACAGAGTGCACAAAATTAGGAACGATTCCCAGAATTGCTTGAAAAGGTGTTAGCAGTCCCGTAAAGACTGTCTTGAATATGCCTGGGATGCTTGTGGCACTAGACATGTTAAGGAGTTGGCTAAGCATTTGTACGAAATGCACGGGGCAATTTGTTGATAAAAGGTCATGAACTTCAGTAGCTGTCCTTGCAACTAGAAGATCATACGTCTCTTTTGATGACGTTATAGGCACTGTTGTCTGTAAAAGTACAGATTTCATTTTGCTTAAAGTATCAATTCGTATAGAATAGAGATTCAGACGAGGCCAGATGGGAGTCACTGTGTCTGCAGGCCCACTCGGGAACAATGCTTGCATACAGCATTTGACCATGGACGTTACTTTCACTAGATAACTTTTCCCTGGCGCAAGGCCACAACATCTGTGATCCGTTCTAAGAATGTAACTCCCGTTTGAAAGTTGCATAAAGAAGGGTTCTATCTGAGTTGCAGGTGTGACTAGCTGGTGGCATGAAAGGTTGTTTGAATTTCCATCACATGCTCCGTGTAAATTAATACCCTGACACAAAAGTATACCGCTTAGTGAATGTTTACAGTTGTTACCACTAAGAAATACATTTTTGTCGCTGTCACTATAGCAAGAATGAGTGTATGGTAATTTCCATTCTGTTTTTACATATCCTTTACCCAATTGTTCATACTGGCCAGCAGGTATGTACTCAAGGCACTTTTTAAATCGGAAAGTTGTGATCGGAATTGTGATAATTCCGTGTATTATCCATTCAATGACAGGACTCTCTGACATTGTCAATGGTAATCTCTCGAGTTTTTCGATGCTCAGGATTGTATAGTCTGCTCCTTTCTGTGCCAAACTGATCTGTTTATCAGTAAGGTTAAAACCGGAAAATAATGACGTTGTGTTGATTAAACGCCAAGGCACATAGCCTGAACGAAGATTTTGCAGCGTCCAGCCTAGTTCTATAATAGAGCGTAATTGAGACTGGCCCTGTTGTAACATTAGCAAGTCTCTGTCTATCACATCAAAGGCAGAGGATACAATATTGTCCAACGAATATATTCTGCAAGACAGAGTCATTAACCCATTGTCTACTACAGAAAGTGATTTCTCCAAATTAATACGATCAATTTTTCGTATTTTCTCAGCAGTTTCAATTTGTTTGACTTTCCAAGCCTCGTTGTAAGCAGCATAGATGCTGGTCGCTATGAAACGCTTTTGACGCTGTTTCGTGGTCCAAGAATGAAATCGCGCAAATCAGCACCATCTTTTGGTAAAGACAAGTGTTGCTTAATTTCAGCCAGTGTGGATGATGTTAGCCATTCAAGGCAGAGTTTCCCTACACTGTATGTTGTTATAATCCCTGGATGTTGTCTCTGGGAATATCTCGGGTCTAATCTGGTCATTTTTAACCCCTGTGTTTTATTCAGGAATCTATCTTGACAGCTGTTTGTGTCAGTAGGCCAGATTAACCACTTTTTCCAATCAGGATGTGTTCTGTTAAAATGTAAAATTTGTGACACGCCTAACTCAATATCTGTTGTTGTATTTTCAGGTATTGGCTTTGGTATAGACGGTGTTTTAAGGTCTTTGATCTTAGCTAGGCCAAGACAAGATGTTTGGTGTATTGTGTCATTTAAAAATAACATTTGTTCTGGTATCATGCAGGTTCTAAATAGTGCTTCAATGCCTTGCACCTGCCAATCTTTTGTACCCCAAATTGTTTTCGTTTCAATATTATTTTTCCAATAATTAAAACCAAATGTCATCATTTTGTCATAAAATGCTTCTGAATATATCAATTTAGAATTTGTCAGCATTGTTTTCATTCCTGTTTTATCTAACAGTTTGTAATAAAATGTTTCTGCATCACTGGTGTTAAACCCTGAGAAGTATTTGAATTTCTCAAAAAATGCTTTAGAACTGCTTTTAGGTGGTGTAGAACAATGTTCCCATTGATTATACATAAAAACATTTCTAGGCTGTGCAGATTTATGCAAGTAATGATCCCCATAGTGGGTGTAACAGAATAACTGCTCATAACTAGATGAACCTTGTAAATAATCATGATCTGTGAATCTAGCTGACATTACTAAATCAGACATCATGTCATTAATACTGTTAAAGTCCCAATCATCAGAGAATGTACTAGGTGTCACAAAGTCACTTAAGGAAACCTTTAGTTGATGAGGATACTTCAGGATTTCGACTGGACCATAGATCTCATAGTCTGTTTTCTCCCATACTACCCCACCAGGTATCGGAATTGCTGTGACATTTACTGTTGACAGTTCTCTTTTCTTCACGTGGGATGATCTGTGTGGTTTCAGGACTAGGTTGATGTTCTGACTTGCTGTGTCCATTCTAATATATTTTCCTTCAATGAATTTTCCCAAACACAGTACCATGATGAGCCAAAGCAGGAGGAAAAATACACCTAGACCGAACCAGAACTCTAACCAAGGGGAAACAAAGTAGATTTCCTTCAGTTGATGAAAGAGTTCCGTTGCTTTTTCTTTAAAAGTCTTTTTTGTTTCTGGCATCACTTCGGGCTCGTTTTGATCTTCAGAGAAGTTGTCGAAGTTGATGAAATAACCAGAGGCAGTTCTGTCAATTGATGGGATTGTTCTTTCAATCTGTCTTTCGGTAGCACTTTCTGATGCCACATCATTGTAGACTGGTGTTTCTTGACGAACTGTTTCAATCTGTGTTTCAAGAGGCACGAGTTCCATGGCATTATTGCATAGTCTTTCATTGTGCACTGCAGGCTGATCGAATGTGATGAGTCTTTCAGTTTGAACCTCTTGGATTGTTGCAAGTTTGGGTATTCTGTTGTTTCTTGGGAGTCCACTGGGCCTACTGTTGATTATAGGCCACATGCTTGTGGTTTTACCAGATCGATAGACACGACTCTGTTCTCCTTTTTACCAGCAAGGGGCGGTAGTACAACTGATCTTGTTCCGGTGACTGCTAAGACAGGTACTGCTTTTCTGTAAGAAGGCCCAAATTCCTTCTTAACCGCGATCTTTTCTCTGACTAGATCCCCAATCTTTGGAATACAGACAGGCCTTGCTGGGGCTGTTGCTGGTGGTGCCTCGTCAGTGGTAGTTGGCTGTTGCTTTGACTTTATGTTGCTTAAGGATTTTCTTGTTTCATTCAGTTCCTGTAAAACAGCCAAACGATCCTTTACATCAAAGTGCGTTGTTTCTTCTTGTACCACTGACATCTGACTATCGAGGTCCTGAATACGCATTCTAATTCCGAACAATAGTTCGTATGGGCTGAAACCTTTTAGAGAATTTCTTGGCATGTTGTTAAGACTAGTCTGGACACTTATTAAATGTTTGACCCACCCAGCGCCTGAACCTAATACCTTCGCTGTTATAGATTGCTTTATGTCCCGGTTTTTTCTTTCTACCACACTATTCCCTTCGGGGTGCGACGGACAAGAATACCGCAACCCAATTCCCATGCTAGCCATGGCCTCCTTATAAGCTCTAGAGCTGAAAGCAAGACCCTGATCAGAATGGAACGTGGTAATTGCGTATGTGCCGATAAAGACTCGCAAATCTTTTATAACCGTTCTAGCGTCAGCCGAGCGCTGGAGGCCTCATTTTTTAAGTGTTATTAGCCTTAACTGTTAATAGGACGCAGGGTGGGGTGTAGGCAGCGTTACGCTCTTTCTGATTGGTAGCCGGTAGCAAGGTTCGCTTCTGCGATCCCTATTGCAGTTCTCACAATTGTTTGCATATATTTGGTGTTCTACACTCATTCCCGGCCACCAGAATACTGATTGCAATTCAGTCAGTGATTCCTTGATCTCTCTGTGCCTAGGACCCAAACCCATATGTGCGTCTGCTATTAAAAATATTCTCCTGTTCGTGTTTGGAATTACTCTGTCCCCCACTCCAGGGATTTGAGCAAAAGGAACGGAGTTTGCATCGATTACGTATGCATAATTGAGTGGATAGTTTACGGGTAGTGCTGCACAGTCGCCTTTTACGGTCGTTTTTACTGCCAGCATGGTTTCCCCGTCAATGTATTTATCTGTACGCTTTTTTGTGGCTACGGAAGCCGGGTTAGTTGCTTCCGCTGTGGCTGTATTAGCCAATGAATTCCCTGCAACGTGAACGCCATCACGTTGAAGACTCTGTGCGTGAATCACGTGAGTCTTTTGTAGTTCTTTACTTAAAAGAGCTACTTCGTTCCAGAGCAGTTTATGCTTTATTGTGGCACCTGTGTCATCTTTGTAGTCGTTTTTGATCCAACTCTGCAGTTTATTGTTGTAAGAATTGACGCAAAAATGAGAATCGCACACGATAAGTGTCGGGAATTCATGTTCTGCATTTTCGAGCGCCATCTTTAAAGATCTGATTTCAGTTCTCTGAACCGAACAGTACTTTACTGATTCAGTTTTTGTTACTTTCGGTCTAATTTTACCGCACAGCCAACAACATTTAATAATCGCACACGCTGCATTGTAGGATTTGCTCTCTACGTTGAAATGCTGTACAAAGCTATCTGTATAGATTATACAGGCATATTGTGGGAGAGGCAGAATTTCGATTGGCAGAGGATATTCTTTTTCCTATTCTAAATCATTCAGTTCTTCGAATTGCAGGGCGAAATAGTATTTCACATCTTCCGATCGTAGAGAATCTATGCACTGTATCCATTTTGGATCCAGTGACACTGTAGGCAGGTTTACTGGGCTGAATAGCGCCTCGAAGGCGGATTCCGCTGTAAGGATATTAATCCGTTTGCCGTGTGCTAGTTCTCTTTCATTTGCTAATGCGATTTGCACTGCGTTCACAGTTCTTTCTGTGAGACTGAATGTTTTTTCTGCTTGTGTGTACAAGTGAGATTTAATTGAAATTGGTACCTTTTCTCCCTCATTAGAGGTCAGGTATGTGAATCCGCATCTTCCTGGGATGACTCGGATTACAAGATCGATCGTGTTGTCACTGTATCTAATTTTGTTTTTGCTAACATGTCTGTTTGCAGTGATCTCAAAATTTCTGTGTTTTTGAGTCCAATTGATTTGTTTAAAATCAGGTTTAATTAGTTCGTAGAGAGGTTTAACCCTCTCTGCGTAATTTAGAATGTAAGTTCTTCCGAAATTCAGAAAACCTAGTATGGATTGTAAATTCTTCAACGTTTTTGGAGCTTGGAGTACAGCGCACTTCTCTAAGAAGTTGTCCGCTAGGCTTTTCCCTTCACTTGATAATTCGTACCCTAAAAATAGTACTGTCAGATGGGCAATTCGGGACTTTTTAAAGTTGAATTTGTAACCCTCTGCTGCGAACCCAAGTATAATGGTGTTCACTCTTTTCAAGTGAGTATCCAAGTCATCATCTGTGAGATAAATATCATCTACGTAAGATAATGCTTCATCATCATAGATTTGTAGTAACTCTGTTACCCTAGCTGAGAATAGTCCTGGGCTGTTCTTGAACCCCTGTGGGAGTCAACAGAATTTTTTCTGTGACCCAAATGCAGAGAAAGCGGTCAAATATCTGCTTTCTGGTGCAATGTTTTGACAAAAGAAGCCATTAGAAATGTCTAATGTCGTTTTATATTTTTTCCTAACTATGTTATTCATTAGGGCTGCACTATGCGAGTTTTGTACTGCAAAAGTTTTGCAACATGTATTAAGATGTCTGTAGTCCAAAACTAGACGATATGAATTGTCTGGCTTGGAGACAGGAAACAAAGGATTGTTCATTTGAGAGGTGCATGTTTCAATCACCCCTTGGTATTCAAGTTGATCTAAGATCTCCCTGACTCGTCTTTTAGCTTCTTGCTTTATGGGATACTGCCGTTGGGCAGTTGGTTCACTTTTTAATTGGATTTTGTGAGGAGGTGAGTCCTCATCCCATCCTACATGATTTTTATATAATGCAGGTGCCTGGGCCACCGCCCATTTCCTTGCATATGTATATTTTTTGTGAATCGGAATGTGATTCGAGAAGGCAGGCATAATCACTTCTTCGCCACGAGGGCACTCCCTGACAAACTCTGGGGGCCAATCTTTTTCAGCTAACAGAATATCATAGCCTTTTGAGAGCTTATCCCAAAATAGACCCTTAATTTTCCTAGTCTTATCACCCTCTATACGCAATGTTATTTCGTATATTTTATGGGGCTCGCTAAGTCTGGTGTCGGCAGTTTCAACTTGAATGTATTCATTCGTGTCCACTGTCTCCAGATGACTCATCAAGATCTTGCGCGCTATACTGATTTCTGCTGCACTGTCCACCATTGTCAATGCCCACTCCCCGTTTTTCAACTGTGTCCTCAGTATTCTCGGCATGGTTGATTACTCTAATACTGGCTACCTTCTTTTTCTGAAATTGAGATTTCTTATTTTGAGCAGGTTCCTTGTCTTTGGACTTGGTGTGCTCTCCTGGGTCTGACCGTCCTCTTCTTTCCGAATTCTGTGGAAGAGATCGAGAGGGACGTGTATCAATACTTTGATATCTATCAGGTTTTTTCAGATTATCCCTATTTCTAAGGTTATATCTTTTCTCAGAGGGCTCCCTCTGGGGAGACTGGTGTTCTCGAGTCGGAGTTCTTTCCCTCCGTCGAGGAGACCTTCCTCTGGACTGGAAAACTTTTTCCTTGGGAGTGGATTGTTTATTTCCATCCCAGCTCTTTTTAGGAGTGTTTGAATTATTTTTAATAAATAATTTTACTAACTCTCTATATGCTGTTGTTAATTCTCCTATGTTAACTAAGAGTTCTTCTTTTGACATTTTTTCAATGTCAGGATGTGGTGTGTAGCTGGCTAGAACCGGCCACGTTGCTCCTGGTCTACCTAGTGGACCGAGCCTGGTAATGTGATCATTGTGTTTTAGGGCGCCATTAAACCAGAGCAGGTGCTCTTGAAATTTAAGTGGAATTTCAATCTCCTCGAAAGGAGCGTACTCTTCCGGAGGTTTCTCTATTTTGTAATAGTGAAACTCTTTTGTTATAGCGTTTACCGCTGGAAAGTTTATCCATGAATAGAATACCTCTGTCTGCCGATACTCGTAAGCCTCTATCACGAAAATTACTGTACCACCTTGAGGTGTCAGTCCGTTTTCTATAAGTTTTAAAGTTATAGATCTTCTTAAGTGGACCGGGATGATAATAGCATCCGGGTCTGTCTGTTCGGGACCTTGCTGAGTCGCATCTACTGCGGCCCCAGTGGTTCCGTTTTCTCCTGGCATTGTAAAAATGCAAGGTTTGCAGAGTAGGTCTCCAAGGAGACAAAGATTAGGTGCACAATATTTTGGAACACTGTATCCTTCAACGTTGAATAAACCAGAGCTTTACATAGGAATCTCTTCCTACTAAGGTCGGGCGGATTTTAACCTTTCACCCACTCCAGACGTCTATTGGAGTATTTACGGGAGAAAGGGGTCTGTGTGAAATATGCACGACTGAGTTACTCTAACGTCTTGCGTTAGTTTATCGCCTTATCAAACGTTGGGCGCCATGTAGTGTAGTTCCTAGTTTCCCACTAGGCCCTGCGCATTGGAATAACATAAACAGTAGTATCGACGTGGAACTGCGGATATTCCAGGCCTCCACTGACTATGCTAAACTTAATTGGGTGTGTTACCAACTAGCTCAGAGGTCACTGGAAACTTTCTTCTCTGCATGAGAAGTGATCAGCTTCCCTGGCACAGACAAGAAGGGATTCGGCTTTCCAACAACCGTGCAACATGACAACTTTGCTCCTCAGATCAAGAGTCAATCTCTAGGGTCGTGTGAAACAATAGACAGGTATTTCACTCAGTCAGTCTAGTGCAGTTTACTTTCACGAGATGTAGAGAATAGAGAGACGGGCGTTTGTCAATAAAAGGTTAACATTTATTGAACAGTCTTTCTTCTCGTACAAGAGAAATGTATTGCCACAATTGCAAGACTTGTTATGATAAAAAGTACGTACAGTAAGATAAGTATTGCGAAATAGAACTGTAAAAGCATTGATATGGTTTCTTAGCCATACAATGGTTTAAAAGTAATAAAACATATATACAGTCATATATACATTAGGCTAAAATACTCAACTGGTGCTTCTAACTACGCCTACCCCAGTGTGCCTGACCTAAGCCTAACACGTGGAAGGGGAGTAAGTAAGTAGCTTTAAGTTAAGTTGGTTTTGCCAAGGTTTGCTTAAAGAATTCTCATCTAAGGGTTTAGTCAACACCATACCTCTGAATAGAATGATGGAGGTTTGGTATCTCCTTCAGGGGAAGCTCGATATCCCTGTCACCCACAAGGGTAGACCGGAAACGCCGGAGCTGGATTTCTCTGCACGAGAAAGGCAGCGGCTCTTCTTCAGTGCGTCGAGAGGAGGAGGCGGGGGACAGCGTCCGCGGGCAGCTGGAATCTGCTGGGCTCTTCTAAGAGGGACGGCTGTTCAGCTCCTAAGCATACCACACCATCGTTCGCGCTTTAGCGGCGATAATGGTATCAGTAGCTTCACCACCACAGGGACAGCAGGCTGCGGCGACAGGGTGCTAGCTTCAGTAACACGGGGTCTTGCAGACAGCTAGCAACAGTACAACAGCTCATTCCTTAAGGCAACGTTGGTAGTATTTATACCTGACAGGTGCCGGGTTTGACGCAAGTTTGCTGGACATAAGACGTCAATTAAAGATGTCACTAGGAAGTGATAGCTATCAGTTGCTCATTAGAGTTCTATTACTAATCAAAACAAAGCAAGGGGGATTTCCCAGTTTGCTGAGTTTTTATCTTGTTGAAGAACTCGGAGTGTTAATCTAGGAATATCAGATAGTGACTTCTGCTCTGTCATTGCACTAATTGGTTGCAAAGGAAGTGGCAGAGAGAGATATCCTTGAACGTGGCTCTGTTCATGTGAGGTCAGAGATGACTTTCTGAATATCGCACTTGAACGGTTATGCCAATATAGGGAATAAATGGATTTATTGCCGAATAGGGGCATAAGGTCACAGTATCGATCAGGAACCTAGATAAACACGCAACACCCACTCCACGTTTTCATGTCCATCAAATTACTAAAACTAGAGCAATTAGATGCATGTGTAACATTGCCCACCCCAAAATACATAAATGCATTCGAAATAGGCGTATATTGTAATACGTGAAATTTAGGTACTGTACGTTTTTTGAAGCATAGAATCATTCAAAAACTATTGCATATGAAATCAATGAACGATTATGCATAAGAATTACACATGAAGTATCTCTGACAGAGGAAGGGCGAGATAAATCATCACATATAAATGCATTGCAAAAATGTGTGCTAGAGGCTAATGTAAGTTGTTATGTCTCTAGGTGTGTGTGAAAAATAGAAGTACGAACTTCTGTTCTTTAAGAATAGATTTTACCTCAAGCAAAGAATTGTTCGTGCCAAAAAGGGTCAATATTTGAAAAATATCCAATTCAAAAGGAATTAATGCTTGAACGGGGAAATAGAGTTCCAACGCTGTTAGCAGTTTTCGTTGATTAAAACTGAAGGCCGAATTCAGAGTTCATGGGAACGCTGTGTGTCGGAAGGCTTCTCAAAGTTATTGTTTCTGTATGGGTGGGAACATCATATCAGACAGGCTCTCAAAGAATTGGTCTACAAATTCAGGTGACAGTTCAACCAAATTAGATAGCGCTGTAACTTGGCAGGTGTGAGAATGATTGCTGTCATCGAAGGCAGGATCAGCAATGCTCACTGAATGTTGTACCTGGATGATGTTGCTTTTGTCACTCGCTCCACTGTTACCACTTGGCTGTAGTACAAGAGTCTCCACGAATGCCGTCATCAGGATTGGTAGCCGCTGGGGACAACACAATGCGTGAGCCGTTATTGGACTGAGCAAAGTATCGACGTCCATTGGTACTGCTGATGGAAGTGAAAGACAGATGTCCAACACGCATTCATCGCCGCAAAGCATACACCGTAGCACAGGTAAAATGCAATTTTGCCATACAGGTCTGAATGAAAGGAACCAGGTCATGTTTAGATCTCTCAGCCTGGCCAATCCAAGGACGTTAGTTATCCTGTCCCGGTAGCGCATTGCTAGGATTGTCTCTTCCATTCCCATGGGAGCTATGTCTGAGCCGAGGCTTGCCATAACGAAGTAAGAGGGTTAAAAATAAAATCCCTGCTACAAGTCCCAAAAATAATGGTATGCCGCCAAAAACAGAGTACACAAAATTAGGAACGATTCCCAGAATTGCTTGAAAAGGTGTTAGCAGTCCCGTAAAGACTGTCTTGAATATGCCTGGGATGCTTGTGGCACTAGACATGTTAAGGAGTTGGCTAAGCATTTGTACGAAATGCACGGGGCAATTTGTTGATAAAAGGTCATGAACTTCAGTAGCTGTCCTTGCAACTAGAAGATCATACGTCTCTTTTGATGACGTTATAGGCACTGTTGTCTGTAAAAGTACAGATTTCATTTTGCTTAAAGTATCAATTCGTATAGAATAGAGATTCAGACGAGGCCAGATGGGAGTCACTGTGTCTGCAGGCCCACTCGGGAACAATGCTTGCATACAGCATTTGACCATGGACGTTACTTTCACTAGATAACTTTTCCCTGGCGCAAGGCCACAACATCTGTGATCCGTTCTAAGAATGTAACTCCCGTTTGAAAGTTGCATAAAGAAGGGTTCTATCTGAGTTGCAGGTGTGACTAGCTGGTGGCATGAAAGGTTGTTTGAATTTCCATCACATGCTCCGTGTAAATTAATACCCTGACACAAAAGTATACCGCTTAGTGAATGTTTACAGTTGTTACCACTAAGAAATACATTTTTGTCGCTGTCACTATAGCAAGAATGAGTGTATGGTAATTTCCATTCTGTTTTTACATATCCTTTACCCAATTGTTCATACTGGCCAGCAGGTATGTACTCAAGGCACTTTTTAAATCGGAAAGTTGTTATCGGAATTGTGATAATTCCGTGTATTATCCATTCAATGACAGGACTCTCTGACATTGTCAATGGTAATCTCTCGAGTTTTTCGATGCTCAGGATTGTATAGTCTGCTCCTTTCTGTGCCAAACTGATCTGTTTATCAGTAAGGTTAAAACCGGAAAATAATGACGTTGTGTTGATTAAACGCCAAGGCACATAGCCTGAACGAAGATTTTGCAGCGTCCAGCCTAGTTCTATAATAGAGCGTAATTGAGACTGGCCCTGTTGTAACATTAGCAAGTCTCTGTCTATCACATCAAAGGCAGAGGATACAATATTGTCCAACGAATATATTCTGGAAGACAGAGTCATTAACCCATTGTCTACTACAGAAAGTGATTTCTCCAAATTAATACGATCAATTTTTCGTATTTTCTCAGCAGTTTCCATTTGTTTGACTTTCCAAGCCTCGTTGTAAGCAGCATAGATGCTGGTCGCTATGAAACGCTTTTGACGCTGTTTCGTGGTCCAAGAATGAAATCGCGCAAATCAGCACCATCTTTTGGTAAAGACAAGTGTTGCTTAATTTCAGCCAGTGTGGATGATGTTAGCCATTCAAGGCAGAGTTTCCCTACACTGTATGTTGTTATAATCCCTGGATGTTGTCTCTGGGAATATCTCGGGTCTAATCTGGTCATTTTTAACCCCTGTGTTTTATTCAGGAATCTATCTTGACAGCTGTTTGTGTCAGTAGGCCAGATTAACCACTTTTTCCAATCAGGATGTGTTCTGTTAAAATGTAAAATTTGTGACACGCCTAACTCAATATCTGTTGTTGTATTTTCAGGTATTGGCTTTGGTATAGACGGTGTTTTAAGGTCTTTGATCTTAGCTAGGCCAAGACAAGATGTTTGGTGTATTGTGTCATTTAAAAATAACATTTGTTCTGGTATCATGCAGGTTCTAAATAGTGCTTCAATGCCTTGCACCTGCCAATCTTTTGTACCCCAAATTGTTTTCGTTTCAATATTATTTTTCCAATAATTAAAACCAAATGTCATCATTTTGTCATAAAATGCTTCTGAATATATCAATTTAGAATTTGTCAGCATTGTTTTCATTCCTGTTTTATCTAACAGTTTGTAATAAAATGTTTCTGCATCACTGGTGTTAAACCCTGAGAAGTATTTGAATTTCTCAAAAAATGCTTTAGAACTGCTTTTAGGTGGTGTAGAACAATGTTCCCATTGATTATACATAAAAACATTTCTAGGCTGTGCAGATTTATGCAAGTAATGATCCCCATAGTGGGTGTAACAGAATAACTGCTCATAACTAGATGAACCTTGTAAATAATCATGATCTGTGAATCTAGCTGACATTACTAAATCAGACATCATGTCATTAATACTGTTAAAGTCCCAATCATCAGAGAATGTACTAGGTGTCACAAAGTCACTTAAGGAAACCTTTAGTTGATGAGGATACTTCAGGATTTCGACCGGACCATAGATCTCATAGTCTGTTTTCTCCCATACTACCCCACCAGGTATCGGAATTGCTGTGACATTTACTGTTGACAGTTCTCTTTTCTTCACGTGGGATGATCTGTGTGGTTTCAGGACTAGGTTGATGTTCTGACTTGCTGTGTCCATTCTAATATATTTTCCTTCAATGAATTTTCCCAAACACAGTACCATGATGAGCCAAAGCAGGAGGAAAAATACACCTAGACCGAACCAGAACTCTAACCAAGGGGAAACAAAGTAGATTTCCTTCAGTTGATGAAAGAGTTCCGTTGCTTTTTCTTTAAAAGTCTTTTTTGTTTCTGGCATCACTTCGGGCTCGTTTTGATCTTCAGAGAAGTTGTCGAAGTTGATGAAATAACCAGAGGCAATTCTGTCAATTGATGGGATTGTTCTTTCAATCTGTCTTTCGGTAGCACTTTCTGATGCCACATCATTGTGGACTGGTGTTTCTTGACGAACTGTTTCAATCTGTGTTTTAAGAGGCACGAGTTCCATGGCATTATTGCATAGTCTTTCATTGTGCACTGCAGGCTGATCGAATGTGATGAGTCTTTCAGTTTGAACCTCTTGGATTGTTGCAAGTTTGGGTATTCTGTTGTTTCTTGGGAGTCCACTGGGCCTACTGTTGATTATAGGCCACATGCTTGTGGTTTTACCAGATCGATAGACACGACTCTGTTCTCCTTTTTACCAGCAAGGGGCGGTAGTACAACTGATCTTGTTCCGGTGACTGCTAAGACAGGTACTGCTTTTCTGTAAGAAGGCCCAAATTCCTTCTTAACCGCGATCTTTTCTCTGACTAGATCCCCAATCTTTGGAATACAGACAGGCCTTGCTGGGGCTGTTGCTGGTGGTGCCTCGTCAGTGGTAGTTGGCTGTTGCTTTGACTTAATGTTGCTTAAGGATTTTCTTGTTTCATTCAGTTCCTGTAAAACAGCCAAACGATCCTTTACATCAAAGTGCGTTGTTTCTTCTTGTACCACTGACATCTGACTATCGAGGTCCTGAATACGCATTCTAATTCCGAACAATAGTTCGTATGGGCTGAAACCTTTTAGAGAATTTCTTGGCATGTTGTTAAGACTAGTCTGGACACTTATTAAATGTTTGACCCACCCAGCGCCTGAACCTAATACCTTCGCTGTTATAGATTGCTTTATGTCCCGGTTTTTTCTTTCTACCACACTATTCCCTTCGGGGTGCGACGGACAAGAATACCGCAACCCAATTCCCATGCTAGCCATGGCCTCCTTATAAGCTCTAGAGCTGAAAGCAGGACCCTGATCAGAATGGAACGTGGTAATTGCGTATGTGCCGATAAAGACTCGCAAATCTTTTATAACCGTTCTAGCGTCAGCCGAGCGCTGGAGGCCTCATTTTTTAAGTGTTATTAGCCTTAACTGTTAATAGGACGCAGGGTGGGGTGTAGGCAGCGTTACGCTCTTTCTGATTGGTAGCCGGTAGCAAGGTTCGCTTCTGCGATCCCTATTGCAGTTCTCACAATTGTTTGCATATATTTGGTGTTCTACACTCATTCCCGGCCACCAGAATACTGATTGCAATTCAGTCAGTGATTCCTTGATCTCTCTGTGCCTAGGACCCAAACCCATATGTGCGTCTGCTATTAAAAATATTCTCCTGTTCGTGTTTGGAATTACTCTGTCCCCCACTCCAGGGATTCGAGCAAAAGGAACGGAGTTTGCATCGATTACGTATGCATAATTGAGTGGATAGTTTACGGGTAGTGCTGCACAGTCGCCTTTTACGGTCGTTTTTACTGCCAGCATGGTTTCCCCGTCAATGTATTTATCTGTACGCTTTTTTGTGGCTACGGAAGCCGGGTTAGTTGCTTCCGCTGTGGCTGTATTAGCCAATGAATTCCCTGCAACGTGAACGCCATCACGTTGAAGACTCTGTGCGTGAATCACGTGAGTCTTTTGTAGTTCTTTACTTAAAAGAGCTACTTCGTTCCAGAGCAGTTTATGCTTTATTGTGGCACCTGTGTCATCTTTGTAGTCGTTTTTGATCCAACTCTGCAGTTTATTGTTGTAAGAATTGACGCAAAAATGAGAATCGCACACGATAAGTGTCGGGAATTCACGTTCTGCATTTTCGAGCGCCATCTTTAAAGATCTGATTTCAGTTCTCTGAACCGAACAGTACTTTACTGATTCAGTTTTTGTTACTTTCGGTCTAATTTTACCGCACAGCCAACGACATTTAATAATCGCACACGCTGCATTGTAGGATTTGCTCTCTACGTTGAAATGCTGTACAAAGCTATCTGTATAGATTATAAAGGCATATTGTGGGAGAGGAAGAATTTCGATTGGCAGAGGATATTCTTTTTCATATTCTAAATCATTCAGTTCTTCGAATTGCGGGGCGAAATAGTATTTCACATCTTCCGCTCCTAGAGAATCTATGCACTGTATCCATTTTGGATCCAGTGACACTGTAGGCAGGTTTACTGGGCTGAATAGCGCCTCGAAGGCGGATTCCGCTGTAAGGATATTAATCCGTTTGCCGTGTGCTAGTTCTCTTTCATTTGCTAATGCGATTTGCACTGCGTTCACAGTTCTTTCTGTGAGACTGAATGTTTTTTCTGCTTGTGTGTACAAGTGAGATTTAATTGAAATTGGTACCTTTTCTCCCTCTTTAGAGGTCAGGTATGTGAATCCGCATCTTCCTGGAATGACTCGGATTACAAGATCGATCGTGTTGTCACGTGTATCTAATTTTGTTTTTGCTAACATGTCTGTTTGCAGTGATCCCAAAATTTCTGTGTGTTTTTGAGTCCAATTGATTTGTTTAAAATCAGGTTTAATTAGTTCGTAGAGAGGTTTAACCCTCTCTGCGTAATTTAGAATGTAAGTTCTTCCGAAATTCAGAAAACCTAGTATGGATTGTAAATTCTTCAGCGTTTTTGGAGCTTGGAGTACAGCGCACTTCTCTAAGAAGTTGTCCGCTAGGCTTTTCCCTTCACTTGATAATTCGTACCCTAAAAATAGTACTGTCAGATGGGCAATTCGGGACTTTTTAAAGTTGAATTTGTAACCCTCTGCTGCGAACCCAAGTATAATGGTGTTCACTCTTTTCAAGTGAGTATCCAAGTCATCATCTGTGAGATAAATATCATCTACGTAAGATAATGCTTCATCATCATAGATTTGTAGTAACTCTGTTACCCTAGCTGAGAATAGTCCTGGGCTGTTCTTGAACCCCTGTGGGAGTCGACAGAATTTTTTCTGTGACCCAAATGCAGAGAAAGCGGTCAAATATCTGCTTTCTGGTGCAATGTTTTGACAAAAGAAGCCATTAGAAATGTCTAATGTCGTTTTATATTTTTTCCTAACTATGTTATTCATTAGGGCTGCACTATGCGAGTTTTGTACTGCAAAAGTTTTGCAACATGTATTAAGATGTCTGTAGTCCAAAACTAGACGATATGAATTGTCTGGCTTGGAGACAGGAAACAAAGGATTGTTCATTTGAGAGGTGCATGTTTCAATCACCCCTTGGTATTCAAGTTGATCTAAGATCTCCCTGACTCGTCTTTTAGCTTCTTGCTTTATGGGATACTGCCGTTGGGCAGTTGGTTCACTTTTTAATTGGATTTTGTGAGGAGGTGAGTCCTCATCCCATCCTACATGATTTTTATATAATGCAGGTGCCTGGGCCACCGCCCATTTCCTTGCATATGTATATTTTTTGTGAATCGGAATGTGATTCGAGAAGGCAGGCATAATCACTTCTTCGCCACGAGGGCACTCTCTGACAAACTCTGGGGGCCAATCTTTTTCAGCTAACAGAATATCATAGCCTTTTGAGAGGTTATGCCAAAATAGACCCTTAATTTTCCTAGTCTTATCACCCTCTATACGCAATGTTATTTCGTATATTTTATGGGGCTCGCTAAGTCTGGCGTCGGCAGTTTCAACTTGAATGTATTCATTCGTGTCCACTGTCTCCAGATGACTCATCAAGATCTTGCGCGCTATACTGATTTCTGCTGCACTGTCCAACATTGTCAATGCCCACTCCCCGTTTTTCAACTGTGTCCTCAGTATTCTCGGCATGGTTGATTACTCTAATACTGGCTACCTTCTTTTTCTGAAATTGAGATTTCTTATTTTGAGCAGGTTCCTTGTCTTTGGACTTGGTGTGCTCTCCTGGGTCTGACCGTCCTCTTCTTTCCGAATTCTGTGGAAGAGATCGAGAGGGACGTGTATCAATACTTTGATATCTATCAGGTTTTTTCAGATTATCCCTATTTCTAAGGTTATATCTTTTCTCAGAGGGCTCCCTCTGGGGAGACTGGTGTTCTCGAGTCGGAGTTCTTTCCCTCCGTTGAGGAGACCTTCCTCTGGACTGGAAAACTTTTTCCTTGGGAGTGGATTGTTTATTTCCATCCCAGCTCTTTTTAGGAGTGTTTGAATTATTTTTAATAAATAATTTTACTAACTCTCTATATGCTGTTGTTAATTCTCCTATGTTAACTAAGAGTTCTTCTTTTGACATTTTTTCAATGTCAGGATGTGGTGTGTAGCTGGCTAGAACCGGCCACGTTGCTCCTGGTCTACCTAGTGGACCGAGCCTGGTAATGTGATCATTGTGTTTTAGGGCGCCATTAAACCAGAGCAGGTGCTCTTGAAATTTAAGTGGAATTTCAATCTCCTCGAAAGGAGCGTACTCTTCCGGAGGTTTCTCTATTTTGTAATAGTGAAACTCTTTTGTTATAGCGTTTACCGCTGGAAAGTTTATCCATGAATAGAATACCTCTGTCTGCCGATACTCGTGAGCCTCTATCACGAAAATTACTGTACCACCTTGAGGTGTCAGTCCGTTTTCTATAAGTTTTAAAGTTATAGATCTTCTTAAGTGGACCGGGATGATAATAGCATCCGGGTCTGTCTGTTCGGGACCTTGCTGAGTCGCATCTACTGCGGCCCCAGTGGTTCCGTTTTCTCCTGGCATTGTAAAAATGCAAGGTTTGCAGAGTAGGTCTCCAAGGAGACAAAGATTAGGTGCACAATATTTTGGAACACTGTATCCTTCAACGTTGAATAAACCAGAGCTTTACATAGGAATCTCTTCCTACTAAGGTCGGGCGGATTTTAACCTTTCACCCACTCCAGACGTCTATTGGAGTATTTACGGGAGAAAGGGGTCTGTGTGAAATATGCACGACTGAGTTACTCTAACGTCTTGCGTTAGTTTATCGCCTTACCAAACGTTGGGCGCCATGTAGTGTAGTTCCTAGTTTCCCACTAGGCCCTGCGCATTGGAATAACATAAACAGTAGTATCGACGTGGAACTGCGGATATTCCAGGCCTCCACTGACTATGCTAAACTTAATTGGGTGTGTTACCAACTAGCTCAGAGGTCACTGGAAACTTTCTTCTCTGCATGAGAAGTGATCAGCTTCCCTGGCACAGACAAGAAGGGATTCGGCTTTCCAACAACCGTGCAACATGACAACTTTGCTCCTCAGATCAAGAGTCAATCTCTAGGGTCGTGTGAAACAATAGACAGGTATTTCACTCAGTCAGTCTAGTGCAGTTTACTTTCACGAGATGTAGAGAATAGAGAGACGGGCGTTTGTCAATAAAAGGTTAACATTTATTGAACAGTCTTTCTTCTCGTACAAGAGAAATGTATTGCCACAATTGCAAGACTTGTTATGATAAAAAGTACGTACAGTAAGATAAGTATTGCGAAATAGAACTGTAAAAGCATTGATATGGTTTCTTAGCCATACAATGGTTTAAAAGTAATAAAACATATATACAGTCATATATACATTAGGCTAAAATACTCAACTGGTGCTTCTAACTACGCCTACCCCAGTGTGCCTGACCTAAGCCTAACACGTGGAAGGGGAGTAAGTAAGTAGCTTTAAGTTAAGTTGGTTTTGCCAAGGTTTGCTTCAAGAATTCTCATCTAAGGGTTTAGTCAACACCATACCTCTGAATAGAATGATGGAGGTTTGGTATCTCCTTCAGGGGAAGCTCGATATCCCTGTCACCCGCAAGGGTAGACCGGAAACGCCGGAGCTGGATTTCTCTGCACGAGAAAGGCAGCGGCTCTTCTTCAGCGCGTCGAGAGGAGGAGGCGGGGGACAGCGTCCGCGGGCAGCTGGAATCTGCTGGGCTCTTCTAAGAGGGACGGCTGTTCAGCTCCTAAGCATACCACACCATCGTTCGCGCTTTAGCGGCGATAATGGTATCAGTAGCTTCACCACCACAGGGACAGCAGGCTCCGGCGACAGGGTGCTAGCTTCAGTAACACGGGGTCTTGCAGACAGCTAGCAACAGTACAACAGCTCATTCCTTAAGGCAACGTTGGTAGTATTTATACCTGACAGGTGCCGGGTTTGACGCAAGTTTGCTGGACATAAGACGTCAATTAAAGATGTCACTAGGAAGTGATAGCTATCAGTTGCTCATTAGAGTTCTATTACTAATCAAAACAAAGCAAGGGGGATTTCCCAGTTTGCTGAGTTTTTATCTTGTTGAAGAACTCGGAGTGTTAATCTAGGAATATCAGATAGTGACTTCTGCTCTGTCATTGCACTAATTGGTTGCAAAGGAAGTGGCAGAGAGAGATATCCTTGAACGTGGCTCTGTTCGTGTGAGGTCAGAGATGACTTTCTGAATATCGCACTTGAACGGTTATGCCAATATAGGGAATAAATGGATTTATAGCCGAATAGGGGCATAAGGTCACAGTATCGATCAGGAACCTAGATAAACACGCAACACCCACTCCACGTTTTCCTGTCCATCAAATTACTAAAACTAGAGCAATTAGATGCATGTGTAACATTGCCCACCCCAAAATACATAAATGCATTCGAAATAGGCGTATATTGTAATACGTGAAATTTAGGTACTGTACGTTTTTTGAAGCATAGAATCATTCAAAAACTATTGCATATGAAATCAATGAACGATTATGCATAAGAATTACACATGAAGTATCTCTGACAGAGGAAGGGCGAGATAAATCATCACATATAAATGCATTGCAAAAATGTGTGCTAGAGGCTAATGTAAGTTGTTATGTCTCTAGGTGTGTGTGAAAAATAGAAGTACGAACTTCTGTTCTTTAAGAATAGATTCTACCTCAAGCAAAGAATTGTTCGTGCCAAAAAGGGTCAATATTTGAAAAATATCCAATTCAAAAGGAATTAATGCTTGAACGGGGAAATAGAGTTCCAGCGCTGTTAGCAGTTTTCGTTGATTAAAACTGAAGGCCGAATTCAGAGTTCATGGGAACGCTGTGTGTCGGAAGGCTTCTCAAAGTTATTGTTTCTGTATGGGTGGGAACATCATATCAGACAGGCTCTCAAAGAATTGGTCTACAAATTCAGGTGACAGTTCAACCAAATTAGATAGCGCTGTAACTTGGCAGGTGTGAGAATGATTGCTGTCATCGAAGGCAGGATCAGCAATGCTCACTGAATGTTGTACCTGGATGATGTTGCTTTTGTCACTCGCTCCACTGTTACCACTTGGCTGTAGTACAGGAGTCTCCACGAATGCCGTCATCAGGATTGGTAGCCGCTGGGGACAACACAATGCGTGAGCCGTTATTGGACTGAGCAAAGTATCGACGTCCATTGGTACTGCTGATGGAAGTGAAAGACAGATGTCCAACACGCATTCATCGGCGCAAAGCATACACCGTAGCACAGGTAAAATGCAATTTTGCCATACAGGTCTGAATGAAAGGAACCAGGTCATGTTTAGATCTCTCAGCCTGGCCAATCCAAGGACGTTAGTTATCCTGTCCCGGTAGCGCATTGCTAGGATTGTCTCTTCCATTCCCATGGGAGCTATGTCTGAGCCGAGGCTTGCCATAACGAAGTAAGAGGGTTAAAAATAAAATCCCTCCTACAAGTCCCAAAAATAATGGTATGCCGCCAAAAACAGAGTGCACAAAATTAGGAACGATTCACAGAATTGCTTGAAAAGTTTTAGCAGTCCCGTAAAGACTGTCTTGAATATGCCTGGGATGCTTGTGGCACTAGACATGTTAAGGAGTTGGCTAAGCATTTGTACGAAATGCACGGGGCAATTTGTTGATAAAAGGTCATGAACTTCAGTAGCTGTCCTTGCAACAAGAAGATCATACGTCTCTTTTGATGACGTTATAGGCACTGTTGTCTGTAAAAGTACAGATTTCATTTTGCTTAAAGTATCAATTCGTATAGAATAGAGATTCAGACGAGGCCAGATGGGAGTCACTGTGTCTGCAGGCCCACTCGGGAACAATGCTTGCATACAGCATTTGACCATGGACGTTACTTTCACTAGATAACTTTTCCCTGGCGCAAGGCCACAACATCTGTGATCCGTTCTAAGAATGTAACTCCCGTTTGAAAGTTGCATAAAGAAGGGCTCTATCTGAGTTGCAGGTGTGACTAGCTGGTGGCATGAAAGGTTGTTTGAATTTCCATCACATGCTCCGTGTAAATTAATACCCTGACACAAAAGTATACCGCTTAGTGAATGTTTACAGTTGTTACCACTAAGAAATACATTTTTGTCGCTGTCACTATAGCAAGAATGAGTGTATGGTAATTTCCATTCTGTTTTTACATATCCTTTACCCAATTGTTCATACTGGCCAGCAGGTATGTACTCAAGGCACTTTTTAAATCGGAAAGTTGTTATCGGAATTGTGATAATTCCGTGTATTATCCATTCAATGACAGGACTCTCTGACATTGTCAATGGTAATCTCTCGAGTTTTTCGATGCTCAGGATTGTATAGTCTGCTCCTTTCTGTGCCAAACTGATCTGTTTATCAGTAAGGTTTAAACTGGAAAATAATGACGTTGTGTTGATTAAACGCCAAGGCACATAGCCTGAACGAAGATTTTGCAGCGTCCAGCCTAGTTCTATAATAGAGCGTAATTGAGACTGGCCCTGTTGTAACATTAGCAAGTCTCTGTCTATCACATCAAAGGCAGAGGATACAATATTGTCCAACGAATATATTCTGGAAGACAGAGTCATTAACCCATTGTCTACTACAGAAAGTGATTTCTCCAAATTAATACGATCAATTTCTCGTATTTTCTCAGCAGTTTCAATTTGTTTGACTTTCCAAGCCTCGTTGTAAGCAGCATAGATACTGGTCGCTATGAAACGCTTTTGACGCTGTTTCGTGGTCCAAGAATGAAATCGCGCAAATCAGCACCATCTTTTAGTAAAGACAAGTGTTGCTTAATTTCAGCCAGTGTGGATGATGTTAGCCATTCAAGGCAGAGTTTCCCTACACTGTATGTTGTTATAATCCCTGGATGTTGTCTCTGGGAATATCTCGGGTCTAATCTGGTCATTTTTAACCCCTGTGTTTTATTCAGGAATCTATCTTGACAGCTGTTTGTGTCAGTAGGCCAGATTAACCACTTTTTCCAATCAGGATGTGTTCTGTTAAAATATAAAATTTGTGACACGCCTAACTCAATATCTGTTGTTGTATTTTCAGGTATTGGCTTTGGTATAGACTGTGTTTTAAGGTCTTTGATCTTAGCTAGGCCAAGACAAGATGTTTGGTGTATTGTGTCATTTAAAAATAACATTTGTTCTGGTATCATGCAGGTTCTAAATAGTGCTTCAATGCCTTGCACCTGCCAATCTTTTGTACCCCAAATTGTTTTCGTTTCAATATTATTTTTCCAATAATTAAAACCAAATGTCAACATTTTGTCATAAAATGCTTCTGAATATATCAATTTAGAATTTGTCAGCATTGTTTTCATTCCTGTTTTATCTAACAGTTTGTAATAAAATGTTTCTGCATCACTGGTGTTAAACCCTGAGAAGTATTTGAATTTCTCAAATAATGCTTTAGAACTGCTTTTAGGTGGTGTAGAACAATGTTCCCATTGATTATACATAAAAACATTTCTAGGCTGTGCAGATTTATGCAAGTAATGATCCCCATAGTGGGTGTAACAGAATAACTGCTCATAACTAGATGAACCTTGTAAATAATCATGATCTGTGAATCTAGCTGACATTACTAAATCAGACATCATGTCATTAATACTGTTAAAGTCCCAATCATCAGAGAATGTACTAGGTGTCACAAAGTCACTTAAGGAAACCTTTAGTTGATGAGGATACTTCAGGATTTCGACCGGACCATAGATCTCATAGTCTGTTTTCTCCCATACTACCCCACCAGGTATCGGAATTGCTGTGACATTTACTGTTGACAGTTCTCTTTTCTTCACGTGGGATGATCTGTGTGGTTTCAGGACTAGGTTGATGTTCTGACTTGCTGTGTCCATTCTAATATATTTTCCTTCAATGAATTTTCCCAAACACAGTACCATGATGAGCCAAAGCAGGAGGAAAAATACACCTAGACCGAACCAGAACTCTAACCAAGGGGAAACAAAGTAGATTTCCTTCAGTTGATGAAAGAGTTCCGTTGCTTTTTCTTTAAAAGTCTTTTTTGTTTCTGGCATCACTTCGGGCTCGTTTTGATCTTCAGAGAAGTTGTCCAAGTTGATGAAATAACCAGAGGCAATTCTGTCAATTGATGGGATTGTTCTTTCAATCTGTCTTTCGGTAGCACTTTCTGATGCCACATCATTGTGGACTGGTGTTTCTTGACGAACTGTTTCAATCTGTGTTTCAAGAGGCACGAGTTCCATGGCATTATTGCATAGTCTTTCATTGTGCACTGCAGGCTGATCGAATGTGATGAGTCTTTCAGTTTGAACCTCTTGGATTGTTGCAAGTTTGGGTATTCTGTTGTTTCTTGGGAGTCCACTGGGCCTACTGTTGATTATAGGCCACATGCTTGTGGTTTTACCAGATCGATAGACACGACTCTGTTCTCCTTTTTACCAGCAAGGGGCGGTAGTACAACTGATCTTGTTCCGGTGACTGCTAAGACAGGTACTGCTTTTCTGTAAGAAGGCCCAAATTCCTTCTTAACCGCGATCTTTTCTCTGACTAGATCCCCAATCTTTGGAATCCAGACAGGCCTTGCTGGGGCTGTTGCTGGTGGTGCCTCGTCAGTGGTAGTTGGCTGTTGCTTTGACTTAATGTTGCTTAAGGATTTTCTTGTTTCATTCAGTTCCTGTAAAACAGCCAAACGATCCTTTACATCAAAGTGCGTTGTTTCTTCTTGTACCACTGACATCTGACTATCGAGGTCCTGAATACGCATTCTAATTCCGAACAATAGTTCGTATGGGCTGAAACCTTTTAGAGAATTTCTTGGCATGTTGTTAAGACTAGTCTGGACACTTATTAAATGTTTGACCCACCCAGCGCCTGAACCTAATACCTTCGCTGTTATAGATTGCTTTATGTCCCGGTTTTTTCTTTCTACCACACTATTCCCTTCGGGGTGCGACGGACAAGAATACCGCAACCCAATTCCCATGCTAGCCATGGCCTCCTTATAAGCTCTAGAGCTGAAAGCAGGACCCTGATCAGAATGGAACGTGGTAATTGCGTATGTGCCGATAAAGACTCGCAAATCTTTTATAACCGTTCTAGCGTCAGCCGAGCGCTGGAGGCCTCATTTTTTAAGTGTTATTAGCCTTAACTGTTAATAGGACGCAGGGTGGGGTGTAGGCAGCGTTACGCTCTTTCTGATTGGTAGCCGGTAGCAAGGTTCGCTTCTGCGATCCCTATTGCAGTTCTCACAATTGTTTGCATATATTTGGTGTTCTACACTCATTCCCGGCCACCAGAATACTGATTGCAATTCAGTCAGTGATTCCTTGATCTCTCTGTGCCTAGGACCCAAACCCATATGTGCGTCTGCTATTAAAAATATTCTCCTGTTCGTGTTTGGAATTACTCTGTCCCCCACTCCAGGGATTCGAGCAAAAGGAACGGAGTTTGCATCGATTACGTATGCATAATTGAGTGGATAGTTTACGGGTAGTGCTGCACAGTCGCCTTTTACGGTCGTTTTTACTGCCAGCATGGTTTCCCCGTCAATGTATTTATCTGTACGCTTTTTTGTGGCTACGGAAGCCGGGTTAGTTGCTTCCGCTGTGGCTGTATTAGCCAATGAATTCCCTGCAACGTGAACGCCATCACGTTGAAGACTCTGTGCGTGAATCACGTGAGTCTTTTGTAGTTCTTTACTTAAAAGAGCTACTTCGTTCCAGAGCAGTTTATGCTTTATTGTGGCACCTGTGTCATCTTTGTAGTCGTTTTTGATCCAACTCTGCAGTTTATTGTTGTAAGAATTGACGCAAAAATGAGAATCGCACACGATAAGTGTCGGGAATTCACGTTCTGCATTTTCGAGCGCCATCTTTAAAGATCTGATTTCAGTTCTCTGAACCGAACAGTACTTTACTGATTCAGTTTTTGTTACTTTCGGTCTAATTTTACCGCACAGCCAACGACATTTAATAATCGCACACGCTGCATTGTAGGATTTGCTCTCTACGTTGAAATGCTGTACAAAGCTATCTGTATAGATTATACAGGCATATTGTGGGAGAGGCAGAATTTCGATTGGCAGAGGATATTCTTTTTCATATTCTAAATCATTCAGTTCTTCGAATTGCGGGGCGAAATAGTATTTCACATCTTCCGCTCCTAGAGAATCTATGCACTGTATCCATTTTGGATCCAGTGACACTGTAGGCAGGTTTACTGGGCTGAATAGCGCCTCGAAGGCGGATTCCGCTGTAAGGATATTAATCCGTTTGCCGTGTGCTAGTTCTCTTTCATTTGCTAATGCGATTTGCACTGCGTTCACAGTTCTTTCTGTGAGACTGAATGTTTTTTCTGCTTGTGTGTACAAGTGAGATTTAATTGAAATTGGTACCTTTTCTCCCTCATTAGAGGTCAGGTATGTGAATCCGCATCTTCCTGGGATGACTCGGATTACAAGATCGATCGTGTTGTCACGTGTATCTAATTTTGTTTTTGCTAACATGTCTGTTTGCAGTGATCTCAAAATTTCTGTGTGTTTTTGAGTCCAATTGATTTGTTTAAAATCAGGTTTAATTAGTTCGTAGAGAGGTTTAACCCTCTCTGCGTAATTTAGAATGTAAGTTCTTCCGAAATTCAGAAAACCTAGTATGGATTGTAAATTCTTCGGCGTTTTTGGAGCTTGGAGTACAGCGCACTTCTCTAAGAAGTTGTCCGCTAGGCTTTTCCCTTCACTTGATAATTCGTACCCTAAAAATAGTACTGTCAGATGGGCAATTCGGGACTTTTTAAAGTTGAATTTGTAACCCTCTGCTGTGAACCCAAGTATAATGGTGTTCACTCTTTTCAAGTGAGTATCCAAGTCATCATCTGTGAGATAAATATCATCTACGTAAGATAATGCTTCATCATCATAGATTTGTAGTAACTCTGTTACCCTAGCTGAGAATAGTCCTGGGCTGTTCTTGAACCCCTGTGGGAGTCGACAGAATTTTTTCTGTGACCCAAATGCAGAGAAAGCGGTCAAATATCTGCTTTCTGGTGCAATGTTTTGACAAAAGAAGCCATTAGAAATGTCTAATGTCGTTTTATATTTTTTCCTAACTATGTTATTCATTAGGGCTGCACTATGCGAGTTTTGTACTGCAAAAGTTTTGCAACATGTATTAAGATGTCTGTAGTCCAAAACTAGACGATATGAATTGTTTGGCTTGGAGACAGGAAACAAAGGATTGTTCATTTGAGAGGTGCATGTTTCAATCACCCCTTGGTATTCAAGTTGATCTAAGATCTCCCTGACTCGTCTTTTAGCTTCTTGCTTTATGGGATACTGCCGTTGGGCAGTTGGTTTACTTTTTAATTGGATTTTGTGAGGAGGTGAGTCCTCATCCCATCCTACATGATTTTTATATAATGCAGGTGCCTGGGCCACCGCCCATTTCCTTGCATATGTATATTTTTTGTGAATCGGAATGTGATTCGAGAAGGCAGGCATAATCACTTCTTCGCCACGAGGGCACTCCCTGACAAACTCTGGGGGCCAATCTTTTTCAGCTAACAGAATATCATAGCCTTTTGAGAGCTTATCCCAAAATAGACCCTTAATTTTCCTAGTCTTATCACCCTCTATACGCAATGTTATTTCGTATATTTTATGGGGCTCGCTAAGTCTGGCGTCGGCAGTTTCAACTTGAATGTATTCATTCGTGTCCACTGTCTCCAGATGACTCATCAAGATCTTGCGCGCTATACTGATTTCTGCTGCACTGTCCAACATTGTCAATGCCCACTCCCCGTTTTTCAACTGTGTCCTCAGTATTCTCGGCATGGTTGATTACTCTAATACTGGCTACCTTCTTTTTCTGAAATTGAGATTTCTTATTTTGAGCAGGTTCCTTGTCTTTGGACTTGGTGTGCTCTCCTGGGTCTGACCGTCCTCTTCTTTCCGAATTCTGTGGAAGAGATCGAGAGGGACGTGTATCAATACTTTGATATCTATCAGGTTTTTTCAGATTATCCCTATTTCTAAGGTTATATCTTTTCTCAGAGGGCTCCCTCTGGGGAGACTGGTGTTCTCGAGTCGGAGTTCTTTCCCTCCGTCGAGGAGACCTTCCTCTGGACTGGAAAACTTTTTCCTTGGGAGTGGATTGTTTATTTCCATCCCAGCTCTTTTTAGGAGTGTTTGAATTATTTTTAATAAATAATTTTACTAACTCTCTATATGCTGTTGTTAATTCTCCTATGTTAACTAAGAATTCTTCTTTTGACATTTTTTCAATGTCAGGATGTGGTGTGTAGCTGGCTAGAACCGGCCACGTTGCTCCTGGTCTACCTAGTGGACCGAGCCTGGTAATGTGATCATTGTGTTTTAGGGCGCCATTAAACCAGAGCAGGTGCTCTTGAAATTTAAGTGGAATTTCAATCTCCTCGAAAGGAGCGTACTCTTCCGGAGGTTTCTCTATTTTGTAATAGTGAAACTCTTTTGTTATAGCGTTTACCGCTGGAAAGTTTATCCATGAATAGAATACCTCTGTCTGCCGATACTCGTGAGCCTCTATCACGAAAATTACTGTACCACCTTGAGGTGTCAGTCCGTTTTCTATAAGTTTTAAAGTTATAGATCTTCTTAAGTGGACCGGGATGATAGTAGCATCCGGGTCTGTCTGTTCGGGACCTTGCTGAGTCGCATCTACTGCGGCCCCAGTGGTTCCGTTTTCTCCTGGCATTGTAAAAATGCAAGGTTTGCAGAGTAGGTCTCCAAGGAGACAAAGATTAGGTGCACAATATTTTGGAACACTGTATCCTTCAACGTTGAATAAACCAGAGCTTTACATAGGAATCTCTTCCTACTAAGGTCGGGCGAATTTTAACCTTTCACCCACTCCAGACGTCTATTGGAGTATTTACGGGAGAAAGGGGTCTGTGTGAAATATGCACGACTGAGTTACTCTAACGTCTTGCGTTAGTTTATCGCCTTACCAAACGTTGGGCGCCATGTAGTGTAGTTCCTAGTTTCCCACTAGGCCCTGCGCATTGGAATAACATAAACAGTAGTATCGACGTGGAACTGCGGATATTCCAGGCCTCCACTGACTATGCTAAACTTAATTGGGTGTGTTACCAACTAGCTCAGAGGTCACTGGAAACTTTCTTCTCTGCATGGGAAGTGATCAGCTTCCCTGGCACAGACAAGAAGGGATTCAGCTTTCCAACAACCGTGCAACATGACAACTTTGCTCCTCAGATCAAGAGTCAATCTCTAGGGTCGTGTGAAACAATAGACAGGTATTTCACTCAGTCAGTCTAGTGCAGTTTACTTTCACGAGATGTAGAGAATAGAGAGACGGGCGTTTGTCAATAAAAGGTTAACATTTATTGAACAGTCTTTCTTCTCGTACAAGAGAAATGTATTGCCACAATTGCAAGACTTGTTATGATAAAAAGTACGTACAGTAAGATAAGTATTGCGAAATAGAACTGTAAAAGCATTGATATGGTTTCTTAGCCATACAATGGTTTAAAAGTAATAAAACATATATACAGTCATATATACATTAGGCTAAAATACTCAACTGGTGCTTCTAACTACGCCTACCCCAGTGTGCCTGACCTAAGCCTAACACGTGGAAGGGGAGTAAGTAAGTAGCTTTAAGTTAAGTTGGTTTTGCCAAGGTTTGCTTCAAGAATTCTCATCTAAGGGTTTAGTCAACACCATACCTCTGAATAGAATGATGGAGGTTTGGTATCTCCTTCAGGGGAAGCTCGATATCCCTGTCACCCGCAAGGGTAGACCGGAAACGCCGGAGCTGGATTTCTCTGCACGAGAAAGGCAGCGGCTCTTCTTCAGCGCGTCGAGAGGAGGAGGCGGGGGACAGCGTCCGCGGGCAGCTGGAATCTGCTGGGCTCTTCTGAGAGGGACGGCTGTTCAGCTCCTAAGCATACCACACCATCGTTCGCGCTTTAGCGGCGATAATGGTATCAGTAGCTTTACCACCACAGGGACAGCAGGCTGCAGCGACAGGGTGCTAGCTTCAGTAACACGGGGTCTTGCAGACAGCTAGCAACAGTACAACAGCTCATTGCTTAAGGCAACGTTGGTAGTATTTATACCTGACAGGTGCCGGGTTTGACGCAAGTTTGCTGGACATAAGACGTCAATTAAAGATGTCACTAGGAAGTGATAGCTATCAGTTGCTCATTAGAGTTCTATTACTAATCAAAACAAAGCAAGGGGGATTTCCCAGTTTGCTGAGTTTTTATCTTGTTGAAGAACTCGGAGTGTTAATCTAGGAATATCAGATAGTGACTTCTGCTCTGTCATTGCACTAATTGGTTGCAAAGGAAGTGGCAGAGAGAGATATCCTTGAACGTGGCTCTGTTCGTGTGAGGTCAGAGATGACTTTCTGAATATCGCACTTGAACGGTTATGCCAATATAGGGAATAAATGGATTTATAGCCGAATAGGGGCATAAGGTCACAGTATCGATCAGGAACCTAGATAAACACGCAACAAACCGGTGAGCCACACTTCTCCAGCCTGACAGCCAAGGCTGTCAGGCTTGAGCTTGTAAAGTTCCACCGGAATACCATTGGGCCCGAGAGCTGTCCCGGGATGAAGGTCATGAATGGCCTTGACTAGCTCAGCAGCGGTAAGGAGTTCCTCCAGAGTCTCCCTTTGTTCTGCGGAGAGGGTGGGGAGAACGATCTCGCCCAATAAAGCCATCAACTCCTCTTCCGACCGCACGGATCTCCTAGTGTATACCCTTCGAAAGTGTGTTGCGAACTCCCCAACAATCTTGTGAGGTTCTGTGATAATGGCCACCGACTCAACCTTAAGCTCAGCCACCACCTTCTGTGCCTACTGTTTCTTGTCCAGTCATGCTATTAATTTACCCGCCTTGCCTCCCTGATCGTATAGTCTACCCTCCCTGTCTCACGCCAAGGTCTTGCCTTATATTCCGCCGTTTTAAGTTGAAGTTGATGTAGCGTGTCTGGGTCCCCGTCCCTCTGTGCAGTACCCTCAAGTGTCAACAGGTCGTTTTCTACGGTCACAATCTGTGCTTCTGGTTCTTTGCGGTGACCCGCAATCACCGAAAGAGCCTCACCCCTCAGCACCGTCTTAAAGGCTTCCCACAAGACCACTGACGAGTCTACCGAGCCCTCGTTCTCCCCAAAGTATCGGTCGATAGATTGTGACAATTTCTTTTTGGTGTCCTCACCCCTTATGTACCAGGCATTGATCGGCGCCACACACCCCACTCTTCGGTCTCCAATAGTTACGTGAGCCCATAGCGGGGATCGATCAGAGGTAACCCGCGCCAGATGGGTGACTTCCCGGATTGTTACGTCTTGGTGCATTGGTGCCAGAAGGTAATCCAGGCGTGAGCAAGTGTGGTGTGGACCCGAGAAAAAGGTGTATTGTTTGTGTATCTGGTGTTTGAGGCGCCAGAGGTCGACTAATCCAAACGCCTCCATAAGGTTGGGGAGCCATCTTTGTCCTGCACCAATGTCTCTGGCCGGGTGTCTGTCCATGTCCCCCGAGACCACTGCATTAAAGTCTCCCCCCACAAGGAGCTGTCCCTCTGGGAGGGAAAGCAATAGCTTCCCCAAATCATGGGACGACTGCGTTTGGAGGCCCGGTGGAATGTAGACCGTCACCAAGTTGAGCCTACGACCCTCCCATTTCCCTGAGACAGCGACAAAGCGCCCCAGCGGATCCACCTCCGTGTGATCAATGACCATTGGAAAGTTGCGTCGTAGAAGAATACCAACACCCCTAGACCCGGATGTGAAACCAGCATGTGCCGTCAGGGTGTATCCCCATCTATTCAATGCATTACACGTGTTCCCCATCAGGTGGGTCCCCTGCAATAGAACAACATCAGGGATCTTGACAAACAGTAGCACAGTGCTCCTTTTGAGTTTGTTCCCCAACCCATTCAAGCGAATCTTCTTTTGACTTTTATCTCACTTCATAGCCATTCGGGCACATGCTTACCAAGCTTTCCCTGCGTTTCCTGAATCCATGCCTCAGAATATGTACCTGACCTCGGTGTGAGCTTACCAAACTGCCCCCCCTCCCCTCATCCCACAAGTGCACCCCAACTCTCCCCATCCCCAGAGAATGGTGCCCCCACGCCCCCTTCCCTGCTTTCCTGCTCCGTAGGCTTTGAACTACCCACATCCCCAATTAGCAGAGCGCCTTTCACCCAACCCCAACCCAGGAGTGAGGAAATCTCCCCCTCCCGAAAAACCGCTGCCCACGCCGACCTCTCATAACTTAACACTTCGCCACCCAAGCATACACTCCTAAAGGGTTTGATCTCAGTCACATCAGGTTGTAGCCTTTCACTAACACATTAGTATGTCCACCCCTCGGAAGTCCGTACAGGCCACAGATTCAAAGAAGGGGGGAGGTTTTCAACAGTAACTTGCAAGGCCAACAGAAGGTAAAGGCTGTTACCTGGTTAAGGAACGTCCCCCCCATATCACAAACCCACAGGAGAAGAGAGGACCCACTCTCTTGCACAGTAGCACATAATACATTACAGTTCGCAAGGGTCCATGTCGCTAGGTCAACCTCCACTAATGGCCATCCGCCTCTCGGAGAGTCCCCCATCTGGGGCTGGACCTCGGTCATTTCATTGAGACATTGGGTGACATTATTAAATACAAAATGAGATAAGCTTCTTTTTGGCTAAGTCTTAAGTCTACATCCCCTCCTGGAGGGTCAGGTTTGATGACTGATAATACGGTCTAATCCAAATCTGATTCAGAATGATTTTATCAATCCAGTGCGAACCAGTGGTGCCACCACTCCCTTTCAGCGTATTCTTGACTTGTGCTGTGTGATCCTTTGGCGGATCTCCTGATTGGTTTTCACCAATGTATAGCAATTCACACAGACACATCAACCGCCAAATACCACATTTTTTGTTTTGATTTCCAAAAGTGTCATTTTCAGAATTGTGACATAAAATCCAACTTTGTCATTAATGAGGATTTTAAATACAATTTTTTTTTAGACCAAACATGACTTTTCTATCTGTTCCTGTTAGACCTGGCATTTCTTGGTGTGGTTACCCCTGACTTTTTGCCTCCTCTATTTTTGATGCTGTTATTGATTTCAGTTTGCTGGCTTAGATACTTTGGGCACTTTGCCACTGCTGATCACTGTCAAAGTACAAGTGCTCCCTGTATAAAGTGTTATGGTAATTGGTTGTCCATAAATTAGTATGTTTGTCTTACTGGTAAAGTCCCTATTAAAGTGCACTATGTGTGTCAGGGCTGGTAATGCAAATGCTACTAGTGGACCTGCAGCACTAATTGTGCCACCCATACAAGTAGCCCCAAAAAGAGATCTCAGGCCTGTCACTGCAGTGCTTGCTTGCAGTTTATTAACCGACTTGTTTTTTTGTTTTGTTTTTTCAATTGATTTTCACAACTTCTTGTACAAATAACTGTTACGGTAAACCAAAGAGGCACAAAATGATAAAAGAACATCAGCATACTGTATATCTTATTCAAGTTGAACAATGTACAAGACACGTTAAGATGCAAAAAAATAAGAAAAAATATAAGAGAACACAAAAGACCCGTGGCTAAGCCTGAAGTATACATGTGAAAGAAATTAAAGAGACTGACATCATAACATACAGCATATGGCATACATGTTTACTCAGTATCAGTTTAATTTGAATCGTGCTGAGTAGCAGTACGTAGGTACGTTAATAAGTGCTCCCAGATGTCATTTGGCCTTGAGGACCGTGGTAGCTCCTCCGCGTATAGGACCACATTTTCTCTACAGAGTGACAGATCTTAAAGTCACATTCCCACTGAGGGGCTCATTGTACTATCCCACACCATCGCTACCCGACATTTGGCAATAAGCAGTGCCACTCTCACTAACCTACCCACTGCACCTTTTATGAAAGGAACTAACTGCAGCAAGCATATCTGTGAGGAGCACTGCAACGCAATCCCAATAATCTTTGATAGTGTAGTTATCACAGCTGCCCAGTATTCCGACACCCATCCACAGGTCGAGGCTAGGTGCCAGAAGTCTGCCCTCAGAGCCCCGCATTGCTTGCAAGCATCTGTGTCCCGGAGCCCATATTTAAAAAGCTTGTATGGAGTGTAATAAACCTGGTGTAAATATTAAAAATGTATAATACAGAGATTTCCATTAAAGGTGTGGGCGCTAGTGAGTTGGCAGCAGACTTCCCATTCCTTCTGAGTGACTGGTGGGTCGAGATACGCATTCCAAGTGTCAAGGCTCTTGACACCGTTGAGGGGCCTGACTTCCCGAGCAGCGTGATATAACTTAGTGTCTACCTTGTCTCGGGTGGGGGCAATGAGAAGTGTGTGCAGTGCCAATGCCTCGGGCGGCTCCATGGGGAATGTGGGGTAGTGAATATGCAACGCCTTTTTAAATCTATACATGTAAAACACAATGAGGGCTGTCTTATTCTGAATGTAGTCCATGCCAGTGGCAGTCAGAAAAGTGCCACCCGGAAATAAATCCTGCAGCTTGGTTATGCCCACTTGCTCAAGTGGGCTCATGTGTTACAGATACGCTTTAATGGTAAGCCACCGGCAGGAGCGGGGAATATAATGGGAGTTTTTCTACCTCTCGCCCAGCGCCTGCCAAGCAGCAATCGTAGAGTTAATGGTGTTGAATGTGTTGCAAGGGGAAGGCTTGTGACAATGAGTTAATAAGGAGCTCAGTGGGATAGGGTGAACATCCCAATGTTCCACAGCTACATGAGGGACTAATGCATGTGGGGAGAACCAGAAATGTGCATATTGTGCCTGTGCACACAGATAGTAAAGATCGAAATCAGGTACATTGAAACCCCCATGTTTGTAATCTAGTTGGAGAATCTTCCAGCTCACCCGCGCCTGTCGGCCACCCCAGATGAGACAAAGCAGCAGTCTGCACACTTTTTAAAAAATTGTTGGTTGAGTTGAAGCGGTATGCTACTGAAAAAAATATTACAATTTGGGTAACACCACCATTTTGACCAATGCAATACAGTCTGCAATTGAGAGCGGGAGTTTTACCCATATATCCACTTGTTCCAGCATTGCTTTGGCAGTCCCGTAATTCTCGCGAATAAAAACCGCCTGATTTTGGGGGAATCCACAGCCCCAAGTATTTTACCGAATCTGTGGTCCATACAAGAGGAAATTCAAGTTTTGTGCGGGATGGTGCTCTCCGTCAGCAACATCACCACCATCTTGGACCAATTGATATTAAGGCCAGAGAAGCTGGCGAAGCGGATATATTCATGAAGAACTGGTGCTAAATAAGTGTGGGGCTCATGTATGAAAAGCAGCATATCATCTGCTTAAAGAGATATGATGACAGGCCGATGTAAATAAAAAATTGAGAGCTGCGTATTTATGAGATTGTCTTATAAGGCAGGCTAGGGGCCCCAGTGTCTGAGCAAATAACATTGGTGAGAAGGGGCACCTCTGCTGAGTGCCCCTAGTGATTTGTAAAGGGTCCGATGTGTAGCCCTCCACCCGCACTCCGGCCATTGGTCCAGCATACAAAAGTCGCACCCAGTTAATAAAGAGGGGCGAAAAACCCATCCTCTGCAAAACATAAAAAAGATAGCCCCACCTATAGAATCAAATCCCTTGGCGGTGTCAAGCATGATCCCCGTCCCCTTCAATTCAGGATTGAGAATGTGGTGTGTGGCAAACAGCGTCTGCAAATTGTGGGAGGTAGAGTGCTCTGGAATAAAGCCTGACAGG
Source organism: Lissotriton vulgaris (assembly GCF_964263255.1). NCBI lineage: Eukaryota > Metazoa > Chordata > Amphibia > Caudata > Salamandridae > Lissotriton > Lissotriton vulgaris. The sequence goes on along the minus strand of NC_141694.1, from coordinate 539,404,711 downwards.
TCAGGCAGGACCAATTTTTTGCATGAGCGGCTGGAGATGAGTAGATAGAATCTTCGCCAAGATTTTTACATTCATAATAATGAGTGACAGAGGGCTGTAAGATTCACAACTAGTGGGGGGTTTATCTTTCTTGATTAGTGTTATAATTAGTGCCTCACGAAGTGACTGTGGCAGTTTGCCTACATTATACGCTTCAGCTTACATTTCTAATAAATGAGGGGAAAGTTCTTCAATATACATTTTTTTAAATTCACATGTGAAGCTGTCAGGCCCGGCGCTTTTTTATTAGGTAATGTTTTTATCGCCATATGAATATCTTCCACTGTGATTGGTTGATTATGGTATTCCCTCTGACCATCCGATAGCCATGCGATGGCTATCTGCGAGAGGTATTTATCGAGATCGGCAACTATCGTTCTCTGAACAGTTTCTCATAAAATTGCCGGAATTGATTTGCTATGTCTGGAATACTGTGATAATCTTGGCCCTCCTCATCTGTGACTTTTGTAATTGTCTCTCTCTCCAGTCGGTATTTAATCTTATTAGCTAAATGGTGTACCGGTCTGCCACCCTCTCCATAGGCACGGGCTCTGTATCTTTTAGATATATACCTCATCTCTTCCTCAGTCAAATTTGCATGTTCAAGGGTAGCCTCTTTAAGGGAAGCTAGAGTCGACTTGCAGTGCGCGGCTTCATATTCCCGTTCTAGTTTTTTTAGCGTAGTCTTGAGCTTCGACATTTGTCCTCTTGAATTCTTTAATATACCAGAAGTTGTGCTGATACAGGTGCCCTGAATAGTGGCTTTAAATCCCTCACAAAGCACCCCAGCGCTATCCACTGACTCCTTATTATGCTCAAAGTACTGCGTTATGGCTTCTCGGATCGTCTCCATGTAGACTGGGTCCAACAGCGCTTCAGACCTATAACGCCATGTGAAGGCTCTACTAACAGCTCGCGGAACAGAAAGGATGAGGCGGACAGGACAGTGATCCGAGAGTGTACGTGGTAATCCAGGCACATCTGCCACCCAGCCCACTGCCTCCTCACTCATCAACCAGTAATCGAGACAGGACCTACTGCCATGTGAGGTGGATATATGTGTGCCCTCAAGGGTGTCGGGGTGTTTATGGCGCCAGACATCTAGCAATCCCAATTCTTCTATTCCATCCTTAATCGCACACGTTGCCCCAGGGGAGTGCCCCTCCCTGCCGCTAGATTTATCTTTGGTTGGCTCTAAATGTGTATTAAGGTCTTCGCCCCAGAGAATGATAGCGTCTGGGAGTGCACGGAGAACAGCAAGAATACGCTCATACAATATAGGGTCATCAATGTTAGCACCATAGGTATTGACAATAGTAACAAGCGTGCCCAACAGCTTCCCATGCAGAATAGCATAGCGCCCTTCTGTGTCGATAGGAGTTTGGATTGCAGTGAATAGGAGACCTTTTTTGACAAGAGGACACCTTGGCTATAGGAAGAATATGAGGAAGCAATTCGATATCCAGCCCAGCGTCTCCCCACCAACCTACCTGTTATTTGTGTTAGATGTGTTTCCAGTATAAGGGCAATGCCAATACAATGGCGATCCAAGTGCGCCAGAATCTGACAAATCGCTTTTGGTGAATGTAGCCCCTGTACATTCCATGTCAAACAGGAGACGGACTTCACATTACTATGAACAATTGCATCAAATTATATCTGAGACACACAAAGCCCTTTGCATCGAAATGGCTATCCTCACAAGGAAACTAGTACTACTATTGTTGTTTGAACGAATATACCTTCCTTACCCTCCCACCCACCAATATCCCCCATCCACTTTAGCGACCCCAACATGCCAAAGCCTTCCCAAAATAATTCCCAAGTGTAATACAATGGGAGAAGCCAGTTGCGGCGCTCACCCATAAGGGGGGTCGCTTGAGCACAGTAACCCTCCCAGTGAGAACAGGAGGTGGCCAAGCCATCATTATAACATCCGCTCACTAATAGTTACCGCACCTCGCAAAAACAAAACCCTTAGCGCAAGGTAAACATTTCCATCAAAACATCAGTGATAACATTTTAACGGTGCATGTCAATTATTAACACATTGTTATTTGAGGTCAATGTGACAGTGTGGTTAACGAACAAGAATGTAACTCAGCATTTACACAATAGGCAAAATTGAGATGGCGCGAGCAGATATTGGACACTATCATTCATCCGTTAATTCACTACTTCTTCCGGCATCAGGTCCCGCACTAGCAGATGAAGAGCTGCATTGTGTAATGTTTTTAGCAAAAGTCATTGCCGCCTTCGGGCAAGTGAAAATCTTGTATTTCCCTTTGTCCTCTATGCTCAGTCTTGCGGGGTATAGCATGGCGTGAGATATTTTCGTTGCTATGAGAAGTTTCTTTAATGGTTGCTACTCTCTCCGAGCCTCTTGAACCGCCATCGTGAAATCAGGATAAAAGGCTGGATTGTTCCCATGATGTGTGATGTAGCCCTTTTCACGTGCCAGCCGGAGTACAGTGTCCCGATCTCTATATTTCAAAAGGCAGGAAATGATAGGACGCGGAGTAGCACCTGGAGGTGGGGCGAGCAGCCAATTACCGATGTGCACGTTCCACTATCAGGACTGGCAACGGCTGTTCCGGCCCGAAGAGCTCTCAAAGAAGATTCTCCATGTATGTTTCTAACCGTCAAACGTGAGTCACGGGAGTGCATGGAGAACAGCAAGAATACGCTCATACAATATAGGTTCATCAATGTTAGTACCATAGGTATTGACAATAGTAACAAGCGTGCCCAACAGCTTCCCATGCAGAATAGCATTGCGCCCTTCTGTGTCGGTATGAGTTGGGATTGCAGTGAATGGGAGACTAAGCATGGGCGAATTTTGCGAATCTGGCGTTCGCGAATTTTGCGAATTAGTGAACTCGCAATCCGCAAAATCCGCGAATTCCCGCGAATGTTTTTTTTTTGTGTTCGCAAGGGTGTCTGCCAGTTCGCGAGGATTTGGTACTACTTCGCAATTGCGAACTTACTTGTCGGCTCGCAACGGTCGCGACTATGTTGTTTCTACGTCTGGTTCATCATCACAGCCTCCCAGCACCCTCTGTTTTACCACTGCCACCCTCTCTTTGACCCATGCCACCCTCTGTTACATCAATGCCACCCTCTGCTTCATCATCACTGTAGAAGATGGGGGGGAAAAGCAAGCACACCTGCCCTGCTTCAACTGACATGAATTAATTTGGGGTTAGTTTATTAACAACACCTGCCCTGCCCCAACTGACAATAATGAATTAGGGGCTAATTAATGTGTCACTGAATTTGAAGTTCCAGCCTGGTCAGAGCAGGGTCACACAATAGTTGCAAGTAGGCAACCGAATTCTGGAGGGCCCCCTCAGGAAGCACAACAGGGAATCGTTACAAATCATGAGATTGACCTTTTGCACCTGCTCCTTTGTTTTGCTTTTGCAAAAATCGTTTTTCGGTAATTTTGCGCTATTCGCGAGGCTCGGCGTCGTGTGAAACCGACCGCGGAAGCCGCCAATTCGTGCGAATGAGCTTTATATTTTTTTGCGGCGTGTTATTTTGCGAGGTTTTTTGCAGTATTCGCGAGCCGCTTGCAGCGCAACACGCGAATTTACCCCAAGGTCGAGTACGGGCGCGGCCATTTTGTTTGCGTGACGTATTTCCGTTTCCGCCCGCTATGTATAATCTCGCGAAGTAAGCGCATTGCGAGTACAAGTTCGCACGAGATCGTGAGGAAAATCGCGTGCGAACTTACTTTCGCGCTCGTGAACAGGCGGCCATCTTGTTTTTCATTCATTTCCTGTGTCTGGGCATGGTGTTTATCCTCTTGCTATCTTTGCCATCCTTTGCTTGTTTTCACTTTTTTTTCAAACGATTTTGCTTCTTATCTATCCCTCTCTTTTCCTAGCTGTATATTTTTGTCTTTTCTGCTATTTTTGTTTACTTTTAAACTACTTTTTTAAAATCTTTTCTTTTCTTCTTCCCTATCCTATTTTTTCTTAATTTTCTACTTCCTACCTGACCTGCCCAGACCATGGTGAAGCCAGGCGCCGTGAAGCTGCCCGGGCACTTGAGGGCCGCAGCGGCGGCGGGGAGGAGGAGTCCTGGACCCCGTGCCAGGACAGCATGCGGGCGATTGAGGGGGGAGCAGGTGACGCGACGGGAGATCTTCAGCCCGGAGGAAGTGGGCGCGCTGGTCTACTTCGTCCAGCGCCGCCTGCCCAGGACCATCGCGGGAAGCGGCAGGATCGCGGCCGGCGGCTATAACATCCGGGAGCGCCGGAAGCGGTGGCAGAAGGTGTGCTGGGCCATGTCCCAACTCTCCGGGGTCCAGCGCACCTACAGCCAGTCCACCCACCGCTGGACGGACCTCCTGGACCGGGAGCGCGACCTGCTGGACCAGCTCGGCTTGGAGATCCCCGGGCTTGGTGAGTAGTAGTAGCTATTTCATCACTCACTACTATGTTTTCTCCTGCTCTGTGTTGTTGTATTGCAAATATTTGTTTTTTACATGGAGCAAGCCAATAATGCTGCTGACGATTACATTGTAGTTAAATTATATTTCAAAATCTTCTGTGCATTTCAGGTGCACTGCTCTCCTTCTCAGTGGCGTTGCTACTATGCTTATTTGTTTTCTATTTTGTGGTCTCATTGGCCTGAGTAACTATTATGTATGAGTGTACTATACAGAACTGCGTAATGCTAGACACTAGGGGGCAGATTACATTTACAAGCCCCTTGCGCTACGTTTACGTTGCCTTGCGTGACGCAACAGCGGCGTAAACGTGGCGCATCCCTGCGAGTCATTTACAGCGTGACGCATCTAGGGAGATGCGTCACGTTATAAAGCCATGGGCCTGCACCACAATGGGTGCGTTCCTAGTACGCAGGGTGGGCGGTCCGGCGGCTGTGCGCCTCGCAAAAGTGCCTGCGTGAAATCTACAAGATTTAACACAGGCACTTCTGCGACGCTGCTACGCCAATTCAATTCCTTATGCCTTCTTGAAGCAGGCGTAAGGACTGACACAGCATGTTAAGTATTGGGTGGCCCTGAGCATTACTGGAGTTGCATTGCGTTGGCGACGTGACTCCAGCGATGTGCCGCTCTTACGTGACGTGAGACGTGAAGTGCCTACCCTTGCGCCAGGGCGCGCCGCATTGTAAATGAGGCGCATCTGCCATGTCGCAAGGGTAGTTTTGCGTGACGCATTTGATCTGGCGCATCTCTGGAGATGCGCCAGAACGCGTAAGTAAGTATGCCCCTAAGGGGCAGAATTGCAATTACCGTCGCATCCCTGCAAAGTAGCAGGGATGCACCAGTAATTTTGCGGCCCGCTACCACCACCAAACATGGTGCGCCGTATTTGCAATGCGGCGCACCATGAGCCCAAAACGTCACCAAAGCTTTACTGCTGGAGTTGCGTCGCAACGATGGCGCAGCTCCAGCAATGCTCTGGGGTACCCTATCTCCCCAATGCTGGGTCAAGCCGTACGTCTGCTTCAAGCAGGTGCAGGGTTTGTGTGACGCATTATTGTCCTAAAGGTGACTGATTGAAATTTTGTAGATTTCCCTCAGCCACTTTTAGGATGTGTTCCAGCGCAGGAATGCCCTCCCTTGCGCCGGAACGCCCCCTGATGGCGCAGGGCTTTATAACGGGATGCATCTCCCAAATGCGTCACGTTGTTATAATATTATACGCCGCACCATGGCACCTCTTTTGTTCAGCTGCTGCGTCACAAAAGTCACGCAAGAACGGAGCAAAAGAGCCGCAAGGGGCTTAAATCTGCCCCTTCCTTTGTACCCCTGACAATAAGAAAAATAGTGGCGGTGGATTGATAGTTTGACTATTTAAATGACTGGTTATGTAGCAGGCAACTGTTAGTGTTGTCACTGATCTGACTGAAATCACAATGGAGTTTGTCTGTCACTTTGCGTCCTGCCTGCGGACTGCTGCCTGCCAGTCCTAGGTGAACCTTTCAGTACTTTGTTTAGTGAGTTACGTGACTTTCAAAGTCGCAGGTCCGCAAATCAATGAAAACTAACCCTAATCAATATAATTTCGCGGAAATATTTTGTTATTGTTGTTTTGAAATGTTTGATTTGGTTGACATTGACAAGCAACAATCATCCATGTTTTCTGTTTTTTCTTTCATGTTGTACGTCAGCTCCCCCCAGGGGCGAGGGGACACAGGAGCAGCAGGCGGCGGCGGATGCTGTTGAACAGGGCCAGGATCGGGCAGGCGAGGGCTCCTTTGCTGGCCCCAGTAAGTTTTCATTTTAGACTAGTACCTATTTTTCCTAGCGTTCCTCATTTGATTTTTTCGAAATCGTCTTTGATCTTCTTGTAGATCTAAATTCTTATCCTGCCTCTACTATGACTCCATGTGGTATTACTAGATTATTCTTATTAGTCTGTCTGTGTAGCTAACTAAGATTGCACGGTTGGCGAAACTCCCATTCTAGTCAGCAATAGCTCTATCAACTTAGTGCAGTCCTCTGGGATTGTACATAATGTCTTTTGAAGTGTTCTATCGGCTTTGAAAATTCCCAACTATAAAATGTGACTGACCACCAAGAAAGAATAAGATACTACCTTTTGGTTTGGATAGGAGGACAATCCATACCACTACTGTTGCGGGGACAATTCTTCTGCAGAAACAGAACTATGGACAATAAATATTGCATTGCTTATCAATTATAATAGGCGCTGTTAGAGTTTCCACATACCTCTGTGATAACAGACTTTGAACCCTCAATGTCCTTACTGACTGACTACATAATGTGGCACAGTCATTTACCTCCCGAATTCATCGATGATTGATCCCCAATGATGATTATCCAACGTAGCTCAAGAGTACGGAGTCAGAGTCAAGAAGTGTCAGAGGCACGGACTCATGCTTGCAAAAATTGCAAAACCTTTCGCTCAGTCACTCTAGTCTGGACCAAAAAACACAGAGTCTATTTAAGTTTAAAAGCTTTATTAAAAGTAAACACATTTATTAAAATGAAGTCATAATAAAACTAAACGTTTAACTGATAATGGAAAAGTGGTTAGTGCTGACGATTAATTGAAGACATTTCTTGTGGTCGAGCCGAGCTCTCACCTGGTTTCAACTTGATCTTGTTGTTAGAAGTCCATCTTCTGTCTGTGTGGAGAAAAATGGTGCGTGTTAAAAAGCCAGCCTTCAAGCGGTTGTGCCAAAAAGTTCAGCAAGACAACACCCTTCCCTGGAAAAAGGGACATTTTTTTTTACTTTTGAGTAGACAGTCACAAATTACATTGTTTTCACATGTCTTCATTCCTAGACCAAATACTAGTGAGTGGTTTATTCTAACATTCTTAAATGTACTTTGTAGGTGGAACATCTGGTGGCGGGGCCAGCGCGGAGGTGGTGGTGCTTGACACGGAGGCGGAGGGCAATTCTTCAGGGGAGGAGGTGGCGGCTGTAGTGCCGGCTGTGAGAGTTGAGACGGTGGTGGTGGCGGGCAGAGGTAAGCTCTTATATATTCCTTACTTATTGAGATTGAAGACGTGGCTGGGAAGGAAAAAATATGAGATGCCTGGCTGGGTGAATGATGAAGCAATGATGGGTGGAAGGACAACAGCCTGGGTGGGTGACACAGAAACTGTATGTGTCCATATACCTGGATCATGCTACTATCTGACTCTTAGATAGCATATGTGTATCTAGAGCAGGGGTACTCATAGTACGGCCCGCGGGCCGGTGGCGGCCCGGCAAGCCTTCCTTGGCGGTGCGCAGACCTTGCAGACAATCACTGCTCCCCCGGCCCCCACAGAGCAGAGGCTTTGTTGTATTTCACCTGTTTGCGCCCCTGCATCTCCACTCTGACAATCACTGCTCCCCCGGCCCCCACAGAGCAGAGTGGAGATGCAGAGCCACAAAGAGGTGAATTAGAACAAAGCCTCTGCTCTGTGGGGCCGGGCGAGCAGTGATTGTCAGGGTGGAGATGCAGGGGCGCTACAACAAACAAAGCCTCAATAATATGTTAATGGTCTTTTAAAGACCTGTTAAGTACTTTGGTGTGGCTGTCTGTGTGTGCACGTTGAGGAAGCTGTCTCAGCCCGGGCTGAAGGCTGACACAGACAGACACACACACAGTGAGATGACAGAGGGGGAGGGAGAGGGAAGGCAGGAGGGAGAGAGAGATGGAGAGGGAGGGCAGGAGGGAGAGCAGGAGGGAGAGAGATGTATGTAAATGCAGGGTCTGGTGGCTCAGTGGATGAAGGCATCTGCTGCAGGGACCTGTGTGCAACCTCATGGTCACAAGTTTTCGTTTTGCTTTAGCCACGCCCCCTCTGACTCCGCCCCCACCAGTGCGGCCCTCAGCCACAAACTACACTGTAAATTTAGCCCCCGAGAGAAAGTTTGTGAGTACCCATGATCTAGAGAGAGTAGACGGTCAGTGGATGAACTAAGTGTAACTTTGAAGAGCATGTAACACTGCACCCGCACGTCCGTTCCAGTGTAGGAAAGGCAAGGAAAAGAAGTTGTAATTTTGTCCAAATACTACCATCAATAGTAGCAGTAGTTTGTATTGCAAGCACAGCATAGATCCGGTTATTACAGTGGCCACTCCCTACCTCTCTTAATAAGTTTAGTAGTACTCAGTCATTCATGTGTGGATGTATCACTGGTCACTCAATAAAAAGCAAAGCACCTAAAGTCATCCCATATGTAAGCAAAAACATCCCATGTGAAGTGATAATCAGATTATTTATCTTCTTCATTTTCCTTTTCTAGTACTCATTTGCACTGTAGGGTTAAAGTTAAATTAATTAAGCAGTAGCCCTTGTAACAGAGTATTCTCAGTGCCACCCGTAATAGAAAAGTAAGAGCTTCACCACCTGCATGTACTGGACCGGTACAGTAACGCAAGTCTAGGTCACTCATCATGGCGTGCGTCTCTTTTTCTCGGGTACAAGTTCACTGCGCTGGCATTATGCCGGCTTGCAGAAGATATCGTACCAATTTTCCTAAACAAGACACAAGAAGAAGAACAAGACTGGTGTACTTTCATAGTCGACTCCAATGGAAGTCCATAGTGCTCGTAGAATTTGTTCCTTAAACTCCCACTAATCTTAGAGCAAGGATGAAGAAGTGGGAGGTTAGATAGATACTGGCCTCAATAGTTATGTAATGTGCTTGCAAGTTGCTAGTTGTACTGTAACACAAATTTCTGCTGAATGATTGAGTTAATCTTAAAGAGCATTGGTTACAGACTATGTCTTTCTTTCTTCATATAGATGCTCCTTCCAAACCAACAAGGAGGAAGGAGCTGGCTAGAGCGGCCCGGCAACGGAGGATCGATGCCACTGTTGCTGAATATCGGCGGCTGGTGGCCCTGGAGGACGACGAAAGTGCGCAGTCGACCACGACAACAACGTCGGCTGCATCGGCCTCCGTGCCCCCACGGGCTGCCACCCAGCACAGTGCTCCAGCCAGACCGAGCCGGGCTGCCAAAGCCAAACGCCGACGCCGAGCAGCAAGGAAACAGCTGCCTCTCTCAGCCATTGCAACTGCAAGGCACGCCTGCGCCGCAGTACCCTGAGGGTGTCCCGCCTTCAGCAGGAGCTCCACCACTTTACCAACGTGTTGGAGGGGCTCCGCTTAGAGCACGCCTTGCTCCGCGAGGAGTATGATGCCCTGGCCCAAAAAGTCAACAGCATCCACCCATAGTGTCCCTTGCCCCTTTTCTAGAGACTTTTGGGGGGTGGGAATCGGGAGTTGGGTTTGGGACTTTTAAAGGACAACCGTTGGGGTTAGGGAGGGTCTTGCGGGAGATTATTTTGTTAGGGCTATAAAAATATACTTTTTTAAACTTTATCTGACCATAATTGTTTTTACTGCTTGCCTGGTGGGTGGGGGTTTAACAGTAACTTTGTTTTCCTGAAAGTTTAGTTCCATTTTCTTCCTTTAAGTGTAAATGCCCAAACAAGAGTCCTAGGACTTTAGTAGTACTACCGTCAGTCTCTCGTCTCTCCTAATACTCCATTATACTCCCTCCCACCAAACGCTTATCTTACCTGTAATTTGTGTTTCAAAGTAGAGCTAGGCACAGGGCTGGCTCCACGGGAAATGGCGATTAAGGTTGGCAATCCTGGGCGGATGAAATTTCCTCATAGCGGTGGTACTAGTGGTGTGACACAGTGGCAATTGCATGCCTATGAAAAAAAAGAAAATGAAATCTGGTTTGTCCTGAGCAATACAACGGTACAATAGAGAATATAGCAGGTGACAGTACACTAGAACAGTGCCACATTGTAGCCTAACAAATGGTAAAGTATAACTACTAATTCGATTGAAGTTCTTTGACATTAGCCATGGGTCAAGCAGAGTAAGAATATATCCTCGGATTTCTTCACCAGCCTGTTGCTATCACCTTATCCTCCCCAGCAAGTGTGTGGATTTATTGCTGTAATTTAGTCACACATCAATCAAAACCACACAGCCCGGGGGAAGAGGGTTAGGGTTTGAAAAATGGATGGGTACGGGGGTTTTTGGGAAAGGTTTTGGGAGACAAGAAAAAATAGCACAGCATGGACAAACAATTGAACATAAACAAATCTTTGGGTACAAACCTATCCATCAATCTTTGAAAGTGCATGCACTACTGCATGCATGTCATTGAAAAGTAAGTAGTACTTTCGACAACTGTGGAAGAAAGAATGCGACAGTACAGGGCGTGTGTGGAATTATTGATAACTATATTCAACATAAGGTCTCTGTTGCCAGATACCTGAGAGCCTTGCTGGTCACTATAAATCCATTCACAACACTCAATGGGGTTGGTCTGGAAGGTATAGTAGATAGATAAGGAGAAATTGCTCTTTTTCTAGGTGTCCCCTGACTCACCAGGGTTGCCACTTGGTGACATGCTTCATCATTGGGGCCATCCCAGTCCTCTACGGGCTGGGGCGTGCTGCAACTTGCGAATTACGTAGGAGCACTTACAAATGACTATGTGTGGTGCAGATGTGATAGTGGAGTGGACTAAGTGATGTGTTAAGGGATCAATTTAGAAGCAGAGAGAGATCCAAGAAATGCAGTCACAGTCATAGGAAAAACAATGGATACTGTATCTGTATGTTGTTGTAGTTGTCCTGTTGAAATTGGTAAGTAAGTTGCATGCAGAAAAAAATTCCTCTTATTAGCGGCACTCCTCCATTGCAGCTGACGCTTCGTCCATCAATGTTGGTGACCAGAAGACACCCTGTAAAAAAAGCACAGCATGGAGAAACAATAATTGAAGATAAAGAAATCTTTGGGTACAAAGCTAACCATAAATCTTTTAAATGACATAAAGGAAGTGCATGCACTACTGCATGCATTGTTACTGAAAAGTAAGTAGTACTAGAATGCAACAGTACAGGGCTGCAGCGTTTTCACTTGCCTATCTGCACTCAGAGAAACACTTCTTACATTAAATTAGGTTTAAAAAATAGCCGAAGTAAAACCTACAGAATGGCTGTAGGGATCAATTAAGAAGCAGAGAGAGATCCAAGAAATGCAGTCACAGTCATAGAATAAAACAATGGATACTGTATCTGTATGTTGTTGTAGTTGTCCTGTTGAATTTGGTAAGTAAGTTGCATGCAGAAAAAAATTCCTCTTATTAGCGGCACTCCTCCATTCCATCTGACGCTTCGTCCATCAATGTTGGTGACCAGAAGACACCCTGTCCACTGCCTGCCTGGCGGATGCTGAATTGCGGCTCGCTAATGTGAAGCCTGACTCCATCCTTTTTTCCCCATTGCACAGACTGAAACCCGGCCTGTAATTATTCAACGAAAAACAGGAAGTGATATAATATTACAACACCACTGATAAATAAATATAAGGTATGTAGGCTGTGGAGTGCAAAAAGTCACACTTTGATTTTCCTAGTAGACAGTACAATATTTTTGAAAGTGCGTACTCTGTCTGAGTCACCTTTTGAAGGATAAATAAGTATGGGCAAATTAATGTAGCGGATCTTTCCCCTCAAGCTAGGTGTTCTGTAAACTGTGTTTTAGAACAAAATTAGATCTTCCCAGCAGTGCTCCCACCCAGACCCTTACTAAAGCCAGTCGCAAAAATGTAGAAGACCCCCAATCAAATCTCCAAAAACGAGGCCTAGCTGAAAACTGGTGACAAAACGTACTTTGAAAGTAAAAGTAGGCCCAAATACCCCCTTACCCACCGTGGATTGTATTCAAACCACATGTAAGCAACCAAGCAAAAGTATCCATAGCCAGCATCGCTCCAAGACTCGAAACCCCCCCCACCCAAACACATGCAATAGAAATACTGCTAACCCTAACGAACCCTAAGTTAAGAATAGTGGCAAAGGCTTTCTTTAACTATGCCAAATCCCCCCTTTCCCACCATGGATTTTCTTCAAATGACTTGCAACCAAAATTACACATTCTCACGAGTGCTCTAAGACCCCAGAACTCAGTTGCAAAAATCTAGAACACCCCGAAACACATGCAATCCTGCTGCTAGGGCTAACCCTAACGAACCCTAAGTTACAAAAAGTGCCAAAAGGCTTTTCCGCGTGGATTTTGTCCCAACCACTTCTACCCGGTATTAGACCTTCCCAGGAATGCCCCAAGACCTGCCAACCCACCCGCCAAAAAGCATAACACCCCCAAACAGGCCAAAAGCAAAATCTCATACTTACAATATTTCTCGGCCTTCGGTCCAAACGCGCTGTGTAGCTAGGCCATAACTCCGGTTTACCACCACCGATTTCCTGAAAAGCAAATGCAATGAAGATTAGAGTGTCCCAGCAGTGCTCCCAGACCCCGAAACCCACCCACAAACACCAGGAAGCCCCCCAAACAGGCCCCCGAAAACGCTACATTGAGCAAAATGTCAGAAATAGCAAAAACAAAATCAGCGTGGATTTTGTCCCAACCACTTCTATCCGGTATTAGACCTTCCCAGGAATCCCCCAAGACCCGCCAACCCACCCGCCAAAAAGCATAATTAACACCCCCAAACAGGCCAAAAGCAAAATCTCATACTTACAATATTTCTCGGCCTTCGGTCCAAACGCGCTGTGTGGCTAGGCCATAACTCCGGTTTACCACCACGGATTTCCTGAAAAGCAAATGCAATCAAGATTAGAGTGTCCCAGCAGTGCTCCCAGACCCCGAAACTCACCCACAAACAGCCGGAACCCCCCCAAAGAGCACCTCAAAGGCAAGCAAGTCAGCAAAAACACCAAAACATTTCCGCCTCGGATTTGGTCCAAACCACTTTTATCCGGTATTAGAGCTTCCCAGCAATGGCCCCAGAGCCGTCAACTCACCCGCAAAGAGGTAGAACAACGCCCCCACAAGTGCTGAGTCTTTCGTCATTGGGCGTAAACCAGCCCTCTGCTTTGATGGAAATAGGAGTCTGGAGGAGGAGGATAGAGGAGCATGTTCTTCTGAACTTGTGAACCTGAGGAATGCAGACTGCGGCACCTTCAAATCAATAAGCAAACAAGTGATGACAGTTCTGCTGATGGGCTTGTTTTTGTGATTAGGTGATTAAACTTTGAATTATATTAACTGTGCACAACAAAGAAAGACAGACACACAGGAATAAAAGTGAATAAGGACGAAAAAGAAAGTTATTGATTCATTGTCTCATTTTCAGGGCTCATTGTCACGGTCCACGAATAAGAATAAGGCTTCGTCATCATACTCTGCGAATTCAGGCAGGGTGAGCTCAGTGTCACCTGACAGAGAAGAAATTCCCTCATCTATGTTGCTGTCCACCTCGTCTTCATCCGGCGTGCTTTCTCATACTCTGTAATCTGGTGGTATGAGGTGCTGATTCATCTTGATCATTGTTAACCTCTCCACATTTTTGGGCGAGAGGCGGCTCCGTTTGGAAGTTACAATGCCACCAGCAGCACTGAAAACACGTTCAGAAGACACGCTTGCGAGTGGGCAAGACAAGTAGTTTAAAGCCATGTTGGAGAGCTGTGGCCACAATTCTTTTTTCCCATGCCAATACGCCAATGGGTCAGCATTAACATAGACCTCTGTTGAGTCATTCAGATAGTCCTTCACCATCGACTCAAGGTGCTCCTCCAAGGTTCCTCCACTTTGCTTAGCTGTTGCTGTGACCTTTTGAGAACCAAACCCAAGCCGAGCTAGCCAATCCTCTTCAGCCTCCAATGTTACTGTTGTGTCTGGTGGTGCAGATGATCCGGTTGCCGGTCTCTTTAACGGCTGAGAGGTCACTTGTGCTGCAGCCACAGGTGCAGAAATGGATTGTTGTGACTGGGGATGGCCTGCTGATGCTGATGTACTGCCTTTTCCTTCAATTTTCTGCCGTTCTCTTTCAAACCTCTTGGATGAGGAGGCTAGCCACTGTTTGTACTTTGTAACATCTTCATTAGCAAAAGGAAAGAATGCTTGGCCTGTCAGCGCCTTTTTGTAGCGTGGATCCAGAATAGTAGCACAAATGTAATGCTGGTTTGAGTGGATCATTTTAAGACGTTCATCACCTTGTAGGCGCTCTAATAATTTCTCCGCCAGAACAAAAGGGTCTTGGTTTTCTTCATCTTTTTGAAACACAGAACACACCTCCTTCAGTTGGTGCTCCAGCATGTACAACAATGGGATAGCTTTTCCCAAATTACAGTCCTCCTTGCTAACTGCACACGTGAAGAACTCAAAAGGACGAAGCATGCGTGTCAGGCTTTTAACTATGTCCCATTGCGCCGCACCCATCCTCAGGTCCTCCTTCTGAGCTGTACCCTGTGTTAAGAAATAGTTATCGAGTACCGTATACTGCTCATACAGACGCTCAAGCGTGTAGAAGGTTGAGTTCCAACGTGTTGCCACCTCCTGGATGAGTGCTTTCACTGGCATTTGGCGTTCATATAGCAGGCTCCTCAGATGCTTCCGGGCCTTAAAAGAATGGCTGAAATGGTTGCACATTTTTCGGCAGGTGTGCACTACCCTGTACGCTGCACTGTCTTTATCACTCAAGAATTTTTTGACAACCAGGTTTATACAGTGCCCCCAACACGGCACTCTGAAATAGTCACCCAGCTCCATGGCCTTAACTACATTGGCGCCATTATCCGTGGAAACATAACCAACCTGGCGTTTTTTTGGGGACAGCCAGTCAAGGACCTTTGTATTAAGCACATCCAAAATGTTTTCTGCTGTGTGACGTTTCTCCAAACCAAACATGGCTAGTGTTGCATGTTTCCGAGCAGCTTTAAAAACTTGGTCCGGGTCAACACCTGTGTTTAGCTTTGCTTTAACCCCTGAAAAAGAGACCCAGTGTGCAGTGATGCACATGTAATCAGCGCCTGCGCCACTGGTCCACATGTCTGTTGTCAGATGTATAGTGTGAACAGCACTCTTCTGCAAAGCTGCCCCAATCACCTCCAGAACATCTTCATGTAGTGCTGGAACCGCAACTCGGGCAAAATAGAACCGGCTAGGAACCTTCCATTTAGGGTAGAGCGCTGCCACTAATTCTAGAAAACCAACCCCTTCTACAAAAGAAAAAGGGAGAAGGTCCAGAGCTAGCATTTTAGCCAGCTTAGTGTTATACAGACGCGTCAGTGGGTGGTTGCGTTCATATTGCGCTTCTGTAAACAACATCTTTTTAATGTTGCCCTGGACCAAGGATTTACGGGATGATGATGATGATATCTTCGACCCAGTTACGCTCGCTGATGAACTTTTTCGCATTGGTGTATCACTCTCTCCCACACTCTTAGTGTGGCTCACATGGGGTTTGCTGCTGACAGGGGTACTGGGTGTAAGTGAAGTGTTTGACACGTCTTCTTCCTCCTCGTCATCATCAGATGAAACATCAACGTTTTCATTACGTGCAATTCGGGCTTCCTTGATCGCCTGTAGGTGCGCAAACCATTGGACAGTGTGCTGTCTCCTAAGATGACTTCTCTGGCCTCCGGTACCATAGTTGGTACCAAACTTACCACGACTAACTCGAAGCTTAAAAATGCTACAAATGGCTACGTTTTCCTTTTTTGGGCAAACACTAAAGAAGTCCCAAACTGCAGACTTGAAATGTCTTTGGGGGCCGGAGGAGGTGGCGATACCGGTGGTGGTGGTCCTGCTGCTAATGCCAGATGAAGTGGAGGATGTGGATTGCCGAACTTCAGTACGTTTTGCACTTTCACAACCACTAATTGAGGTCGAGGTGTATGGAGGTCCCTTCTTGCGAGGAAGAAATATGGAAGCGGTAGGTGTTGGTGTACTAGTTAACTCCAATGATTGTTGTGTTTCCATTGCCTCCTCGTCGACATCATCATCACGCTCAGCAGCTTCTCGGGATAGGGTCAAAATGTCTCTTTGCTGCATGCCCGCTGGGGCTGCAGTGACCTTTATGATGACTGGCTCGTCGTCGTGAGAGGCTTCATCAGCAGCGGAATCCGTCACTTGTTGTTGAGCCTCATCACAGTCCATAGCTATGAGTTTTTCGACGACCTTCCTTTTACGCTTAGGTATCTTTGTCAGATCATGGTGTGCCTCACTCTCAGACTGCCGTGATGGTTCCCAATCTTCATCCAGATCATCAGAAGGAGGTGGGCTTGAAGAAGATGTAGACACCCCCCCTGATCTTTTCCTTGCTAGGGATGTGGAAGACAATGAATGATCATCAGGAGGAGTGGCTTCCTCAAATGATACCTCGGTTTGATTGTCAATTTCCTGATGTGCCCCTACTTCGGGAGGAACAACTATTGTGGGCACTTGTGACCCTCCATGCACCTCTGCTTGCGCATCTCCTTGCGCTGCCTCTCCTTCCACTTGTACTTGGGCTTGTACTTGCACATGTTGTTGTTGTTGCGGCTGTGGTTGTTCAACACTTGTCAGATGAGTTACAACAACCTATGTTGATTCAGGGACATTGCTGCTCCTTTCTTGCGATGAGCCAACATCACTGGTCGATGGTGATTGAAGAAGTACACTGACTGCCTCTGAAGCACTCAAGGGCTTTGACGTAAGTTGGCGTGGTGGTGGAGGCACTGAGCTCAATGGAGCGGGGGTGCTGCTTCCAGCTTGGTCCCCAGCAGATCCCGCTGCTGCTGCAGGCGTACTTTTTTTTTTACTCCCAAAAAACGCGGCGGACGGCACACCTGCCTCCTTGGTAACTTGCTTCTTCTGCTCCTTACTAGCAACTTTCTTGCTAGAGGAGCTACGAAGAACTTTTTTTGGGGCCATCTTCTTCAGAGCAGGTCAGAACAGCAGGCCGCAGTTGCACGAGTTGCAGAGTTGTCTGAGGCCAGACGTGACGTCGCGTGACGTTATGCTGCACACACACACCGCTGTAGGACTTCTTCCTGGCACTGGTGGCTCTCTTGAGTCTTGTGGACCTAAAAGCAATGGAAGACAGAGGAACATCAGTTCAGTTATACACCCCAAAAAAATCGAAAAAAAACAGAAAAATCAGCACAATCCCATGCCCTCCATGATGCTTAAATTCAAGACACTCCACAGAAAGACTAGGCCCATGCAACACTTACTAGTCACTACCCCTGGTGAAAAGGCCACAACAACAGGCCAAAAAAACGAAAATCACAGAAAAATCAGCACAATCCCAAGCCATCCAGCCCCTCCATGATGTTTAAATTCAAGACAACCCACAGAAAGACTAGGCCCATGCACCACTCACTACTCCTGGGCATAATGGATGAAAGCTAGGCAAAATGGGTGCAGGCCTGAGAACACTGCCTGCCTTCAAAATGGCCCCCTCCCTCACAGCACATGGCCAGGGCCTGTAGCAGCACTCAAAATGGCCCCCAACCACATGGTCTGTCCACAACAGGCCAAAAAAACGAAAATCACAGAAAAATCAGCACAATCCCAAGCCATCCAGCCCCTCCATTATGTTTAAATTCAAGACAACCCACAGAAAGACTAGGCCCATGCACCACTCACTACCCCTGGGCATAATGGATGAAAGCTAGGCAAAATGGGTGCAGGACTGAGAACACTGCCTGCATTAAAAATGGCCCCCTCCCTCACAGCACATGGCCAGGGCCTGTAGCAGCACTCAAAATGGCCCCCAACCACATGGTCTGTCCACAACAGGCCAAAAAAACGAAAATCACAGAAAAATCAGCACAATCCCAAGCCATCCAGCCCCTCCATGATGTTTAAATTCAAGACAACCCACAGAAAGACTAGGCCCATGCACCACTCACTACCCCTGGGCATAATGGATGAAAGCTAGGCAAAATGGGTGCAGGCCTGAGATCACTGCCTGCATTCAAAATGGCCCCCTCCCTCACAGCACATGGCCAGGGCCTGTAGCAGCACTCAAAATGGCCCCCAACCACATGGCCTGTCCACAACAGGCCAAAAAAACGAAAATCACAGAAAAATCAGCACAATCCCAAGCCATCCAGCCCCTCCATGATGTTTAAATTCAAGAAGACAACCCACAGAAAGACTAGGCCCATGCACCACTCACTACCCCTGGGCATAATGGATGAAAGCTAGGCAAAATGGGTGCAGGCCTGAGAACACTGCCTGCATTCAAAATGGCCCCCTCCCTCACAGCACATGGCCAGGGCCTGTAGCAGCACTCAAAATGGCCCCCAACCACATGGTCTGTCCACAACAGGCCAAAAAAACGAAAATCACAGAAAAATCAGCACAATCCCAAGCCATCCAGCCCCTCCATTATATTTAAATTCAAGACAACCCACAGAAAGACTAGGCCCATGCACCACTCACTACCCCTGGGCATAATGGATGAAAGCTAGGCAAAATGGGTGCAGGCCTGAGAACAATGCCTGCATTCAAAATGGCCCCCTCCCTCACAGCACATGGCCAGGGCCTGTAGCAGCACTCAAAATGGCCCCCAACCACATGGTCTGTCCACAACAGGCCAAAAAAACGAAAATCACAGAAAAACCAGCACAATCCCAAGCCATCCAGCCCCTCCATGATGTTTAAATTCAAGACAACCCACAGAAAGACTAGGCCCATGCGCCACTCACTACCCCTGGGCATAATGGAAGAAAGCTAGGCAAAATGGGTGCAGGCCTGAGAACACTGCCTGCATTCAAAATGGCCCCCTCCCTCACAGCACATGGCCAGGGCCTGTAGCAGCACTCAAAATGGCCCCCAACCACATGGCCTGTCCACAACAGGCCGAAAAAAACGAAAATCACAGAAAAATCAGCACAATCCCAAGCCATCCAGCCCCTCCATGATGTTTAAATTCAAGAAGACAACCCACAGAAAGACTAGGCCCATGCACCACTCACTACCCCTGGTGAAAAGGCCACAACAGGCCAAAAAAACGAAAATCACAGAAAAATCTGCACAATCCCAAGCCATCCAGCCCCTCAGTGATGTTTAAATTCAAGAAAAACCACAGAAAGACTAGGCCCATGCAACACTCACTACCCCTGGTGAAAAGGCCACAACAGGCCAAAAAAACGAAAATCACAGAAAAATCAGCACAATCCCAAGCCATCCAGCCCCTCCATGATGTTTAAATTCAAAACACCCCACAGAAAGACTCAGTGCACCCACCACTGAGTACCCCTGGGCAAAAGGCCCCAAAACAGCCCAAAAATCGAAAATTCCAAAATTGTAGTTGCAGCAACTGTAATGCCCCAAACAAACTTACTTGTGAAATTTCTAATCCAAAAGTGATCCAAAGAAAGTCAAAAAGGCCTCAAATCCAAATATCCAGCAGCATCCACAAAAAGTAATCCTTCCAGCTCCAGATCCAAATGAAAAGTGACCAGGAGATGGACAAAGCACTGGGAGGAGCCTGCTGGACAGGAACAGGAAGTTGAAGACTGTGGGGCACTTCCTTCCTCCCACCCCCGCCCCTCCCCAAAATGGACTCCTCGCAAAAAAAGTGCAGGCAAATGTCAACCTGAGGAGCTATTCAGATAAAAATCATCATTTCCAGAAGGTTTATGCTGCTTGCTGGTGGATTTCTTGTGCAGAATTGCAAATTTTGTATTTTCGCGAGTGCGAGATTGTTGCAGCTCGCCGCATCTCCAAGCTCGCAATTGTGAAGTACCGCGATACGTGATCACGGGGTACTCGCGTTGACAAACTCTTGCTGTACAAGTTGGCAAGCCGCAATTACGTAATCGCGCTTGCCGAAGTCCCGCGGGACCCCGCAGCAAGATCCAAAATGGCGCAGCACTCGCAAAATATCAAGAAAAATAACTCGGCAATCGATGAATGACGGTAAGTAAATTATTTTGCGCGATCTTGCTTCCAAGTCTTCATTATGCGCCTGTATGACTGCCAGTACTTTCTCCATAGAGGCTGCTTTATCGTTAACTTTTTGTAGACCATCCTCCGCGTCTGATATGCGGGTCTCCGCTTCACCCAGACGTTGCGCATGTTTATCCAACTTCGTGGACATGTGGTCCATGCGTAAATTCAGATGATAAATCTTACCATCTATGGTCCGAAGACTTGCCTGGACCGCTAGGAGGGTTTTGTCAATATTAGTGAGTTGAACAGCGGGAGCGTCCGCCTCAGAGTTAGAGGCTGTATGTTGAAAAGCCCGGCTGGTCTTTCGTGGCTCAAACGTGAGTTGCGGCTGGCCGCATTCGGATTTACCCATGATGATGACTCCGCCAAAATTGGTCTGAGCAAGGCCCGTACAGAAAAATAAAAAAGGAGGTGAGTCTCTTCCTCAGGCGGTATGTCACAGAGGACCAACCAGATGATGAGGAGAAGGAGATGCTGTGCAGACTGCAGCACAGCTTTTTTGTCAATGTGCCCCCAAATCTCCACCAGTGGCACCTGCCAGCCCACCCACAGTGTAAATATGCCAGTCAGACAAAGAGAACACTAGTCAAGAAACCGGGCCTGCAGGAGAAGTATAGGCCTGAACGTAGCCAGAATAAAGGCCGAGCTGCGCAATGGATAGAGTAATGCAGCCACATAAACCTGTCAGTCCGATGAGAGGTCGAAGTTCCACGAGGCCTAGATGCTATCAAGCAAGGGCTGCAAATTCACAGTCACCAATGGGGCAACAGTATGGGTCTCGCTTCCACCCTAGACCACAGCCGCAATGTCGAGGGGGAAGGAGAGCAGTACAGCAGATCTGCAATGGCGCAGCACCTCTCAGTACCCTTTGACAGTAGCAAATTATACATTTTGCCGGATCCACTTCAAAGTACCACAGCGCAGCGCTTGGTATTCACACCGGCATCATGGAAGGTATAAATGTCACCAGCACACAGACCGCTGCATTCTCCTGCCGTCCACACGAGAGAACCACCCACGGGCATTAACAGGCAGCAACCGCAGGCACTCAGCAGGAGGTCTCCTGTGCACCCACGGATGGCACACCACACAGCGAAAAGGTGTGGCTACCGCTCTCATATCGGTGAGACACTCAACAGCCTCAAAGTGTTGGATCTAGGCAGCCCCGGCGGTTCTGGACCACAGCCGCCAACGGCGGAATGTAATACAGCTCCCCACACTGCCGCACCGGCAGGCCACGAGGTCAGAGAGCCGAGGGTGGCCTACTTCCCCAGCCTGAATTCTCGCAGCGTCAGGAGCTTACCGGCCCTCAGCTCGTGTCCCACGGTCCCCGGGGCATAGGTCTAGTGGCGCCGTGCCCCACACAACAAAGGCAGCACAAATCCGGCACCCCTGCGGTCCACACTAGTCCTTACCGCAAAAGCTGGTCGCAGATCGCCAAGTTGCCGCCACAGGCCCAGGACCTCTCTCGCCTCCGATCTGCTTTAAATTCCGGTCCACTGTCCGCAGCTTCTGGCTATGTTGTTCTACACCCCTTCCCAAATGTGTATTTTGCCGATTTGGCTTTGAGCAAAGGCGGATGGTGCAGGATAATAAAAGGATTATTGGCTTGGCCGGGGGAGCTGCTCTACAGAGAGGCCACCTTGCAGTGCGCCATTTAGCCCCCCTTGTTAACTGCCTTGTTGTCCTGACAAGTGAAACCACTTACCAGGCCTTACCCTTCTCTTTTTATGCACATCAGGCACCCCTATAGTAGGCCCAAGGTATCCCCCGGGGCAGGGTGCAGTATACGTGAAAGGTAGGACATGTACAGAGGTGTGTACCATGTCCTGACAGTGAAATACTGCCAAATTTAGTTTTTCACTGTTGCAAGGCCATCTTGCCCATAGGACGGAATGTGAATGCTGTGTCACATGTTTCCAGCATATCTTCCAATAGGCATAAGATGGAGAGACGGAGTTTAGTGTGCCTGAACTCAGAATTTAATAACACATATTTTTGTGAAGATGGTTTTTAAATTGTTTGTTTAGAAACCACACTTTTAGAAGTGTCTGGTTTCTTGTCCTAACCATCCTGCGTGCCTCTACCTGGTTGTTTATTGATTGTCTGGGTTTGGATGTGACAGGGTCTGGGGAGTGTCCTGACACCAGGGAGCAGTAGGTAGGACAGCAACAGGCTGACCTGCATTTGGTGTGGTGGGAGGAGTAACCCCTTTGATGTGAAGAGGGCTGTGCTGCTGCCACAAAAGAATGGCTCCACCTCCTGCGGAGCGTCTGGGGCCCAAACCCTGACTATCAAAGAAGAAGGTGTGCACTGGCAGGAAGACACATGGTCTGGTTTGGACTAGGCTCAGAGCCCCTTGAACGCTAAGACTTCAAAGGCATTTAAGGGTATAAATATGAGAGCTGAAACCCCTGAACTCAAGACTGAACTAAAAGCCTGAAAAAGCATTGAAACTACTTTGTGAACCTCTGCCAAGGAAGGACAGCTGAAGAGACTGAAGAGAAGGACTGTCCTTACTGTGTGTTCTGAGGCTGGCCTGCAGTTTGCTGATTTGACTAAGGAGAGGACAAGGGACTTTGCTGTGTCCCCCTGCATGAAAGGATTTTCCTGTGTGCTGTGTCCTGAAGTAATTTGTCTCCAAGGGCCCTAGGGGCTCCCTGTTGTGGAAACTCAGGGACATCAAAGTTTCGAAGTGTGTCTCAGCGACGCTGAGTGCGTTTGCTTTTTGCAACCTGAGACCTTCGTAAGAATTGCACCGTGACCGTGTGCCCTTGAGCAGCCTTGACCTTTGCTACGACCGACAGCATGACCAAAAGTGCTGTGATCGTTATCGCCATCGGCCCAGACCGTCGTCCCAAGGGGAGCCGTGAGAAATCGCCGCAGCCGGCCCGAGCCTGCCTTTGCCAAGCAGAGACCTGTGAACCTTCACCATCGTGGGTCCGAGGTCCTTTGCCCTAGATTAACGGAGTCACGCCGGGATCCGATCAGCTGCGAGGCCGTCGCCTGTTACCCCGACTCTCACTGCGAGGCGCAGCCACCGTTAACCTGATCCGCACAGCGTGACGCCGACGCCGTGAGGAGAGGAGAGAGAGACTGCACCCCCCCCCCCCCAGGTAACGCTCAGCGAGCATGCCTGTGTCGCCACCTGGGGCGGAGTGCGTACTACAAGAGACCGCTCTCGGTCTTTCCCATCTTTGCAGCGGGACCCTCCGCTCAAGTCAGTATCGCGGCCCGTACACGCAGAGGAGTGGCAGTACCGGGGTCAGATTGTGGAGCTGCACTTTGTTTTCTTCTTAACCGTATCAGGGGCATATTTTTGCAGTCGCTTACCGCGAGTCAGACAAGAGTGGCATTATTACTTCATTTTACCATCCGCATAAGTACTGGCACTTTGAGCTGCCATATTTCTTGCTTCACGAACCGCATTAGTACTTGCATTAAGGACTGTCTTATTTCTACATTACAAACTGCATAACATTGCATTAGGACTGCATTAGCTCATCGTGAACTGCTCATTAATACCGCAATAACCTGAGAAGTGATTGTTGGTCTAATAACCGGCCCAGTGAAATATTACCAATATGCATATGCTGCATGTTTTTATCGTTTGGTCTCATCGTATTTCTTCTTGATAAAGATACCGCTATTTTCCTAAGTCAGTGTGGTGTCCATTTGGGGTGTTATCACTGTGTTAATGGTAGTGTGGTTGCAAATACTTTACACATTGCCTTCGAGATAAGCCTGGCTGCTCGTGCTAAGCTATCGGGGTGAGCAGGGGTTATCTAAGAGTGTGTCCCTCCTTTCCCTGACTAGAAACAAGGGTCCCTATTTGGACTAAGGTACCTACCTCAGTCAACTAGAGACTGTTAGACCCGGCCTCATGGCGTGGGCCTCCCTGACCCGTTGCGTCCCACCCCTTTATTTATTTTTTATTTTATTTATTTTATAAACCTTGTTGAGCGCACGAATACCCGAAGGTGTCTCGGCGCTTGTCAGAGAATCACAATATAGCTGGTAATTTATAAGTAACTAGCGAGTCTATTGATTGAATAACCAAGTTTTTAACTGTTTTCGAAAAAGAGTTAAAGTTGGAATACTTTTAAGGTGATTAGGAAGCGTGTTCCACAGCTTGGAAGTGGCAATCGAAAACGATCTATCCCCCATGTTGCTTTCTTTGTTTTGGCTATCTCCAAGAGATTCGCTTTAGAGGATCTGAGATTGCGGCCTGGCCTATATGGACAGAGAGAGTGTTTAAGAAAAAGTGGCCCTTTTTCATGGAAGGTCTTGAAAGGTATGCACAGAGCCTTAAACTTAATTCTCTGCCTCACAGGTATTTATTTATTTATTTATTTAAGAAGCTTATAAAGCGCGCAGCTACCCCCGACGGGGGTGTCCCGGCGCTGAAAGTACAAGTTAATCACAGAAGGGGGGTTGCCAGGAACAAACCATCCAAACCTTAAGCTGCAGGGGCTCGCCTGATCAGAGTTTGGTGAACAGCCAGGTTTTTAATTTGCAACAGAAAATTTGCTCGGACTCAATGAACCTAAGGTCCAGAGGAAGGCCATTCCAGTACTTGGCCGCCGTCACGCCAAACGTTCTGCCGCCACTCCGGGAGAGCCTAAATCTGGGGACGGTTAGAAGGCGGAGACTGTTGGATCTCAGGTGTCTTTCTGACCTGGATAATTTAAGTCTTTTGCTCAGGTAAGCCGGGCCAATTCCATTAATAGCCCGAAAAGCAAGGATCAGGATTTTAAACTGAATGCGTTGGGCGATGGGTAGCCAATGTAGGTCGTTCAGATATGCTTTAACCGAATTGCGGGTAGGGATGTTTCCAATAAGCCTAGCTGCCGCATTCTGAACGATTTGCAATCGGTCCATAAGATAGAGAGGGGCACCAGCATATAAGCTGTTGGCGTAGTCCAGATGTGCCGTAATGAGAGCGTGGACAATCGTTTTACGGGACGCCTGGGGGAGGTAGGGAAAAATCTTCCTGATCATGCGCAGTTTGCCAAAGCAGGCAGCGGAAAATTTGTTGACCTGAGCTTTGCAGGACATGGTGTTGTCAAAAAGGAAGCCGAGATTGCGGGCTGACTGTACTGGATTGGAGGGGGGTTCAAGATAGCGGGCCACCACAAGGTGGCAGGGGGAGCTGATTTCTGGCTAAAAAAGAGCACCTCTGTTTTATTTGTATTTAGGGCCAAGTGATTGGAAGCCATCCATGTGCAGATGTTACCAAGGCAATTTCGAAAGTTAGAGAAATGGGAGTTAGAATGGTCTCTAAAAGAAAAGACAAGCTGAGTATCATCAGCGTAAGAGACCACCCTGACTCCCCATGACTCAACTACCTTGGCAAGTGGGCCCAAATATGCATTAAACAAAAGTGGGCTTAAGGCGGAGCCCTGAGGCACACCGCACACAAGGGGTTTGTCCTCCGATTCGAAGGGCCGCAAAAGTACCCTTTGGGATCTCCCTGAGAGGAAAGATTTAATCCATGCCAGGGCAGTGCCGCCAATACCCAACTGCTGTAGCCGAGTCACAAGTATGTCATGAGACACCGTATCGAATGCAGCGGACAGGTCGAGGAGGACCAGCATGGCCTCCTCGCCCCTGTCCACCGACTCCCGAATTGTCTCAGATACCTCTAGCAATGCAGTCTCGGTGCTGTATCCGGTTCTAAAACCGGACTGTGAATCGTGCAGCAGCTGGTTGATTTCTAGATATAGGGACAATTGTTTCTGGACCACCTTCTCTAAAATTTTAGCAGGTTTAGGCAGAAGAAAGATAGGACGATAATTGCTGAATTGGGAAGGATCCGCATCTGGTTTCTTTAAAATAGGGAGCAACCTAGCTTGTTTCCAGACTGAAGGGAATTGACCAAGGGTCAAGGAAGAGTTCCAAATGGAGAGGAGAGGGTTGACTAAAACAGGGGCGAGATTACTCATCACTTTGGCAGGAACTGGGTCTAATTGTGATCCTGACTTGACCTGTTTTAAAAGTGACAGAGCTAAATCTGGCGTCAGCTCCTCGAAAGAGTTAAATGAGCATTGTTGGTGGTAAGATGCTCCTGGCTGGGGGCTGAGAGATGCGGAAACAAAGGAGGAAGATAGTTTGATAATTTTTTCCTGGAAAAAATCAGAGAGTCCATTACAGAGAGCTTGAGTGGGAACGCACTGGGCTTTCAAGGCAGGTGGATTCACAAAATCCTTCACAATTGTGAAGAGAGTTTTTGAAGAATTCTCAGCCTGTTGAATCAGTTTTGAGAAATAGGCTCTCATCGTGGAACGTTTACGTTTTTGCCAGTGAAGTTTCCGAATGACATTTTGAAATAGGTTTAAATTTAGGTGTTGTGGTGACAAGTCTGGCGGCTGCGTTCTGAACCAGCTGACGTTTGTTCAAAATCTGTTCTTGTGCATTGGGCAGTAGGGCATTACAATAATCG
Source organism: Lissotriton vulgaris (assembly GCF_964263255.1). NCBI lineage: Eukaryota > Metazoa > Chordata > Amphibia > Caudata > Salamandridae > Lissotriton > Lissotriton vulgaris. Next base: position 539,378,005 of record NC_141694.1, on the reverse strand, counting down.
ACTCGGGACATGAGTAGAGTGGAGATCAAGGTTTTTATGGTATTTGCAGGAAGATAGGGGAGCAATTTCCTGATCATTTTTAACTTATAAAATGAAGCGGAGACTATGGAGTTAGCATGGTGTATATAGGAGAATTTATTGTCAAAAATCACTACCAAATTCCTAACTTTGTTGACTGAAACAGGTGGAGGTCCGAGCTCTTGAGGCCACCAGGTGGGGGACCAAGTGGGAGTGAGTGTAGGAGAGTAGGGTCTGCAATCCTATGATCACCCAGATTTTTTTGCTTTTGTTTCACTGGTTTACGACTTTCTCTGGCTGTGGGCCTGCCAATCAGACCCACAGCCTGGCTGTTCTCTTTCTAAATTACGATATGTACCCTAGGTGCATTTACCAATTGGTACTGGGCCACCTTATCAGACCCCGTAACGCAGGGCATAGGTGTACCCAGGGCCGCCAGGGGCTGCAGCATGTATTATGCCACCCCTGGCTGGCCTCCTAAATTTGACACAACTGGCTGCATGACAGCTGGGGCAAAGTCGTGTAATCACCCTTTGCTTTAGGTATAGTAGCTCTATATCTAACCATACAATGGACACCCGAGTTCCTATCAGTCACTCCTATGGCAGGCCTTGACAATCCTGAAGGCAGAGTGCGTGGGCTCGTGTGAACTAGGTTCTGGCCCGAGCCGAGCCCGGTTGCAGCTTGCGGAATCAAGACCCAATGGCTGTTCCATGATAACGCGTACCACATCGGTAACTTCGGTGTCGCGTTATCAAGGCATGTTGAGTAAGGTGTCATACGAATCGGGATGCTGCCCTCTCACCAATTCTGGCGACGAGGTTAGCATTCCGCCCTTCTAGAGGGACACGACATGTACGTAACTGTGAACCCCGGTTAAAGTTAACTAAAGCCTCAGCTCCACAAAATGGATGCTGCCACCACAGACACGAGTCTGACCTCCTGCGGCTGGGAGTCCTTCCAGCGAGGAGAGCTTGGACAAAGGGTTTCCTGTCGAGGGCGGTGTTCGCACCGTCCCAGACAGGGTTTGTGTATTCATGGTAGGTAGGGCTTTTGCGAGAAGGTGACTGCGGAGTGGCACCCCGGTGCTCACTACGCATCTGCCGGTCAGAACCAGTTCCAGGGGCGCCAGCCCTGGCCTGGGGAAAGTCCGGCAGGGGAGAGGGGTGTAACTACCCCCCTTCCTGGTCCCAACCTTAGGGCAGGACCTAGTCATGTACCCACCCCTTTCTTTAGGATAAAGACCGGAGCGGGGACCCTTCCAAATTAGATCATCTTTGAATCAAGAATACTTTCTACGAAAGGACTTCGAGACTCTTCTCAAGATTTCTCCCTTGTGACTAAGGAGTAGTCACCCTGCATCAGCGGGCACCATCTAAGAACTCTGCGGTTTGCTGTAAGTCCTTCCTCAAGGAATCCGACGGCCCAGCTCGACGAGAACCGGCTTCCCTGGCACCTCTGACCTCTACCCACGTCATCAGCTCAGCTGTGATCTGTGGGTGCGACGAGACCTCGAGGGACCGGCCATCATCAGAACCTGCACGCTCTTAACCAGCACGACCATCGAAGCAATTCTCTGGTGAGTGCTCTGGGGTCCGAGAAGCCCCGACCCTGAGCCGCTCCAGCACCGAAGTGCAGTCTCCCAGCATCTCCACGATCTGCGTGGGGCCCTTCTGCTCGCTGCTCAGCACGTTGTCTGGTCACTAGCCGCTGGCTTGTGCCCTTCTGTGACGACATCCGACAATCAACACTGCTGGTCTGGTTGCTCCAGACTGGCCCTTGCTTCCATCTTTGCGAGAAGCACCCCGGGCCCTCCTGGTCCACTCAAGACGCCATCTTAGGCCCACCACGTGGCCCTGAGATCTGCCAAGGCTTGTTGCCCCATCCTGGGCCCAGCGACGCCGACAGCATCATCCTCCGTGGGACAGCTCGCACCTCCACCGTGGTCGCCGACAACGCCTCCTGGTCCGTGAGACTGCAGAGCCTAGCGTCGCCCACTCACCTAGTCGAGGTGACGGCCAACCGGTGCCTTCCTGGTACCCTCTGACTACTGGCTAGTAGTACGAACTTGGTCCCCTCTGCTTTCAGGTATCATCAATCTCTGATCCAGGCTTGGATCTCTACGAACTATTCATCACTGGTCGCCGGCCAGCAACTCCTTTTCTTCCGGCTCCTGGCTCGTCAGCGAAGACCCCGACGCCTGTAAGACTTGTGCAGCCGCAGCCCTCGTGGCTAGGTAACTCGGCATTTCGGTGCCTGCATAGCCTCTTTACTCTAGGGTCCCGAGTCCCTCGCTTCCGACTTGCCTTATCGGGTCCGCCCGAGACCTTAAACTTTCCGTGTCCTCGGACACTTGTTTTAATTGTGCACTTGAAGTATTTTCCTAAGAGATTTGGTTTGTGCTTAGTACCCTGTCCTCATAAAGAGTACAGGGCTGTTGTGATTCTTAATAAATATACTGTTTATTTTCATAACACTTGTGTGGTGTCCTTTCACTTGGTGTTCAAGGGGTATGTGATGGTATAACAGCTGGCTTAACACGCCCTCTCGAGTCTTTAGCCTTAGACTGCTCGTATCCACGCTACTAGGATAGCTGGTCTATAGGTTGACTTACAACCAAACACCATAAGGGTCGTTGGAACGATACATAGCGGTCGCTAGAATAGCGAACGCTGCATATCGGGCCAACTTCTCACATTGGTGAGCAGCGGTTGGGATTTGAGCTTGCTGTTGTTTTACCACACGTATCCTAAGAATATCTTGTTGAAAGATCACATAAGTACTGTCAGTACATATAACTAAAGCTTAGAATACTCTGAGTTCTACTGAACCAGCTGTTGCAGCTCCTCAAGGCTTAGCACACCTTGGCTGCAACTCTTAGCAAGGGATCAGTAGGTAAACACATAGTGTAGGTAGGTGCATCACTTACACCACACTAGAAACAGTATGTCGGACAAAGGAGGAAACTCTGAGTCTCCCCTTGTGTCAGTTGACCCTCCACAGGTCATCCCTTCAAGATATACTGTGCTGAGCTTCAAGGAGTTAAGACAGGTGTGTCACTCCAGGAAGATCAAGCAGGGGTCTAACCCCACAACGTCCTTTCTGATCGGTCTCTTGGAGACTTATGATGCCAGAAAAGCTGAGACCCGTCTTAGCTCTTCTAATCCAGAAGGAGACATGCCTCCCCTCGAGGGAACCAGAGACGATCCTGACCTCATCCACCTCGCAACTGAGAACGAAGATGTGGAGGATGATGAGGATGAGGATCCCTCTGGGGATGAGGCAGATAAGGGACAGGTAGAAGTCGTTAGACTAAGCAGGTCCAACTTAAGCAAACATGATAGTGGTACTGGGGGGCCCCCAGCGCTACTGTCAGGTCCGCTTAACATTGGGAATGGACGAGCCCGATCTCTGTCGAGAGACTCTGGCAGATCCCTTCAAACCAATGGCTCTCACAACGCTTCTCAAAGAGGGATGACGTCCCCTCAGAGGAGAGTGTACGAAGCTAAGGAAAGGGCAGCTAATCTGAGGATTGAAAGGGAAGAACTTGCCCTGGCCAAAGAAAGGCTTGCCTTTGCTAGAGAGCAACAGTTAAGTGGGGTAGTCCCCACTGGTGGCAGCAATGTACCTAGCAATAGGGAAAAGAGTTTCGATACGAAACACCTTGGTAAGATAGTGCCCCCCTTTAAACAAGGGGACGACATCCACAAATGGATAACTGCTTTGGAGAGGGCCTGCACTGTGCAGGGTGTTCCCCAGAGTCAGTGGGCAGCTATCTTGTGGCTCTCCTTTGAAGGAAAAGGAAGAGACAAGCTCCTCACCACAAGGGTGGAGGACGCTAACGATTACCAAGTCTTGAAAAATACACTCGTTGAAGGGTTCGGCCTAACCACTGAGCAGTACAGGGTGCTGTTCAGGGATACCCAGAAAACGCAGTCTCAAGATTGGTCTGACTTTGTCGATTGTGCCACTAAGGCTTTTGAGGGCTGGTTGCTGGGCAGTAAGGTTACTGATTACAAAGGATTGTATAATTTGATGATGAGAGAACAAATTTTAAACAATTGTCAGAACCAGTTGTTGCATCAGCATCTTGTCGACTCGGATCTGACCTCTCCCCAAGAATTGGGAAAGAAGGCAGACAGATGGGTTCGTACAAGAGTTAAACAGAACCAGGGCCAGAATCAAGGTGGTCAGAAGAAAGCAGACCAGAAGGGTAAAGATTCTAAGGGGGAACAAAATGACCAGAAGTCTTCGACAGGTCCCCAACAACCCAAAGAGGGTGGGGGTCAGGCTCCCCAAAAGAAGAAAGAAGGCCAATCCAAAAGATGGTGCCAGTACTGCAAAAGTAAATCTCACTGGTTTAGTGAGTGCACCAAGAAAGGAGGAGGGCAGACTCCTGCCACTGCAGCCCCTAAAGCACCTGTGCCCCCTAGTACAGCCAGCAGTGGTAGTGCACCTCCCAAGGGTTTAGTAGGGTTAACCCTGGGTTCTGAGGGGTGTGACAACTTAGTTGGTACACTCACTCAGGCTGTCCTTGTCAGTACAGGGGATATGGATATGTCCCCTGACGTAAGTCCCAATACTTTGGGCAAATACAGACAGACACCTTTCATTAATGGAAAAATGGCTCAGGCCTATAGGGACACTTGTGCCAGTGTCACCATGGTGACACCTAACTTTGTGGACCCTGGACAGATCATGCCAGGTACAGAATTCCTGGTGACCAATGCAAGCAATGTCACTACCAATCACAGTATGGCAATTGTAGCTTTCTCCTGGGGAGGGGTAACTGGCCAAAAGAAGGTTGTAGTTAGTTCAGACCTCCCAGTGGATTGTTTGTTGGGCAATGATTTGGAGTCATCACAATGGTCAGAAGTGGAGCACCGGACTCACATGGAAATGTTCGGCTTGCCAGCACATGTGTTCGCTGTGACCAGGTCACAGGTCAGGAAATGCCCCACTGAACAGGTGCTGGATCCTGGAACAACGGACCAGACACCTCCCAAGAAAAAGAGCGGTAGGGTTAAGGCTGCGCCTTCCCCCTTGCCCCAGGTCGTGGATCAAGTCTCAGAGGAGGCTGACCTACAGGAATTGAGGGAAAATGAGCCTAGGGAGTTCGAACTTGATCAAGTTGAATTCTTGGGTTCAGGGGGACCCTCAAGGGAAGACCTGGGGAAGGACCAGTTAGACTGCCCTTCTCTTGAACCCCTCAGACAGCAGGCTGCTGCTGAGGCTGCTGGGAACGTCACAGGTACCCACAAGGTATACTGGGAAGATGGACTCCTGTACACTGAGTCAAGAGACCCCAAGCCTGGCATGACCAGGAGGCTGGTTGTACCCTTGTCTCAGCGTGGTTTCCTACTTACCTTGGCCCACGAGATTCCCTTAGCAGGTCACTTAGGCCAGACGAAGACGTGGGACAGGCTTGTCTCACACTTTCACTGGCCTCATATGAACGAAGATACCAAGGAGTTTTGCCGCTCCTGTGTCACTTGCCAAGCCAGTGGTAAGTCAGGTGGCACGACAAAGGCCCCCCTTATACCAATGCCTGTGGTGGGGGTGCCCTTTGAACGGGTGGGGATCGACATCGTCGGTCCCATGGAACCACCAACAGCATCAGGGCACAAGTTTATACTGGTGGTAGTGGATCATGCCACCAGGTATCCTGAAGCTATTCCCCTTAGGACCACTACAGCACCTGTTGTGGCAAGAGCCCTAGTTGGAGTATTCTCCAGAGTGGGCTTCCCTAAGGAGGTCGTCTCCGACAGAGGTGCAAACTTTATGTCGAGCTACTTAACTGCTATGTGGAAGGAATGTGGTGTCAACTACAAGTTCACTACACCCTATCATCCACAATGCAATGGGCTTGTTGAGAGATTCAACAGGACCCTGAAAGGGATGATTCATGGACTACCAGAAAAGCTTCGGCGTAGATGGGACATCCTGATCCCCTGCCTCTTGTTCGCCTACAGAGAAGTCCCACAGAAGGGGGTTGGCTACAGCCCTTTTGAACTTTTGTACGGACATCCTGTAAGAGGACCCCTGTGTTTGGTGAAGGAAGGATGGGAGAGACCTCTCAAAAAGCCTGCAGCCAACATAGTGGACTATGTGCTTGGCCTCCGCTCGCGGATGGCTGAATACATGGAGAAGGCATCTGAAAACCTTAAGGCCAGCCAAGAACTCCAAAAAGCTTGGCATGACCAAAAGGCTGTCTTGACTGTTTACCAGCCCGGACAGAAGGTGTGGGTGTTGGAGCCAGTGGCCCCAGCAGCACTCAAGGACAAATGGTCCGGGCCCCACACCATCCTGGAGAAAAAGGGAGAGGTCACCTACCTGGTGGACCTGGGAACTCCCCGGAGCCCCCACAGGGTGCTTCATGTCAACAGGCTCAAGGCATATGTCGACAGGAAGGACATGAGTTTGCTCATGGCCCTAGATGAGGGACAGGAGGAGGAGAGTGACCCTCTCCCCGACCTGCTCACTCAGAATCCTGACGATGGATCGGTAGATGGTGTTGTCTTTTGTGGCAGCCTCTCCGAACATCAACAGAGAGACTGTAAACAGGTTCTTCAGTCTTTCAGACATATGTTTTCTCTAACACCCAGTCAGACCGATTGGTGCACCCATGAGGTTGACACTGGTGACAGCTTGCCCGTTAAGAGTAAAATCTACCGGCAGCCTGATCACGTTAGAGACTGCATCAAGAGTGAAGTGCAGAAAATGTTGGAGCTGGGAGTCATTGAACCCTCGGATAGCCCTTGGGCTAGTCCCGTAGTTCTAGTGCCGAAACCTCACACCCCGGGCGGTAAGAAAGAGATGAGGTTCTGCGTAGACTACAGGGGTCTCAATGCAGTCACTAAGACTGACGCCCACCCAATACCAAGGGCAGACGAGCTTATCGATAGATTGGCTTCGGCCAACTACTTAAGTACGTTTGACCTGACAGCTGGGTATTGGCAAATCAGGTTAGCTGAGGACGCCAAGCCTAAAACCGCATTTTCAACCCCTGGTGGGCATTATCAGTTCGTGGTGATGCCCTTTGGTCTGAAAAATGCACCTGCCACCTTCCAAAGGTTGGTGAATCAAGTCTTTACTGGGCTGGATGACTTCTGTGCGGCGTATCTTGACGATATTGCTGTCTTTAGCTCCACCTGGGAGGATCACCTGGTCCACCTGCGGAAAGCGTTAGAGGCTCTGCAAGCAGCAGGCCTCACTATCAAGGCCACCAAGTGCCAGATAGGGCAGACACAGGTTGTATACCTGGGCCACCTTGTAGGTGGAGGCCAGGTTCAGCCACTGGAGAGCAAGATACAGTCAATCAGGGACTGGGCTCCTCCAACCACCCAGACTCAGGTTCGAGCTTTCTTGGGCCTGACTGGTTACTATAGGAAGTTTGTCAGGAACTATGGTTCAATTGTGACACCATTAAATGAACTGACAAGTAAGAAAATGCCAAAAAAGGTTCAGTGGACAGCGAACTGTCAAAAAGCATTCGATGACCTAAAGCAGGCCATGTGCACGGCGCCTATCCTCAAGAGTCCGGACTACTCCAAACCATTCATTGTCCAAACAGATGCTTCTGAGTTGGGTGTGGGAGCTGTTCTTTCTCAACTGAATTTTGATGGTCAAGACCAGCCCATTGCTTTTATAAGCAGAAGGCTGACCCCTAGAGAGAAGAATTGGTCAGCTATTGAGAGGGAGGCCTTTGCTGTGGTTTGGGCCCTGAAGAAGCTGAGGCCATACTTGTTTGGCACTCACTTCAAGATTCAGACCGACCATAAGCCCCTCTTATGGCTAAATCAGATGAAGGGTGAAAACCCCAAACTGCTTAGGTGGTCCATTTCCCTACAGGGGATGGACTTTACAGTGGAACATAGACCTGGTACTGATCATGGCAATGCCGATGGGCTCTCCAGATACTTCCACTTAGAACAAGAAGACTCACCTGGTCAAGGTTAGCTTATTGTTCCGACGTTTGGGGGGGGGGGTCATGTGGGAGAGTAGGGTCTGCAATCCTATGATCACCCAGATTTTTTTGCTTTTGTTTCACTGGTTTACGACTTTCTCTGGCTGTGGGCCTGCCAATCAGACCCACAGCCTGGCTGTTCTCTTTCTAAATTACGATATGTACCCTAGGTGCATTTACCAATTGGTACTGGGCCACCTTATCAGACCCCGTAACGCAGGGCATAGGTGTACCCAGGGCCGCCAGGGGCTGCAGCATGTATTATGCCACCCCTGGCTGGCCTCCTAAATTTGGCACAACTGGCTGCATGACAGCTGGGGCAAAGTCGTGTAATCACCCTTTGCTTTAGGTATAGTAGCTCTATATCTAACCATACAATGGACACCCGAGTTCCTATCAGTCACTCCTATGGCAGGCCTTGACAATCCTGAAGGCAGAGTGCGTGGGCTCGTGTGAACTAGGTTCTGGCCCGAGCCGAGCCCGGTTGCAGCTTGCGGAATCAAGACCCAATGGCTGTTCCATGATAACGCGTACCACATCGGTAACTTCGGTGTCGCGTTATCAAGGCATGTCGAGTAAGGTGTCATACGAATCGGGATGCTGCCCTCTCACCAATTCTGGCGACGAGGTTAGCATTCCGCCCTTCTAGAGGGACACGACATGTACGTAACTGTGAACCCCGGTTAAAGTTAACTAAAGCCTCAGCTCCACAAAATGGATGCTGCCACCACAGACACGAGTCTGACCTCCTGCGGCTGGGAGTCCTTCCAGCGAGGAGAGCTTGGACAAAGGGTTTCCTGTCGAGGGCGGTGTTCGCACCGTCGCAGACAGGGTTTGTGTATTCTGGGTAGGTAGGGCTTTTGCGAGAAGGTGACTGCGGAGTGGCACCCCGGTGCTCACTACGCATCTGCCGGTCAGAACCAGTTCCAGGGGTGCCAGCCCTGGCATGGGGAAAGTCCGGCAGGGGAGAGGGGTGTAACTACCCCCCTTCCTGGTCCCAACCTTAGGGCAGGACCTAGTCATGTACCCACCCCTTTCTTTAGGATAAAGACCGGAGCGGGGACCCTTCCAAATTAGATCATCTTTGAATCAAGAATACTTTCTACGAAAGGACTTCGAGACTCTTCTCAAGATTTCTCCCTTGTGACTAAGGAGTAGTCACCCTGCATCAGCGGGCACCATCTAAGAACTCTGCGGTTTGCTGTAAGTCCTTCCTCAAGGAATCCGACGGCCCAGCTCGACGAGAACCGGCTTCCCTGGCACCTCTGACCTCTACCCACGTCATCAGCTCAGCTGTGATCTGTGGGTGCGACGAGACCTCGAGGGACCGGCCATCATCAGAACCTGCACGCTCTTAACCAGCACGACCATTGAAGCAATTCTCTGGTGAGTGCTCTGGGGTCCGAGAAGCCCCGACCCTGAGCCGCTCCAGCACCGAAGTGCAGTCTCCCAGCATCTCCACGATCTGCGTGGGGCCCTTCTGCTCGCTGCTCAGCACGTTGTCTGGTCACTAGCCGCTGGCTTGTGCCCTTCTGTGACGACATCCGACAATCAACACTGCTGGTCTGGTTGCTCCAGACTGGCCCTTGCTTCCATCTTTGCGAGAAGCACCCCGGGCCCTCCTGGTCCACTCAAGACGCCATCTTAGGCCCACCACGTGGCCCTGAGATCTGCCAAGGCTTGTTGCCCCATCCTGGGCCCAGCGACGCCGACAGCATCATCCTCCGTGGGACAGCTCGCACCTCCACCGTGGTCGCCGACAACGCCTCCTGGTCCGTGAGACTGCAGAGCCTAGCGTCGCCCACTCACCTAGTCGAGGTGACGGCCAACCGGTGCCTTCCTGGTACCCTCTGACTACTGGCTAGTAGTACGAACTTGGTCCCCTCTGCTTTCAGGTATCATCAATCTCTGATCCAGGCTTGGATCTCTACGAACTATTCATCACTGGTCGCCGGCCAGCAACTCCTTTTCTTCCGGCTCCTGGCTCGTCAGCGAAGACCCCGACGCCTGTAGGACTTGTGCAGCCGCAGCCCTCGTGGCTAGGTAACTCGGCATTTCGGTGCCTGCATAGCCTCTTTACTCTAGGGTCCCGAGTCCCTCGCTTCCGACTTGCCTTATCGGGTCCGCCCGAGACCTTAAACTTTCCGTGTCCTCGGACACTTGTTTTAATTGTGCACTTGAAGTATTTTCCTAAGAGATTTGGTTTGTGCTTAGTACCCTGTCCTCATAAAGAGTACAGGGCTGTTGTGATTCTTAATAAATATACTGTTTATTTTCATAACACTTGTGTGGTGTCCTTTCACTTGGTGTTCAAGGGGTATGTGATGGTATAACAGCTGGCTTAACACGCCCTCTCGAGTCTTTAGCCTTAGACTGCTCGTATCCACGCTACTAGGATAGCTGGTCTATAGGTTGACTTACAACCAAACACCATAAGGGTCGTTGGAACGATACATAGCGGTCGCTAGAATAGCGAACGCTGCATATCGGGCCAACTTCTCACAGTGAGTTTGCCAAAAACCATGACCTCGGTCTTATCCAAGTTAAGCTTTAGGCAATTTTTACTCATCCAGTTGCTGATGGCGTACATTCCCAGTTTGAAATTGTTGGCTACATCCAGACCATTGTTATTGATAGCCAAGATAAGCTGCATATCGTCAGCATAAGATGTAACTGCTAGACGATGAGCTTTATTGATCCTCGCCAAGTCCGCCACATAGATGTTAAAAAGTGTTGGACTTAGCGAGGATCCCTGGGGGACGCCACAAGGAAGAGCAAAAGGACGGGATGCATAGCCGCCCATGGTCACAGATTGCTCCCAATTGGCCAGGAAGGAGGAGAGAAGGGTGATGGCGCTCATGGAAACTCCGATTTCCAGCAAAAATCATTGAAAAAATGGTATGATCGACCGTGTCAAAAGCCGAGTAGAGATCCAGCATTATGAGCACCGCCGCACCTCCTCCGTCCACAATCATTCTGATTTCATCAGATGCTTTTATTAAAGCAGTCTCCATGCCATGACCCTTTCTGAATCCAAACTGTGAGTCGTCAAGACAGTTGTTATTGTCTATGAATTCAGAGATCTGGATGTTCCTGATTTTTTCAATGATTTTTGCTGGAAATGGGAGACATGCTATTGGCCTATAGCTGGTGACATTGGACGGGTCAAGAGTAGCCTTTTTAAGAAGTGGTTTGACTACTGTTTTTTTCCAGATGGATGGAAAGATACCTGAAGTAAACATAGCGTTGTAAATGCAAGTAAGAGTGTGACAGATAATATAAGGAGCCATTTTAATTATGGTGGGAGGGATAGGGTCATTGGGTGAGCCTGAATTGATGATCATCAAGAGTTTGTGAACCAATTCAGGTGAAACACGATCAAGGGAAAATATTGGTACATTGTTCGCGATAGGATCAGAGGGAATGTTGGGGTTTATGATGTCAATAGTGTGGTTAGTGAATTTCAAATAGATGTCGCACACTTTATCTTGAAAGTATGTAGATAGGGCATCACACATAAATTGGGATGCCTGTTTGATAGTAGTTTTGTCCTGTCCTGAAAGATGTGAGACAATCTGAAAAAGTTGTTTAACCGAGTCTTGTGCTGACTCGATTTGGTTGTTATAATAGATACTTTTTTGACCGATGATCATTTGTTTATATTTCTTCAATTTCTCTTTATAGATTTTTTTTTCAATCCGATCGTAATTTCTACGCCACTTACGTTCTTGCCGTCTGCAGTTTTGCTTTTCCAGCCTAAGGGTCTCATTAAACCAAGGGGCTGAGTTAGATGTTCTATTAGTCGAATTTTTTTTATGGGAACTGTAGCTTCAAGTGCGGTCTGAAGGCAGTTGGTGTAGGTAGCAGCAGCTAATTCTGGATTGGAGGTATTAATATCCTGCATCATGTGCAGTTTATGGATAAAGTTGTCAAGATTGATACTTTTCCAAGATTTAAAAGTGTTGGCATTGGAGAGTGTGGTGGGAGGAGGACTGGGAGGGCAGATGTTAAAACATACGGCTGCGTGGTCAGTCCACGTAAGAGGAAGTATTTTGACTATGGAAAGAGATTTAAGATTAGAAAAGATTCCATCCAACGTGTGTCCCGCCGAATGGGTGGGGGCATGGGCCAGTTGAGTCAGTCCTACTGCTTCCATTTCATTAAGGAGAATGATAGTATCTGGGTCTTGAACCAAGTCCAGATGAAAATTAAAATCACCTATAATGGTGAAGTTGTTTTCTCCTGCTATAGGTTCTAAAAGGTGGCTAAGGGAAGATAAAAATGCTGAGCGGGAGCCAGGGGAACGGTAAAGCAAAACACCTCTAAAAGAACTGGAGTAAGGGGTGAAAAACGTAAAATTAATTGCTTCACATGTGCTTATGGTAAGGGGCTCCATTCGCAGAGTGTAACTATCTCGATGTATTATTGCTAAACCTCCTCCTTTTTTTAAACGTCTGTCATGTCTAATATTTGTAAAGCCCTCTGGCGTGGCCGTGGTGAAATCGGGGTCGCAAGCATGATCACCCCAGGTTTCCATGAGGAACAGTATATCCAAGTTTCAATAATATTCGCTATTTCGTATCTATGTTTGGGAGTAATCTTACATTAAGGAGGGCGGCTTTAATTGTTTTAGAGGACTTATTTTGTTTCGTCTTGTCAGGACATAGTAAATGAGGATTGTCCATGATGTGGAAGGAACAAAATGAGCAAGTATAAGGAGAGTAATTCAAAAGATCCACATCGATGGGACTACAAGTGTGATTAATGGAATTGAAGGTCTTCAGATACTTAGCCTCATTTTGCAATCTGGAGGGAGATGGAATTGGGGTGCGCGGACCAGGGGGACTGGCCCTAGGCCCGGCGCGGATGGGCGCAGACGGGCTCGCCTTTGGCGCGCCACCGGCTCGCCCGCTGCGCGTCTGAAGGGGGGGGCATTTATGCTGGTGAGGGTGGGAGGGCCGAGCAACTAGTCAGCTCGCCCTCTTATTCACCCAAGATGGCGGCCAAAATGGAAAGGATCCGAGGCAGCACCTAATCGGCTGCTGTGGGGCCGGGAATACCAAGTGCAGGCAGTGCGTGTCACCAAAAGAATTATAATGAGATACGGAGTGCCAAAAGTTACAAGCAAACAATTCAGGTACAATAATTAAAAAACGAGCCAATAGTTAAATAACGATCCAATTAAAAAAAACACTGTTACGTGTTCCCGGCTTTTCGCCTCAGGAACTAAATACAGCCTGTCATTCCTGACCCGTGCACCACACCAGGCCCCTGATTATCATGGCCTACCCGACCCACTTCCTCCATGACCCCACAGATAGGACAAGACTTCCCCGTCACCACCCTCTATCCTTCTGGTACCGGACGCCCCCACACCCCATCACACCCGTAGGCCTCCGGTAACCATTCCCCTGTACCTAAAGAGGCCGACCTCGGCCCTAGCGAGACCTAGGCCCGAGACACGCCATGCCCGGCTGGGGGGGGTAGAGAGTTTCCCGTGAGCAAGATAGGGAGGAGCAGTTTCGCTCGCACCTCTGACCCCCTCTCGGGAGATGGGTTTCGATCGCCCCTCCGGCCTCCCTAGGGGTTGGCTCCACGCATGCTGGGTGTCTGAGATCCCTCCAGACCCAACTTCAAAGGATCAAGGGGCCGGGTGGCAGGAAACCCCGACAAGCTGCCCCCAGGCGCTAAGACCCCTGACTGCGAGGACTCCGGACTTTAAAGGAGAACAGACCTATAACAAGGGGTGTCTGGAACGATCAGGCAGTTGAATCCTGGAAGAAGAGAGCCCTGCTGACGTGGTCGCGGCTCAACGGAACATCGAAGAAGAAACGCTACCTGAACTCTTGAATCTTGGCGAGCCCTGCTGACATCGTCGCGGCTCAAGCTTTGCAGAGACGGACTTCTGCGTGAACCATCTGAGCCCTGCTGACGTGATCGCGGCTCCCTTGAACTCTGAGAACACCTGAGCCCTGCTGATTGGATTGCGGCTCCCCGAAGATCGTAAGACCTCCTGTTCATTTCTGCTCGAGCCCTGCTGACTTGGTCGCGGCTCCCTGGAACTCTGAGAACACCTGAGCCCTGCTGATTGGATCGCGGCTCCCCGAAGATCGTAAGACCTTCTGTTCATTTCTGCTCGAGCCCTGCTGACTTGGTCGCCGCTCGGAGAATATTCTGGTCTGGACCCAAGATGTTACCGTATCCCCCGGCTCGAAGATTGAGAGCTGTGCGCCGGATATGCTGTTGCCTTTGACCCTCAGCAATTGAAACTGTCCTGCTACCCCTATCCTTACCGAGACTCTATGAACCCTTGTTCTGCTTGTACATACGTGACCTGAGGATCATAAAGATCCAGATATTCTGATCGATAAAAGAACCGTTCCTCAGAACCTACTGTGTGGTGTCCCTTTGTTGAGTTGTGCGAGCTCAGCGCGTGCGATCCTAGAGACGAGACTCTTCCCCTGAAGGGTCTCCAGCCCCACAACCACACACACACAGAACCACACACACATAACCACACGACCACACACACGCACAACCACACACACACAACCACACATACAACCACACACAACCATACACACAACCACACACACAACCAGGCACACACAACCACACAGACACAACCACACACACACACAACCACACACACAACCACACAGACAACCACACACACAACCACACACACACACACATACACAACCACACACAACCACACACACAACCACACACAACCACACACACACACAACCACATACACAACCACACACAAGCACACACACAACCACACACAAGCACACACACAACCACACACACACAACCACACACACACACACAACCACACACAGCCACAACCAGACACACAACTACACACACACAACCACAAGCACACAGACAACCACACACACACAACCACACAGAAACACACACAACCACAAACACAACACACACAACTGCAACCACACACAAACCACGCACACACAACACACACACAACCACACACACAACCACACACACATCCACACACACAACCACACAACCACAAACACAACCACTCACACAACCATACACAACCAAACACACAACCACACAACTACAACCACACACACAACCAGACACACAACCACACACCCACAACCACTCACACAACCACACACGCACACAACCACACACACACACAACCACAACCACACACAACCACAAACACAACACACACAACCACACACACACAACCACACACACAACCGCACATACAGCCACACACACAACCATACAACCACACACACAACCATACAACCACACACACAACCACACACACAACCACACACACAGCCACACACATACAACCACACACAGAACCCCGCACGCACAACCACACACAACCACACCCACAACCACACACACCACACACACAACCACACATACAACCACACGCACCCAACCACACACACAACCACAATCACACATACAACCACAGCCACACTTACAACCACACACACAACCACAACCACACACACAAAACCACTCACACAACCACACACGCACACACAACCAGGAACACACAGCCACACACACAACCACACACACAACCATAACCTCACACACAACCATACCCAACCACACACACAAACACACTCAACCACACCCAACCTCACACACAAACACACACAACCACACACACACAACAACACACATCCTCACCCAACCACACCCACAAACACACACGACCACACACACACACACCACACACACAACCACGCACAACGATACACACACACAGCCACACACACAAACACACATACACACAACCACACTGTCAGTGAACACTTTCACCAGGCACAGACACCATCAGTAATCAATTCACGCTTTCACCGGGCACACACACCACCAGCCGTCAGTGCACGCTTCCACCAGGCACACACCACCAGATGTCAGTGCATGCTTTCACCAGGCACACACCACCAGCCGTTAGTGCACGCTTTCACCAGGCACACACACCACCAGCCATCAGTGCACGCTTCCACCAGGCACACACATCACCAGCTGGCAGTGCACACTTCCACCAGGCACACACACAACCAGCCATCAGTGCATAATTTCTACAAGCACACACACCACCAGCCATCAGTGCACACATCAATTGTTAACACATCCGCAATTAACTATTGTATCAATTGCAGTATAGCGCACTTTACTTTTAAACATATTCTTCTAAAGCGCAGCATGCCACTATTGCTACAAAAATACATTCACATTTTTTTGGCCTAAAATTTATAGACCTTTGTTGCAATTGGTGTTGCAATATTTAGCAATGCCAATAGCTGAAACTTAATTAAGGCGAGACCTATTGCATTGCAAATGCTTATTATTCAGGGATTGCAGGATACTATGTTTTCATTTTTATGTTTTATTTTATTTTGTTTAGTAGACTTTTATAGTGACTTAACAAACAATAACCAACGAAAAGCACCCCTCCCTTCCATGCTCAAAATTATAACATATCATATGATTAACCTGATTGTTTGACAGATGTTTCTTGATATATACAGACACGCCATGCATCTTATAGGACAGGCTCATCGTATTTCTCAGTTATGGTAAATAATCTTGCTGGCATCATAAAAGGTTCTCTATTGTGATATCTCCCCTGTATCATTTTCATACTGTCTTTTTTTCAGTTTCTGTTGCATTTGCATCACTTACATTGTTTTGATTTGCTTTAGCTATGGATTGATGATTTGGTGCCCAAATAGCTTTGGGTCTGTTCCTTGCGGGCAGAATCAAATGTGTTAATCACATGCATTATAAGGTGCACTGGGTTCAGTGTAGATGGTGACTGGAATAATAGAATACGGTTTAATCATGCCATCTGGCATGGGCAGTGCATATGGTTTGCCACATCAGCAACTGGCCATCAAGATGTATGCTCTGACTATACAATTGTGCACTTTAATGAAAGCCTTTATATTATTCTAGTATATCCTGCTGCTAAAATAAATACAAAATAAAAATCAATGGCTGAAAAGTGTCATTTGTTTGTAATAAAATACATTATTTTTCTTTGTTTTCCTATTAGATCCAGCTCAACGGCATCTGAATGAAGTGTAGTAATGATTCATACTAATCCAAGCAATGAAAAAGAAAACTGTGAAGAATAGGAAAACAAATACCAAGTCCCATTCGAAGTAAATTCCTAAAACGTATTTTAAAGTATGACCGACATACTTATTAAATATTGATAATGAAAGAAGTTTGATGGCATGTGATCAAAGAAAAATGGATGAACCAAAGAGTACACAGAATCAGGATCCTATTTATCACCAAAACTCAGAAAGCAGATATTGTTATTATTCTGATGACTTTGACAGCTGTTCACAATCTTCAGACCTGGCAAGAAATAAATACAGATCTCGATCTGCTGACTTTAAGAGAGCAGACTTTAAAGAACAGAGGCCAGTCACTTCTATTCCACAACAAGGTACATTCATCACCACAACTTGCATCAGTAAAAGAATGGGGTAGGAAGTGGGAATATATTAGAGAGAAATGGTGTGTAGTGTGGTTTGATAAAGTTTATCTGGGCATAAATCATCTTTTTTGTAACAGTTTGCAATTAATGTGAGAAGGAATGTTTACCTTTAATGGTAATATTACTAGATGAGAAAGCTGAAAACACACGTTGCAGAGGTTTTTAGACTTTCTTGTATACTTAACATATATTTTGCAGGCGAGGGGATAATGTGGCTATATATTTAGGCCATAACAACTTTGACATCAAATACAGTTCAAGTGGGACAATTCTAGAATGTAAAAACATCAGACTGTTGTGGTGGTACTCTGAAAACTGAACTTGTGTGCATTTTCTTACGCTATTTTAATAAGTGTTCTATCCAGCATTGGTGAAGAATTAGGGAAGGAGAAATAGTTTTATTAAAGAAATTGGCAATATTTAGAACAAGTTGGTTAATTATAGGTAGGGTTTGTGGTATCCAGTTAGAACTGAATATAATTGATAAACACCACCAAAGGCACTAGTTGACTTTCAAAGAAAACTGGAAAACACCACCTCGTGCTGCCCTCTTACTGCTTTAGTGCCCTCTTGTAGCAAAACAGTATTAGTGCAATTTCTTGTGATTGATGCACCCACTATGACCCACTCAAGCCATGGTAAGCACTGGGGGCCCGATTCACAAAAGTAATCTGAGACAAAATCCTATCTTTACGACTTCAGGTATTCACAAAGGGCATTTATGAATAGTAAAGTTAGGATTCCTAACTTTACTACTCCCAAAATGAGACAAAATCTCAACTTTACGACTTTCGGTATTCACAAAGGGCATTTAGGAGTAGTAAAGTTAGGATTCCTAACTTTACTACTCCTAAACTGAGACATAATCCTAACTTTACGACTTTCGGTATTCACAAAATGCATTTAGGAGTAGTAAAGTTTGGATTCCTATCTTTACTACTCCTAAATGCCCTTTGTGAATACCAAAAGTCGTAAAATTAGGATTAGGTTTGTGAATCTGGCCCTAAGTATGCTCTCTTGACCATACGTCAATTGAGTTCTTGACTCCTATTGAGTTCCTGAACCCCATGGACTGTTCATTGACATTACTGTGTAGTGTCTAGCAGGTTCTCAGATGAACTCAAGCCATGGTAAGCACTGGGGGCCCGATTCACAAAAGTAATCTGAGACAAATTCCTAACTTTACGACTTCAGGTATTCACAAAGGGCATTTATGAATAGTAAAGTTAGGATTCCTAACTTTACTACTCCCAAAATGAGACAAAATCTCAACTTTACGACTTTCGGTATTCACAAAGGGCATTTAGGAGTAGAAAAGTTAGGATTCCTAACTTTACTACTCCTAAACTGAGACATAATCCTAACTTTACGACTTTTGGTATTCACAAAATGCATTTAGGAGTAGTAAAGTTTGGATTCCTAACTTTACTACTCCTAAATGCCCTTTGTGAATACCAAAAGTCGTAAAATTAGGATTAGGTTTGTGAATCTGGCCCTAAGTATGCTCTCTTGACCATACGTCAATTGAGTTCTTGACTCCTATTGAGTTCCAGAACCCCATGGACTGTTCATTGACATTACTGTGTAGTGTCTAGCAGGTTCTCAGATGAACTAAGAGCAGGGTGCTTGTCCAGGTCAAGAGACACAACCTTCATGTCATCCTCCTCTGAGTGTGGGGTAGAGCTTTGCTTTTTGAAAAGAACATGTGTCCAGATTGAGCACAAAAAATACTGTGCCTATGGACACTTATAAATTATCCTCCTCCAATTAAGCACTGTACACACCACTCCTGTCTTAGTTTTACATTACAATGTAAACTTGCCTGAAAAAGCATTCCTATGGCAGCCACATATCTCATACAGTAGGACAAGGACCATATTGTGAACATCATTACCAGCTATACTCCGGCCTGGTCAATGTGCCGGTTCTACAGAAACCGTGCTGCCGACAGAGCATACATTAACTCAGAAAATCTACAAGTTTGTGTATCATTTGCAGACAGTGCTGCTCAGAAACAGGAAGAAGCAGCCACTGCTCTGTGTTTCCTAGTATGTGCAATATGCAGTACAATTTGACCACAAACAGGGGCATGGACCTGTTCTGAGCCTGTTCACAGGATAAAATATGTTCATGATACTACCTCAGACTCAACAGGTTCAACTTATTGGCTCTGACAAAATTAATCTAGGACCATATGGTGCTGAAGCAAGGCTCAAAACTTGGCAAGATTACCTATACAAATTACTGTAACAATATTTAATGGAAACATATTGAACTGTGCTTGTTCTTTTCCCTTCTCCTCCCACCCCCCAAAAGAGAAAAACACTAGAACAAGTGAATGCCACACAGAACACAAGGTAAAGCACATTTGGTGACTCATATATGCCAGTTAGGAGCACAGTCCAATCACTGCTTTCAAATAAACAATTTCTCACATGCTTGATATAAATCAATGCTTGGCGGTGATCGTGCTGCATTTAACCCCTCCTCTTCGCTCTAGCCATAGAGCCACTAGCAGTTACAATCCGTGTTACATTGGGAGACGGTATCCCATAGGGGATGGCACACACAAGGTGTCGCTATATGCAGACAACCTGTTGGTCCATATTAGAAACATTGAGAATGTGCCTCAGCAATTGGCACATACTTTGGAGGGTTTTGCTACCCTTTCGGGACTGAGGCCTGCCTTAACTCATTTAGAGAGGGGAACCGAGACCCGGGGTATGGTCTTAATAGTGAAAGGGTATAGTCGAAGGCAGACACATTCCGATACTTAGGCATAAGAATATATAGGCAGTCAACAGATTTATCTGATGGAACCGGGCAGAACACTAACTGCCATGAGATCCCAGATGCTGTTCTTGAGTAAGCGTCCACTAACAGTAACAGGCAGAGTGGCTCTTACCAAAATGGTGACTCTTCAGCGGTTTTTATACCATTTTGCGAACCAGCTAATATATATCCCCCCTTCTTTTTCTGCTTTTTGGAGAAATCAGTCAGAGACTTTATATGAGGCAGCGCTCGGCACCCAGTAGCTGTAAAAAATGATATCTGCCCACAGATCAAGGTGGCCTAGCGGCTCCAGACTTTGATCAGTACTACCTAGCCGCCCAATTGCAATGGATAGCTAGATGGCTGGCTGACCGCCAACGCAACAACACTGCATCCACATGCCCACCCTACACGTTACTGCAACTGATAAGGCTATTTCATCCTGGTGCGTATAAGTGCTTTCACAGGAGTCTATATTTAACCAGACATATCAGGCCATACTCGCCTGCATTGCCCCTGGAAGGGACGCCTGGAGGCCAAACAACAATTGCAGAAATTGAACTTTGGTATTTGCATGAGTTGAGAAGCCAATCCCTAGGTGATCTATATTGTGACAGTACAATAATCCCATATACAACACTAGTGGAGGAAGAGTAAGTAAGTAATTTGTTTATTGTGCAGTTAAATAAAACCATTACAAAAAGTAACCATCTCTTATGAGCAATAAAACCTCAGTTTAAAAAGGCTGATAGCCACAGTTAAAAAAACACGTTAAGATTGCGGGACAGATCCACTTCCCCGGCCTTGGTGACCCATAGTCTTGTTTCTTCATTTTTGTTAGTAGAGATTAGCAGCAGTTCGTGAGATAGGATTACCCCCTAATGAGAGTCTTGTCTACAGAGTGATGACATGCTGAAAAGTGCAAATTTAAAGTGCCTAGTGCCGCGTCAACATCCATTGAATTGTGCAAAAAATATCATATAGTTAGCCTATTGATGCTTTCCTTTGAGGCTTACATGTGCAAAAATGCTTGAAATTATGTGCTTAAAACGCTGTTCCGGTTGTATGCGCTGTTTTAAACGAAGATCAGCTGCAGTTAAAATTTTTTACCAGGCAGCAGCTTAGTTGAGTGTCTTCGCCAGAGAAGCTTGCAAGCACCGCTTGTCTGCACGACCGTATTTGTTTTTTGTTGAAAATAGGTCTAAGTAGTAACCGGCGCTCCTGCATCTGCTCACGGTACATGGTTATGATATGGACTATGTCCTCCTCTCCATCCCCGGAAAGATGGCACATTCCTGGCTTTGGAGGGCGCAGCCATAGGGGCAGATGGTAATAAATCTAACCAAAATTTCGAGGAGGAAGAGGGACTACATCTTAGCCAATTCTCCTTACACCGTTCACTAATAGCTACATTCACGAGTAAATGGGGTGACCTCATAGCTGAGCCACAAACTCCTCTCACTATGCAGTACCTGCCCGTCATGGGGTAAGGTGGGCACCTAATACAGTGGTTTGTAGCCTCACTTCGACAGTACACAGCAGCCAATCTAGTGCCGCTTGGACACTGCTGGGAGCAGAATTCGGGTCGCCAATTCTCAGACACGGAATGGGCCCTGGTTGTAGAAAGTCCAGTGTGCATCCCCAGAAACATGCGATTCCGACCAATTGAATACTACACCACACAGAGGGCTTATCTCACACCTGCTAAAATCAATCTGTACTTTAGCCGCATGGACTCTGCCTGCCCACGCTGCGCCCTTGCTGACGCAGATCTGTTACACATGTTCTGGGGCTGCGCCCATCTTCCCACATACTGGAAAGACGATGCAGATACACTGTCCACCTGCACAGAGCTCGTGGTCCCTTTCGAGTGGCAGACTTACATATACATGTATACCGAAAGAACCGTAACAATAAAGTATCCTCCAGGTTCCTCGATCTGGGGATGGTAGTAGTTATAAGGTTAATTACCAGGAAATGGAAGATGCAGGATCCCCCTCACACGCAGGTGTGGCGGCACTCCATGCTTGCATTGGCCAAGGCCAAGAGTATCGTTATCCGTCGGGAGGACACTATGGGTATTCGCAAGATCCCGATCTACAAGTTGGGATGCAATGCTGGCCAAACAGTTGCAAGACCGCAGGGCGTGAGGGAGGGCCTGCCCACTGCTGGCTCTGTGGATTGAGTGTACACATGCGCAAAGCAGAACTAGTCTAACAGAATAACCGGGACGGTCGCAGTAGGCGGCAGGCATGCTTGCACCTCAAATAGTACCTATTAGCGAGTGAATGCACAAACAGTTGTTAAAGACAACACATGGGATACTTTTGGCGTAGGAGCCGGCAGGAAGGAACTCTGAGCTTGTTATACAGAACCTGTTATGTTTTGAGTTGTCCCTATACCTTTATCACCCGCACCCTATGTGAGAAGTTGGCCCGATATGCAGCGTTCGCTATTCTAGCGACCACTATGCATCGGTCCAAACGACCCTTATGGTGATTGGTTGTAAGTCAACCTTAGACCAGCTATCCTAGTAGCGTGGATACGAGCAGTCTTCAGGCTAAACTCTAGAGGGCGTGTTAAGCCAGCTGTTATACCATCACATACCCCTTGAACACCAAGTGAAAGGACACCACACAAGTGTTATGAAAATAAACAGTGTATTTATTTAGAATCACAACAGCCCTGTACTCTTTATGAGGACAGGGTACTAAGCACAGAACAAAACTCTTAGGAAAATACTTCAAGTGCACAATCAATACAAGTGCCCGAGGGCACGGAAAGTTTTAGTGGTCTCGGGCGGACCCGATGAGGCAAGTCGGAAAGCGAGGGACTCGGGACCCTTAAGTAAGGAGGCTATGCGGGCACCGAAATGCCGAAGTTACCTAGCCACAAGGGCTGCGGCTGCACAAGTCTTACAGGCGTCGGGGGTCTTCGCTGACGAGCCGGGAGCCGGAAGGAAGGAGTTGCTGGCCGGCGACCAGTGGAGATAGTTCATAGAGATCCAAGCCTGGATCAGGGATAGATGACACCTGAAAGCAGAGGGGACCAAGTTCGTACTACTAGCCAGTAGTCAGAGGGTACCAGGAAGGCACCGGATGATCGTAACCTTGACCAGGTGAGTCTTCTTGTTCTAAGTGGAAATACCTGGAGAGCCCATCTGCATTGCCATGATCAGTGCCAGGTCTATGCTCCACTGTGAAGTCCATCCCCTGTAGGGAAATGGACCACCTAAGCAGTTTGGGGTTTTCACCCTTCATCTGATTTAGCCATAGGAGGGGCTTATGGTCGGTCTGAATCTTGAAATGAGTGCCAAACAAGTATGGCCTCAGTTTCTTCAGGGCCCACACCACAGCGAAGGCCTCCCTCTCTATAGCAGACCAATTTTTCTCTCTGGGGGTCAGCCGTCTGCTTATAAAAGCAATGGGCTGGTCATTACCATCAAAATTCAGTTGAGATAGAACAGCTCCCACACCCAACTCAGAAGCATCTGTTTGGACAATGAATGGTTTGGAGTAGTCTG
This sequence comes from Lissotriton vulgaris, assembly GCF_964263255.1. Lineage (NCBI taxonomy): Eukaryota > Metazoa > Chordata > Amphibia > Caudata > Salamandridae > Lissotriton > Lissotriton vulgaris. The sequence goes on along the minus strand of NC_141694.1, from coordinate 539,354,197 downwards.
GACTCTTGAGGATAGGTGCCGTGCACATGGCCTGTTTTAGGTCATCGAATGCTTTTTGACAGCTCGCTGTCCACTGAACCTTTTTTGGCATTTTCTTACTTGTCAGTTCATTAAGCGGAGTCACAATCGATCCGTAATTTCTAACAAACTTTCGGTAGTAACCAGTCAGGCCCAAGAAAGCTCGAACCTGAGTCTGGGTGGTTGGAGGAGCCCAGTCCCTGATTGACTGTATTTTGCTCTCCAGTGGTTGAACTTGGCCTCCACCTACAAGGTGGCCCAAGTATACAACCTGTGTCTGCCCTATCTGGCACTTGGTAGCCTTGATAGTGAGGCCTGCTGCTTGCAGAGCCTCTAACACTTTCCGCAGGTGGACCAGGTGATCCTCCCAGGTGGAGCTAAAGACAGCAATATCGTCAAGATACGCCGCACAGAAGTCATCCAGCCCAGTGAGAACGTGATTCACCAACCGTTGGAAGGTGGCAGGTGCATTTTTCAAACCAAAGGGCATCACCACGAACTGATAATGCCCACCAGGGGTAGAAAATGCGGTCTTGGGCTTGGCGTCCTCAGCTTACCTGATTTGCCAATACCCAGCTGTCAGGTCAAACGTACTTAAGTAGTTGGCAGAAGCCAATCTATCTATAAGCTCGTCTGCCCTTGGTATTGGGTGGGCATCAGTCTTAGTGACTGCATTGAGACCCCTGTAGTCTACGCGGAACCTCATCTCTTTCTTACCACCCGGGGTGTGAGGTTTCGGCACTAGAACTACGGGACTAGCCCAAGGGCTAACCGAGGGTTCAATGACTCCCAACTCCAACATTTTCTGCCCTTCAGTTTTGATGCAGTCTCTAACGTGATCGGGCTGCCTGTAGATTTTACTCTTGACGGGCAAGCTGTCACCAGTGTCAACCTCATGGGTACACCAATTGGTCTGACTGGGTGTTAGAGAGAACATATGCCGGAAGGATTGAAGAACCTGTTTACAATCCTCCTGTTGATGTTCGGAGAGGCTGCCACAAAAGACAACACCATCTACCGATCCATCTCCATCTACCGATTATGAGTGAGCAGGTCTGGGAGAGGGTCACTCTCTTCCTCCTGTCCCTCATCTATGGCCATGAGCAAGCTCATGTCCTTCCTGTCGACATATGCTTTGAGCCTGTTGACATGGAGCACCCGATGGGGGCTCCTGGGAGTTCCAAGGTCCACCAGGTAGGTGACCTCTCCCTTTTTCTCCAGGATGGTGTAGGGCCCGGACCATTTGTCCTTGAGTGCTGCTGGGGCCACTGGCTCCAACACCCACACCTTCTGTCCGGGCTGATAAACAGTCAAGACAGCCTTTTGGTCATGCCAAGCTTTATGGAGTTCTTGGCTGGCCTTAAGGTTTTCAGACGCCTTCTCCATGTATTCAGCCATCCGGGAGCGGAGGCCAAGCACATAGTCCACTATGCTGGTGGCAGGCTTTTTGAGAGGTCTCTCCCATCCTTCCTTCACCAAACACAGGGGTCCTCTTACAGGATGCCCGTACAAAAGCTCAAAAGGGCTGTAGCCAACCCCCTTCTGTGGGACTTCTCTATAAGCGTACAAAAGGCAGGGAATCAGGACGTCCCATCTACGCCGAAGCTTTTCAGGTAGTCCATGAATCATCCCTTTTAGGGTCCTGTTGAACCGCTCAACAAGCCCGTTGCATTGTGGATGATAGGGTGTAGTGAACTTGTAGTTGACACCACATTCCTTCCACATAGTAGTCAAGTAGCTCGACATGAAGTTTGCACCTCTGTCAGAGACAACCCCCTTAGGGAAGCCCACTCTGGAGAATACTCCAACTAGGGCTCTTGCCACAACAGGTGCTGTAGTGGTCCTAAGTGGAATAGCTTCAGGATACCTGGTGGCATGATCCACTACCACCAGTATAAACTTGTGCCCTGATGCTGTTGGGGGTTCCATTGGACCGACAATGTCAATCCCCACACGTTCAAAGGGCACCCCCACCACAGGCATTGGTATAAGGGGGGCCTTTGTCGTGCCACCTGACTTACCACTGGCTTGGCAAGTGACACAGGAGCGACAAAACTCCTTGGTATCTTCGTTCATGTGAGGCCAGTGAAAGTGTGAGACAAGCCTGTCCCACGTCTTCGTCTGGCCTGAGTGTCCTGCTAAGGGAATCTCGTGGGCCAAGGTAAGAAGGAAACCACGCTGAGACAAGGGGATAACCAGCCTCCTGGTCATGCCAGGCTTGGGGTCTCTTGCCTCAGTGTACAGGAGTCCATCCTCCCAGTATACCTTGTGGGTACCTGTGGCGTTCCCAGCAGCCTCAGCAGCAGCCTGCTGTCTGAGGGGTTCAAGGGAAGGGCAGCCTAACTGGTCCTTCCCCAGGTCTTCTCGTGTGGGTCCCCCTGAGCCCAGAAACTCAACTTGATCAAGTTCGAGTTCTTTAGGTTCAGTTTCCCGCAATTCCTGGAGGTCAGCCTCCTCTGAGACTTGATTCTCGACCTGGGGCAAGGGGGAAGGCGAGGCCTTAACCCGACTTCTCTTCTTCTTGGGAGGTGTCTGGTCCGTTGTTCCAGGATCCAGCACCTGTTCAGTGGGGCATCGTCTGACCTGTGACCTAGTCACAGCAAGCACATGCGCTGGCAAGCCTAACATCTCCATGTGAGTCCGGTGCTCCACTTCTGACCATTGCGATGACTCCAAATCATTGCCCAACAAACAATCCACTGGGAGGTCTGAACTAACAACAACCTTTTTCTGGCCATTTACCCCTCCCCAGGAGAAAGCAACAATCGCCATACTATGACTGGTAGTGACGTTGCTGGCATTGGTCACCAGGAAATCTGTACCTGGCATGATCTGTCCTGGGTCCACAAAGTTAGGCGTCACCATGGTGACACTGGCACAAGTGTACCTATAGGCCTGAGCCATTCTTCCATTGATCAAAGGCGTCTGTCGGTATTTGCCCAAAGTATTGGGACTGACATCAGGGGATATATCCACATCCCCTGTACAGACAAGGACAGCCTGAGTGAGTGTACCAACTAGGTTGTCACACCCCTCAGAACCCAAGGTTAACCCAACTAATCCCTTGGGAGGCACACTACTACTGCTGGCTGTACTAGGGGCCACAGTTGCCTTAGGGGCTGCAGTAGCAGGAGTCTGCCCTCCTTTCTTGGTGCACTCACTAAACCAGTGAGTTTTACTTTTACAGTATTGGCACCACCTTTTCGAATGGCCTTCTTGATTCTTCTTTTTCTGGGAAGCCTGACCCCCCTCCTCTTTGGGTTGTTGGGGACCTGTCGAAGACTTCTGGTCATTTTGTTCCCCTTTAGAATCTTTACCCTTCTGGTCTGCTTTCTTCTGACCACCCTGGTTCTGGCCCTGGTTTTGCTTAACCCTTGTTCTGACCCATCTGTCTGCCTTCTTTCCCAATTCTTGGGGAGAGGTCAGATCCGAGTCGACAAGGTGCTGATGCAACAACTGGTTCTGACAATTGTTTAAAATCTGTTCTCGCATGATCAAATTATACAATCCTGTGTAATCAGTAACCTTACTGCCCAGCAACCAGCCCTCCAAAGCCTTAGTGGCACAATCAACGAAATCAGACCAGTCCTGAGACTGAGTTTTCTGGGTATCCCTGAACAGCAACCTGTACTGCTCAGTGGTTAGGCCGAACCCATCAATCAGTATGTTCTTCAGGACCTGGTAATTGTTAGCATCCTCGACTCTAGTAGTGAGGAGCTTATCTCTACCTTTACCTTCAAAGGAGAGCCACAAGATAGCTGCCCACTGACTCTGGGGGACACACTGTACAGTGCAGGCCCGCTCCAAAGCAGTAATCCATTTGTGGATGTCGTCCCCTTGCTTAAAGGGGGGCACTATCTTACTCAGGTGCCTAGTGTCTAAACTCCTGTTTTCCCGTGGGGGAATGCTGCCACCAGTGGGAATGGTCCCACTCAATTCTTGCTCTCTAGCGAAGGCGAGTCTTTCTTTGGCTAGGGCAAGTTCTTCCCTTTCGATCCGCAGATTGACTTCCCGCTCCTTAGCTTCGTACACTCTCCTCTGAGGGGATGTCATCCCTTTTTGAGCAAAGCCTCGAGAGCCATTGGTTCGAGCGGATCTGTTAGAGCCTCTCGACAGAGACCTAACTCGTCCACTCCCAATGTTAAGCTGGCCTGAGAGGGGCCCCAGGGGTCTCCTAGTACCATTCTTGTGCCGGCTTAGGTTGTCCTGAGTTAGCTGGCTAACTATGACTGGACCTTTGTCTGCCTCGTCCTCAGATGTCTCTGGCTCCTCATCCTCCTCTTCACCTTCTGCGGAGAGATGGATAAGGTCAGGGTCACCTGCGGTTCCCTCGAGGGGGGGCATACTCCCTTCCGGATGAGAAGGGTCGGTGTTACCGGCCCTCCTAGCATCATAAGTCTCCAAGAGACCAATCAGAAACGGAGTTGTAGGGTTTGAACCCTGTTTTAACTTCCGAGATGTACAGAGTTGTCGCATCTCTTGGAAGCTAAGTGCAGCATATCTGGATGTGACCTGTGGAGGGTCGACTGACACAAGGGGAGACTCCGAGTTTCCTCCTTTGTCGGACATGCTGCTTCTAGTGTGGTGTAAGTGATGCACCTACCTACACTATATGTTTACCTACTGATCCCTTGCTAAGAGTTGTAGCCAAGGTGTGCTAAGCCTTGAGGAGCTACAACAGCTGGTTCAGTAGAACTCAGAGTATTCTAAGCTAAGTTATATGTACCTGAAGTACTTATGCGATCTTTCACCAGATATTCTTAGGATACGCGTGGTAGAACAACAGCAAGCTCAAATCCCACCGCTGCCACCAATGTGAGAAGTTGGCCCGATATGCAGCGTTTGCTATTCTAGCGACCACTATGCATCGGTCCAAACGACCCTTATGGTGATTGGTTGTAAGTCAACCTTAGACCAGCTATCCTAGTAGCGTGGATACGAGCAGTCTTCAGGCTAAACTCTAGAGGGCGTGTTAAGCCAGCTGTTATACCATCACATACCCCTTGAACACCAAGTGAAAGGACACCACACAAGTGTTATGAAAATAAACAGTGTATTTATTTAGAATCACAACAGCCCTGTACTCTTTATGAGGACAGGGTACTAAGCACAGAACAAAACTCTTAGGAAAATACTTCAAGTGCACAATCAATACAAGTGCCCGAGGGCACGGAAAGTTTTAGTGGTCTCGGGCGGACCCGATGAGGCAAGTCGGAAAGCGAGGGACTCGGGACCCTTAAGTAAGGAGGCTATGCGGGCACCGAAATGCCGAAGTTACCTAGCCACAAGGGCTGCGGCTGCACAAGTCTTACAGGCGTCGGGGGTCTTCGCTGACGAGCCGGGAGCCGGAAGGAAGGAGTTGCTGGCCGGCGACCAGTGGAGATAGTTCGTAGAGATCCAAGCCTGGATCAGGGATAGATGACACCTGAAAGCAGAGGGGACCAAGTTCGTACTACTAGCCAGTAGTCAGAGGGTACCAGGAAGGCACCGGACAATCGTCACCTCGACTAGGTGAGTGGGCGACGCTAGGCTCTGCAGTCTCACGGACCAGGAGGCGTTGTCGGCGACCAGGATGGAGGTGCGAGCTGTCCCACGAAGATTGATGCTGTCGGCGTCGCTGGGCCCAGGATTGGGGCAACAAGCCTTGGCAGATTTCAGGGCCACGTGGTGGGCCTAAAATGGCGTCTAGAGTGGACCAGGAGGGTCCGGGGTGCTCCTCTCTCAGAAGGGAGCAAAGGCCAGTCTGGAGCAACCAGACCAGCAGCGTTGGTTGTCGGTTGTCGTCAAAAGAGTCACAAGCCAGCGGCTAGTGATCGGACAATGTGCTGAACACCGAGCAGAAGGGCCCCACGCAGATCGTGGAGATGCTGGGAGGCTGCGCTTCTGTGCTGGAGCTGCTCAGGGTCGGGGCTTCTCGGACCCCAGAGCACTCACCAGAGGATTCCTTCGGTGGTTGTGCTGGTTAAGAAAGCGTGCAGGTTTTGATGATGGCCGGTCCCTCGAGGTCTCGTCGCACCCACAGATCTCAGCTGAGCTGACGATGTGGGTAGAGGTCAGAGGTGCCAGGGAAGCCGGTTCTCGTCGAGCTGGGCAGTCGGATTCCTGAGGAAGGACTTGCAGCAAACCGCAGAGTTCTTAGATGGTGCCTGCGGATGCAGGGTGACTACTCCTTAGCCACAAGGGAGAAATCTTGAGAAGAGTCTCGAAGTCCTTTCGTAGAAAGTATTCTTGATTCAAAGATGATCTAATTTGGAAGGGTTCCCGCTCCTGCCTTTATCCTAAAGAAAGGGGTGGGTACATGACTAGGTCCTGCCCTAGGGGTGGGACCAGGAAGGGGGTAGTTACACCCCTCTCCCCTGCCGGACTTTCCCCAGGTCAGGGGCTGCGCGCCCCTGGAACTGGTTCTAACCGGCAGATGCGTAGTGAGCACCGGGGTGCCACTCCGCAGTCACCTTCTTGTAAAGCCCTGCCTACCCAGGATACACAAAACCCTGTCTGGGATGGTGCGAACACTGCCCCGGACAGGAAACCCTTTGTCCGAGCTCTCCCCGCTGGAAGGACTCCCAGCAGCAGGAGGGCAGACTCGTGTCAGTGGTGGCAGCATCCATTTTGTGGAGCTGAGGCTTCAGTTAACTTTAACCGGGGTTCACAGTTACGTACATGTCGTGTCCCTCTAGAAGGGCGGAATGCTAACCTCGTCGCCAGTATTGGTGAGGAGTCAGCATCCCGATTCGTATGACACCTTACTCGACATGTCTTGATAACGCGATACCGAAGTTACCAATATGGTACTCGTTATCATGGAACAGCCATTGGGTCTTGGTTCCGCAAGCTGCAACCGGGCTCGGCTTGTGCCTGAGCCCAATTCACACGGTTCCACGCACTCTGCCTTCAGGATTGTCAAGGCCTGCCATAGGAGTGGCTGATAGGAACTCGGGTGTCCATTTCAGGGTTAGATATAGGGATACTATACCTACAGCAACGGGCGAGTACGCCACGTTGCCCCAGCTGTCGCGCAGCCAGTTGTGTCAGATTTAGGTGGCCATCCAGGGGTGGCATAATACATGCTTCAGCCCCTGGTAGGCCCTGGGTACACCGATGCCCTGAGTTACAGGGTCTGACAAGGTGGCCCAGTTCCAATTGCGTAATGCACCTAGGGTACACATCAATTTAGCGAGAGAACAGCTAGGCTGTGGGTCTGATTGGCAGGCCCACAGCCCGAGAAAGTCGTAAACCAGTGAAAGAAAAGCAAAAAGTCTGGGTGATCATAGGATTGCAGACCCTACTCTCCTACACCCTACACCACGAGTATGCCATAGTCCTAAAACACACTATAAGCTATAGAACCAGGGATTATACGTGGGTGCACACAAAGTCACAACTGCATGGCATAAGCGTACACTGCCTTTTATACTTAGGGAGCATCCGCTCCACTAATCAATTCCGTACCAATGTTGTTGGACCGTATGCTGCATAACAAATGTTACCTTTCTGATATGACATGTATGTAAGGAAACTTGCTGATATACATTGAAAATTCTATAAAAAACATTTTAAAAAATCGTGCTGGCATTCAAATAAATACAAAATCCCATAAGCATGGCTCAACAATGTAAAATTAACTTCATCCATAGTGTGAATTGCACAGGCAAATTACCCAATGCATTTTTCTGCTCATGTAGTTTCGTTACACCTCAGCTCCTGCTTCTTTTTAAAGCAATAGTGCCTTGGCAGCTTTCTCCCTTTTGATCTTGTATATCAGGAATAGACACAGAATAGGCAGTAGTACCTAATGTATTAGCCCAATCGTTTCTTGATATCTCAGGACAAAGAACAGGGTATTGCTATACAAGCTTTGAATAGCAGACTACCGAGCACCCACAATACATATCTCTGGCCCAATTAGAAAATCTTTATTCAGTTGAGTCTCCTCATCTTCTGAAGAATAGAGCCGATGGAAGGCATGTTAAATGCTTGCCATTAACCTTTTATGGCGCTACAATCAAATCTTAATGAGGAGCAAACATACCATCATCATGAGGAGGTACTAGACTGCTGAAAAGACGAGCTTGAGTGCTGCAAAAATCAGACGGAGGTGAAGGAAAAAATAAAAAGTTACTTGTAAGAGTACATTTAGAAACCGGGTGCAGAGAAGGGGATAGGGAGCAGGAAGGAAGAAATGACAATTGGAATGAGCAAGAGATAGAAGGAATTAAGAGCCTGATGCATATTTTTCCATTCATAAAAAGTGGTCACAAATTGTGCACTGAGTTTTTGCAAATGGAAAGGAATTTTACTAATAGTTCGATAGACAAAATTATGAATCGTAGTAAGTTGCAAGTCAACCTACATCGTTATTATCCATGAGGCAGGTGGCAAATTGTGACCCACTGCAAGTAGCTAGAGTCACAGGCATGGTAACCTGCTGGGGTCAGAAGAAAATTGTGTCTGTGATTCTTTTAAAGAAAGCAATCTTTTTTTTTTAATGCAGATCATTTTTCCAAATAGAAAACGGGACACATTTTAACAAAAAAATAAAAAGTTAGACCTTCTTAGGTCGACCCTAGAGTCAGTATGCATGCTCTGCGAGACTTTATGTATCTACAATATTGTCTTTAACCAAGCCCATCGACTGCCATTCACTCTTTGCTTGCCAATCAGAAACGCTGGCCTCCTAATTAACTTTCAAGCCTGGGGCCTCATTGTACAACTCCAACATTTTAATCAGTCTAGACCTAGTACACATGGGGGTTTCCCATAAAGAGCAAAACATCATCTGCATAGAGTGATAAGCTCTCTTCTTTGTCTCCACCCCAGTGTGCCCTGCTATTGCATCACTAGGTACCCAAGTCACCAATGGTTCCATAGCAAGGGCTTATTAGACGTGCAACAGGCTCAGGCCTTTCTGGTGCTTCGTTGGAATAAGTGCAGGGCTTTAAAAAATCCATTAACCCTTACTTGTGCCCGGATATTACATGCAGTACTTTGATGTAAGATAGTAGGGCCCCAAACTTTATGTGTCTCAGGAGTTGGAATAGGAAAGTCCAGTTCAAGTTATCCTACATGTTGGACAGGCCACATGAAGGGCTCGCTCCCTCCCTGCATGACAGGGCCCAGACACCGGCTCTCCCCGGATTACCCACAACAGCACCCCGCAACCCGTCCCCTACGGGACGCCTGCTCCCGGACATCTCTGCATCCCTGGCCCGGGCCACCGTCAGCACCATTGCCCGGACCAGCCGCCATCTTGGACACTGCACCACGTGGCCGCGTGGCCTCAGTTCGACCCCAACCCTGGGCCTGGCCAGGCCCCGACATCCCGGCACCACCATCCACCCAGGAGGTGAATGAACCACTTGGCAGGTCACTGGGAGAAAGAAGTGTCGATGGCTCTCCCCCGCCAGGTGCCGATCGCCCCCAGCCTCCCCGGGCGCTGGCTCCACCCCCCTGCTGGGTGTCTGGACTCCCTCATCCCGGACCTCCCGACCTCCAAGTGCGAGGGTCCGGACATCAAAGGGCGCCAGACCTATAACTGAGGCAGCTCCAGAGCAGGAAGGCAGTTGTATCCTGGAGTCGAGAGACACCGTGAAGAACTCATCCTTGACGGACTACTGGCGCTGCCGTAGCCCTGCCTTGTGAACTGTCGTCCTGCCTGCCGGCGCTGCCGCGGCCTTCTGCAACCTTCATCCTCGTGGGACCTGCTGGCGCTGCCGCGGCCCGTTGTAACCTTCATCTTCGTGGGGACCTGCTGGCGCTGCCGCGGCCTCTTGCAACCACCATCTTCGTCGGGACCTGCTGGCGCTGCCGCGGCCCGTTGCTACCTACGACCTCCTCGGGACCTGCTGGCGCTGCCGCGGCCCGACCTACCGAACGCCGAGCTCGAGGATTGTGAGCTACTTATCGTCTCATCTCAATACCAGATTGGTAACAAGACTGTCCCGCTACCCCCTCTCCCTTTTAGAGACTAGAATTGAGAGGATCCTCGTGTCCTGATCTCATTGTACTGTACTACCTTAATCCAAGAACTGCATATAAAGAGCGTTAACCTTATCTTCGTGTGGTGTCCATCTGTGGGGGGGAAGTTACTTGTCTGTATGACCGCTGGAGACGGCCCTCACCGGAGGCCTCTCCCCTTGTCCTCGGCCGACCCTCCAGGTCCCCGTCTAACATTGGTGGCCAGCGGCGCGATCCGAACCAACGCGTAATCGAACAGAGAGTAACTCACCCTACGACTAAACCACAATGACGACCAAAGAGAGCGGATCTCCTGAGAAATTCCAGATGGAAAAACTAGAAGAGTACAACCACCGAGAGCTAAAACAATTTTGTATAGAACTAGGCATTGTTACCACCGGTCTGAGCACAAAAGATGACTTCAAGCACGCCCTAGAATCCTGGGCAGAAACAAATGCCGCCGGACCCCGGGACCAAAACATCGAAGCACCAGAGACAAACACCACTCTGACGGAAGAAAGGGGAACGGGTCTCTCCCGGGAAGAGATCCAAGAACGAGAAAAAAGTAGACTACACGAATTAGAGTTGGCACGGCTCCGGTTGGACGGAGAGCTGAAACTGGCGGAACAAAAGATAAATCTAGAACACTTACGGCTCCGAGAAGAGCGGGAAGAAAAGCAAAGACAGAGAGAACTCGAAGAAAAAAGACTGGCATACGAACACGAGCGCAAGCTAGCCGAGATAGAACTACGGAAACAGAACAAAGAACTAGGGGTGCCCGAGCAACCGCGCACCCCAGGCGCCACCGAACAAAAGGTCCACATCCCCAAAGATGTGGTCCGTGAATACTATCGGAACGACGACATACAGCAGTGGTTCAAGGCCTACGAGATCGCCATGACCTCCCACCGGATCGATCGGAGTGACTGGGGAGCCGGTCTATGGGGGAGGTTCGTCAATGAAGGCCGCGATGCCCTGCTACAGCTCCCGGACCACCAAATGACGTCCTATGACCACATGAAGGCCGCCCTCCTCACTCGATATGGGCTCACGCCCGAGATGTACCGCCAGAGGTTCCGCGACTGCACCCGGATCCCGGGTACAACTTGGGTAGAATACGTGAACTATTTCAGCCGAGCCCTCGAGGGATGGATCAAGGGTAGCCACGTAACAACCTACGAGCAGCTCTTCAACCTCATTGCGTGGGAGCACCTCTCCAACAACTGCTTCGTCGAGCTCAGGCAGCACCTCCTCGACAGTAAAATGACTGAACCATGGCAGCTCGCCGCTGAGGCTGACCGATGGAAGAGCACCCGAGTGGCCTGGAGTGGGCCAACCGAGCAGAACTGAACCAACCAAGGTCATCATCGCCCCCGAGGAGGAGGAGGAGGCCAGGGCCGGGGCAGAGACGCCGTCCCGGCCGCTCCCGCTCACAACACCCCGCCCCCGGCCGGCCGGGGCAACCCCCCGATGCGCCCGGGGTACCGAGCCAATGTTACTTGTCACCGATGCCAGCGAGTCGGCCACTATGCCAGTGACCCGAACTGCCCAAAGAATCAGACTCCCGGGCCCCGCCAGATAGCTGCCGCCGCCCTAGGAGAAGAGCAAATCTCCAATCTCCGAAGAGCATGAAGAGTACGAGCAGGAGCAGCCCGAGTGGGAACCCGCCGCCATGGTCCTGGCTTGCCTAGGGGGAAGAGACATGGTCCCGCGGGCTCCCCTACCCGCCAACACCAGAAAATACAGCCAGTGGGTGAACATAAATGGGCGCAAGGCTGAAGCCCTGCGGGACACGGGGGCCAGTGTGACGGCCGTCCGCTGTCACCTGGTGACCCCAGAACAAATCCTGCCAAACGTTCTTTGCCCCGTCCGATCAGCCGACAATTCTGAAAGCCTGTGTCGGATGGCCTGCGTCCCCTTCGAATGGGGAGGAGTGTCCGGTATGCTAAAAGTGACTGTTCGCGATGATGCCCCCGTGGACTGCCTCCTGGGAAACGATCTCGAGAGTTCCCCATGGGCGGCCGTTGAAAGAAGAGAGCACCTGGGGATGTTGGGCCTCCCGGACTGGGCGTGCGTAACAACACGGTCCATGGCCGCCCGCACCATCCCCAGACCGGAAGAACCCGAATGGCCAGCACCTCCTCCCCCGATCGCTCCAGAGGGAGACACCCTCCATACCGACCCCCCGGAACGAACCCAAGAAGGGCCCGCTCAGCCTAAAGACCTTCCAGACCTGGCTCAGTGGCGTCAAGAAGGGGGACCCACACAGGAGCAATTCCGGCAAGAGCAAAAGACCTGTCCCTCCCTCGAGGGACTGCGACAGCAAGCACTCGCCCAGAGCGCGGGAAACACAGCAGGGGCCCACTGGATCTATTGGGACAATGACCTACTGTACAGCGAACAAAGAATCGCAGAGTTGGGGGCCAGTCGAGTGCTGGTGGTGCCCCTCCGCTTCAGAGACTTCCTTTTGAACTTGGCTCATGATGTCCCCCTGGCTGGACACTTGGGGCAAGACAAGACATACAACCGTCTGGTAACCCACTTTTACTGGCCAAAAATGAGAAATGACGATTCCAACCACTGCCGGTCCTGCCCCACCTGCCAGGCCAGCGGGAAGAACGGCCGCAAACTCAAGGCACCCCTGCAACCATTCCCCGTGGTCACCACCCCGTTCGAAAGGGTGTGAATAGACATTGTGGGGCCCCTGGACCCCCAAACAGCGCAAGGGCATCGATTCATCCTGGTCCTGGTGGACCACGCCACCCGCTATCCCGAGGCCGTTCCCCTTCGAACTGTAACAGCACCAGTGGTAGGCCGAGCCTTAATGGGGATCTTCTCTCGAGTGGGCTTCCCCCGGGAGGTCGCCAGCGACAGGGGCACGAACTTTATTTCAAAGTATATGAAATCCCTCTGGCAGCAGTGCGGGGTCACCTATCGATTCACAACCCCATATCACCCGCAAGGAAACGGACTGGTCGAGCGGTTCAACCGCACTCTCAAAGGGATGATCATGGGGCTGGAAGAACCCCTACGCCGCCAGTGGGACGTGCTACTCCCGTGCCTCCTCTTCGCCTACCGAGAAGTCTCCCCAGAAGTCCCTCGGCTTCAGCCCCTTCGAACTCCTGTACGGACACCCCGTTCAAGGGCCCCTCAGCCTAGTGAAAGAAGAATGGGAAATGGCCCCCCTGAAGACCCCTCCAGACGTCTACAAGTACCTCCTGACCCTCCGCAATCAGACCAGGCGATTCAGAGAGATTGCCAAAGCCAATCTTGAGGCCAGTCAGGAAGACATGAAGAAATGGTACGATCAACATGCCTCCTCCATCGAGTTCGAGCCTGGACAGCAGGTATGGGTGATGTCCCCCACCGAACCTTGTGCCTTGCAGGACAAATGGACGGGGCCCTTCCAGGTGGTCGAGCGCAAGAGCCCCGTCACCTATCTCATCGACATGGAATCTCCCCGGAACCCCCTCCGGGTCCTCCACGCCAACAGACTCAAACCACACTTCGTGCGCTCGGAGCTCAGCCTGCTGATGGCTACAGACAGTGGGGCGGAAGAGGACTCCGAGCCCCTTCCTGACCTGCTGAGGACCCGCGAAAAAGATGGCTCGGTGGACGGGGTCCGACTCTCAGATGCCCTGACCCCAGAGCAGCGCCAAGACTGTCGGGCCCTCCTGCGGCAATTTGCAAACCTATTTTCCCTCACCCCTGGGGTCACCCCCTGGTGCCTGCACGACGTAGACACTGGGGACAGTCCCCCTATCCGACACCGGCCGTACCGAGTACCAGATCGGGTGCGCACCTGCATCCAAGAAGAAGTCTCCAAGATGCTCGCCCTCGGAGTCATCGAACCCTCGGACAGCCCCTGGGCCAGCCCAGTCGTACTGGTCCCCAAAGCTGCTGCCCCGGGCACCACCCCTGAGCTCCGCTTCTGCGTCGACTATCGAGGTCTGAACGCTGTCACCCGAACCGACGCTCACCCCATCCCCCGAGCAGATGAACTGGTTGACCGCATGGGGGCTGCCCGCTACCTGAGCATCTTCGATCTAACAGCGGGCTACTGGCAGATCGGACTCACCCCCAGAGCCCAAGAACGGTCCGCTTTCTCCACCCCGGATGGACACTACCATTTCACGGTGATGCCATTCGGCATGAAAAACGCTCCAGCCACCTCTCAACGACTGGTGAACCAGGTATTGGCGGGCCTCGAAGAGTTCAGCGCCGCCTACCTGGACGATATCGCGGTGTACAGCCGCCACTGGCCAGACCACCTCCGCCACCTCCGAGAGGTCCTGCAGGCCCTCCAACAGGCCGGCCTCACAATCAAGGCCAGCAAGTGCCAAATTGGCCAAGGGTCCGTGACCTACCTCGGGCACCAAGTGGGAAGCGGTCTGGTGGCCCCCCTCCAGCTCAAGATCGCTGCCATCCAGTCCTGGCAGCCCCCCGTAACCCAAACCGAGGTCCGAGCCTTCTTGGGGCTCACCAGATACTACCGGCGGTTTGTGAAGGACTATGGCAGCATTGTGGGGCCCCTCACTGAACTCACATCCAAGAACCACCCAAAGACAGTCAACTGGACTCCCGACTGTCAAACGGCCTTCGAGAAGCTGAAGGCCGCCATGTGCACCGCCCCTGTGCTCCAGGCCCCCGACTACAGCCGCGAGTTCATCGTTCAGACTGATTCCTCAGACCATGGCATTGGGGCCGTCCTCTCCCAACTGAACCCCGAGGGAGTCGACCAACCAGTGGCCTTCATCAGCAGACGCCTGCTGGCCCGAGAGCAGCGCTGGAGCACCATCGAGCGGGAGGCCTTTGCAGTCGTATGGGCCCTTAAGAAGCTCCGGTCCTACCTCTTCGGTACCCACTTTCGGGTACAAACAGATCATCGCCCCCTGCAATGGTTGATGCAGATGCGGGGGGATGGACTTCACTGTGGAGCATCGCCCTGGCCAAGACCACGCCAACGCGGATGGCCTGTCCCGCTTTTTCCGCCTCGACGAGGAGAGTCCCCAAGAGGATGGGTAACTCTCCCCGCCTTCAGCTGGGGGGGACGCATGTTGGACAGGCCACATGAAGGGCTCGCTCCCTCCCCGCATGACAGGGCCCAGACACCGGCTCTCCCCGGACTACCCACAACAGCACCCCGCAACCCGTCCCCTACGGGACGCCTGCTCCCGGACATCTCTGCATCCCTGGCCCGGGCCACCGTCAGCACCATTGCCCGGACCAGCCGCCATCTTGGACACTGCACCACGTGGCCGCGTGGCCTCAGTTCGACCCCAACCCCCAACAGTTCGACCCCAACCCTCCAGTTCGACCTCCAACCCTGGGCCTGGCCAGGCCCCGACATCCCGGCACCACCATCCACCCAGGAGGTGAATGAACCACTTGGCAGGTCACTGGGAGAAAGAAATGTCGATGGCTCTCCCCCGCCAGGTGCCGATCGCCCCCAGCCTCCCCGGGCGCTGGCTCCACCCCCCTGCTGGGTGTCTGGACTCCCTCATCCCGGACCTCCCGACCTCCAAGTGCGAGGGTCCGGACATCAAAGGGCGCCAGACCTATAACTGAGGCAGCTCCAGAGCAGGAAGGCAGTTGTATCCTGGAGTCGAGAGACACCGTGAAGAACTCATCCTTGACGGACTACTGGTGCTGCCGTAGCCCTGCCTTGTGAACTGTCGTCCTGCCTGCCCGCACTGCCGCGGCCTTCTGCAACCTTCATCCTCGTGGGACCTGCTGGCGCTGCCGCGGCCCGTTGTAACCTTCATCTTCGTGGGGACCTGCTGGGGCTGCCGCGGCCTCTTGCAACCACCATCTTCGTCGGGACCTGCTGGCGCTGCCGCGGCCCGTTGCTACCTACGACCTCCTCGGGACCTGCTGGCGCTGCCGCGGCCCGACCTACCGAACGCCGAGCTCGAGGATTGTGAGCTACTCATCGTCTCATCTCAATACCAGATTGGTAACAAGACTGTCCCGCTACCCCCTTTCCCTTTCAGAGACTAGAATTGAGAGGATCCTCGTGTCCTGATCTCATTGTACCGTACTACCTTAATCCAAGAACTGCATATAAAGAGCGTTAACCTTATCTTTGTGTGGTGTCCATCTGTGGGGGGGAAGTTACTTGTCTGTACGACCGCTGGAGACGGCCCTCACCGGAGGCCTCTCCCCTTGTCCTCAGCCGACCCTCCAGGTCCCCGTCTAACACTACACCTTGTCTGAATCAAGTAGCATTAAAGTGCATGTCTCTTGGTGCGTGTGCGACTTTACCAAGTTCACATGGACTCTGTGAATGCAATATCTAGTGGCCAATTAGGCATGAAGCCACTCTCATCTGGGTGTATGAGGAATGGGATGAACCACGAGCCCCTCTAGTAAACCCTGAGTGCCACACCCTATCAAACTCCTGGCGTTAAAAGGGGCACCTATTTCCCATCAGGTGTGTCTCCTGCAATAAAAGGACATCGGGGTGGGTTTGCCGTGCATTTTATCTAAGAGTCCGTGAGAGGACTCTAAGGGGTTCATTCCCGTTATAAGGTCACACCATTATGGTAGGGTGGTGACATGCGGGCCAGAGGTCTGGGGTGTTTAGGCGTCCCCACAGGATAAGCCTGGTGGGCGGCTGGGGGCACTCAGCTGTGCGAGTTGGACTGACCAGGGAAAGATCATTAGAATTGTGCAAGGTGTCGCAAGGAAATAGATTAATGCAAACCAAATCAGAAGCAGGGATAACAGTTCCTACCCCCATTCCCTACCAATCCCCCTCCCCATACTTCTCAAATTGAAGCATCTGTCGCCCAGTAAACAGAGAATACGAGTGCACTAAAAACTAGCTACTGTAGTGTGGTGTGGGTCGCTGCATATGGCCTCTTTACCATTAAGGATTCACAACCATCCAGATAAAGTAATTGGCGTTTAGTGTTAGATGGGGGCTGCATGAAAGGTCAGTGTCTGTAGAGGTTGGCCCCGCAGAGTCTATAGAGTGCCACACAGGTGTCGAGTCAGGTCTCTCAACATTCTCTCGGGATGTTGCCGGTTCCTGCAATCTTGACAATCTGCTTTTCTCCTTAGGGGATCCTGCAGGCGAGGCGGAGGTTGCTCCATGTGCATTGCATCTTCTGTGAGACCCTGTGCGTCTCACAAGTGCACCCGCTGTCATGCCAGCTCGTGGCCGCCTCTGGGGCTCAGGATGAGGGAAACCCGTCAGCGGGCGGAGTCGACGCTTCTCGGTCATCCAGGTCCAAGCGGCTTCCAGCGTGTCGAAGAAATGTGTCCTATTCACTATGAGGAGGGCCTGGAAGAGAAGCCTGGTAATGCAGGTTAAGGGCCCGTAGTTTCTGCTTCACTTGAATGTATGATCATCTTTGGGCCTACACTTCCTTGGTGTTATCAGGGAAGATCATAATTTTGACGCCGTTGTGTAACAGCTCTGGCCAGGAATGTGCTTCCTGTAGGATGGCATCGTGGTCTTTAAAATTCAGAATCGTTGCTGTTATTGGCCGGTGTGGGGCCCCCCGGCGGCAGCCTGTATGTGCGCCCGGTGGGCCCTCTCTACCACAAAGCATGCTGACAAGGCGCTCAGGGGCATCCAGGACTTAATCCAATTTTTAATGAAAGCATTCATTTGCAAGGGTTCTGTCCCCTCAGGAACACCCACCAGGCGAATATTTTTATGACCCGATCGATTTTCATCATCCTCTACTCGTCTATGAAGGTCAAACGTGTGGCATAGGAGCTTTTTTACTTGCGTCTTCAGGGTTTACACATCCTCTTTAATCTCCAAGATGTGCGATTTCGCTTCGGCGATACGGGCGGTTGCATTTTGGAGATCCTGCCGAAGAGGGCCATGTCCACCCGCACCTCTCCGATCTTAGTCTCCTTTGACTCCTGACAGGTCTTGATGGCCTGTTTGATGGTGGCCGGGTCACTTTCTGAGTGGGTAATCACAGGAGGTGTAGACTCACCATGTCCGAGGCCATTGATTGCGTACTGCTCCATTCGGGTCTTGAGTTGGGGCTGGTTTAGCCCATCTGTCCTTCCCCATGGTTGTGTGGTCTCTTCAAGGGAGTGATCCGATCCCTTCACGTCTTCGTCACTTGGGTCACGGAGACGTTGGCGAGCTTATCTGTGCGGGAGGGTCCGACCGCCTCACGAAGGTCTCAGCAGACTATGAAAGTGAGGGTACCTGGGCCAATATGTGAATCCGTTCAGGTCCTCCGTCCTGTTTGGGATTCCAAGGATGAGGCTCAAGTGTGGCCAACCCAAGCTGGGGGGCCGATCAGCGAACCTTTGGTGACACACTAGAGCATTTGAGCACTCAGACGCGCTGAAACAGGGAGCATCCCCCAGTGGGCCGCGCCCAGTGTCTCGCTCATCCGCCGCCCCGGTTGGGAAACCCGCCGGCTGTGGGCCGACGAAGCCTCCGTCCTCCTCACACTGTCACACTCCCTGGGGTCGGAACCCTTCCTGGGTGCAGCATCTCTCTGGCATCTTCCATCACCCAGTGCAGGCAAAAGGGAGCTGAGAGACACTGCTATACCAGCCTCGCTCCCTCCTTGGTAGTCTGTGCATGGGGGAGAGGAGGGCCCCGCCAATGGCCAGAAGAGAGGTCCTGCCGGCTGTGGGCCGAATTGTGAGTGCTCACCCCCCGCTATCTTGATGCGGACAGGGATCGCCACTATAGGAACCAGTGTGGGCCCCCAAACGCTCCAGGCGCCCGCCCACTGAGACTGCAGTAGTTGACATGTCAAGGAACAGCAGCCAGGTCCTGCAGATCACAGGCCAAGAGCCACAGGGCCATCTCAATTCACTGTTGTGCCACCTGGAGGGCGCAAGCTTCAGGCCACTCCCCCATCAGTGACACGGGCTCGGGCCCTCCGAATGTGGGTCAGGTGGCACTCTTAGATTCCAAGTGAGAGTCGGGGAGCCAGAGCTCGATCCCAGAGGGTCTCATCACGTGGCCCCTAGGCAAATACATGGGAGTCAGTGGGGAGAGCCACACTTCACACCATACATTCACATCCACTAGAAACCCTGCCGATCGCATGTCGACTGCCTCTACCAAGTTCAAATGGGAGGGCTCCTCAAAGGTCAGAGGTCGGCCCTATCCCTTTGATGTTGTTTGAGAAACATTCCCAAAATCATAATCATTTTCAGAATTTATTAATTTAGTTTTGTTAATTGAGCACATATTACAAGAGAGATGAAAGGAAAGAAACTCTAAGATGAGAGAAAGCTATTCTGTTTTATTCAAGGATTTTCATGCGGTCATTCAGAAGTTTCAGTAGACCTTTTGCCTCAAGAGGAACTATGCAACCAGGGACAGTTAGGAGTCCTTTAACCGATAATAAAAAGGAAAGCCGGCAAAAGGTTGGGTTGCTACTATATTGCAGTAATGCTGGACATATAATTTAATAAAGACACACTATAGGAATCCAGTCTTCCTTCAGGAGACTGGTAAATAATACATACAGCAAAGAACTCGTGAAGGATAAGATTAAGGCCCCTGCTTTCAGTTTTTCCTGATTTTTACCGATAAATACAGACAGAAAACATTTATTTTTATGCCTGTATTTATTTTTAAATATGGATAAAAACGGTAATTGGGTTGCTTTTTGAGTAATTCTAATTACTGTCTGCCATGACTGCCAAGCCAATAGCTGTGTGGATTGATAGGTGAGGGGGTTATAAAAGAAAGGCCTTTTAGTAAAGAGGCTTTAACAGTAGTAGATATGCACAAGGTTGATACTGAAATTTGCATATTTTGATACAAGTGCACTGATTTATCTTCAGCGCGTATTCACAGCATTGAAACCTGGCAGGCATTCAAGCATGAGTGCATATTTATGGGTTAAATACATGGAAAAATATACTAATTTCAGCTTAACATTTTCACAAAACCAAAATTAAATATGGATAAATACAGATAAAATTACCCAAAAATAAATATGGATAAATACAGACGGAAATGTCAACAAAATAAATACCATAAAACCAGGAGCCCTAAATATAATTAAATAAAATCATAACATATACAAAGTATCAAATACTTTTAAAATGTGTGCAAAAGAAATATTAATACCATCAAATAGACTTAACATTACAAATTTATAAAAGTATCAAATGGACTCAAAAAGTGGACTGTGTCGGTGAGTAAATGGATGTGTTGGTGGTATATGGATGAGTAACTTCATATTTGAAAGGCAGTATAGGTCAGTGTTGAAGTAAATGGGTGACTGTGTGAGTGAGTGAGTGATTATGAGAGTGGCTGTATGGGTGAGTGTGATTGTGTTAGTGACTATAGGTGAGTATGTGTTATGAATAAGTGAGTGGGTGTACGTATAACTGTATAGGTGAGTACATGGCTGTGTCAATGACTATTGCTGAGTGAGTAGGTTTGTGAGTAGCTCTATAGATGACTATCTGAAAGAAACAGGTTAGTATAGTATCAGATTCCTTACCTTAGAATATCCCCAGGCGTCAGACTGGATCCGGAAACTTTTGCGTAGCAGTACCCCTGCGCATCGGTAGGCGTCGTCTGCGCCTCCGCGTCCGTCGTTGGCGTCGTTGGCGCCGGGATGACGATGCCCGAGTACTTAGACGCCGCCCTCGTGCGCTGACGTCAGTTCTTTTTTACGCGCCAGCAAGCGCAGATCCGGAAAAAGTGGTACCCTTTAGTCAATTTTTGACTAAACTTTTTCGATCATTTTTGATCCTTTTTGAAGTCTAACGACTCCGATGGTGCCGGTAGGGATGCCCGGGTTTAAACCCTGCGTCGACTGCGACCAACTGATGTCGGTTACCGACCCCCACTGCCGGTGTCCTCGACCACGACGACAAGGCCTGCTCCGACTGTCGGGCCCTGACGTCTAAAGCTAGGCGGGAGCGGTCTCGCAAGCGACTCGAGCTCCGGCAGTCGGCCCCGCGCCGCTCGTGGTACCGGTCCGCGAGGAGGTCGAGGGACCGGTCGCCGGGTCGGAACCACCATAGCTCCGGGAGTCGTCTTCGGGCTCAAAGTCCTCAGGTAAGCACAAGAAGTCGAAGAGACGTCATCGCTCTTCCGACTCCTCCCGACGCTCGCGTGACGCGGCCGGGTATTCGGGCGACACCGCCGGAGCGGCGGGCGTCGCGGCCTGCTTCATACCCGTCGGTCCCTGGGCAGAACGTGACGCCTGAGGAGATCGAGGCCTTCATCACGGCCATGAGGTCGCTCACTCCTCCATCGGGCTCCACGGCGCCTTCGGGCCCAGCGGCCCCGACTGGGGGTCCCAGCGGGTCGGGCGCTTCGGCCGATGTCGTCGGGTGCTTCTGTCCCGACGCCGCCGGTGACTTTGGTCCTGGTGCCGCAGGCCCCCACAGGATCCGGATCCGGGTCGTCGCCGATCGACCTTACGACCTCGCCGGCGCCGGCCCCCAGGGTGTCGCCCCCGGCGCCGCCTCCGGGCGGCGCCATCCCCGATCCCTCCCTCGATTCGGGTCCTGCGCCAGAACAGCGCCCGCTCTCAACGCCGATGGGAGATTTCTACTTCTATGTCCCGACCCCATCCTTTGGTCCTGAGTCTCAGGAGGTGGGTGGGGAGGGGGATTGGGAGGGGTCTGAGGACCCTCTGGCACAGGAGTGCCAGTCTTATCTGGACTGGACAGGTGAGCTAGGGGAGGCCAGTGGTCTGGACACCTCGCCAGACACTGGTTTTGTCTCCCCTCCTACCGTGGCTACAGAGGAGGGGGCTGCCTATAGTGTGGTACTGACGCGGGCAGCCAAGGCCTTGGGCCTGGAGCTCCCCGTCGCGGCCGTGAGGACTAACCTCCTAACTGAGGTCCTTAAACCGCAGGCAAGCTCGGCCGAGCCTCTGCTGCCGTCTAATGAGGCCTTGTCTGACGTTCTTCTGGGCACTTGGTCCAAGCCCGCTACAGGTCAGCCTGTAGATAGAAACGTGTCCAGACGCCACCGCCCGGCTCCGGGCGACCCTTGCTTCCTGTCCACCCACCCCACCCCCGAAAGCCTGGTCATCCAGGCCTCTAACTCCCAGACTGCCTTCCCGACGGCTCCCCCGATCGGGAATCCAAGAGGTACGAGCAATACAGGAAAAAGGTATTCTCCTCCCTGAGTTTAGGGCTGCGGTCAGTCAACACTGCGTGCCTCTTGGGCCGTTATACCCACTCTCTGTGGGACACGGTCGCGGATGTGCTGCCACAATGTCCGGCGGAGGTCCAGACTAAACTCACCCAAGCCCTTGCGGAGGGTCGAGATGTGGCACGGTACTCCATCCGGTGTGGGTTAGATACCACAGACTCACTGGGCAGAGCGATGGCTGGCTACGACTGTGGCGATTCGTGGCCACGCCTCGTTGAGGTCCGCCAACTTTTCAGCTGATGTCTAGAACACCCTTATGATTCAGAAAAGGGGGTGGTGATGAACAGAGTGTCTGAATTAAGCAGACCACTCTTACCCAGCACAAAGATCAGGGCTTGATCCATCACCGTTATTTAGCTCACTGCACCATCCCAGCTCAGAACCTGGCTATATGCAAATTAGTCTGTCCCTGGCCCAGTGCATCATGGGAACAGGGCAGACCAAACTACTGAGCCAATTCTTCACCAGAAAGGAGACAAGCTTCCGGGGACCGGTTTCTGGCATTTCAGCCGTCGTCGGCCCAGCTTGCTTGAATCCTGATGGTGCAGTGAGCAAGGGACTCATGTCTGAGTATACCCTGCCACACCTATAGTGGCCAAAAACGATTCAGAATAGGGGGTGGTGATGAACAGAGTGTCTGAATTAAGCAGACCACTCTTACCCAGTCCAAAGATCAGGGCTTGATCCATCACCGTTATTTAGCTCACTGCACCATCCCAGCTCAGAACCTGGCTATATGCAAATTAGTCTGTCCCTGGCCCAGTGCATCATGGGAACAGGGCAGACCAACTACCAAGCCAATTCTTCACCAGAAAGGAGACAAGCTTCCGGGGACCGGTTTCTGGCATTTCAGCTGTCGTCGGCCCGGCTTGCTTGAATCCTGATGGTGCAGTGAGCATGGGACTCATGTCTGAGTATACCCTGCCACACCTGTAGTGGCCAAAAACGATTCAGAAAAGGGGGGTGGTGATGAACAGAGTGTCTGAATTAAGCAGACCACTCTTACCCAGTCCAAAGATCAGGGCTTGATCCATCACCGTTATTTAACTCACTGCACCATCCCAGCTCAGAACCTGGCTATATGCAAATTAGTCTGTCCCTGGCTCAGTGCATCATGGGAACAGGGCAGACCAAACTACCAAGCCAATTCTTCACCAGAAAAGAGACAAGCTTCCGGGGACCGGTTTCTGGCATTTCAGCCGTCGTCGGCCCGGCTTGCTTGAATCCTGATGGTGCAGTGAGCAAGGGACTCATGTCTGAGTATACCCTGCCACACCTATAGTGGCCAAAAACGATTCAGAAAAGGGGGTGGTGCTGAACAGAGTGTCTGAATTAAGCAGACCACTCTTACCAAGTCCAAAGATCAGGGCTTGATCCATCACCGTTATTTAGCTCACTGCACCATCCCAGCTCAGAACCTGGCTATATGCAAATTAGTCTGTCCCTGGCCCAGTGCATCATGGGAACAGGGCAGACCAAACTACCAAGCCAATTCTTCCCCAGAAAGGAGGCAAGCTTCCGGGGACCGGTTTCTGGCATTTCATCCGTCGTCGGCCCGGCTTGCTTGAATCCTGATGGTGCAGTGAGCAAGGGACTCATGT
Source organism: Lissotriton vulgaris (assembly GCF_964263255.1). Taxonomy (NCBI): domain Eukaryota; kingdom Metazoa; phylum Chordata; class Amphibia; order Caudata; family Salamandridae; genus Lissotriton; species Lissotriton vulgaris. Next base: position 539,330,497 of record NC_141694.1, on the reverse strand, counting down.
CTGAGTATACCCTGCCACACCTATAGTGGCCAAAAACGATTCAGAATAGGGGGTGGTGATGAACAGAGTGTCTGAATTAAGCAGACCACTCTTACCCAGTCCAAAGATCAGGGCTTGATCCATCACCGTTATTTAGCTCACTGCACCATCCCAGCTCAGAACCTGGCTATATGCAAATTAGTCTGTCCCTGGCCCAGTGCATCATGGGAACAGGGCAGACCAACTACCAAGCCAATTCTTCACCAGAAAGGAGACAAGCTTCCGGGGACCGGTTTCTGGCATTTCAGCTGTCGTCGGCCCGGCTTGCTTGAATCCTGATGGTGCAGTGAGCATAGGACTCATGTCTGAGTATACCCTGCCACACCTGTAGTGGCCAAAAACGATTCAGAAAAGGGGGGTGGTGATGAACAGAGTGTCTGAATTAAGCAGACCACTCTTACCCAGTCCAAAGATCAGGGCTTGATCCATCACCGTTATTTAACTCACTGCACCATCCCAGCTCAGAACCTGGCTATATGCAAATTAGTCTGTCCCTGGCTCAGTGCATCATGGGAACAGGGCAAACCAAACTACCAAGCCAATTCTTCACCAGAAAAGAGACAAGCTTCCGGGGACCGGTTTCTGGCATTTCAGCCGTCGTCGGCCCGGCTTGCTTGAATCCTGATGGTGCAGTGAGCAAGGGACTCATGTCTGAGTATACCCTGCCACACCTATAGTGGCCAAAAACGATTCAGAAAAGGGGGTGGTGCTGAACAGAGTGTCTGAATTAAGCAGACCACTCTTACCAAGTCCAAAGATCAGGGCTTGATCCATCACCGTTATTTAGCTCACTGCACCATCCCAGCTCAGAACCTGGCTATATGCAAATGAGTCTGTCCCTGGCCCAGTGCATCATGGGAACAGGGCAGACCAAACTACCAAGCCAATTCTTCCCCAGAAAGGAGGCAAGCTTCCGGGGACCGGTTTCTGGCATTTCATCCGTCGTCGGCCCGGCTTGCTTGAATCCTGATGGTGCAGTGAGCAAGGGACTCATGTCTGAGTATACCCTGCCACACCTATAGTGGCCAAAAACGATTCAGAAAAGGGGGTGGTGATGAACAGAGTGTCTGAATTAAGCAGACCACTCTTACCCAGTCCAAAGATCAGGGCTTGATCCATCACCGTTATTTAGCTCACTGCACCATCCCAGCTCAGAACCTGGCTATATGCAAATTAGTCTGTCCCTGGCCCAGTGCATCATGGGAACAGGGCAGACCAAACTACCAAGCCAATTCTTCACCAGAAAGGAGACAAGCTTCCGGGGACCGGTTTCTGGCATTTCAGCCGTCGTCGGCCCGGCTTGCTTGAATCCTGATGGTGCAGTGAGCAAGGGACTCATGTTTGAGTATACCCTGCCACACCTATAGTGGCCAAAAACGATTCAGAATAGGGGATGGTGATGAACAGAGTGTCTGAATTAAGCAGACCACTCTAGAACACCCTTATGGACATGCCGTTTGATGGCCTTCGCCTCTTTGGCGGCAAGGCAGACCATGCGCTTGAGCACTTTAAGGACTCCAGGGCTACCGCCAAGTCCTTGGGCCTCTCGGCCCGCTCCAGCAAACGGCTGCTTTTCGCTCCTTTCGTGGCCAAGGAAGGGGCGCCCCCACACGTCCTGCCAGCCACGGGCCGCAGACTACCATCCAGCACGGTGGCGGACGTGGAAACCACCGTAGCGGCGGTCGGGGACAACTGCAAGGCCAGTCCACACCTGCCCCTGCAGCATCCGCCTCAAAACCTTCCTAGTCCGAGCTTTCAGGCCCATGTGACGCCAGTGGGGGGCAGGGTTCGCCATCACCACCTCCACTGGCGCACTGTCACATCGGACAGGTGGGTGCTGCAAATCGTCCGAAGGGGCTACTCCCTCCCCTTCGAGGCGACCCCTCCAGCCATGCCACCGCAGTACCACCGCGTGTCGGGGGATCGCTTGACACTTCTAAGAGAAGAAGTTACGTCCCTCTTGGCCAAGGGGGCCATCGAGCGCGTTCCAGGGCCAGAAGTAGGGTTTGGTTGTTACTCCCACGACTTTCTGGTACCCAAGAAGGGCAAAGGGGGCCTACGCCCTGTCTTGGACCTGTGGAACGTCAACGGCTTCCTCCGGCAGGAGAAGTTCAAGATGCTGACACTAGCTCAGGTCCCAGGTGCCCTGGACCCAGGAGACTGGATGGTAGCGTTGGACTTTCAGGACGCTTATTTTCATATCCCCGTCCTGCCGGCCCACCGGCGTTACCTGCGGTTCACGGTAGGCCACGAGCACTTTCAGTTTACCGTGCTCCCCTTCGGCCTTACCAGCGCCCCACGGGTGTTCACAAACGTGATGGCGGTGGTCGCAGCTCATCTGCGCAGGTTAGGAGTTTCAGTCTTCCCCTACCTCGACGACTGGTTGTTGAAGACAGGCTCGCCCCAGACAGTCGTCAGCCACCTCCAGACTACGGCCGACCTCCTGCACCTGCTGGGGCTCTCCATCAATGTGCCAAAGTCACACCTGTGTCCCTCTCAGAAGCTCCTCTTCATCGGAGCGGTTATGGACTTGGCGCAGTTTCATGTTTATCCTCTCGAGCAGCGGGCTCGGAATATTCAGGCTCTGATTCCGATCTTTCAGTCGTTATCCCGAGTCTCGGTCAGGTTGACGCTACGGCTCCTGGGGCTGATGGCCTCCTGCATCCTTCTGGTGCATCACGCCAGGTGGCGGATGCGGGGGACCTGAAGTTTCAGTGGGCCCAGCATCAGGGCAACCTGTCCGACCATGTCTTGATCTCGGAGGCACTGCAAGACAGTTGCAGTGGTGGCTCAAGGACCGCGATTGGGTCAGCGGCAGATCCCTCTCCCTACCCCAACCGGAGCACGTAGTTGTGACGGACGCGTCCCTCCAGGGCTGGGGAGGCCACATGGGAGAGGCAGAGATCAGAGGCCTCTGGTCTCCGGCGGAGTCCCGTCTCCAAATCAACCTTCTGGAGTTGCGGGCGATCCGGCTTGCACTGAAGGTATTCCTCCCCTCTGTCTGGAGGAGTGTAGTGCAGGTGTTCACGGACAACACCACCGTCATGTGGTACTGCAACAAAAAACAGGGCGGGTGGGGTCGTGGACCCTTTGCCAGGAAGCTCTGCACCTCTGGCAGTGGCTGGAACATCAGGGCGTGACCCTGGTGGTTCTCTTGCCCAGCAGGGCTCTGCTCTGGGCACTATCAAGGGCTACCTTTCTGCTCTTTCCACCTTCTTAAGGCTTCCTGATCAGCCTTCTTTGTTCAAGTCCCCGGTTGTTAATAGATTCTTAAAGGGCATCGCTCATATGTTTCCCCCTGTTCCTTTCGTGATGCCTCAGTGGGACTTGAACCTTGTACTTACTTTTCTGATGTGCTCTCCCTTCGAGCCACTTCATAACTGTCCTCTCCATCTTCTTACCCTTAAGACTGCTTTCCTGGTTGCCTTCACCTCTGGCAGGACAGTGAGTGAGCTCCAGGATCTTTCATCCAAGCCCCCCTTCCTTTCTGTCCATCCGGACAAGGTTGTGTTGCGGACAAGACCCTCTTTTCTGCCCAAGGTAGTCACAGCCTTCCACATCGGGCAGTCCATCACCTTGCCCACCTTCTTTCCGCCTCCGCACCCCTCTAAAGAGGAAGAGCGGCTCCAGCGTCTGGACCCAAAACGTGCGCTCTCTTTCTATTTGGATCGCACACGCCAGTTCCGGGTGGATGACCAACTCTTTGTTGGTTACGTGGGCGCTAAGAAGGGAGGGGCGGTGCACAAACGGACCATCTCTCGGTAGGTTGTGTTGTGCATCAAGGCATGCTACTCTTTGGCTAAGAAGGAGCCTCCTGTTGGGCTGAGGGCCCATTTCACTCGGGCCATGGCGGCTACTACTGCCCTGTGCCGGGGAGTCTCCTTGCAGGAGATCTGTCAGGCGGCTACATGGGCCTCGCTGCACATGTTCGCAAGACACTACTGCCTGGACAGCCAAGTCCGGAGGGATGGCTTCTTTGGCCGTTCCGTCCTCCAGGACTTTCTGGTGTGATTATTGGTTCGCAGACCCACCACCGGGGTTGGTATTGCTGGGGTAACTATTCTAAGGTAAGGAATCTAATACTAACCTGTTTCTTTCAGATGCACAAGTTACTTACCTTCGGTAACGATATATCTGTAAGAAACAGTAGTTAGTATTAGATTCCTTACCGCCCCACCCATCCTCCCCGTTCTGCGAATCGATATCTACTTTTATCTAGGGTTAAGGTCATCCCCTTTCAGGGCCCTAGTTTCATGGCACCAGTGTTGGTTTTTATCATGGCTCTGCGTTTCTGGCACGAAAAAGCTGTGTAGAAGAACTGACGTCAGCGCGCGAGGACGGCGTCTAAGTACTCCGGCGACGTCATCCCGGCGCTAACGACGACGGACGCGGAACCGCAGACGACGCCTACCGACGCGCAGGGGTACTGCTACGCAAAAGTTTCCGGATCCAGTCTGACGCCTGGGGATATTCTAAGGTAAGGAATCTACTTCTAACTACTGTTTCTTACAGATATATCGTTACCGAAGGTAAGTAACTTGTGCGACAGTGTGTGAGTGGCTGTATGGGTGTATGAGTAGATATAACAGTGGCTATATCAGTGAGTGAGTTGAATTATGAATGACTGTATGGGTGATTAAGTGGATGTGTGTGTAGACCTATGAATCAGTGAGTGGGTGTGTAAGTACTGGTATGGGTGTGTCAATGATTTTGAGAATAGGAGTTTGGAGGTTGTAAGTGGGTGGGTCAGAGATTCTGTGAATGTCATCAGTGATTTCCTTTGTGATTTCATTTGCGATGCCACCAGTGATGTCATTTGAGATGTCATCCGTGATGTCATCAGTGATGTCACTGATCATATCATGACTGATATAATATGTGAGGTCATAAGCAGTGCATTGCGGGGGCGCAAGTTATAGTTCGCTCAGATAACTATAACTGCTGAATTTCTCTGGTTTTGTACAAGTGAAATGTCAGCCTAACTATAACGTCCCTGAGACCTTTGTTTTTTTCAGTGAATTTCTAAAGTTTTTCAAATGCTAATTCTTAACTATAACGTCCCTGTAAACCTTGATTTTTTCAGTGAATGTCCGCCACCACCAAATCCAAAACTTATAATTGCTAAATGGATTATAACCAACACACTAAACACATTACTATCTAAATGACTCTATAATAGCATGCATAACTCCCTTAATATCTCTATAACACAGTGTATAACTCTTTCAGTGTAAACTGTGACTGCATGCATCACTGTGTCATTAAGTCTCTCAGTCACTCTTCAAGTATTTGAGTAGATCTGTGAGATGGTGCATCCGTCTATCAGTTGTTCAGTAACAAACTGTGTGACTGTCTCAGTGCATCTATGAGTGGGTACAAGAGTGTCTCAATGGGTCTGTGATTCGTTGCATGACTCTCTCAGTCAGTCTTTGAATAGGTGCATGAGTGTCTTTGTACATTTTTAAGTAAGTATATAACCACCACAATGTCGCGCATGAAGGACTATGTTGAGGAAATGTTGTGGGCTCTCTATGGAGAATTGCTCTCGCCCGTATCCCTTGTGGAGCGAGCACACAGATCTCTGGGCCCTCGCCCCTGGCGGGTTGCCTGGCCAGACCAATCATTGAGTGCCTTTTAAATTACCGGGTCAGAGATACGGCGCTCCGGCTGGCCAGAGCCATGCAAAATGTAGTATATATGGGGACGCCTGTGTTCTTTTATCTGGACTTCACCTTAGCAGTACAAGCAGCCAGATGAGAATTCATGACAGTGCAACGCACCTGGATGGACCACATACTTCTCAGACCCGAAGAGCGCAACTCGATTTGTGAAAGATTTGCTGCTGGCCAAGAAAACAGAATGACCGGGGAAAGATGCGGAGGAAGGAAATCGTACCAGCGATAATGACTGAACACGCACAGCATACCGATACATGAGTAACTAACTGCTGGTGAAGACCCATTTGAGAGGGCCGGAGCTGCCCTGAGGTACAATTGCTCTCCCCACTTGTATCCTTTCTTTTAGGAAAATTGTTACTGCTGACTGCAGCTGTTTGACCTGTATGGTGTCTGGCTGCTTTTATGTGTGGTACAGGTCCCGCCGCCTGATTTTTGCCGGTTGGCACGTTTGGCTCCTAGACTCCCCCCAAACCCCCCAAGATGATTCCACTTTTTTGCACAATTCTAGTTCTTAGTTGGGGGTGCAGGAAGATTGGGCTTCATGCTCAGCCTGTTTAGGGGCTGGAATGGGTGGGGGGGCGGCCCCTGTTGGGGGGGACCTCTGAAATCGAATGTTCTATGTGCCATTCCTTCCCTACTTTTCCTTCCCTTTTCCCAGACCGAGCTACCAGATACGAATTACATCTTGAGGCACCTGCAGACATATTACCAGACAGAGTACCATGACCAGAGTTAAGTGCATCACAGGGAATGCATGTTGCCTGAATGATATGCGCAATGCAAGAATGGTTGCTGCACAGCTGGACCGCCACAGAGCGGACATCTGTTTCCTACAGGAGCTGCATCTCACTGAGCGCATTAGGGGGTGTCTGCGGGCGAGCTGGGTCGGCGAGCGACATATTGCATGGTATTCCAATTACACTCGTGGGGTGGCCATACTCATCATGAAGGGGCTACACTGTTGTACGTGTGCAACCAAATGTGACAAAATGGGCAGATATGTGATGCTGGTGGGTTCACTGGGGGGGGCATCAATTTAGGCTGATTTCAATATATGAATTAAACACTGATGACCCTGCTTTCTTCTCAGACATTTGGAGGTTGGTGGACTCGCTCAGACGGGGCCAATAGTCTGGGGAGGGGATTACAGCGTTGTGTTTAATGCTAGAAATGACAAATAGGGGGACTCTCGTCGATCCCACCCCAGAGCAGTGGTACAAATGCAGGCCATAATAAAAGATGGCAACCTGATGGATGTATGGCGACACAGGCATCCACATGGGTCGCATGTCCCATGTGTGTCTTCCGCTGTGCCCTCCTGGTCGTGGATCGATTACTGGCTGGTCTCTTGTGAGGCAGCGGACTGGGTCGCCGAAGCATTACACTTAACCTGAACCCTCTCAGATCACTCCCCAGTGTTGCTCACGCTGAATATATCACAGAGTATCCGGCCGTGGCATTCAGCTGAAGACTCCCGCCGGGGGCACTGTGAGATCAAGCGTTTCAAGAAACTATCAGACAGGAGGGGCGTGGCCAGCAGCATGGCGGGTTAGACGTGTCTGCTTGTAGCTCTGATGGCCGCGAAACGATCCTGCTGATATCCTGTGCTTACCTGTAAGATCCTGCACACTGAAAAACATGGACCGGGTGTCTGAACACGGTGACCACACTGTGGGTGCGCCGGTGCGGTTAAATTCACACTGCAACGGCCTGAAACGGAGCTGGAGAAAGAAACTGGGCGGCGCACAAAATGGCAGCGGACGGAGCTCCTTAGAGCAACCAGCGGTGCACCCAGAGCCTGTGAGGCGAAAGAGGAGAACTCCCACGGTGGGCGCCACAGTGCGCCTGGAGGAGGGACGCAAACTCCATGTCCGATGGTACACGGCTCGAGAGGCGGGAGTCAGAACAGGAGACAGGCTGCGGCACACAGGATGAAGTGACCGTGGTGCCACCGAGCCCTGGCTGGGAGTTCGTGAGCCGGGCTAAAGGGCACGACCGCCCGAGATTCAGAACTGGTACAGGGTACCCGCGAGGGGCACGGCAGGCGCGGTGCGGAGCTGCAGGCCACGCGGCGCTCAGCTGAAGACGCGCTGTGCCCCCGGGGTCCCTGGAATCACGGCTGACATGATTTCCCGCAGACCACAGTGGAGGTAGGACAGCCGCGCAGAGAAGTGGGGATCCACAGCGAGGCCCTGAGCTGGAGCGCTCAACATAGGGCCACGGGACCCCAGTGCCGACGAGCCACATACCAAGTTACCCTGAGTGAATGTGGGGGCACCGAGAGCCCAGGGACGTGGACCCAGACATACGATCAGCTCCAGCAGGGCACGGTGGCCAGCATAGGTGCTTCTCCACTTCCCAAGAGAGGTGAGGCTGACACTCGATTGGCCGGGAAGGGAGGACTTGGAGCCCAAAGTGGGACGTGCCCGAGCTGGATCTGGGACCACTCCGACACTTGGAACTGCTAGGTGCTGAGTATGGAATGTCCTGCGCACTAAATCTAGAGGAAGACGCTGACAGGCTCCCATGGGCCGACGCACGTGGGGACACACTACTGGCAGAGACCGCTGCGTAGCCGGGTGTGGTGGGAGGGTCCCGGAACCCACAGCCGTGGCCTGCTGGAGGCATCTAGGCCGCAACACAAGTGCCCTGGTGGGGGCCCAAGGAGGCACCACCGATCACCTGATTGTAAGGACAACACCCGAAGCACTGAGGTGGGGGAGTGAGACGATATCCGCAACGCTAGGAATGACATCTGCCCCAGTGGCCAGGATGGTCGAGTAACGACAGACCCGGCGGAGTAAGGGCGGCTGGGAGAACCCTGTGGGCACAGGCGCGGACTGTTGGCAGCGACCAGATTGATCCGCAGAGGTGGAACTTTGGGGTCCACTTACTAAGAGAAACCGGCCATCACCATTGGCACGGGAAAAAGACCCCAAACCACAAAGGCAGGGGAAAATGGACAAGTGCACCAAGCCACTACAGACACCGGACCCTCCTGACCTAGGCCAGGCGAACCCTCCTGATAATAATGAGATCCTGCAGGCCATTCAGCCCTCCAGAGAGGCGCTCGAGAGTAAGATCGGCAAGATCAAAATCGATGTCAACCTGCTATGACAGGAGCTGAGGAAGGTTTCTGAAAAGTCACACAAGCATAACAACGTATCTCAGGAAGTCGAGGACGCCACCTATACACTGAAAGACGAGGTTGCGGCCTTGACAGCTGCCATGAAGGATTTCCTCTTGAGAGTTGACGATGCGGAGAACAGGGCCCGGCGGACAAATCTCCGCTTTCTTGGTTTTCCGGAGGCCGTTGAAGGAACGGACGCCGGGGCATACTTGAGCAAGTGGTTGCTGGACTCTTTTCCCAAAGGCCCAATTCTCCCAATGCTTCATCATAGAGAGGGCGCACAGAATACCTGGTGTCAGGCCTCTGCCGGGAGCACCACCCAGGCCATTGATCGCAAAGTTCCTCAACTACCAAGACAGGGATGTCATTCTCAAGGTGTTCCAACAGAAAGGAGAAGTCCGGTTGGGCAACGCAAGGATCATGGTGTTCCCCGACTAATCCCGGGAGGTACAAAAGCAGCACAAAACATTTGACTCGGTGAAGGACAGACTGCGGCAACTACAAATCACATACATGCTCCTCTTCCCTGCAAAATTTAAAGTGTTCTACCAATCTAAGACTCTTTTCTTCAACACCCCAGCTGAGGCCTGGCACTGGCTGGAGGAGCGTCCTTTGCTGTGAACGCCGGAAGATGGGCCGCTCCGCCATGGAGGGACTCAGTCACTGCGCATCAAGGGGCCTACAGCTCCATGGCGTGCCAGGAAACATACTGGAACCCCTTTGAGTAAGACTCTTAGATCCACGCCATACAGCCACAGGGGCCAGGACACAGTAGCACTACAAACGCTGGTGTTTAGCGATGAGCAATGTCCAGAGAGTTCCAGAAGAACAGAGAGGTCTAAGGAGTCCACAATGCAACGTTCAGTGGACTGCACGGATAAAGACCTCACAACGGAATCCGAGGAAGATCACCCGCTACTACTAAACATTACCATACTGGAATGCACAGGAGAGACTGTGACAGAGATTGGAAAAGACACTCGGAACCAATCCGCGAATGATGATGTTGAAAAGCACTAAAAAGGCCTGAAGAGTGATAGCGACACCGGACCACAGAAGGACGTTCCACGCCACCCTCTGTCTTTGTTCTCAACATTCTCTGATTTTCTCACTTGCAGTTTCCACCCTCTCATACCGAGCCACAGCCATACAGTTGTCAGCCACAACTTAACTTAAGTTTTTTTCTCTTTCGTTACATTCAGCATATTATAAATTTGTTTTGCATCCCAACAAGTATGTACCGATAGTACTGAAAACATTGCAGTTTATACATTTGGTCAAAGAACAAGTTATTACATATAGACATGTGATCTACATGTACATCTCCACTCAGGTATTGGTGTGGTTGCCTTGTATGCGTTTCTCGTTGTCTCTATGTGCAATGACTGTATCAAGGATCTAAGTGTGATGCCTGTTTAAGTGAATTATAAATAATAACAAAATCGCCATCTTTAGCTTGTAGCAGCTATGCTGTATTGCAGGTGCTGGGGTGCATTGGGGCCAATGCATTGCAAAGTCAGAACGGATAATAGCGAGGTCTTGTAATGTACTAGCAGTGTGTGGGAGGGGGGTGTCTCGTTGACAGCTTGCTGCGTGCGATCCAGTCATGGTTGGCAGCGGCTCATAATGTCATGTGGGGTGGGAGGGGGGTGGGGGAAATGTCTAACTGCGCTGGAGTCTCGTCAACGTCACTGGGGGGCTGTAAGTCTTGTTCTGCAGTGGCTGGTCTTGTGAGTGTTTTAAGGAGATCGTCCCAAGCTTGCGCAATCGGGTATTTTCGAAGTCCCGCAGTTTCCTCCTTGTGCAGCGTGGTACTTTCGGCATGCGCCCATATTATAAGGGATTTCTCCCAGTTGACCGGCGCTAGGGGGAGGGGGGATCAATGTGTTTCCAATGTTTTGTGATGAGGTGTTTTGCCATTATCAATCCCAGGTCTCTGAACCTGGATACTACTCTATTCTTTTTCGTCCGTGGGTATAGCCCTTGCACGCAGGTTTCCCAATTGCACTGTAGTGGCGCCCCGATGCATTTTGCTAATGTGTCCACAACTGCATGCCAGTATGACTGAGTGAGGTACAAGACCACAGCATGTGCAACAGATCAGCACCAGCCAGTTTGCATCTGGGGCAAGCAGAGGTATTGAGGTGAAAATAGTCATTGATCTTATCCGGGTAAAGGTATGCCCTGTGTATTATATATGTCTGGATGAGTTTAAATCTTGAGTTGCGCTGTAAATATGCTGTCGATTGTCAGTCCACAGCAGTCCCCTGTCTGCAGCCCACCTCTCGCAGAGTCTCGTCAGTGGTTTCAATGTGTGTTTCAGGAGAGCTTCCACCGGCCAGTGTACTACATGTGAGCTTCCCTCATTACGTGCAGGTATTGTATGAGCAAATGCATTTGGGGCTCCGTTGTTATGTCTCCCCTGGCTGCCGTCAGGGTTCGCACTATGGCTGCATGTAGAAGATATTGGCCTGCAGGACTATCATTTTCTGTGGACAGAATATCAAATGTTAGAAGGTTGCCCTCCGCATACAAATCGCCTACTGCGTCTAGTCCTGCCGCATACCATGCCAATAATTCAGTTTCAGATACTTTCTCTTTGCCTCTGGGAGTCCCTGCTGATGGTATCAGTGGAGCATAAGGAGGCGTATCACAAGTTATATAGAGACTTCTCAGATAGCATTTATGAGCCAAAGCTACATATATCGGGGGTGGACAGGGAAGTCGAGTTATGGGATGAAAGTAGAGGAGCAGCTGGGATTGTGACCATGGCGATGTCGTAGCTGCAGTGTCCGCCAGTCCTTTCCCACACATCCATTTTGACACCCACTGTATCTGTAAAGCCAGATAGTATAGTTCTATGTTCGGGACTGCTAGGCCTCCACTGCTTGTGGGCGCATATAATTTGCTTAACGCGGTCTGCCTCTGTTACAAATCAAGTCACGGAGAATGCCTTTCAAGGGACATTTACTGGGATATTTGAGAAATAGTATAGCAGTCTTGATAGAATGATCATTTTTGTTAAGGTGACACCACTCATTACACTCAGTGGCAGTGTTTTCCAACAGTGAACTTGCGCTTTAATTGCTGTTATGGCCCGCACCAAGTTCCATCTAGTAAATCAGTGGGGGGTCTGCAGATGTAAACGCCTAACTCGGCCGTAATCTTTATTGGGTGCTCAGAGACTTTCGCACAGACACGGAGCGATTGAAGTCACTACCACTGACACTGCTAGGTAGGGCAGCGCTATATAAAATGATAGTGCTCCCCAAGCTCCTTTATGTGCTACAGAAGCCTTACCAGCTCATACCAGTTGAGGTGTTCAAGAAAATTGATGACACCCTGCGCACGTTTCTGTGGGACAGGAGGCCAACCCGGATAGCATTGGCTACACTACAACGCAAAACACACAAGATGATGGACGGAATGTTGCACAATGGCAAAACATTCACCCCCAGTCACAGATCTGGGTTTAATCCATCGTTATTTTGCTCACCAAGCCACCCCAGTTCAGACATAGCCATATGCAAATCAGTCTTGGCCCTGTGCCTCATGGGAACAGTCCAGCCCGAACTGCCAAGCCATGTCTTTCCTGGACCGAAATCAAGCATCCTAGTACCGGTTTCTGGCTATCAGCCGTCTTCAGCCAGGATAGCTTGACTCCAGTGGCATAGTGAGCACGGGACCCACGTATGGGCATACCCTTCCCACATAGACTACAATGCAATCAATACAATGGAGGTATCTCTCTACCAGATCTCCGGGCCTATTACTGGGTTGCGCATTTAATTGTGGTGAACGAATGGCAACGTACCGAATGGGACCATCCCACTTATGCACTCGAGCGCACACAGTTTACTAAACACGCATACACACACTACTTATATGGGGGAAATGATGCAACTCAACTCTTAAAAGCAACACAGGTAGTAATAATGGCGTGGAAGCAGGCGGAACGTCTCGTGAAGTGGGATGGCCGGGTCACCAAAGAAACCCTGCTCTGTGTGGGAACTTAGAGGTCCATTAGGATGGCGGACGGATGCATGACCGCAGTGCTGGAGGTGGCGGAAAATGCACCTCACTGTCCGCCAGCAGCGGGCCTTCCGTTCGCCATATTAGAAAGGCGAACTGGGCACATTTACTGTCCGCCGCGGAAAAACATGAACTGCCGCGGGAACACACCAGACACCACGGCGGACGGAGCCAATCCAGCCTCACCGTCGTGCGGAATAACGTCCCGACCGTCCGCAATATTACGTAGTCGCAAACAAACCAGAACTCCGCAGCGGAAACACCTCCATCTCATAGACGGCGGAAGCAACACAACGAAGAGGGAAAACAGTGCCACGAGACCCACCGCACGGACCCGACCGCCATGGACCTAACCCTACATGCCTTCCCGGCCCTGTTCGTACTTCACTTCCAGCAAGTCATGCACCGTTGTGGACGCCGCAGCAGGTACGCAAGTATGCAATACACACATATCACGCCACAGCATCCATGAACACGGTTACCGGTTCACCCCAGCAGCGTAGGATTAGCAACACGGGCACTGGAGCACTGCCCGAGGGGCCGGTGTCCAGTCCCAGCTGGGGGCTGCTGTTGTGGGCAGCCATGGTGGACCGATCTGGGTGGTCCCTGCATTTGTAAATGACCGCCAGCGGCCGAGTGGGTGCCTAAGCGGCCTTCCTGTAAGTGAATGTGCGTTCATTGCCACCCTCCCATCAATGGCAGAGGTGTCACTCCCTTACTCTTGCTGGGCCGGCCCAGTAATATATGTATATTAAGCGGTAAATCGTAAATCATACGTTCTTATATAGCGCCTTTCACCGTAAGGTCTCAAGGCGCTTGCTTTGGGAACCCGTCCTGGCCTTTCCCTGTGAGATTACTCCTACTGGGTATCCCCAAGGTGAAGACCTCCACTACGGCCCCATCGCGGTGGGGCCGTAGTGGAGATTAAGCAAGCTATTACCCAGAGTTGCAGAGTGTGAACCCACGATTCGAGTAGGCACCGAGGCGAGAATTCTCGAGTCCGTGAATATTTTGAGCTCAAGGCCCTGCCGCGTCGGGGATTGAACCCTGGTCCCGGTCTGACCTCTGCATCAGGGACTGCCTCCTCTAACCGGTGAGCCACACTTCTCCAGGTGCAGGGGGCATGATCAAAACTCGCCTCACTAGTTGTCAGGTGCGTCACCATTGTGAACTAATCCGTGGTAGACAGGGCATGTTGTAAACACAAGAAATCCACAATGCAAGTACACAACAAGCTCGGACACTGACAAAGTACACAACATGAGTAACTGCCTTTATTAAACATCACAAAGATAGCACTCTGATGTTCCCAGGAGCCAGCCCAGTGGCCAGTACACATTGCAGAGCATGTCCATGAGAAGCAGCACAACCAAGGGGCAAGAAACAGCACAGTTCCAGGCAGGGCAATGAGAGAGTGCAGAGCATGTCCATGAGAAGCTGCACAACCAAGGGGCAACAAGCAGCACAGTTCCAGGCAGGCCAATGAGAGAGTGCAGAGCGTGTCCATGAGAAGCTGAACAACCAAGGGGCAACAAGCAGCAGCGTTCCAGGCAGAGCAATGAGAGAGTGCATAGCATGTCCATGGGAAGCTGCACAACCAAGGGGCAACAAGTAGCACAGTTCCAGGCAGGGCAATGAGAGAGTGCAGAGCATGTCTATGAGAAGCTGCACATCCAAGGGGCAACAAGCAGCACAGTTACCATAGAGCCTGTGGCCAGATCAGAGCAGGTACATCTGAGGCAGCACAAGTGAGGGGCACAGTACATCACATTACTAACAGGGCCAGTGGCCAGAACAGAGCAGGTACATCTGAGGCAGCACAAGGACGTGTGTCATACGGACAGTCCCATGGACAAAAATATTGCACGGGTGGTTACAATGAACAGTCCAGACATCAAGTACAATTAGATTTGAGTGATGGGAACTGCACCTCACAGCACAGAATCTGGTGGACTGCAGGACCTCATAGCTTCGGACACAGTGGCAGGACCTGATACAGGAGTGTGAGAAACAGCCGCAGCTCTAGTGACTGACACATGAGCGATAGACCCTGACACACTGCCAGGACCTGTCCCTGGACACGGACGAACAAATACTGTTAGACGGGGACCTGGAGGGTCGGCCGAGTACAGGGGGAGAGGCCTCCGGTGAGGACCGTCTCCGGCGATCGTACAGACAAGTAACTTCCCTCCCCCACAAATGGACACCACACAAGGATAAGATCTGTACACTTTATATAGGATTCTTGAGGCAAGGTTATCAACGATACAGTGGGGGCAGGACACGAGGATCCTCCCAATTCTAGTCTCTGTAGGGAAAGGGGTAGCGGGACAGTCTTGGGTACCGGTCCGGTACCAGGGCGGCCAAAGGGTGCTCACAATCCTCGAGCTCGGAGATCTGAAAGGTCGGGCCGCGGCAGCGCCAGCAGGCTAGGATGAAAAGTCTTGGTACGACGGGCCGCGGCAGCGCCAGCAGGCTATGATGATGACTTCTTTGCAGAGGGGCAGCGGCAGCGCCAGCAGGCAGGAGCGATGGTTCACAAGGAAGGGCCGCGGCAGCGCCAGCAGGCAGGAGCGATGGTTCACAAGGATGGGCCGCGGCAGCGCCAGCAGGTCCTGACGAAGGTGAACGTTGCAGAGGGCCGCGGCAGCGCCAGCAGGCTTCAGAGATGGTTTCACAAGGCAGGGTTGCGGCAGCGCCAGCAGTCCGTCAGGGATGAGTTCTTCAAGGTGTCTCTCGACTCCAGGATACAACTGCCTTCCTGCTCTGGAGCTGCCCCAGTTATAGGTCTGGCCTCCTTTGATGTCCCGACCCTCGCGCTTGGAGGTCGGGAGGTCCGGGATGAGGGAGTCCAGACACCCAGCAGGGGGTGGAGCCAGCGCCCGGGGAGGCTGGGGGCGATCGGCACCTGGCGGGGGAGAGCCGTTGACACTCCTCTCTCCCATTGACCTGCCAAGTGGTCTCTTCACCTCCTGGGTGGATGGTGGTGCCTCGATGTCGGGGCCTGGCCAGGCCCAGGGTTGGGGTCGAGCTGAGGCCATGCGGCCTCGTGGTGCAGTGTCCAAGATGGCGGCTGGGCCGGGGCAATGGTGCTGACGGAGGCCCGGGACAGCCGATGCTCGGAGGTTCGGGAGCAGGCGTCCCGTTGGGGACGGGTTGCGGGTTGCTTCGGTGGGTTGCCGGGGTGGTTCTTTCAGGGGGTACAGTGGGAGCCGGTGTCCGGGCCCCTTCATGCGGGGAGGGAGCGGGCCTTTCACGAGGCCTGTCCAACATGCGTCCCCCCCAGCTGAAGGCAGGGAGAGTCACCCATCCTCTTGGGTACTCTCCTCGCCGAGGCGGAAAAATCGTGACAGGCCGTCGGCGTTGGCGTGGTCCTGGCCAGGACGATGCTCCACAGTGAAGTCCATCCCTTGCAGGGAGATGGACCATCGTAACAGTTTTGGGTTCTCCCCCCGCATCTGCATCAGCCATTGCAGGGGTCGGTGGTCGGTCTGTACCCTGAAATGGGTACCGAAGAGGTAGGGCCAAAGTTTCTTGAGAGCCCATACCACTGCGAACGCCTCCCGCTCGATGGTGCTCCAGCGCTGTTCTCGAGCCAGTAGGCGTCGGCTGATGAAGGCCACTTGCTGGTCGACCCCCTCTGCGTTGAGTTGAGAGAAGACTGCCCCAATGCCATGATCTGAGGCGTCCGTCTGGACTATGAATTCCCGGCTGTAGTCGGGGGCCTGGAGCACGGGGGCGGTGCACATGGCGGACTTCAGCTTCTCGAAGGCCGTTTGACAGTCCGAAGTCCAGTTGACGATTTTGGGGTTTTTCTTTGATGTTAGTTCTGTAAGGGGCCCCACAATGCTGCCATAGTCCTTTACGAACCGCCGGTAGTATCCGGTGAGTTCTAGGAAGGCCCGGACCTCGGTTTGGGTGACAGGTGGTTGCCAGGACTGGATGGCAGCGATCTTGAGCTGAAGGGGGGCCACCAGACCGCTCCCCACTTGGTGTCCGAGGTAGGTCACGGACCCCTGGCCAATCTGGCATTTGCTGGCCTTGACAGTGAGGCCAGCCTGCTGGAGGGCGTGCAGGACTTCTCGGAGGTGGTGCAGGTGGTCCGCCCAGTGGCGACTGTACACAGCGATATCGTCCAGGTAGGCGGCGCTGAATTCTTCGAGGCCCGCCAATACCTGGTTCACAAGTCGTTGGAAGGTAGCTGGAGCGTTTTTCATGCCGAAGGGCATCACTTTGAAGTGGTAGTGACCATCCGGGGTAGAGAAGGCGGATCGTTCTTGGGCCCTGGGAGTGAGGCCGATTTGCCAGTAGCCCGCTGTGAGATCGAAGATACTCAGGTAGCGGGCAGCCCCCATGCGGTCAACCAACTCATCCGCCCGGGGGATGGGGTGCGCGTCGGTTCTGGTAACAGCGTTCAGGCCCCGATAGTCTACGCAGAACCGGAGCTCAGGGGCAACGCCCGGGGCGGCAGCCTTGGGGACCAGTACGACTGGGCTGGCCCAGGGGCTGTCGGATGGCTCGATCACTCACAAGGCCAGCATCTTAGTGACTTCGTCCTGGATGCAGGTGCGCACCCGATCTGGCACTCGGTACGCCCTGTGTCGAATGGGGGGACTGTCCCCAGTGTCCACATCGTGACGGCACCAGGGGGTGACCCCGGGGGTGAGGGAGAACAGGCTCGCAAATTGCAGTAGGAGAGCCCGACAGTCTTGGCGTTGTTCCGGGGACAAGGCATCGGAGAGTCTGACCCCTTCCACTGAGCCATCTTTCTCGCGGGTCCTCAGTAGGTCAGGGAGGGGCTCGGAGTCCTCTTCTGCTCCACTATCGGTTGCCATCAGTAGGCTGAGTTCCGAACGCACGAAGTGGGGCTTGAGCCTGATGGCGTGGAGGACTCGCAGGGGGTTCCGGGAGGACTCCACGTCTACTAGGTAGGTGACAGGGCCCTTGCGCTCTATCACTTTGAAGGGGCCTGTCCATTTGTCCTGCAGGGCACAGGGTTCGACTGGAGCCATCACCCACACTTGCTGGCCGGGTTCGAACTCGATGGAGGAGGCATGTTGATCGTACCATCTCTTCATGTCTTCCTGACTGGCCTCAAGGTTGGCTTTGGCGAGTTCCCTGAATCGCCGGGTCTGGTTGTGGAGGGTCAGGAGATACTTATAGACATCTGGAGGGGTCTTCTGGGGGGGGCCATCTCCCATCCTTCCTTGACCAGGCTGAGGGGGCCCCGGACGGGGTGTCCGTACAGGAGCTCAAAAGGGCTGAAGCCGAGGGATTCTGGGGGACTTCTCGATAGGCGAAGAGGAGGCACGGGAGCAGCACGTCCCATTGGCGACGTAGGGGTTCTTCTAGGCCCATGATCATCCCCTTGAGAGTGCGGTTAAACCGCTCGACCAGTCCATTTCCTTGTGGGTGATAGGGGGTCGTGAACCGGTAGGTGACCCCGCACTGTTGCCAGAGAGACTTCATGTATTTTGAGATAAAGTTCGTGCCCCTGTCGCTGACGACTTCCCGGGGGAAGCCCACTCGAGAGAAGATCCCCATCAGGGCTCGGCCCACCCCGGGTGCTGTCACTGTTCGAAGAGGTATGGCCTCGGGGTAGCGGGTTGCATGGTCCACCAGGACTAGGATGAACCGGTGCCCCTGGGCCGTTCGGGGGTCTAGTGGCCCCACAATGTCTATTCCGACCCGCTCGAACGGGGTGGTGACGACGGGGAAGGGCTGCAAGGGTGCTTTGATCTTTCGGCCGCTCTTCCCGCTGGCCTGGCAGGTAGGGCAGGCCCGGCAGTGGTTGGAGACATCATTACGCATTTTGGGCCAGTAGAAATGAGTCACCAGACGGTTGTAGGTTTTGTCTTGCCCCAGGTGCCCAGCCAGGGGTCATCGTGCGCCAAGTTCAAAAGGAAGTCTCTGAAGCGGAGGGGGACCACCAACACCCGACTGGCCCCCAGCTCAGCAATTCTTTGCTCACTGTAGAGCAGGTCATTGTCCCAATAAATCCAGTGGGCCCCTGCGGGGTCTCCTGCGCTCTGGGCGAGGGCCTGCTGCCGGAGTCCCTCGAGGGAGGGACAGGTCCTCTGCTCTTGTCGGAACTGCTCTTGGGTGGGGCCACCCTCTTGCCGCCACTGGGCCAGTTCGGGAAGGTCCTGGAGTTGAACGGACCCCTCTTCGGTCGGCTCTGGGGGATTGGCGCTTGGGGCGGCTCCCTCCGGGACGATCAGGGGAGGAGGTTCTGGCCACTCTGGTTCTTCGGGACTGGAGATGGTGCGGGCGGTCATGGACCTGGTCGTTATGCAGGCCCAGTCAGGAAGGCCCAGCATCCCCAGGTGCTCTCTTCTTTCGACGGCTGCCCAGGGGGAACTTTCGAGGTCGTTCCCCAGAAGGCAGTCTACTGGAGCATCATCGCGGACAGTCACCTTCAGCATTCCGGACACTCCTCCCCACTCGAAGGGGACGCAGGCCATCCGACACAGGCTTTCGGAATTGTCGGCTGACCGGACGGGGCACAGGACATTGGGCAAGATCTGCTCCGGAGTTACCAGATGACAGCGGACTGCCGTCACACTGGCCCCGGTGTCACGTAGGGCTTCAGCCTGGCGCCCGTTGATGTTGACCCATTGGCTGTATTTCCGGGTATTGGCGGGTAGGGGGGCCCGCGGGATCATGTCTCTTTCCCCCAGGCAGACCAGGGACATAGCGGCTGGTTCCCACTCGGGCTGGTCGGCCTCGTACTCTTCAGAATCTTCGGGATTTTGTTCTTCCCCCAGGGCGGCGGCAGCAACCTGGCGGGGCATAGGGTTCTGGTTCTTCGGGCAACTAGTGTCGTTTGCGTAGTGGCCGGGTCGCTGGCATCGGTGGCAAGTAACGTTGGCTCGGAACCCTGGACGCATCGGGGGGTTTCCCCTGCCGGCCGGGGGCGGGGCGTTGCTGGCGGGAGCTGCCGGGACGGCGTCTCTGCCCCGACCCTGGCCTCCTCCTCCTCCCCCTCGGGGGCGATGGGGTCCTTGGTTGTTTCTGTGTGGTTCGCTGGGGCCGTTTCGGGCACCTCGGGTGCTTTCCCATCTGTCAGCTTCGGCGGCGAGTTGCCGAGGTTCAGTTAGTTTACTGTCGAGGAGGTGCTGCCTGAGCTCGACGAAGCAGTTGTTAGAGAGGTGCTCCCACACAATAAGGTCAAAGAGTTGCTCATACGTGGTCACCTTGCTGCCCTTGATCCACCCTTCGAAGGCTCTGCTGAAAAAGTTCACGTACTCCACCCAAGTTGTACCCGGGATCCGTTTGCAGTCGCGGAACCGCTGGCGGTACATCTCAGGCTTGAGTCCGTATCGAGTGAGGAGGGCGGCTTTCATGTGGTCGTAGGAGGTCATCTGATGGTCCGGGAGTTGCAGCAGGGCGTCTCGCCCTTCGTTGACGAACCTCCCCCATAACCCGGCTCCCCAGTCACTTCGGGGAATCCGGTGGGAGGTCATGGCTACTTCATAGGCTTTGAACCATTGCTGGATGTCGTCGTTCCGGTAATACTCTCTGACGACATCCTTGGGGATGTGGACTTTCGGGTCGGTAGTGGCAGGAGTGTTCGGGCGCTCGGGCACCCCGAGATCTTTATTCTGTTTCCGAAGCTCTATTTCTTTTAGGTTGCGTTCATGTTCGTAGGCTAGCTTCTTCTCTTCCAACTCTCTCTGTCTTTGTTTTTCTTCCCGCTCTTCTCGGAGTCGCAAGTGTTCCAATGTTATTTTTTGTTCCGCCAACTTCAGTTCTCCATCCAGCCGAAGTCGAGCCAGCTCCAATTCATGGAGCCTGCTTTTTTCCCGTTCCCGGATCTCCTCTGGGGAGAGACCCATTCTTCTTTCTTCCGTCGGAGTGGGGTTTGTTTCCGGTGCCTCGAGGTTTTGGTTTTGGGGTACGGCCGTACCTGTCTCTGCCCAAGTTTCTAGGGCTTTTTTGAAGTCTTCTTTCGTGCTCAGTCCTGTGGTAGCAATGCCTAGTTCTATGCAGAACTGCTTCAGCTCTCTGTGGTTATACTCTTCTAATTTCTCCATCTGGAATTTCTCTGTGGTTCCGCTCTCTTTCGTGGTCATTGTGGTTGTGTCGTGGGGGGGGTTACTTTCTGTACGTTTACGCGTTGGTTCGGATCGCGCCGCTGGCCACCAATGTTAGACGGGGACCTGGAGGGTCGGCCGAGTACAGGGGGAGAGGCCTCCGGTGAGGACCGTCTCCGGCGATCGTACAGACAAGTAACTTCCCTCCCCCACAAATGGACACCACACAAGGATAAGATCTGCACACTTTATATAGGATTCTTGAGGCAAGGTTATCAACGATACAGTAGGGGCAGGACACGAGGATCCTCCCAATTCTAGTCTCTGTAGGGAAAGGGGTAGCGGGACAGTCTTGGGTACCGGTCCGGTACCAGGGCGGCCAAAGGGTGCTCACAATCCTCGAGCTCGGAGATCTGAAAGGTCGGGCCGCGGCAGCGCCAGCAGGCTAGGATGAAAAGTCTTGGTACGACGGGCCGCGGCAGCGCCAGCAGGCTATGATGATGACTTCTTTGCAGAGGGGCCGCGGCAGCGCCAGCAGGCAGGAGCGATGGTTCACAAGGAAGGGCCGCGGCAGCACCAGCAGGCAGGAGCGATGGTTCACAAGGATGGGCCGCGGCAGCGCCAGCAAGTCCCGACGAAGGTGTACGTTGCAGAGGGCCGCGGCAGCGCCAGCAGGCTTCAGAGATGGTTCCACAAGGCAGGGCTGCGGCAGCGCCAGCAGTCCGTCAGGGATGAGTTCTTCAAGGTGTCTCTCGACTCCAGGATACAACTGCCTTCCTGCTCTGGAGCTGCCCCAGTTATAGGTCTGGCCTCCTTTGATGTCCGGACCCTCGCGCTTGGAGGTCGGGAGGTCCGGGATGAGGGAGTCCAGACACCCAGCAGGGGGGTGGAGCCAGCGCCCGGGGAGGCTGGGGGCGATCGGCACCTGGCGGGGGAGAGCCGTTGACACTCCTCTCTCCCATTGACCTGCCAAGTGGTCTCTTCACCTCCTGGGTGGATGGAGGTGCCTCGATGTCGGGGCCTGGCCAGGCCCAGGGTTGGGGTCGAGCTGAGGCCATGCGGCCTCGTGGTGCAGTGTCCAAGATGGCGGCTGGGCCGGGGCAATGGTGCTGACGGAGGCCCGGGACAGCCGATGCTGGGAGGTTCGGGAGCAGGCGTCCCGTTGGGGACGGGTTGCGGGTTGCTTCGGTGGGTTGCCGGGGTGGTTCTTTCAGGGGGTACAGTGGGAGCCGGTGTCCGGGCCCCTTCATGCGGGGAGGGAGCGGGCCTTTCACGAGGCCTGTCCAACAAATACCATGCCAGCATCTGAGACATGAGATTGGCGGATACCCACAGTGGCAGTACCTGAAACAGGAGAGGGCACAACTGACACAGTGCTACTACATGAGGCATGACAGCGAACAACAGACACAGTGCCACTATCTGACACATGAGAGTGAACTGCAGCTGACCCACTGGGACCACTGAAATGATGAGCTACAGGGCTGTATGGGCCAGGAGGCACGGTGGCTCTGGGAGCTGGGGACAGCTGTACTTGTGCGACATTGGGGTGGTCAGGTGTTACCGGTGTGTGTTTCCGTTTCTTGGGGTTTCGGAAGGGCACCCTGGACATGACTCGACTGGTAAGTGGTGCGGCCTCATCTGAAGCATCACCCATAAAGGTTGGATCATGTGCATGTGTGGGTCTGCTCTCTGGGGACGTGCTGGAACCTGCTTGACGCTTGCTCTGGCCCTGCCTTCTGCCCTTTCCATCATGTGTAACGGGGGATGCAACAACAGCATACTCCTTCCTCTGCTTCACTGGGATGTTGATGGGAGTAGAGGTATGGGGGGCCTCCACCTCTGACACATGTGGTTTACGTTCCTTCACCAACGCCAGCTTCAGGGGACGCATGGGTGATGGATGTCTGTCTTTCGTGGATGTCCTGTCCATGTGAGATGCCTTGGCCCTGGGAGGTACCTGCTCCCTGGAAGTAGCCTTGGCCTTAGGAGGTGTCCTGCCTTTGGAATGTGCCTTATCCGTGGGCGGTGCTCTGTCCCTGGGAGGTGCCCTGTCCATTGAAGGAGCCCTGTCCTTGGGAGTGGCCCTGTCCTTGGGAGGTGCCCTGTCCTTGGGAGGTGCCCTGTCCTTTGTAGGGGCCTGGTCCTTGGGAGGTGCCCTGTTCTTGGGAGGTGCCCTGTCCTTTGTAGGGGCCTGGTCCTTGGGAGGTGCCCTGTCCTTGGGAGGTGCCCTGTCCTTTGTAGGGGCCTGGTCTTGGGAGGTGCCTGCTCCTTGGGAGGAGTCGTGTCCGTGGGTGGTGTCCTGTCCTTAGTGGATGCCCTGTCCTTGGTCTGTGCCTTGTCCATGAGATGTGCCTTGCCCTTTTAAGTACCTTTTGAGGGGGATGCCTGTGTGTCCCGTGAATCTGTGCCCCCCATCACCCCTTGAGGGTCCTGTGTGTCATCTCCAGGGTAGCTGATGTCCTGTTCTGTGAAAGATTTCCCTTTCCCAGGGGATGGTGCCTGTGGCCTCCGTTGCCTGCCTTGCTGCCTGTGGCTGCTTCTAGTGCAATACCCTGAAAATGATGCATGTTCAGAAGTGTCACTCTCCCATGAGACAGTAAGTGGTGTGGATGGGGGAACTGAAGTAGAACCTTGTCCATGTGACTGTTGAATGGCTGCAGACACTGTGTTGGATAAAGACTGTACTGTCCTGTGGAGAACAGCAACATCACCATGCATCCCCTCCATGAATGCTACCAACTGCCCCAACTTCCTATCGTGGTCCAGGAATGCATTTATCATGTTTGTTTGTCCTACACACAGCTGTCGCAGCAGATCAACCGCCTCAGCACTAAGGGAAGTTTGTGTCACAGGGGCAGGGGCAGCGGTGCCTGCAGCAAAAGCCACTCTGCTCCCCCTACTCTTGCGAGCACGAGCAGTACTTTTTGCAGTTGGTGGCAGTGTGGGCCCAGTGTTCTGTGTACCCACTGAAGGTGTAGATTGTCCACTCCCTGTGTCTACCAACAGTGCTGACTCACCACTGCTGTCTGAAGATGATGACGATGGTGTCTCCACATGTGAGTCCTCAGGGATAGTTCTGTCCCCCTCTCCGGGGCTGCTCTGTTCCATCTCAGTCAGTGTTTGTGTGGTCTCTGATACGGATGCATTGCCACCACTTCCCTTCGTCGTTTGTCTGTCAGTGCCCTCGTCTAAAGCTGAAAGAGAGAGATCAGAGGTATATCTAAGTGCCACACTCACTAACTGCAAATAAAAAAATCCAAACTTCCTTGACTGCTGGACAACATGTGGAACCCATCCTGCACATAAAACACCCCTCCCAGACATACTCATGTCAAAGAATTAGTGTGCCCTGTGACACATGTACATGAAACAAACAGGGCAATTGCATGCAGACCACCCCACATGTGATGCCATGGGACCACAGACATGAATGCCATGTCCTGGGCCCCTGCACTACAATGCAACTGGTATGTCCAGCTGGCTGACATGGATGCTGACTCTCACTCCGCTAATCCACCAACATGCAATAGCAGCACACCATATACACCATGGATTTCACTACTGTGTCTGACCAGCAATACATGCATGCACTCCCAAGTCATAAACCCATGTCAGTGTGCTCACCGCTAGTTTGCTGCTGCTCCCCTCTCAGCCATGCGGACAGGTCAGGATGTGTCACAGCTATGATACGTAGCATTAGAGGGGTCATGGTACGTCGTGAAAGCCGGCCTGATCTTGGAATCAGCCCCAGTGTAATCTCCGCCACAGTCTTGCTGAGCCTGGAGATGTCGTCCCACCGCTTGTGGCAGTGTGTGTGTTGCGTGTTGCACACCCCCACTGCCCGTTCCTCACGTGCTATGGCCCTCCACACGGTCTTGCGATGGTGCAGCTTGACCTACCATAATGGGAGACAAGAGGAGGAAAAAAAAGTGAACAGGTGGCCGTTCATACAGATAGAAGTAGCAGCCATGCACAGTACAACACATGGGACTGACAGGACAATATGGCATTAGTCCATCATTGATAGCAGGTGAGGCACACACACACACAAGATAGCTGTGATCGGTCGTGACCCAGCACAGCAACAAGACTACACATGTCATGTTTGTTACCCCTCAAGAATAACACTGCGCAGCATAGAGGTCAATCAGTCAGTGACAGAACCAGGAACACATCACAGCGTTCCTGGCCTGCTGGGGCACACCCACACTGCCTCCCTCAGAACACCGCCCAGATTGCAGACACCAGGAGTCAGGGACCACCTCATGCACACCAACATGTCCCCCACTGCACTTACCACCTGTCCTGGTGCACCGTAGAGCCGTTCATAGTGGCTGAGCACACTGTCCACAAGGACCTCCAGCTCCTCTGCACTGAAGGGACGGGACCGTATCTGTCCAACTCTCACCATGGCAAGGTCCAGGACACTGGCACAACAGCAGCAGTTGGTGGAGTGGGCAGCAGCAGCAGTTAGAGGTGATGGGTGCAGGCAGCAGTGGCTGGAAGCAGTGGATGTGTGGTGCTCAGACTCACACATTTATAGGGCCCTGAGCTGATATCAGTGGCACACGTCTGCAGCAACTGGTGCCTCATTCAAAATTAGCCAATGACTGGCCCCGCTGTGGTGGTGCATGGCTTTCATCATTTTTGAAAATCGCTTACGCGTCCCGCTGTACCTGTTTCCATTGGCTGCAGGTGCAAGGACCATCACGGTCACACACCACCAACCGCATGTGCGCGCTACAGCGATGGTGCATCATTTGAAATACATCACTTGCTGGCATCGCAATGGCAGAGTGGTGTGGCTCACTGGTTAGAGGCGGCAGACCCGGGAGCAGAGGACGGCCCGGGACCAGGGTTCAATTCCCGACGCGGCAGGGTCGTGGACCAGGGTCAGCGGACTTGATAATTCTCACCTCGGTGCCTACTCTAACCAGGGATCACACTCGGCAACTCTGGGCATTAGCTTGCCTTATCTCCAGAACGGCCCCCCACATACGCCGGGGATGCCTGGTTTCACCTTGGAGATACCCAGTAGGGACCATCTCTCAGGGATAGCCAGGACGGGTCCCCCAGCGGTCTATTCGCGCCAGGATACGCCGGTAGTAATTAAGCGCGGTATAAAACAGCATATAACATAACATAACACATTCCGCGGGGGTGGGCAGGCTAACAGATACATATGAATGTGCAAGTGGCAATGCCAGTTGTTATCCCCTCATTGTGTCACATAGCGGCACCCACCGCCGTTCCCCAGCGGTGACTCACCGCCCATGCCCATTCAGTCCAGGGGCCCACCATGCAGATAGCGGTACCCACTGCCGTTCCCCGGCGGTGACTCACCGCCGGGGAACGGAGGTGGGTAACACTATCTGCATGGCGGGCCCCTGGACTGAATGGGCATGGGCGGTGACTCACCGCCGGGGAACGGCGGTGGGTACTGCTATCTGCATGGCGGGCCCCTGGACTGAATGGGCATGGGCATGGGCGGTGACTCACCGCCGGGGAACGGCGCTGGGTACCGCTATCTGCATGGTGGGCCCCTGGACTGAATGGGCATGGGCATGGGCAGTGACTCACCGCCGGGGAACGGCGGTGGATACCGCTATCTGCATGACAGGCCCCTGGACTGAATGGGCATGGGCGTTGACTCAACGCCGGGGAACGGCGGTGGGTACCGCTATCTGCATGGCGGGCCCCTGGACTGCATGGGCATGGGCATGGGCGGTGACTCGCCGCCGGGGAACGGCGGTGGGTACCGCTATCTGTATGGCAGGCCCCTGGACTGAATGGGCATGGGCGGTGAGTCACCGCCGGGGAACGGCGGTGGATACTGCTATCTGCATGGAGGGACATACCAACTGCCATTTCACAATGTAGATTTAAATGTTGTGGAAAGCCTGCCCGCCAACGCGGCATGCGTGAACCTCCATTGCGGTGCCGGAAACTGGATGTATTTGAAAGATTTACCCTAGTGGTAGCGCACGCATGACCGCACCGGTGTGTCCCCGCCATGGCACCCTATTCAACAGCCAATGGGAAATGCATTCGTGGAGGCTGAATTTAAGTTTTGAAATTGCAGGCGTGCACTGCCAGGGCGAGGCCAATTACTGCATGGTCAGGCACACATTCTGTGTTGGCAAGGGGACATGGTACCTGTAGGAGAGTAGGGTCTGCAATCCTATGATCACCCAGATTTTTTGCTTTTGTTTCACTGGTTTACGACTTTCTCTGGCTGTGGGCCTGCCAATCAGACCCACAGCCTGGCTGTTCTCTTTCTAAATTACGACATGTACCCTAGGTGCATTTACCAATTGGTACTGGGCCACCTTATCAGACCCTGTAACTCAGGGCATAGGTGTACCCAGGGCTGCCAGGGGCTGCAGCATGTATTATGCCACCCCTGGCTGGCCTCCTAAATTTGACACAACTGGCTGCATGACAGCTGGGGCAAAGTCGTGTAATCACCCTTTGCTGTAGGTGTAGTATACCTATACCTAACCCTAAAAATGGACACACAGATTCCTATCAGTCACTCCTATGGCAGGCCTTGACAATCCTGAAGGCAGAGTGCTTGGAATCGTGTGAGATGGTGCTCTGGCATGAGCTGAGCCTTTCTGCAGCTTGCGGAACCAAGTCCTAATAGCTGTTCCATGATAACGCATACCATATACTCTTAAGTGCATTATAATCCTCGCGGTTAAATGCTAACTTTGGTATTGCTTTATCAAAACATGTCGAGTAAGGTGTCATACGAATTGGAATACTAACCCCTCGCCAATTCTGGCGACGGGGTTAGCATTCCACCCTTCTAGAGGGACACGACATGTATGTAACTGTGAACCCCGGTTAAAGTTAACTAAAGCCTCAGCTCCACAAAATGGATGCTGCCACCACAGACACGAGTCTGACCCCCTGCAGCTGGGAGTCCTTCCAGCGAGGGGAGCCTGGACAAAGGGTTTCCTGTCAGGGGCGGTGCTAGCACCGTCCCAGACATGGTTTTGTGTATCCTGGGTAGGCAGGGCTTTTCAGGAAGGTGACTGCTGAGTGGCACCCCGGTGCTCACTACGCATAGGCCGGTCAGAACCAGTTCCAGGGGCACACCAGCCCCTGGCCTGGGGAAAGTCCGGCATGGCAGAGGGGTGTAACCACCCCCCTCCTAGTCCCACCCATAGGCAGGACCTAGTCACCGGGTCAGCCCCCTTTTCTAGTATAAAGATGGGAGCGGGCCCCCTGTTCAAATTAGATCATCTTTGGAATCAAGACACGACTTTCTTCGAAAGGACATCAAGATTTCTTCTTCAAGATTCTCCCTTGTGGCTAAGGAGTAGTCACCCTGCATCAAGCGGGCACCATCCTAAGAACACTGCGGTCTGCTGCAAGTCCTTCTTCACGAATCCGACGACCCAGCTCGATGAGACCCGGCTTCCCTGGCACCTCTGACCTCTACTCACCTCTACAGCAAAGCTGAGAACTGTGAGTGCGACGAGACCTCGAGGGACCGACGATCGCCAAGACTGCACGACTTCTTTGCAACAAGCCCGCCGAGTCTTCCACTGGTGAGTGCTTAGGGGTCCGAGAAGCCCCAACCCTGAGCAGCTCCAGCACCGAAGATCAGCCCTCCAGCATCTCCACGATCTACCAGGGGCCCTTCTGCTTTTGCGTGCTCACCGCGCTGTGTGGCTACTAGCCGGCTGGCTTGTGGCCTTCTTCACGACGCCCGACGACATCACTGCTGCTGGTCTGGTTGCTCCAGACTGGCCCTTGCTTCCTTCTTCAAGAGAGGCACCCCGGACCCTCCTGGTCCACTCCAGACGCCATTTTAAGTCCACCGCGTGGGCTTGAATTTGCCAAGGCTTTGTTGCCCAATCCTGGGTCCAGCGACGCCGACAGCTTCATCCATCGTAGGACAGCTCGCTCCTCCATCCTGGTCGCCGACAACGCCTCCTGGTCCGTGAGATCTGCGAGCACAGCGTCACCCACACACCTAGTCGAGGTGGCTACCATCCGGTGCCCTCCTGGTGCCCACTGACTACTGGCTAGTAGTCTCGAACTTGGTCCCCTCTGCTTTCAGGTGTCATCTTCCTTCGATCCAGGCTTGGATCCATCGAACTTTCTTCACTGGTCGCCTGCCAGCAACTTCTTTCTTCCAGGCTCCTGGTCCGTCAACTAGGATTCCCGACGTCTTTTGAGTCCTATGCAGCTGCAGCCCCTGGGCTAGGTAACTTCGGCATTTCGGTGCCCCAGCATAGCCTCACTATCCAAGGGTCAGAATCCACTTTCGTTTTCCTCCTACCAGGTCGGGTTCGCCCGAGAACACTAACTTTGCAATTACTAGCTACCATAGACTTTGTCCCGCATCACGCGTGAGAGTGCACACTCTGCACCCGAGTCCCCTGGGTCTCCTAGAAGTAATCTAACGATTCTATAGTCAAGTCCTAGCGATTCCAAAGGCTATTAGTACTGTACTTACCTGCTAGTAATTTCGCATTCCACTTTCAGAGTATATGGTTTTCCGTGCCCCTCGGGCATTTGTATATACTGTGCTAACTTAAGTATTTTCGTAAGAGTTTTGTGTTGTGCTTAGTACCCTGTCCTCATAAAGAGTACAGGGCTGTTGTGATTTAAATAAATACACTGTTTATTTTCATAACACTTGTGTGGTGTCCTTTCACTGGGTATTCCATGGGTATATGTGTGGTATAACAGCTGGCTTAACACGCCCTCTCGAGTCTTTAGCCTTAGACTGCTCGTATCCACGCTACTAGGATAGCTGGTCTATAAGGTTGACTTACAACCAATCATCAATAAGGGTTGCTGGACTGATACATAGTGTTCACTAGAATAGTGAGCACTGCATATCAGGCCACCTTCTCACATTGGTGAGCAGCGGTTGGGATTTGAGCTTGCTGTTGTTTTACCACACGTATCCTAAGAATATCTTGTTGAAAGATCACATAAGTACTGTTAGTACATATAACTAAGCTTAGAATACTCTGAGTTCTACTGAACCAGCTGTTGCAGCTCCTCAAGGCTTAGCACACCTTGGCTGCAACTCTTAGCAAGGGATCAGTAGGTAAACACATAGTGTAGGTAGGTGCATCACTTACACCACACTAGAAACAGTATGTCAGACAAAGGAGGAAACTCTGAGTCTCCCCTTGTGTCAGTGGACCCTCCACAGGTCCTTCCTTCCAGATATACTGTGCTTAGCTTCCATGAGTTACGACAGGTGTGTACCTCTAGGAAGATTAAGCAGGGGTCTAACCCCACAACTTCCTTTCTGATTGGTCTCTTAGAGACTTATGATGCCAGAAAAGCTGAGAAACTTCTTAGCTCTTCTATTCCAGATGGGAACATGCCTCCCCTTGAGGGAACCAGAGGAGACCCTGACCTAATCCACCTCTCAGCTGAGACTGAAGAGGGGGAGGAGGATGAGGAGCCCTCTGGGGATGAGGCAGACAAGGGACAGGTAGAAGTCAGCAGACTAACCAGGTCCAACTTAAGCAGACATGACAGTGGTACTGGGGGACCCCTGGGGCCACTCTCAGGTCAGCTTAACATTGGGAATGGACGAGCCAGATCTCTATCAAGAGGCTCTGGCAGATCCCTTCAAACCAATGGCTCTCACAACTCTTCTCAAAGAGGGATGACTTCCCCTCAGAGGAGAGTGTATGAAGCTAAAGAAAGGGCAGTCAATCTGAGGATTGAAAGGGAAGAACTTGCCCTGGCCAAAGAGAGGCTTGCCTTTGCTAGAGA
Source organism: Lissotriton vulgaris (assembly GCF_964263255.1). NCBI lineage: Eukaryota > Metazoa > Chordata > Amphibia > Caudata > Salamandridae > Lissotriton > Lissotriton vulgaris. Next base: position 539,299,820 of record NC_141694.1, on the reverse strand, counting down.
GCAACAGTTAAGTGGGGTAGTCCCCACTGGTGGCAGCATTGTACCTAGCAATAGGGAAAGGAGTTTTGATACAAAACACCTGGGTAAGATAGTGCCCCCCTTTAAACAAGGGGATGACATCCACAAATGGATTACTGCTTTGGAGAGGGCCTGCACTGTGCAGGGTGTTCCCCAGAGTCAGTGGGCAGCTATCTTGTGGCTCTCCTTTGAAGGTAAAGGTAGAGATAAGCTCCTCACTACAAGAGTGGAGGATGCTAACAATTACCAAGTCTTGAAAAATACACTGGTTGATGGGTTTGGCCTAACCACTGAGCAGTACAGGGTGCTGCTCAGGGATACCCAGAAAACTCAGTCTCAAGATTGGTCTGACTTTGTAGATTGTGCCACTAAGGCTTTTGAGGGCTGGTTGCTTGGCAGTAAGGTTACTGATTATAAAGGATTGTACAATTTGATGATGAGAGAACAAATTTTAAACAATTGTCAGAACCAGTTGTTGCATCAGCATCTTGTTGACTCAGATCTGACCTCTCCCCAAGAATTGGGAAAGACGGCAGACAGATGGGTTAGAACAAGAGTTAAACAGAACCAGGGCCAGAATCAAGGTGGTCAGAAGAAAGCAGACCAGAAGGGTAAAGATTCTAAGGGGGAACAAAATGACCAGAAGTCTTTGACAGGTCCCCAACAGCTCCCCAGAAGAAGAAAAACCAAGAAGGCCAATCTAAAAGGTGGTGCCAATACTGCAAAAGTAAAACTCACTGGTTTAGTGAGTGCACCAAGAAAGGAGGAGGGCAGACTCCTGCCACTGCAGCCCCTAAGGCACCTGTGCCCCCTAGTACAGTCAGCAGTGGTAGTGCACCTCCCAAGGGTTTAGTAGGGTTAACCCTGGGTTCTGAGGGGTGTGACAATTTAGTTGGTACACTCACTCAGGCTGTCCTTGTTTGTACAGGGGATGTGGATATGTCCCCTGATATAAGTCCCAATACTTTGGGCAAATACAGACAGACACCTTTCATTAATGGAAAAATGGCTCAGGCCTATAGGGACACTTGTGCCAGTGTCACAATGGTGACACCTAACTTTGTGGACCCTGGACAGATCATGCCAGGTACAGAATTCCTGGTGACCAATGCAAGCAATGTCACTACCAATCACAGTATGGCTATTGTAGCTTTCTCCTGGGGAGGGGAAACTGGCCATAAGAAGGTTGTAGTTAGTTCAGACCTCCCAGTGGATTGTTTGTTGGGCAATGATTTGGAGTCATCACAATGGTCAGAAGTGGAGCAGAGGACTCACATGGAAATGTTAGGCTTGCCAGCACATGTGTTTGCTGTGACCAGGTCACAGGTAAGGAAATGCCCCACTGAACAGGTGCTGGATCCTGGAACAATGGACCAGACACCTCCCAAGAAGAAGAGCAGTAGGGTTAAGGCTGTGCCTTCCCCCTTGCCCCAGGTTGAGGATCAAGTCTCAGAGGAGGCTGACCTACAGGAATTGAGGGAAACTGAGCCCAGAGAGTTTGAACTTGATCAAGTTGAATTCTTGGGTTCAGGGGGACCCTCAAGGGAAGACCTGGGGAAGGACCAGTTAAGCTGCCCTTCTCTTGAACCCCTCAGACAGCAGGCTGCTGCTGAGGCTGCTGGGAACGCCACAGGTACCCACAAGGTATACTGGGAAGATGGACTCCTGTACACTGAGTCAAGAGACCCCAAGCCTGGCATGACCAGGAGGCTGGTTGTACCCTTGTCTCAGAGAGGTTTCCTACTTACCTTGGCCCATGAGATTCCCTTAGCAGGTCACTTAGGCCAGACAAAGACTTGGGACAGGCTTGTCTCACACTTTCACTGGCCTCACATGAATGAGGATACCAAGGAGTTTTGTCGCTCCTGTGTCACTTGCCAAGCCAGTGGTAAGTCAGGTGGCAAAACAAAGGCCCCCCTTATACCAATGCCTGTGGTGGGGGTGCCCTTTGAAAGAGTGGGGATTGACATTGTTGGTCCAATGGAACCCCAGACAGCATCAGGGCACACGTTTATACTGGTGGTAGTGGATCATGCCACCAGGTATCCTGAAGCTATTCCACTTAGGACCACTACAGCACCTGTAGTGGCAAGGGCCCTAGTTGGAGTGTTCTCCAGAGTGGGCTTCCCTAAGGAGGTTGTCTCTGACAGAGGTGCAAACTTCATGTCAAGCTACTTAACTGCTATGTGGAAGGAATGTGGTGTCAACTACAAATTCACTACACCCTATCATCCACAATGCAATGGGCTTGTTGAAAGGTTCAACAGGACCCTAAAAGGGATGATTCATGGACTACCTGAAAAGCTCAGGCGTAGATGGGATGTCCTGATTCCCTGCCTTCTGTTTGCTTACAGAGAGGTCCCACAAAAGGGGGTTGGCTACAGCCCTTTTGAACTTTTGTATGGGCATCCTGTGAGAGGCCCCCTGTGTTTGGTGAAGGAAGGATGGGAGAGACCTCTCAAAAAGCCTGCAACCAGCATAGTGGACTATGTACTTGGTCTCCGCTCCAGGATGGCTGAGTATATGGAGAAGGCATCTGAAAACCTTAAGGCCAGGCAAGAACTTCAAAAAGCTTGGCATGACCAAAAGGCTGTCCTGACTGTTTATCAGCCTGGACAGAAGGTGTGGGTGTTGGAGCCAGTGGCCCCAGCAGCACTCAAAGACAAATGGTCTGGGCCCCACACAATTCTTGAGCAAAAGGGAGAGGTCACCTACCTGGTGGACCTTGGAACTCCCAGGAGCCCCCACAGGGTGCTCCATGTCAACGGGCTCAAAGCATATGTCGACAGGAAGGACATGAGCTTGCTCATGGCCATAGATGAGGGACAGGAGGAAGAGAGTGACCCTCTCCCAGACCTGCTCACTCAGAATCCTGATGATGGGTCAGTAGATGGTGTTGTCTTTTGTGGCAGCCTCTCTGAGCATCAACAGAAAGACTGTAAACAGGTTCTTCAGTCTTTCAGACATATGTTTTCTCTGACACCCAGTCAGACCAATTGGTGTACCCATGAGGTTGACACTGGTGACAGTCTGCCAGTTAAGAATAAAATCTACAGGCAGCCTGATCATGTTAGAGACTGCATAAAAACTGAAGTGCAGAAAATGTTGGAGTTGGGAGTCATTGAACCCTCAGATAGCCCTTGGGCTAGTCCAGTAGTTCTAGTGCCAAAACCTCACACCCAGGATGGTAAGAGAGAGATGAGGTTCTGCGTAGACTACAGGGGTCTCAATGCAGTCACTAAGACTGATGCCCACCCAATACCAAGGGCAGATGAGCTTATAGATAGATTGGCTTCTGCCAACTACTTAAGCACATTTGACCTAACAGCTGGGTATTGGCAAATCAGGTTAGCTGAGGATGCCAAGCCCAAGACAGCATTTTCAACCCCTGGTGGGCATTATCAATTTGTGGTAATGCCCTTTGGTCTGAAAAATGCACCTGCCACCTTCCAAAGGTTGGTGAATCAAGTCCTCACTGGGCTGGATGACTTCTGTGCAGCATATCTAGATGATATTGCTGTCTTTAGCTCCACCTGGGAGGATCACCTGGTCCACCTGAGGAAAGTGTTAGAGGCTCTGCAAGCAGCAGGCCTCACTATCAAGGCCACCAAGTGCCAGATAGGGCAGACACAGGTTGTATACCTGGGCCACCTTGTAGGTGGAGGCCAGGTTCAGCCACTGGAGAGCAAAATACAGTCAATCAGGGACTGGGCTCCTCCAACCACCCAGACTCAGGTTCGAGCTTTCTTGGGCCTGACTGGTTACTACAGAAAGTTTGTCAGGAACTATGGATCAATTGTGACTCCATTAAATGAACTGACAAGTAAGAAAATGCCAAAAAAAGTTCAGTGGACAGCAGGCTGTCAAAAAGCATTCGATGACCTAAAGCAGGCCATGTGCACAGCACCTATCCTTAAGAGTCCAGACTACTCCAAACCATTCATTGTCCAAACAGATGCTTCTGAGTTGGGTGTGGGAGCTGTTCTATCTATCAGCCTTACTAGCCACTACCTACGACCCTACCATCTCAGTTTCACCTAAATCTAAAATCCAAGTAATCACGAGCTACCGGATAGACCTACCCACCTTCAAACGACAGAGATTACCAGTCCTCACCGCTATACCTAGAGAGGCTAAAGACAAAACCACCAGCAATCAGGAGAAAATCACCAACTGCCTCCTAATCAACTGCAGATCGGCCTCTCTACATGCAACGGACCTAGCCGAAGCTATCCTCACACATGACATTGACGTTGCGTTCCTCACGGAGACCTGGCTAAACAAGGCATCTCCTCCCTGTCTTGACATGCTGGTACCTCCTGGTTTCTCCCTCATCTCCAAAGACAGGATTGATCAACGAGGAGGTGGGGTTGCTATCATCCACAAGGACAGCTGGAGCATCACAGAAACCTCCTCCTTCGAGTACAACTCATTCGAATATCTATCCGCTGTCATCAAAACCAAAGACAACGACTCTCTACTGTGTCATCTACTCTATCACCCCCCGGGCAGAAACAACGAGTTTGGAGATCAACTATCCAACCTGATTGCACAAGTCGCCCTCGGTGATTCCAACAACATAATTCTTGGTGACCTGAATCTCCGATGGAACGAAATCCACAACCCTCTAATCAAATCGCTATCCAGCCTCCTCGCCGAAAACAACCTCACTCAACATTGCACTGAGGAGACGCACTACAAAGGAGCTACACTGGACGCCATCATCGCACAAAAGAACTCAATCACGGTCAACCACATACTACCTGTTGACTGGTCAGATCATCATATGATCCTATTTCACATCAATCACCCCATCATCCCGCTCAAACCTCCCCAAGACCCCCCCAAATGGTCAAGAAACCTCTCCCAAGTACCCCAAGACATTCTAGAAGGCCAACTAAGTTCACTTCTTCCAGACAACTCTTTGCACCTCTCGACCAATGATCTCATCGACCACTACAACTCCGAGCTAGTCTCCATTCTCGATAATCTAGCTCCACTAAAGCTCAAAAGAAGCCGTGCCACCCCTTCTAGAACCTGGTTCAATGCGGACCTCAACGCAGAAAGAAGATCCTTGAGAGCCAAAGAAAGAAAGTGGAGAAACAACCCAACAGCCATCCTTCGCTTACAACTAAAAACAGCACGCAGGAAATACAACAACCACATCAAAAACAAGAAATCCAGCTTCTTCCGAGAGGCACTAGCCAATTCCAAAAACAGACCTAAGGAGCTCTACAACATTATCAGACGTCAAACATCCAAGCCTCTGCCCTCACCCCTGCAGGAGTCCAAAGAACTATGCGATAACTTCGCCACCTTCTTCAACGACAAAGTCCTAAAAATCGAATTATCTCTAGACATTAACAACTCACTCCTCCCGAAGGACAACGTGGCCATCCCTCAGGCCCTACCTTCCGGCTCCTCCCCCCTCCGTTGGCTAAGCTTTCGCCACGTGCAGGAAACTGAGATAATCTCGCTGATCTCGACCTCCAAACCATCAGCTCACATCTCAGATCCCATTCCCCCCTCACTAATCAAAAAAATGAAGCTCACCTTAGCACCTATCTGGGGCAAAATCATAAACAGCTCCCTACAAAGCGGAGTGGTCCCCGACTGTCTAAAAATGGGACAAGTCACCCCTTTGCTGAAAAAACCCGGTCTTGACTCTACTGACTTGAACAATTTCAGACCGATATCTAACCTCCCTCTACTTGCCAAAACACTGGAACCATGCGTTCTCCTTCAATTGACTCATCATCTGGATAACATCAATCTCCTAGACCCCCTCCAATCCGGCTTCAGTCAAGGCCGCAGCACAGAAACCGCGATGCTGAACATCATAGACGATATTCACGGTTCCCTTGACGCTGACAAATGCTGCCTCCTCATACTCCTTGATTTATCCGCAGCTTTCGACACGGTGGACCATAGGCTCCTCATCAAGACTCTGCAAGTAAGAGCTGGCCTCGGCGAGGTAGTTCTCGATTGGTTTTCCTCCTTTCTACACAACCGCTCGCAAATAATAAAAATGAAGAACTTCACCTCCGAATCCCAGCAAGTCAACAGGGGTGTCCCCCAAGGATCAGTACTTTCTCCTCAGCTCTTCAACATCTATATGGAACCGCTCGCCAAACTACTCAGGAATGCCGATATCCACTTCCACCTCTACGCGGATGACACACAGATCTACCTGGAAACCTCTTCTATTAACGACATCCACCGAGTAAATGCCGTCTTAAATGATGTTCAAGATTGGCTGACAAAGAATCACCTGAAACTCAATCCCGACAAGACCGAAACTCTTCTCATCTCAAACAAAGAAGACAACCCTCAAATCATCGAGTGGCTGAAGTCGATCGATGCTCTTAAAGGTTCTCTCACGCTAGCTGATTCCGTAAAATCTCTGGGCTTCACCTTAGACCCCAAACTAACCTTGACAAACCACATTAAGAACTCGGCAAAAAGCGCATTCTTTAACCTCAGACTGCTGAACAAAATCAAACCTTTCATTCCCAACAAGGACCTCAAACTAGCCACGCAATCACTAGTTTTATCTAGACTGGACTATGGGAACTCAATCCTAACAGGCATCCCCAAATCACACCTGGCCCCATTAAAAACAACATTGCATGCGGCAGCAAGAATGATCACAGGATGCAAAAAATCCGACCACATCTCCCCTGCACTCAAAGAACTTGAATGGCTCCCGGTGGATATGCGTAGCACCTTCAGAACGGCCTGTCTAACCCACAAGGCCCTCCACACCGGAAAACCAGAATACCTGGCAAACAAACTCACAAAAGCTGGCCAAAGTAGAATCTTGAGAAGCTCTAACTCCCTGCTGCTCATCCTACCAAAAACCAGAAAGAAGAAAACTGCGGACTGCTCCTTCTCAGGAAATGCCCCCAAAATATGGAACTCTATCCCCCCGCATATCAGAACCATACCGTCCTATGCGGAATTCAAGAGCCAACTCAAATCCTTGTTCCTCATCCGTTCCCTAGGTCCTGGGTAACTAGGATCATCATCCATCCCCAGAACTATGTGAGAACTCTGTATCCTATTGCCAAGAAGTCCTACTGTACGAACTGTCATTTGATGATCACCTTTATTTGTTACTTGTCTTTTTGTCCACCTTCTCATGCCTTTACTGTAAAGCGCTCTGCTACCTTCGGGTCTTGTTAGCGCTATAGAAAACTTCTAAATAAATAAATAAATACATCTCAGCTGAATTTTGATGGTCAAGACCAGCCCATTGCTTTTATAAGCAGAAGGCTGACCCCCAGAGAGAAGAATTGGTCAGCTATTGAGAGGGAGGCCTTTGCTGTGGTTTGGGCCCTGAAGAAGCTGAGGCCATACTTGTTTGGCACTCACTTCAAGATTCAGACCGACCATAAGCCCCTCTTGTGGCTAAATCAGATGAAGGGTGAAAACCCCAAACTGCTTAGGTGGTCCATTTCCCTACAGGGGATGGACTTTACAGTGGAACATAGACCTGGTACTGATCATGGCAATGCCGATGGGCTCTCCAGATATTTCCACTTAGAACAAGAAGACTCACCTGGTCAAGGTTAGCTTATTGTCCCAAAGTTTGGGGGGGGGGGGTTCATGTAGGAGAGTAGGGTCTGCAATCCTATGATCACCCAGATTTTTTGCTTTTGTTTCACTGGTTTACGACTTTCTCTGGCTGTGGGCCTGCCAATCAGACCCACAGCCTGGCTGTTCTCTTTCTAAATTACGACATGTACCCTAGGTGCATTTACCAATTGGTACTGGGCCACCTTATCAGACCCTGTAACTCAGGGCATAGGTGTACCCAGGGCTGCCAGGGGCTGCAGCATGTATTATGCCACCCCTGGCTGGCCTCCTAAATTTGACACAACTGGCTGCATGACAGCTGGGGCAAAGTCGTGTAATCACCCTTTGCTGTAGGTGTAGTATACCTATACCTAACCCTAAAAATGGACACACAGATTCCTATCAGTCACTCCTATGGCAGGCCTTGACAATCCTGAAGGCAGAGTGCTTGGAATCGTGTGAGATGGTGCTCTGGCATGAGCTGAGCCTGTCTGCAGCTTGCGGAACCAAGTCCTAATAGCTGTTCCATGATAACGCATACCATATACTCTTAAGTGCATTATAATCCTCGCGGTTAAATGCTAACTTTGGTATTGCTTTATCAAAACATGTCGAGTAAGGTGTCATACGAATTGGAATACTAACCCCTCGCCAATTCTGGCGACGGGGTTAGCATTCCACCCTTCTAGAGGGACACGACATGTATGTAACTGTGAACCCCGGTTAAAGTTAACTAAAGCCTCAGCTCCACAATATGGATGCTGCCACCACAGACACGAGTCTGACCCCCTGCAGCTGGGAGTCCTTCCAGCGAGGGGAGCCTGGACAAAGGGTTTCCTGTCAGGGGCGGTGCTAGCACCGTCCCAGACATGGTTTTGTGTATCCTGGGTAGGCAGGGCTTTTCAGGAAGGTGACTGCTGAGTGGCACCCCGGTGCTCACTACGCATAGGCTGGTCAGAACCAGTTCCAGGGGCACACCAGCCCCTGGCCTGGGGAAAGTCCGGCATGGCAGAGGGGTGTAACCACCCCCCTCCTAGTCCCACCCATAGGCAGGACCTAGTCACCGGGTCAGCCCCCTTTTCTAGTATAAAGATGGGAGCGGGCCCCCTGTTCAAATTAGATCATCTTTGGAATCAAGACACGACTTTCTTCGAAAGGACATCAAGATTTCTTCTTCAAGATTCTCCCTTGTGGCTAAGGAGTAGTCACCCTGCATCAAGCGGGCACCATCCTAAGAACACTGCGGTCTGCTGCAAGTCCTTCTTCACGAATCCGACGACCCAGCTCGACGAGACCCGGCTTCCCTGGCACCTCTGACCTCTACTCACCTCTACAGCAAAGCTGAGAACTGTGAGTGCGACGAGACCTCGAGGGACCGACGATCGCCAAGACTGCACGACTTCTTTGCAACAAGCCCACCGAGTCTTCCACTGGTGAGTGCTTTGGGGTCCGAGAAGCCCCAACCCTGAGCAGCTCCAGCACCGAAGATCAGCCCTCCAGCATCTCCACGATCTACCAGGGGCCCTTCTGCTTTTGCGTGCTCACCGCGCTGTGTGGCTACTAGCCGGCTGGCTTGTGGCCTTCTTCACGACGCCCGACGACATCACTGCTGCTGGTCTGGTTGCTCCAGACTGGCCCTTGCTTCCTTCTTCAAGAGAGGCACCCCGGACCCTCCTGTTCCACTCCAGACGCCATTTTGAGTCCACCGCGTGGGCTTGAATTTGCCAAGGCTTTGTTGCCCAATCCTGGGTCCAGCGACGCCGACAGCTTCATCCATCGTGGGACAGCTCGCTCCTCCATCCTGGTCGCCGACAACGCCTCCTGGTCCGTGAGATCTGCGAGCACAGCGTCACCCACTCACCTAGTCGAGGTGGCTACCATCCGGTGCCCTCCTGGTGCCCACTGACTACTGGCTAGTAGTCTCGAACTTGGTCCCCTCTGCTTTCAGGTGTCATCTTCCTTCGATCCAGGCTTGGATCCATCGAACTTTCTTCACTGGTCGCCTGCCAGCAACTTCTTTCTTCCAGGCTCCTGGTCCGTCAACTAGGATTCCCGACGTCTTTTGAGTCCTATGCAGCTGCAGCCCCTGGGCTAGGTAACTTCGGCATTTCGGTGCCCCAGCATAGCCTCACTATCCAAGGGTCAGAATCCACTTTCGTTTTCCTCCTACCAGGTCGGGTTCGCCCGAGAACACTAACTTTGCAATTACTAGCTACCATAGACTTTGTCCCGCATCACGCGTGAGAGTGCACACTCTGCACCCGAGTCCCCTGGGTCTCCTAGAAGTAATCTAACGATTCTATAGTCAAGTCCTAGCGATTCCAAAGGCTATTAGTACTGTACTTACCTGCTAGTAATTTCGCATTCCACTTTCAGAGTATATGGTTTTCCGTGCCCCTCGGGCATTTGTATATACTGTGCTAACTTAAGTATTTTCGTAAGAGTTTTGTGTTGTGTTTAGTACCCTGTCCTCATAAAGAGTACAGGGCTGTTGTGATTTAAATAAATACACTGTTTATTTTCATAACACTTGTGTGGTGTCCTTTCACTGGGTATTCCAGAGGTATATGTGTGGTATAACAGCTGGCTTAACACGCCCTCTCGAGTCTTTAGCCTTAGACTGCTCGTATCCACGCTACTAGGATAGCTGGTCTATAAGGTTGACTTACAACCAATCATCAATAAGGGTTGCTGGACTGATACATAGTGTTCACTAGAATAGTGAGCACTGCATATCAGGCCACCTTCTCACATTGGTGAGCAGCGGTTGGGATTTGAGCTTGCTGTTGTTTTACCACACGTATCCTAAGAATATCTTGTTGAAAGATCACATAAGTACTGTTAGTACATATAACTAAGCTTAGAATACTCTGAGTTCTACTGAACCAGCTGTTGCAGCTCCTCAAGGCTTAGCACACCTTGGCTGCAACTCTTAGCAAGGGATCAGTAGGTAAACACATAGTGTAGGTAGGTGCATCACTTACACCACACTAGAAACAGTATGTCAGACAAAGGAGGAAACTCTGAGTCTCCCCTTGTGTCAGTGGACCCTCCACAGGTCCTTCCTTCCAGATATACTGTGCTTAGCTTCCATGAGTTACGACAGGTGTGTACCTCTAGGAAGATTAAGCAGGGGTCTAACCCCACAACTTCCTTTCTGATTGGTCTCTTAGAGACTTATGATGCCAGAAAAGCTGAGAAACTTCTTAGCTCTTCTATTCCAGATGGGAACATGCCTCCCCTTGAGGGAACCAGAGGAGACCCTGACCTAATCCACCTCTCAGCTGAGACTGAAGAGGGGGAGGAGGATGAGGAGCCCTCTGGGGATGAGGCAGACAAGGGACAGGTAGAAGTCAGCAGACTAACCAGGTCCAACTTAAGCAGACATGACAGTGGTACTGGGGGACCCCTGGGGCCACTCTCAGGTCAGCTTAACATTGGGAATGGACGAGCCAGATCTCTATCAAGAGGCTCTGGCAGATCCCTTCAAACCAATGGCTCTCACAACTCTTCTCAAAGAGGGATGACTTCCCCTCAGAGGAGAGTGTATGAAGCTAAAGAAAGGGCAGTCAATCTGAGGATTGAAAGGGAAGAACTTGCCCTGGCCAAAGAGAGGCTTGCCTTTGCTAGAGAGCAACAGTTAAGTGGGGTAGTCCCCACTGGTGGCAGCATTGTACCTAGCAATAGGGAAAGGAGTTTTGATACAAAACACCTGGGTAAGATAGTGCCCCCCTTTAAACAAAGGGATGACATCCAAAAATGGATTACTGCTTTGGAGAGGGCCTGCACTGTGCAGGGTGTTCCCCAGAGTCAGTGGGCAGCTATCTTGTGGCTCTCCTTTGAAGGTAAAGGTAGAGATAAGCTCCTCACTACAAGAGTGGAGGATGCTAACAATTACCAAGTCTTGAAAAATACACTGGTTGATGGGTTTGGCCTAACCACTGAGCAGTACAGGGTGCTGTTCAGGGATACCCAGAAAACTCAGTCTCAAGATTGGTCTGACTTTGTAGATTGTGCCACTAAGGCTTTTGAGGGCTGGTTGCTGGGCAGTAAGGTTACTGATTATAAAGGATTGTACAATTTGATGATGAGAGAACAAATTTTAAACAATTGTCAGAACCAGTTGTTGCATCAGCATCTTGTTGACTCAGATCTGACCTCTCCCCAAGAATTGGGAAAGAAGGCAGCCAGATGGGTTAGAACAAGAGTTAAACAGAACCAGGGCCAGAATCAAGGTGGTCAGAAGAAAGCAGACCATAAGGGTAAAGATTCTAAGGGGGAACAAAATGACCAGAAGTCTTCGACAGGTCTCCAACAACCCAAAGAGGGTGGGGGTCAGGCTCCCCAGAAGAAGAAAAACCAAGAAGGCCAATCTAAAAGGTGGTGCCAATACTGCAAAAGTAAAACTCACTGGTTTAGTGAGTGCACCAAGAAAGGAGGAGGGCAGACTCCTGCCACTGCAGCCCCTAAGGCACCTGTGCCCCCTAGTACAGTCAGCAGTGGTAGTGCACCTCCCAAGGGTTTAGTAGGGTTAACCCTGGGTTCTGAGGGGTGTGACAACTTAGTTGGTACACTCACTCAGGCTGTCCTTGTTTGTACAGGGGATGTGGATATGTCCCCTGATATAAGTCCCAATACTTTGGGCAAATACAGACAGACACCTTTCATTAATGGAAAAATGGCTCAGGCCTATAGGGACACTTGTGCCAGTGTCACAATGGTGACACCTAACTTTGTGGACCCTGGACAGATCATGCCAGGTACAGAATTCCTGGTGACCAATGCAAGCAATGTCACTACCAATCACAGTATGGCAATTGTAGCTTTCTCCTGGGGAGGGGTAACTGGCCAAAAGAAGGTTGTAGTTAGTTCAGACCTCCCAGTGGATTGTTTGTTGGGCAATGATTTGGAGTCATCACAATGGTCAGAAGTGGAGCAGAGGACTCACATGGAAATGTTAGGCTTGCCAGCACATGTGTTTGCTGTGACCAGGTCACAGGTAAGGAAATGCCCCACTGAACAGGTGCTGGATCCTGGAACAATGGACCAGACACCTCCCAAGAAGAAGAGCAGTAGGGTTAAGGCTGTGCCTTCCCCCTTGCCCCAGGTTGAGGATCAAGTCTCAGAGGAGGCTGACCTACAGGAATTGAGGGAAACTGAGCCCAGAGAGTTTGAACTTGATCAAGTTGAATTCTTGGGTTCAGGGGGACCCTCAAGGGAAGACCTGGGGAAGGACCAGTTAAGCTGCCCTTCTCTTGAACCCCTCAGACAGCAGGCTGCTGCTGAGGCTGCTGGGAACGCCACAGGTACCCACAAGGTATACTGGGAAGATGGACTCCTGTACACTGAGTCAAGAGACCCCAAGCCTGGCATGACCAGGAGGCTGGTTGTACCCTTGTCTCAGAGAGGTTTCCTACTTACCTTGGCCCATGAGATTCCCTTAGCAGGTCACTTAGGCCAGACAAAGACTTGGGACAGGCTTGTCTCACACTTTCACTGGCCTCACATGAATGAGGATACCAAGGAGTTTTGTCGCTCCTGTGTCACTTGCCAAGCCAGTGGTAAGTCAGGTGGCACAACAAAGGCCCCCCTTATACCAATGCCTGTGGTGGGGGTGCCCTTTGAAAGAGTGGGGATTGACATTGTTGGTCCAATGGAACCCCAGACAGCATCAGGGCACAAGTTTATACTGGTGGTAGTGGATCATGCCACCAGGTATCCTGAAGCTATTCCACTTAGGACCACTACAGCACCTGTAGTGGCAAGGGCCCTAGTTGGAGTGTTCTCTAGAGTGGGCTTCCCTAAGGAGGTTGTCTCTGACAGAGGTGCAAACTTCATGTCAAGCTACTTAACTGCTATGTGGAAGGAATGTGGTGTCAACTACAAATTCACTACACCCTATCATCCACAATGCAATGGGCTTGTTGAAAGGTTCAACAGGACCCTAAAAGGGATGATTCATGGACTACCTGAAAAGCTCAGGCGTAGATGGGATGTCCTGATTCCCTGCCTTCTGTTTGCTTACAGAGAGGTCCCACAAAAGGGGGTTGGCTACAGCCCTTTTGAACTTTTGTATGGGCATCCTGTGAGAGGCCCCCTGTGTTTGGTGAAGGAAGGATGGGAGAGACCTCTCAAAAAGCCTGCAACCAGCATAGTGGACTATGTACTTGGTCTCCGCCCCAGGATGGCTGAGTATATGGAGAAGGCATCTGAAAACCTTAAGGCCAGTCAAGAACTTCAAAAAGCTTGGCATGACCAAAAGGCTGTCCTGACTGTTTATCAGCCTGGACAGAAGGTGTGGGTGTTGGAGCCAGTGGCCCCAGCAGCACTCAAAGACAAATGGTCTGGGCCCCACACAATTCTTGAGCAAAAGGGAGAGGTCACCTACCTGGTGGACCTTGGAACTCCCAGGAGCCCCCACAGGGTGCTCCATGTCAACAGGCTCAAAGCATATGTCGACAGGAAGGACATGAGCTTGCTCATGGCCATAGATGAGGGACAGGAGGAAGAGAGTGACCCTCTCCCAGACCTGCTCACTCAGAATCCTGATGATGGGTCAGTAGATGGTGTTGTCTTTTGTGGCAGCCTCTCTGAGCATCAACAGAAAGACTGTAAACAGGTTCTTCAGTCTTTCAGACATATGTTTTCTCTGACACCCAGTCAGACCAATTGGTGTACCCATGAGGTTGACACTGGTGACAGTCTGCCAGTTAAGAGTAAAATCTACAGGCAGCCTGATCATGTTAGAGACTGCATAAAAACTGAAGTGCAGAAAATGTTGGAGTTGGGAGTCATTGAACCCTCAGATAGCCCTTGGGCTAGTCCAGTAGTTCTAGTGCCAAAACCTCACACCCAGGATGGTAAGAGAGAGATGAGGTTCTGCGTAGACTACAGGGGTCTCAATGCAGTCACTAAGACTGATGCCCACCCAATACCAAGGGCAGATGAGCTTATAGATAGATTGGCTTCTGCCAACTACTTAAGCACATTTGACCTAACAGCTGGGTATTGGCAAATTAGGTTAGCTGAGGATGCCAAGCCCAAGACAGCATTTTCAACCCCTGGTGGGCATTATCAATTTGTGGTAATGCCCTTTGGTCTGAAAAGTGCACCTGCCACCTTCCAAAGGTTGGTGAATCAAGTCCTCACTGGGCTGGATGACTTCTGTGCAGTATATCTAGATGATATTGCTGTCTTTAGCTCCACCTGGGAGGATCACCTGGTCCACCTGAGGAAAGTGTTAGAGGCTCTGCAAGCAGCAGGCCTCACTATCAAGACCACCAAGTGCCAGATAGGGCAGACACAGGTTGTATACCTGGGCCACCTTGTAGGTGGAGGCCAGGTTCAGCCACTGGAGAGCAACATACAGTCAATCAGGGACTGGGCTCCTCCAACCACCCAGACTCAGGTTCGAGCTTTCTTGGGCCTGACTGGTTACTACAGAAAGTTTGTCAGGAACTATGGATCAATTGTGACTCCATTAAATGAACTGACAAGTAAGAAAATGCCAAAAAAAAGTTCAGTGGACAGCAGGCTGTCAAAAAGCATTCCATGACCTAAAACAGGCCATGTGCACAGCACCTATCCTTAAGAGTCCAGACTACTCCAAACCATTCATTGTCCAAACAGATGCTTCTGAGTTGGGTGTGGGAGCTGTTCTATCTCAGCTGAATTTTGATGGTCAAGACCAGCCCATTGCTTTTATAAGCAGAAGGCTGACCCCCAGAGAGAAGAATTGGTCAGCTATTGAGAGGGAGGCCTTTGCTGTGGTTTGGGCCCTGAAGAAGCTGAGGCCATACTTGTTTGGCACTCACTTCAAGATTCAGACCGACCATAAGCCCCTCTTGTGGCTAAATCAGATGAAGGGTGAAAACCCCAAACTGCTTAGGTGGTCCATTTCCCTACAGGGGATGGACTTTACAGTGGAACATAGACCTGGTACTGATCATGGCAATGCCGATGGGCTCTCCAGATATTTCCACTTAGAACAAGAAGACTCACCTGGTCAAGGTTAGCTTATTGTCCCAAAGTTTGGGGGGGGGTCATGTAGGAGAGTAGGGTCTGCAATCCTATGATCACCCAGATTTTTTGCTTTTGTTTCACTGGTTTACGACTTTCTCTGGCTGTGGGCCTGCCAATCAGACCCACAGCCTGGCTGTTCTCTTTCTAAATTACGACATGTACCCTAGGTGCATTTACCAATTGGTACTGGGCCACCTTATCAGACCCTGTAACTCAGGGCATAGGTGTACCCAGGGCTGCCAGGGGCTGCAGCATGTATTATGCCACCCCTGGCTGGCCTCCTAAATTTGACACAACTGGCTGCATGACAGCTGGGGAAAAGTCGTGTAATCACCCTTTGCTGTAGGTGTAGTATACCTATACCTAACCCTAAAAATGGACACACAGATTCCTATCAGTCACTCCTGTGGCAGGCCTTGACAATCCTGAAGGCAGAGTGCTTGGAATCGTGTGAGATGGTGCTCTGGCATGAGCTGAGCCTGTCTGCAGCTTGCGGAACCAAGTCCTAAAAGCTGTTCCATGATAACGCATACCATATACTCTTAAGTGCATATACTCTTTTCCCTCAAAGAATTTTTGTAGTCTGATTTTTCTAAAGAATGACCTAAGGTCCTTTTCTAATTGGAACTTATTTATATCCACTGTTGGTACAAAACTAAAGCCCATCTTTAAGACTGTTTCTTCTATGTCTGTCAGTGTTCGACTGGAAAGATTTATGATCGGGTTGGTTTCTACCTCCAATAAACTTTGTTTCTTGTCCTTTTGTACTCCTGAGGTGCTGGGTTGTTCTGATATTCCTGCTCGGAGTCTCGTGGTGGGGGTTTCCTTGTGAAACCTCCCCTCCCTCGGTTTGAGAAGCCCCTCTGTGGTCTTTGTGGGCGCTGATCTAAAAAATCGTCAAAGTTTCTGCTTTGGTGGTTATAGACCTCATCCTCTCTGCGTGGTGTCTCTTCCTCTCCCCCACTGCTCTCTGAGGATCCAGAGAAATTCATGTGTCTCGGGCGTCTGTATTGGAATCTTGCCCTTCCACCCCTGTCCCAATTCTGTTCGGGTTTTTCTGTAAAGTAATCTTTTTTGAGGAATGGATAAATTACTTCTTGGGTGAATTTAGTTACATCTTTTCTGAGTTTAGATGTTTTCTTATTAGTTAAATATTCGCAATAGCCATTCATGTCTTGATTTATCTCCTCTATCTTTTTTTTGGCCTCCTCTAGTATGTTGGTTTCAGATAAGGTTTTTTCCAGTTCCTCTATTTCCCTCTTTTTTTTTTTTTTATTAACTTTATACTTTATTGCACATGTACTCGGCACACAGCTTATACAGCCCACAACCCTGAGACCACATCATCGCAGCACTTCAAATCAATTAGTGTGTACACAGCCTGTATGCCAGCATCCCGGAGGCCTGGCGGCGACAAGGGTTAAGCACTTAAATGCATAGCACCTTAATGACCGAAGAGTGACCATAACAGTCACACCCTGATGTCATACAGTGTGGCCATAATGTGTGCGCCCCCAGCAGCCTTGTTTAGATTGAGACGTAGAGTCTACGGAACCCTCGAGTGTGTAGGCTAGGAGGCAGTGTGCCGTAAATAAAACTGTACGAAGAACCAAACCCCCCCACAAGAACTTAACCCCCACCCTCTCCCCAGTAGACCTCCCACCCTAGGCGTGCCAGTGTCCTCAGTGTGTGTACTTGTGGACAAGTCGTCCGTGCAGCTAATATATCAGTTCTAGTGCTCCTCCCCACGAAACGAATCCAGTGTGTTACCAATGCCCAGCTTGCATCACCCCCTCCCAGCGTCATACCCCCGAGCACCCGCAGGTCAAACTCCCCTTGTGTAGTACCGGGTTCCCTGTGGTACAAACCCCCCCGTATATGTCGGCAGCCACCCTAATCAGGCATGATATCTCACTCCAGGTGCTCCGCCTCCTCTTCCCGGGCATCCCCGTCATCTGCGTCTTCAGGATCCGTACCTGGGTCAGTTTCATCTTTGGAGTCCAGATAGGCCCTATACAGCCCCCAGAAATCTTTGGGGCGACTCTTAGGGGGAAGCAATTCGCTATAAGTCATTGACTGCGTGTTGCAGTACAGCAGATCCGACTCCCATCTCCTCTTTGTCGGCAGGGGCCCTCTCATCCAGCACATGGCTACCGCTCGCTTGGCGGTAAGTAACGCAATGTCAGCCATTCTGCGCATCGCCAGCGGGAGAGGTTTGGAATATCCCAGCAATGCCATGGCAGGATCAGGCTGAAGGTCCATGCCTAGAATCAGGCCTAATGCCGTGAATACCTCCGCCCAGAATCTGTGGATGCCAGGGCAGGCCCAAGCCATGTGCATAAAATCAGCGTTTGGAAATCGGCATCGCTCACAGGCCGCAGAGTCCCTCAGGCCATATCTATGCAGCCTCTCCGGGGTGTAGTAGACCCGCTGTAAGTATTTAAAATGTATCAATCTATGTCGATTATTCAGAGATATTTTCTTGGTGTTAGAGCAGCAATAGACCCACATCTCATCCGAGATCTGCATTTGAAGATCAGTCTGCCAGGACACCCGAGCCGGAGGTTGCAGACAAGTCCTATGTTTGTCCCCCATGTTTTTAAGCCTGGACACTAGTTTGCCGGTAGCTGGGTTCTTAATCACATAGGTAAGTTCCGGCACCTCCTGGGGTTCTGACAGTTCCGGGCCAAGCAGTCCCTGCAGGGCGCTGCGCACCCTGTGGTATTGAAAGGAGTGTAGGAGCGACTTCCCCGTCTGCGACTGGAGAATCTGTGGGAGCGTTTTCAGAGTGCCATCCAAGAACAGATCTCCTAGCTTTACAAGTCCGAGTTCCTGTAACGCCTTCACAACCCCTTTGTCCGCAAGTGGGGGTATCCATACCGCCCACTCCATCAGCATAAGAGGGGAGTAAAGCCAAACACCTCCCTGTCTTTTCAGTAATTCATGCCATGCATGATTCGTAACCGTGATAGAGTCCAAAACCCCGGTCCTGCGATCTACTGGATGACACACCGTGGCCGGGAGAGGCACCGGTTCCGCAAACAGCTTTTCTAGTTTTAGGTGTGGTATGTCAGGGGCCCCGTGAATCCACGTGTGGAGATGCGACGCCTGCGCAATCCGATAATATAGTTCTAAATCTGGGGCTCCCAGGCCCCCCTGTTCGTAGGGTAGTAGGAGTGTCTTCCATCGGACTCTAGGCTGTTTGCCACCCCACGCCAGTCTAATAAGGGTCCGCGTAAGTCGTTGAAAAAAGGATTTGGATAACACCACAGGAATGTTGGAAAAGAGGAACAGAAACCTAGGTAGCACCACCATTTTCATTAAAGCTATTCTCCCCATCAGGGATAGCGGCAGTCTGTTCCAAATCTCCACATCATCTTCAAGTTTGCTGAATGCCCTCCCGTAGTTCTCCCGAACCAATAGTTCGGGGTCAGTATGTAAACGGATTCCCAGATACCTTATGGGATCCGAGGTCCATTGCAGCGGATATTCCATCGCGAACGGGGTAGTAACTGGAGTGAGTGGGAGTGCCACTGATTTGTCCCAGTTCACCCTCAGACCGGAGAGTGCTCCGAATTTCACTACCTCCCGTAGAACTGAGGCAAGATTAGTCTCCGGATCCCTCACATAAAGTAAGGTGTCATCCGCATATGTGGAGATACCTATCTTGTACGTAGGGAAGCTAATTCCCTCCTGCGCGTGGTATTCCCTGATCGCGCACGCCAGGGGCTCCGCCACAAGTGCATACAATAACGGCGACAGGGGGCAGCCCTGCCTGGTGCCTCTGCTGATCTCAATGGGGTCTGTGACAATATCTCCCAGTTTTAACCGCGCCGAGGGTTTGTAGTAGAGGGCGCCTAACATTTGCAAGAAGGGCTCCCCCAGCCCGTATTTCCGCAAAACACGTAACATGAAGGGCCACTCCACGGAGTCAAAGGCTTTCTCCATGTCCAGAAAGATTGCCAGCGCCTTGGTATCCTGCCGCACATGTTGAATGGTACCAAGAACCGTGCAGATATTATACGTCAGGTTCCTAGCCGGCACGAATCCCGCCTGTTCCGGGGCAACCATTTCCGGAACTATTAAGGCTAATCTCGCCGCTAGCACCTTCGCATACAGTTTGGCGTCCACATTAAGCAGCGATAGCGGTCTGTAGGAACTGCACTCTCTAGGGGACTTCCCTGGCTTGGGGATTGTGACGAGAAGGGCCTCACGCATGGACTTGGACATACAACCCTGCTGGCATATATCGTCAAAAAGGGACATTAAATGTGGTATGAGGGTATCCTTAAAGGCCTTGTAAAAGGCTACTGTTTCCAGCGCCTCTAGGATTTCTTCACGCTGAAAGGGCATCATGAGAAATTCTCTTTGAAAGTTTTCTAGGAAGGGCATCCTGATATAACTCAGATAGTCGTCTATCTCATCCTCCATATGCCCAGCCCTAGAGCTGTAGAGTTTAGAGTAATAGTCCTTAAATTCCGCTAGTATGTCAGTTTCCTCCGTGACTACACTACCCGTGGATGTAATCAACTCCTCCACCACAAGTTGGGGTCTGCCATTCCGCATCAATCTGGCCAACAAAGCCCCCGGACGGTCCCTCTCCCCATATGCTCGGGCTGTGGCGTACTTTCCCATATGTTTGACCTCCCTGTCTGCCTCCTCATGGAATTCCCGAACTAACTTTTTAATCTGTTCCTCCGAGTCCTTGTCCGACGTGAGCCTATGCTGTTTCTCCAAGTCTGCTAATTGCGTCTCAAGCTGTTTGAGCCTCTGTCTAATGGAACGGAGAACCCCAGAGTGCTTAGCCATCGCCATCCCACGGATATAAACCTTAAAAGTGTCCCACACTGTTTGAAAACTATCCACTGACCCCAAGTTGGTAACAAAGAACGTATCTATGTCTTCAGCTAATTCCCCTCTAAATGCCTCATCCAGCAAAGAGTATGGGGGGAACCGCCACGTGAACGGAGGGATTTTCCTAGCAGGTGCAGTGAGGGTCAAAAGTAGTGGTGAGTGATCTGACAATGTACGGGGGAGAACCGTGCAATTCGTCACTGTTCTCAGTAGAGGGGTAGACACAAACCAATAGTCGATCCGAGTGTGGATATCATGGTAGGCTGAGTAATGCGTGTATCCCCCCTTCCCCGGATGCTTTTGTCTCCATGCATCCACCAAGTCTAATTTGATTAGTTCTGAGTGCATGAGAGCAGCAGACGCCGCAGGGCTGCGGACTGACCCCGATGATCGGTCCAGGTCCGGGTGCATCACAAAATTGAAATCACCCCCCCCACATCATTCTGGAATCAACATACATTCTGCACATATCTGCCAGCGACGAATAAAAAGCAGGATTGTCAAAGTTTGGGCCGTAAACATTCACCAACAACAGATCTTGCCCTTTACCCAAGCAACGGGTGATGAGATACCTACCCTCCGGGTCCACAGAGAGCGGGGTCAGCTTCAGTTTCGATCCAGGGTTCACCCACGTCACCACCCCCCTTGAGTGAGTAGTAAAACCTGCCGCTACACTGCAGCCGCTCAGACCCCTAGAAGTTAACATTTTGCTGGAAAGCGGGAGATGCGTTTCTTGGAGAAGGGCTACATCTATGCAGTGCCTGTGCAGATAGCTTATAACTTTCCGCAGCTTCCTATAATCGTTCAGCCCCCTCACATTCCAGGTCAGCACTCTCAAACAGCCCAAGCCTTCGTTCATCCTTCGAGCTTCACTCTCCTCCATTAACGCTCCACACTGGTCGATAGTCCCACCAAGGATACCTAGCCCACCTGTGCTCCGCAGTTCGGACCAAAGAACTCGCTACAACACCCCTGTCGCCTGGCACACCCTCCCTTTGAAACTGAATTCCAACATTCAACAGTGCAAACCGCCCCAACCGGAGCAGACAAGAATCCCCCTCCCCCCTCCCACAGCCGACCACCCCCAACCTGGTCAGACAGATCGCATTATCCCCCCCCCATCCCCCCTGTAACCCAACCAGTACAGTCCCTGAGGAGACTCTCTCCAGAGTCCACAAGCCAAAAGCTCAGGGGCAGACGTTGCCAACAAAGCAATCAGTTGACTGTTCGGTACCACCGTGTTACCATACTCCAGTGCCATGCTCCATGCAGACAGTCAGTGCCAATATGTTGATTGGTCCACCAAGCGCTCCGTGGCACTCCACCCCGCTCCCGGCAGTGCAGCGCCCCCCACACAGCAATTGCAGAGCAGACCCATCTTACAAAGCGCTGAAGCTGCGCCGGGACCCAGCCAATCCAAAAGAGGGACCCGCCCCGGGCCCCCATATTGCAGAATCAAATCAGCAAGATCTCACCCATCTGTAAGTTCCAGTCACTAAGCCAGGACGCCAGTGGAGATACGAGGTTATAACGTGATCAGCACTCCACATGCTTCAGCACTCCAGTCAGCATCCACCTGGCAAAACAGTGCCAAGCACAGCCAGGTCGCGCCCGGTGCCCACGGGGCAGGGCGCTCAATCCTGCTCCTCCAAAAGCGAGGGCGAAGCGTGGCCATCCTGATCCGTACTGGGGCTATTCCTGCGCTCTCGGGCCCACACCTTCAAGGACTTCTGCAGCTCCCGTGGGTCAGTGAAGAAATGCGAGTGACCCTGTCTGTTGATCCGAAGTTTCGCTGGGTACAGCATCGCGTAGTCCAATCCAAGATCCCGCAGCTGCTGCTTGTAGGGTGCAAATTGTTTCCTTTCCATCTGGACCTTTGCCGTGAAATCTGGATAGAGTGAGATGTCCATCCCCTCAAATTGCAGCTTGCCCTTGTCTCTAGCCAAGCGAAGTGCAGTGTCTCTGTCTCGATAATTTAGGAACTTCGCTATGATGGGTCTCGGGTTTGCGCCCGGCTTTGGTTTGGGGCCCAGAGAGTGGTGGGCCCTCTCAACAATGAACATGGGGGAGAAGACGTCGTCCCCAAGCATGACCTTCAGGAGTTTCTCCACAAAGAGCTCCATCTTGCCTGTCTGCGTTGTCTCCGCCACACCCGTAATACGGATGTTGGATCTTCGTGACCTCGCCTCCAGATCCTCCGACTTATCTTGGATCACCTGCAGGAGCCGACCGAATTGCTTCCTGTCCTTGTCCCACTCCATCTGGGCCTCCTCCGCCTCCGTCAGCCGTCGCTCTGCCATGTCGAGGCGCTCGGCATGTTTGTCCACCCGCTCGGACATGCGATCCATGCGATAGGACAAAGCGTCCACTTTGGCCCCAACCGAGGCTATGCTGTCCTGTATTCCTTTCTCCATTGCGACAAGCAAATCGCGAATATCCGAGCCCGCGGAGCCAGCAGCGGCCGCTCCCTTGGGGGACGTCTCCGTCGCAGGTACATCGGATCCCTTGGCGCGTCGCTGCTCAAATGTGAGTTTGGGTTGAGTCTTATCGTTCTTGCCCATGGTCAGTCTGGTGGACATGCAGGCGTAGATAACCCTAGGCGACCTCAGCACAGTGGAGCGCACCAGTGTTCTCCACAACGCCGGCGCAGATTTCTTTCCCCAAGTAGCAGCACTCGATCACCTTGGTATGCTAGGATTTTTAAGGGTCACTGTAGAAATGCGCGTCCCCCTCACACCCGTAGCGATTGCACTCCACGTGTCTCTGCCAGTCCCCAGAGCTCGCAGCGCATCCCCGTGCGGGCACAACTCCAATCCCCAGCCAGGTGTTAACAGCGCTTGTCACCTTCTCAGTGCAGCACCCAGCCAATCTCTACATCCATCACCGACCAAAACGGACCAGAACCCATCTGTGAATGCAGTCCCGTAGTGCAGCCAAGGGCAAGACTGTAGGCTGTGCGAAATGGCCGCTCCCAGGCCAGACCCGGTTACAAAATGGCGATCGGAGTTGGTCCTGGAGTACACCAGCCTCTGTGATCACAGGTCGTCTCCCTATGCAGCAACCAGTAGGGTCCAATGAAGTCCGGGGGGAGGCGGCTGGGGGCAAGGCTCACCTCCGTTGTGCGGAATCCTCCAGGTGCCCCCGGGGCCACTCTCCATGCGCCGGTGTCCCAGGTCAGGGCTCAGGTTCAGTGCAGGTAGGTCGGAGCGCGCAGGGCGCTAAGTTCCCAGCAAGCGGTCGCGGCCACTAGGAGGGCCCCACGTCCAGGACCCACGCCAGCCGCGGCACAACTGTGAGGATCTAGGTAGCGTCCCCCGGTGACAGCCTCCCAGGAGTTATTTAGCCGTCACCCGGCTGCCACTAGAGTCTTAGAGTGACTCACCGTAGGCCGCCACCAACCGCTGTGTCACCCGGCAGGGTGAGGAGGAATCCCGGGAAGGCAGATGCTCTCACTCCGGCCGCGGGGCCACCCGGCCGGGTCGCCCGCGTCACCAAGGCCGCACGCAGAGCGACGCCGTCGGGGCACTCCTCCCAGGAAAGGCTGCGGCTTCCGGCCTAGTCCGCCGCCGCCAGGACCTTCTGCACGGGGCAGTTCGCGGCCGACAAGCCGCCCGATTTCAGTGCGTCCGGGCGTTCCGAGGACAGCTGGGCAGACCACCACAAATTAGGGAGTTTTGGCACTATTAGGATAGTTTTAGAGGATGTAATTGGGGCTATAACACGGAGCTCAAAGCTCACACGTCCGGCATGGACGTCAGCAAGCTCCGCCCCCCCCTCTATTTCCCTCTTTTCTATTAGGATTGTACTCTGGGCTGTTTCTATTATTAGGATCATCTAATCCCGACTGCATCTGTTCGAGATGAATGTCCATGTCTCGAGGAATTTGGGGTTATTGACGAATAGGCCCGGTTCGTTACGGACTTGGAGCCCTATAGGTATTGTTCCGGCTCTGACGTATTGTGCCATAAATTCAGCATGTAATTCTGTGCGAATTATTTTCTTTTTAAGATTAACTAACTCGTTCCATTTCTCTCCCCCATTAGGGACTACCGTTATAGAGTTACCATTTCTATTTGCTCCTAGAATTTTATTTAGCTGGTCCTCACTGAAGCCAAAGGTCTTCATAGAGTCCATTATTTGAATTCCGGGTGACCAGCCAGTGAATTCACGGGAAAGGATACTCCCTGAGAAACAAAGAATCTCTCCAGCCCTGGGCTGTTCTGTATAGACTTAAAAAAAGAGAGACGACCCCACAAGTTCCAGGGAACAGGGTACCAAGGACTAAAAGTCAAGAAGAATCCCTGGAGAAGAGAATTCATTCACTCACTCTAGATATTCTGAACCTCATTCGTAATCACTGGTCAAAAACTAGTTAATAACGTTCACAGACTTTTATTAAAAGATATTACATTTATTAATAAAACACAATTCATTACATAATAAATTGAGAAACTCGTTAGGGGAACAATATGATAAAAACAATAGTAAAAAAGCAATTTATCAGTGTTTAAACTTATATATAACAAACGAAGCACAGATACAACACATCCTATCTATGTTAAAATTTCAAATCAAGCACATGACATTTAGACTTGGAAACAAACCCCAACAAAAAAGCACATGTATGGTTGTTACTGATTTCGAGATTCAAAGGCCCTTATTATATATTCTAACGCATCTCTACTTCACCCATAGGCCTAATGACAGAGATTTCCTGGGCTTGAATTCTAATACACAAGAAAAAGCGTCGACGCGTTTCGGTGTCTCTGCCTTTAGATAATAGCACACCTTCCTCAGGACAATTTTGGAGTGGTTGGAGTTAACCTCATGTGTCCTTTCCTGTATGTTATAAAAGGAATGATTCAGTACATAGGATAAAACATTTCCTGTTGTAATTTACAACCAAATGAATGAATCTTCTCACCCCTTTATGAAAATTCACTCCCTATTTTTCTATCCAAGTCTACTAACTACATGAATATATTACTATGTACACATAGTCAATAATGTTCAACATAAAGTACGTATATCCTTCAATCCTTCTATTTTGCGCTACCCTCCGTTATAACCTAGTTGATGACCAGTCAGTGTTACATTTTGCCCGTGCCTGCATAACATTCATTCTCACAAATTCAACTGACCTTCCACAATGAGGTTTCTTGTATAAAGGATAGCGTTAAGACCTTATGGGTTCCTGGATATTTGGACTCGACCGTTGGAGTATCTGCGGTCTGAAAAAAGTATATCGTTTAGTCTATGTTAGTTATTATGTATATTCGGAAATGTTATCCCGTCACCACCATCAATCTATTGATGTTACTCTAATTTCGTATAATTACCGTTATTTATAGTTCTCATACTCTATTGGGTGCCTCGTCTGGTGGATGGATGATCCTTACGATATAAGAAGTTCATCTGTTAAAAGGATGGGACCCCTGCACCAAAAAATATCAGATTATTCTATTAATTTTAGTGGTTATGAAGTGGGTCTCTCACTTTCTCGTACCTTCCATCGTATAGGTGACTTTTTTAAAAAGAGCCCTGTGTTTAACATACCCAATGTTTTCTTGATTTTGTACGGTCGCTTTTGATAGGGATATGTGGAACCGTTCTCAGGATACGATTCGGTGGCGGTTAGCTCCTGTAAGGGAGGTGAACCCAAATGTTTTATAAAGGGATTTAGTTAGTGGCTGTCTCTAGATGGTACCATTTCTACCCCTTATATACATACCTGCCGCCGTGGGGGGATGCCGTTTACCCGTGGTATTCTTTCTTTTGCTCGCTCACCCACTTCAGGATAGGAGTAGGAGGCTGGGACGTGGATATGTCCGGTCTATTTAAAATGTAAACATGCAACTGTTTTTGCACTTTCAATGTTAGGGGGTTTCATTCTTAGCTTTTAAAACGTGACAGTAAGTACTTTGCTACTCCCTTTCTTGTTATTGTAACAGTAGATTTGCTCCCGGTAGGATGTACATTAGTTCATGGAGCAGACACAGACTACTGTTATGTATGTGCAACAAATGACACATTCCCCTTTATTTTTAAACCCAACGTCTGTTTTTAGTAAGTGCTGCCGTGCATGCTGTGTAGTTCACTGCACTATCCTACGGAGGGAAGCACTGATTACTCTTACCCCGGTGGTGCCTACTCTATAGGCTATAAGTGCTGGTTTTGACCTTTTCGAAGACATGCGGTTCCCTCCCGCTTACCTTTGCCTGTAGGTGTAGTATACCTATACCTAACCCTAAAATGGACACACAGATTCCTATCAGTCACTCCTATGGCAGGCCTTGACAATCCTGAAGGCAGAGTGCTTGGAATCGTGTGAGATGGGGCTCTGGCATGAGCTGAGCCTGTCTGCAGCTTGCGGAACCAAGTCCTAATAGCTGTTCCATGATATCGCATACCATATACTCTTAAGTGCATTATAATCCTCGCGGTTAAAAGCTATCTTTGGTATTGCTTTATCAAAACATGTCGAGTAAGGTGTCATACGAATTGGAATACTAACCCCTCGCCAATTCTGGCGACGGGTTTAGCATTCCACCCTTCTAGAGGGACACGACATGTATGTAACTGTGAACCCCGGTTAAAGTTAAACGAAGCCTCAGCTCCACAAAATGGATGCTGCCACCACAGACACGAGTCTGACCCCCTGCAGCTGGGAGTCCTTCCAGCGAGGAGAGCCTGGACAAAGGGTTTCCTGTCAGGGGCGGTGCTAGCACCGTCCCAGACATGGTTTTGTGTATCCTGGGTAGGCAGGGCTTTTCAGGAAGGTGACTGCTGAGTGGCACCCCGGTGCTCACTACGCATAGGCCGGTCAGAACCAGTTCCAGGGGCACACCAGCCCCTGGCCTGGGGAAAGTCCGGCATGGCAGAGGGGTGTAACCACCCCCCTCCTAGTCCCACCCATAGGCAGGACCTAGTCACCGGGTCAGCCCCCTTTTTTAGTATAAAGATGGGAGCGGGCCCCCTGTTCAAATTAGATCATCTTTGGAATCAAGACACGACTTTCTTCGAAAGGACATCAAGATTTCTTCTTCAAGATTCTCCCTTGTGGCTAAGGAGTAGTCACCCTGCATCAAGCGGGCACCATCCTAAGAACACTGCGGTCTGCTGCAAGTCCTTCCTCACGAATCCGACGACCCAGCTCGACGAGACCCGGCTTCCCTGGCACCTCTGACCTCTACTCACCTCTACAGCAAAGCTGAGAACCGTGAGTGCGACGAGACCTCGAGGGACCGACGATCGCCAAGACTGCACGACTTCTTTGTAACAAGCCCACCGAGTCTTCCACTGGTGAATGCTTTGGGGTCCGAGAAGCCCCAACCCTGAGCAGCTCCAGCACCGAAGATCAGCCCTCCAGCATCTCCACGATCTGCGTGGGGCCCTTCTGCTTTTGCGTGCTCACCGCGCTGTGTGGCTACTAGCCGGCTGGCTTGTGGCCTTCTTCACGACGCCCGACGACATCACTGCTGCTGGTCTGGTTGCTCCAGACTGGCCCTTGCTTCCTTCTTCAAGAGAGGCACCCCGGACCCTCCTGGTCCACTCCAGACGCCATTTTAAGTCCACCGCGTGGGCTTGAATTTGCCAAGGCTTTGTTGTCCAATCCTGGGTCCAGCGACGCCGACAGCTTCATCCATCGTGGGACAGATCGCTCCTCCATCCTGGTCGCCGACAACGCCTCCTGGTCCGTGAGATCTGCGATCACAGCGTCACCCACTCGCCTAGTCGAGGTGGCTACCATCCGGTGCCCTCCTGGTGCCCACTGACTACTGGCTAGTAGTCTCGAACTTGGTCCCCTCTGCTTTCAGGTGTCATCTTCCTTCGATCCAGGCTTGGATCCATCGAACTTTCTTCACTGGTCGCCTGCCAGCAACTTCTTTCTTCCAGGCTCCTGGTCCGTCAACGAGGATTCCCGACGTCTTTTGAGTCCTATGCAGCTGTAGCCCCTGGGCTAGGTAACTTCGGCATTTCGGTGCCCCAGCATAGCCTCACTACCCAAGGGTCAGGATCCACTTTCGTTTTCTCCCTACCAGGTCGAGTTCGCCCGAGAACACTAACTTTGCAATTACTAGCTACCATAGACTTTGTCCCGCATCACGCGTGAGAGTGCACACTCTGCACCCGAGTCCCCTGGGTCTCCTAGAAGTAATCTAACGATTCTATAGTCAAGTCCTAGCGATTCCAAAGGCTATTAGTACTGTACTTACCTGCTAGTAATTTCGCATTCCACTTTCAGAGTATATGGTTTTCCGTGCCCCTCGGGCATTTGTATATACTGTGCTAACTTAAGTATTTTCGTAAGAGTTTTGGTTTGTGCTTAGTACCCTGTCCTTATAAAGAGTACAGGGCTGTTGTGATTCTTAATAACTATCTTGTTTATTTTCATAACACTTGTGTGGTGTCCTTTCACTTGGTATTCAAGGGGTATATGTGTGGTAAACAGCTGGCTTAACACGCCCTCTCGAGTCTTTAGCCTTAGACTGCTTGTATCCACGCTACTAGGATAGCTGGTCTATAAGGTTGACTTACAACCAATCATCAATAAGGGTTGCTGGACTGATACATAGTGTTCACTAGAATAGTGAGCACTGCATATCAGGCCACCTTCTCACATTGGTGAGCAGCGGTTGGGATTTGAGCTTGCTGTTGTTTTACCACACGTATCCTAAGAATATCTTGTTGAAAGATCACATAAGTACTGTTAGTACATATAACTAAGCTTAGAATACTCTGAGTTCTACTGAACCAGCTGTTGCAGCTCCTCAAGGCTTAGCACACCTTGGCTGCAACTCTTAGCAAGGGATCAGTAGGTAAACACATAGTGTAGGTAGGTGCATCACTTACACCACACTAGAAAGAGTATGTCAGACAAAGGAGGAAACTCTGAGTCTCCCCTTGTGTCAGTGGACCCTCCACAGGTCCTCCCTTCCAGATATACTGTGCTTAGCTTCCATGAGTTACGACAAGTATGTACCTCTAGGAAGATTAAGCAGGGGTCTAACCCCACAACTTCCTTTCTGATTGGTCTCTTAGAGACTTATGATGCCAGAAAAGCTGAGAAACTTCTTAGCTCTTCTAATCCAGATGGGAACATGCCTCCCCTTGAGGGAACCAGAGGAGACCCTGACCTAATCCACCTCTCAACTGAGAATGAAGAGGGGGAGGAGGATGAGGATCCCTCTGGGGATGAGGCAGATAAGGGACAGGTAGAAGTCAGCAGACTAACCAGGTCCAACTTAAGCAAACATGACAGTGGTACTGGGGGACCCCTGGGGCCACTCTCAGGTCAGCTTAACATTGGGAATGGACGAGCCAGATCTCTATCAAGAGGCTCTGGCAGATCCCTTCAATCCAATGGCTCTCACAACTCTTCTCAAAGAGGGATGACTTCCCCTCAGAGGAGAGTGTATGAAGCTAAAGAAAGGGCAGCCAATCTGAGGATTGAAAGGGAAGAACTTGCCCTGGCCAAAGAAAGGCTTGCCTTTGCTAGAGAGCAACAGTTAAGTGGGGTAGTCCCCACTGGTGTCAGCATTGTACCTAGCAATAGGGAAAGGAGTTTTGACACAAAACACCTGGGTAAGATAGTGCGCCCCTTTAAACAAGGGGATGACATCCACAAATGGATTACTGCTTTGGAGAGGGCCTGCACTGTGCAGGGTGTTCCCCAGAGTCAGTGGGCAGCTATCTTGTGGCTCTCCTTTGAAGGTAAAGGTAGAGACAAGCTCCTCACTACAAGAGTGGAGGATGCTAACAATTACCAAGTCTTGAAAAATACACTGGTTGAAGGGTTTGGCCTAACCACTGAGCAGTACAGGGTGCTGTTCAGGGATACCCAGAAAACTCAGTCTCAAGATTGGTCTGACTTTGTAGATTGTGCCAGTAAGGCTTTTGAGGGCTGGTTGCTGGGCAGTAAGGTTACTGATTATAAAGGATTGTACAATTTGATGATGAGAGAACAAATTTTAAACAATTGTCAGAACCAGTTGTTGCATCAGCATCTTGTTGACTCAGATCTGACCTCTCCCCAAGAATTGGGAAAGAAGGCAGACAGATGGGTTAGAACAAGAGTTAAACAGAACCAGGGCCAGAATCAAGGTGGTCAGAAGAAAGCAGACCAGAAGGGTAAAGATTCTAAGGGGGAACAAAATGACCAGAAGTCTTCGACAGGTCCCCAACAACCAAAAGAGGGTGGGGGTCAGGCTCCCCAGAAGAAGAAAAACCAAGAAGGCCAATCTAAAAGGTGGTGCCAATACTGCAAAAGTAAAACTCACTGGACACTTTCCAACGCACCTTGCTGCCTGAAGGAGGAGCGCGTTACACCAGCTGCCCAGCGGACCTGCTTTTATCCCTACGACTCGCCGGACCCGCTTCGCGGGTCCCGCAGCGCGTCGTTCGCCAAAGGATTGACCAGAGGAGCCAAGGAGGAGCGCGGGGGTAGGCAAGAGAACCAGCGGGGCTGCGAGCCAAGCAGGGGACTCCAGCGACCAGGAGCCCCTGCACGCCCAACTAGCAACACCTGGGCTGCTCTCCCCGCTGGCCACGCCCCCCCGCCAACGGAGCCTAAAGCTGCTGCTGTCCCTGTGTTTGTGGGACACTTTCCAACGCACCTTGCTGCCTGAAGGAGGAGCGCGTTACACCAGCTGCCCAGCGGACCTGCTTTTATCCCTACGACTCGCCGGACCCGCTTCGCGGGTCCCGCAGCGCGTCGTTCGCCAAAGGATTGACCAGAGGAGCCAAGGAGGAGCGCGAGGGTAGGCAAGAGAACCAGCGGGGCTGCGAGCTAAGCAGGGGACTCCAGCGACCAGGAGCCCCTGCACGCCCAACTAGCAACACCTGGGCTGCTCTCCCCGCTGGCCACGCCCCCCCGCCTATCACATAGCTGCAATATCTAAAGGAGGGCCGGACCCCCGCTGCGCGGGAGCGACCGGGAGAAGCCCGGGACAAGGGCGGGACCGTCTTAGGCCGTCAGTGGCCGAAGGAGGCCGGGCTGGGCCCACTCTCTTGATCCCACTCTGCATTGCTACTAAGGCTATGCCATCGCCTCCACCACGGGAAGCCCACCTAAGGGAAGGTGCCTCCAGCACCGGGACTCTGGACAAGTACTTCAAACAAAATAAAGGTGAGGCGGATTCGGAAGGCTCACTAGAGAAAAGAAGGGCGGAGCGTAGGCGTTCCATTGAATGCATGAAAACCATGCCTTTGTTAGATATCACTCCCTATCCCGCCACCCAAGAGGTAGACTTGTTATCCGGCAGCTTAACACTAGAGGACATCCCTGTTTTATTAAGGGAAGTTCCCTCCACCCCAGGGATAGCATTGGGGAAAATCATAGAGCCGGGCCACTTAGAGATTTCCCATACCCCTGTCAACCTGGTAACTCAAACGCAACCCTTACAACTAGTTAATAAGATCAAGTCTAAACTAAATGTCATGGCAGAGATACACAGGCCCCCACCCAGTAAACGGGCTCGGAAAACAGCGGGGGGGGCGGGGGAAATCTAAACTTTCACATCTGGATTTTGGTAAGAAAAGTACTAACATCACCCTACTAGGGAAGACTACTGAGATAGTGCCACCACCCAAGCTCTTAAATTCCAACTTAACTGCTACCACCAAAGAGCCAGAGGCTATTACGCCGATTCCAAATCAACCACTCTCTGCCAAGGGGAGCATAGAATTTTTACTCCGCTCCCTTTTGCAGCCTATCACTGATAGTTTAAAAAAAGTGGAGATTAGGCTCACCTTGCTAGAAACTTCTCTCACCACTCTGAATACCCTAGTAAGTAAGCAGACTAAGTTAGTGGAAACCCATTCCTCGGGTGGGGAATCTTCCAAAGTAACCAACGCTAAAAAAGCCCCCCCTAGAAGCATGCCATCTGCCGTCCCTCTGCAACCCCTTATGGCTGTTAAACTCCAAGAACGGCACAATAACCCAAGCAATAGACCTACTGATTTGGTGGTCCCAGCCCCACACACTCCACAAACAGAGTCCACTGGAATACATCAAGATCAGGGTAATGCCCCCCCAACCATGCCCGCTTGCCCAACTCCCAGACCACGGAGGCCAGATCTCCCACCTGAGGCTAACAGTCTGATGGTGGTCTTAGCTGGTGCCCCCCATTTAAGATCAGGAGAAAACGAGGACTATCAATCCCTTAAGAAAAAGGTTATAAAATGGCTCAACTGGAACCGACCCTTACCACCTCACTTTAATAACGAGATCATCATGGTGAGAAGGGTTCCATGGCTAGGGAAGACCAGGAAAACCATAGTGGGGGACTGTATCATGGTAACCTTTAAAGATCCGGGTACGGTTCGACACATCTGTGGAGGGACGAATCGATCCCTTGACTCCACCATACAGACCCTCCCAGTATCCTTTTTCTTTCCTCCAATTCCCAGGCACCAGGCCCCAACACACGATGGCTGGACAAGGGTGAACTATAGACGCAATCATAAAGGCTCTGTCCAACGCCCGTACTTCTATCCCCCGGACACACCTTTTTGCGACTTTAACCGTTTTAACTGTTTGAACGGGCTGGATGGGGTCGACTGACTCACCGTCAGCAAATCTGCGACAGGGGTATCGGGCTTTTGTGGCCCCTTGGATCCCTCCACTGTGTCCCCCGGTGCTATCTCTGGCCCACGGAATGACATACCCGCCTCAGAACACGGCCAAACTGAACCCTCATACCTAGCCACTGATGGAGTAGATGTTGCTGAGCGGATAACTATGGCACCCTCCCATGAGGGCGAGGGGGAGCTGGGTCTCTTGGAGCCGCACGTACTTTCTGCTGCCATAGCCGCAGGCCCCATAATGCAAATGGACTATGGACTCACCCCCCGCATCCCCCATGCCATGACATCTTCCACCTCCAAACATTTGAGGATAATCTCCTGGAACATCGCGGGATTAGCAAATAAATTGGAAGAGCCGATCTGGGGAAAGTACATAGAAACTGGTGACATATGTATGTTCCAGGAAACCTGGGCCAGAGAGGACTATGAGCATCAAGGCTACGCATCCTTTTTTATTCCAGCTAGATGGGAAGGTAAAGGCCGACCATCAGGGGGTCTTGCGACATGGGTTGCGGCTCACCTGGGCTGTGTGGCAACACGGCTTCCATGCAGCTCCGACGACATTCTTGTGGTCTCTCTAACCTGGCCAAACAAAGTCAACCTCCTGCTGATTAATATTTATTCTAGGCCAATGGGAAGGGCAAAAGAATCACCGACTTTTAATGAACTTTCGAACTTTTTATTGGAACTGTCGACTGATTCATACTATGTGGTGGGTGGGGATTTTAACTCTCACTTTGAGCCACTCCCAGGCCTCCAGGAAGGGTTCCTATCAGACGAAGAAGAGAGGTGGGCAGTACCTGGGGTTGATGTGCCATCCCCAAAAGTTTGGACCCCCCTAGCGTTGCAAATCACTGCCCTCACGTTAAGGTATGGACTTAGAGCGTGTAATGGGCGAACTAACTCCGACACACCAGGCAAAATTACTTATAATCGCAAGGGAAGGGAGTCACATTTGGACTATATCCTGGTACAATTAGCGAGGTGGCCAACAGTACAGGATTTTAGGGTAGTTGATAGGATGGACAGTGACCATAATGCTCTCGAGCTAGATCTCGTCCACCCAGCACCCCAGGGCCTAGAGACCCATGAGGCAGGGAATTATCCCACACTCCTGATAAACAACAGCAGGAGGAAAATTAGGTGGGAGCATATGGTCACAAACAAGGACAAACTCCCACTGCTTTATGCTGAGATTACCCCCATCCTGGAAACTGTCGGAGACCTTGATAGTGTGGCAAACAAAACAGATATTAGGAGCAAATTGTTTGATGCCCATAAAGAACTTATAAAAGTAGCGGCACCCCATTTTACACGCAAAGTGCAAAAACCAAAAGTGAGGCCCCGAGGCAAAACACAATGGTATAATACAGCCTGCAGGCGGGCCAAAACAGAACTCCTGGGAGTAGTCAAGGAGGGCAAAGGAGGGGAACGTCTCAAGCAATGCAGACAAGCCTATAAGAAGCTTCTCGCACAGGCCAGAATAGAATGGGAGGAAAACCAGTGGGAGGAGCTTACAAAGGCACTAGCAGTGCAAGACCAACGCCTGTTCTGGAGAATGGTGAATGGGGGATCAGGGAGTCTACATTCGGCAGTGGTGCCCAATATAGCTCCTGGAGTGTGGCAGGCCCACTTCCAGTCGCTATATAGCGCTGAGTCCGGAGAACCCCCTGTCCCAACTGAACTAGGGAGTCAGGGCGTGCAGGCGGATCAGGTAACACTGAGTGAGGTTACAGCTGCTATTTCAGGCCTGGCTTCGGGGAAGGCCCCTGGCCTGGACGGGCTACCGGGAGATCTGTATAAACAGGAGAATACCGTTTGGGCGCCTTACCTCGTAGCCCTTTTTAATGGTGTCCTCGGTGGGATGGTAATCCCCAGTACTTGGCTGGGGGCTGAGGTGTTCCCGATTTTCAAAAAAGGATCCCCCCTGCTCCCAGCCAACTACAGACCGATTAGCCTGATAGATGTAGCACAGAAGCTGTTCGGCAGGGTTCTCCTGAACAGGCTTCAGGAATGGATTGAGGAGGTGGGCGCCCTCAGTCCATATCAGGCAGGCTTTAGGAAAGGGGTATCGACTGTGGACCAGGTCTTCAGACTGAACTTGATCTGCTGGAGGACAGTGAGGTTCAAGGGCGGTAGTCTGTACACGATTTTCGTGGACTTAAGAGCCGCCTTCGACCTCGTGCCCAGGGGAAAACTCTGGGTTATCTTAGCAGGGATGGGCGTTCCACCAGACATTTTATTGACCTTACAGAGGCTCCATCATAATAATTATGCCCAGGTGAGGTGTGGGAGGTCGGGGGAGCTGACAGATAGATTTCCCGTGGGCAGAGGGGTAAGACAGGGTTGTGTGCTGGCGCCGACCCTGTTCTGCCTCTTCGTCAACGGGATATTCGCTCACCTAAATGCCACCGACTATACAGACGCCCCTAAACTGAATGGCAACAGTGTGCCCGCAATAATGTTTGCGGACGACACGCTGTTGGTATCCAAGACACCCATGGGCATTCAAAAGATACTTGATGCCTTTGTGGCCTTTTGCCAGGATAGAGGGCTCGAAATCAATGCCACAAAGACCAAATATATGGTGCTGAATCCAAGCCCTAAACAGCGCCCGAATCCCTTACTAGGAGCAATGAGACTGGAAAGAGTTGCCACGTTCGAATATCTCGGCGTGACACTCAATGAAAACATGACCTGGGAGACCCACCAAACTAGGGCTAACCTCAAACTAGTGCAAATCATCGGGGGCATTACACGGATGATGACCGGTTCGACCTATCGCCCATTGGGGGCCCTAATCCAGATATATAAGGCACAGGCAAGGGGGGCGATCTTGTACGGGGCCGAAATGTGGGGCCATATTCCATGCCGGAATTTGTCTTGTACAGAAAACAGGTTTTTAAGACAAATTACCGCACTTCCCTCTAGCACCCCGCTCCTCCCCTTGAGGCTTGATTTAGGGCTACGGCCACTTGCCGACGAGATAAGTCTAAGACCCATTGCCTTCTGGCGCAGGCTATGGAGCAGTGACGATCTCGCCGATTACAGGGCGGAACTGGTCGAACTACTAAAACACCCCAAGGCGCTCAGTATTCCCTGGGTCCAAAACATCCAGTCAGTTTGCACAGATTTGGGGCTCCCCGAGTTGTGGACCGAACCAGCTATCACAGCACCAAGAATCCCTAAGAGAGT
The DNA here is from genome assembly GCF_964263255.1 of Lissotriton vulgaris. Taxonomy (NCBI): domain Eukaryota; kingdom Metazoa; phylum Chordata; class Amphibia; order Caudata; family Salamandridae; genus Lissotriton; species Lissotriton vulgaris. The sequence continues at coordinate 539,263,565 of NC_141694.1, read as the reverse complement.
ACTTGCGAAGCTGTACCACGAGCACAAAAGGGTTAGGGTTATAGCTACCCAGACAGAGGGGTCCCTTTCCTCCTTATTCCTCCAAACCAAGGATCTTTATACATTTGAGAAAGCGCTTGATCCTGTATACCCCATATTCACCAGAAAGTTATTTCTCCAGTGGAGGTACGGCACTCTGCCTTTACGGTCCTTTACTAGTACCTGGGCGCAAATCCCTTCGACTAAGTTTTGTCCTCTTTGCGTTGACAAAGAGGAAAATGACTTGCACGTGATTTTTTTCTGCCCAGCATACAAGACAGCTAGAAAGTACTGGCTGCTGCCATTGATCAAGAATTTGGGTGGCAGGGAATATGCACCGATGTACAGGATTTTAAAAAGTGATGTTTCCGGCCCAACTGTTTTTGCACTTTCCAAATTCTTAACGAATGTCTGGCACACGCGCAGTCGTCTTATAAAAAATGCTGGGTAAATTGGAGAATCTCTTATTTTTAACAATCATCTGTAAAGTCTGGTTTTTAATTTGAATAGTATGCATTGATGTTTTATAACTGTGACAGATTCATGTGATTTTATGTATGTGTATCTTTTATGACCAAATGGTCGAAATAAAGATTAAAAAAAAAAAAAAAAAAAAAAAAAAACTCACTGGTTTAGTGAGTGCACCAAGAAAGGAGGAGGGCAGACTCCTGCCACTGCAGCCCCTAAGGCACCTGTGCCCCCTAGTACAGTCAGCAGTGGTAGTGCACCTCCCAAGGGTTTAGTAGGGTTAACCCTGGGTTCTGAGGGGTGTGACAACTTAGTTGGTACACTCACTCAGGCTGTCCTTGTTTGTACAGGGGATGTGGATATGTCCCCTGATATAAGTCCCAATACTTTGGGCAAATACAGACAGACACCTTTCATTAATGGAAAAATGGCTCAGGCCTATAGGGACACTTGTGCCAGTGTCACAATGGTGACACCTAACTTTGTGGACCCTGGACAGATCATGCCAGGTACAGAATTCCTGGTGACCAATGCAAGCAATGTCACTACCAATCACAGTATGGCAATTGTAGCTTTCTCCTGGGGAGGGGTAACTGGCCAAAAGAAGGTTGTAGTTAGTTCAGACCTCCCAGTGGATTGTTTGTTGGGCAATGATTTGGAGTCATCACAATGGTCAGAAGTGGAGCAGAGGACTCACATGGAAATGTTAGGCTTGCCAGCACATGTGTTTGCTGTGACCAGGTCACAGGTCAGGAAATGCCCCACTGAACAGGTGCTGGATCCTGGAACAATGGACCAGACACCTCCCAAGAAAAAGAGCAGTAGGGTTAAGGCTGTGCCTTCCCCCTTGCCCCAGGTTGAGGATCAAGTCTCAGAGGAGGCTGACCTACAGGAATTGAGGGAAACTGAGCCCAGAGAGTTTGAACTTGATCAAGTTGAATTCTTGGGTTCAGGGGGACCCTCAAGGGAAGACCTGGGGAAGGACCAGTTAAGCTGCCCTTCTCTTGAACCCCTCAGACAGCAGGCTGCTGCTGAGGCTGCTGGGAACGCCACAGGTACCCACAAGGTATACTGGGAAGATGGACTCCTGTACACTGAGTCAAGAGACCCCAAGCCTGGCATGACCAGGAGGCTGGTTGTACCCTTGTCTCAGAGAGGTTTCCTACTTACCTTGGCCCATGAGATTCCCTTAGCAGGTCACTTAGGCCAGACAAAGACTTGGGACAGGCTTGTCTCACACTTTCACTGGCCTCACATGAATGAGGATACCAAGGAGTTTTGTCGCTCCTGTGTCACTTGCCAAGCCAGTGGTAAGTCAGGTGGCACAACAAAGGCCCCCCTTATACCAATGCCTGTGGTGGGGGTGCCCTTTGAAAGAGTGGGGATTGACATTGTTGGTCCAATGGAACCCCAGACAGCATCAGGGCACAAGTTTATACTGGTGGTAGTGGATCATGCCACCAGGTATCCTGAAGCTATTCCACTTAGGACCACTACAGCACCTGTAGTGGCAAGGGCCCTGGTTGGAGTGTTCTCCAGAGTGGGCTTCCCTAAGGAGGTAGTCTCTGACAGAGGTGCAAACTTCATGTCAAGCTACTTAACTGCAATGTGGAAGGAATGTGGTGTCAATTACAAATTCACTACACCCTATCATCCACAATGCAATGGGCGTGTTGAAAGGTTCAACAGGACCCTAAAAGGGATGATTCATGGACTACCTGAAAAGCTCAGGCGTAGATGGGATGTCCTGATTCCCTGCCTTCTGTTTGCTTACATAGAGGTCCCACAAAAGGGGGTTGGTTACAGCCCTTTTGAACTTTTGTATGGGCATCCTGTGAGAGGCCCCCTGTGTTTGGTGAAGGAAGGATGGGAGAGACCTCTCAAAAAGCCCGCAACCAGCATAGTGGACTATGTACTTGGTCTCCGCTCCAGGATGGCTGAGTATATGGAGAAGGCATCTGAAAACCTTAAGGCCAGTCAAGAACTTCAAAAAGCTTGGCATGGCCAAAAGGCTGTCCTGACTGTTTATCAGCCTGGACAGAAGGTATGGGTGTTGGAGCCAGTGGCCCCAGCAGCACTCAAAGACAAATGGTCTGGGCCCCACACAATTCTTGAGCAAAAGGGAGAGGTCACCTACCTGGTGGACCTTGGAACTCCCAGGAGCCCCCACAGGGTGCTCCATGTCAACAGGCTCAAAGCATATGTCGACAGGAAGGACATGAGCTTGCTCATGGCCATAGATGAGGGACAGGAGGAAGAGAGTGACCCTCTCCCAGACCTGCTCACTCAGAATCCTGATGACGGGTCAGTAGATGGCGTTGTCTTTTGTGGCAGCCTCTCTGAGCATCAACAGAAAGACTGTAAACAGGTTCTTCAGTCTTTCAGACATATGTTTTCTCTGACACCCAGTCAGACCAATTGGTGTACCCATGAGGTTGACACTGGTGACAGTCTGCCAGTTAAGAGTAAAATCTACAGGCAGCCTGATCATGTTAGAGACTGCATAAAAACTGAAGTGCAGAAAATGTTGGAGTTGGGAGTCATTGAACCCTCAGATAGCCCTTGGGCTAGTCCAGTAGTTCTAGTGCCAAAACCTCACACCCAGGATGGTAAAAGAGAGATGAGGTTTTGCGTAGACTACAGGGGTCTCAATGCAGTCACTAAGACTGATGCCCACCCAATACCAAGGGCAGATGAGCTTATAGATAGATTGGCTTCTGCCAACTACTTAAGCACATTTGACTTAACAGCTGGGTATTGGCAAATCAGGTTAGCTGAGGATGCCAAGCCCAAGACAGCATTTTCAACCCCTGGTGGGCATTATCAATTTGTGGTAATGCCCTTTGGTCTGAAAAATGCACCTGCCACCTTCCAAAGGTTGGTGAATCAAGTCCTCACTGGGCTGGATGACTTCTGTGCAGCATATCTAGATGATATTGCTGTCTTTAGCTCCACCTGGGAGGATCACCTGGTCCACCTGAGGAAAGTGTTAGAGGCTCTGCAAGCTGCAGGCCTCACTATCAAGGCCACCAAGTGCCAGATAGGGCAGACACAGGTTGTATACCTGGGCCACCTTGTAGGTGGAGGCCAGGTTCAGCCACTGGAGAGCAAAATACAGTCAATCAGGGACTGGGCTCCTCCAACCACCCAGACTCAGGTCCGAGCTTTCTTGGGCCTGACTGGTTACTATAGGAAGTTTGTCAGGAACTATGGATCAATTGTGACTCCATTAAATGAACTGACAAGTAAGAAAATGCCAAAAAAAGTTCAGTGGACAGCAGGCTGTCAAAAAGCATTCGATGACCTAAAGCAGGCCATGTGCACAGCACCTATCCTTAAGAGTCCAGACTACTCCAAACCATTCATTGTCCAAACAGATGCTTCTGAGTTGGGTGTGGGAGCTGTTCTATCTCAGCTGAATTTTGATGGTCAAGACCAGCCCATTGCTTTTATAAGCAGAAGGCTGACCCCCAGAGAGAAGAATTGGTCAGCTATTGAGAGGGAGGCCTTTGCTGTGGTTTGGGCCCTGAAGAAGCTGAGGCCATACTTGTTTGGCACTCACTTCAAGATTCAGACCGACCATAAGCCCTTCTTGTGGCTATATCAGATGAAGGGTGAAAACCCCAAACTGCTTAGGTGGTCCATTTCCCTACAGGGGATGGACTTTACAGTGGAACATAGACCTGGTACTGATCATGGCAATGCCGATGGGCTCTCCAGATATTTCCACTTAGAACAAGAAGACTCACCTGGTCAAGGTTAGCTTATTGTCCCAAAGTTTGGGGGGGGGGGGGGTCATGTAGGAGAGTAGGGTCTGCAATCCTATGATCACCCAGATTTTTTGCTTTTGTTTCACTGGTTTACGACTTTCTCTGGCTGTGGGCCTGCCAATCAGACCCACAGCCTGGCTGTTCTCTTTCTAAATTACAACATGTACCCTAGGTGCATTTACCAATTGGTACTAGGCCACCTTATCAGACCCTGTAACTCAGGGCATAGGTGTACCCAGGGCTGCCAGGGGCTGCAGCATGTATTATGCCACCCCTGGCTGGCCTCCTAAATTTGACACAACTGGCTGCATGACAGCTGGGGCAAAGTCGTGTAATCACCCTTTGCTGTAGGTGTAGTATACCTATACCTAACCCTAAAATGGACACACAGATTCCTATCAGTCACTCCTATGGCAGGCCTTGACAATCCTGAAGGCAGAGTGCTTGGAATCGTGTGAGATGGGGCTCTGGCATGAGCTGAGCCTGTCTGCAGCTTGCGGAACCAAGTCCTAATAGCTGTTCCATGATATCGCATACCACATACTCTTAAGTGCATTATAATCCTCGCGGTTAAATGCTATCTTTGGTATTGCTTTATCAAAACATGTCGAGTAAGGTGTCATACGAATTGGAATACTAACCCCTCGCCAATTCTGGCGACCGGGTTAGCATTCCACCCTTCTAGAGGGACACGACATGTATGTAACTGTGAACCCCGGTTAAAGTTAAACGAAGCCTCAGCTCCACAAAATGGATGCTGCCACCACAGACACAAGTCTGACCCCCTGCAGCTGGGAGTCCTTCCAGCGAGGGGAGCCTGGACAAAGGGTTTCCTGTCAGGGGCGGTGCTAGCACCGTCCCAGACATGGTTTTGTGTATCCTGGGTAGGCAGGGCTTTTCAGGAAGGTGACTGCTGAGTGTCACCCCGGTGCTCACTACGCATAGGCCGGTCAGAACCAGTTCCAGGGGCACACCAGCCCCTGGCCTGGGGAAAGTCCGGCATGGCAGAGGGGTGTAACCACCCCCCTCCTAGTCCCACCCATAGGCAGGACCTAGTCACCGGGTCAGCCCCCTTTTTTAGTATAAAGATGGGAGCGGGCCCCCTGTTCAAATTAGATCATCTTTGGAATCAAGACACGACTTTCTTCGAAAGGACATCAAGATTTCTTCTTCAAGATTCTCCCTTGTGGCTAAGGAGTAGTCACCCTGCATCAAGCGGGCACCATCCTAAGAACACTGCGGTCTGCTGCAAGTCCTTCCTCACGAATCCGACGACCCAGCTCGACGAGACCCGGCTTCCCTGGCACCTCTTACCTCTACTCACCTCAGGGCCGGCTCTAGGCATGTGCAAACTGTGCACCTGCACAGGGCCACCAAACCCCAGGGGCCACCAAGCCAATATATATCCTTAATATATTAATCCTCTGAGAATTGATACATATTTGCGTGGTGGCCCCTGCAGGGATTTGGCGGCCTCCGGCTCTGTTCCACTTCTAAACTCCCTGACCCCCTCCCCTCTTTACTGGCCAGCGCGCTACGCCCCGCCGCCCCGCCCGGACTCCCTCTTCCGGGCCCCCTACCTACGCTCCCTGCCCAGGGCCACCATGAGCCTAGAGCCGGCCCTGCTCACCTCTACAGCAAAGCTGAGAACCGCGAGTGCGACGAGACCTCGAGGGACCGACGATCGCCAAGACTGCACGACTTCTTTGTAACAAGCCCACCGAGTCTTCCACTGGTGAGTGCTTTGGGGTCCGAGAAGCCCCAACCCTGAGCAGCTCCAGCACCGAAGATCAGCCCTCCAGCATCTCCACGATCTGCGTGGGGCCCTTCTGCTTTTGCGTGCTCACCGCGCTGTGTGGCTACTAGCCGGCTGGCTTGTGGCCTTCTTCACGACGCCCGACGACATCACTGCTGCTGGTCTGGTTGCTCCAGACTGGCCCTTGCTTCCTTCTTCAAGAGAGGCACCCCGGACCCTCCTGGTCCACTCCAGACGCCATTTTAAGTCCACCGCGTGGGCTTGAATTTGCCAAGGCTTTGTTGCCCAATCCTGGGTCCAGCGACGCCGACAGCTTCATCCATCGTGGGACAGATCGCTCCTCCATCCTGGTCGCCGACAACGCCTCCTCGTCCGTGAGATCTGCGATCACAGCGTCACCCACTCGCCTAGTCGAGGTGGCTACCATCCGGTGCCCTCCTGGTGCCCACTGACTACTGGCTAGTAGTCTCGAACTTGGTCCCCTCTGCTTTCAGGTGTCATCTTCCTTCGATCCAGGCTTGGATCCATCGAACTTTCTTCACTGGTCGCCTGCCAGCAACTTCTTTCTTCCAGGCTCCTGGTCCGTCAACGAGGATTCCCGACGTCTTTTGAGTCCTATGCAGCTGCAGCCCCTGGGCTAGGTAACTTCGGCATTTCGGTGCCCCAGCATAGCCTCAGTACCCAAGGGTCAGGATCCACTTTCGTTTTCTCCCTACCAGGTCGGGTTCGCCCGAGAACACTAACTTTGCAATTACTAGCTACCATAGACTTTGTCCCGCATCACGCGTGAGAGTGCACACTCTGCACCCGAGTCCCCTGGGTCTCCTAGAAGTAATCTAACGATTCTATAGTCAAGTCCTAGCGATTCCAAAGGCTATTAGTACTGTACTTACCTGCTAGTAATTTTGCATTCCACTTTCAAAGTATATGGTTTTCCGTGACCCTCGGGCATTTGTATATACTGTGCTAACTTAAGTATTTTCGTAAGAGTTTTGGTTTGTGCTTAGTACCCTGTCCTTATAAAGAGTACAGGGCTGTTGTGATTCTTAATAAATATCTTGTTTATTTTCATAACACTTGTGTGGTGTCCTTTCACTTGGTATTCAAGGGGTATATGTGTGGTAAACAGCTGGCTTAACACGCCCTCTCGAGTCTTTAGCCTTAGACTGCTCGTATCCACGCTACTAGGATAGCTGGTCTATAAGGTTGACTTACAACCAATCATCAATAAGGGTTGCTGGACTGATACATAGTGTTCACTAGAATAGTGAGCACTGCATATCAGGCCACCTTCTCACAGCGACGAGACCTCGAGGGACCGACGATCGCCAAGACTGCACGACTTCTTTGCAACAAGCCCACCGAGTCTTCCACTGGTGAGTGCTTTGGGGTCCGAGAAGCCCCAACACTGAGCAGCTCCAGCACCGAAGATCAGCCCTCCAGCATCTCCACGATCTACCAGGGGCCCTTCTGCTTTTGCGTGCTCACCGCGCTGTGTGGCTACTAGCCGGCTGGCTTGTGGCCTTCTTCACGACGCCCAACGACATCACTGCTGCTGGTCTGGTTGCTCCAGACTGGCCCTTGCTTCCTTCTTCAAGAGAGGCACCCCGGACCCTCCTGGTCCACTCCAGACGCTATTTTGAGTCCACCGCGTGGGCTTGAATTTGCCAAGGCTTTGTTGCCCAATCCTGGGTCCAGCGACGCCGACAGCTTCATCCATCGTGGGACAGCTCGCTCCTCCATCCTGGTCGCCGACAACGCCTCCTGGTCCGTGAGATCTGCGAGCACAGCGTCACTCACTCACCTAGTCGAGGTGGCTACCATCCGGTGCCCTCCTGGTGCCCACTGACTACTGGCTAGTAGTCTCGAACTTGGTCCCCTCTGCTTTCAGGTGTCATCTTCCTTCGATCCAGGCTTGGATCCATCGAACTTTCTTCACTGGTCGCCTGCCAGCAACTTCTTTCTTCCAGGCTCCTGGTCCGTCAACGAGGATTCCCGACGTCTTTTGAGTCCTATGCAGCTGCAGCCCCTGGGCTAGGTAACTTCGGCATTTCGGTGCCCCAGCATAGCCTCACTATCCAAGGGTCAGAATCCACTTTCGTTTTCCTCCTACCAGGTCGGGTTCGCCCGAGAACACTAACTTTGCAATTACTAGCTACCATAGACTTTGTCCCGCATCACGCGTGAGAGTGCACACTCTGCACCCGAGTCCCCTGGGTCTCCTAGAAGTAATCTAACGATTCTATAGTCAAGTCCTAGCGATTCCAAAGGCTATTAGTACTGTACTTACCTGCTAGTAATTTCGCATTCCACTTTCAGAGTATATGGTTTTCCGTGCCCCTCGGGCATTTGTATATACTGTGCTAACTTAAGTATTTTCGTAAGAGTTTTGTGTTGTGCTTAGTACCCTGTCCTCATAAAGAGTACAGGGCTGTTGTGATTTAAATAAATACACTGTTTATTTTCATAACACTTGTGTGGTGTCCTTTCACTGGGTATTCAAGGGGTATATGTGTGGTATAACAGCTGGCTTAACACGCCCTCTCGAGTCTTTAGCCTTAGACTGCTCGTATCCACGCTACTAGGATAGCTGGTCTATAAGGTTGACTTACAACCAATCATCAATAAGGGTTGCTGGACTGATACATAGTGTTCACTAGAATAGTAAGCACTGCATATCAGGCCACCTTCTCACAGTACCTGCCAACACATAATGCCCTGGCGCGGACGCTGTCCAAGGGTGTCCATTAGCCACCATGATCATGCAACAGGGCAGTGCTAACATTGCAAGTTACATATCCAGACCCGTGCTGAGTGCACATGCCAGGCCAGTGCACATCTGTGACAATGTATTGATGTGGTGGCTCACATGTGACATGGGTTGTTGGTTTACATTTACACAGTTCATTGTTACCATGGACCTGCAGATTGTGTTACATGTATGTCTGTGCATGGTATGTGCAACGACATGTGATGATGTGATGGATGCACTATGAATTTGTTGCTGTGTGATATATGCCTGATGGATTGCCCTCTCATGTGTCCTTGTCCAGCCTATGCAAGTCTAGTCAGAGGTGCATGACCTCATGGACTGTGTATTTATGTATTGGCATGGTGCAGCACAAAGATTGGGGCCTGTGTGGATGCAGATCCACACATGAGGTGTATGTTGCACAATCAAGGCTGTCTGTTCTACATATGGGAACGTGCCTTTGTGCATACACATATCTGAAAAAGACACGTTAGTGATAGATTCCTTACCTTAGAATAACCCCAGGTGTCAGACTGGATCCAGAAACTTTTACGTAGCAGTACCCTTGCGCGTTGGTAGGCGTCGTCTGCGGCTCCGGGTCCGTCGTCGGCGTCGTGGGCGCCGTGATGACGTCGTCGGAGTACTTAGACGCCGCCTCCGCGTGCTGACGTCAGTTCTTCTTTTTTCCGCGCCAGCCAGCGCAGATCTGGAAAGAGCAGTTCCCTAGTCACTTTTTGACTAAGTTTTGGTGATCTTTTGATCCATTTCGAAGTCTGTACGACTCCGACGGTGCCTGTAGGGATGCCCCGATTCAAGCATTGCGACGAGTGCGACCGTACCATGTCGGTCACGGATCCCCACCGCCTGTGCCTGACGTGTTTGGGCGTCGACCATGACGACGAGGCCTGCCCCGACTGTCGGGCCCTTTCGAGGAAGGCCAGGCGGGAGCGGTCCCGCAGGCGACTCGAACTCCGGCAGTCGGCCCGCGCCGTGTGAGGTCCCGGTCCCACGGGAGGTCGAGGGACAGGTCGTGGGGACGGAGCCGTCACAGCTCCGGGAGTCGGCACCACTCCTCCGGGTCCAAGTCGTCAGGTAAGAAGCATAAGAAGTCAAAGAGACATCATCGCTCTTCTGACTCCCCCCGACGCTCGCACGATGCATCCGGGGGTTCGGGTGACACCGCCCACGCGGCTCCTCGGGAGTCGCGGGCGCCGCGTCCGGCCCCATACCCTCCGGTCCCTGGGCTGAACGCGACGCCGGAGGAGATTGAGCTTTTCCTCATGGCCATGAGGTCCCTTCTCCTCCAACGGGTTCCGCGGCGCCTTTGGGCCCAGCGAACCCGTCTGGGGGCCCTAGTGGGTCGGGGGGTTCGACCCCGACGCCGTCGGGTGTTTCGGCCCCGACGCCGCCGACGCCTTCGGGCCCGGCGCCGCAGGGCCCCACGATCCCGAACACACAGGGTACAGCGGCCCCGGCGCCGTCGGCGCCTTCGGGCCCGGCGCTGCAGGACGCCACTCGACCTTCTTCGGGCGATGGATCGTCACTGGTGGACCTTACGACCCCCCCAGCGTCGGTCCGTGTGGTGTCCCCTCCGGCGCCGTCCTCGGGCGGCGCCGTCCCCGATGCCTCCTTTCATTCGGTTCCGACGTCGGGACGACGCCTATCGGCGCCGATCTCGACGCCGTTTGGAGATTTTAGCTTCTACGAACCGACCTCATACAATTACGACCCTGAATCTCAGGAGATGAGGGATGAGGAGGATTGGGAGGGGTCTGAGGACCCTCTGGCCAGGGAGTGCCAGTCTAACATGGACTGGGCAGGAGACCTTGGAGAGGTCAGTGGCCTGGACACCTCTCCAGACACTGGATTTGTCTCTCCTCCTACCGTGGCTTCGGAGGAGGGAGCCACCTATGGTGTGGTGTTGACAAGGGCGGCTAAGGCCTTGGGCCTTCAGCTCCCCGTCGCGGCCGTGAGGACTAACCTCCTCACTGAGGTCCTTAAGCCGCAGTCATGCTCCACGGAGCCTCTGCTGCCGTTTAATGAGGCCTTGACGGACGTTCTTTTGGGCACTTGGTCCAGGCCCGCTACGGGTTCGCCTGTAGATACGAACGTGGCCAGACGCCACCGCCCGGCTCCGGGCGACCCATGTTTCCTGTCCTCCCACCCCACCCCTGAGAGTCTGGTCATCCAGGCCTCTAATTCCCAGACCGCATTCCCGACGGCCCCGCCGGACAGGGAATCCAAGAGGTACGAGAACTATGGCAAGAAGATCTTCTTGTCCCTTAGTTTGGGACTGCGGTCTTCCAACACCGCATGCCTCTTGGGCTGCTACACCCACTCTCTGTGGGAGACGGTGGCGGAAGTGCTGCCAGAGTGCCCGTTGGAGGTACGGGCCAAACTCGGCCAAGCCCTTGTGGAGGGCCGGGACGCAGCCAAGTATTCTATCAGGTGTGGGCTGGATACAACTGACTCGCTAGGCAGAGCGATGGCTACGACAGTGGCGGTCAGACGCCACGCCTGGCTGAGATCTGCAATTTCTCGGCAGACGTCCAGAACACTCTGATGGACATGCCGTTCGATGGCCGTCGCCTTTTTGGCGACAAGGCAGACCACGCGCTTGAGCGCTTTAAGGACTCCAGGGCTACGGCCAAGTCCTTGGGCCCCCGGCCCGCGCCAGCAACCGGGTGCCTTTCGCTCCTTTTGTGGCCAAGGAAGGGGCGTCCCCACACACGCCGCCAGCCACTCGCCGCAAACTGTCGTCCAGCGGGGCTGCGGCCGTGGAAACCGCCGGGGAGGCGGTCGGGGAAACAGGCGGAGTCAGTCCACACCTGCCACCGTGGCATCCACCTCTAAACCCTCCTAGTCCGTGCTTTTCGGCCCATGTGACGCCAGTGGGAGGCAGGGTTCGCCATCACCACTCTCACTGGCCCACTGTCACTTCGGACAGGTGGGTGCTGCAGATCGTCCGAAGGGGCTACTCCCTTCCCTTCGAGACGACTCCTCAAGCCATGCCACCGCAACACCACCGCATATCGGGGGATCACTTGCGGCTCCTGCAGGAGGAAGTTTCGGCCCTCTTGGCCAAGGGGGCCATCGAGCTCGTTCCTGGGCCAGAAGTAGGACGTGGTTGCTACTCCCACTACTTCCTGGTACCCAAGAAGGGCAAAGGGGGCCTACGCCCTATCTTGGATCTGAGGAACGTCAACGGCTTCCTCCGGAAGGAGAAGTTCAAAATGCTGACACTGGCTCAGGTCTTGGCTGCCCTAGACCCGGGAGACTGGAGGTAGCGTTGGACTTGCAGGACGCGTATTTCCACATCCCCGTCCTGCCGGCCCACCGGCATTACCTGCGGTTCACGGTAGGCCACGAGCACTTTCAGTTTACCGTGCTCCCCTTCGGCCTTACCAGCGCCCCACGGGTGTACACGAAAGTGATGGCGGTGGTCGCAGCTCATCTGCGCAGGTTAGGGGTGTCAGTCTTCCCCTACCTAGACGACTGGTTGTTGAAGGCGGGCTCGCCCCAAACAGTCGTCAGCCACCTCCAGACTACGGCGGATCTCCTGCACCAGCTGGGATTTTCCATCAATGTGCCGAAGTCACACCTGTGCCCCTCTCATAAGCTCCTTTTCATTGGAGCGGTTCTCGACTCGGCGCAGTTTCGGGTTTACCCGCCCAAACTGCGGGTTCGGGATATACAGGCTCTGATTCCGATCTTCGGGCCGTTATCCCGATTTTCGGTCAGGTTGACGCTGCGGCTTCTGGGGCTGATGGCCTCCTGCATCCTTCTGGTGCATCACGCACAGTGGCGGATGCGGGTTCTGCCGTGGGACCTGAAGTTTCAGTGGGCCCAGCATCAGGGCAACCTGTCCGACCATGTCCTGATCTCGGAGGGCACTGCGAGACAGCTGCAGTGGTGGCTCACGGACCGCGATTGGGTCAACGGCAGATCCCTCTCCCTTCCCCATCCGGAGCACGTAGTTGTGACTGACGCGTCCCTCCAGGGCTGGGGAGGCCACTTGGGAGAGGCGGAGATTAGAGGACTCTGGTCTCCGGCGGAGTCCCGGCTCCATATCAATCTGTTGGAGCTGCGGGCGATTCGTCTGGCACTGAAGGCATTCCTCCCGTCTGTCCGAGGGAGTGCAGTGCAAGTGTTCACGGACAACACCACCGCCATGTGGTACTGCAACAAACAGGGTGGAGTGGGGTCGTGGACCCTTTGCCAGGAGGCTCTGCGTCTCTGGCAATGGCTGGAACATCAGGGCGTGACTCTGGTGGTTCAACACCTGGCAGGTTCTCTGAACGCCAGGGCGGACAAACTCAGCCGTCGGTGCTCGATGGATCACGAATGACGTCTGAACTCGGACGTGGCGCAAGGCCTCTTTCTGCAATGGGGAGAGACTTGGTTAGATCTATTCGCCACTGAAGAGAACGCGCAATGTCATCAGTTCTGCGCGTTGGAATTTCCAAGGCGTCACTCGCTCGGAGACGCTTTTCGTCACGAGTGGAGCTGCGGTCTGTTGTACGCCTTTCCGCCTATACCACTTCTGCCCAGAGTGCTGAAGAAGATTAAGCACGACCGGGCACAAGTCATCCTTGTAGCTCCGGACTGGGCACGAAGGTACTGGTATCCCGAGCTACTCAGTATGTCAGTCGATCCCCCGGTTCGTATGCCTCTTCAGGAGGACCTTCTGTCGCAGCAGCAGGGGACGGTCCTCCACCTGAACCTGTCCAGTCTCCACCTCCATGCTTGGAGATTGAGCGGCGACAGTTGAGGCCATTTGACTTTCCTCCTGAAGTTTGCAACATCATTCTGGCAGCCTGGCGTCCCACCACAAAGTCGGTATACGCCTGCAGGTGGAACAGATTTGTGGCATGGTGCACAGCAAAGGCTGTGGATCCCCTCAATGCCCCTCTCTCTGAGGTTCTCCTCTTTCTTCTCTCTCTTGCCCAGCAGGGCTCTGCTCTGGGCACTGTCAAGGGCTATCTTTCAGCTCTTTCTGCCTTTCTGAGGCTGCCTGACCAACCTTCTTTGTTCAAGTCCCCTATCGTTAATCGATTCCTGAAGGGCATCACTCATACCTTTCCTCCTGTTGAACCTGGTTCTAACGTTTCTGATATGCGCTCCCTTTGAGCCACTTCACAACTGTCCTCTTCGCCATCTTTCTTTGAAGACTGCCTTCCTGGTAGCCATCACCTCTGCCAGGAGAGTGAGTGAGCTCCAGGCTCTGTCTTGTAAGCCTCCTTTCATTTCAGTCCATCCGGACAAGGTTGTATTACGGACAAGGTCCTCCTTCCTTCCCAAGGTAGTCACGGCCTTCCACATTGGGCAATCCATCACGTTGCCTACCTTCTTTCCGCCTCCGCACCCCTCGAGAGAGGAGGAGAGGCTCCACCGTCTGGACCCAAAATGTGCGCTCTCATTTTATCTGAACCGCACACAACAGTTCCGGGTGGATGATCAACTCTTTGTTGGATACGCGGGTGCTAAGAAAGGGAAAGCGGTGCACAAGCGGACCATCTCCCGGTGGATTATCTTGTGCATCCAGGCGTGTTACTCCTTGGCTAAGAAGGAACCCCCTGTTGGGCTGAGGGCTCATTCCACTCGAGCCACGGCCACTAGAACTGCCTTGGGCCGAGGTGTGCCCTTGCAGGACATTTGCCAGGCAGCTACGTGGGCCTCGCTGCACACGTTTGCAAGACACTATTGCCTGGACAGTCAAGTCCGGAGGGACGGCTACTTTGGCCGTTCCGTCCTCCAGGACTTTCTGGTGTGATTATTGGTTCGCAGACCCACCACCACGGGGATGGTATTGCTGGGGTATCTATTCTAAGGTAAGGAATCTATCACTAACGTGTCTCTTTCAGATGCACAAGTTACTACTTGTGTAACGATATATCTGTAAGAGACATTAGTTAGTGATAGATTCCTTACCGACCCACCCATCCTCCCCGTTCTGCGAACCGATATCTAGGGTTAAGGTCGTCCCCTTTCAGGGCCCTAGTTTCTTGGCACCAGTGTTGGTTTTTGTCATGGCTCTGCGCTTCTGGCGCGGAAAAGCTGTGGCTAAGAACTGACGTCAGCACGCGGAGGCGGCGTCTAAGTACTCCGACGACGTCATCACGGCGCCCACGACGCCGACGACGGACGCGGAGCCGCAGACGACGCCTACCGACGCGCAAGGGTACTGCTACGCAAAAGTTTCCGGATCCAGTCTGACGCCTGGGGTTATTCTAAGGTAAGGAATCTATCACTAACTAATGTATCTTACAGATATATTGTTACACAAGTAGTAACTTGTGCGTCTGTGACGTCATTGTGGGGATGTCAATGTGTGGCAAGTCTACAGGTGTGCCATTGTTGTGTGCCAGGGCCAACCCACATGTAGTCTGTGGTACCATCACTGGTGATGTCAGTCATTGTTATTGCTGTGTCTGTCATGATGACAAATGTGGTACAGCTGTGTTGTGTTTACAATTGACATGTGCTACCATCCTAGGAGGGCTCCGAATGTGCATCGTCCATACACTGTGCTGGAGGACATTGTGGACGACGAAGTGATACACAGATTCCGCTTGGACCGTCCCACATTGCAGATCCTGGTTACCCAACTGGAGCCCCACCTGCAGCCACGCAGGGAATATCCCGGGGCAATCACACCAACAGCCAAGGTGATGGCGGCACTTCACTTCTTCGCTACTGGCACTTTCCAGCACACAATTGGTACAGCAGGAGGGATGTCCCAACCCATGTTTAGTGTGGTACTGCGTGATGTCCTGGCAGCCATGATGCTATTTAAGGATGAATATATCCATTTTCCTGGGGCAGCGGAATTGCCAGCTGTGAAGGCTGATTTCTACGCTCTGGGTCGGATTCCACATATGGGGGTGCCATTGATGGCACACATATTGGTCTAGTTCCACCACATGCATGTGAATACATTTATCGTAATAGGAAGCATTACCACTCCATCAGCGTCCAAGTGGTGTGCCAGGCCTATCAGATCATCTCGCATGTGTGCCAGATTTCCAGGCTCTGCACATGACTCCCACGTCCTACGGAGCAGCATTGTGCCCCGACTGATGGCGAATATGCATCCGGAACGTGTCTGGGTTGTTGGTGAGTCAAACACTGTGTTGTATGTGTGCCCTGCTGTCCCACACCACAGTGGTAATGTTGGATGTGCCTGTCCACCTCTCCCATAGGTGACTGCGTATCCCAACCGCCCATGGTTGTTGATGTGAAATCCCACTACCCCAGGCGAACAGCGATATAATGTGGCACATGGCGAGACACGTCGGGTGGTGGAGCGCACGTTCGGGCTGCTGAAGTCAAGGTTCCGCTGCCTGGACAAGACCGGAGGGGCCCTGCCTTACTCACCCGCAAAGGTCTGCTAAATCGTGGTTGCCTGCTGCATGCTCCACAACCTGGCCCTGCGCAAGGGGATCCCCCTGATCCTGGACCCTGCAGACCAACAAGTGGCTCCGCATGCTATCCCGCCCATGTCCAGTGATGATGATAGTGGAGAGGAGGAAGGTGTGGACCAGAGACGTCAGCTCATTGAGCGCTACTTCCCCTGAAGGGGGTGTCAACGTACAGTGTTGACATGGTATGTGGGAGGGGTGGTTGGTGGTGATGTCTGGATGTGTGTTGTGACTGCTGCCTGTGGTTGGCTCTGTGCTGCTTGCAAATGTGTGTGGGACATGGTAGTCATGCACGGCTCACAAATGGGTATGTTGTGACTGGTAAAAATTGTGGAGTGGGTAGATAGCATGGCCGTGAAGTGCGGTGTGATGTGATGGCTGTGATGCAGTCTCCTGACATGTGTATGTTGTGCTCTTGTTCTCCCTAGGTCGCTTCATTTTCAACATGAGTACAGACAAGCATTGCTCCTTGGACATGGTAACGTTTACATCATTGTACACCCTGTGATTAAAACATGGAGTACACACAGACATGAATGTTTCAAGGGTGTTTATTTACAATGGTGGCAGTGTTGGTGGAGTGCATATTTACAAGATGGGGGGGTGGGGATCATCAAGTTGAAAGTCATGGAGGATGAGAACATCGTGTAGAACCCACATTGTCGTGGGAACCCAGTACAACACATATAAGCGATGGCCTGGTGGTGTGGGGTAGGATAGTCACCAGAGTGAATCGCAGGCTCAGGGCATGGTGAAGTCAGTGCCGGCTCCTTGTCTGGTAGCTGGCTGGTGCTTTGCCACTGGTTTCAGCTGGCTGTTTCCTCGGACGTCCCCTCTGTATTTTGGAAGGAGGAGGGACTGTTGTGGGGGCAGCTTGCTCGGGGGCCACATTCCCACTGTGGCCTCAGGGGATGTTTGTGTAATGACATTTTGCAGGCCACTGGGGGTAGGGGGAGGTGGTATATGGGCTGCAGGTTGCTCCCTCCGAGACGCTGCTTGCTGCCCCATGATGTCCATCAGTTGTGCCAACCTGCTGTCGATGGACCTCAACAGCTGCCGATGCTCCAGTGTGTCTTGGCGGGCCTGTGCATGCTCATAAACATTCACAACCCTGTTGATGGCATCCAGGGCCTCGGCACCACAATTGGGTGGGTGTTGCTGGCCACCTGCCCTTCCACCTGCCCTCCTGTCCGGAACCTGTTGCCTCACCTGGGTCCTAGCCCAGACACTCTCCCTGCTCTCCTGGGATGTGGTGGGTGTTTCATTGTCCAATGGGTCTGGGAGGGTGGGACAGGGTGGACTTGTTGCAATGGTGGTGGTGGTGGTGGTGGCAGTACAGGTCCCGACGGCAAGGGCCACTGTTGGTTTTGTGGTCAAGGTGGTGGTGACAGCAATGTCCTGGGACCGTGAAGGCACTGGCGACACTGGTGCACTAGCCACTTCTACGGCATCCGAGGCGTCAAGGTCATCAGCTCCAGAGAGTCCATGGTCTGAGGGGGTGCCTGGTGTTGCCGGTTGCTGAAATTTCCTGCCAGTTCACGATCGTCTGTTGTACAAAGGATAGAGAGTCATTGATGTGAACTGCACAGGTTGGTTATTGTGACAGTTGGGATGTCATTGTAGGAGAGTAGGGTCTGCAATCCTATGGTCACCCCAGATTTTTGCTTTTTGCTTCCCTGGTTTACGACTTTCCCTGGCTGTGGGCCTGCTAATCAGACCCACAGCCTAGCTGTTCTCTCTCTAAATTGACATCCATGTACTTAGGTGCATTTACCAATTGGTATTGGGTCACTCTTGTAAGTCCTTGTGCAGTGTACCATAGGTACCCAGGGCATAAGTGAACCCAAGGCCCACCAGGGGCTGCAGCATGTATTATGCCACCTCTGGCTGGCCATCCAAATCTGACACAACTGGCTGATCAATCAGCTGGGGCAAGGTGGTGTATCACCTTTGCTTTAGATATAGTATAGCAGCTGGTTCCTTCCTGGTTCCACTCCCGTCACTTGCTAGTGACTTTTAACATTCTCCCCTCTGCTTTCAGGTCTTCATCTTCCTTGATCCACCCTTGGATCACTCCGGACAGCTTCCTCCTGGTCCCCTGCAGCATCTTTCTTCAAGGCTCCATAGACTTCAACGCGGAAACCCGACACACTTTGACACCTATGCACCCGCAGCCCGTGGGTGAAGTAACAAGAGCATTTTGGTGCTCAAGGGTATATCAACTCTCCTAGTGTCCAGATTTCCAGTCGTTTTAGTCCTAACTAGTCAGAACTGTCCGTACTTACCTTTTTCGTAAATTGTACTGTCCATTGACTTTGTTACGCATCTCGCGTGTGAGTTCACACTCTGCACACGCGTTCCGTGGGCCTATTATTACTTACCTAAAGTTAGGGTAGTGTAGTCCCAGCGATCCTACAGCCTCTGGACAGCTCCATTCCTTCTATCGACTTTCTCAACCCACTTACTTAGTATATGGTTTGACGACCCCGTAGGGCACCATTGTAATTCGTGCAACTTAAACGTATTTTTCCTAAGAGTCTTGTCATGTGCTTAGCCCTCTGATCTCATAAAGAGTTCAGAGGTGTTTGTTACTAATAAATATACTGTTTATTTTCATAACAACCTGGGTGGTGTCCTTTCACTTGGTATTCAAGGGGTTATATGTGGTAAAACAGCTGGCTTCACATGCCGAAAGAGTTTAGCCTAAGACTGCTTTGTCCATGCTACCATTAGGATAGCTGGTCTATAAGGTTGACTTACAACCAATCACCATAAGGGTTGTTTGGACTGATACAAGGTGATCACTAGAACTAGTGAGCATCATATATCAGGCCAACTTCTCACAGTCATGTCATGCAGCACAATATTGACGAACTCATCACATTGTTGTGGTACACAGTACTAGGCATCATGACGGGTTCGGGTGGCATACGCCACTTGGCTAGGTGTCATACTGTGCTGGCCCCTCACCCAGGTACACCCCTCCCTGTGAAGATGGCTACCTACCAGTTACTTTGGTGAGAGGGGTTGCATTGCTAGTACATGGTGGAGGGACTCCATCTTGCTGGGCTGTGGGTGAAGGGGCCTGTTGGGAGTTGTCGTGCTGGCCCCTCAACCAGGTACACCCCTCCCTGTGAAGATGGCTACCTACCTGTTACTTTGGTGAGAGGGGCTGCATTGCTAGCACATGGTGGAGGGACTCCATCTTGCTGGGCTGTGGGTGAAGGGGGCCTGTTGGGAGTTGTAGTACTGGCCCCTCAACCAGGTACACCCCTACCTGTGAAGATGGCTACCTACCTTTTACTTTGGTGAGGCTAGCACATGCTGGAAGGACTCCATCTTGCTGGGCTGTGGGTGAAGGGGGCCTGTTGGAAGTTGTAGTGCTGGCCCCTCAACCAGGTACACCCCTCCCTGTGAAGATGGCTACCTACCTGTTACTTTGGTGAGAGGGGTTGCATTGCTAGAACATGGTGGAGGGACTCCATCTTGCTGGGCTGTGGGAGAAGGGGCCTGTTGGAAGTTGTAGTGCTGGCCCCTCAACCAGGTACACCCCTCCCTGTGAAGATGGCTACCTACCTGTTACTTTGGTGAGGCTAGCACATGGTGGAGGGACTCCATCTTGCTGGGCTGTGGGTGAAGGGGGCCTGTTGGGAGTTGTAGTGCTGGCCCCTCTAACAGGTACACCTCTCCCTGTGAAGATGGCTACCTACCTGTTACTTTGGTGAGGCTAGCACATGGTGGAGGGACTCCATCTTGCTGGGCTGTGGGTGAAGGGGCCTGTTGGGAGTTGTATTGCTGGCCCCTCAACCAGGTACACCCCTCCCTGTGAAGATGGCTACCTACCTGTTACTTTGGTGAGATGGGTTTCATTGCTAGCACATGGTGGAGGGACTCCATCTTGCTTGGCTGTGGGTGAAGGGGGCCTGTTGGGAGTTGTAGTGCTGGCCCCTCAAACAGGTATACCCCTCCCTGTGAAGATGGCTGCCTACCTGTTACTTTGGTGAGGCTAGCACATGGTGGAGGGACTCCATCTTGCTGGGCTGTGTGTGAAGGGGGCCTGTTGGGAGTTGTAGTGCTGGCCCCTCTAACAGGTACACCTCTCCCTGTGAAGATGGCTACCTACCTGTTACTTTGGTGAGGCTAGCACATGGTGGAGGGACTCCATCTTGCTGGGCTGTGGGTGAAGGGGCCTGTTGGGAGTTGTATTGCTGGCCCCTCAACCAGGTACACCCCTCCCTGTGAAGATGGCTACCTACCTGTTACTTTGGTGAGATGGGTTTCATTGCTAGCACATGGTGGAGGGACTCCATCTTGCTTGGCTGTGGGTGAAGGGGGCCTGTTGGGAGTTGTAGTGCTGGCCCCTCAAACAGGTATACCCCTCCCTGTGAAGATGGCTGCCTACCTGTTACTTTGGTGAGGCTAGCACATAGTCGAGGGATTTCATCTTGCTGGGCTGTGGGTGAAGGGGCCTGTTGGGAGTTGTAGTGCTGTCCCCTCAAACAGGTACACCCCTCCCTGTGAAGATGGCTACCTACCTGTTACTTTGGTTAGAGGGGTTGCATTGCTAGCACATGGTTGAGGGACTCCATCTTGCTGGCCTGTGGGTGAAGGGGTCTGTTGGGAGTTGTAGTGCTGGCCCCTCAACCAGGTACACCCCTCCCTGTGAAGATGGCTACCTACTTGTTACTTTGGTGAGGCCAGCACATGGTGGAGGGACTCCATCTTGCTGGGCTGTGGGTGAAGTGGGCCTGTTGGGAGTTGTAGTGCTGGCTGCTTAGCCACATGTGACCCAGGAAATGGTGGTTGCTCCGTGTGTGGGTGGTCATGGTGGATGCATTTTGACCCCGACATTCACACATTTGGATGTATGTGTGCTCAACATGCATGGTGTGGGGCCTAGGCAGAGTATCTTAGCAGTTGTGCACGGCAGTACTTGACATTGTGATTGTGGTAATTAGGTTGTACTTACCAGCCTCCATTCCGTCAGATATTCCTTCCAGACTCTCCGGGTGCAGTATTCCAAGCACCTTCTCCTCCCATTCAGTGTATGGTAGTGGCTGGATGGGACTACCGGCGCCAGTACGATCGGCCCGCTCGCGGTTTTTGGCTCTCATTGACTTCACCTTTGCCTTGAGGTCGTGCCACCGCCTCTGGATGTCTCTTTTGTTGCATAGTGCGGTCCCTGATGCGTTCACTCTGGTGAAAATCCTTTCCCACATTCTGGTTTTGTTGGCCAGTGTGGTCTGTTGTACAAGGTTTCCAAACAGGTTGGGTTCTACGCGTATAATCTCATCCACCATGACTTTCAGCTCACTCTCTGTGAATCTGGGCTGTTTCTTGTGGGCCATGGTGTGTGCTGTGTGGGGGGGCAGGTGTGTGGTTTGTTGTGATGGTGTTGTGGTGGATGGTGAGGTGTGTGTGTTGATGTGCAGGTTGTTGTGTGGCTATTGGTGTATGTGGTGCTATGCTCTGCTGTGTATGTGGTGCTGTGTTCTGCTGTGTGCCTCTTCCTCTCAGTTCTGCTGTGTGCCTCTTTCTCTCGGTTCTGTTGTGATGCAAAGGATTGTGGGGATGGGAGGGGCTCCTTTTATTTTACTCTTTGTGGCTGTGTCCCAATGGGATCTTGCAGTCAGGTATGTTGTGTGTGTGGACCCTTGCCTGTCAGGTGTTCCACCATGGGGATGTGTTTTTGATGTGGGTTATTGGGGTAGGGGTGTGTTCCTGGTAGGTTTGTGTCCTGATTTGCTGCATTCCATATTGCCTTGCAGCCTCCATTTTTTTTGCGGTCAGACCGCTGCTGGGGATTAGCTTTGGCCCTTCCGCTGTTACTTACATTTGTTGATGTTATTTTCCGCGACGGTCTTGGAGGGGGATTCTTCACGTTGCCCTGGTGGTGTTATCCTAATCATGCGGCCGTTCACTCCGCTGCACTGTTGGCGGTTGGGCCTGTAACCACGGCCACTCCGTCCGCGGCGGTCGTTTTTTTTCAATGGTTCCGTCGGCGGACTTTGATGACATCAGTCCGCCGCGGTCGGGTTTTGCTGGAGGGGAATCGTAATTGCACCGCCGGGTTTACCACGGTGCGGTTGGACAGTCAATTCCCGCGGGACTGGTGGTGAAGACGCTTTCCGTCCGCAATCCTAATCGGCCCCTAGGTTCCAGGAGATCACAAAACTGTGGGGTTTCCTACAATGGGATCTGTTGGGCATTTCACAACTCAAGCACATACTAAAGCATGGGGAGTTGGTCCCTTTTTCACAACTTCAGATCGACTATGACAGGAACAGAAATCAATGCTACAGATACCTGCAGCTGACACTTGCATGGCGGGCACAACATATAGACACCGCTGCTATCCCGGAATACGCACCCATGGAGGGCCGCCTCTTGATTGAGGAAAAAGAGGGAAAGGCGATATCATGAACATAGAGAACTATAATTAACAATAAGCCAGACACGCTGCAGAAGCTAAGGACAACATGGGAATCAGAGCTGTGAGAGATGGACGACCTAGATTGGGAAATGGCGCTGATGCATCCAAGAGAGGTGGCAATCAAGTCCTGACTCCGGCTAATTCAACTTAAATTCTTACACAGAGTCTATTTTGACAGAGCAAGATTACACCGCATAGGGAGTGCGGAGTCCGCGCTGCAGAGCGTCATAAGGTACGTGTAGGAGAGTAGGGTCTGCAATCCTATGATCACCCAGATTTTTTGCTTTTGTTTCACTGGTTTACGACTTTCTCTGGCTGTGGGCCTGCCAATCAGACCCACAGCCTGGCTGTTCTCTCTCTAAATTACAACATGTACCCTAGATGCATTTACCAATTGGTACTGGGCCGCCTTATCAGACCCTGTAACTCAGGGCATAGGTGTACCTAGGGCTGCCAGGGGCTGCAGCATGTATTATGCCACCCCTGGCTGGCCTCCTAAATTTGACACAACTGGCTGCATGGCAGCTGGGGCAAAGTCGTGTAATCACCCTTTGCTGTAGGTGTAGTATACCTATAGCTAACCCTAAAATGGACACACAGATTCCTATCAGTCACTCCTATGGCAGGCCTTGACAATCCTGAAGGCAGAGTGCTTGGAATCGTGTGAGATGGTGCTCTGGCATGAGCTGAGCCTGTCTGCAGCTTGCGGAACCAAGTCCTAATAGCTGTTCCATGATATCGCATACCATATACTCTTAAGTGCATTATAATCCTCGCGGTTAAATGCTAACTTTGGTATTGCTTTATCAAAACATGTCGAGTAAGGTGTCATACGAATTGGAATACTAACCCCTCGCCAATTCTGGCGACGGGGTTAGCATTCCACCCTTCTAGAGGGACACGACATGTATGTAACTGTGAACCCCGGTTAAAGTTAAACGAAGCCTCAGCTCCACAAAATGGATGCTGCCACCACAGACACGAGTCTGACCCCCTGCAGCTGGGAGTCCTTCCAGCGAGGGGAGCCTGGACAAAGGGTTTCCTGTCAGGGGCGGTGCTAGCACCGTCCCAGACATGGTTTTGTGTATCCTGGGTAGGCAGGGCTTTACAGGAAGGTGACTGCTGAGTGGCACCCCGGTGCTCACTACGCATAGGCCAGTCTGAACCAGTTCCAGGGGCACACCAGCCCCTGGCCTGGGGAAGTCCGGCATGGGAGAGGGGTGTAACCACCCCCCTCCTAGTCCCACCCATAGGCAGGACCTAGTCACCGGGTCAGCCCCTTTTTTAGTATAAAGATAGGAGCGGGCGCCCTGTTCAAATTAGATCATCTTTGGAATCAAGACACGACTTTTTGCGAAAGGCATCAAGATTTCCTTCTTCAAGATTCTCCCTTGTGGCTAAGGAGTAGTCACCCTGCATCAAGCGGGCACCATCCTAAGAACACTGCGGTCTGCTGCAAGTCCTTCTTCACGAATCCGACGACCCAGCTCGACGAGACGCGGCTTCCCTGGCACCTCTGACCTCTACTCACCTCTACAGCAAAGCTGAGAACTGTGAGTGCGACGAGACCTCGAGGGACCGACGATCGCCAAGACTGCACGACTTCTTTGTAACAAGCCCACCGTGTGCTCCACTGGTGAGTGCTTTGGGGTCCGAGAAGCCCCAACCCTGAGCAGCTCCAGCACCGAAGATCAGCCCTCCAGCATCTCCATGATCTGCGTGGGGCCCTTCTGCTTTTGCGTGCTCACCGCGCTGTGTGGCTACTAGCCGGCTGGCTTGTGGCCTTCTACACGACGCCCGACGACATCACTGCTGCTGGTCTGGTTGCGCCAGACTGGCCCTTGCTTCCTTCTTCAAGAGAGGCACCCCGGACCCTCCTGGTCCACTCCAGACGCCATTTTGAGTCCACCGCGTGGGCTTGAATTTGCCAAGGCTTTGTTGCCCAATCCTGGGTCCAGCGACGCCGACAGCTTCAATCTTCGTGGGACAGCTCGCTCCTCCATCCTGGTCGCCGACAACGCCTCCTGGTCCGTGAGATCTGCGAGCACAGCGTCACCCACTCGCCTAGTCGAGGTGGCTACCATCCGGTGCCTTCCTGGTGCCCACTGACTACTGGCTAGTAGTCTCGAACTTGGTCCCCTCTGCTTTCAGGTGTCATCTTCCTTCGATCCAGGCTTGGATCCATCGAACTTTCTTCACTGGTCGCCTGCCAGCAACTTCTTTCTTCCAGGCTCCTGGTCCGTCTACGAGGATTCCCGACGTCTTTTGAGACCTATGCAGCTGCAGCCCCTGGGCTAGGTAACTTCGGCATTTCGGTGCCCCAGCATAGCCTCACTATCCAAGGGTCAGAATCCACGTTTGTTTTCCTCCTACCAGGTCGGGTTCGCCCGAGAACACTAACTTTGTCATTACTAGCTACCATAGACTTTGTCCCGCATCACGCGTGAGAGTGCACACTCTGCACCCGAGTCCCCTGGGTCTCCTAGAAGTAATCTGAAGATTCTATAGTCAAGTCCTAGCGACTCCTAAGCCTATTAGTACTGTACTTACCTGCTAGTAATTTCGCATTCCACTTTCAGAGTATATGGTTTTCCGTGCCCCTCGGGCATTTGTATATACTGTGCTAACTTAAGTATTTTCGTAAGAGTTTTGTGTTGTGCTTAGTACCCTGTCCTCATAAAGAGTACAGGGCTGTTGTGATTTAAATAAATACACTGTTTATTTTCATAACACTTGTGTGGTGTCCTTTCACTTGGTATTCAAGGGGTATATGTGTGGTAAACGGCTGGCTTAACACGCCCTCTCGAGTCTTTAGCCTTAGACTGCTCGTATCCACGCTACTAGGATAGCTGGTCTATAAGGTTGACTTACAACCAATCATCAATAAGGGTTGCTGGACTGATACATAGTGTTCACTAGAATAGTGAGCACTGCATATCAGGCCACCTTCTCACATTGGTGAGCAGCCGTTGGGATTTGAGCTTGCTGTTGTTTTACCACACGTATCCTAAGAATATCTTGTTGAAAGATCACATAAGTACTGTTAGGTACATATAACTTAGCTTAGAATACTCTGAGTTCTACTGAACCAGCTGTTGCAGCTCCTCAAGGCTTAGCACACCTTGGCTGCAACTCTTAGCAAGGGATCAGTAGGCAAACACATAGTGTAGGTAGGTGCATCACTTACACCACACTAGAAACAGTATGTCAGACAAAGGAGGAAACTCTGAGTCTCCCCTTGTGTCAGTGGACCCTCCACAGGTCCTGCCTTCCAGATATACTGTTCTTAGCTTCCATGAGTTACGACAGGTGTGTACCTCTAGGAAGATTAAGCAGGGGTCTAACCCCACAACTTCCTTTCTGATTGGTCTCTTAGAGACTTATGATGCCAGAAAAGCTGAGAAACTTCTTAGCTCTTCTAATCCAGATGGAAGCATGCCTCCCCTTGAGGGAACCAGAGGAGACCCTGACCTAATCCACCTCTCAGCTGAGACTGAAGAGGGGGAGGAGGATGAGGATCCCTCTGGGGATGAGGCAGATAAGGGACAGGTAGAAGTCAGCATACTAACCAGGTCCAACTTAAGCAGACATGAGATTGGTACTGGGGGACCCCTGGGGCCACTCCCAGGTCAGCTTAACATTGGGAATGGACGAGCCAGGTCTCTCTCAAGAGGCTCTGGCAGATCTATTCAAACCAATGGCTCTCAAAGCTCTTCTCACAGAGGGATGACTTCCCCTCAGAGGAGAGTGTATGAAGCTAAAGAAAGGGCAGTCAATCTGAGGATTGAAAGGGAAGAACTTGCCCTGGCCAAAGAGAGGCTTGCCTTTGCTAGAGAGCAACAGTTAAGTGGGGTAGTCCCCACTGGTGGCAGCATTATACCTAGCAATAGGGAAAGGAGCTTTGATACAAAGCACCTGGGTAAGATAGTGCCCCCCTTTAAACAAGGGGATGACATCCACAAATGGATTACTGCTTTGGAGAGGGCCTGCACTGTGCAGGGTGTCCCCCAGAGTCACTGGGCAGCTATCTTGTGGCTCTCCTTTGAAGGTAAAGGAAGAGACAAGCTCCTCACTACTAGAGTGGAGGATGCTAACAATTACCAAATCTTGAAAAATACACTGATTGATGGGTTTGGCCTAACCACTGAGCAGTACAGGTTGCTGTTCAGGGATACCCAGAAAACTCAGTTTCAAGATTGGTCTGATTTTGTAGATTGTGCCACTAAGGCTTTGGAGGGCTGGCTGCTGGGCAGTAAGGTTACTGATTATACAGGATTGTACAATTTGATCATGAGAGAACAAATTTTAAACAATTGTCAGAACCAGTTGTTGCATCAGCATCTTGTTGACTCAGATCTGACCTCTCCCCAAGAATTGGGAAAGAAGGCAGACAGATGGGTCAGAACAAGAGTTAAACAGAACCAGGGCCAGAATCAAGGTGGTCAGAAGAAAGCAGACCAGAAGGGTAAAGATTCTAAGGGGGAACAAAATGACCAGAAGTCTTCGACAGGTCCCCAACAACCCAAAGAGGGTGGGGGTCAGGCTCCCCAAAAGAAGAAAGAAGGCCACTCTAAAAGGTGGTGCCAATACTGCAAAAGTAAAACTCACTGGTTTAGTGAGTGCACCAAGAAAGGAGGAGGGCAGACTCCTGCCACTGCAGCCCCTAACAGCAGTGGTAGTGCACCTCCCAAGGGTTTAGTAGGGTTAACCCTGGGTTCTGAGGGGTGTGATAACTTAGTTGGTACACTCACTCAGGCTGTCCTTGTTTGTACAGGGGTTGTGGATATGTCCCCTGATATAAGTCCCAATACTTTGGGCAAATACAGACAGACACCTTTCATTAATGGCAAAATGGATCAGGCCTATAGGGACACTTGTGCCAGTGTCACAATGGTGACACCTAACTTTGTGGACCCTGGACAGATCATGCCAGGTACAGAATTCCTGGTGACCAATGCAAGCAATGTCACTACCAATCACAGTATGGCAATTGTAGCTTTCTCCTGGGGAGGGGTAACTGGCCAAAAGAAGGTTGTAGTTAGTTCAGACCTCCCAGTGGATTGTTTGTTGGGCAATGATTTGGAGTCATCACAATGGTCAGAAGTGGAGCAGAGGACTCACATGGAAATGTTAGGCTTGCCAGCACATGTGTTTGCTGTGACCAGGTCACAGGTCAGGAAATGCCCAACTGAACAGGTGCTGGATCCTGGAACAATGGACCAGACACCTTCCAAGAAGAAGAGCAGTAGGGTTAAGGCTGTGCCTTCCCCCTTGCCCCAGGTTGTGGATCAAGTCTCAGAGGAGGCTGACCTACAGGAATTGAGGGAAACTGAGCCTAGAGAGTTTGAACTTGATCAAGTTGAATTCTTGGGTTCAGGGGGACCCTCAAGGGAAGACCTGGGGAAGGAACAGTTAGACTGCCCTTCACTTGAACCCCTCAGACAGCAGGCTGCTGCTGAGGCTGCTGGGAACGCCACAGGTACCCACAAGGTATACTGGGAAGATGGACTCCTGTACACTGAGTCAAGAGACCCCAAGCCTGGCATGACCAGGAGGCTGGTTGTACCCTTGTCTCAGAGAGGTTTCCTCCTTACCTTGGCCCATGAGATTCCCTTAGCAGGTCACTTAGGCCAGACAAAGACTTGGGACAGGCTTGTCTCACACTTTCACTGGCCTCACATGAATGAGGATACCAAGGAGTTTTGTCGCTCCTGTGTCACTTGCCAAGCCAGTGGTAAGTCAGGTGGCACAACAAAGGCCCCCCTTATACCAATGCCTGTGGTGGGGGTACCCTTTGAAAGAGTGGGGATTGACATTGTTGGTCCAATGGAACCCCAGACAGCATCAGGGCACAAGTTTATACTGGTGGTAGTGGATCATGCCACCAGGTATCCTGAAGCTATTCCACTTAGGACCACTACAGCACCTGTAGTGGCAAGGGCCCTAGTTGGAGTGTTCTCCAGAGTGGGCTTCCCTAAGGAGGTTGTCTCTGACAGAGGTGCAAACTTCATGTCAAGCTACTTAACTGCTATGTGGAAGGAGTGTGGTGTCAACTACAAATTCACTACACCCTATCATCCACAATGCAATGGGCTTGTTGAAAGGTTCAACAGGACCCTAAAAGGGATGATTCATTGACTACCTGAAAAGCTCAGGCGTAGATGGGATGTCCTGATTCCCTGCCTTCTGTTTGCTTACAGAGAGGTCCCACAAAAGGGGGTTGGCTACAGCCCTTTTGAACTTTTGTATGGGCATCCTGTGAGAGGCCCCCTGTGTTTGGTGAAGGAAGGATGGGAGAGACCTCTCAAAAAGCCTGCAACCAGCATAGTGGACTATGTACTTGGTCTCCGCTCCAGGATGGCTGAGTATATGGAGAAGGCATCTGAAAACCTTAAGGCCAGTCAAGAACTTCAAAAAGCTTGGCATGACCAAAAGGCTGTCCTGACTGTTTACCAGCCTGGACAGAAGGTGTGGGTGTTGGAGCCAGTGGCCCCAGCAGCACTCAAAGACAAATGGTCTGGGCCCCACACAATTCTTGAGCAAAAGGGAGAGGTCACCTACCTGGTGGACCTTGGAACTCCCAGGAGTCCCCACAGGGTACTCCATGTCAACAGGCTCAAAGCATATGTCGACAGGAAGGCCATGAGCTTGCTCATGGCCATAGATGAGGGACAGGAGGAAGAGAGTGACCCTCTCCCAGACCTGCTCACTCAGAATCCTGATGATGGATCAGTAGATGGTGTTGTCTTTTGTGGCAGCCTCCCTGAACATCAACAGAAAGACTGTAAACAGGTTCTTCAGTCTTTCAGACATATGTTCTCTCTGACACCCAGTCAGACCAATTGGTGCACCCATGAGGTTGACACTGGTGACAGCCTGCCCGTCAAGAGTAAAATCTACAGGCAGCCTGATCATGTTAGAGACTGCATAAAAACTGAAGTGCAGAAAATGTTGGAGTGGGGAGTCATTGAACCCTCAGATAGCCCTTGGGCTAGTCCAGTAGTTCTAGTGCCAAAACCTCACACCCAGGATGGTAAGAGAGAGATGAGGTTCTGCGTAGACTACAGGGGTCTCAATGCAGTCACTAAGACTGATGCCCACCCAATACCAAGGGCAGATGAACTTATAGATAGATTGGCTTCTGCCAACTACTTAAGTACATTTGGCCTGACAGCTGGGTATTGGCAGATCAGGTTAGCTGAGGATGCCAAGCCCAAGACAGCATTTTCAACCCCTGGTGGGCATTATCAATTTGTGGTAATGCCCTTTGGTCTGAAAAATGCACCTGCCACCTTCCAAAGGTTGGTGAATCAAGTCCTCACTGGGCTGGATGACTTCTGTGCAGCATATCTAGATGATATTGCTGTCTTTAGCTCCACCTGGGAGGATCACCTGGTCCACCTGAGGAAAGTGTTAGAGGCTCTGCAAGCAGCAGGCCTCGCTATCAAGGCCACCAAGTGCCAGATAGGGCAGACACAGGTTGTATACCTGGGCCACCTTGTAGGTGGAGGCCAGGTTCAGCCACTGGAGAGCAAAATACAGTCAATCAGGGACTGGGCTCCTCCAACCACCCAGACTCAGGTTCGAGCTTTCTTGGGCCTGACTGGTTACTACAGAAAGTTTGTCAGGAACTATGGATCAATTGTGACTCCATTAAATGAACTGACAAGTAAGAAAATGCCAAAAAAGGTTCAGTGGACAGCAGGCTGTCAAAAAGCATTCGATGACCTAAAGCAGGCCATGTGCACAGCACCTATCCTTAAGAGTCCAGACTACTCCAAACCATTCATTGTCCAAACAGATGCTTCTGAGTTGGGTGTGGGAGCTGTTCTATCTCAACTGAATTTTGATGGTCAAGACCAGCCCATTGCTTTTATAAGCAGAAGGCTGACCCCGAGAGAGAGAAATATTGGTCAGCTATTGAGAGGGAGGCCTTTGCTGTGGTTTGGGCCCTGAAGAAGCTGAGGCCATACTTGTTTGGCACTCACTTCAAGATTCAGACCGACCATAAGCCCCTCTTGTGGCTAAATCAGATGAAGGGTGAAAACCCCAAACTGCTTAGGTGGTCCATTTCCCTACAGGGGATGGACTTTACAGTGGAACATAGACCTGGTACTGATCATGGCAATGCCGATGGGCTCTCCAGATATTTCCACTTAGAACAAGAAGACTCACCTGGTCAAGGTTAGCTTATTGTCCCAAAGTTTGGGGGGGGGGGGTTCATGTAGGAGAGTAGGGTCTGCAATCCTATGATCACCCAGATTTTTTGCTTTTGTTTCACTGGTTTACGACTTTCTCTGGCTGTGGGCCTGCCAATCAGACCCACAGCCTGGCTGTTCTCTTTCTAAATTACGACATGTACCCTAGGTGCATTTACCAATTGGTACTGGGCCACCTTATCAGACCCTGTAACTCAGGGCATAGGTGTACCCAGGGCTGCCAGGGGCTGCAGCATGTATTATGCCACCCCTGGCTGGCCTCCTAAATTTGACACAACTGGCTGCATGACAGCTGGGGCAAAGTCGTGTAATCACCCTTTGCTGTAGGTGTAGTATACCTATACCTAACCCTAAAAATGGACACACAGATTCCTATCAGTCACTCCTATGGCAGGCCTTGACAATCCTGAAGGCAGAGTGCTTGGAATCGTGTGAGATGGTGCACTGGCATGAGCTGAGCCTGTCTGCAGCTTGCGGAACCAAGTCCTAATAGCTGTTCCATGATAACGCATACCATATACTCTTAAGTGCATTATAATCCTCGCGGTTAAATGCTAACTTTGGTATTGCTTTATCAAAACATGTCGAGTAAGGTGTCATACGAATTGGAATACTAACCCCTCGCCAATTCTGGCGACGGGGTTAGCATTCCACCCTTCTAGAGGGACACGACATGTATGTAACTGTGAACCCCGGTTAAAGTTAACTAAATCCTCAGCTCCACAATATGGATGCTGCCACCACAGACACGAGTCTGACCCCCTGCAGCTGGGAGTCCTTCCAGCGAGGGGAGCCTGGACAAAGGGTTTCCTGTCAGGGGCGGTGCTAGCACCGTCCCAGACATGGTTTTGTGTATCCTGGGTAGGCAGGGCTTTTCAGGAAGGTGACTGCTGAGTGGCACCCCGGTGCTCACTACGCATAGGCTGGTCAGAACCAGTTCCAGGGGCACACCAGCCCCTGGCCTGGGGAAAGTCCGGCATGGCAGAGGGGTGTAACCACCCCCCTCCTAGTCCCACCCATAGGCAGGACCTAGTCACCGGGTCAGCCCCCTTTTCTAGTATAAAGATGGGAGCGGGCCCCCTGTTCAAATTAGATCATCTTTGGAATCAAGACACGACTTTCTTCGAAAGGACATCAAGATTTCTTCTTCAAGATTCTCCCTTGTGGCTAAGGAGTAGTCACCCTGCATCAAGCGGGCACCATCCTAAGAACACTGCGGTCTGCTGCAAGTCCTTCTTCACGAATCCGACGACCCAGCTCGACGAGACCCGGCTTCCCTGGCACCTCTGACCTCTACTCACCTCTACAGCAAAGCTGAGAACTGTGAGTGCGACGAGACCTCGAGGGACCGACGATCGCCAAGACTGCACGACTTCTTTGCAACAAGCCCACCGAGTCTTCCACTGGTGAGTGCTTTGGGGTCCGAGAAGCCCCAACCCTGAGCAGCTCCAGCACCGAAGATCAGCCCTCCAGCATCTCCACGATCTACCAGGGGCCCTTCTGCTTTTGCGTGCTCACCGCGCTGTGTGGCTACTAGCCGGCTGGCTTGTGGCCTTCTTCACGACGCCCGACGACATCACTGCTGCTGGTCTGGTTGCTCCAGACTGGCCCTTGCTTCCTTCTTCAAGAGAGGCACCCCGGACCCTCCTGTTCCACTCCAGACGCCATTTTGAGTCCACCGCGTGGGCTTGAATTTGCCAAGGCTTTGTTGCCCAATCCTGGGTCCAGCGACGCCGACAGCTTCATCCATCGTGGGACAGCTCGCTCCTCCATCCTGGTCGCCGACAACGCCTCCTGGTCCGTGAGATCTGCGAGCACAGCGTCACCCACTCACCTAGTCGAGGTGGCTACCATCCGGTGCCCTCCTGGTGCCCACTGACTACTGGCTAGTAGTCTCGAACTTGGTCCCCTCTGCTTTCAGGTGTCATCTTCCTTCGATCCAGGCTTGGATCCATCGAACTTTCTTCACTGGTCGCCTGCCAGCAACTTCTTTCTTCCAGGCTCCTGGTCCGTCAACTAGGATTCCCGACGTCTTTTGAGTCCTATGCAGCTGCAGCCCCTGGGCTAGGTAACTTCGGCATTTCGGTGCCCCAGCATAGCCTCACTATCCAAGGGTCAGAATCCACTTTCGTTTTCCTCCTACCAGGTCGGGTTCGCCCGAGAACACTAACTTTGCAATTACTAGCTACCATAGACTTTGTCCCGCATCACGCGTGAGAGTGCACACTCTGCACCCGAGTCACCTGGGTCTCCTAGAAGTAATCTAACGATTCTATAGTCAAGTCCTAGCGATTCCAAAGGCTATTAGTACTGTACTTACCTGCTAGTAATTTCGCATTCCACTTTCAGAGTATATGGTTTTCCGTGCCCCTCGGGCATTTGTATATACTGTGCTAACTTAAGTATTTTCGTAAGAGTTTTGTGTTGTGCTTAGTACCCTGTCCTCATAAAGAGTACAGGGCTGTTGTGATTTAAATAAATACACGGTTTATTTTCATAACACTTGTGTGGTGTCCTTTCACTGGGTATTCCAGGGGTATATGTGTGGTATAACAGCTGGCTTAACACGCCCTCTCGAGTCTTTAGCCTTAGACTGCTCGTATCCACGCTACTAGGATAGCTGGTCTATAAGGTTGACTTACAACCAATCATCAATAAGGGTTGCTGGACTGATACATAGTGTTCACTAGAATAGTGAGCACTGCATATCAGGCCACCTTCTCACATTGGTGAGCAGCCGTTGGGATTTGAGCTTGCTGTTGTTTTACCACACGTATCCTAAGAATATCTTGTTGAAAGATCACATAAGTACTGTTAGGTACATATAACTTAGCTTAGAATACTCTGAGTTCTACTGAACCAGCTGTTGCAGCTCCTCAAGGCTTAGCACACCTTGGCTGCAACTCTTAGCAAGGGATCAGTAGGCAAACACATAGTGTAGGTAGGTGCATCACTTACACCACACTAGAAACAGTATGTCAGACAAAGGAGGAAACTCTGAGTCTCCCCTTGTGTCAGTGGACCCTCCACAGGTCCTGCCTTCCAGATATACTGTTCTTAGCTTCCATGAGTTACGACAGGTGTGTACCTCTACGAAGATTAAGCAGGGGTCTAACCCCACAACTTCCTTTCTGATTGGTCTCTTAGAGACTTATGATGCCAGAAAAGCTGAGAAACTTCTTAGCTCTTCTAATCCAGATGGAAGCATGCCTCCCCTTGAGGGAACCAGAGGAGACCCTGACCTAATCCACCTCTCAGCTGAGACTGAAGAGGGGGAGGAGGATGAGGATCCCTCTGGGGATGAGGCAGATAAGGGACAGGTAGAAGTCAGCATACTAACCAGGTCCAACTTAAGCAGACATGAGATTGGTACTGGGGGACCCCTGGGGCCACTCCCAGGTCAGCTTAACATTGGGAATGGACGAGCCAGGTCTCTCTCAAGAGGCTCTGGCAGATCTATTCAAACCAATGGCTCTCAAAGCTCTTCTCACAGAGGGATGACTTCCCCTCAGAGGAGAGTGTATGAAGCTAAAGAAAGGGCAGTCAATCTGAGGATTGAAAGGGAAGAACTTGCCCTGGCCAAAGAGAGGCTTGCCTTTGCTAGAGAGCAACAGTTAAGTGGGGTAGTCCCCACTGGTGGCAGCATTATACCTAGCAATAGGGAAAGGAGTTTTGATACAAAGCACCTGGGTAAGATAGTGCCCCCCTTTAAACAAGGGGATGACATCCACAAATGGATTACTGCTTTGGAGAGGGCCTGCACTGTGCAGGGTGTCCCCCAGAGTCAGTGGGCAGCTATCTTGTGGCTCTCCTTTGAAGGTAAAGGAAGAGACAAGCTCCTCACTACTAGAGTGGAGGATGCTAACAATTACCAAATCTTGAAAAATACACTGATTGATGGGTTTGGCCTAACCACTGAGCAGTACAGGTTGCTGTTCAGGGATACCCAGAAAACTCAGTCTCAAGATTGGTCTGATTTTGTAGATTGTGCCACTAAGGCTTTGGAGGGCTGGCTGCTGGGCAGTAAGGTTACTGATTATACAGGATTGTACAATTTGATCATGAGAGAACAAATTTTAAACAATTGTCAGAACCAGTTGTTGCATCAGCATCTTGTTGACTCAGATCTGACCTCTCCCCAAGAATTGGGAAAGAAGGCAGACAGATGGGTCAGAACAAGAGTTAAACAGAACCAGGGCCAGAATCAAGGTGGTCAGAAGAAAGCAGACCAGAAGGGTAAAGATTCTAAGGGGGAACAAAATGACCAGAAGTCTTCGACAGGTCCCCAACAACCCAAAGAGGGTGGGGGTCAGGCTCCCCAAAAGAAGAAAGAAGGCCACTCTAAAAGGTGGTGCCAATACTGCAAAAGTAAAACTCACTGGTTTAGTGAGTGCACCAAGAAAGGAGGAGGGCAGACTCCTGCCACTGCAGCCCCTAACAGCAGTGGTAGTGCACCTCCCAAGGGTTTAGTAGGGTTAACCCTGGGTTCTGAGGGGTGTGATAACTTAGTTGGTACACTCACTCAGGCTGTCCTTGTTTGTACAGGGGTTGTGGATATGTCCCCTGATATAAGTCCCAATACTTTGGGCAAATACAGACAGACACCTTTCATTAATGGCAAAATGGATCAGGCCTATAGGGACACTTGTGCCAGTGTCACAATGGTGACACCTAACTTTGTGGACCCTGGACAGATCATGCCAGGTACAGAATTCCTGGTGACCAATGCAAGCAATGTCACTACCAATCACAGTATGGCAATTGTAGCTTTCTCCTGGGGAGGGGTAACTGGCCAAAAGAAGGTTGTAGTTAGTTCAGACCTCCCAGTGGATTGTTTGTTGGGCAATGATTTGGAGTCATCACAATGGTCAGAAGTGGAGCAGAGGACTCACATGGAAATGTTAGGCTTGCCAGCACATGTGTTTGCTGTGACCAGGTCACAGGTCAGGAAATGCCCCACTGAACAGGTGCTGGATCCTGGAACAATGGACCAGACACCTTCCAAGAAGAAGAGCAGTAGGGTTAAGGCTGTGCCTTCCCCCTTGCCCCAGGTTGTGGATCAAGTCTCAGAGGAGGCTGACCTACAGGAATTGAGGGAAACTGAGCCTAGAGAGTTTGAACTTGATCAAGTTGAATTCTTGGGTTCAGGGGGACCCTCAAGGGAAGACCTGGGGAAGGAACAGTTAGACTGCCCTTCACTTGAACCCCTCAGACAGCAGGCTGCTGCTGAGGCTGCTGGGAACGCCACAGGTACCCACAAGGTATACTGGGAAGATGGACTCCTGTACACTGAGTCAAGAGACCCCAAGCCTGGCATGACCAGGAGGCTGGTTGTACCCTTGTCTCAGAGAGGTTTCCTCCTTACCTTGGCCCATGAGATTCCCTTAGCAGGTCACTTAGGCCAGACAAAGACTTGGGACAGGCTTGTCTCACACTTTCACTCGCCTCACATGAATGAGGATACCAAGGAGTTTTGTCGCTCCTGTGTCACTTGCCAAGCCAGTGGTAAGGTAGGTGGCACAACAAAGGCCCCCCTTATACCAATGCCTGTGGTGGGGGTACCCTTTGAAAGAGTGGGGATTGACATTGTTGGTCCAATGGAACCCCAGACAGCATCAGGGCACAAGTTTATACTGGTGGTAGTGGATCATGCCACCAGGTATCCTGAAGCTATTCCACTTAGGACCACTACAGCACCTGTAGTGGCAAGGGCCCTAGTTGGAGTGTTCTCCAGAGTGGGCTTCCCTAAGGAGGTTGTCTCTGACAGAGGTGCAAACTTCATGTCAAGCTACTTAACTGCTATGTGGAAGGAGTGTGGTGTCAACTACAAATTCACTACACCCTATCATCCACAATGCAATGGGCTTGTTGAAAGGTTCAACAGGACCCTAAAAGGGATGATTCATTGACTACCTGAAAAGCTCAGGCGTAGATGGGATGTCCTGATTCCCTGCCTTCTGTTTGCTTACAGAGAGGTCCCACAAAAGGGGGTTGGCTACAGCCCTTTTGAACTTTTGTATGGGCATCCTGTGAGAGGCCCCCTGTGTTTGGTGAAGGAAGGATGGGAGAGACCTCTCAAAAAGCCTGCAACCAGCATAGTGGACTATGTACTTGGTCTCCGCTCCAGGATGGCTGAGTATATGGAGAAGGCATCTGAAAACCTTAAGGCCAGTCAAGAACTTCAAAAAGCTTGGCATGACCAAAAGGCTGTCCTGACTGTTTACCAGCCTGGACAGAAGGTGTGGGTGTTGGAGCCAGTGGCCCCAGCAGCACTCAAAGACAAATGGTCTGGGCCCCACACAATTCTTGAGCAAAAGGGAGAGGTCACCTACCTGGTGGACCTTGGAACTCCCAGGAGTCCCCACAGGGTACTCCATGTCAACAGGCTCAAAGCATATGTCGACAGGAAGGACATGAGCTTGCTCATGGCCATAGATGAGGGACAGGAGGAAGAGAGTGACCCTCTCCCAGACCTGCTCACTCAGAATCCTGATGATGGATCAGTAGATGGTGTTGTCTTTTGTGGCAGCCTCCCTGAACATCAACAGAAAGACTGTAAACAGGTTCTTCAGTCTTTCAGACATATGTTCTCTCTGACACCCAGTCAGACCAATTGGTGCACCCATGAGGTTGACACTGGTGACAGCCTGCCCGTCAAGAGTAAAATCTACAGGCAGCCTGATCATGTTAGAGACTGCATAAAAACTGAAGTGCAGAAAATGTTGGAGTGGGGAGTCATTGAACCCTCAGATAGCCCTTGGGCTAGTCCAGTAGTTCTAGTGCCAAAACCTCACACCCAGGATGGTAAGAGAGAGATGAGGTTCTGCGTAGACTACAGGGGTCTCAATGCAGTCACTAAGACTGATGCCCACCCAATACCAAGGGCAGATGAACTTATAGATAGATTGGCTTCTGCCAACTACTTAAGTACATTTGGCCTGACAGCTGGGTATTGGCAGATCAGGTTAGCTGAGGATGCCAAGCCCAAGACAGCATTTTCAACCCCTGGTGGGCATTATCAATTTGTGGTAATGCCCTTTGGTCTGAAAAATGCACCTGCCACCTTCCAAAGGTTGGTGAATCAAGTCCTCACTGGGCTGGATGACTTCTGTGCAGCATATCTAGATGATATTGCTGTCTTTAGCTCCACCTGGGAGGATCACCTGGTCCACCTGAGGAAAGTGTTAGAGGCTCTGCAAGCAGCAGGCCTCGCTATCAAGGCCACCAAGTGCCAGATAGGGCAGACACAGGTTGTATACCTGGGCCACCTTGTAGGTGGAGGCCAGGTTCAGCCACTGGAGAGCAAAATACAGTCAATCAGGGACTGGGCTCCTCCAACCACCCAGACTCAGGTTCGAGCTTTCTTGGGCCTGACTGGTTACTACAGAAAGTTTGTCAGGAACTATGGATCAATTGTGACTCCATTAAATGAACTGACAAGTAAGAAAATGCCAAAAAAGGTTCAGTGGACAGCAGGCTGTCAAAAAGCATTCGATGACCTAAAGCAGGCCATGTGCACAGCACCTATCCTTAAGAGTCCAGACTACTCCAAACCATTCATTGTCCAAACAGATGCTTCTGAGTTGGGTGTGGGAGCTGTTCTATCTCAACTGAATTTTGATGGTCAAGACCAGCCCATTGCTTTTATAAGCAGAAGACTGACCCCCAGAGAGAAGAATTGGTCAGCTATTGAGAGGGAGGCCTTTGCTGTGGTTTGGGCCCTGAAGAAGCTGAGGCCATACTTGTTTGGCACTCACTTCAAGATTCAGACCGACCATAAGCCCCTCTTGTGGCTAAATCAGATGAAGGGTGAAAACCCCAAACTGCTTAGGTGGTCCATTTCCCTACAGGGGATGGACTTTACAGTGGAACATAGACCTGGTACTGATCATGGCAATGCCGATGGGCTCTCCAGATATTTCCACTTAGAACAAGAAGACTCACCTGGTCAAGGTTAGCTTATTGTCCCAAAGTTTGGGGGGGGGGGGGTTCATGTAGGAGAGTAGGGTCTGCAATCCTATGATCACCCAGATTTTTTGCTTTTGTTTCACTGGTTTACGACTTTCTCTGGCTGTGGGCCTGCCAATCAGACCCACAGCCTGGCTGTTCTCTTTCTAAATTACGACATGTACCCTAGGTGCATTTACCAATTGGTACTGGGCCACCTTATCAGACCCTGTAACTCAGGGCATAGGTGTACCCAGGGCTGCCAGGGGCTGCAGCATGTATTATGCCACCCCTGGCTGGCCTCCTAAATTTGACACAACTGGCTGCATGACAGCTGGGGCAAAGTCGTGTAATCACCCTTTGCTGTAGGTGTAGTATTCCTATACCTAACCCTAAAAATGGACACACAGATTCCTATCAGTCACTCCTATGGCAGGCCTTGACAATCCTGAAGGCAGAGTGCTTGGAATCGTGTGAGATGGTGCACTGGCATGAGCTGAGCCTGTCTGCAGCTTGCGGAACCAAGTCCTAATAGCTGTTCCATGATAACGCATACCATATACTCTTAAGTGCATTATAATCCTCGCGGTTAAATGCTAACTTTGGTATTGCTTTATCAAAACATGTCGAGTAAGGTGTCATACGAATTGGAATACTAACCCCTCGCCAATTCTGGCGACGGGGTTAGCATTCCACCCTTCTAGAGGGACACGACATGTATGTAACTGTGAACCCCGGTTAAAGTTAACTAAATCCTCAGCTCCACAATATGGATGCTGCCACCACAGACACGAGTCTGACCCCCTGCAGCTGGGAGTCCTTCCAGCGAGGGGAGCCTGGACAAAGGGTTTCCTGTCAGGGGCGGTGCTAGCACCGTCCCAGACATGGTTTTGTGTATCCTGGGTAGGCAGGGCTTTTCAGGAAGGTGACTGCTGAGTGGCACCCCGGTGCTCACTACGCATAGGCTGGTCAGAACCAGTTCCAGGGGCACACCAGCCCCTGGCCTGGGGAAAGTCCGGCATGGCAGAGGGGTGTAACCACCCCCCTCCTAGTCCCACCCATAGGCAGGACCTAGTCACCGGGTCAGCCCCCTTTTCTAGTATAAAGATGGGAGCGGGCCCCCTGTTCAAATTAGATCATCTTTGGAATCAAGACACGACTTTCTTCGAAAGGACATCAAGATTTCTTCTTCAAGATTCTCCCTTGTGGCTAAGGAGTAGTCACCCTGCATCAAGCGGGCACCATCCTAAGAACACTGCGGTCTGCTGCAAGTCCTTCTTCACGAATCCGACGACCCAGCTCGACGAGACCCGGCTTCCCTGGCACCTCTGACCTCTACTCACCTCTACAGCAAAGCTGAGAACTGTGAGTGCGACGAGACCTCGAGGGACCGACGATCGCCAAGACTGCACGACTTCTTTGCAACAAGCCCACCGAGTCTTCCACTGGTGAGTGCTTTGGGGTCCGAGAAGCCCCAACCCTGAGCAGCTCCAGCACCGAAGATCAGCCCTCCAGCATCTCCACGATCTACCAGGGGCACTTCTGCTTTTGCGTGCTCACCGCGCTGTGTGGCTACTAGCCGGCTGGCTTGTGGCCTTCTTCACGACGCCCGACGACATCACTGCTGCTGGTCTGGTTGCTCCAGACTGGCCCTTGCTTCCTTCTTCAAGAGAGGCACCCCGGACCCTCCTGTTCCACTCCAGACGCCATTTTGAGTCCACCGCGTGGGCTTGAATTTGCCAAGGCTTTGTTGCCCAATCCTGGGTCCAGCGACGCCGACAGCTTCATCCATCGTGGGACAGCTCGCTCCTCCATCCTGGTCGCCGACAACGCCTCCTGGTCCGTGAGATCTGCGAGCACAGCGTCACCCACTCACCTAGTCGAGGTGGCTACCATCCGGTGCCCTCCTGGTGCCCACTGACTACTGGCTAGTAGTCTCGAACTTGGTCCCCTCTGCTTTCAGGTGTCATCTTCCTTCGATCCAGGCTTGGATCCATCGAACTTTCTTCACTGGTCGCCTGCCAGCAACTTCTTTCTTCCAGGCTCCTGGTCCGTCAACTAGGATTCCCGACGTCTTTTGAGTCCTATGCAGCTGCAGCCCCTGGGCTAGGTAACTTCGGCATTTCGGTGCCCCAGCATAGCCTCACTATCCAAGGGTCAGAATCCACTTTCGTTTTCCTCCTACCAGGTCGGGTTCGCCCGAGAACACTAACTTTGCAATTACTAGCTACCATAGACTTTGTCCCGCATCACGCGTGAGAGTGCACACTCTGCACCCGAGTCACCTGGGTCTCCTAGAAGTAATCTAACGATTCTATAGTCAAGTCCTAGCGATTCCAAAGGCTATTAGTACTGTACTTACCTGCTAGTAATTTCGCATTCCACTTTCAGAGTATATGGTTTTCCGTGCCCCTCGGGCATTTGTATATACTGTGCTAACTTAAGTATTTTCGTAAGAGTTTTGTGTTGTGCTTAGTACCCTGTCCTCATAAAGAGTACAGGGCTGTTGTGATTTAAATAAATACACTGTTTATTTTCATAACACTTGTGTGGTGTCCTTTCACTGGGTATTCCAGGGGTATATGTGTGGTATAACAGCTGGCTTAACACGCCCTCTCGAGTCTTTAGCCTTAGACTGCTCGTATCCACGCTACTAGGATAGCTGGTCTATAAGGTTGACTTACAACCAATCATCAATAAGGGTTGCTGGACTGATACATAGTGTTCACTAGAATAGTGAGCACTGCATATCAGGCCACCTTCTCACATTGGTGAGCAGCCGTTGGGATTTGAGCTTGCTGTTGTTTTACCACACGTATCCTAAGAATATCTTGTTGAAAGATCACATAAGTACTGTTAGGTACATATAACTTAACTTAGAATACTCTGAGTTCTACTGAACCAGCTGTTGCAGCTCCTCAAGGCTTAGCACACCTTGGCTGCAACTCTTAGCAAGGGATCAGTAGGCAAACACATAGTGTAGGTAGGTGCATCACTTACACCACACTAGAAACAGTATGTCAGACAAAGGAGGAAACTCTGAGTCTCCCCTTGTGTCAGTGGACCCTCCACAGGTCCTGCCTTCCAGATATACTGTTCTTAGCTTCCATGAGTTACGACAGGTGTGTACCTCTAGGAAGATTAAGCAGGGGTCTAACCCCACAACTTCCTTTCTGATTGGTCTCTTAGAGACTTATGATGCCAGAAAAGCTGAGAAACTTCTTAGCTCTTCTAATCCAGATGGAAGCATGCCTCCCCTTGAGGGAACCAGAGGAGACCCTGACCTAATCCACCTCTCAGCTGAGACTGAAGAGGGGGAGGAGGATGAGGATCCCTCTGGGGATGAGGCAGATAAGGGACAGGTAGAAGTCAGCATACTAACCAGGTCCAACTTAAGCAGACATGAGATTGGTACTGGGGGACCCCTGGGGCCACTCCCAGGTCAGCTTAACATTGGGAATGGACGAGCCAGGTCTCTCTCAAGAGGCTCTGGCAGATCTATTCAAACCAATGGCTCTCAAAGCTCTTCTCACAGAGGGATGACTTCCCCTCAGAGGAGAGTGTATGAAGCTAAAGAAAGGGCAGTCAATCTGAGGATTGAAAGGGAAGAACTTGCCCTGGCCAAAGAGAGGCTTGCCTTTGCTAGAGAGCAACAGTTAAGTGGGGTAGTCCCCACTGGTGGCAGCATTATACCTAGCAATAGGGAAAGGAGTTTTGATACAAAGCACCTGGGTAAGATAGTGCCCCCCTTTAAACAAGGGGATGACATCCACAAATGGATTACTGCTTTGGAGAGGGCCTGCACTGTGCAGGGTGTCCCCCAGAGTCAGTGGGCAGCTATCTTGTGGCTCTCCTTTGAAGGTAAAGGAAGAGACAAGCTCCTCACTACTAGAGTGGAGGATGCTAACAATTACCAAATCTTGAAAAATACACTGATTGATGGGTTTGGCCTAACCACTGAGCAGTACAGGTTGCTGTTCAGGGATACCCAGAAAACTCAGTCTCAAGATTGGTCTGATTTTGTAGATTGTGCCACTAAGGCTTTGGAGGGCTGGCTGCTGGGCAGTAAGGTTACTGATTATACAGGATTGTACAATTTGATCATGAGAGAACAAATTTTAAACAATTGTCAGAACCAGTTGTTGCATCAGCATCTTGTTGACTCAGATCTGACCTCTCCCCAAGAATTGGGAAAGAAGGCAGACAGATGGGTCAGAACAAGAGTTAAACAGAACCAGGGCCAGAATCAAGGTGGTCAGAAGAAAGCAGACCAGAAGGGTAAAGATTCTAAGGGGGAACAAAATGACCAGAAGTCTTCGACAGGTCCCCAACAACCCAAAGAGGGTGGGGGTCAGGCTCCCCAAAAGAAGAAAGAAGGCCACTCTAAAAGGTGGTGCCAATACTGCAAAAGTAAAACTCACTGGTTTAGTGAGTGCACCAAGAAAGGAGGAGGGCAGACTCCTGCCACTGCAGCCCCTAACAGCAGTGGTAGTGCACCTCCCAAGGGTTTAGTAAGGTTAACCCTGGGTTCTGAGGGGTGTGATAACTTAGTTGGTACACTCACTCAGGCTGTCCTTGTTTGTACAGGGGTTGTGGATATGTCCCCTGATATAAGTCCCAATACTTTGGGCAAATACAGACAGACACCTTTCATTAATGGCAAAATGGATCAGGCCTATAGGGACACTTGTGCCAGTGTCACAATGGTGACACCTAACTTTGTGGACCCTGGACAGATCATGCCAGGTACAGAATTCCTGGTGACCAATGCAAGCAATGTCACTACCAATCACAGTATGGCAATTGTAGCTTTCTCCTGGGGAGGGGTAACTGGCCAAAAGAAGGTTGTAGTTAGTTCAGACCTCCCAGTGGATTGTTTGTTGGGCAATGATTTGGAGTCATCACAATGGTCAGAAGTGGAGCAGAGGACTCACATGGAAATGTTAGGCTTGCCAGCACATGTGTTTGCTGTGACCAGGTCACAGGTCAGGAAATGCCGCACTGAACAGGTGCTGGATCCTGGAACAATGGACCAGACACCTTCCAAGAAGAAGAGCAGTAGGGTTAAGGCTGTGCCTTCCCCCTTGCCCCAGGTTGTGGATCAAGTCTCAGAGGAGGCTGACCTACAGGAATTGAGGGAAACTGAGCCTAGAGAGTTTGAACTTGATCAAGTTGAATTCTTGGGTTCAGGGGGACCCTCAAGGGAAGACCTGGGGAAGGAACAGTTAGACTGCCCTTCACTTGAACCCCTCAGACAGCAGGCTGCTGCTGAGGCTGCTGGGAACGCCACAGGTACCCACAAGGTATACTGGGAAGATGGACTCCTGTACACTGAGTCAAGAGACCCCAAGCCTGGCATGACCAGGAGGCTGGTTGTACCCTTGTCTCAGAGAGGTTTCCTCCTTACCTTGGCCCATGAGATTCCCTTAGCAGGTCACTTAGGCCAGACAAAGACTTGGGACAGGCTTGTCTCACACTTTCACTGGCCTCACATGAATGAGGATACCAAGGAGTTTTGTCGCTCCTGTGTCACTTGCCAAGCCAGTGGTAAGTCAGGTGGCACAACAAAGGCCCCCCTTATACCAATGCCTGTGGTGGGGGTACCCTTTGAAAGAGTGGGGATTGACATTGTTGGTCCAATGGAACCCCAGACAGCATCAGGGCACAAGTTTATACTGGTGGTAGTGGATCATG
Source organism: Lissotriton vulgaris (assembly GCF_964263255.1). Classification (NCBI taxonomy): domain Eukaryota; kingdom Metazoa; phylum Chordata; class Amphibia; order Caudata; family Salamandridae; genus Lissotriton; species Lissotriton vulgaris. Next base: position 539,219,087 of record NC_141694.1, on the reverse strand, counting down.
CCACCAGGTATCCTGAAGCTATTCCACTTAGGACCACTACAGCACCTGTAGTGGCAAGGGCCCTAGTTGGAGTGTTCTCCAGAGTGGGCTTCCCTAAGGAGGTTGTCTCTGACAGAGGTGCAAACTTCATGTCAAGCTACTTAACTGCTATGTGGAAGGAGTGTGGTGTCAACTACAAATTCACTACACCCTATCATCCACAATGCAATGGGCTTGTTGAAAGGTTCAACAGGACCCTAAAAGGGATGATTCATTGACTACCTGAAAAGCTCAGGCGTAGATGGGATGTCCTGATTCCCTGCCTTCTGTTTGCTTACAGAGAGGTCCCACAAAAGGGGGTTGGCTACAGCCCTTTTGAACTTTTGTATGGGCATCCTGTGAGAGGCCCCCTGTGTTTGGTGAAGGAAGGATGGGAGAGACCTCTCAAAAAGCCTGCAACCAGCATAGTGGACTATGTACTTGGTCTCCGCTCCAGGATGGCTGAGTATATGGAGAAGGCATCTGAAAACCTTAAGGCCAGTCAAGAACTTCAAAAAGCTTGGCATGACCAAAAGGCTGTCCTGACTGTTTACCAGCCTGGACAGAAGGTGTGGGTGTTGGAGCCAGTGGCCCCAGCAGCACTCAAAGACAAATGGTCTGGGCCCCACACAATTCTTGAGCAAAAGGGAGAGGTCACCTACCTGGTGGACCTTGGAACTCCCAGGAGTCCCCACAGGGTACTCCATGTCAACAGGCTCAAAGCATATGTCGACAGGAAGGACATGAGCTTGCTCATGGCCATAGATGAGGGACAGGAGGAAGAGAGTGACCCTCTCCCAGACCTGCTCACTCAGAATCCTGATGATGGATCAGTAGATGGTGTTGTCTTTTGTGGCAGCCTCCCTGAACATCAACAGAAAGACTGTAAACAGGTTCTTCAGTCTTTCAGACATATGTTCTCTCTGACACCCAGTCAGACCAATTGGTGCACCCATGAGGTTGACACTGGTGACAGCCTGCCCGTCAAGAGTAAAATCTACAGGCAGCCTGATCATGTTAGAGACTGTATAAAAACTGAAGTGCAGAAAATGTTGGAGTGGGGAGTCATTGAACCCTCAGATAGCCCTTGGGCTAGTCCAGTAGTTCTAGTGCCAAAACCTCACACCCAGGATGGTAAGAGAGAGATGAGGTTCTGCGTAGACTACAGGGGTCTCAATGCAGTCACTAAGACTGATGCCCACCCAATAGAACTTATGAACTTATAGATAGATTGGCTTCTGCCAACTACTTAAGTACATTTGGCCTGACAGCTGGGTATTGGCAGATCAGGTTAGCTGAGGATGCCAAGCCCAAGACAGCATTTTCAACCCCTGGTGCGCATTATCAATTTGTGGTAATGCCCTTTGGTCTGAAAAATGCACCTGCCACCTTCCAAAGGTTGGTGAATCAAGTCCTCACTGGGCTGGATGACTTCTGTGCAGCATATCTAGATGATATTGCTGTCTTTAGCTCCACCTGGGAGGATCACCTGGTCCACCTGAGGAAAGTGTTAGAGGCTCTGCAAGCAGCAGGCCTCGCTATCAAGGCCACCAAGTGCCAGATAGGGCAGACACAGGTTGTATACCTGGGCCACCTTGTAGGTGGAGGCCAGGTTCAGCCACTGGAGAGCAAAATACAGTCAATCAGGGACTGGGCTCCTCCAACCACCCAGACTCAGGTTCGAGCTTTCTTGGGCCTGACTGGTTACTACAGAAAGTTTGTCAGGAACTATGGATCAATTGTGACTCCATTAAATGAACTGACAAGTAAGAAAATGCCAAAAAAGGTTCAGTGGACAGCAGGCTGTCAAAAAGCATTCGATGACCTAAAGCAGGCCATGTGCACAGCACCTATCCTTAAGAGTCCAGACTACTCCAAACCATTCATTGTCCAAACAGATGCTTCTGAGTTGGGTGTGGGAGCTGTTCTATCTCAACTGAATTTTGATGGTCAAGACCAGCCCATTGCTTTTATAAGCAGAAGGCTGACCCCGAGAGAGAGAAATATTGGTCAGCTATTGAGAGGGAGGCCTTTGCTGTGGTTTGGGCCCTGAAGAAGCTGAGGCCATACTTGTTTGGCACTCACTTCAAGATTCAGACCGACCATAAGCCCCTCTTGTGGCTAAATCAGATGAAGGGTGAAAACCCCAAACTGCTTAGGTGGTCCATTTCCCTACAGGGGATGGACTTTACAGTGGAACATAGACCTGGTACTGATCATGGCAATGCCGATGGGCTCTCCAGATATTTCCACTTAGAACAAGAAGACTCACCTGGTCAAGGTTAGCTTATTGTCCCAAAGTTTGGGGGGGGGGGGGTTCATGTAGGAGAGTAGGGTCTGCAATCCTATGATCACCCAGATTTTTTGCTTTTGTTTCACTGGTTTACGACTTTCTCTGGCTGTGGGCCTGCCAATCAGACCCACAGCCTGGCTGTTCTCTTTCTAAATTACGACATGTACCCTAGGTGCATTTACCAATTGGTACTGGGCCACCTTATCAGACCCTGTAACTCAGGGCATAGGTGTACCCAGGGCTGCCAGGGGCTGCAGCATGTATTATGCCACCCCTGGCTGGCCTCCTAAATTTGACACAACTGGCTGCATGACAGCTGGGGCAAAGTCGTGTAATCACCCTTTGCTGTAGGTGTAGTATACCTATACCTAACCCTAAAAATGGACACACAGATTCCTATCAGTCACTCCTATGGCAGGCCTTGACAATCCTGAAGGCAGAGTGCTTGGAATCGTGTGAGATGGTGCACTGGCATGAGCTGAGCCTGTCTGCAGCTTGCGGAACCAAGTCCTAATAGCTGTTCCATGATAACGCATACCATATACTCTTAAGTGCATTATAATCCTCGCGGTTAAATGCTAACTTTGGTATTGCTTTATCAAAACATGTCGAGTAAGGTGTCATACGAATTGGAATACTAACCCCTCGCCAATTCTGGCGACGGGGTTAGCATTCCACCCTTCTAGAGGGACACGACATGTATGTAACTGTGAACCCCGGTTAAAGTTAACTAAATCCTCAGCTCCACAATATGGATGCTGCCACCACAGACACGAGTCTGACCCCCTGCAGCTGGGAGTCCTTCCAGCGAGGGGAGCCTGGACAAAGGGTTTCCTGTCAGGGGCGGTGCTAGCACCGTCCCAGACATGGTTTTGTGTATCCTGGGTAGGCAGGGCTTTTCAGGAAGGTGACTGCTGAGTGGCACCCCGGTGCTCACTACGCATAGGCTGGTCAGAACCAGTTCCAGGGGCACACCAGCCCCTGGCCTGGGGAAAGTCCGGCATGGCAGAGGGGTGTAACCACCCCCCTCCTAGTCCCACCCATAGGCAGGACCTAGTCACCGGGTCAGCCCCCTTTTCTAGTATAAAGATGGGAGCGGGCCCCCTGTTCAAATTAGATCATCTTTGGAATCAAGACACGACTTTCTTCGAAAGGACATCAAGATTTCTTCTTCAAGATTCTCCCTTGTGGCTAAGGAGTAGTCACCCTGCATCAAGCGGGCACCATCCTAAGAACACTGCGGTCTGCTGCAAGTCCTTCTTCACGAATCCGACGACCCAGCTCGACGAGACCCGGCTTCCCTGGCACCTCTGACCTCTACTCACCTCTACAGCAAAGCTGAGAACTGTGAGTGCGACGAGACCTCGAGGGACCGACGATCGCCAAGACTGCACGACTTCTTTGCAACAAGCCCACCGAGTCTTCCACTGGTGAGTGCTTTGGGGTCCGAGAAGCCCCAACCCTGAGCAGCTCCAGCACCGAAGATCAGCCCTCCAGCATCTCCACGATCTACCAGGGGCCCTTCTGCTTTTGCGTGCTCACCGCGCTGTGTGGCTACTAGCCGGCTGGCTTGTGGCCTTCTTCACGACGCCCGACGACATCACTGCTGCTGGTCTGGTTGCTCCAGACTGGCCCTTGCTTCCTTCTTCAAGAGAGGCACCCCGGACCCTCCTGTTCCACTCCAGACGCCATTTTGAGTCCACCGCGTGGGCTTGAATTTGCCAAGGCTTTGTTGCCCAATCCTGGGTCCAGCGACGCCGACAGCTTCATCCATCGTGGGACAGCTCGCTCCTCCATCCTGGTCGCCGACAACGCCTCCTGGTCCGTGAGATCTGCGAGCACAGCGTCACCCACTCACCTAGTCGAGGTGGCTACCATCCGGTGCCCTCCTGGTGCCCACTGACTACTGGCTAGTAGTCTCGAACTTGGTCCCCTCTGCTTTCAGGTGTCATCTTCCTTCGATCCAGGCTTGGATCCATCGAACTTTCTTCACTGGTCGCCTGCCAGCAACTTCTTTCTTCCAGGCTCCTGGTCCGTCAACTAGGATTCCCGACGTCTTTTGAGTCCTATGCAGCTGCAGCCCCTGGGCTAGGTAACTTCGGCATTTCGGTGCCCCAGCATAGCCTCACTATCCAAGGGTCAGAATCCACTTTCGTTTTCCTCCTACCAGGTCGGGTTCGCCCGAGAACACTAACTTTGCAATTACTAGCTACCATAGACTTTGTCCCGCATCACGCGTGAGAGTGCACACTCTGCACCCGAGTCACCTGGGTCTCCTAGAAGTAATCTAACGATTCTATAGTCAAGTCCTAGCGATTCCAAAGGCTATTAGTACTGTACTTACCTGCTAGTAATTTCGCATTCCACTTTCAGAGTATATGGTTTTCCGTGCCCCTCGGGCATTTGTATATACTGTGCTAACTTAAGTATTTTCGTAAGAGTTTTGTGTTGTGCTTAGTACCCTGTCCTCATAAAGAGTACAGGGCTGTTGTGATTTAAATAAATACACTGTTTATTTTCATAACACTTGTGTGGTGTCCTTTCACTGGGTATTCCAGGGGTATATGTGTGGTATAACAGCTGGCTTAACACGCCCTCTCGAGTCTTTAGCCTTAGACTGCTCGTATCCACGCTACTAGGATAGCTGGTCTATAAGGTTGACTTACAACCAATCATCAATAAGGGTTGCTGGACTGATACATAGTGTTCACTAGAATAGTGAGCACTGCATATCAGGCCACCTTCTCACATTGGTGAGCAGCCGTTGGGATTTGAGCTTGCTGTTGTTTTCCCACACGTATCCTAAGAATATCTTGTTGAAAGATCACATAAGTACTGTTAGGTACATATAACTTAGCTTAGAATACTCTGAGTTCTACTGAACCAGCTGTTGCAGCTCCTCAAGGCTTAGCACACCTTGGCTGCAACTCTTAGCAAGGGATCAGTAGGCAAACACATAGTGTAGGTAGGTGCATCACTTACACCACACTAGAAACAGTATATCAGACAAAGGAGGAAACTCTGAGTCTCCCCTTGTGTCAGTGGACCCTCCACAGGTCCTGCCTTCCAGATATACTGTTCTTAGCTTCCATGAGTTACGACAGGTGTGTACCTCTACGAAGATTAAGCAGGGGTCTAACCCCACAACTTCCTTTCTGATTGGTCTCTTAGAGACTTATGATGCCAGAAAAGCTGAGAAACTTCTTAGCTCTTCTAATCCAGATGGAAGCATGCCTCCCCTTGAGGGAACCAGAGGAGACCCTGACCTAATCCACCTCTCAGCTGAGACTGAAGAGGGGGAGGAGGATGAGGATCCCTCTGGGGATGAGGCAGATAAGGGACAGGTAGAAGTCAGCATACTAACCAGGTCCAACTTAAGCAGACATGAGATTGGTACTGGGGGACCCCTGGGGCCACTCCCAGGTCAGCTTAACATTGGGAATGGACGAGCCAGGTCTCTCTCAAGAGGCTCTGGCAGATCTATTCAAACCAATGGCTCTCAAAGCTCTTCTCACAGAGGGATGACTTCCCCTCAGAGGAGAGTGTATGAAGCTAAAGAAAGGGCAGTCAATCTGAGGATTGAAAGGGAAGAACTTGCCCTGGCCAAAGAGAGGCTTGCCTTTGCTAGAGAGCAACAGTTAAGTGGGGTAGTCCCCACTGGTGGCAGCATTATACCTAGCAATAGGGAAAGGAGTTTTGATACAAAGCACCTGGGTAAGATAGTGCCCCCCTTTAAACAAGGGGATGACATCCACAAATGGATTACTGCTTTGGAGAGGGCCTGCACTGTGCAGGGTGTCCCCCAGAGTCAGTGGGCAGCTATCTTGTGGCTCTCCTTTGAAGGTAAAGGAAGAGACAAGCTCCTCACTACTAGAGTGGAGGATGCTAACAATTACCAAATCTTGAAAAATACACTGATTGATGGGTTTGGCCTAACCACTGAGCAGTACAGGTTGCTGTTCAGGGATACCCAGAAAACTCAGTCTCAAGATTGGTCTGATTTTGTAGATTGTGCCACTAAGGCTTTGGAGGGCTGGCTGCTGGGCAGTAAGGTTACTGATTATACAGGATTGTACAATTTGATCATGAGAGAACAAATTTTAAACAATTGTCAGAACCAGTTGTTGCATCAGCATCTTGTTGACTCAGATCTGACCTCTCCCCAAGAATTGGGAAAGAAGGCAGACAGATGGGTCAGAACAAGAGTTAAACAGAACCAGGGCCAGAATCAAGGTGGTCAGAAGAAAGCAGACCAGAAGGGTAAAGATTCTAAGGGGGAACAAAATGACCAGAAGTCTTCGACAGGTCCCCAACAACCCAAAGAGGGTGGGGGTCAGGCTCCCCAAAAGAAGAAAGAAGGCCACTCTAAAAGGTGGTGCCAATACTGCAAAAGTAAAACTCACTGGTTTAGTGAGTGCACCAAGAAAGGAGGAGGGCAGACTCCTGCCACTGCAGCCCCTAACAGCAGTGGTAGTGCACCTCCCAAGGGTTTAGTAGGGTTAACCCTGGGTTCTGAGGGGTGTGATAACTTAGTTGGTACACTCACTCAGGCTGTCCTTGTTTGTACAGGGGTTGTGGATATGTCCCCTGATATAAGTCCCAATACTTTGGGCAAATACAGACAGACACCTTTCATTAATGGCAAAATGGATCAGGCCTATAGGGACACTTGTGACAGTGTCACAATGGTGACACCTAACTTTGTGGACCCTGGACAGATCATGCCAGGTACAGAATTCCTGGTGACCAATGCAAGCAATGTCACTACCAATCACAGTATGGCAATTGTAGCTTTCTCCTGGGGAGGGGTAACTGGCCAAAAGAAGGTTGTAGTTAGTTCAGACCTCCCAGTGGATTGTTTGTTGGGCAATGATTTGGAGTCATCACAATGGTCAGAAGTGGAGCAGAGGACTCACATGGAAATGTTAGGCTTGCCAGCACATGTGTTTGCTGTGACCAGGTCACAGGTCAGGAAATGCCCCACTGAACAGGTGCTGGATCCTGGAACAATGGACCAGACACCTTCCAAGAAGAAGAGCAGTAGGGTTAAGGCTGTGCCTTCCCCCTTGCCCCAGGTTGTGGATCAAGTCTCAGAGGAGGCTGACCTACAGGAATTGAGGGAAACTGAGCCTAGAGAGTTTGAACTTGATCAAGTTGAATTCTTGGGTTCAGGGGGACCCTCAAGGGAAGACCTGGGGAAGGAACAGTTAGACTGCCCTTCACTTGAACCCCTCAGACAGCAGGCTGCTGCTGAGGCTGCTGGGAACGCCACAGGTACCCACAAGGTATACTGGGAAGATGGACTCCTGTACACTGAGTCAAGAGACCCCAAGCCTGGCATGACCAGGAGGCTGGTTGTACCCTTGTCTCAGAGAGGTTTCCTCCTTACCTTGGCCCATGAGATTCCCTTAGCAGGTCACTTAGGCCAGACAAAGACTTGGGACAGGCTTGTCTCACACTTTCACTGGCCTCACATGAATGAGGATACCAAGGAGTTTTGTCGCTCCTGTGTCACTTGCCAAGCCAGTGGTAAGTCAGGTGGCACAACAAAGGCCCCCCTTATACCAATGCCTGTGGTGGGGGTACCCTTTGAAAGAGTGGGGATTGACATTGTTGGTCCAATGGAACCCCAGACAGCATCAGGGCACAAGTTTATACTGGTGGTAGTGGATCATGCCACCAGGTATCCTGAAGCTATTCCACTTAGGACCACTACAGCACCTGTAGTGGCAAGGGCCCTAGTTGGAGTGTTCTCCAGAGTGGGCTTCCCTAAGGAGGTTGTCTCTGACAGAGGTGCAAACTTCATGTCAAGCTACTTAACTGCTATGTGGAAGGAGTGTGGTGTCAACTACAAATTCACTACACCCTATCATCCACAATGCAATGGGCTTGTTGAAAGGTTCAACAGGACCCTAAAAGGGATGATTCATTGACTACCTGAAAAGCTCAGGCGTAGATGGGATGTCCTGATTCCCTGCCTTCTGTTTGCTTACAGAGAGGTCCCACAAAAGGGGGTTGGCTACAGCCCTTTTGAACTTTTGTATGGGCATCCTGTGAGAGGCCCCCTGTGTTTGGTGAAGGAAGGATGGGAGAGACCTCTCAAAAAGCCTGCAACCAGCATAGTGGACTATGTACTTGGTCTCCGCTCCAGGATGGCTGAGTATATGGAGAAGGCATCTGAAAACCTTAAGGCCAGTCAAGAACTTCAAAAAGCTTGGCATGACCAAAAGGCTGTCCTGACTGTTTACCAGCCTGGACAGAAGGTGTGGGTGTTGGAGCCAGTGGCCCCAGCAGCACTCAAAGACAAATGGTCTGGGCCCCACACAATTCTTGAGCAAAAGGGAGAGGTCACCTACCTGGTGGACCTTGGAACTCCCAGGAGTCCCCACAGGGTACTCCATGTCAACAGGCTCAAAGCATATGTCGACAGGAAGGACATGAGCTTGCTCATGGCCATAGATGAGGGACAGGAGGAAGAGAGTGACCCTCTCCCAGACCTGCTCACTCAGAATCCTGATGATGGATCAGTAGATGGTGTTGTCTTTTGTGGCAGCCTCCCTGAACATCAACAGAAAGACTGTAAACAGGTTCTTCAGTCTTTCAGACATATGTTCTCTCTGACACCCAGTCAGACCAATTGGTGCACCCATGAGGTTGACACTGGTGACAGCCTGCCCGTCAAGAGTAAAATCTACAGGCAGCCTGATCATGTTAGAGACTGCATAAAAACTGAAGTGCAGAAAATGTTGGAGTGGGGAGTCATTGAACCCTCAGATAGCCCTTGGGCTAGTCCAGTAGTTCTAGTGCCAAAACCTCACACCCAGGATGGTAAGAGAGAGATGAGGTTCTGCGTAGACTACAGGGGTCTCAATGCAGTCACTAAGACTGATGCCCACCCAATACCAAGGGCAGATGAACTTATAGATAGATTGGCTTCTGCCAACTACTTAAGTACATTTGGCCTGACAGCTGGGTATTGGCAGATCAGGTTAGCTGAGGATGCCAAGCCCAAGACAGCATTTTCAACCCCTGGTGGGCATTATCAATTTGTGGTAATGCCCTTTGGTCTGAAAAATGCACCTGCCACCTTCCAAAGGTTGGTGAATCAAGTCCTCACTGGGCTGGATGACTTCTGTGCAGCATATCTAGATGATATTGCTGTCTTTAGCTCCACCTGGGAGGATCACCTGGTCCACCTGAGGAAAGTGTTAGAGGCTCTGCAAGCAGCAGGCCTCGCTATCAAGGCCACCAAGTGCCAGATAGGGCAGACACAGGTTGTATACCTGGGCCACCTTGTAGGTGGAGGCCAGGTTCAGCCACTGGAGAGCAAAATACAGTCAATCAGGGACTGGGCTCCTCCAACCACCCAGACTCAGGTTCGAGCTTTCTTGGGCCTGACTGGTTACTACAGAAAGTTTGTCAGGAACTATGGATCAATTGTGACTCCATTAAATGAACTGACAAGTAAGAAAATGCCAAAAAAGGTTCAGTGGACAGCAGGCTGTCAAAAAGCATTCGATGACCTAAAGCAGGCCATGTGCACAGCACCTATCCTTAAGAGTCCAGACTACTCCAAACCATTCATTGTCCAAACAGATGCTTCTGAGTTGGGTGTGGGAGCTGTTCTATCTCAACTGAATTTTGATGGTCAAGACCAGCCCATTGCTTTTATAAGCAGAAGGCTGACCCCCAGAGAGAAGAATTGGTCAGCTATTGAGAGGGAGGCCTTTGCTGTGGTTTGGGCCCTGAAGAAGCTGAGGCCATACTTGTTTGGCACTCACTTCAAGATTCAGACCGACCATAAGCCCCTCTTGTGGCTAAATCAGATGAAGGGTGAAAACCCCAAACTGCTTAGGTGGTCCATTTCCCTACAGGGGATGGACTTTACAGTGGAACATAGACCTGGTACTGATCATGGCAATGCCGATGGGCTCTCCAGATATTTCCACTTAGAACAAGAAGACTCACCTGGTCAAGGTTAGCTTATTGTCCCAAAGTTTGGGGGGGGGGGGGTTCATGTAGGAGAGTAGGGTCTGCAATCCTATGATCACCCAGATTTTTTGCTTTTGTTTCACTGGTTTACGACTTTCTCTGGCTGTGGGCCTGCCAATCAGACCCACAGCCTGGCTGTTCTCTTTCTAAATTACGACATGTACCCTAGGTGCATTTACCAATTGGTACTGGGCCACCTTATCAGACCCTGTAACTCAGGGCATAGGTGTACCCAGGGCTGCCAGGGGCTGCAGCATGTATTATGCCACCCCTGGCTGGCCTCCTAAATTTGACACAACTGGCTGCATGACAGCTGGGGCAAAGTCGTGTAATCACCCTTTGCTGTAGGTGTAGTATTCCTATACCTAACCCTAAAAATGGACACACAGATTCCTATCAGTCACTCCTATGGCAGGCCTTGACAATCCTGAAGGCAGAGTGCTTGGAATCGTGTGAGATGGTGCACTGGCATGAGCTGAGCCTGTCTGCAGCTTGCGGAACCAAGTCCTAATAGCTGTTCCATGATAACGCATACCATATACTCTTAAGTGCATTATAATCCTCGCGGTTAAATGCTAACTTTGGTATTGCTTTATCAAAACATGTCGAGTAAGGTGTCATACGAATTGGAATACTAACCCCTCGCCAATTCTGGCGACGGGGTTAGCATTCCACCCTTCTAGAGGGACACGACATGTATGTAACTGTGAACCCCGGTTAAAGTTAACTAAATCCTCAGCTCCACAATATGGATGCTGCCACCACAGACACGAGTCTGACCCCCTGCAGCTGGGAGTCCTTCCAGCGAGGGGAGCCTGGACAAAGGGTTTCCTGTCAGGGGCGGTGCTAGCACCGTCCCAGACATGGTTTTGTGTATCCTGGGTAGGCAGGGCTTTTCAGGAAGGTGACTGCTGAGTGGCACCCCGGTGCTCACTACGCATAGGCTGGTCAGAACCAGTTCCAGGGGCACACCAGCCCCTGGCCTGGGGAAAGTCCGGCATGGCAGAGGGGTGTAACCACCCCCCTCCTAGTCCCACCCATAGGCAGGACCTAGTCACCGGGTCAGCCCCCTTTTCTAGTATAAAGATGGGAGCGGGCCCCCTGTTCAAATTAGATCATCTTTGGAATCAAGACACGACTTTCTTCGAAAGGACATCAAGATTTCTTCTTCAAGATTCTCCCTTGTGGCTAAGGAGTAGTCACCCTGCATCAAGCGGGCACCATCCTAAGAACACTGCGGTCTGCTGCAAGTCCTTCTTCACGAATCCGACGACCCAGCTCGACGAGACCCGGCTTCCCTGGCACCTCTGACCTCTACTCACCTCTACAGCAAAGCTGAGAACTGTGAGTGCGACGAGACCTCGAGGGACCGACGATCGCCAAGACTGCACGACTTCTTTGCAACAAGCCCACCGAGTCTTCCACTGGTGAGTGCTTTGGGGTCCGAGAAGCCCCAACCCTGAGCAGCTCCAGCACCGAAGATCAGCCCTCCAGCATCTCCACGATCTACCAGGGGCCCTTCTGCTTTTGCGTGCTCACCGCGCTGTGTGGCTACTAGCCGGCTGGCTTGTGGCCTTCTTCACGACGCCCGACGACATCACTGCTGCTGGTCTGGTTGCTCCAGACTGGCCCTTGCTTCCTTCTTCAAGAGAGGCACCCCGGACCCTCCTGTTCCACTCCAGACGCCATTTTGAGTCCACCGCGTGGGCTTGAATTTGCCAAGGCTTTGTTGCCCAATCCTGGGTCCAGCGACGCCGACAGCTTCATCCATCGTGGGACAGCTCGCTCCTCCATCCTGGTTGCCGACAACGCCTCCTGGTCCGTGAGATCTGCGAGCACAGCGTCACCCACTCACCTAGTCGAGGTGGCTACCATCCGGTGCCCTCCTGGTGCCCACTGACTACTGGCTAGTAGTCTCGAACTTGGTCCCCTCTGCTTTCAGGTGTCATCTTCCTTCGATCCAGGCTTGGATCCATCGAACTTTCTTCACTGGTCGCCTGCCAGCAACTTCTTTCTTCCAGGCTCCTGGTCCGTCAACTAGGATTCCCGACGTCTTTTGAGTCCTATGCAGCTGCAGCCCCTGGGCTAGGTAACTTCGGCATTTCGGTGCCCCAGCATAGCCTCACTATCCAAGGGTCAGAATCCACTTTCGTTTTCCTCCTACCAGGTCGGGTTCGCCCGAGAACACTAACTTTGCAATTACTAGCTACCATAGACTTTGTCCCGCATCACGCGTGAGAGTGCACACTCTGCACCCGAGTCACCTGGGTCTCCTAGAAGTAATCTAACGATTCTATAGTCAAGTCCTAGCGATTCCAAAGGCTATTAGTACTGTACTTACCTGCTAGTAATTTCGCATTCCACTTTCAGAGTATATGGTTTTCCGTGCCCCTCGGGCATTTGTATATACTGTGCTAACTTAAGTATTTTCGTAAGAGTTTTGTGTTGTGCTTAGTACCCTGTCCTCATAAAGAGTACAGGGCTGTTGTGATTTAAATAAATACACTGTTTATTTTCATAACACTTGTGTGGTGTCCTTTCACTGGGTATTCCAGGGGTATATGTGTGGTATAACAGCTGGCTTAACACGCCCTCTCGAGTCTTTAGCCTTAGACTGCTCGTATCCACGCTACTAGGATAGCTGGTCTATAAGGTTGACTTACAACCAATCATCAATAAGGGTTGCTGGACTGATACATAGTGTTCACTAGAATAGTGAGCACTGCATATCAGGCCACCTTCTCACATTGGTGAGCAGCCGTTGGGATTTGAGCTTGCTGTTGTTTTACCACACGTATCCTAAGAATATCTTGTTGAAAGATCACATAAGTACTGTTAGGTACATATAACTTAGCTTAGAATACTCTGAGTTCTACTGAACCAGCTGTTGCAGCTCCTCAAGGCTTAGCACACCTTGGCTGCAACTCTTAGCAAGGGATCAGTAGGCAAACACATAGTGTAGGTAGGTGCATCACTTACACCACACTAGAAACAGTATGTCAGACAAAGGAGGAAACTCTGAGTCTCCCCTTGTGTCAGTGGACCCTCCACAGGTCCTGCCTTCCAGATATACTGTTCTTAGCTTCCATGAGTTACGACAGGTGTGTACCTCTAGGAAGATTAAGCAGGGGTCTAACCCCACAACTTCCTTTTACTGATTGGTCTCTTAGAGACTTATGATGCCAGAAAAGCTGAGAAACTTCTTAGCTCTTCTAATCCAGATGGAAGCATGCCTCCCCTTGAGGGAACCAGAGGAGACCCTGACCTAATCCACCTCTCAGCTGAGACTGAAGAGGGGGAGGAGGATGAGGATCCCTCTGGGGATGAGGCAGATAAGGGACAGGTAGAAGTCAGCATACTAACCAGGTCCAACTTAAGCAGACATGAGATTGGTACTGGGGGACCCCTGGGGCCACTCCCAGGTCAGCTTAACATTGGGAATGGACGAGCCAGGTCTCTCTCAAGAGGCTCTGGCAGATCTATTCAAACCAATGGCTCTCAAAGCTCTTCTCACAGAGGGATGACTTCCCCTCAGAGGAGAGTGTATGAAGCTAAAGAAAGGGCAGTCAATCTGAGGATTGAAAGGGAAGAACTTGCCCTGGCCAAAGAGAGGCTTGCCTTTGCTAGAGAGCAACAGTTAAGTGGGGTAGTCCCCACTGGTGGCAGCATTATACCTAGCAATAGGGAAAGGAGTTTTGATACAAAGCACCTGGGTAAGATAGTGCCCCCCTTTAAACAAGGGGATGACATCCACAAATGGATTACTGCTTTGGAGAGGGCCTGCACTGTGCAGGGTGTCCCCCAGAGTCAGTGGGCAGCTATCTTGTGGCTCTCCTTTGAAGGTAAAGGAAGAGACAAGCTCCTCACTACTAGAGTGGAGGATGCTAACAATTACCAAATCTTGAAAAATACACTGATTGATGGGTTTGGCCTAACCACTGAGCAGTACAGGTTGCTGTTCAGGGATACCCAGAAAACTCAGTCTCAAGATTGGTCTGATTTTGTAGATTGTGCCACTAAGGCTTTGGAGGGCTGGCTGCTGGGCAGTAAGGTTACTGATTATACAGGATTGTACAATTTGATCATGAGAGAACAAATTTTAAACAATTGTCAGAACCAGTTGTTGCATCAGCATCTTGTTGACTCAGATCTGACCTCTCCCCAAGAATTGGGAAAGAAGGCAGACAGATGGGTCAGAACAAGAGTTAAACAGAACCAGGGCCAGAATCAAGGTGGTCAGAAGAAAGCAGACCAGAAGGGTAAAGATTCTAAGGGGGAACAAAATGACCAGAAGTCTTCGACAGGTCCCCAACAACCCAAAGAGGGTGGGGGTCAGGCTCCCCAAAAGAAGAAAGAAGGCCACTCTAAAAGGTGGTGCCAATACTGCAAAAGTAAAACTCACTGGTTTAGTGAGTGCACCAAGAAAGGAGGAGGGCAGACTCCTGCCACTGCAGCCCCTAACAGCAGTGGTAGTGCACCTCCCAAGGGTTTAGTAGGGTTAACCCTGGGTTCTGAGGGGTGTGATAACTTAGTTGGTACACTCACTCAGGCTGTCCTTGTTTGTACAGGGGTTGTGGATATGTCCCCTGATATAAGTCCCAATACTTTGGGCAAATACAGACAGACACCTTTCATTAATGGCAAAATGGATCAGGCCTATAGGGACACTTGTGCCAGTGTCACAATGGTGACACCTAACTTTGTGGACCCTGGACAGATCATGCCAGGTACAGAATTCCTGGTGACCAATGCAAGCAATGTCACTACCAATCACAGTATGGCAATTGTAGCTTTCTCCTGGGGAGGGGTAACTGGCCAAAAGAAGGTTGTAGTTAGTTCAGACCTCCCAGTGGATTGTTTGTTGGGCAATGATTTGGAGTCATCACAATGGTCAGAAGTGGAGCAGAGGACTCACATGGAAATGTTAGGCTTGCCAGCACATGTGTTTGCTGTGACCAGGTCACAGGTCAGGAAATGCCCCACTGAACAGGTGCTGGATCCTGGAACAATGGACCAGACACCTTCCAAGAAGAAGAGCAGTAGGGTTAAGGCTGTGCCTTCCCCCTTGCCCCAGGTTGTGGATCAAGTCTCAGAGGAGGCTGACCTACAGGAATTGAGGGAAACTGAGCCTAGAGAGTTTGAACTTGATCAAGTTGAATTCTTGGGTTCAGGGGGACCCTCAAGGGAAGACCTGGGGAAGGAACAGTTAGACTGCCCTTCACTTGAACCCCTCAGACAGCAGGCTGCTGCTGAGGCTGCTGGGAACGTCACAGGTACCCACAAGGTATACTGGGAAGATGGACTCCTGTACACTGAGTCAAGAGACCCCAAGCCTGGCATGACCAGGAGGCTGGTTGTACCCTTGTCTCAGAGAGGTTTCCTCCTTACCTTGGCCCATGAGATTCCCTTAGCAGGTCACTTAGGCCAGACAAAGACTTGGGACAGGCTTGTCTCACACTTTCACTGGCCTCACATGAATGAGGATACCAAGGAGTTTTGTCGCTCCTGTGTCACTTGCCAAGCCAGTGGTAAGTCAGGTGGCACAACAAAGGCCCCCCTTATACCAATGCCTGTGGTGGGGGTACCCTTTGAAAGAGTGGGGATTGACATTGTTGGTCCAATGGAACCCCAGACAGCATCAGGGCACAAGTTTATACTGGTGGTAGTGGATCATGCCACCAGGTATCCTGAAGCTATTCCACTTAGGACCACTACAGCACCTGTAGTGGCAAGGGCCCTAGTTGGAGTGTTCTCCAGAGTGGGCTTCCCTAAGGAGGTTGTCTCTGACAGAGGTGCAAACTTCATGTCAAGCTACTTAACTGCTATGTGGAAGGAGTGTGGTGTCAACTACAAATTCACTACACCCTATCATCCACAATGCAATGGGCTTGTTGAAAGGTTCAACAGGACCCTAAAAGGGATGATTCATTGACTACCTGAAAAGCTCAGGCGTAGATGGGATGTCCTGATTCCCTGCCTTCTGTTTGCTTACAGAGAGGTCCCACAAAAGGGGGTTGGCTACAGCCCTTTTGAACTTTTGTATGGGCATCCTGTGAGAGGCCCCCTGTGTTTGGTGAAGGAAGGATGGGAGAGACCTCTCAAAAAGCCTGCAACCAGCATAGTGGACTATGTACTTGGTCTCCGCTCCAGGATGGCTGAGTATATGGAGAAGGCATCTGAAAACCTTAAGGCCAGTCAAGAACTTCAAAAAGCTTGGCATGACCAAAAGGCTGTCCTGACTGTTTACCAGCCTGGACAGAAGGTGTGGGTGTTGGAGCCAGTGGCCCCAGCAGCACTCAAAGACAAATGGTCTGGGCCCCACACAATTCTTGAGCAAAAGGGAGAGGTCACCTACCTGGTGGACCTTGGAACTCCCAGGAGTCCCCACAGGGTACTCCATGTGAACAGGCTCAAAGCATATGTCGACAGGAAGGACATGAGCTTGCTCATGGCCATAGATGAGGGACAGGAGGAAGAGAGTGACCCTCTCCCAGACCTGCTCACTCAGAATCCTGATGATGGATCAGTAGATGGTGTTGTCTTTTGTGGCAGCCTCTCTGAACATCAACAGAAAGACTGTAAACAGGTTCTTCAGTCTTTCAGACATATGTTCTCTCTGACACCCAGTCAGACCAATTGGTGCACCCATGAGGTTGACACTGGTGACAGCCTGCCCGTCAAGAGTAAAATCTACAGGCAGCCTGATCATGTTAGAGACTGCATAAAAACTGAAGTGCAGAAAATGTTGGAGTGGGGAGTCATTGAACCCTCAGATAGCCCTTGGGCTAGTCCAGTAGTTCTAGTGCCAAAACCTCACACCCAGGATGGTAAGAGAGAGATGAGGTTCTGCGTAGACTACAGGGGTCTCAATGCAGTCACTAAGACTGATGCCCACCCAATACCAAGGGCAGATGAACTTATAGATAGATTGGCTTCTGCCAACTACTTAAGTACATTTGACCTGACAGCTGGGTATTGGCAGATCAGGTTAGCTGAGGATGCCAAGCCCAAGACAGCATTTTCAACCCCTGGTGGGCATTATCAATTTGTGGTAATGCCCTTTGGTCTGAAAAATGCACCTGCCACCTTCCAAAGGTTGGTGAATCAAGTCCTCACTGGGCTGGATGACTTCTGTGCAGCATATCTAGATGATATTGCTGTCTTTAGCTCCACCTGGGAGGATCACCTGGTCCACCTGAGGAAAGTGTTAGAGGCTCTGCAAGCAGCAGGCCTCGCTATCAAGGCCACCAAGTGCCAGATAGGGCAGACACAGGTTGTATACCTGGGCCACCTTGTAGGTGGAGGCCAGGTTCAGCCACTGGAGAGCAAAATACAGTAAATCAGGGACTGGGCTCCTCCAACCACCCAGACTCAGGTTCGAGCTTTCTTGGGCCTGACTGGTTACTACAGAAAGTTTGTCAGGAACTATGGATCAATTGTGACTCCATTAAATGAACTGACAAGTAAGAAAATGCCAAAAAAGGTTCAGTGGACAGCAGGCTGTCAAAAAGCATTCGATGACCTAAAGCAGGCCATGTGCACAGCACCTATCCTTAAGAGTCCAGACTACTCCAAACCATTCATTGTCCAAACAGATGCTTCTGAGTTGGGTGTGGGAGCTGTTCTATCTCAACTGAATTTTGATGGTCAAGACCAGCCCATTGCTTTTATAAGCAGAAGGCTGACCCCCAGAGAGAAGAATTGGTCAGCTATTGAGAGGGAGGCCTTTGCTGTGGTTTGGGCCCTGAAGAAGCTGAGGCCATACTTGTTTGGCACTCACTTCAAGATTCAGACCGACCATAAGCCCCTCTTGTGGCTAAATCAGATGAAGGGTGAAAACCCCAAACTGCTTAGGTGGTCCATTTCCCTACAGGGGATGGACTTTACAGTGGAACATAGACCTGGTACTGATCATGGCAATGCCGATGGGCTCTCCAGATATTTCCACTTAGAACAAGAAGACTCACCTGGTCAAGGTTAGCTTATTGTCCCAAAGTTTGGGGGGGGGGGTTCATGTAGGAGAGTAGGGTCTGCAATCCTATGATCACCCAGATTTTTTGCTTTTGTTTCACTGGTTTACGACTTTCTCTGGCTGTGGGCCTGCCAATCAGACCCACAGCCTGGCTGTTCTCTTTCTAAATTACGACATGTACCCTAGGTGCATTTACCAATTGGTACTGGGCCACCTTATCAGACCCTGTAACTCAGGGCATAGGTGTACCCAGGGCTGCCAGGGGCTGCAGCATGTATTATGCCACCCCTGGCTGGCCTCCTAAATTTGACACAACTGGCTGCATGACAGCTGGGGCAAAGTCGTGTAATCACCCTTTGCTGTAGGTGTAGTATTCCTATACCTAACCCTAAAAATGGACACACAGATTCCTATCAGTCACTCCTATGGCAGGCCTTGACAATCCTGAAGGCAGAGTGCTTGGAATCGTGTGAGATGGTGCACTGGCATGAGCTGAGCCTGTCTGCAGCTTGCGGAACCAAGTCCTAATAGCTGTTCCATGATAACGCATACCATATACTCTTAAGTGCATTATAATCCTCGCGGTTAAATGCTAACTTTGGTATTGCTTTATCAAAACATGTCGAGTAAGGTGTCATACGAATTGGAATACTAACCCCTCGCCAATTCTGGCGACGGGGTTAGCATTCCACCCTTCTAGAGGGACACGACATGTATGTAACTGTGAACCCCGGTTAAAGTTAACTAAATCCTCAGCTCCACAATATGGATGCTGCCACCACAGACACGAGTCTGACCCCCTGCAGCTGGGAGTCCTTCCAGCGAGGGGAGCCTGGACAAAGGGTTTCCTGTCAGGGGCGGTGCTAGCACCGTCCCAGACATGGTTTTGTGTATCCTGGGTAGGCAGGGCTTTTCAGGAAGGTGACTGCTGAGTGGCACCCCGGTGCTCACTACGCATAGGCTGGTCAGAACCAGTTCCAGGGGCACACCAGCCCCTGGCCTGGGGAAAGTCCGGCATGGCAGAGGGGTGTAACCACCCCCCTCCTAGTCCCACCCATAGGCAGGACCTAGTCACCGGGTCAGCCCCCTTTTCTAGTATAAAGATGGGAGCGGGCCCCCTGTTCAAATTAGATCATCTTTGGAATCAAGACACGACTTTCTTCGAAAGGACATCAAGATTTCTTCTTCAAGATTCTCCCTTGTGGCTAAGGAGTAGTCACCCTGCATCAAGCGGGCACCATCCTAAGAACACTGCGGTCTGCTGCAAGTCCTTCTTCACGAATCCGACGACCCAGCTCGACGAGACCCGGCTTCCCTGGCACCTCTGACCTCTACTCACCTCTACAGCAAAGCTGAGAACTGTGAGTGCGACGAGACCTCGAGGGACCGACGATCGCCAAGACTGCACGACTTCTTTGCAACAAGCCCACCGAGTCTTCCACTGGTGAGTGCTTTGGGGTCCGAGAAGCCCCAACCCTGAGCAGCTCCAGCACCGAAGATCAGCCCTCCAGCATCTCCACGATCTACCAGGGGCCCTTCTGCTTTTGCGTGCTCACCGCGCTGTGTGGCTACTAGCCGGCTGGCTTGTGGCCTTCTTCACGACGCCCGACGACATCACTGCTGCTGGTCTGGTTGCTCCAGACTGGCCCTTGCTTCCTTCTTCAAGAGAGGCACCCCGGACCCTCCTGTTCCACTCCAGACGCCATTTTGAGTCCACCGCGTGGGCTTGAATTTGCCAAGGCTTTGTTGCCCAATCCTGGGTCCAGCGACGCCGACAGCTTCATCCATCGTGGGACAGCTCGCTCCTCCATCCTGGTCGCCGACAACGCCTCCTGGTCCGTGAGATCTGCGAGCACAGCGTCACCCACTCACCTAGTCGAGGTGGCTACCATCCGGTGCCCTCCTGGTGCCCACTGACTACTGGCTAGTAGTCTCGAACTTGGTCCCCTCTGCTTTCAGGTGTCATCTTCCTTCGATCCAGGCTTGGATCCATCGAACTTTCTTCACTGGTCGCCTGCCAGCAACTTCTTTCTTCCAGGCTCCTGGTCCGTCAACTAGGATTCCCGACGTCTTTTGAGTCCTATGCAGCTGCAGCCCCTGGGCTAGGTAACTTCGGCATTTCGGTGCCCCAGCATAGCCTCACTATCCAAGGGTCAGAATCCACTTTCGTTTTCCTCCTACCAGGTCGGGTTCGCCCGAGAACACTAACTTTGCAATTACTAGCTACCATAGACTTTGTCCCGCATCACGCGTGAGAGTGCACACTCTGCACCCGAGTCACCTGGGTCTCCTAGAAGTAATCTAACGATTCTATAGTCAAGTCCTAGCGATTCCAAAGGCTATTAGTACTGTACTTACCTGCTAGTAATTTCGCATTCCACTTTCAGAGTATATGGTTTTCCGTGCCCCTCGGGCATTTGTATATACTGTGCTAACTTAAGTATTTTCGTAAGAGTTTTGTGTTGTGCTTAGTACCCTGTCCTCATAAAGAGTACAGGGCTGTTGTGATTTAAATAAATACACTGTTTATTTTCATAACACTTGTGTGGTGTCCTTTCACTGGGTATTCCAGGGGTATATGTGTGGTATAACAGCTGGCTTAACACGCCCTCTCGAGTCTTTAGCCTTAGACTGCTCGTATCCACGCTACTAGGATAGCTGGTCTATAAGGTTGACTTACAACCAATCATCAATAAGGGTTGCTGGACTGATACATAGTGTTCACTAGAATAGTGAGCACTGCATATCAGGCCACCTTCTCACATTGGTGAGCAGCCGTTGGGATTTGAGCTTGCTGTTGTTTTACCACACGTATCCTAAGAATATCTTGTTGAAAGATCACATAAGTACTGTTAGGTACATATAACTTAGCTTAGAATACTCTGAGTTCTACTGAACCAGCTGTTGCAGCTCCTCAAGGCTTAGCACACCTTGGCTGCAACTCTTAGCAAGGGATCAGTAGGCAAACACATAGTGTAGGTAGGTGCATCACTTACACCACACTAGAAACAGTATGTCAGACAAAGGAGGAAACTCTGAGTCTCCCCTTGTGTCAGTGGACCCTCCACAGGTCCTGCCTTCCAGATATACTGTTCTTAGCTTCCATGAGTTACGACAGGTGTGTACCTCTAGGAAGATTAAGCAGGGGTCTAACCCCACAACTTCCTTTTACTGATTGGTCTCTTAGAGACTTATGATGCCAGAAAAGCTGAGAAACTTCTTAGCTCTTCTAATCCAGATGGAAGCATGCCTCCCCTTGAGGGAACCAGAGGAGACCCTGACCTAATCCACCTCTCAGCTGAGACTGAAGAGGGGGAGGAGGATGAGGATCCCTCTGGGGATGAGGCAGATAAGGGACAGGTAGAAGTCAGCATACTAACCAGGTCCAACTTAAGCAGACATGAGATTGGTACTGGGGGACCCCTGGGGCCACTCCCAGGTCAGCTTAACATTGGGAATGGACGAGCCAGGTCTCTCTCAAGAGGCTCTGGCAGATCTATTCAAACCAATGGCTCTCAAAGCTCTTCTCACAGAGGGATGACTTCCCCTCAGAGGAGAGTGTATGAAGCTAAAGAAAGGGCAGTCAATCTGAGGATTGAAAGGGAAGAACTTGCCCTGGCCAAAGAGAGGCTTGCCTTTGCTAGAGAGCAACAGTTAAGTGGGGTAGTCCCCACTGGTGGCAGCATTATACCTAGCAATAGGGAAAGGAGTTTTGATACAAAGCACCTGGGTAAGATAGTGCCCCCCTTTAAACAAGGGGATGACATCCACAAATGGATTACTGCTTTGGAGAGGGCCTGCACTGTGCAGGGTGTCCCCCAGAGTCAGTGGGCAGCTATCTTGTGGCTCTCCTTTGAAGGTAAAGGAAGAGACAAGCTCCTCACTACTAGAGTGGAGGATGCTAACAATTACCAAATCTTGAAAAATACACTGATTGATGGGTTTGGCCTAACCACTGAGCAGTACAGGTTGCTGTTCAGGGATACCCAGAAAACTCAGTCTCAAGATTGGTCTGATTTTGTAGATTGTGCCACTAAGGCTTTGGAGGGCTGGCTGCTGGGCAGTAAGGTTACTGATTATACAGGATTGTACAATTTGATCATGAGAGAACAAATTTTAAACAATTGTCAGAACCAGTTGTTGCATCAGCATCTTGTTGACTCAGATCTGACCTCTCCCCAAGAATTGGGAAAGAAGGCAGACAGATGGGTCAGAACAAGAGTTAAACAGAACCAGGGCCAGAATCAAGGTGGTCAGAAGAAAGCAGACCAGAAGGGTAAAGATTCTAAGGGGGAACAAAATGACCAGAAGTCTTCGACAGGTCCCCAACAACCCAAAGAGGGTGGGGGTCAGGCTCCCCAAAAGAAGAAAGAAGGCCACTCTAAAAGGTGGTGCCAATACTGCAAAAGTAAAACTCACTGGTTTAGTGAGTGCACCAAGAAAGGAGGAGGGCAGACTCCTGCCACTGCAGCCCCTAACAGCAGTGGTAGTGCACCTCCCAAGGGTTTAGTAGGGTTAACCCTGGGTTCTGAGGGGTGTGATAACTTAGTTGGTACACTCACTCAGGCTGTCCTTGTTTGTACAGGGGTTGTGGATATGTCCCCTGATATAAGTCCCAATACTTTGGGCAAATACAGACAGACACCTTTCATTAATGGCAAAATGGATCAGGCCTATAGGGACACTTGTGCCAGTGTCACAATGGTGACACCTAACTTTGTGGACCCTGGACAGATCATGCCAGGTACAGAATTCCTGGTGACCAATGCAAGCAATGTCACTACCAATCACAGTATGGCAATTGTAGCTTTCTCCTGGGGAGGGGTAACTGGCCAAAAGAAGGTTGTAGTTAGTTCAGACCTCCCAGTGGATTGTTTGTTGGGCAATGATTTGGAGTCATCACAATGGTCAGAAGTGGAGCAGAGGACTCACATGGAAATGTTAGGCTTGCCAGCACATGTGTTTGCTGTGACCAGGTCACAGGTCAGGAAATGCCCCACTGAACAGGTGCTGGATCCTGGAACAATGGACCAGACACCTTCCAAGAAGAAGAGCAGTAGGGTTAAGGCTGTGCCTTCCCCCTTGCCCCAGGTTGTGGATCAAGTCTCAGAGGAGGCTGACCTACAGGAATTGAGGGAAACTGAGCCTAGAGAGTTTGAACTTGATCAAGTTGAATTCTTGGGTTCAGGGGGACCCTCAAGGGAAGACCTGGGGAAGGAACAGTTAGACTGCCCTTCACTTGAACCCCTCAGACAGCAGGCTGCTGCTGAGGCTGCTGGGAACGCCACAGGTACCCACAAGGTATACTGGGAAGATGGACTCCTGTACACTGAGTCAAGAGACCCCAAGCCTGGCATGACCAGGAGGCTGGTTGTACCCTTGTCTCAGAGAGGTTTCCTCCTTACCTTGGCCCATGAGATTCCCTTAGCAGGTCACTTAGGCCAGACAAAGACTTGGGACAGGCTTGTCTCACACTTTCACTGGCCTCACATGAATGAGGATACCAAGGAGTTTTGTCGCTCCTGTGTCACTTGCCAAGCCAGTGGTAAGTCAGGTGGCACAACAAAGGCCCCCCTTATACCAATGCCTGTGGTGGGGGTACCCTTTGAAAGAGTGGGGATTGACATTGTTGGTCCAATGGAACCCCAGACAGCATCAGGGCACAAGTTTATACTGGTGGTAGTGGATCATGCCACCAGGTATCCTGAAGCTATTCCACTTAGGACCACTACAGCACCTGTAGTGGCAAGGGCCCTAGTTGGAGTGTTCTCCAGAGTGGGCTTCCCTAAGGAGGTTGTCTCTGACAGAGGTGCAAACTTCATGTCAAGCTACTTAACTGCTATGTGGAAGGAGTGTGGTGTCAACTACAAATTCACTACACCCTATCATCCACAATGCAATGGGCTTGTTGAAAGGTTCAACAGGACCCTAAAAGGGATGATTCATTGACTACCTGAAAAGCTCAGGCGTAGATGGGATGTCCTGATTCCCTGCCTTCTGTTTGCTTACAGAGAGGTCCCACAAAAGGGGGTTGGCTACAGCCCTTTTGAACTTTTGTATGGGCATCCTGTGAGAGGCCCCCTGTGTTTGGTGAAGGAAGGATGGGAGAGACCTCTCAAAAAGCCTGCAACCAGCATAGTGGACTATGTACTTGGTCTCCGCTCCAGGATGGCTGAGTATATGGAGAAGGCATCTGAAAACCTTAAGGCCAGTCAAGAACTTCAAAAAGCTTGGCATGACCAAAAGGCTGTCCTGACTGTTTACCAGCCTGGACAGAAGGTGTGGGTGTTGGAGCCAGTGGCCCCAGCAGCACTCAAAGACAAATGGTCTGGGCCCCACACAATTCTTGAGCAAAAGGGAGAGGTCACCTACCTGGTGGACCTTGGAACTCCCAGGAGTCCCCACAGGGTACTCCATGTGAACAGGCTCAAAGCATATGTCGACAGGAAGGACATGAGCTTGCTCATGGCCATAGATGAGGGACAGGAGGAAGAGAGTGACCCTCTCCCAGACCTGCTCACTCAGAATCCTGATGATGGATCAGTAGATGGTGTTGTCTTTTGTGGCAGCCTCTCTGAACATCAACAGAAAGACTGTAAACAGGTTCTTCAGTCTTTCAGACATATGTTCTCTCTGACACCCAGTCAGACCAATTGGTGCACCCATGAGGTTGACACTGGTGACAGCCTGCCCGTCAAGAGTAAAATCTACAGGCAGCCTGATCATGTTAGAGACTGCATAAAAACTGAAGTGCAGAAAATGTTGGAGTGGGGAGTCATTGAACCCTCAGATAGCCCTTGGGCTAGTCCAGTAGTTCTAGTGCCAAAACCTCACACCCAGGATGGTAAGAGAGAGATGAGGTTCTGCGTAGACTACAGGGGTCTCAATGCAGTCACTAAGACTGATGCCCACCCAATACCAAGGGCAGATGAACTTATAGATAGATTGGCTTCTGCCAACTACTTAAGTACATTTGACCTGACAGCTGGGTATTGGCAGATCAGGTTAGCTGAGGATGCCAAGCCCAAGACAGCATTTTCAACCCCTGGTGGGCATTATCAATTTGTGGTAATGCCCTTTGGTCTGAAAAATGCACCTGCCACCTTCCAAAGGTTGGTGAATCAAGTCCTCACTGGGCTGGATGACTTCTGTGCAGCATATCTAGATGATATTGCTGTCTTTAGCTCCACCTGGGAGGATCACCTGGTCCACCTGAGGAAAGTGTTAGAGGCTCTGCAAGCAGCAGGCCTCGCTATCAAGGCCACCAAGTGCCAGATAGGGCAGACACAGGTTGTATACCTGGGCCACCTTGTAGGTGGAGGCCAGGTTCAGCCACTGGAGAGCAAAATACAGTAAATCAGGGACTGGGCTCCTCCAACCACCCAGACTCAGGTTCGAGCTTTCTTGGGCCTGACTGGTTACTACAGAAAGTTTGTCAGGAACTATGGATCAATTGTGACTCCATTAAATGAACTGACAAGTAAGAAAATGCCAAAAAAGGTTCAGTGGACAGCAGGCTGTCAAAAAGCATTCGATGACCTAAAGCAGGCCATGTGCACAGCACCTATCCTTAAGAGTCCAGACTACTCCAAACCATTCATTGTCCAAACAGATGCTTCTGAGTTGGGTGTGGGAGCTGTTCTATCTCAACTGAATTTTGATGGTCAAGACCAGCCCATTGCTTTTATAAGCAGAAGGCTGACCCCCAGAGAGAAGAATTGGTCAGCTATTGAGAGGGAGGCCTTTGCTGTGGTTTGGGCCCTGAAGAAGCTGAGGCCATACTTGTTTGGCACTCACTTCAAGATTCAGACCGACCATAAGCCCCTCTTGTGGCTAAATCAGATGAAGGGTGAAAACCCCAAACTGCTTAGGTGGTCCATTTCCCTACAGGGGATGGACTTTACAGTGGAACATAGACCTGGTACTGATCATGGCAATGCCGATGGGCTCTCCAGATATTTCCACTTAGAACAAGAAGACTCACCTGGTCAAGGTTAGCTTATTGTCCCAAAGTTTGGGGGGGGGGGGTTCATGTAGGAGAGTAGGGTCTGCAATCCTATGATCACCCAGATTTTTTGCTTTTGTTTCACTGGTTTACGACTTTCTCTGGCTGTGGGCCTGCCAATCAGACCCACAGCCTGGCTGTTCTCTTTCTAAATTACGACATGTACCCTAGGTGCATTTACCAATTGGTACTGGGCCACCTTATCAGACCCTGTAACTCAGGGCATAGGTGTACCCAGGGCTGCCAGGGGCTGCAGCATGTATTATGCCACCCCTGGCTGGCCTCCTAAATTTGACACAACTGGCTGCATGACAGCTGGGGCAAAGTCGTGTAATCACCCTTTGCTGTAGGTGTAGTATTCCTATACCTAACCCTAAAAATGGACACACAGATTCCTATCAGTCACTCCTATGGCAGGCCTTGACAATCCTGAAGGCAGAGTGCTTGGAATCGTGTGAGATGGTGCACTGGCATGAGCTGAGCCTGTCTGCAGCTTGCGGAACCAAGTCCTAATAGCTGTTCCATGATAACGCATACCATATACTCTTAAGTGCATTATAATCCTCGCGGTTAAATGCTAACTTTGGTATTGCTTTATCAAAACATGTCGAGTAAGGTGTCATACGAATTGGAATACTAACCCCTCGCCAATTCTGGCGACGGGGTTAGCATTCCACCCTTCTAGAGGGACACGACATGTATGTAACTGTGAACCCCGGTTAAAGTTAACTAAATCCTCAGCTCCACAATATGGATGCTGCCACCACAGACACGAGTCTGACCCCCTGCAGCTGGGAGTCCTTCCAGCGAGGGGAGCCTGGACAAAGGGTTTCCTGTCAGGGGCGGTGCTAGCACCGTCCCAGACATGGTTTTGTGTATCCTGGGTAGGCAGGGCTTTTCAGGAAGGTGACTGCTGAGTGGCACCCCGGTGCTCACTACGCATAGGCTGGTCAGAACCAGTTCCAGGGGCACACCAGCCCCTGGCCTGGGGAAAGTCCGGCATGGCAGAGGGGTGTAACCACCCCCCTCCTAGTCCCACCCATAGGCAGGACCTAGTCACCGGGTCAGCCCCCTTTTCTAGTATAAAGATGGGAGCGGGCCCCCTGTTCAAATTAGATCATCTTTGGAATCAAGACACGACTTTCTTCGAAAGGACATCAAGATTTCTTCTTCAAGATTCTCCCTTGTGGCTAAGGAGTAGTCACCCTGCATCAAGCGGGCACCATCCTAAGAACACTGCGGTCTGCTGCAAGTCCTTCTTCACGAATCCGACGACCCAGCTCGACGAGACCCGGCTTCCCTGGCACCTCTGACCTCTACTCACCTCTACAGCAAAGCTGAGAACTGTGAGTGCGACGAGACCTCGAGGGACCGACGATCGCCAAGACTGCACGACTTCTTTGCAACAAGCCCACCGAGTCTTCCACTGGTGAGTGCTTTGGGGTCCGAGAAGCCCCAACCCTGAGCAGCTCCAGCACCGAAGATCAGCCCTCCAGCATCTCCACGATCTACCAGGGGCCCTTCTGCTTTTGCGTGCTCACCGCGCTGTGTGGCTACTAGCCGGCTGGCTTGTGGCCTTCTTCACGACGCCCGACGACATCACTGCTGCTGGTCTGGTTGCTCCAGACTGGCCCTTGCTTCCTTCTTCAAGAGAGGCACCCCGGACCCTCCTGTTCCACTCCAGACGCCATTTTGAGTCCACCGCGTGGGCTTGAATTTGCCAAGGCTTTGTTGCCCAATCCTGGGTCCAGCGACGCCGACAGCTTCATCCATCGTGGGACAGCTCGCTCCTCCATCCTGGTCGCCGACAACGCCTCCTGGTCCGTGAGATCTGCGAGCACAGCGTCACCCACTCACCTAGTCGAGGTGGCTACCATCCGGTGCCCTCCTGGTGCCCACTGACTACTGGCTAGTAGTCTCGAACTTGGTCCCCTCTGCTTTCAGGTGTCATCTTCCTTCGATCCAGGCTTGGATCCATCGAACTTTCTTCACTGGTCGCCTGCCAGCAACTTCTTTCTTCCAGGCTCCTGGTCCGTCAACTAGGATTCCCGACGTCTTTTGAGTCCTATGCAGCTGCAGCCCCTGGGCTAGGTAACTTCGGCATTTCGGTGCCCCAGCATAGCCTCACTATCCAAGGGTCAGAATCCACTTTCGTTTTCCTCCTACCAGGTCGGGTTCGCCCGAGAACACTAACTTTGCAATTACTAGCTACCATAGACTTTGTCCCGCATCACGCGTGAGAGTGCACACTCTGCACCCGAGTCACCTGGGTCTCCTAGAAGTAATCTAACGATTCTATAGTCAAGTCCTAGCGATTCCAAAGGCTATTAGTACTGTACTTACCTGCTAGTAATTTCGCATTCCACTTTCAGAGTATATGGTTTTCCGTGCCCCTCGGGCATTTGTATATACTGTGCTAACTTAAGTATTTTCGTAAGAGTTTTGTGTTGTGCTTAGTACCCTGTCCTCATAAAGAGTACAGGGCTGTTGTGATTTAAATAAATACACTGTTTATTTTCATAACACTTGTGTGGTGTCCTTTCACTGGGTATTCCAGGGGTATATGTGTGGTATAACAGCTGGCTTAACACGCCCTCTCGAGTCTTTAGCCTTAGACTGCTCGTATCCACGCTACTAGGATAGCTGGTCTATAAGGTTGACTTACAACCAATCATCAATAAGGGTTGCTGGACTGATACATAGTGTTCACTAGAATAGTGAGCACTGCATATCAGGCCACCTTCTCACATTGGTGAGCAGCCGTTGGGATTTGAGCTTGCTGTTGTTTTACCACACGTATCCTAAGAATATCTTGTTGAAAGATCACATAAGTACTGTTAGGTACATATAACTTAGCTTAGAATACTCTGAGTTCTACTGAACCAGCTGTTGCAGCTCCTCAAGGCTTAGCACACCTTGGCTGCAACTCTTAGCAAGGGATCAGTAGGCAAACACATAGTGTAGGTAGGTGCATCACTTACACCACACTAGAAACAGTATGTCAGACAAAGGAGGAAACTCTGAGTCTCCCCTTGTGTCAGTGGACCCTCCACAGGTCCTGCCTTCCAGATATACTGTTCTTAGCTTCCATGAGTTACGACAGGTGTGTACCTCTAGGAAGATTAAGCAGGGGTCTAACCCCACAACTTCCTTTTACTGATTGGTCTCTTAGAGACTTATGATGCCAGAAAAGCTGAGAAACTTCTTAGCTCTTCTAATCCAGATGGAAGCATGCCTCCCCTTGAGGGAACCAGAGGAGACCCTGACCTAATCCACCTCTCAGCTGAGACTGAAGAGGGGGAGGAGGATGAGGATCCCTCTGGGGATGAGGCAGATAAGGGACAGGTAGAAGTCAGCATACTAACCAGGTCCAACTTAAGCAGACATGAGATTGGTACTGGGGGACCCCTGGGGCCACTCCCAGGTCAGCTTAACATTGGGAATGGACGAGCCAGGTCTCTCTCAAGAGGCTCTGGCAGATCTATTCAAACCAATGGCTCTCAAAGCTCTTCTCACAGAGGGATGACTTCCCCTCAGAGGAGAGTGTATGAAGCTAAAGAAAGGGCAGTCAATCTGAGGATTGAAAGGGAAGAACTTGCCCTGGCCAAAGAGAGGCTTGCCTTTGCTAGAGAGCAACAGTTAAGTGGGGTAGTCCCCACTGGTGGCAGCATTATACCTAGCAATAGGGAAAGGAGTTTTGATACAAAGCACCTGGGTAAGATAGTGCCCCCCTTTAAACAAGGGGATGACATCCACAAATGGATTACTGCTTTGGAGAGGGCCTGCACTGTGCAGGGTGTCCCCCAGAGTCAGTGGGCAGCTATCTTGTGGCTCTCCTTTGAAGGTAAAGGAAGAGACAAGCTCCTCACTACTAGAGTGGAGGATGCTAACAATTACCAAATCTTGAAAAATACACTGATTGATGGGTTTGGCCTAACCACTGAGCAGTACAGGTTGCTGTTCAGGGATACCCAGAAAACTCAGTCTCAAGATTGGTCTGATTTTGTAGATTGTGCCACTAAGGCTTTGGAGGGCTGGCTGCTGGGCAGTAAGGTTACTGATTATACAGGATTGTACAATTTGATCATGAGAGAACAAATTTTAAACAATTGTCAGAACCAGTTGTTGCATCAGCATCTTGTTGACTCAGATCTGACCTCTCCCCAAGAATTGGGAAAGAAGGCAGACAGATGGGTCAGAACAAGAGTTAAACAGAACCAGGGCCAGAATCAAGGTGGTCAGAAGAAAGCAGACCAGAAGGGTAAAGATTCTAAGGGGGAACAAAATGACCAGAAGTCTTCGACAGGTCCCCAACAACCCAAAGAGGGTGGGGGTCAGGCTCCCCAAAAGAAGAAAGAAGGCCACTCTAAAAGGTGGTGCCAATACTGCAAAAGTAAAACTCACTGGTTTAGTGAGTGCACCAAGAAAGGAGGAGGGCAGACTCCTGCCACTGCAGCCCCTAACAGCAGTGGTAGTGCACCTCCCAAGGGTTTAGTAGGGTTAACCCTGGGTTCTGAGGGGTGTGATAACTTAGTTGGTACACTCACTCAGGCTGTCCTTGTTTGTACAGGGGTTGTGGATATGTCCCCTGATATAAGTCCCAATACTTTGGGCAAATACAGACAGACACCTTTCATTAATGGCAAAATGGATCAGGCCTATAGGGACACTTGTGCCAGTGTCACAATGGTGACACCTAACTTTGTGGACCCTGGACAGATCATGCCAGGTACAGAATTCCTGGTGACCAATGCAAGCAATGTCACTACCAATCACAGTATGGCAATTGTAGCTTTCTCCTGGGGAGGGGTAACTGGCCAAAAGAAGGTTGTAGTTAGTTCAGACCTCCCAGTGGATTGTTTGTTGGGCAATGATTTGGAGTCATCACAATGGTCAGAAGTGGAGCAGAGGACTCACATGGAAATGTTAGGCTTGCCAGCACATGTGTTTGCTGTGACCAGGTCACAGGTCAGGAAATGCCCCACTGAACAGGTGCTGGATCCTGGAACAATGGACCAGACACCTTCCAAGAAGAAGAGCAGTAGGGTTAAGGCTGTGCCTTCCCCCTTGCCCCAGGTTGTGGATCAAGTCTCAGAGGAGGCTGACCTACAGGAATTGAGGGAAACTGAGCCTAGAGAGTTTGAACTTGATCAAGTTGAATTCTTGGGTTCAGGGGGACCCTCAAGGGAAGACCTGGGGAAGGAACAGTTAGACTGCCCTTCACTTGAACCCCTCAGACAGCAGGCTGCTGCTGAGGCTGCTGGGAACGTCACAGGTACCCACAAGGTATACTGGGAAGATGGACTCCTGTACACTGAGTCAAGAGACCCCAAGCCTGGCATGACCAGGAGGCTGGTTGTACCCTTGTCTCAGAGAGGTTTCCTCCTTACCTTGGCCCATGAGATTCCCTTAGCAGGTCACTTAGGCCAGACAAAGACTTGGGACAGGCTTGTCTCACACTTTCACTGGCCTCACATGAATGAGGATACCAAGGAGTTTTGTCGCTCCTGTGTCACTTGCCAAGCCAGTGGTAAGTCAGGTGGCACAACAAAGGCCCCCCTTATACCAATGCCTGTGGTGGGGGTACCCTTTGAAAGAGTGGGGATTGACATTGTTGGTCCAATGGAACCCCAGACAGCATCAGGGCACAAGTTTATACTGGTGGTAGTGGATCATGCCACCAGGTATCCTGAAGCTATTCCACTTAGGACCACTACAGCACCTGTAGTGGCAAGGGCCCTAGTTGGAGTGTTCTCCAGAGTGGGCTTCCCTAAGGAGGTTGTCTCTGACAGAGGTGCAAACTTCATGTCAAGCTACTTAACTGCTATGTGGAAGGAGTGTGGTGTCAACTACAAATTCACTACACCCTATCATCCACAATGCAATGGGCTTGTTGAAAGGTTCAACAGGACCCTAAAAGGGATGATTCATTGACTACCTGAAAAGCTCAGGCGTAGATGGGATGTCCTGATTCCCTGCCTTCTGTTTGCTTACAGAGAGGTCCCACAAAAGGGGGTTGGCTACAGCCCTTTTGAACTTTTGTATGGGCATCCTGTGAGAGGCCCCCTGTGTTTGGTGAAGGAAGGATGGGAGAGACCTCTCAAAAAGCCTGCAACCAGCATAGTGGACTATGTACTTGGTCTCCGCTCCAGGATGGCTGAGTATATGGAGAAGGCATCTGAAAACCTTAAGGCCAGTCAAGAACTTCAAAAAGCTTGGCATGACCAAAAGGCTGTCCTGACTGTTTACCAGCCTGGACAGAAGGTGTGGGTGTTGGAGCCAGTGGCCCCAGCAGCACTCAAAGACAAATGGTCTGGGCCCCACACAATTCTTGAGCAAAAGGGAGAGGTCACCTACCTGGTGGACCTTGGAACTCCCAGGAGTCCCCACAGGGTACTCCATGTGAACAGGCTCAAAGCATATGTCGACAGGAAGGACATGAGCTTGCTCATGGCCATAGATGAGGGACAGGAGGAAGAGAGTGACCCTCTCCCAGACCTGCTCACTCAGAATCCTGATGATGGATCAGTAGATGGTGTTGTCTTTTGTGGCAGCCTCTCTGAACATCAACAGAAAGACTGTAAACAGGTTCTTCAGTCTTTCAGACATATGTTCTCTCTGACACCCAGTCAGACCAATTGGTGCACCCATGAGGTTGACACTGGTGACAGCCTGCCCGTCAAGAGTAAAATCTACAGGCAGCCTGATCATGTTAGAGACTGCATAAAAACTGAAGTGCAGAAAATGTTGGAGTGGGGAGTCATTGAACCCTCAGATAGCCCTTGGGCTAGTCCAGTAGTTCTAGTGCCAAAACCTCACACCCAGGATGGTAAGAGAGAGATGAGGTTCTGCGTAGACTACAGGGGTCTCAATGCAGTCACTAAGACTGATGCCCACCCAATACCAAGGGCAGATGAACTTATAGATAGATTGGCTTCTGCCAACTACTTAAGTACATTTGACCTGACAGCTGGGTATTGGCAGATCAGGTTAGCTGAGGATGCCAAGCCCAAGACAGCATTTTCAACCCCTGGTGGGCATTATCAATTTGTGGTAATGCCCTTTGGTCTGAAAAATGCACCTGCCACCTTCCAAAGGTTGGTGAATCAAGTCCTCACTGGGCTGGATGACTTCTGTGCAGCATATCTAGATGATATTGCTGTCTTTAGCTCCACCTGGGAGGATCACCTGGTCCACCTGAGGAAAGTGTTAGAGGCTCTGCAAGCAGCAGGCCTCGCTATCAAGGCCACCAAGTGCCAGATAGGGCAGACACAGGTTGTATACCTGGGCCACCTTGTAGGTGGAGGCCAGGTTCAGCCACTGGAGAGCAAAATACAGTAAATCAGGGACTGGGCTCCTCCAACCACCCAGACTCAGGTTCGAGCTTTCTTGGGCCTGACTGGTTACTACAGAAAGTTTGTCAGGAACTATGGATCAATTGTGACTCCATTAAATGAACTGACAAGTAAGAAAATGCCAAAAAAGGTTCAGTGGACAGCAGGCTGTCAAAAAGCATTCGATGACCTAAAGCAGGCCATGTGCACAGCACCTATCCTTAAGAGTCCAGACTACTCCAAACCATTCATTGTCCAAACAGATGCTTCTGAGTTGGGTGTGGGAGCTGTTCTATCTCAACTGAATTTTGATGGTCAAGACCAGCCCATTGCTTTTATAAGCAGAAGGCTGACCCCCAGAGAGAAGAATTGGTCAGCTATTGAGAGGGAGGCCTTTGCTGTGGTTTGGGCCCTGAAGAAGCTGAGGCCATACTTGTTTGGCACTCACTTCAAGATTCAGACCGACCATAAGCCCCTCTTGTGGCTAAATCAGATGAAGGGTGAAAACCCCAAACTGCTTAGGTGGTCCATTTCCCTACAGGGGATGGACTTTACAGTGGAACATAGACCTGGTACTGATCATGGCAATGCCGATGGGCTCTCCAGATATTTCCACTTAGAACAAGAAGACTCACCTGGTCAAGGTTAGCTTATTGTCCCAAAGTTTGGGGGGGGGGGTTCATGTAGGAGAGTAGGGTCTGCAATCCTATGATCACCCAGATTTTTTGCTTTTGTTTCACTGGTTTACGACTTTCTCTGGCTGTGGGCCTGCCAATCAGACCCACAGCCTGGCTGTTCTCTTTCTAAATTACGACATGTACCCTAGGTGCATTTACCAATTGGTACTGGGCCACCTTATCAGACCCTGTAACTCAGGGCATAGGTGTACCCAGGGCTGCCAGGGGCTGCAGCATGTATTATGCCACCCCTGGCTGGCCTCCTAAATTTGACACAACTGGCTGCATGACAGCTGGGGCAAAGTCGTGTAATCACCCTTTGCTGTAGGTGTAGTATTCCTATACCTAACCCTAAAAATGGACACACAGATTCCTATCAGTCACTCCTATGGCAGGCCTTGACAATCCTGAAGGCAGAGTGCTTGGAATCGTGTGAGATGGTGCACTGGCATGAGCTGAGCCTGTCTGCAGCTTGCGGAACCAAGTCCTAATAGCTGTTCCATGATAACGCATACCATATACTCTTAAGTGCATTATAATCCTCGCGGTTAAATGCTAACTTTGGTATTGCTTTATCAAAACATGTCGAGTAAGGTGTCATACGAATTGGAATACTAACCCCTCGCCAATTCTGGCGACGGGGTTAGCATTCCACCCTTCTAGAGGGACACGACATGTATGTAACTGTGAACCCCGGTTAAAGTTAACTAAATCCTCAGCTCCACAATATGGATGCTGCCACCACAGACACGAGTCTGACCCCCTGCAGCTGGGAGTCCTTCCAGCGAGGGGAGCCTGGACAAAGGGTTTCCTGTCAGGGGCGGTGCTAGCACCGTCCCAGACATGGTTTTGTGTATCCTGGGTAGGCAGGGCTTTTCAGGAAGGTGACTGCTGAGTGGCACCCCGGTGCTCACTACGCATAGGCTGGTCAGAACCAGTTCCAGGGGCACACCAGCCCCTGGCCTGGGGAAAGTCCGGCATGGCAGAGGGGTGTAACCACCCCCCTCCTAGTCCCACCCATAGGCAGGACCTAGTCACCGGGTCAGCCCCCTTTTCTAGTATAAAGATGGGAGCGGGCCCCCTGTTCAAATTAGATCATCTTTGGAATCAAGACACGACTTTCTTCGAAAGGACATCAAGATTTCTTCTTCAAGATTCTCCCTTGTGGCTAAGGAGTAGTCACCCTGCATCAAGCGGGCACCATCCTAAGAACACTGCGGTCTGCTGCAAGTCCTTCTTCACGAATCCGACGACCCAGCTCGACGAGACCCGGCTTCCCTGGCACCTCTGACCTCTACTCACCTCTACAGCAAAGCTGAGAACTGTGAGTGCGACGAGACCTCGAGGGACCGACGATCGCCAAGACTGCACGACTTCTTTGCAACAAGCCCACCGAGTCTTCCACTGGTGAGTGCTTTGGGGTCCGAGAAGCCCCAACCCTGAGCAGCTCCAGCACCGAAGATCAGCCCTCCAGCATCTCCACGATCTACCAGGGGCCCTTCTGCTTTTGCGTGCTCACCGCGCTGTGTGGCTACTAGCCGGCTGGCTTGTGGCCTTCTTCACGACGCCCGACGACATCACTGCTGCTGGTCTGGTTGCTCCAGACTGGCCCTTGCTTCCTTCTTCAAGAGAGGCACCCCGGACCCTCCTGTTCCACTCCAGACGCCATTTTGAGTCCACCGCGTGGGCTTGAATTTGCCAAGGCTTTGTTGCCCAATCCTGGGTCCAGCGACGCCGACAGCTTCATCCATCGTGGGACAGCTCGCTCCTCCATCCTGGTCGCCGACAACGCCTCCTGGTCCGTGAGATCTGCGAGCACAGCGTCACCCACTCACCTAGTCGAGGTGGCTACCATCCGGTGCCCTCCTGGTGCCCACTGACTACTGGCTAGTAGTCTCGAACTTGGTCCCCTCTGCTTTCAGGTGTCATCTTCCTTCGATCCAGGCTTGGATCCATCGAACTTTCTTCACTGGTCGCCTGCCAGCAACTTCTTTCTTCCAGGCTCCTGGTCCGTCAACTAGGATTCCCGACGTCTTTTGAGTCCTATGCAGCTGCAGCCCCTGGGCTAGGTAACTTCGGCATTTCGGTGCCCCAGCATAGCCTCACTATCCAAGGGTCAGAATCCACTTTCGTTTTCCTCCTACCAGGTCGGGTTCGCCCGAGAACACTAACTTTGCAATTACTAGCTACCATAGACTTTGTCCCGCATCACGCGTGAGAGTGCACACTCTGCACCCGAGTCACCTGGGTCTCCTAGAAGTAATCTAACGATTCTATAGTCAAGTCCTAGCGATTCCAAAGGCTATTAGTACTGTACTTACCTGCTAGTAATTTCGCATTCCACTTTCAGAGTATATGGTTTTCCGTGCCCCTCGGGCATTTGTATATACTGTGCTAACTTAAGTATTTTCGTAAGAGTTTTGTGTTGTGCTTAGTACCCTGTCCTCATAAAGAGTACAGGGCTGTTGTGATTTAAATAAATACACTGTTTATTTTCATAACACTTGTGTGGTGTCCTTTCACTGGGTATTCCAGGGGTATATGTGTGGTATAACAGCTGGCTTAACACGCCCTCTCGAGTCTTTAGCCTTAGACTGCTCGTATCCACGCTACTAGGATAGCTGGTCTATAAGGTTGACTTACAACCAATCATCAATAAGGGTTGCTGGACTGATACATAGTGTTCACTAGAATAGTGAGCACTGCATATCAGGCCACCTTCTCACATTGGTGAGCAGCCGTTGGGATTTGAGCTTGCTGTTGTTTTACCACACGTATCCTAAGAATATCTTGTTGAAAGATCACATAAGTACTGTTAGGTACATATAACTTAGCTTAGAATACTCTGAGTTCTACTGAACCAGCTGTTGCAGCTCCTCAAGGCTTAGCACACCTTGGCTGCAACTCTTAGCAAGGGATCAGTAGGCAAACACATAGTGTAGGTAGGTGCATCACTTACACCACACTAGAAACAGTATGTCAGACAAAGGAGGAAACTCTGAGTCTCCCCTTGTGTCAGTGGACCCTCCACAGGTCCTGCCTTCCAGATATACTGTTCTTAGCTTCCATGAGTTACGACAGGTGTGTACCTCTAGGAAGATTAAGCAGGGGTCTAACCCCACAACTTCCTTTTACTGATTGGTCTCTTAGAGACTTATGATGCCAGAAAAGCTGAGAAACTTCTTAGCTCTTCTAATCCAGATGGAAGCATGCCTCCCCTTGAGGGAACCAGAGGAGACCCTGACCTAATCCACCTCTCAGCTGAGACTGAAGAGGGGGAGGAGGATGAGGATCCCTCTGGGGATGAGGCAGATAAGGGACAGGTAGAAGTCAGCATACTAACCAGGTCCAACTTAAGCAGACATGAGATTGGTACTGGGGGACCCCTGGGGCCACTCCCAGGTCAGCTTAACATTGGGAATGGACGAGCCAGGTCTCTCTCAAGAGGCTCTGGCAGATCTATTCAAACCAATGGCTCTCAAAGCTCTTCTCACAGAGGGATGACTTCCCCTCAGAGGAGAGTGTATGAAGCTAAAGAAAGGGCAGTCAATCTGAGGATTGAAAGGGAAGAACTTGCCCTGGCCAAAGAGAGGCTTGCCTTTGCTAGAGAGCAACAGTTAAGTGGGGTAGTCCCCACTGGTGGCAGCATTATACCTAGCAATAGGGAAAGGAGTTTTGATACAAAGCACCTGGGTAAGATAGTGCCCCCCTTTAAACAAGGGGATGACATCCACAAATGGATTACTGCTTTGGAGAGGGCCTGCACTGTGCAGGGTGTCCCCCAGAGTCAGTGGGCAGCTATCTTGTGGCTCTCCTTTGAAGGTAAAGGAAGAGACAAGCTCCTCACTACTAGAGTGGAGGATGCTAACAATTACCAAATCTTGAAAAATACACTGATTGATGGGTTTGGCCTAACCACTGAGCAGTACAGGTTGCTGTTCAGGGATACCCAGAAAACTCAGTCTCAAGATTGGTCTGATTTTGTAGATTGTGCCACTAAGGCTTTGGAGGGCTGGCTGCTGGGCAGTAAGGTTACTGATTATACAGGATTGTACAATTTGATCATGAGAGAACAAATTTTAAACAATTGTCAGAACCAGTTGTTGCATCAGCATCTTGTTGACTCAGATCTGACCTCTCCCCAAGAATTGGGAAAGAAGGCAGACAGATGGGTCAGAACAAGAGTTAAACAGAACCAGGGCCAGAATCAAGGTGGTCAGAAGAAAGCAGACCAGAAGGGTAAAGATTCTAAGGGGGAACAAAATGACCAGAAGTCTTCGACAGGTCCCCAACAACCCAAAGAGGGTGGGGGTCAGGCTCCCCAAAAGAAGAAAGAAGGCCACTCTAAAAGGTGGTGCCAATACTGCAAAAGTAAAACTCACTGGTTTAGTGAGTGCACCAAGAAAGGAGGAGGGCAGACTCCTGCCACTGCAGCCCCTAACAGCAGTGGTAGTGCACCTCCCAAGGGTTTAGTAGGGTTAACCCTGGGTTCTGAGGGGTGTGATAACTTAGTTGGTACACTCACTCAGGCTGTCCTTGTTTGTACAGGGGTTGTGGATATGTCCCCTGATATAAGTCCCAATACTTTGGGCAAATACAGACAGACACCTTTCATTAATGGCAAAATGGATCAGGCCTATAGGGACACTTGTGCCAGTGTCACAATGGTGACACCTAACTTTGTGGACCCTGGACAGATCATGCCAGGTACAGAATTCCTGGTGACCAATGCAAGCAATGTCACTACCAATCACAGTATGGCAATTGTAGCTTTCTCCTGGGGAGGGGTAACTGGCCAAAAGAAGGTTGTAGTTAGTTCAGACCTCCCAGTGGATTGTTTGTTGGGCAATGATTTGGAGTCATCACAATGGTCAGAAGTGGAGCAGAGGACTCACATGGAAATGTTAGGCTTGCCAGCACATGTGTTTGCTGTGACCAGGTCACAGGTCAGGAAATGCCCCACTGAACAGGTGCTGGATCCTGGAACAATGGACCAGACACCTTCCAAGAAGAAGAGCAGTAGGGTTAAGGCTGTGCCTTCCCCCTTGCCCCAGGTTGTGGATCAAGTCTCAGAGGAGGCTGACCTACAGGAATTGAGGGAAACTGAGCCTAGAGAGTTTGAACTTGATCAAGTTGAATTCTTGGGTTCAGGGGGACCCTCAAGGGAAGACCTGGGGAAGGAACAGTTAGACTGCCCTTCACTTGAACCCCTCAGACAGCAGGCTGCTGCTGAGGCTGCTGGGAACGCCACAGGTACCCACAAGGTATACTGGGAAGATGGACTCCTGTACACTGAGTCAAGAGACCCCAAGCCTGGCATGACCAGGAGGCTGGTTGTACCCTTGTCTCAGAGAGGTTTCCTCCTTACCTTGGCCCATGAGATTCCCTTAGCAGGTCACTTAGGCCAGACAAAGACTTGGGACAGGCTTGTCTCACACTTTCACTGGCCTCACATGAATGAGGATACCAAGGAGTTTTGTCGCTCCTGTGTCACTTGCCAAGCCAGTGGTAAGTCAGGTGGCACAACAAAGGCCCCCCTTATACCAATGCCTGTGGTGGGGGTACCCTTTGAAAGAGTGGGGATTGACATTGTTGGTCCAATGGAACCCCAGACAGCATCAGGGCACAAGTTTATACTGGTGGTAGTGGATCATGCCACCAGGTATCCTGAAGCTATTCCACTTAGGACCACTACAGCACCTGTAGTGGCAAGGGCCCTAGTTGGAGTGTTCTCCAGAGTGGGCTTCCCTAAGGAGGTTGTCTCTGACAGAGGTGCAAACTTCATGTCAAGCTACTTAACTGCTATGTGGAAGGAGTGTGGTGTCAACTACAAATTCACTACACCCTATCATCCACAATGCAATGGGCTTGTTGAAAGGTTCAACAGGACCCTAAAAGGGATGATTCATTGACTACCTGAAAAGCTCAGGCGTAGATGGGATGTCCTGATTCCCTGCCTTCTGTTTGCTTACAGAGAGGTCCCACAAAAGGGGGTTGGCTACAGCCCTTTTGAACTTTTGTATGGGCATCCTGTGAGAGGCCCCCTGTGTTTGGTGAAGGAAGGATGGGAGAGACCTCTCAAAAAGCCTGCAACCAGCATAGTGGACTATGTACTTGGTCTCCGCTCCAGGATGGCTGAGTATATGGAGAAGGCATCTGAAAACCTTAAGGCCAGTCAAGAACTTCAAAAAGCTTGGCATGACCAAAAGGCTGTCCTGACTGTTTACCAGCCTGGACAGAAGGTGTGGGTGTTGGAGCCAGTGGCCCCAGCAGCACTCAAAGACAAATGGTCTGGGCCCCACACAATTCTTGAGCAAAAGGGAGAGGTCACCTACCTGGTGGACCTTGGAACTCCCAGGAGTCCCCACAGGGTACTCCATGTCAACAGGCTCAAAGCATATGTCGACAGGAAGGACATGAGCTTGCTCATGGCCATAGATGAGGGACAGGAGGAAGAGAGTGACCCTCTCCCAGACCTGCTCACTCAGAATCCTGATGATGGATCAGTAGATGGTGTTGTCTTTTGTGGCAGCCTCTCTGAACATCAACAGAAAGACTGTAAACAGGTTCTTCAGTCTTTCAGACATATGTTCTCTCTGACACCCAGTCAGACCAATTGGTGCACCCATGAGGTTGACACTGGTGACAGCCTGCCCGTCAAGAGTAAAATCTACAGGCAGCCTGATCATGTTAGAGACTGCATAAAAACTGAAGTGCAGAAAATGTTGGAGTGGGGAGTCATTGAACCCTCAGATAGCCCTTGGGCTAGTCCAGTAGTTCTAGTGCCAAAACCTCACACCCAGGATGGTAAGAGAGAGATGAGGTTCTGCGTAGACTACAGGGGTCTCAATGCAGTCACTAAGACTGATGCCCACCCAATACCAAGGGCAGATGAACTTATAGATAGATTGGCTTCTGCCAACTACTTAAGTACATTTGACCTGACAGCTGGGTATTGGCAGATCAGGTTAGCTGAGGATGCCAAGCCCAAGACAGCATTTTCAACCCCTGGTGGGCATTATCAATTTGTGGTAATGCCCTTTGGTCTGAAAAATGCACCTGCCACCTTCCAAAGGTTGGTGAATCAAGTCCTCACTGGGCTGGATGACTTCTGTGCAGCATATCTAGATGATATTGCTGTCTTTAGCTCCACCTGGGAGGATCACCTGGTCCACCTGAGGAAAGTGTTAGAGGCTCTGCAAGCAGCAGGCCTCGCTATCAAGGCCACCAAGTGCCAGATAGGGCAGACACAGGTTGTATACCTGGGCCACCTTGTAGGTGGAGGCCAGGTTCAGCCACTGGAGAGCAAAATACAGTAAATCAGGGACTGGGCTCCTCCAACCACCCAGACTCAGGTTCGAGCTTTCTTGGGCCTGACTGGTTACTACAGAAAGTTTGTCAGGAACTATGGATCAATTGTGACTCCATTAAATGAACTGACAAGTAAGAAAATGCCAAAAAAGGTTCAGTGGACAGCAGGCTGTCAAAAAGCATTCGATGACCTAAAGCAGGCCATGTGCACAGCACCTATCCTTAAGAGTCCAGACTACTCCAAACCATTCATTGTCCAAACAGATGCTTCTGAGTTGGGTGTGGGAGCTGTTCTATCTCAACTGAATTTTGATGGTCAAGACCAGCCCATTGCTTTTATAAGCAGAAGGCTGACCCCCAGAGAGAAGAATTGGTCAGCTATTGAGAGGGAGGCCTTTGCTGTGGTTTGGGCCCTGAAGAAGCTGAGGCCATACTTGTTTGGCACTCACTTCAAGATTCAGACCGACCATAAGCCCCTCTTGTGGCTAAATCAGATGAAGGGTGAAAACCCCAAACTGCTTAGGTGGTCCATTTCCCTACAGGGGATGGACTTTACAGTGGAACATAGACCTGGTACTGATCATGGCAATGCCAATGGGCTCTCCAGATATTTCCACTTAGAACAAGAAGACTCACCTGGTCAAGGTTAGCTTATTGTCCCAAAGTTTGGGGGGGGGGGTCATGTAGGGTCTGCAATCCTATGATCACCCAGATTTTTTGCTTTTGTTTCACTGGTTTACGACTTTCTCTGGCTGTGGGCCTGCCAATCAGACCCACAGCCTGGCTGTTCTCTCTCTAAATTACGACATGTACCCTAGGTGCATTTACCAATTGGTACTGGGCCGCCTTATCAGACCCTGTAACTCAGGGCATAGGTGTACCCAGGGCTGCCAGGGGCTGCAGCATGTATTATGCCACCCCTGGCTGGCCTCCTAAATTTGACACAACTGGCTGCATGACAGCTGGGGCAAAGTCGTGTAATCACCCTTTGCTGTAGGTGTAGTATACCTATACCTAACCCTAAAATGGACACACAGATTCCTATCAGTCACTCCTATGGCAGGCCTTGACAATCCTGAAGGCAGAGTGCTTGGAATCATGTGAGATGGTGCTCTGGCATGAGCTGAGCCTGTCTGCAGCTTGCAGAACCAAGTCCTAATAGCTGTTCCATGATATCGCATACCATATACTCTTAAGTGCATTATAATCCTCGCGGTTAAATGCTAACTTTGGTATTGCTTTATCAAAACATGTCGAGTAAGGTGTCATACGAATTGGAATACTAACCCCTCGCCAATTCTGGCGACGGGGTTAGCATTCCACCCTTCTAGAGGGACACGACATGTATGTAACTGTGAACCCCGGTTAAAGTTAAACGAAGCCTCAGCTCCACAAAATGGATGCTGCCACCACAGACACGAGTCTGACCCCCTGCAGCTGGGAGTCCTTCCAGCGAGGGGAGCCTGGACAAAGGGTTTCCTGTCAGGGGCGGTGCTAGCACCGTCCCAGACATGGTTTTGTGTATCCTGGGTAGGCAGGGCTTTACAGGAAGGTGACTGCTGAGTGGCACCCTGGTGCTCACTACGCATAGGCCAGTCTGAACCAGTTCCAGGGGCACACCAGCCCCTGGCCTGGGGAAGTCCGGCATGGGAGAGGGGTGTAACCACCCCCCTCCTAGTCCCACCCATAGGCAGGACCTAGTCACCGGGTCAGCCCCTTTTTTAGTATAAAGATAGGAGCGGGCCCCCTGTTCAAATTAGATCATCTTTGGAATCAAGACACGACTTTCTGCGAAAGGCATCAAGATTTCCTTCTTCAAGATTCTCCCTTGTGGCTAAGGAGTAGTCACCCTGCATCAAGCGGGCACCATCCTAAGAACACTGCGGTCTGCTGCAAGTCCTTCTTCACAAATCCGACGACCCAGCTCGACGAGACCCGGCTTCCCTGGCACCTCTGACCTCTACTCACCTCTACAGCAAAGCTGAGAACTGTGAGTGCGACGAGACCTCGAGGGACCGACGATCGCCAAGACTGCACGACTTCTTTGTAACAAGCCCACCGTGTGCTCCACTGGTGAGTGCTTTGGGGTCCGAGAAGCCTCAACCCTGAGCAGCTCCAGCACCGAAGATCAGCCCTCCAGCATCTCCACGATCTGCGTGGGGCCCTTCTGCTTTTGCGT
The DNA here is from genome assembly GCF_964263255.1 of Lissotriton vulgaris. Classification (NCBI taxonomy): domain Eukaryota; kingdom Metazoa; phylum Chordata; class Amphibia; order Caudata; family Salamandridae; genus Lissotriton; species Lissotriton vulgaris. The sequence continues at coordinate 539,175,306 of NC_141694.1, read as the reverse complement.
GCTCACCGCGCTGTGTGGCTACTAGCCGGCTGGCTTGTGGCCTTCTACACGACGCCCGACGACATCACTGCTGCTGGTCTGGTTGCGCCAGACTGGCCCTTGCTTCCTTCTTCAAGAGAGGCACCCCGGACCCTCCTGGTCCACTCCAGACGCCATTTTGAGTCCACCGCGTGGGCTTGAATTTGCCAAGGCTTTGTTGCCCAATCCTGGGTCCAGCGACGCCGACAGCTTCAATCTTCGTGGGACAGCTCGCTCCTCCATCCTGGTCGCCGACAACGCCTCCTGGTCCGTGAGATCTGCGAGCACAGCGTCACCCACTCACCTAGTCGAGGTGGCTACCATCCGGTGCCTTCCTGGTGCCCACTGACTACTGGCTAGTAGTCTCGAACTTGGTCCCCTCTGCTTTCAGGTGTCATCTTCCTTCGATCCAGGCTTGGATCCATCGAACTTTCTTCACTGGTCGCCTGCCAGCAACTTCTTTCTTCCAGGCTCCTGGTCCGTCTACGAGGATTCCCGACGTGTTTTGAGACCTATGCAGCTGCAGCCCCTGGGCTAGGTAACTTCGGCATTTCGGTGCCCCAGCATAGCCTCACTATCCAAGGGTCAGAATCCACGTTCGTTTTCCTCCTACCAGGTCGGGTTCGCCCGAGAACACTAACTTTGTCATTACTAGCTACCATAGACTTTGTCCCGCATCACGCGTGAGAGTGCACACTCTGCACCCGAGTCCCCTGGGTCTCCTAGAAGTAATCTGAAGATTCTATAGTCAAGTCCTAGCGACTCCTAAGCCTATTAGTACTGTACTTACCTGCTAGTAATTTCGCATTCCACTTTCAGAGTATATGGTTTTCCGTGCCCCTCGGGCATTTGTATATACTGTGCTAACTTAAGTATTTTCGTAAGAGTTTTGTGTTGTGCTTAGTACCCTGTCCTCATAAAGAGTATAGGGCTGTTGTGATTTAAATAAATACACTGTTTATTTTCATAACACTTGTGTGGTGTCCTTTCACTTGGTATTCAAGGAGTATATGTGTGGTAAACGGCTGGCTTAACACGCCCTCTCGAGTCTTTAGCCTTAGACTGCTCGTATCCACGCTACTAGGATAGCTGGTCTATAAGGTTGACTTACAACCAATCATCAATAAGGGTTGCTGGACTGATACATAGTGTTCACTAGAATAGTGAGCACTGCATATCAGGCCACCTTCTCACAGTACGTTCCTGCACACCATTTAGGGATGCCCAAAGGTACAGAGATACCGGGTCTCTCTGATGGAGGAGCTGGGAGTTATCCTGGGGGAGACAGTACCGTTTAGCCCTCAGTTCATCCTGTTGGGGATCTCTACTGACATTGACATCCCCAAATCAAAGTTAATATTACTGCAACTGGGTCCGGTGGTGGCGAAGCGTGACCTGGCTAGGGCATGGGGGGCGGTGCGCATTCCTGGGTGAGTGGAAACAGACTATGGATACATATCCATGTACATCATGCTGGGGTAAAAGACGACGTATAAAGCACGTGGTTGTCCCAAAAAGTTAAGGAAAATATGGAATCCCTGGCTCATACACTATGGACTCTCCCTCACTGACTCACAGTGACTCACCATGGATACGGCCCGGGCCGAGGGACAGGAGGGTGTCCTTGATGGTGGGTTGGTGTATGCCACATTTGTTGACCGATATGCCGCTGCTCATTGAATGCGAGGCCACTGTTAACTTGAAGATGTTAAAATATTTTGCTGCTAATTTATATGGTTGTAATGCAATTAAGAAAATGCCAATACAAATATTAAAAAAAGAGAAACTATAAGACAGGCCAAATCTGAGTATTTCAGGCTCAACAAAGGCACAGTCGACTCCTCTACGACTCTATGGGAGGCATTTAAAACTGTACTACTTGGAGAATGCATTGCCAAACAAGCGGGTGTGCTTTGCTCGCTAAGGGGAGATCTCAAGCGCCTAGAAAATAAAATTCAGGCCCTAGAACGGAAGTTTTATGCCAGCAAAATCTAAATTCTGCTACGCAACATTAGATAAAAAATGGACAAATTGCAAGAGGCGACCACACGCGAATCCCAATTCCTCTGTAAGGAATCAAGAGCCAGACGGTACAGAGAGGGGAACCGGGCAGGAAAGACACTGGCGGGAAACCCTAGGCCAGGAACTACATACGTGAGCTACACATAGCCGATGATGAATTGGCGGTGGGTCACTCAGCTGTACAAGCTGAAATGGTCTCCTTCTACTCATCCATTTACCACGTCCAACAAGAAACAGCGCCCACTGAGCTTGTAGAATTCTTTGACACTATACCAGTGTTGTGGCTGGAGGCGGGACATTGAGGCTACCTCGACGAACCGTTCAAAGAGGAGGAGGTGATCAGAACCATACAAGCTCTACCAGGGGATAGGACCCCCGGCGGGAATGGCCTAACAGCTGCATTTTACAAAGAGTACGGTGGCCTACTCGCACCACACCTCATTAACATGTACGAGGAATCTGTGGACTGGGGGGGCTTCCATCATCACTCTGTGAGGCCTTAATTATCACAATATTGAAACCAGAAAAAGACCCCATGAGGTGCGATTCATATCAGCCATCGTCCATGATCAATGTCGACCATAAGATACTTGCCAAGCTCATTGCAGTGCGGCTCCTCCCGCTGCTGCCCATGGTGCTGGGCCCGGACCAATGTTGCTTTGTCCCTGGCCGAGCCACTGCCCACAACCTTCGGACGCTCTTTGCCACAATGAAGGAGATAGATCTGCAGTTGCAGGCAGCTGCCATTTGTTTTAGACGCCACTAAGGCATTCGATTAGCTTGAGTGGCCGTATTTGTTTGTCCTCCTTGCCCGCATAGGACTTAGCACCAAGTTCATCAGACTTATTGTTCTCTTGTAATCTCTCCCCAATGCACGAATTAGTGTTAACTGTGTAATATCGCCCCCATTCCTGGTCTCCCGCAGCACTCACCAGGAATGTCCGCTATTGCCCCTACTTTTTGCAATAGCCATGGAGCCCCTTGCAGCATGTCTAAGGCAACACCATGCCCACAAGGGGTTGGTGTTTACTTCCCGGGTGATACTTGTCTCGCTATATGAGGACGACGTCAAATTATTTGTGAAACACCCCGCGGACAGCCTTGATCCTCTGATCAGGGAGTTTCTTCTTTTTGGTGGGCTCTACGGGATATTAATTAATTGGGCAAAATCAACTATTTTCTCTCTGACTGAGGCCACTTCTAAAGTCCACTCAGAATTCCCACTGCAGTGGTCACAAGAACCAGTGAAATACCTGGGCATCATATTTAGCCGCGATCCTGTGGAGCTATGGCGCTCCAACTATGGCAAACTAATGGACTGACTGGAGCTGTGCATTAAGAGCTGGATTGCACTGCACTGCCATTGCCTTACCTAAACTCCTTTACCTCTTCACGAATCTCCCATTCCCCCTCACTCATTGCTTGAGGAGACAACTGCGCTCCAACATGATCACTCCTGGGAAATCTCCTGGGAAATTCTCACATTGCCATTCAAGCAGGGTGGATTAGGCGTGCCTGATTTTGACTTATATTACTGGTGCGCCCAAGCACAGTTAGCATTCCACTGGGTATATCCCACACACTACATGGCGCAATCTGCACCCAAGCATGACCGGATAGCCCCGCTCCCCCTCCACTTGGCCAGATACCAGGCATGGACCGACCCCAGGCTCGTGTGGACACGGTGGGGTGCACGGTATGGCCATGGCGAGAGCTGCACCGAAGGGCGTGACTGCAGGTAATGTACGCCCCCTCGGTCCCCTTCATTAGGCACCTGGCGTTACTGTTTCTGGCGGAGGCAGGTCCTGGTGCCAGACTGAGGAAACTACAGCTCACTAAAATGGGAGACATATTTCCGGAGGGCAACTTTATTGAGCCATATCACGTGCGGGAGGAGGGCCAGCTGACAACACTAGAACAGATGACATACAATCAGCTGTGAGCCACACTGCATGCCTACCTCCCTCTTCCCAGCTGCACCTCCCACATTCCATACCCTTGAGCACTTTCTGGGAAACCCGTCACTGCGCAAGCTAATTATGCGCCTTTATGCAGATATGTAACATACAGCACCCATACGTACACCACAAGCCCTGCAAGAGTAGGAGGCCAAGCTTGGCATTTCCGTTGCACAGGAACAGTGGACATTCTGCAGTTCACAGGCACGTGCACTTTCCCCGAACTATCGGCTCTGCCTCATTCACTTCAAATTTCTCCACAGATTATACAGCACACCAGCCTGGCTCCACAAAGCGGGACTAATAGATGAGGTGCGCTGCAAGCGATGTAGCTCCCACGAGGCGACCTTCCTGTACCTTGCCTGGGAAAGTTCCAATATTCAACACTACCGGGCGGCCTTTTTTGATGTGATAGATCAGATGCTTGAAATGCGTATAGAAAGTTCCCCTCTGACTGCCTTGCTAGGATATGTACGAGACCTACCTACGGATGGCAGAAAACTTGCAGCCTTGCTCCTCTTGCTAATAAAGTGACGCATTGCAATGAACTGGGGGAGGAATAGAGCTCCACACAGAGAGGAATGGCTCAGGGATCCAGTGTTTTGTCAGGAGCACTGTCCACATGTTGGGACCTCCTGCCGCCTCAGATCCGCCCTAGGGACATATGGGGACCACTGCAATTATACATGCAATTGCAGATAAGTTGGTGCCTACACACCCCAAACCTTGGGAAGTCAAGAGTAGCACAGGGAATACCCACCGAACATACTCATAGAGCAGGGGTTTTTCAAACTGTGGGGCGCGACCCCCAGGGGGGCCGTGGAGTGATAGGAAGGGGGTCGCGCATTCCCTTCACACTTCTGCCCAGGCCCATAGCTTCAGCCCCCCTCCTTCCCCGTCCTGTGTCTCAGCCCGGGCTGCTGCAGTGCAGCTCGCGCTGCTGGGGGCTCGGCTGTGAGGTGTCTGGAGTCTTATCTCCGGCCAGCTTTTCACAGGTCTTTAAAGACCATTTGCATATTTACATGCCTTTGTTAACTGGTTACCTAGGCTTAGTTTTTTTTAATGGTTACCAAAAGAAAAATGCCTGCCGTGTGTTGTTTAAAGAGCCCGCAGAGACCTGCTCTTGACACTAAATGGAGTTATAAATAAAAAAGTATGTATTCATTAACCGTGACTTTACTGTCTTTGTTCTCTTTAATTATCAGTCATGGATCATTGATCACAATTAAAATTGCTTTCTATTTATATTTGCTGTTTTAAGTATTCACAGATAAGTGCTAAAAATACAGCTTTAGGTGACTGCTTATTTCTGGGTCATCAAAATAATGAGCTGTATCAGCACATTATTTATTTCCTCCACCCTCGATCCCTGATTAATGCCATTATAGCAATAGTTTTACTTACATCTGAAACCCTACGCTTCAAGTTTCTGGGAATGCACCCTGCATTCAGACAACTCACTCCTCATTCTCGCCTTCACTTTCACACTCGCCCTGCACTCACACTGATCACCATGCACTAATAGTGATCACAATTCACTCACACCAATCACAATGCTCTCACACTGATCACAATGCACTCACACTGATCACAATGCACCCACACTGATCACAATGCACTCACACTGATCACAATGCACTCACACTGATCACCATGCACTCACAGCAATCACAATGCACTCATACCATTCACCCGCTCACCCTGCACTCACACTGATCACCCTGCACTCACACTGATCACCCTGCACTCACACTGATCACCATGCACTCACACTGATCACCATGCACTCACACTGATCATCATGCACTCACACCGATCACCCGTTCACCCTGCACTCAAAGTGATCACAATGCGCTCATACTGATCACCCACTCACCCTGCACTCACACTGATCACCATGCACTCACAACATTCACCCGCTCACCCTGCACTCACAGTGATCACAATGCACTCACACTGATCACAATGCACTCACATCATTCACTCACTCACCCTGCACTCACACCGCGCTCACCCTGCACTAACAGTGATCACAATGCACTCATACTGATCACCATGCACTCACACCATTCACCCGCTCAACCGGCACTCACAGTGATCACAATGCACTCACACTGATCACCATGCACTCACACCATTCACCCACTCACCCTGCACTCACAGTGATCACTCTGCACTAACAATGCGCTTGCGTTGTTCACCCTGTACCTCACCCTGCAGTCGCATGAGCACACTACTCACCCTGCACTCATGTGACACTTTACTCACCTGTCCCCCCTCACTGCTCAATCTGTAGCTCACTCAAACAAGTCCATCAGTAACCGTGCATTAATTCGCCCCACTCTGCACTTACAGCTGAACCCAAATTCATATGGTCACCTCACTCACCCTGCAGTCACTCCTTTTACCCTACTCTCACACTGTTGCATCGCTCACCGTGCAGTCACTTGGGTACTCTTGTCACCCACACAGGGTTTAGAAATTTTTGTCAGGAGGGGGTCCTTACCCCTGAAAATGTTGACAGGGGGGTCTCGGCATCCAAACGTTTGAAGACCTCTGTCATAGAGTCTGTTGTACACCACAGGGGATAGGAGAGTATGACCGGTCACGTTCCTCCACCTTTTTTTCTTTGCACATTTCCTCCCTCCTTCCCGGTTTGTTGATATGGCATGTTTTTTTTTTACTCTAAAATGCATCCTGTTGTCGTGCACAATACCATCCAATTCAAATTTCCGGCCAGGAGGCCCTGAAGCGAACTTAAAACAATGACTATCTGGGATGGAATTGTACCTCATGGCAACATCTTGTGAACCGAGAATAGATCGCTCCTTGATATAGTGCATAAAAAAATGTGACTGTAACGCTGTATAAATGAAAATTATGAATAAGGAGAATCTAATTTTTTTTATCAGTATATAACTGTCCAACTGGACCTGTGAGTGGATACATGAGTGTCTAAGTGCATGTCTCAGTGGGTGAGTGAATTAGTTGGTGCATGAGTCTCTGAGTGTATCTGTGACTAAGTGCATGAGTCTCTGAGTGGGTCTGTGACTGGGAGGGCGAGTGTCTGTAAGTGGATGTGTGAGTGTTTGAGTGAGTGGGTGCATGTATATCTGAGTGAGTCTGTGAGTGGGTGTATGAGTCTCTGAGTGTATGAGTGAGTGACTTAGTGCATACGTCTCTGAAGGGTTCTGTGACTGAGTGTGTAAGTGACTGTATGGGTGTGTCAATGGCTGTATGAGTGAGTGGATCTGTGAGGGGGTGTATGATTGTAAATGTGTGTATACTTGTAAAGCGCACTATCACCTAGAAGGTATCTTGGCACTGTATACCGCTGTGGAACCCTTCCTGACTTTCCCTGTGAGATGCCCCTTACTGGGCACCTCCAAGGTGAGGCCAGGCATCCTAGCGCTTTTGGGGCCGTTGTGGAGATTAAGCAAGCTATTGCCCAGAGTTGCAGAGTGGGACCCATGATTAGAGTAGGCACCTAGGCGAGAATTATCGAGTCCGTGGACATTGAGCCCAAGACCCTGCCGCGTCGGAAATTGAACCCTGGTCCAGGGCCAGACCTCTGCCTCAGGGTCTGCCGCTCTAATCGGTGAGCCACACTTCTCTACTTGTCTCACTGGGTCGGTAAGTGGGTGTGTGGGTGTCTCTGGATCTGTGAGTACGTACGTGAGTGTGTGAGTGGGTCTGTAAGTGGGTGCATAAATCACTGAATTATGCGCAACCGGAGCGGTTGCAGGTAGCACGTCCGGATCCCCTGTGAATGCTGAGCCACACAGACTCTTGCAGATGCTTGAGTCAGAGAGGGGGCCCCTCGGGGACAATCTCAGATCCCCCCTGCAGAAAGATCGGAGGACACGGATCTTTCCCGGAGTCTGGCGATCTGATGCGAGACACCCAGAGAAAGCAGACGAGGCCTCACGCCCGCCTTAGCAATCATAGACAGTCCCGGACTCGCTCTCCAAACCCTGCAACATAAAGGGATCCACCACTCCGTTCTCAAATCACTCTGGTTGCTTTTGTTTTCTCTGTTAGGGCGAGAAATGCTTCAGGGGAAGAAGTATGGGGAGGGGTTGGTTGGGGGATTGTTGGGGAATTTGGGGACACAATTTACTACACAAAAAGGGTTGAAGAAAATGGTAGTTCTTTGAAGGAACTATACATCGCCCTTATCTGTTTGCTGGGGGTATTGTTGACGCAGCGTCGCAGCTCTCACTAGGCGGCCCGGAGGCACCTCTAACCCGGGGACGCACAGCAAGGCTGTCATCACTAAGCGCCTGTAGGCGCTCAAAACAACGCTGCGGCTCCCACGGCGCTGGACACTTTTCATCGCCCTTACCTGTTTGCCGGGGGTATTGTTGCCGCAGCTCTCACTAGGTGGCCCGGGAGCACCTCTAACCTCGTTGCTGGGCCCAGGACTACACTCCCCAGCACGCCCGGGGACGCACAGCAAGGCCGGCACCACTAAGCGGCCGGAGTTGCTCCAAACAACGCAGCGCCTCCCGCGGTGCGGGACACTTTTCATCGCCCTTACCTGTTTGCCAGGGGTATTGTTGCTGCAGCGTCGCAGCTCTTACTAGGCGGCCCGGAGGCACCTCTAACCTCTATTTGCTGGGCCCAGGACTACACTCCCCAGCACGCCCGTCCGCGCCCATCAGCGGCTGGCAGAGGCTGGGCCACCCCCCTAAATTCGACATCAAGATCTGAAGTAAGCGGGACAATAACTCCATCCCCTTTCCCCCTGGGTTTCTTTGGCATTCATGCTAATATATGGTATGTGGTGTGATTGAATCTTGGAGAGGCATTGGGAGGTTGCGGCATTCTGTTCCTGTGCATTGAAGAAGAGCGCTTGACATCTGATAGAGTGAAGTGCCCACGAAATAATTAGCACCTGAACAGATTGGCGGAAGGTTTGGACTTAAAGAAGCTGGGTGAAGGAAGTGCCCACGAAATAATTAGCACCTGAACAGATTGGCGGAAGGTTTGGACTTAAAGAAGCTGGGTGAAATTTTAGAAGGCATTCAGAGGGAATTAATTTCAGTTAGAGAAGAGAATAGGGAGTTGAGAAAGGAAACTACAGATTTGACAATAAAAATGAGTAATCTAGCGGCCAGTCCAGGTTTAAAATACTCAGCTTTCCCAGAAGGAAATTCCAGTGATACTTCTGCTTCTCAACCAAAGATAACTACCCAAGTTATTCATTCCGCTTCAATGGAGACCCCCAGAAGGCTCAGGTATTCCGGACGCAGTGTACCATACACTTTTTGTGTCGCCCAGCGGTTTTCCCGGATGCGCAATCTCGAGTGGCATTTATTTTGTCCTACTTAAGTGGGGACGCTGCATCTTGGTCTATTCCTATGGTTACCAGAAACGATCCGATTTTATATGATATGGACGAATTTAAAAGGGAATTCCTTCGAATTTTTGATAGACGACGAGTCTCTCAAGCCACCGATAATGAGTTATTGGAAATAAAACAGGGCAATCGAGACTTGGTTGCATATTTGGCTCAGTTCAATAAATTGGTGGTGGAAACAGAATGGCCAGAGAGCAAACGAGCAGCAGTTTTCTATTGGGGCTTGAAGGATGAATTAAAGGATGCTTTAGCTCAAGTGCCCAATGGACCCACAGAGATTTCGGCATTAATTGATCTGGTTTTGGAAATTGATTTTCGCCAAAGCGAAAGAAGAGGAGAGAGAAAACGAGATTTTCGTCTCAGATTTGATCGAGCTCGGATAGAAGCCAACAAGGAAAATGATTCGATTCGTGGAGGAGAACCCATGCAAATTGGAGCAATACGGGGACCTCTCTCCAAGGAGGAGAAAGAGAAACAGAGAGTGAACAAGCAATGCCTCTATTGTGGGGGTACGGGACATTTTGTTCGAAATTGTCCAAAGAAGCCAAAGCACTCACCGCAGGAAAACTCTTCGCATCACCAGTAAGTGGAGTTGGACTGGTGGTTGCAGAATCTAAGACAGCTCCAAATACTCATACCTTGGCAAATACCTTGCAGTCTGCAGCTCCACATTCGGTTATGATGATGACCTTACGGTTCAGGAAAATACATTTTTTTTGGGCATGTTTTTATTGATTTAAACATGGAAGGCGATTAAACATACAGTTTTAGCATCATAGAGCATATACAGCGCATATACAGTCAAGCTCAACTAGTATATTAGCTTCAGATCAGTAGGAATTTAACTAGAGTGGGTGCAGCAATATAACAGCATACATGCATGTAATTACGACCCTCAGTCTGAGGTGACCTCATCCTCGTCTAGTCGCGGGGGCTCGCATATATCACCCCTAAACTTATTCCATGCACCCCATATTCGCTCCCACTTCCCCGGGCATCCACGGTGGACAAATACCGCTTTTTCGGCCACCATCGCATCATCCATGTCCCTGCACCAGTCCCTTAGCGTAGGCAGTACATCCGAGCCCCACAACCTGGCAATATTACGTTTCGCCATCATCATACCCAACATGGCCCAATCCTGCTGGCGATGAGTCAGGTCATTAGCTTCACATACATTCAACAAACAGCGCCGGGGTTCAGGCAGTAGGGAAACAGTTAGAGTCTGAGAGATGGTACCCATCACAGCAGTCCATTACACAGCCACCCGAACACTGTCCCATATAGTATGATAGAATGTCCCCTCCTCCCCGCACCCACGCAGACAATACACATGTGACGCCTTCCCTATCTTGTATAGGATTGTTCTGGTGTAGTACGTGCGGTGTAATATTTTCAGTTGGACTAATTTGAGCCTGGAGGGGATAGCTGTTTCCCGAGGGGAGGAAAGGGCCTCCTGCCACTCCGAGTCATCAAATTCACCAATATCACGAGACCAATTCAACCTCAGCTTGGACGTCATGTCAGGAAGGTTGTTAACCAACTTCCGATATGTAAAGGATGTTTCTTTGTATGTCATATGTTCCATCAGTAACCTATCTTCAAGAGGGGTGGATTCCTGCAAGTCATCCCTGCTGGGGTGGCTGTTTGCAGCCCATGCCGAATTTGAATATATCTAAACCGCTCCGTCTGCGCCATATCATAATTTGTTTGTAGGAAGGAGAAGTCCACCACCATGCGTTTCTTCCAAAGGTCTCCGACCACTGAAATACCTATGTTGTCCCAGGCCTGGAGCCTTTTACTGTTGCGGAGAGAACCCAACCTGTACTAGTCCCATAATGGTGTCATTTGCGTGATAAGATCAGAACATAGAAGGCGCCTATGCGCTTTGTACCAGAGTTGCACCGAGTGGCGTGTAGGGCCCAATAGATCTGAAGGCACACGACGACTGAAGAGGTTACCCAACAGTACTCTCGAGACCCCAAGCACTGTCTGTCTGCTAAGTATGCTGGTTCAGTCTGTGGGGCATGTAACCAATAATTAATTTGTTTGAGGAGGGCTGCCCAGTAGTACATTTCGATATTTGGAAGTGCGATGCCTCCGTCATACCGGTCCTTTATCAGCTTACCTTGTGCAATACGCCCTGGTTTCCCATCCCTTAATAAGCTAGAGACCGCCGCCGCGATCGCTGTGAAATAAGAGGCCTGGACCGGAAACGGCGTATTTTCCAGGAGATACAGGTAACGTGGGAGTGACATAATTTTGTATAACTGATAACAACCAGGGCCGGCTCTTATCAGTAAGGCTGAGCCAAATACAATATAACAAAGGAAATGCCAATAATGATACTTAATTTCAACCAAACAAGTTGCAATAATGTTAAGACAACAGTTCAATACATCTGAATGCTATTGAATAGCAATTTATTTTAGAAAAGTTTTTTGGACAAATGTTAAAGTAATACTGGGATTCAAAAACAACATCAAATATCAAAACATCCATCATGAAAAGGACACTAGAGTGGGATAAAAAAAACCTCATACAAACTCAAGGCCTTTGATCTGCTGTTGATGTCTTGATGCCTTAATGGATCTTGTGCATCTTGACTGCTTTTTCTTTACCCTCGAACTTTTTTAACTAAAATTTAAATTCTTTGATTACTAAAATAGTTTTGAGGTGTATTGTTGTGATTTAGTTGAAAAACCCACTAATAGCACAGCAGATCAAGTACTCCGCCCACTGGTTTCCCCCAAAAAACCCCGTCCAGTAGGTGTTGAGTACTTGCTTTTGATTGGTTGAATGCGAGTAGTATGAATGTGAGACGCCTGAAAATTATGAATGAGAGTTTGTATGAGGTTTTTTATCCCACTCTAGTGTCCTTTTCATGATTGATGTTTTGGCATAGAGTAGACGAACCCAGGCGCAGAACTTAGGGCCGAAGCCCATGTGTTGGAGCACCGCGAACAGGTAAGGCCACTCTACTGTATCGAACGCCATAGTGGCGTAGAGAGAGAGGAGGACAGCAGGTTCTTGTATATATTCCCGGCGGGCCATAACCGCCTGCAAGCGGCGCAGGTTGAGCGCTGTACTGCGATGCAGCATAAAGCCAGACTGATCTGGATGTACCAAGGTGGCAAGATGGGGGGCCAGTCGCAACGCCAGTAATTTGGCGAGGATCTTTGGTTCTGCGTTTATTAAGGAGATCCCTAGGCAGTTCCCCAGCTTCTAGACTATCAGAGAACATATTCAGTAGGTAGGGGGCTGTCGTTTGCACAATTTTCTTATATAATTCCACCGGAAGCCCATTAGGACCCAGCGCCTTTCCAGACGCGAGCGCGTAAGTCGCCTCTTGTATTTCATCCGAGGTGATGTCCGCCTCCAGAAGGAGCACCACTTCTGGGGAAAGGCGAGGGATCGTCAGATCTTTGATATAATCATATGCTTCCTCCACTGTGTAGGACGTTTGGGGAGCATAAGTATTTTCAAAATGGTCGGCCAGGAGACCAACTATAGCTTCAGGATCTGAGGTCATAGACCCCGTGGGGGACGTCAGTTGTGCAATGACTTTACCCGCTTTTTCTTTTTTTGTCCAGCCAGGCTAACATCTTCCCTGCTTTATCCCCTAACTCGTAAACTCTGTGGCGGGTCGCCTGGAGTGCATTTTGTACCATTTCCCTCTGATATGCCACACACGCGGTCTGTTTAAGGCGAACCTCCTGGGCAGCCCCCGGAGAAGGGTGAGTTTCCTGCTCCGTTATTGTGGTGGCAAGGTCTTCCTCAGGGGTGTTTGGTTCGCGCCGCTGTGCTCGCTTATGGCCGGTAATAGAGGCCATCACCTGCCCGCGCAGGACTACTTTGTAGGCCTCCCACAGGGTACTGTGGGAGTCCACGGAGACGGCGTTTTCTTGAAAGGGGGGCAACCTGTAAATAGCCCGCATGAACCGGGAACATGCACCGCCTATGCATACGGTGGTGTGTGTAAGTGAGTAGCAATGGGGAGTGATCAGAAATACCCCTGGGGCGGATATCCGCCTCTTTAATGCCTTGTAAACCGTCTGCAGACATCAGAATGTAATCAATCCAGAAAAGACCATTATGGACCGCAGAATAGAAGGTATATTGTCTGTCATCGGGGTGTTTGTACCTCCATCACTCTGTAATCCCCAGGGCATCCAGCAATCCTAGCAGTCACCCCCCCCCCTCGTACCACTGTTGTGGGCGGGTATGTATCAAACTCGTCATCAATGATATTGTTAAAGTCGCCTCCTATCACCAACGTCGCTACAGGCAAAGTCAATAGGAATGTCGTGAATGCAGAGTGTGCCGTAGCCTGTAGGGCATGTGGGATGTATACAGACACAAAATTAAAAAGGCGACCCTCCCATTGGCATGTTATGGCCGCGAAGCGGCCCTGGTCATCAACTCGCATCTGCTGGCATACCAGCGGGAACATTTTTCTTACAAGAATCCCTGTTCCTCTAGAACCAAAGGAGAAGTCCGCATGTGCCACAATCTTATATCCCCACCTATCCATCGCCTTAGAAGCAGAGCCCACTAGGTTTGTTTCCTGCAGTAGAACTACCGCTGGGTTACATCGTTTCAAGTACTGCAGTACCTGACCTCTCTTCACCCTGTCTCCCAATCCCCGGACGTTCCATGTCAAGACGGTCAGGGCTGACTGATGGGAAGGTTGTGTCTGAGGAGTCTCAGGTGTACCTGTCACATGTGTAGCCATCTATGGAGGAGAGTTGTGTTGTGTAATCCGAGATGAGCCTGACCTGCAATGCACCTTCACTAGAGCAGCGTGTCGCCTTCGCAACCATACAAACAACAGAAGCAACAAAGTGAAACAACCCCGCTACCCCCTCACCCTGGGTCCCTCCCACCCTCCCTGCCTCCCTGCTTGGCGAACCTTCAACTGCCCGCCACCCCAACTCAGCAGAGTGCTTTTCCCCTCCCCTTCCCTTGTCGGGGAAAAGAGTTCAATGAGGCTCCAGCCCTTTAGAGCCCCCAGTCCTGTCCCAGTCCAGAACCACAGAACGGCGAAAGCGCATATTTATACAGGACTGCCGTAGGCATCGGGAGTCAGTATTGTCAGGACGCTGGTCATTCCTTTTCTTGTAGCGGGACTTGGCTCGCGTCTGGACTCCTGGAGCATGAGTTCCTGCAGCATCTTCATTTTCTCGGTGGCGGTGCGGTCTGGATCTACGATCTGAACGGTCCACAGTGCGCCAACCCTCCAGCCAGTCATGCGCTGCCTCGTGCGTATCAAAGAACCAGGTCCTGTCATCCGCCACTACTCGAAGTCTTGCAGGGAAGAGCATAGAGTATGGTAGCTCCTGTGCCCGGAGTAACTTTTTAACTTCAAAGAAGCTCCGCCGTCTTCTAGATACGGCCGCTGTGTAGTCCGGGAAGAACGTCACAGTGGAATTTAAAACACGGATGGGGGGGAGACTCTTGCTGCTTGTAAAATTGCATCCCTGTCCCTGAAGTTAAACAGCCTGGCGAGCACCGGTCTTGTGGGCGCTCCCGGCTTGGGTTTGCCGCCAGGCTCCCTGTAGGCACGCTCCACCGAGAAGAAATTAGAGAGCCCCTTAGGTTGCAGTTTAGTGGTAATTAGGTCCTCCACATACAAGTCCATTGCCCGGGCACCTTCAGACTCCAGAATACCAATAATCCTTACGTTGTTGCATCTTGCGCGCCCTTCCTGTTCGTCAAGCTTCTCAGCAAGTGTTTTGTTCTCCTTTTCCAGCTGGCCGACCGAGGTCTGCAGTTCTGAAGTGTCCATAACTAAAGATTTGGCGACTATCTCCACTTCTTTCACCCTATCCGCCATCTTGTGTAGGTCAGCTCGCAACAGAGAAACATCAGTCGAGATAGTGCCCACCGTTGTCTGCATATTCGCCAGAGCCCTCATCACGTCTTCAAGAGTGACCTTTTTTTTGTACCTTCGCTGTCCGGAGGCTTGCCCTGAGATGGCACCGGAGATGAGCCCTTTTCATATCCGAACTTATCCAGCTTCGCCTGCGTAGTGTGGTGTTTCGGCCCTCTGCCCGCCATGTTCACGCGGCTCGAGAAACGCACAATGCCCGAAACCAGACCGGACTCATGTTCCTAGGTGCCAGGAGTCAGGCAGGTGCCTAAAAGTGACTTGGCACAGTTCGTAGTACTGCAGGAGTAGGCAAAGTAGGGATTCCCACCGTGACAGCAGTCCTCACCTATCCAATTGAGATGTAGTGTAGGGTGTGTTGCAGCCTATGTCGACAACTCACACCAGGGTGTATCCCCCAGACTCTCCCGCCACCGTCACCCCAGGACGGGTACCGCGAAGTACCCCTCCAGACACCAGGATCACCGCCCCAGGCTCCGGGTGGCCCCCGAGGGGCTATGTCGCAACACAGGTCAGCCTGGGCAGTAAACACGCCCTAGGCAGAGGTCGTCAGATCTGCGGCGGCGGGAGGAGGAGGAGGCCTCGAGCACGTCACAGCTGCAGCCGTCGTTGTTTTGCCGTACCTTCTCTCGGGGTCAGCGGTGGGAGCAGAGCCTCCTAGGCGGCAGAATCAATCCTCCGCTTTGCAGGGAGCACGCATCAGACGCTGGAAAAACTCACGATGTCGGGTCAGCGCCGGAAAGGAGCGCACACTTTCCACAAGGGGGGGGGGGTGAGGGGCAGAGGCGCTGCCGTCTCACCCCCAGATGGCAGCGGCGTCTGGCTCCGCACTGAGGCGCGGTCCGTCCTGGACGGGACCTGTTACTGTAGTCCCTGGTCTAGGCGTTGCAGACAGGCCGCTTCCTCACGGTCGGTCGTTCGGGCGGTAGGCAGCGCCCAATTTTTAACGGAGATGAACCGGACAATGCCGCTTGCGTTCCAACTCAGGCAACAGCCGTCGGGGCATCAAAGAATCACGGAGAAGTGCACAGATTAATGGAAAGGGCAGCGGTGTCCTCAGAGCTCAAAGCCTAAGCGGCCATCTTGTTGGGCCGGTAGCCACGCCCCCAGGAAAATAATTTTGAAACAAGTAACAGTAATGATAGATTCGGGAGCCACAGTGTATTTTTGCGATTTGAAGTTCGCAGAAAAGATTGGATTGAGAGCAATCAAGAAGGAAAAAAGCGAAGCAGTTCGAGCGGTCGATGGAACCAATCTCTCATCGGGACCCATTGTGAGTCACTCAGAAGCAGTGAAATTGGAATCGAAAGAAGGACATCTGGAAACCCTGCAATTCAATTTGATAGACACCCCACAGTTTCAGTTAATACTGGGTCTGCCTTGGCTCATGGAACATAACCCTACAATCGACTGGGGAGCTAGAACCATAGCAATGAACTCAGAGTATTGTAAGGAGAATTGTTTTAAGGAACGCAAGCAAGAACAAGAGAAAACTCCAGCATTTCACTTGAGTGAAAGAGAGTCTACAATTTGTATAATCAACACTATGAACCTGCCAGAGGAGTATACTGAGTTTCAAGACGTTTTTAGTGAGGCTCCCTCCGCATTGAGAGTTTGATTGTAAGATTGATCTGGAGCCCGGATCCAACCTTCCGTGTAGCAGGATTTATGCATTAACCGAACGAGAAGATGAACATTTGAAGGAATACATACGAAAGTATTTGGCAAACGGATTCATGAGGTCGTCCCAGTCTCCAGTCTCTTCACCCCTTTTTTTATTCAAAAAAAGAATGGAGAATTGAGAACTTGCATAGACTATTGTCATATGGATACTTCGTTACATATATTGCGTTAAGTTAGCATGAGTGTATTACATGTCTAAACAGCCATTTTTCCTTTGGCTTCAGTTTTGCACACGACACCTACTTGTTGTTGTCGCTTTCACCCTAGAAGCGGTGATGTGATTTATTTGAGAATAATATGTTATTACTATGCTATCAGTTTTGCTTGGTACACTTGGTACAACTGTCTGCACACTGAGAGCTGCACACTCTAAGAATAACCTAACAGAAGGTTGCTGGGAGGCCTGATCCTCGCACCACATTAGACATAACACAAATAATGTTGATGCCAACATTTGGGCTCTACGCGGGTTTAAGATAGAGTTACAGGGAATGAACGTAGACACTTGGTGCTGCGCATGAAGAGAGCTGGTAGCTGTTGATGTGATCTACTCCTACTGACATTTAGAGGTATGGGTCCGCCCTGCTAAAACCCGAATGAGACCTTCTTAGATATAATATAATATGCTAAATAGGGTGCGCAAAATACAGGTGATATAGATTTCTATAGATTTTGCATTGTAACATGCTATCACCTTTTGCTTACTATGGATTAGTGACTATGCTGCTAACTCTGATTTTTATAATATGCATTTTGGTATTATACAAGATACTGCGTTTGAGAACCTTGCATTGAATAATAAATATTTCAAACTTGCACGTGTGTTCTTTGACTCTCAGTTTTGGTTTGAAATGATTATATAACGAAAGAGTGTTCATGTGTTCCACGATTCCTGAGGTATTCTAAAGATCATGTTCTGGTTTGTCTAAGACATGGATCATTTCATAATGATCCATGAGACACTGTAGCTAGCTAGGTAAGGGGATTTCTGAAACTGAGATGAGTTTTGGATCATCCTAACTCACTGAGGTTCTAGATCTCTATGCACAGTTCTGTGGGAGAACGGAAACCCTGCTACATGGCGCCCGTACGTTGTTGGCCTTATATCATGACACTCGAGTAGTATATCATTCAAACCTTAACACCTTCATTCCCGTTTCCGGAAAACGGTGGTGTCGGAAAAACCTACCTATTTTTAAAGTAGGTCTTTTCAAGCTTGAATTCTTCTAAAACGGTTTCTTTGACTTACTACCCAGTTGTGCTACAAAGTGTTCTTTGTCTTTTTTCTCTTCCTGTGCTAACATGGCCGTGGACATCCCGCATATAATGTCCCTGTGGATGGCTTAGCTGTGGTTCTAGTGGTGAGTGCGGAACATGCGTACCCGTACGAATTGTTTTATTCATGGGTGACATTTCCGGCAGTGGACGCTAATTCTGGTGTGTTCCATTCATACACTGCCTCGGCTGTACCGGTGGCTTATGCTCCGTACAGGGCACTGGAAGTACCTATAGATGTTTGGCAGCACGGAGTTTGGTTTGGTGGCGCCCTA
This sequence comes from Lissotriton vulgaris, assembly GCF_964263255.1. NCBI lineage: Eukaryota > Metazoa > Chordata > Amphibia > Caudata > Salamandridae > Lissotriton > Lissotriton vulgaris. The sequence goes on along the minus strand of NC_141694.1, from coordinate 539,156,823 downwards.
CCCCATTCTTTAACCAATCCGAGGTTAGGTCCTTTGTCCATTCCGGGCACAAATTGGCCCGCTTTGGGTGGATTTACTCCTCACCCTAATCGCGCCACTTGTAATGTGGCTGACCTGCAGCGTCTTCATGAAGTCGCGGTTGGAGTGATTAGGGCGCTTGTTCATTACATTGGTCGTAATGTTCATGGCGCAGCCCCCGCAGGTGCGCAGCTTCGAGCGGAACAGTCTGGTTTGAAAATCAGTCCTGTCATGGTGAATTCCGTTATGGGCAAGAAGCCCCAGGATAAGGATGATTTTCCTTTCTGGCTTGCCGAGAAATTCGACCAGCTGGAGGCTGTGTTTCCTAATACGACTCCTGGTGAGAAACACCGGATTCTTACGCTCAGTTTACCAAAAGATTTAGCCCCTGAACTTGTTGACTGTGAGACATGGGGTAAGACTTTTGCAGCGGTTTATTCGAGGTGCTATGGCACCCCGACTGTGTCCAACCTGTCTGCGGTCCTTAAACGTGTTCAAGATGATCACGGACCGGAGTCGGCGGTTGAATTGGGTATGCGTCTGAGTGGCTCCTTTGATGTGGTTTGCGAACTCATCCTTGCGAATGTCAAGGGGGATGCAGTGAACTTTCAGGTGGCCAATGCTCTGGCGTTAGTTCCCGATGCCGATAAACCCCGTCAGTTAGCAAGGATTAATGTGGCGGCTTATAAAATGGTTGGCCGCACTTCTAAGGGTGTAAAGGCTTTTTCTGAAAAGGAGAAGAAACAGCCCCAGGGACAGTCTTTGGAAACGGGTGGACAACCCAAGTCCAAAAACCAAAATTGGCCGAAAAAGCAGAATCAGGGTAAGCAGCAACAACAACAACAGCAGACACAGGTTTCTAATCCTGCGCCTTCGCTGCCTGCGCAGTCGGATAGAGTTTATGATTTGCGCGATCGCGCGACGATTAAATCGCCTGAAAGATTTCAGGCTTCTGACCAACGCTCTCTTCGTTCCTTTCAGGACTCATCGGCTCCGTCAACCGGTGGTGGAGGGGGCGGCAGGGGCAGGGGTGGCCAGCAAGGACGTGGTCAGCCCCGCCCGCGAAGTGAAGGGGATCGGCGGGACGACTCTACGCCTAAGAGACCGCAGTTTGCCAAGAAGAAGGTCGCAGCCTTAACGGCGCATGGATATGCCCCAGATAGTGAGAACGCGGCTTCGGAATCTGACGTGGGCTCTGACCTTGCTGGACAGCGCGGCGGAGTTACCATAGTGAGAGAGGCCCTCCGTCCACTGTTGAAGGTGACAGCGACTGACACTTATGTTGTGGTTGAAACGACTGATACACATGTTGCTCCCCCTGAACGACTTTTTGAAATTGTCCTGTTAATAGAAGGTGACATGCAGCGAACTGTAAAAGGGGTATTTTGGGAAAATCTTTCGTCTACGTATGACATTTTACTTTCGGAGGCTGACTGGCCCCCACCTTTTGTTCTCGCAGCTCCGCGAGGGGAGGAGGTGATCCTCCCCAGTTTCGCGCACACTGTATCGAGAGTGGAAGCGCTGCATTTTGCAGAAGAGTGGGCTCTGGCGCTTGCGCCGGCTGTGTACCGAAATCAGTGTGGCTGGGATAAATTGTCTCCTAGCCATGAGATTCCTTTACGGTCACAGCCGCAGCCACAACCTCAGTATCCCATACGGCGTGAAGCTAAAGCTTCTGTCGCGGCTATCCTTGAACAATTGGAATATCAAGGTGTAATTGAAACGTGTGTGTCACCAATGAATAATCCCCTTTTTACTGTGAACAAGCCGGACGGCTCATATCGTCTGGTTTTGGAGTACCGGCATTTGAACTCGCATTGCCGTAACTGTGCAGTACAGAATACTCACGGCTCTGCCCTAGTGAATAGTCTTGAGCGTAAACGGTTCAAAACCACGCTTGACATTTCCAATGGTTTTTATGCACACAGATTAGATGGTCTAAGTTCCCAATGGACCAGTTTTACGTGCGGCGGTGTACAAAAAATGTTTAAACGACTCCCAATGGGCTATAAGAATAGTCCTGGAGTGTTTTCCGCCCGCATTGTCTCTCTTTTGGAGAGCTTCGATCCAGTTGCTTGTTCTTATGTGGATGACATTTATCTCACAGACGACGAACTTTGGGAGCATCTGTGTCGAGTAAACAGCATAATTTGTAACTTTGCAGACATGGGTTACAAGTTTAACTTTGCGAAATCACACATTGCGGAGTACACAGTGTTGTTTCTGGGTTATGAACTTAACCACGAAGGAAAGGGGTTGGCTCCTCACTTCCTGGAGAAGTGCGCGCAGTTGCGCTCTCCGACAACGCTGAAAAAATTACAGTCTTTACTGGGTTTTTTAAATTTCGGGAGGACATACATTCCGGAATATGCCCAGCGTATCAAGCCTTTGTATGCCTTGATACAACCATCTTTTTCCAAATCATGCTGGCTGCCTGAGCATTCACACATTCTGCAGTCTTTGCAGGCTGATTTGCTCGCTTCTGACTACTTACAGACTCGTGATAACCAGACCAACCTGGTGATAAGAATTATCCCTGGGGCGGTGGGTTTCACGTACCTGACTTTTAATGAAGGAGATACAGTACCTATTGCTTACAAGTAAATGTAAAAATGTAATGTAATGTAATTTGACTTATATAGCGCACAAATCACCCGAAGGTCTCAGGGCGCTTGCTTAGGGAACCCGTCCTGGTATTCCCTTGTGAGATACCCCCAGCAGGGTATCCACAAGGTGAAAGCCAGGCATCCCGCCGCGAGGGGCCGTAGTGGAGATTAAGCAAGCTATTGCCCAGAGTCGCAGAGTGTGACCCCGTGAGTTGAGTAGGCACCGGCGCGAGAATTAACGAGTCCGTGGAATTTTTTGAGCCCGAGACCCTGCCGCGTCGGGAATCGAACCCTGGTCCACGGCCGCTCTCAGCCTCCGGGTCTGCCGCCTCTAACCACTGAGCCACACAAGTCCCACTTGTACACTTCGGCTGAACTGCCTTTTTCCACTGTGGAAAAAGTTTTAACGGCTGTGCACATGGCAATTCTTAAGGAACGTGCCCTGTCGCAGGGAAAGCGCATGTTGGTTGTTACCCCGTGTCCTGCCTTGGAGGCAGTCACGAAAGCCAGTGTACCAAATTCTAAAGCTTTGCACCCTCGGTGGATTCAGTGGGCTACATCCTTGACATCCCAGGATGTCACGTTTATTTTTGACGCCGCTTTACGGTCGCAGGAGTATTTACAGTATGAATTTGTTCATCCGGCTCCTTTGGCGATGCGGCCGTTGGAGGATTTCCATTGTATCATTTACACTGATGGTTCGGCGCAGGTTGCGCATGGCTCTAAACATGCCTACGTTTCCGCTTGCGCCATTGTGGTCGGTGCCATGATGAACGATGAGTTCAAGTCCAGTGTCGTGCACACGCAAACACTAGGGGACTGCACCGCACAATTAGCAGAGCTTCGTGCTCTAATGCTAGCATTGGAGTACGCTGATCCTAGTGTGACGACTTTAATCGTAAGTGATTCTTACTACTGTGTCCAGTCTTACAATGTGAACTTGTTCTTTTGGATTCAGAATAATTTTCGTGATTCCAAAGGTAGCACAATAAAACATAAAATGATCTGGGTCCGAGTGGCGGAACTTAAAGAGAAACTGCCGCTCGTGTTTGTGATTCATACTCTCGGCCATCAGCGCGTGGGGGTCCACGCTGTTGGAAATTCGCTTGCTGATGAGGCAGCGAAGTCTGCGGTATCAAATTACTTAGTTGCAGCAGTCACAAGGTCCAAAAGCAGAATAGATGATGACATCTTGGCGGCTGTTGCTGCCACGGAGAAGGGAGGTAAATATCCTGCGGGGTTCCCTTCGAAGTACACATACCACTTAAGTCCCGATAAGGTTCCTTATGTGAAAATTCCTGAAGTTGGCGAACGTCTAGTTCCCAACTCGGATCGCAGGGCTTCTCTGATTACAGCGGCTCATGAAGGTGTGGCGTCTGCGCATGCGGGCGTCTCAGCCACTGTAACTCAGCTACAACAAAGGTTCTGGTGGCGGGGACTGTACAAACAGACGCGCGATTATGTCCTTATGTGTGACATTTGCCAGCAGGTTAAACCTTCTACTGCTGCGCGTCCGCCTCCGACACAGTTGTACATCTCGAATAAACCGCTTGGTTGCGTTTATTTGGATCACTGCGGTCCTTTTTCTTCTGATACTGCGTTTAAATACATCTTAGTAGCAGTTGACTCATGCACACGCTTTGTGTGGGTATGGCCACACCGAAGCGCTGATTCGCGGACTGTCATTAAGGATTTGCGTGTCTTTGTGGGAATTTTTGCCTGTGGTACTTTCCATTCGGACCAGGGTCCGGCTTTCGCCTCTAAGGCGTACAAGGATGCTATGGTTTCGTTGGGAGTCCAAGTCAAGTTTTCAAGTCCCTACAGGCCCGAGGGCAATAGTGTAGTAGAACAAATGAACCGCGACTTAAAGCAATCTTTGACAGCCCGAGTTATAGGCACTGGTAGAAACTGGCTGGCCCACCTCAATGACGTGCAGCGTGCGCTTAATAATCTCCCTAGAAGGTCTCTGGGTGGGCGGACCCCATACGAAATGCTCTTTGGTATCAAGATGTACGTCCCTGACCTCGATGGTTTAGACTGCCAGGCCCAGGCCACGGCCTTTGACGTAGATGAACATTGCAATGTTTTACAGGATCTACAAAAGACCAGGGACAGTCTTGCTAAGGAACACTTGCCCTCCACGTCGGATGATGCGTTGCAGATCCCGGTAGTTGGCTGGCTACCCCAAGTTGGAGAACTGGTTCGTGAGAAGATCGATAACAAGAAAGAGTTTGGTCCCTCATATCGAGCACCGGTTCGAGTTCTTGGAGTGAAGGGCACAAGAACAGTCATATTACCACCACTTCCAGGTCGTAAAGAAAACAGATTTATTTCTATTGACAATGTCAAGGCACACAGGGTGGCCGATTCTTCATAGCATGACACCGGCTGTATCCTGTCCTTCCATGGTGAGGCACTCTGTGCTGGCTATTACATCTGGTGCAGAACAGGAGGTGTCACTCGAGATGCCTGCTATATCCAGTCCTTTATTAAATACTATTCCTGTTACTAACATTGATGAGCTGACCTATGCAGATCCTGCTGATTTATCTATGCCTGATTTACAAGCTTGTTTGGCTAACCAGTCCAGATTCTCTTTTGACTCTGATTCGGAACTTTCAAAGAAACCATCGACTATTGCAAAATATACCACGTTATTTAAAAAACATTTTTTAATTCCACCTTGGACATATGTTTGGCTGATACTATTTTCATTTTATCTTTTTATGTCAATTGGTTTTGTGTTTTATTTTTTCCGCCTGATCGATGGCCATTATGTGAAAGAAAGAACAGGAATTCGGTACCTTAATGGAACATTGGCCCCTCTTTCCTCCTCACATTCAGCACACAGACTAAAACGAGACTTAAATACAGTAGAGATTACTGCTTGGCCTGTCCTTGATGGGATTGTGTGGGATGCGGTTAGGTTTCAGATACATGGCCCCACAGAAGTTATTAATGTTCCTAATGTGCTTAGAGTAAACATGGGAGATGTGATTAAACAAAATATTCGTTCTGATGATTGGGATCTTCAGGCCGTGGAAGCATTGTTCTCTGATTTAAAATATTATGCGGCCTTTGATGCTGAGGATTTGTACTTAGATTCTGTCAATTATGGTGATTTGTTTTGTTTTCAACATTATGGGAATCATTTCTTACATAAAAACAAGTTCCAGGAGGGTTCCTGTGAATTACACACAGTGGGAACATTGCCCTGCTCCTTTACAAGGGAGCTCTAGTACATTTCTGGGTAAATACTCTTATTTTACGGACTTTAATCAATCACATCCTGAGTCGTTTTATTTTAAAGTGACACAGAAATTCATGTCCAAAGTTAGACTTACCGATACAAAATTATTGTATTCGAAGTCCTTTCTAGACAGGTTAGCTATAGATGGCTATGAGTTATGGAAGGAGGTTATTGACCTTAAATCGGTTTGGGGTACCAAAGATTGGCAGGTACAAGGCGCTGAGGCTTTGCATCGTGCATGTCTCATCCCGAATCACATGTTGTTTTTAAATTCTACCATTTCCCAAACAACATGCTTTGGATTGGCTACATCTAAAAAATTGAATGCACCTACTATCCCTGATTTGGAAGAATATTCAGGTTGGAATAATTTCACTACATTGTCCATCAGTGGGATACAAGCACTCTTGCACAATTCCTCCTTTAATATTTCCAGTTTTGATCCGGAGGGGTGGCTTTTGTGGCAAAGAAGCTCTGATTCTTGCCAACGTCGTTTTTTGGGTTTGTCTGAAGGTTTTACACACATCAGACCAGATCCCCGTTTTGAAACAGGTCACACTGTTACTACTAATTCAGTGGGCAAATTGTGTCAGAACTGGTTACAACATTCCACTTTGGCTGCAGTTAAACTACATCTGTCCCAGTTGAATGAGAATATAGAGCTGAATGATTTTATAAAAGGCCCGGCTAAGGGTAGGTCTAAACGCTGGCTTTATGCTGTTTACAATGAAATTTGGAAATTTTCACAGATTGAGGCAGCTAAACGCCTGAGAGCTATTGATCAAGCAAATTTGGAAAAAGTGCTTGCGGTGGTCGATAACAGTATTAACATGCTTTCTTCCAGGATTTACACGTTGGATAATATTGTTTCTTCTGTTGTTGATATTGTGCATGATGAAGTGTCCACGTTATACCATGGTCAGAATCAATTACGCTCTGTAATGCAGTTTGCATGGACCCTACAGACACTTAAGTCTGGTCGAGTTCCCTGGAACTCATTGAACATTTCGTCCCTTTTCGCCCCTTTTAATCTGACTGAAAAGCAACGCATGCTTTCAATGCGTGATGCATCATTTTCTATGTTACATATTGAAAGGCTAGAATCCTTACCTTTCTCTGTTGCTGAAACCACTACTGCTACATGGCTTATTCATGGATTAATTACATTACCATTTCCCTTATACAAATTTACTAATTGTATGCGGTATATTGCTATAGGACGATATGAACCACTAGGCAATGCATTCCTCCATGAGGCATGGTCGTTACCATACACATACAGATGTCTGAAGGATGGAAAAGAAGTAAATCTTAATGGTGAGGAATGCACACAGTCACCTGACCATTCATTAATATGCAGACACATTCAGTTACACGGTTCTTGTAATCAGGACCGGCCAAATTTAGCATGTGTTTTAAAAGGCACGCCAGTTCCAGCAGTAGTTCCCACATTTACATTATTGACTAATGGTAGTTATTTGCTTTTAAACAACGAAGTATGTTGTGGGTTATTAATTGGTGTGGCTTATGTGGTAACTGTATCAGAGCGTGTGGTGTGTTGCAAAAACGTTCTATACCCACCCACGCATGGGTCTTCAGATGTCTCCATCTGGCCACGGATACCAACCTTGAAAGCAAAGTTCAATGGTTTAAGCAGAATAAGGGCCCTTTTGTCTCAAAAACAAGTGACCCTGAGTTCGGCCCGGGAAAATTATGTCCTTCACATAGCTAACACACGCACAGAGGTGCAGGCACTTTTAAATACTGACTTGCCGTTTCATTTCTGTGAGCTGGTGCACCAGATCTTTAATGCATCTTCCACGACTGGGCTCGCACATTTTTTTAAATTGGTTAGCAGTGGCCTCGTGACTACATTTGAGAAAATTTTTGGTATCATTCCCACGTTTTTCCATTCTATTTTTTCAAGTTTGTTTGGTGGACTACCTGTTTTACTGGCTGTGGCTGCGGGCATTTTGTTATTGTTTTTCTTTATAAAACATGGATGCCCATCCTGCGCAAGAAGCCGTTCAACGCCTCCTGACACTGTGCCGTAATCGGAAGCTCAATTACTATGGAACATTGCCGCTTGCAGCATTAAGCACGGCTTATAGATTGTCATTTCGGTTCACTGACTTCACGTGTGTCCAACCTGTGTTTCACTGCCTGAGCTGCGAGTTCGATTGGGCCATTGATTTGTGTTTATGCTTGAAGACTGCTCCTGACGTCGATTTTGATCAGCTAATGCGTCCCGTAGTGGCTCACGAGCTGATTTGTTCTGGCGAAAGAGTTATGGCCTTGGCAGCGATAAATGGAGTACTAGGTCAATGGGAGATCTCTGCAGCGGCGCATGCCTTTCTGACACACAGCGTTCTGGTGAACCCACCGAGTTGTCCTCTGACATTACAGGAGGATCCGATGCTGGAGGAGCACGTATGTTCTTTCCCATTGCTGAATTGGATTGCTGAACTATTTTCGGATGATGGCAGTGATTTCATACTGGAGGCTGTTGCGACTTACTTTGCATATACTGTCCAATCGTGAGATGCCTGGGAGGATTGCTTTGTTATGGAATATGACTTTCCCCTTGCTGAATTGGAGGGATGAACTGTGTTCAGATGATGGAGAGTTCAATCATGAGATGTCGCTGAGAATGACGTTAATGTGGCACATGACTTTGGATATCGGATAAGTGCCTTGTTTTTTTCTTACAGACATTTGAATTAATGCGACCTGGTCCTACATTTCATATTTTGGAGACCTGGCGGATAACTTTTGATTCGAAAGTTTTGTTTTTCTTTTTTTATATTTGAGGCCACTGTAGGCATTCATACATATTCATTCATACATATTTTTTTAGCTTATTTTAGCTCAAGATTATTGAACTTTGCTTTCATTTTATGTATTTGATTTAGTATTGCCTTTCCCTTATGTTTGACGGTGCTCGGATCATTGGGGGGGTGTCATATGGATACTTCGTTACATATATTGCGTTAAGTTAGCATGAGTGTATTACATGTCTAAACAGCCATTTTTCCTTTGGCTTCAGTTTTGCACACAACACCTACTTGTTGTTGTCGCTTTCACCCTAGAAGCGGTGATGTGATTTATTTGAGAATAATATGTTATTACTATGCTATCAGTTTTGCTTGGTACACTTGGTACAACTGTCTGCACACTGAGAGCTGCACACTCTAAGAATAACCTAACACAAGGTTGCTGGGAGGCCTGATCCTCGCACAACATTAGACATAACACAAATAATGTTGATGCCAACATTTGGGCTCTACGCGGGTTTAAGATAGAGTTACAGGGAATGAACGTAGACACTTGGTGCTGCGCATGAAGAGAGCTGGTAGCTGTTGATGTGATCTACTCCTACTGACATTTAGAGGTATGGGTCCGCCCTGCTAAAACCCGAATGAGACCTTCTTAGATATAATATAATATGCTAAATAGGGTGCGCAAAATATAGGTGATATAGATTTCTATAGATTTTGCATTGTAACATGCTATCACCTTTTGCTTACTATGGATTAGTGACTATGCTGCTAACTCTGATTTTTATAATATGCATTTTGGTATTATACAAGATACTGCGTTTGAGAACCTTGCATTGAATAATAAATATTTCAAACTTGCACGTGTGTTCTTTGACTCTCAGTTTTGGTTTGAAATGATTATATAACGAAAGAGTGTTCATGTGTTCCACGATTCCTGAGGTATTCTAAAGATCATGTTCTGGTTTGTCTAAGACATGGATCATTTCATAATGATCCATGAGACACTGTAGCTAGCTAGGTAAGGGGATTTCTGAAACTGAGATGAGTTTTGGATCATCCTAACTCACTGAGGTTCTAGATCTCTATGCACAGTTCTGTGGGAGAACGGAAACCCTGCTACACTATGAGCCATCAATCGAATCACCATCAAGAATCGATACCCCTTGCCTTTGATCTCTGTGCTATTAAATCAAGTAAAAGGAGCGAAAATCTATACTAAGTTGGATTTGAGAGGGACACATCATCTAGTTAGAATTTGAGAAGGAGACGAATGGAAAACAGCGTTTAGAACCAAACATGGACTCTTCGAATATCAAGTAATGCCTTATGGTTTATGCAATGCTCAAGCTGCTTTTCAACATTTTATCAATCACGTGCTGAAGGAATTCATTGATCGGAATGCAATAGTAAATATTGATGACATCCTGATATACTCAGAGTCTGTGGAGGAACATGAAGGACATGTTAAGAAGGTTCTACAGAGATTGCGAGAGAACAATCTGTTTGTCAAGTTAGAGAAGTGTGCATTTAACGTATCTTCGGTGGAGGTTCTGGGGTTCGTACTGGCACCCAGTGGAGTAACCATGGATGAAAACAAGATAAAGGCAGTCATTAACAGGGAATCTCCAACATCAGTAAAGGAAATTCTAAGTTTTATAGGTTTTGCAAGCTTCTACAGGAGATTTATTCAGAATTTCTCCCAGAAGTTAATACCTTTGACCAGATTGCTTAAGAAAGGTGTTCGTTTTGAATGGACAAAAGAAGCTGAAGAGTCTTTCATCCAACTAAAGAAGGATTTCACCACGGCACCAATATTATTACACCCTGACCCGACAGAACCATTCTATGTGGAGAGAGATGCTTCCAACTTGGCTTTGGGAGGAGTGTTGTCCCAAAGACATAAAACAACCGGACAACTGCATGCAGTGGCCTTCCGTTCGAAGAAGTTAACCCCAGCAGAAGTTAACTATACGATAACAGAGACGGAGTTATTGGCCATTAAAGATGAGTTTAAGAAACTGAGGCATTTTTTGATGGGTACGCGACATGTGTCACGGTCTATACGGATCATAGAAATTTTAAATTTATGAAGTCAGCCAGAACATTGACGCCTAGGCAATTACGTTGGTCATTGTACTTTGCGGATTATGACTTCATAATTACAGGTTCACAAAACGGTAAGGCAGATGCCTTGTCCAGAATAGGTACCGAGGGAGTGTTGGAAGGAGTCGAAAACCAAACAATCATTCCAACTGAAAAGGTGATTGGAGCAGTATTGCAAGAATCTCAGGAACAAAAAATCAGCATCAAATGACCACAGAAGAATTGGAGAAGTGGGCGAAAGAGGATCCAAGACGAGAAATTCGAGAAGATTTACCGTATCAGAATGGATCTCTATTTCTGCCCATGACTGAAATACAGCAAAAGGCCTTGAGAGAATATCATTATAGTATATTAGCAGGTCATGAAGGAATTTAAAAAAACCGAAGAGTTGGTGAGACGACGTTTCTGGTGGCCGGGCATGATTAAAGATGTACACCAATATGTAACCACATGTGAGATTTGCGCAAGAGGGAAATCTGAGAGGCAAGCTCTCAAAGGGTTGTTGCATCCACTACCAACACCACCTTACCCATGGCATACCGTAACATTAGATCTGATAGTTGATTTGCCCTCAAGTAAAGGTTTTGATACAATATTGGTTTGTGTAGATGCCTTTACTAAGATGGCCGATTTTGTACCTTTAAAAGGAGTGCCCACAGCAAAGATTTTAGCAGGAACCTTTAGTCAAACAATTGTTAGAGCGCATGGTGTACCGAAGGCCTTAATTTCAGATAGGGGTTCCCAATTCTTGTCTCACTAATGGAAGGTCTTCACTAAGAAATGAAACATTGAAACTAGGTATACAATCAGTTATCACCCAGAGACAGATGGGCAAACCGAGCGTACAAATCAGGAGTTGGAGCAGAACCTTAGATTGTGCTTGTTAGATCAAGAGGGTGATTGGCCAGAGTACCTATGGGTGGTAGAGTTTGCTCATAATAATGCAAGAAATGTGTCAACTGGGTATTCCCCTTTTTATCTAAATACAGGAAGACATCCTCACCAATCTTTAAGTTTTCAGGAGGTGGAGGTTCCGGCAGTAACTGATCTAGTTGAACACATGACACAAGTGCATAGTTTAGCTACAAAAAATTTAAAGAAGGCTAAAGTGAGTTACAAATTCTATGCTGATAAGAAACGAAGGAAGGAACCAGAATTACAAGAGGGAGATAAGGTATGCCTGAATACCAAGAATCTTAGGCTAAAAGGAGTTAAGAAATGTCAACCAAGGTTTGTGGGACCCTCCCTGATAGAGAAAAAATTAAGTGCATTAAACTATCAGTTAAGCCTGCCCAAGGGATTACGGGTTCACCCGGTTTTTCATGTCTCTCTATTAAAGAAGGTATCAAAGGATCTACGGATCAACAAACCCCCAACACCAATTCAAACACAGACAGGAGAGGAGTTTGAGGTACAGTAGGTTTTAGATGCTAGAATACGTAAAGGAAGACTGTACTATGTGTTGGATTGAAAGGGTTATGGTCCAGAAGAGAGATCTTGGGAGTTGTCCTCTGATGTTCATGCCCCCAGGCTCATTAAAGACTTTCATCGAAAATTTCCAAACAAACTCAGGAAGAGAGGAGGTACTTTGAAGGGGGGGTACTGTCAGGATTACCAGACCCCATACAAGAAACAGTCAGATGGTTCAGACCAAGCTATAAAAGAAAGATATTATGCAAGTTTAACAAACCAATAAGGATCACCATAACCAAAATGGCCGTCAGAAGCAGATTGCTAGAGCAGCAGGTTAGCGCTCTAGACTTCGGCAGCAATCATTGAGTTCCAGGTGTTGTGCCCGACGTGTGGCGCACTTCACCTAATCCGAGAGATGAGAAGGACGTTTCTAAGCTGCGTCGCGAAGTTAGTCAGGGAGAAGATTTCCACGCAAGTTAAAATAATGGATTTCAGTTGCGGAGTAGAACCCGGAGTCGACTGGCAAGAAGTAAGACTGTTCTAAGTATTATTTATATCTGAGCATGCGCGAGCGCGAGAAAAGTAGAAGTCTCGGCTCCGCTCATGCGCACAGTTAATTTTCTTAAAAACTACAGAGCATGCTCAGCAGTCTGTGAGAGATACTGCTTGTATTTTTGAGAGTCAGGACAAGTACATGAAGACGCCGAGTAGCGAGTTATTTTGCATCAAGAAAAAGACGCATTTAGTCATTACGGCATGTTAAGCATTAGATATCAATGCTAAGGAATTCTCGAGTGAGGAAACTTCGAGTGTATTCCAAAAGAGTACTACTGTAGTTATCACAGTTACAGAATTAACACAAGAGAGCTTAGGTGAAGCAAGACATAACAAATCAAAGAAATACTTACCAATAAGAATACAATAACATCTAGCTGTGATAATAAGAGGTGAGGAACCTGTAAAATAGAAGAAGAAGAAAATGAATTTAGAATATCAGAGGAAGGTTAAGAAGAATTAATATATATACATATTCAGTTTCAGCATAAGAAGTAAACATACAAGAGAAAGAAGAGGAGCACAGGTCACACTTATACAGGGTAGGTAATAGGAGGGCATAATTAAACATTATGAATATACAAGAAGTAATGTATTTATGAGTGTATTTCTTTACAGTATCCGACAAGCCTGAAAATGAGAAGAAGACAAGAAAGGAGAAGTCTGAAGGTGAAGAAAGAGTCAGACGCAGTGTGATAGTCTCTTCTCTGTCACATCCCCTTTCCCCCCTGGGGTTCTTTGGCATCCATGCTAATATATGCGTGGTGTGATTGAATCTTGGAGAGGCATTGGGAGCTTGCAGCATTCTGTTCCTGTGCATTGAAGAAGGGCGCTTGACATCCGATAGAAAGCCAGTTTAGTGGGAACAGTAACCAAATTTAGAATATCCTGAATAAAAGCTTGAAAATTCTGAATGATGTGCAGGACCTAAAATTGGATAAGCCACTTTTTGCATTCAGGAAAAATAAAAATATTAGAAATAGCTTAGTCAAGACATACAGAAACCACAACAAGGAGGCCTAAGGTACATTATTTGGCAGCAAGGCGATTGGTAACCATAAGTGCGGAACATGCTCTATCTGTGAACAATGTCTAGTTGCAAAAAGTGTCACAATCAATGGCCATGAGATTAGATGCAGTAGCCTCAACAATTGCTGCAGTAAGAATTTGGTTTACCTGCTGATTTGCCCATGTAGCCTCTGCTACGTGGGGGAGACCAACGAGGAACTTAGAGTGAGGGTGCAAGAGCATTAATCAGCATTGAGAACAGGAAAGGAAAATGCACCCCTTACGGAGCACTTCGCAAGCCTTAAGCATGGCTGCGATGAGCTGCGGTGGTTCATACTGGAGAAAATATCTGGAAACAGGCGAGGTGGAGACCTGGATAGAAATAGAAAATTGAGGGAACAATGGTTCATTTGCAAACTGAACACAGTGCAAAATGGTCTTAACTCTTGTGAAGACTGGATGTCAATAATATTGTGATTCATGCACAAATTATTTTAAATGAAAACCCTGTTGTGTGTGGATATAGACTTGTAGAAATAGGACACAACTGAAGGGAGATGTTACCAATATCTGAAACTGAGAACAAAAGAGAAGTCCGCATACCATAATAAGAATATGAAGTAGTCACCAAATCCAAATGGGTTTATATTCTTGTCCTGAAAGGGAGTAGTACTGTATGCTTTGATATAGTGTATTGCACCCAAGAGTATGGTACCACAGCGGGTGGGGTTTGTATGTCTATATATTTGTCTGCATTTATGGTAGACGACTAGGCATTGTGTAGGTTGTTGTCAATCAGAAATATGCATTGTGGAAGAGAGGTCTGGTTGAGCTGAGACACAAATCAATAGTTTTCTCTCAAGTATGGAGGTTTGAATAAGTTGCACGGCCTTATCTCGTCTTAGATGAATATACGCCGGATGAGTAGGAGTTAAAAAGTGAGACGTACGGTCTGGTCGCTGACAGTGCTCAGTTGCAATTGGACACGTTCAATATGACGTAAACACGTCAGGGCCGGTTAGCTCAATCATGGTAATGCGCGCCCAGATAAAACGCTCAAATTCAACAGGGAGTGAGAACCTTCTAACTGAACCAACAAAAAGGTGAGTGGGAGGACGAATTTCTTAAAAGTGAAACGGGCAAAACCTACAAAAATGACCGGAGAGCTAGTTTAGGGAACTTGTAATAATGCCACTCCCCGGTTAGTCTAGCTAAAGAACTCAACATCTTTGAAGCATAGCTTTGTGAATAAGAGATATTAATATAGCGGTAGATTGTTCCCTTGTAGTCTCGATGTATAGACACCTTTGAAGCTTAGCTTGGAGAATAGAGAGATAAATATAGCGGTAGATTTTTCCCTTGTAGTCTCGTTGTATCGATCAATTTAGGTTTCTCTTTGCTTCCTAGAGCTGAAATTGAATATGCTCTGAGGAGAAGCTGAATCAAGGAATAAGCTTCCCATACAGAAATATCCCCAACAATAGATCTACAGCAAAGGCTGAGAAACTAACTTGTTTTTAAATAAGGTGGGTAATTAAGCCTAACAATGAGGTGTGGAAATTGAGGTGAATTGGTTATGATGGATATAGGACCTGTCACTAATTTTATTTAAACTTTATCAATAGAAATCTGAATCGATAGAATCGGGCAATGGAACCCTAACAACTGGAAAAGGGGTCATCTCATTGATATACTTTGCCCCCACCAAGTATTGTGCAACAAGTAAGCCATACATATCTGATTTGAGATATTTATGATACATAAAAGGAAGGAAAATCCTGTGATGAAATATTTAGCAAAGTATATCTTTGTTTATTTCCACATTTAGAATCCATTGGATTGTGTTAATTGACAACCATGTCCTTCTATCATGACATTCCGTGCTAGAGAGTGAGATATCGTGTCCCCACTGAAGATAAAGTGATCCTATTAGTTTACATCACAAGGAGGGACTACATAAGACACTACACTTTGTTTGGTATAGTGTTAGAATTGTATTACACGCAATAAGAAAAGGCGTGGTTTATGTATGAGGTAGAAGATGGGACATGGTAGTTCACATTTGTGGCATCAAAAACAAATTTTAACTTTGTATATTATGGGGTTTGTCTATAATAATTGCAATTAAGTTGAGATGTTTTGATATAGATTTTATTCCTAGGACACAAAGTATTAGATTATGTCATTAAGCATATTGTCGTCCCCTTCATAAATTATTGGCTGATGGAATCTTGGGACAATTGTGTGTTTTTTGAAAAAATCAAAATTTGGGAATGAGGGTGTTAGATCCATGACCTATTTGTGTGTTTATGTTTATAGATTCACAAAGAACGAGAGGTTTTTTATTTGAGTCTTGATAAAGAAGGTTGAATGAGACAAAGCCTTCGAAACGCGTCAATGCTTTTTTTGCCATAAACGCAGCTACACGGACATCGCCTTTGGGTGTTGATGGCCTACAAGATCAGGGCGTGTTTATATGATTATCTATCTGGGAGATGGCCGCTTATGACAAAGATAACTGTCTGTTTTATCCCTCGTGTTTTTACTTATCATTTGTTTTTTAATTGTTGTCTATGTGATCGATTATGTTCATTATGAAGTACGATGCTTGTGATTATTTCTGAATACAAATGTTTTTATTGAATTTGTGGTTGTTAAAAAAATTATAATAAATTGTATCAGGAGATTGTAAACATTTATTGACTTTTAGTGAGTTTTTGGGCCAATATATTGTATCCACCAGGTTGGTGGTTACTTTTTTGAATGGTTGTGGTGTGCATGTAGCTTATTTGGGTGTGTACAGTATTGTTTATGAAGAAATCCTAGAGGACGTTTTTCTTTTCATTTTCACTCAAGCGAAGGCCACTAAAAAAACTTATACCGCAAAATGGAAGAGATTCTGTCATTGGTGCATAGACAAGTCTATAGATCCATTTCAATCTACTCCGGATAAGATATTACCATACTTACTCCTGTTAGCATTGGCGAGACTGGCACATTTCTCTATAAAAGTGCATTTGGCGTCAATCTCGAGATATTATAGGAAGCCCGGTCAAATATTGCTTTGGTCTTCCAGGGTGATAAAAGAATTCATGAAGGGACTCTTCAGGATGTTCCCGCCGATAAAACGTCCAGCAGTTTCCTACAAATAAATATTGTCCTTGCTCAACTGATGAGGTCACTTTTTGAACCTATTCACAAGGCGGATATCAAGTTTATATCCTGGAAGACAGTACTCTTGCTGGCATTGATGTCAGCCAGGAGAGTAAGCTAAATCCAAGCATTCTCAGTCTTAGAACCCTTGACTCAATTCAAGAGGAACAAGGTGATGCTGAGAACAAATCTAAAATGAAACCCGAAAGTCCCAAATTTTTTCCATCTAAATGAGCCTATTATATTGCCAGCATACTTCCGGGAGCCGTCATCTCCAGCGGAAAGGTCACTTCATATACTGGATTTCAGGCGCTCCTGAAGATTTTGTATTGAAAGAACGAAAATGTATAGACAATCGGATCAGTTACTTATCTCCTTTACTCCACCCAGGAAAAGATACGCTTTGTCAAAAAGCAGTATATTCCTTTGGATATCATCAGCTATTGCTTTTTGCCACAATTAGGCTGTAAAACCGCTGTCGTCAAAAGTGATAGCTCACTTTGCTGGCCAGCATGGGCAGGTATCTCCGTATGCTGTTTCCTATGGGGGATGGAGGTTCGGGTTGATGGTGAAATGAGTGACACATAGCCCATTGTTGTACTGTGTT
This sequence comes from Lissotriton vulgaris, assembly GCF_964263255.1. Lineage (NCBI taxonomy): Eukaryota > Metazoa > Chordata > Amphibia > Caudata > Salamandridae > Lissotriton > Lissotriton vulgaris. Next base: position 539,139,330 of record NC_141694.1, on the reverse strand, counting down.
GTACTTTATCAATAAAACATGTTTTTAAAAAAAAAAAAAGTGATAGCTCATTTCACAAGGAAGATGGCTACCTCCACAGCGTTATTCGTGGGAGTGTCTCTCCCACACATCTGTAGAGCAGCGACCTGGTCGAATGCCCATACCTTTACCAAGTACTATTGTTTGGATACAACATGGAAAAGAGATTTGGCGGTTGGGCAAGCAGTTTTACGTCAGCTGTTTCATTGAGGTACATCTTATTTCACAATACTTAAATGTATTGTTATATTTATGTAATGTTTCTATATAGGTATTAACAGTTTGCAATAGGTTTCGCTTCTTGTTTCGAATGTAGGATGCATATTCTCTATTTCTATATAAAAAACAGAGGAACCTATCTTTTCAAGGGAGAAGGTGTCCATGCCTTCAAACGCTTTCCTATTAGGATACCATACTGCTTACTATTCTGATTCAAGCATGTGAATCTATGAAAGATTCAATACTGGTGAAAAAACAAGTTACTTACCTGTACACTGTGGTTCTCCAGTATTGACATCTTTCATAGAAAAACAAGTGGCCCGCCCACCTCCCCGTTTTCGGCTGGCCACTTTTACCTCCGGAAGCTTAGGAGTTGATATCGGAGGTATAGTGGCTCTGCAGGGGCTTGTGGTCTTGGGGATGGCACCTCATTGGCTGAAGTTTGGGCCTTTATTAAGAAGTCAATGGGTTAGCAATATTCAATTACTTGTGATTGGTTTCTATGTACTACTTTATTTACTGCTATTTAATGTACCGTGAGACTCCCACCATGATGATGGGGAAGATTCAAGCAGGTGAATCTATGAAAGATGTCAATGCTGGAGAACCACAGTGTACAGGTAAGTCACTAGTTTAAAAAAATATATATTTTGAGCTTGCAAGAATACACGTTTGTATATTGATTCGTGTTTTAATAAAGCCATTGTCGATTTTCTACTTTGCCTTTCATGGATGACTCCTGTTCACAAAATTGAATTTGTCAGCCATATGGATGTGTTTTGTTTAAAATAGTAGTTGAAAAATATATGTTATAAGGAATTAGGTTACTCACAGTTTTAAAGTATCTACAGTTTGTGTGTTGTTAAACATTTATCACATAATGTATTCTTGTTTTCTAGTGCCTGGGAAATTGACAGCACAATATCCATCAAATAAAAGAAAACCCATACAGCAGTTATCTAACCACGGTGTTATTACGAAATTGCCTCCCAATCCTTCAAGCGTCACTACAAAAACGAGTTTGTCAGCTAAACTTTTAAACATGAGTATCCTCAAAAATAAACTCCATGACTTGCAGGCTAAACTAGAGGATTTGCAAAAAGAAAATCAGTTGCTGCAAAAATTGCAAATTAGGCAGGAAAAAGCCCTGATTAAATTTGAAGATACTAAAAATAAAATTGCTGATCTAATTTCTCGGCACAACAACGAGGTGCAGAAATTAAAAGAATATCTTCAGGGGTGTAAGGAGCAAGGACCTGCCATTGTGAGAAGAGTAATAGCATCTAATTTCTACAAGGCGGACAGTTCCTCGCCGAAAGTGAACGCGCATTCTGTATTGAAGCACCAAGCTGAACGGAAAGTGTTCGAACAGCAACTTGCATTTTCAGAGAAAGCGCTGAACGTTCGAGACAGGAAAGCAAAGGTTATTGTTATCTTCATTCTTTCAATTCTAAATAACAAAACTTTAGTACTGTAACGTTTTGGCACCAATGTCACTTTATAAACAATTGTATAGTTTTAAGCACAGTTAGTGGCCTACATAGGCCTATTAACAGTGTTCCCGACTGTTTCCCTTCCCTGAAATTAAAGTTGTAGGATATCCTGGAATTTCAGAAATGGTGATGTTCATAGTGTGGCTTACTAGTTTTTGCGTAGTAACATGCCTCAATCAGGCACCTTGCTGATGTTTTCCGCCAGTTTTTTAACCAAAGACTTGTAGCAGGCTGTATCTCCAAATAAAAACACGCATTAGCAAAGCCAAATGGTCTTGGCAATGCGAGAGTTATTGGCGTTGTTAATGTCTTTTATCCACGTTGTATAGCAGCACAGCTGCTGTTCAGTATGGCTGAAAGTCTTTGAAAAAAGCTCTATGGAGTGGCCAGCTCTGGGCGTGTCATAGCCATTTTTATCTGGCCTTAGGGGTAGGACAAGCAAGACAGCATGTGGTGGGGCAGGCAACACAGGATGGCAGGGGATGGACAGCGGGAGGGGAGAATGTAGATAAAAAGCCATTTAGCTTTTGCTAAAACGTTCCTTACAGTATGCATACATTTTACCAGCCATGTGGTTAGCTGCATCACAGTACACCAACTATAGTTCTTTGCCTCTGTAGTTAAGCAACACCCCACAGTCTACTGAAATTGTATTCGAACTCTACTGGACAATGGAGACACAGTCGCCCTCATCCTCCTCGACCTCTCCGCAGCCTTCGACACAGTCTGCCATAGCACCCTTCTACAGCGCCTCAGAAACATCGGAATCCAAAGAAAAGCACTGGAATGGATCACCTCGTTCCTCACCGGAAGAACCCAGAGAGTCCGCCTCCCACCATTCAAGTCAGAGGCCACTGAAGTCATCTGCGGCGTACCACAAGGATCCTCACTCAGCCCCACCCTCTTCAACGTATAAATGAGCCCCCTCGCGACCATCGCACGCCAACACAACCTCAACATCATCTCCTATGCCGACGACACTCAACTGATCCTCTCCCTTACCAAAGACCCTAACACCGCCAACACCAACCTACATGAAGGTATGAAAGAAGTAGCCAAGTGGATGAAGCACAGCCGTCTGAAACTGAACTCAGACAAAACAGAAGTCCTTATCTTAGGTACCTCCCCCTCCGCCTGGGATGACTCTTGGTGGCCAGAGGCCCTTGGAAAAGCACCCATCCCGACGGACCACGCTCGTAACCTGGGCATCATCCTGGACTCCTCACTCTCCATGAACAGACAAGTCAACGCCGTATCATCATCTTGCTTCAACATTCTTCGCATGCTCAAAAAAACATTTAGCTGGATCCCCACCGAAACCAGAAAAACGGTCACCCATGCACTGGTTACAAGCCGCCTGGACTACGGAAACACCCTATACGCCGGTATCACCGCAAAACTCCAGAAAAAACTCCAACGCATCCAGAACGCATCAGCCAGACTCATACTAGACATCCCGCGTAAAGACCACATCTCTAGTCACCTGAAAAACCTCCACTGGCTCCCCGTCAACAAAAGGATTACTTTCCGCCTCCTAACCCACGCACACAAAGCACTTTACGAACTTGGACCCGAATGCCTCAACACACGACTTTCCTTCTACACCCCCTCCCGCCAGCTACGATCCTCCAACCAAGCCCTTGCTACCGTACCCCGCATTAACAAAAACACCATGGGAGGTAGATCCTTCTCCTAGCTCGCAGCTAAAACCTGGAACTCACTCCCCACTCACCTTCGTCTCACTCAGAACCACCTAGCATTCAGAAAGCAACTTAAAACTTGGATCTTCGACAAGTAATTCCCCACCCTTCTTCAAGCGCCTTGAGACCCTACGGGTATGTAGCGCGCTATATAAATCCTTTGACTTTGACTTTGACTTTGACTATCCCATGTTTTGAGGACGGCTTAGGTGATAGCCTGCCTCAGCTTCTTCACAACAGATTGCCCATGTAGATACAAGGGTGAATATCTTGCGATAGAGTAGGGGCCTGTTCTGCCTTTGGCAAGTGATCTTGCATATTTCAATGGGCAGGCTTTGAAATCACCAAGAAAATAGACAACACAAACGAAGGCGGATGGGGGAGAGCTGAAATAGGGACCAGGCGGGTTGGAGAGGAGAATTGTACGGGGCAGAGTGGAGTGAAGGAGAAAAGTGCATATATATAATTCTTTATTGCTTGATTAACAAAAATCTTTGCAAATACAACATTAATATTGTGTAATAAAACAGTTCCTTAGTCATTTTTAGGTCTTGCATAGAGCAGTGCATGCGCTGCCTCTACGAGGCATCATGTAATCTGTATTACTAATGAAACTCCACCAATTGTGTGTTTCTTTGTTTTGTCGCTTGCCATTGGTGGAAGCTGGCATTGCTGTTCTTATCTTGCTCATTGTTGGCTGGTTGTCTGATATGTCACTTCCGTTTTCTTCTGTTTCTGGAGGAAGCAGCATCGACCAACTACAGTCAACTTACACTGCTGGCTGTTCTCTTTTTATTTACGGACTACTTTTTTTCTTTGCTGTTAGCATTTCCACATCTGCAGCTTCCTGCCCTCCCCCACGCTGTTTATTTGATATGCACGAGATCTCAGATTATTTATACATAATTAAATTATTCAGTCCATGAAGCAGCCCACACCAAGGCTCGAACCTTGTTCTCCTGCTCCCAATTCTGCAGTGTTATATGTTGAGCCATCTCCTTGCACCGTTTATTTTCACTTGTATGTTTCCCTTGATCATTCACCATTTTCTGCTTCATGCTTGTGTCAGTGCTCACTGTTCCATGAATGACTGTCCTCCCCTCCACCGCCACCCACCCTCTGTGTCATCACCCCCCACCACCACCACCAGTCCCTCGCTCCTTGTTTGTTCTTTCTATATTGAAAATTATATTTACATGGTGTGAGACATATACATGGTGAATAATTTGAGTAACAGACAGGAGGGAAAAGAGAGAAAGAGAAAACGCCCAGGGGGGTGTTCAAAGTAATATAGGTCCATCATTTTGGCATTTAATGGTTCTGACTCCGGCTGTTCAGCTCCCAGGGCATCTGTTTGAGGGGTGGTTCTCCGCTCCGGGCAGTTGCGAAATAAGGCCAGCGAGGAGGTGGTGCCATGCAGATGTCAATTGAAAGTGGTAGGACTAGGGCCAGGTCATGCGAGCAGACAGCACTCATTAAAGCCCATATCGCTCAGACCATCGAGGGACCTCTGTTCAGTCTCTAAACACAAGCAGCAGCGAAAGGGAATAAGTCACTAAATGTGTGTTCCGTATTATGTCTACCCATCGAACTGGTATAAATTAACATGTCAATGCTTCTAAAATGTTACATTCTTTCTCCATCCTGTCATCAGACAGTTTTTTTTAGTCCTCCCTTTTTTCTAATGCTCATTTCATTTTATCTTTTAATTTCTGTTTATTCTTTGCAATTCTCGCCCCTTCCTTCTCCATTTATTTTTTCTTCCAGTGCTTGCGGCCTGCGGAGATTAAATAAGGCGCGAGCGCAAATAAACAGTTTCCCTTCCAGTAGCAACATTCCAAGCACTCTCGTAGCATGACGTCATGGTGTTTTTGCAATGCCCTCACGTTAAACCTGTGCGCAACAAGATACCGTTTATACTTTGATTAATGATCACAGATGACTTTGATATGGCACTTAAAAAGCATTTGCCACAACTGACGTAACTATGCAAAAGGAATACAGGCACGTATTTAAGAAACAACAAATGACAGTGGACACTGTACAGGTTCGCATAGGCATAGCCTGTCCACAGGTTTCAGAGAATAGTTGGAGGACTACCGTATTAAAATCGCTTGCTTAATTACTTGACTTGGGCGCTATGTCAACCAAAATTATCTAGGGCAGTTTTGCTGAAAACGACTGTTTCTGCATACTAACTTTAAGTCCTGGAGGGAACGGAAACCCGAGTTTACTATTCTAGCAGCATAAAATAAGAATACTTACCTTACCATATATCAGGAGATGCTTGACCTTAAAAACGTGCGTTCGCTTCAAGAAACGTTTTCACTGAAAGGAAATGTACTTCACTCAAAAGGTCACAACACATACCCACGTGTTTATTGCATAAACATTCATTGCAACAGATACTTTATGGAATTCGTTTTCACAGCAATCTCCTGCCTGACTCACAATGATCAATGAGTAACAGTGATTTGTCACGAAAACAGAATTTAGAAGGTCACTGTAATATAATTGTTAGAAATGGGGATTTCCGGTTGGCTGAGGTTTGTGCCAAAGCCAGGCCGAAACCACCATTCTACGTCAGGGCAAGGAAGTCACCCGCCAAAGATAACCCCTGCTCACCCCCTTGGTAGCTTGGGACGAGCAGTCAGGCTTATCCCGGAGGCGATGTGTGAAGCGTTTGCACGTGCACCCAGCAACAACACCCAAGGCCCACCACAAAGGAAACTCCACACAAGGTTATATATAAAAATAGCCTTTGTATTATACCAAACACATTAGATAATAAACACACAATTTACGCTGTGCCACTGGCACGGGCAGAATTTACAGGGGATTATATACACAGGACAGGGCCACATGGACCACTGTCAGGAATAAGCACTTGGTAGAACTAGCACTTAGTAGAAATAGCACTTTGTAGGAATAGCACTCAGAACAGAGAATAATTGTAGCACCAAATAGCACTTGTAGCACACAACCAGTAACCACTGGTAAAAGGTAAGTACACACTACGCAACCTAACCACCTTAGGAATATATCACGCAGGGAACCATCAACTCACTAGCCGAATCTATATTAGGAAAAACAACCTCCTAAGAATAAAACGACATTTTAGAGGTACAGGCAACAAGCATTGCATAAATCACATTAAGCAAGTATCACATTTGCGCCAAAAAGTACACAGAACTGACCCCAGGCCAACCTGGCCTCTCAGGGGCTCACAGGCCCAATGTCCAGAATGTCTGGACTGGCTGCGCGGGCAACCAAAGAGGAATGCGCAAGGCCTAAACGTAGCAGCTGCCCACTAAGTGCTGGGCAGCTGGGGAACTGAGCCTGGCACCAGCGTGCCTCCTGGCTCTCTTCTGGGGCTCTGAATATAGGAATGCGGCCAAACACGACGTGGGAGCCTCGTGGGCTCTGACACAGCTGTGCCCCAAATCACGTGGGATCCTCGCAGGCTCTGATTACCACAATGCTGCCATACGTTGGAGCCTCGTGGGCTCAAGAACGAAAATGCCCCCTTCGGGCCTCATGGGCTCGAAATGACACTGCTGCCAACTGGGGGGAGCAGCTCACTGCCAGCCGGGGCCGTTCTACCTCCCGAAATGCCCCCGAGACGTTGGAGCCCGCAGGCTCGAAAAACAAATGTGCCGCCGGCCGCAACACTACGGTGCAGGCAGCTCCCCCTCACTCACTGGGGCTGCACCAGGAGATTTCTCAGAGTCCTCGTGGGGGGGGCAGCCCCCAACAACGTGCCTGGGTTCCCTCTGCAACCCCGTGCCCCTCCTCTCACCTGGAACTGGAGCGCAGGGTCCGGTGACTCTCTCCTTCAGGATGCGGGGCTTTCTCCAAGCATGGGAGCCCGCGCCACACAAAGCCCCCGCTTCACCCGGTCCCCCGTCTCAGGACCCGGACTTTTAGAGATAGAGCCCGCGAGGCTCAGTACAGCTTCTCCTCGGCCGGGGCTTCAGGGTTGAAAGCCCGAAACCGGTCCTTGGATGCTTGTTTCCAGTCCAGGGAGGACCTGACTTGGCAGTTCGGGCTGGACTGTTCCCATGGGGCACAGGGTCAAGACTGATTTGCATATGCCTGGGTTCAAACTGGAAAGGCATGGTGAGCAAAAAAACTATGGATTTAGGCCCAGATCTCTGTACTGGGGTGAATGTATGACATTATTCTGCATTCTATCCATCACCTGTTATTTTTGCATTTGTCACCCCGAGTGGGTTGGGTATGCTCAGACGTGAGTCCTGTGCTCTCCATGCCACTGAAATCAAGCTATCCAGGCTGATGAGGGCTGAAAGCCCGAAACCGGTCCTTGGATGCTTGTTTCCAGTCCAGGGAGGACCTGGCTTGGCAGTTCGGGCTGGACTGTTCCCATGGGGCACAGGGTCAAGACTGATTTGCATATGCCTGGTTTCAAACTGGAAAGGCATGGTGAGCAAAAAAACGATGGATTTAGGCCCAGATCTCTGTACTGGGGTGAATGTAAGACATTGTTCTGCATTCTGTCCATCACCTGTTATTTTTGCATTTGTCACCTCGAGTGGGACGGGTATGCTCAGACGTGAGCCCCTTGCTCTCCATGCCACTGGAATCAAACTATCCAAGCTGATGAGGGCTGAAAGCCCGAAACCGGTTCTTGGATGCTTGTTTCCAGTCGAGGGAGGACTGGACTGTTCGGGCTGGACTGTTCCCATGGGGCACAGGGTCAAGACTGATTTGCATATGCCTGGATTCAAACTGGAAAGGCATGGTGAGCAAAAAAATGATGGATTTAGCCCAGATCTCTGTACTGGGGTGAATGTATGACATTGTTCTGCATTCTGTCCATCGCCTGTTATTTTTGCAGTGATCATTGTTTTGGTCACAGTGGGTGCAGGCAAGTAGCGGCCTCACTAAATGAGGTGTGAATCACGGCAGCAGCAGGGCCATCAGAAGGAACAGTTTTCGTGCTAACCTAAGACTGATGGCCCTTTCGGTGTTGTTTTGCAGCCCCCCAGACAGAGGGGAAGGGGGAGGAGGTTGTGGGCACTACAGAGGCCTTCCTCGATGAGCACCACACAGGCTGAAAGATAAAGTTGAAATTTTAAAAGCAGAGCTATTCCTGCAGTCCCGGGACGCTTTTTAAAAACAAAAGTTTTAAAAGTAGGGGCACGCCGTGCACTTCCGATCCCGCCCACTTCTAACACTGGTCCTAGCACGAGCTCGGCGAGGCACCGCCATGTGGAGCTGTGAGGAGTGTTCCTGTAGTCCCTTAGTATCTGGCATAGTGCCTGCACTATCAATATCTGCGTTAGCTTAGCTCGTTGTACCGCCTTCTTGATTGTTCCCATGAATCTTTCTACCATCCCATTCGCCTGTGGCCACATAGGTGTTATTTTCCGATGTCAGATCCCTAGGTACTCCATGAATTTTCTGAACTCTTCTCCTGAGAACGGATTGGCCATTGTCAGTCTTTAGCGTTTGCGGAGAACCCCATGCTGCAAACACATCATCCATGATTGGCAGTGTTGCCTTTGCCGACGTTGACGCTACTTGCCTTACAATTGGAAATCTGGAGAATTCGTCTATTATCACTAGCAGTTAATTTCCTGTCTCCAGGGGCCCACAGAAATCGGCTGCCAATTCCATCCAACCCGCTTTCGGTAGTTCAGACATCTGTAGCGGCTCCGGCTTGGATGGCTGTCCAGTCACTTGGCAGACATGGCAATGTGTGACTGTGGCTTCAACCATGCTGTCTAGTCCCGGGAACCACACTTTTTCCTGTAGCCTTTTCTTGGTAGCTACCATGCCTTGGTGTGATTCATTCGCCAGATCTACCGTCTGTCTCCTCAGTGCTCGCGGCATTACTATTCTTGTTCCTCTCATCATTATGCCATTTTGGGTCTCTAAGAGCTCTTCATGTATCTTCTTGAATGCCAACAGTTCCTCTTTTATTACTCCTTCTTCCAAGATGCTGTTTTTATTGACATGCCTCCACCTCTCTTTGTCTTGTCACCCTCTGGATTGCTTGCATGGTGGGATCTTGTTTCTTTTCTTGTTCCAGTTATTCCATCGTTATTGATGCCGGTGTGTTGTGCTTCAGTATGAAGTTCAGGTATTCCTCCGCCATTGTGGTTGCCTCAACTGCATGTGGCAGAGGATGTCTTGACATGTAGTCAGCCGGGTTGTGTTCCTTTCCTGGTTTATGTATGATTTTGAAATTGTAGTCCATTAGTCGTATTCCCCACCTCTCTATTCGGGGCGGTATTTTTGCATTGGGATTTCCATAGATCGTTATTAGTGCTTGGTGATCTGTAATTATTGTGAACGGTTTCCCGTAAATGAACATGTGATAATGTTCGCATGCCCATACTACTGCCAGACTCTCTTTCTCAGGTTGTGAATATGCTCTTTCATTGTCTGATCGGCTCTTGCTTCCGTAGGCGACTACACACCTCGGTGATTCTTTGCCTGGTCTGTGTTGTGCTAGTATTACGCCCAACCCCACTTGGCTGGCATCCACCGTCAATTCGGTGCAAAGCAGCGGATCAAAGTATGCAAGGTGATCTACTGCTATCACTGCATGCCTGATCTCTTCAAATGCTTTGCTGCATTCTTCTGTCCATGCAAAGGTCTGGCCTTGTTTAGTTAGTTCTCGTAGCGGTGCGCTCACTGTGGCAAAGTCTTTTATGTACCTTGCGCAGTAGCTAGCAAGGCAGAGAAATTACCTCACTTCTGCAATGTCGCTTGGGTGTCTTGCTTTCTCTAGCGTGTCCACTTTGCTGTGATCTTGTCGCATTCCTATCTTGGAGAAGATGTGGCCAAAGAACACCAGTTTGTCTCGCCCCAGTTCGCACTTGTCCTCATTTAGCGTCAGCCCCGCCTGCTCTAGTTGGTAACACACATCTCGCAGTGCCTTGTCATGTTCTTCATCTGACTTGACGAACACCAGGATGTTGTCACTGTAGTTCAGACTGTTTTTTACTGGTCTTATTACTTGCCGTATTGTTTCTTGGAATATTTCAGCAGCTGATGATATTCCAAAACTCAGACGTTTATATCGGAAGAGACCCAGGTGCGTGGAAAACGTTGTGATATATCTGGACTGAGGGTCGAGTTCTAGCTGATGATATCCCTTGCACAGGTCTAGTTTGGAGAAACGTCTTGTGCCTGTTAGGCAACCGATCATATCATCGAGGTGAGGTCCAGGGTGTCTTTTGCGTTCGATTGCTGTGTTCGGTATTCTCATGTCGACACAGATGCAAATTTTGGACGTGTTTTTCTTCGGCACTGCCACTATTGGTGATACCCAGGGCGTCGGTCCTTCGGCTGGCTCTATGATGTCCTGCTTGAGCAGCGCTTCAATCTCTTCTTCTACCTGCGGTTGTAGGTGTATTGGCACTCGCCAGTGGTGTTGAGCTACTGTCTTTACTGCTTCATTGAAGTGCAGTGTTATTTGGCGCCCTTTTAACTTCCCTAGTCCCTGGAGTAGTTTGGGATATTCTTTCAAGATGCTTTCCTTCTCTGACATGTTGTATGTCATTTCGAGGAGGCCCATCACCTGTGCAGTGACATTGCTCAATAGGCACTGTGCTGGAATGTCACCTTTCAGCACATGAATTTCTTCCTTTATGGCTTGGCCTTTGTAAATCAGATTCTCTGTGAATTTTCCCATGTTCGTCACTGGTTTTCTTGACCCCCACGTGAATACCTCAACGTTTGACGGCATCAACACTGGCTTTACTTCCATCTTCTTATATTCCGACACACACATGATATTACATGTGTCTCCGCTGTCTAGCACGAAACGTGCTTTGTGTGGTCCCACCTCTATGGTCACGGACTCCGTCTTCTTTATTGTGTTTTTGTTTAGAAGGCGGATGCTTTCTTGATTTTTGCCTTCATCGGTGGACATGGCAGCAGTGTCTGACATGAGGTATAGTCGTTCTGCCGTTATCTTCTTCTCCCGACTCTATCGAGGAGCTTCTGTTTGCTGTTTCTACATGTCTGACATGTCTGCTCGTCATCATCCGTGGTCCTCCCGATCTTCCTCTTTCACTTCTGAACTGCAGTCCCAGGCATACACTGGCAAAGTGGTTGCTTCTATTGCATTTCCTGCATGTTTGGCCCATTGCGGGGCACGTGCCTTTGTGTGGAAACTCAAGTCCACATCTGTAGCAGGTTGATTCAGGTTGTTTTTTTGTCGCCTGTTCGTTGTGCCCTTTTTTCCAGCTGCTTGTGCAGTTGCTCTCTCCCATGTGGTGGGCCTGTTCGACTCGTCGTTCCTTTCCCCACTCCATCTGCTTTGCTTGCACGGTTGCTCTTGCCTCGGCCCTTGCCAATGACAGGATCTTCTCCAGTGAGGTTGGTTCCTTCAGGATTCTCGCACGGAAGTCCGTATCACGGCATCCTTCAATGATGCGCAGGCGAATTGCTTGTTCGTTGTCGTACTTGTCGAATTCGCAGTGGGTTACTAGTTTCCGCAGTCGCGTCGCAAAATCATCCAACGATTCATCCGTGTGTTGCAATGCTATTGTGAAGGTATATCGCTCAAAGTCAATGTTTCTCTGTGGATCAAATTTGTTTGTTAGGCATTTTATTAGCCCTTTGTACGTCGATGTCTCATTTTCTGGTAGGGTTACTAGTAGATCGTCTACTTCATCACCCACTAGATTTAGGAACAGACCCAGTTGTTAGGATTCTGTCACATCTGTGGCCTCCATGTACCTCTCGAACCTCTTAACCCACCGCTCCCATCTTATTACCACTTGCGGCTCTGAGAGGTTTTATGGGAGAGGTGTGCGATATTGGGTGCTCTGCCTTTCGCTCCTTGGTTCTGCCATCTTTGTTCTTGTTTGTGCTCTTGGTGGCACCTGTGCTTTCTCCTTTATTTCCTTCCCGTTTCACACTGTTCTTCTGTTTTCCTTCCTTTATTGTAGTGTTGCCTTTGCTTGAATCTCTTTGTGCTTCGTCTTTGTCTATTTTCCTTCTTTTTCCTTTTATTATCTTTATTTGCACTGCCTTGTGCTTGTTTGCCTTGTTTCAGTGCTCTTTTCGGCACTTTCGTGGCTTTTCTTGCTCCGCCTGGCCTCAAAATGGCCGCCGGTCTTTTCAGCTCTCTTATTGGTTCATTTTGCCTGACTTTAAGATGGCCGCTGAGACTCTCGCGAGACTTCGGGACCAATCCGAGCGTTGCCTGGTTTCAAAATGGCCGCCCGATATTCTCTCATGCTGATTGGCCAGTCCGCCTGACTTAAAAATGGTCGGTCTCGTTCTCGCGAGAGCTCGCGCTCAATTTCGTAATGTTCGTGCTCACTCGGTTAATTCTGCCGGGGCTTACCGATGAGTCCAGATGTATCTTCCTCGCATCTGTTGCGGTCAGGGTGGGCTCCCGCGCCGTTCCTTTTTCTTATTCACGCGAACCAGGGTGGGCTCCTGGTCTCGCTGCTTCCGGCACTGGCCACTCGACGCGACCCAGGGTGGGCTCCTGGTCTCGCTCCTTCAGTCAGCTGGGCACTCGACACACGTGTGCTCGTCGCCTTCATCGCCAGTTGTCGTGTTGTGGAGCCCACAAGGTTCACAAGACACCATGGCTTAGATTCAGGTATCCTTATTAGGATCTCTCTTCAACATCGGGATGCGTCCTACCCCTTGCCCCGCTGGTCCAGTTCTGTCCCGTCCTGCTCCCTTGACCGGAAGTGGTGTCCGGTGTCCCCTTTCCACACTCCTGACTTCTTGGTCCTAGTGCCCACTGTCTAGGCACGACACTGGTGAAGGTCAATGAGTCCCTTCCTCTCTACCCCCTTTCCTTACCTGAATCTCAGTGCCCCCCACTCTGTCATACATGGTGCAGTGTATGTCAATTTCCCAGCATAGGTATTGGTATCTCCTCGACCTATTATGATGTGTTTGTTTATGGCTTATATATGTGCTATCTTTGGAACTTTTCTGTTTGATCGCAGTGCATAATATTTGGTTATGGTGCAACACTGTAATTCCGTTTGTGACTCAATCTTAAGAAAGGTTTTTGAAACTTTAAAAATAAAAAAAACAAGGTGATAGTTTTCAGCGGTACACAGCGGTAAGAAAACTGCCGCTAACTAGCGCTAGCGGTGGTTTTCGCCAGTCCTTATACATATGTCCCTGTGTCTCTAGGGTCCTCATTTAAAAATAACCCCCAACGTGCTTTTGAGAAGCTTAACTGTGTGTTAGGTGATAGGGCATATGTATAGCGCCTGTGCCTCCTCAATGCGCTGCTGTATAAAAAAATAAAAAAATTCATTGGGGAGGACAAGGCATGCTTCCAAATGAGGGTAGAAGCTTACCCTGGTTAATATAAACAAAGAGGATGTTTGATTAACACACTGCTCTATCTATCGAATTTTTTTCTGCGCCATTAAATCTGATTTTCCAGTGCTAATTACGAAACCACACTCGAGGAGGAAGTTGTTCCTCACAAAAGAGATATTTAAATTGATGTGGCTGGAAAAAAAATACAAATATTAAAAGGAGTTTGATCTTTTGAGTCAAATTATGTAAGCAAAATGCTATAGGACAGTTTCTTCTGCTCCTGCCCCCCTTTTCCTAGTGCCTCCTTTAGTCGCTCACACACTCATTTTCCGTTGAATAGTCATTTGAATTGGGTGTAACCCGAATTTACTAAAAGTAATCTGCATTTGTTTATTAAATACAAATGATACGTAGGGGTCGTATGTATTTTCCTGTCCTTGAATTATTAATAATTACTTGGCGATATTAAAGTGTCACAATAAAAGTGGTGGAAAACATTTTTGTGAGACCCTTTGTGGCTCGAAAGGTTGCATGATAGGCGCTTGAATTCGTATGATTACTTCGCAACACAAAACAAAAAAAGTTGGCAAAGGGCTTATATTTAAAGACACGTTATCAATTGTATTTGGAAATAATAGAGGGATCGATTTGATAAAGCACAGTGTGGTTTGGTGTGATAAATAGAATATCAATTATCGATGCCATTTCACAATTAGAACACAAGTATAATATTGAAATAACTCCAATCGCAATGCACTTGACATATTTCTATGTACAGAAATATTTCCATGTCTTAGCTCATTTTATTGTATCATGAGCTGAAAATTAGAATATAGTTCCATACACGTGTTACTTCAATGACACGGTCAAGCAACATGTGTACCTGATATAATGCTTCCTATAATACCCCTCACCTTCACCCCTTCCATTCCAATGTAGAAAGTCTCTTCCGCGTTTTCCACAGGGTATGACGCACCTCGCTACCTTCAAATGGTCCCTACAAACAATTGTCACTCTCTTCTACTAAATTACTCCCATTTTTATGCAATTTTAATTTTTACTATATAAGAAAACTAATTTTCTATGTTCGTTAAAAAAATAAAGCGCACTAACACCCTTTAGATGGGCGGAGAAGCACTATATAAAATAAATAAATCTGAATCATGATGGTTATAACTTTTGGGGAATGCGGCATTCCAGGGGTGCAGTAACTACAAAATATGAATTAATGACTTGCGTTACTCTGTGAGTAGTATGTTTTGGTGCCTGAAGGGTTTTTTTCTAGATGGGGAGCAATAAAAGTGTTTCTAAGAAAGGTTAGGATTTTTTTTAGTTCAGTTGAACTCCATGTTCTAAAAAGTAATCGACGTAAATAAATAATATTTCCCCGTGCCATTCTCTCCACAGATCATGAATCCACGACGTGGCTCTCCATTAATCATTCATTCATTTCTCCTATTCGATCTTGCAGGTACTACGAGACATGCATCATCAAACCCGGGGTGATTGGGGGCTCGAAGCCCAAAGTGGCCACCCCCAAAGTGGTGGACAAGATCGCCGAGTACAAGAGGCAGAACCCCACCATGTTCGCCTGGGAGATCCGGGACAGGCTACTGGCAGAGGGGATCTGCGACAACGACACGGTGCACAGCGTGTCCTCCATAAACAGGTAAAAGCGCGCCCGGGGCCAGCATCGCCCACCCACCTTTTCTGGCAGAGCGCTGCACCCTGGCATCCGTGTGGTGGCCGACATAACCCATAATGGCATAATTGTATTTATTGTATTGTAATTGCATTTATATAGTGCTTACTACCCCTGACGAGGCGTCAAAGCGCTTTTTCGGCCAGTAGCACGCTACTCCGGGACCCACAGAGGATTAGTGTTTAATTAGTATAGTGAAATATGCAAGTACATTTTAAGTGGTGGATAGGTTAGTCAGTTATTTGGATTTGGAATGATAGCAGAAGGATAGAGTAGTAAAAAGGATTGTATTTATTTATCGCTCGCTTGTTGACGCATGCTATTCAGGGAGCCTATAAAGGATTAGTGGTGAATTAATATGGTGAAATATGAGGTAATTTCAGTGGTGGATTAGTCTGTTACCCCTGATGGGTGTTGAAGCGCTTTTTTGGCGAGTAGCACGCCACTCCGGAACCCATAAAGGATTAGTGTTGAAAATTAGTATAGTATAAATATGAAGTAATAATTTGAGTAGTAGATATGTTATTCAGTTATTTGGGCAGTATATTAGTATAGTTGAATATGGAATATGGAATATGGAATTTGAGAAGTGAACATGTTAGTTTGTTAATTTTGATAGAAAAAGGATAGTGGAGGGATAAAAGAGTGAAGGAATTTTTTTATTATTTTTTTATTTATATATATATTTTTTTAGTCAACTGATGGAAGGATCATTATATATTTGTTAGTGATAAAGGGTGGACTGTTAGGTGTAATTACAGCAGGGAGAGTGTGTCTGAGTGGGATGTAGTTATTTATGGTGTTGATTGGCGTTGTGTTAGTAAAGAGTGTACTGGTTAGTGGTATAGGATAGAGTTGTGTACTGTTTGTGGGTGATGGTGGATATGTGTGGTAGTTGGGATAGTAGGGTGTGTAGATTTGGTTTGGTTGGGTTGGTGGTGCATGCTGGTACATTAATCTGTGCATAGTGTTGTGCGTGGTGTATATTTGGTGTAAGTGTGTTGCTCTGTTTGTGGTTGTGGATGGTGTGGGCTGGGTATTGTTAAATGAGAAAAAGGGCAGCATTTCTGGCCCTAGTCCCGACCAGTCTCGCACAGGCCCAAACAGGCAACTACCCACAGGCCCAAACAGGCAACTACCCTTGTCCTCTCCACCCTTAGCCTCTACGCCCGGGCTGAGACGGCCTAAGCCTGGACTTTTTTGTAGCCCTAGTAATCAGGTGACCCCTTCTGCCAATGGGAACCCTAGCCCTAACACTATCCAATCACAACACTAGCCCTAACATCTAGAACCAATAGGAGACCAGGGCCTTGCAGCCAATCTTAACCCTAGTCCAAGCACCCAATCAGTTCAAAAACTCTGATCTCTACGTCCAATAAAGGCCTTAGCCTTACCACTAGTCCCAACCCAAGTCCAAGCAGCCAATGGTACAGGTAGCCCTAGTCCCTACTTCCAATACAAAGCCTTACCCTACTCTTAGTCCCACAACTGGTCCAACAACCAATCACACCAGAAGCCCTAAATAGCTACTTCCAATTAAAGGTCTAACCCTAGCCCTAGTCCCACCCTACTCCCAACAACCAATACATAGGAAGCCCTAGTCCCTACTTCCAATAGAAATCCGAACCCTAGCCCTAGTCCCAACCCTGCAATGATTGAATCACAGACCGAGAAACCAATCAGAACCCTCAAATACCCAACCAATGAGGACATTAACCCTAACCCAATAGAAACACCAGATACAACCACCAATCAGTGTACACATGTGCCAACCACCAGCACACCATATAAGGTCCCAGCAACCTCAGACAAGGTTTGCTGACCAGGGAGTTGGAAGCTGCTTGCTCCTGTTCAGAATCTCCTAGGAGACAGACAGGCTCAATCCACAACTTTGGACTTCAGCAGGTAAAGGCTTCACTAACTCGAAATCTAACAATACTGTTTGAACAAAGCTTTACTCCCCCTGCTGGCCAAAAAACGAAGTGCACAGGCCCCAGTAAATACAGTTTAAACAGCTCACAGAAGCACCCTCTGGTGTAGAAAATCCCTGTTGCTGGGGGGGCGGGGGTGCAGGGGGGCTGGCCTCACTGGCTTGTGAATACAAAATGGTGGCTGGGGGTGCACTGTTTGAGCACACAGGCCTCAGCACAGAGCAAAGGAGAAATTTGGAGGGAAACAGATTTGTCACCAAGGAATGAGAGGGACAAACTACAGAGGTTGGACTGCAAATCCCACAATTCAACACACTGTTTATTTCATCAGCCCACACGGATTGTGTAGAGACAGACAGACAGACCGACCAACCGAATCAAATGTAATCTATGCTGGAAGTTGTTCAATTACATCCCTTCTGGCAGTGAAGTTGGAAAATACTAAAACATTTGAAAAATGTTTAATTATATCTCATAGCCGAGATATATATCTTCATCTGTCCATTTGTACACATGGTATATTTTGAATATGTGTTATGCAGTTCTTTCTACGTATAGGATATATAGATTGGCAGAGGGAACCCCTCGTTGGTTTAAAATGAGTCTTTTGTGACTTGTGCTTTGTGCAGGAAAATTGGTAAAGTTTTCTTGCATGAACGTTTGCATGCATAGGAATAAGACGTTTAATAGCTGAGTTATTGCGCATCACGCTGGTTAGTGCCTGGTGATATATCACGCCATGCGCAGCGCCTTCTGGCATGTGATGTTCGTTGTCCCGGTGTCTTCCAGCTGTGCCTTTTACATACATGCTCACATTGACCCAAAGGCAGGTCAGGTTAAAAAGTGTCACATTTGCACTTTAGGACTCATTCCGAGGAGTTAGAAATCAGTTTCCGAAATCAGTTTATTTTAAAATGAAAATTCTCTATATTCCCAGGCAAGTCGCTCTTTTATTTCTTTATCTAAAGTGTACCTTAACAGGTAAAAACGCACAGGGCTACATATAAAACAAAAAATACTTATGAAATTATCCTTGATTTTTACGATGCAATAATTCAACTTTTGCCTTTCCTTTGTTCCATACATACTACAAGTGCACCTCTGTTCGCCGGTATTCCCGGGAGCTGAATGACAAACAGCCTGTCCCAAAATTGTGGCATTTGGAAAAAACTGCTCTTAAATAGTTTTTCCTCCACAAAGAGGTTTCAGTTCCTGCCGGTTAGTCATAAGTAATTTTCTTTTCTTTTTTTTGTAAACTTGTACAGTGACTAGTTAAATAGTTACAGCTTGTGGAGCAAAGCGAGATGCAGCAGATTTGAGTAGTTTCAACTTTCTTTCTTATTATTTTTTAACATATTTTTATTGACATTTTGCATTTACTGTGACATTTTGCATCGTGTAACAGGTTATCAAACTACATATCCAGAGCATTAGAACATAATGCAGTGTTCGTTGCAGTTTTTAGTTCAATGTTTTGTCACTGTGGAAGTGGTTCAATAGGAAGTTTCTGAACATAACTGGGCTGGAGAAGAACAGGGGGGTCATGGAATTTTGGGTACGGGTATCGTCTGAAGTCGCAGAGTGGCATATGCCCTGGTGGATAGTGGGTCCACATACTTCTAGGGGCGGAAAGCTGGGGGGAGGGTGGGGTTATGGTCGATCCAGCACCGAGGTCCGACTGTCCATTGAGGCAGATAACATAGTGCTGGAGAGCTGATGGCTTTCTCTATGTGTTGCGGGAGGGGATCTGGCGCCCAAGTTCACGGTCTGAATCTGCGGTTGTGTGTCTTACGGCGTGTGAGGGCCGTCTCCCAGGTCATCATGGGTCAGTGATTGTTTGAAGTGGTTCAGTAGGATAGCCCAGTCCAGTGATATGGGGTGTTTGCGCATCCCTTTCACCTCCTCGTCCCGTAGTGTCTCTTCCTTCGCTAATACCCATTTTAGAACCATCCCACCGAGGCTGCGACTGGGGGGCCTGTGGGAGACCGCCAGTGCATGGCAATGTTGCGTTTGGCCAGTAAAATGGCCGGTGAGGCAAATCTGAGGGGTACTTTGTGTTGTTTTCTTTTCTGATAGATACCCAGGGCACAGGCTGCCCATGTATTTAAGTATGTGAGTTCAGTAAGATCCCTGAGTGACTTATGGACGTGTTGCCAGTTGAATGTAGTGTGGGGCAGCTCCAGAACATGTGCTGAAAGTCTGCCGCTTGTGAGTGACATCTGGGGCGTTTCAACTTTCTTTATTTCCTGCATAGTTACTTAAAACCTTTGCAATGTCAGTGCATAAAATATAAAATTAGAGCATAAAAAACAACAGTATATATACATTTTTCACAATGTCCGAGTACCTCCGTTTTCGCTGCCTTTTTTTCATTTTATTATTATAGCAATTTTCAGATTAAAACCAAAATAAAAACCCATTATTGGATGACTCTTTACAGATATTAAATCAGAGTTACATTTTAGACATAGTATGTGTCCTTATATAGCTGAAAGCTATAAATTGCAGTCCCGTGTTCCTTTGGACCAGCCATGGACTTTTTTTTGCTGGTCATCTTGTTTGTATTTGTCAACATTTTCTTGACTTGTTGCGGGGGTCGTCTCTCTGCTCCTGGCAGTATCTCCTTATAGTGGATTGGGTTGGGCATATTCCTGTCAGGGTGTACTGCGGTGCCAAGGCCTGGTTCAGTTTTTGTAGGTTTAGCAATTTTTGTCCAGCCAGCAAAAGGAGTTTTACCAGTCTACAGTTTAGTTGTGTATTTTCTGGGTTTAAGCAGGCTAGCACCGCTTACCTCCTGGTGCGGATGCCTTTCTGTTTGAATGGTTCTTTGAGAAACTGTTGCAGTGCTTGGAGCAGTTCCTTGCATAAACAGATTAGATGAACTATGTTGCCTTGCTTGGTTTTGCACAACCTGCACAGCCATGGTGGAAAATGTTGAGCACAGGGAAAGATTCCCATCCTGTGTCTCAGAAAGTTAATTTCTATATACTTCGGGTAACCCTGGTTGAAAAATGGTTGAGGGGCCAGTAATTTATAGGAGTTAAGGGTCATCCAGGCATGCGATCTATTTGAGAAGTTGGCTTTGTCCTACACCCAAAGAAATTTGTTTTAAGGTTTTCCAGACCAGTTTTTTGAAGTTGGGGAAGCCAATTTGCGCATCCCAGAGATCTGTGAGTTTGGTATTTTCTAAGGCTAGCTGAAGATAGCTTCTGGCTTGGGAGCGCTCCCTGTGCTGTATATCCTGCCACAGCAGATGGTTTAACGTGTTTGTGGTGGCACTTCTGATCCTGTAGAAGCAGATGATATAAGTGCCATACCTAGCTAGATCTTGTCGTAGGAGCCCATAATTCCAGTCTTATTTGTGCAGGTGATGTATAGGACGGAAGGCTGAACATAATTCTATAAGCTTTGACCTGCATATTGTCCAGTTCCTTTGCATCTTTTCCCTGCATTGCCTTGCTGCCGTAAGCAATTGAGGGAAGTAGTTTAGCCTGAGCTACCTTCAAGAGCGGAGTCAGGGTAGGCCCCATCAGTTTATTTGCGAGATTTTTCAGCGTTAGGGCATTCAGCAGACCTTTCCATCTGACTTCCTCTATCTGGCGCCAAAACGACCCTTTCTTGTCGAATTTAACTCCAAGGTACTTGTATTCCTGAACTGGATCAAGTTTTGTGCCACCAAGGAGCCAACTTCTATGGAGGTTCTTTTTGTTGTTTATTGATATTGTCTGTGTCTTGCTCAAATTTATTTTTAAATTGTTTTCTGATGCGTAGTTCTGCATTTCCGTCAGTAGATGTGAGTAGGGGCCAGCGCCCAGACAAAGTAATGGCAACAGTAAGCGTAATTAGTACAAGTTCTGCTACAAAGCTTAGAGAAGGAAGGTCACCAGTCTTCCTTACAAACACCAAGGAGCACCCTGGTTAAAATACTAATAAGCTTCTTAGCTGAGCAGAAAAAATATATCACTGTATCAAGTCCAAACTTTATCTCTGTACACAAACAGGTAACAGTAGTACATTTCCAATTGTCAGATATCCAACAGTGAAGTACTCTTCTCATTAACACCACCAAGGTCTGTTGTCATAGATTCATATTCATTTATTTCCGCTTGTTTTCATCAAATCAAAACACAGCCAACACGTGTTTCGTCGGGCAATAACAATAAGCCATACGACTTCTTCAGGGCTGCAAGCCAAGAAAATAATAATACTTTTTTACTTCTTTAACCTTTACACAAAGTTCAAAGTCAAAGTAAAGTAAAGTAATAGTACTCAGTAGAATAAAGTAAAGGTAAAATGGCAGAAGTGAATACACCATAAGTGGATTCTCTGTCAGAAGATACCATGTGACTCATGTTACCATACTTGGAAGTTCACCTAATTTAATGGTGCAGACAAGGTGTCTAAAATTACAAGAAGCGACCCAAAAGTCCCAAGATTGAAAGAGATAAAAAATAAAATTAACTTTACCAAGGACAAGTTAAATAACTTTCCTATAATTCAATCTCCTCTGGTATAGCCGTGAATTACACCCTAAAACGAGAGATGACATTTCTCATTACCAAATTCTCACTCATCACTTAGCATATGGGTGTCTAGTCATACAGACACCACATAAATAGTAATACTTCACATAGTCATCTTATAACTCCTTTCAGTCTGAAACCACTCGTACTGGTAAAGTAAATGAACAGCAAGTAAACCCTGGTAATATAGAATCCATAGTCTATTCAAAAAGCTCACCTCAAAGTGTGAGAGGTTGTCTTCACAGCAAAGAGATAATTTTCAGCTGTCACAAAATTCGTAATAGGTCTCTTGTCTCATCAAAAGTATACATTCAATATCTATTCTGTAATTAGAAGAACGAAAAACAATCCTTAGTACCTCTATTCAGTCCGCTGCTATGGTTTAAAATAAGTTCGAATCGAACCCTTCATAATACACTCACCCAAATTCGGGCTGTCTATTTTCATGAAGTTAGTAGTGAATCCTTGTTTCCATCACAATTCCATAATAAGTATTCCTATGTACGGAAATAATAAATAACGCTCGTCAGATTCTACTTATATCACTCCTTACAGTTAGCGTTTAACTATACTTAAGAGCCAGGCGGCTTACATGCAGTCACATCGCGTGTACACCGACATGTAGACTAAGACAGCGGTTGGCGTCTAGTGTGAGCGCCATTTTATTTAGAATGCAAGACGTCTATTTTATTCAAACCCAGTCGCCATCTTGTAGTGGCTAAACGTTACCTATACTAGTGCAATTAATTACTACATAAAAGATCTGTTTACATCTCATTCCAGTAAACAGTATAAGTAATCATTTTTGCGTCAAAATAAAGGAGAATACTCTTCGAAGTTTCTCAACGAACCTAAATGTACCATCCATATTAGTGTTCCTAATGACAGACGATCGTAATTTATACGTGAATAACATCACACAAAATCAAATATCAGTTCACCATATTAAAGAGGGGATTATGATACGTCCTTAAATCTGAATATACAGAGTACCAACATCATTTTATCTAACCATGTATTCGAACCTGCAAAAATGGAACGTAAAGTGCAACACTCGATGTCCCAGCGCGCCCATCCATAGCGCTACCACTGTCATTAAACAACCAAACTAGGTTGGGTCTAAGAGAACCACCATATAAATATAGTAAGATGTAATACGGTCCGAAAATTTTAACTGTGCAAATTACCGACATAGTTTTGTCTGAACATGTATTCGAACCTGCGGAGGCGGAACACAAAATACAATACCAGATGCCCCATCGCACCAATCAGTTGCGCCACCGCTGTCATTAAACAACCAAACAGATTTGGGTCTATATTGTGAACCTTTCATCAATTGTATTGTCACAAAATATGATGTCAATATTAAAGAGAGGTCTGGGATATTGTCCAACTGTATGTATTGACTGGCTTACGACCAAGATTGATTTGTATAAATTTTCTAGGCTTTTGAAACTGAAAAAACATTTTGCCAAGCATGATAACAGAGAAATTGTGACCAATAAACCGGTACTTAGTAACATTACTATACAAGAATTGTATGATACCAAACTCTTGTTATCATTAACAGAAAATGAGGAAGACCCAGTAACTATAAGTACATTACTGGACGATTTAGAGATTAACTCAGGGTATTCTCTGTCCAGTGGACTGAAAATGAGATCTAAATGGACACCACAATTATCAGCTGGTAATGTGGTTGATGCTTTTTATAAATCTGTGACTGCGGATATTGAGGACCTGATTAAAAGACAACGTAACAACAAGAAGAAGTACAGAGGTTATAATCTCAATCATGATGAAAGGCTTGCTCTCAAAGAATTGACACAACGACCTGATATTATTATTCGTAAGGCCGATAAGGGTGGCAACATTGTGCTTATGGATAAAAAAGATTATGATGCTGAGATTTTATTACAGCTTGGTGATTCAAGGTACTACGAGAAGATTAACACTAACCCTTTACCCAAGACTATGTCAATGATTAACAGTAAATTAAAATACTGGTATGATTGTACTCTACTTGACCAAGATGAATACTTCTATTTGAGAGTGGAAAACCCGAGGGCCCCATGTCTATATACCCTCCCTAAAATTCATAAAAATAGACAGAAAGCACCGGGAAGGCCTATCATATCGGGAATTGGAGGTCCTGCAGAAAGATTATCACAATTTGTAGACCTTTACCTAAGACCTTTTGTCCAGAACTTGACCTCTCATATAGAGGATACTAAACATGTTCTTAATATTATGAGTGATGTAAATTGGGAATCTGACATGGTTTTGGCCACACTTGATGTGGTATCATTGTACTCTAATATAGATCACATGTTGGGTATAAAAGCTCTTGAATACTTTTTAAATCGTAGACCAGCTGAGTACCTTGATCATACGAATATGCTTCTTGAAATGACGATGATGGTACTGGAAAATAATTTTTTCCTTTATGATGATGTCTGGTATAGACAAAAACTTGGAACTGCCATGGGCTCCAGA
This sequence comes from Lissotriton vulgaris, assembly GCF_964263255.1. Lineage (NCBI taxonomy): Eukaryota > Metazoa > Chordata > Amphibia > Caudata > Salamandridae > Lissotriton > Lissotriton vulgaris. The sequence goes on along the minus strand of NC_141694.1, from coordinate 539,114,967 downwards.
TTTGCTCCGTCCTTCGCGAACCTTTTCATGGGTCGCTTAGAGGCGGAGTGGATCTGGGGTACCAGGGGCCAAAAGTGGATTGATCATATTTACTTTTGGGGGAGATTTATAGACGAGTGTCTACTAATATGGAGAGGTACCCCACAGGAATTGAATTCTTTTTTTGCTTACCTTAATTCTAATGATCAGAATATGACATTCACTACACAATTTGACTACAATACTATCACATTTTTAGACATTGAATTATTTGTGAAAGAAGATAAACTGTGTAGTAGAATGTATCGTAAAGAAACAAGTTGTAATGCACTTCTTCGTGCGGATAGTTGTCACCCTAAAAGCCAAATTGAGGCGATTCCTTTTGGCGAGATGTTGAGAGCCAGACGGAATTGTTCGGATGACACTGATTTTAAAAACAACTTGAAAGACATGAGCTTGAGATTCTAGAACAGAGGGTATGAGGATAAAGTAATAGATAAAGCTTACCACAGAGCTGTGAAGCTCAAGGGAGAGGAGACTCTGAAATCTAAAAATAAGAATGAAATGGCCCAGCAGAAGATTAGGATGATTACCAACTTTGGAATAGGGAGTCACAAATTGTATGCTATTTTGAATAGACACTGGCATTTACTGAAGACAGATGGTGATATAGCACCATATTTATCTGAGAGACCTAGCTTAACTTTTCGAAAAGGTACGACTATTGCAAATATGGTGAGTCCTAGTTATCCTGTAAAGCTCAATCCCACTAAACAAGAACAATGGTTACGATGTAAACCTGTTGGTTTTCATAGCTGTGGTGTCTGCAGCTGCTGTAGATGGGCGACCAAAAAGATTGTATCTTTCGAATACAATAACACTGGTACCTATATGATTAAGACATTCATCAATTGTGAGATTTACATATGTTATTTACATAATTACCTGCAGTTGTGGAAAAATATATGTAGGAAGTACAGTGAGACGTTTGAAAGAAAGAATGATTGAGCACTTTCGTGCTCTTAAGAATGGTGATACGCGGTACCCTATAGCTTCCCATGCTATTCAAAATAGGGAAGATTCGAGAAATCATGTATTTACCTATCATGGAATTGAACATGTAAGTAGTGATAGAAGAGGTGGAAACAGAACCTTAAAATTAAGACGTAGAGAAGCTAGATGGATTATGACTCTGAGAGCAGTTGAAGAGGGACTAAATTTGGATTCTGAACTGCAATTCTTTTTAGGAGAATAAATTGATATATTGGGTTATAATGTTTATTGCTGTATAGTTGTCAATTGTCAATAAATTATTCATACCTGTTTGGTGAATTTCTGTGAATTGATTTGTCTAGCATGTCTTACCCTCTGATCTTGCCTAATAAGTAAATGTTGCATTTATATGTAAATGTTGCATTTTGTATGACTGGAAGACTAAACAATAATTACCTGTTGCTGAAATACTCTTGCTGATTTTACCTTCATCCTACTTCCTTGACTTGTTACTAACTAATACTTCTCCCCAATTTAATAAGTGAATTTTGCTGGTACTTCATCAATCTCAAAGTGTAGCTAGGGTTGCAACTCTGGAGCGTGAGATGACAATCCAATATGCATGTGTGAATTGTACTAGCCTGGATTGAATTGAGGTAGTTTATATAGACCCAAATCTGTTTGGTTGTTTAATGACAGCGGTGGCGCAACTGATTGGTGCGATGGGGCATCTGGTATTGTATTTTGTGTTCCGCCTCCGCAGGTTCGAATACATGTTCAGACAAAACTATGTCGGTAATTTGCACAGTTAAAATTTTCGGACCGTATTACATCTTACTATATTTATATGGTGGTTCTCTTAGACCCAACCTAGTTTGGTCGTTTAATGACAGTGGTGGCGCTATGGATGGGCGCGCTGGGACATCGAGTGTTGCACTTTACGTTCCATTTTTGCAGGTTCGAATACATGGTTAGATAAAATTATGTTGGTACTCTGTATATTCAGATTTTGGGACGTATCATAATCCCCTCTTTAATATGGTGAACTGATATTTGATTTTGTGTGATGTTATTCACGTATAAATTACGATCGTCTGTCATTAGGAACACTAATATGGATAGTACATTTAGGTTCGTTGAGAAACTTCGAAGAGTATTCAACTTTATTTTGACGCAAAAATGATTACTTATACTGTTTACTGGAATGAGATGTAAACAGATCTTTTATGTAGTAATTAATTGCACTAGTATAGGTAACGTTTAGCCACTACAAGATGGCGACTGGGTTTGAATAAAATAGACGTCTTGCATTCTAAATAAAATGGCGCTCACACTAGACGCCAACCGCTGTCTTAGTCTACATGTCGGTGTACACGCGATGTGACTGCAGGTAAGCCGCCTGGCTCTTAAGTATAGTTAAACGCTAACTGTAAGGAGTGCTATAAGTAGAATCTGACGAGCGTTATTTATTATTTCCGTACATAGGAATACTTATTATGGAATCGTGATGGAAACAAGGATTCACTACTAACTTCATGAAAATAGACAGCCCGAATTTGGGTGAGTGTATTATGAAGGGTTCGATTCGAATTTATTTTAAACCATAGCAGCGGACTGAATAGAGGTACTAAGGATTGTTTTTCGTTCTTCGAATTACAGAATAGATATTGAATGTATACTTTTGATGAGACAAGAGACCTATTACGAATTTTGTGACAGCTGAAAATTATCTCTTTGCTGTGAAGACAACCTCTCACACTTTGAGGTGAGCTTTTTGAATAGACTATGGATTCTATATTACCAGGGTTTACTTGCTGTTCATTTACTTTACCAGTACGAGTGGTTTCAGACTGAAAGGAGTTATAAGATGACTATGTGAAGTATTACTATTTATGTGGTGTCTGTATGACTAGACACCCATATGCTAAGTGATGAGTGAGAATTTGGTAATGAGGAATGTCATCTCTCGTTTTAGGGTGTAATTCACGGCTATACCAGAGGAGATTGAATTATAGGAAAGTTATTTAACTTGTCCTTGGTAAAGTTAATTTTATTTTTTATCTCTTTCAATCTTGGGACTTTTGGGTCGCTTCTTGTAATTTTAGACACCAGGGTCTGCACCATTAAATTAGGTGAACTTCCAAGTATGGTAACATGAGTCACATGGTATCTTCTGACAGAGAATCCACTTATGGTGTATTCACTTCTGCCATTTTACCTTTACTTTGTTCTACTGAGTACTATTACTTTACTTTACTTTGACTTTGAACTTTAACCGGAGTGTAAAGGTTAAAGAAGTAAAAAAGTATTATTATTTTCTTGGCTTGCAGCCCTGAAGAAGTCGTATGGCTTATTGTTATTGCCCGACGAAACACGTGTTGGCTGTGTTTTGATTTGATGAAAACAAGCGGAAATAAATGAATATGAATCTATGACAACAGACCTTGGTGGTGTTAATGAGAAGAGTACTTCACTTTGGATACAAAGTTGGATATCTGACAATTGGAAATTTACTACTGTTACCTGTTTGTGTACAGAGATAAAGTTTGGACTTGATACAGTGATATATTTTTTCTGCTCGGCTAATGAGTTGCTTTTTATTGCAAGATAAGATGTATTCTGCTATTTATTGTCTATGGATTGAATTTATGAACTGTTGTTGATACCCGATATATGATTATTTTTTCATGACTGGATTAAATTATTAGTACCTGTTTTTCTTTTCCTATGATGCACTGTAAAATCCCAAATAAAGAAATAAAAAAAAAAAGACCCTAGATTCAGATCAACTGACATATAGTTCCACCGTGTATATTGTCAACAGCAAAACCAGCATCAACATCAATAATAATAATACATATAGCACTGTGATCCTAGACCAAGTGGCACCTCCCAAACTAAAATCCCAAAGAAACATACCTTCCAAATCCTGGTTCAACGCTGATCTTAACAACAAAAAATGCTCCCTTAGGCAGGCCGAAAGAACCTGGAGGCAACACCCGTCCCCCTCCCATCTAGCCCTCCTCCGATCCGCTAGGTCCAATTACAAAAAACACATCCTCAATGAATAGGCCTCCTTCTTCTGCACCCAGCTTGAAAGGGCCAAAAATAGACCTAGAGAACTATTCAGCATTGTCGAAAACCAAACTTCCTCTGCCCTCCTTAAGCTGATAGCCACTAACAAGAAATGTGAAGTAATTTCAAATTTCTTCTCTGATAAAGTCACCAAAATTGATCAATCCTTCCTCTTAAACTCCTCCTCCCCCAAAGCACTACCTTACTATGACATTCCCTCTGATCCTCCAGCCTCATCTAATCCTCCCCAGGTCCCCTATCGCCTCTCATCCGTTACCTTCTCACCTGAATCCAACCCTTTTCTTCCCCAGCAACAAAAACACAACGCCTCCTGGCATAATTTTTACCCTGCCACGGAACAAGAAGTCTATAATATAATCGCTAAACTCAAACCATCTTCGCACACCAAAGACCCTATGCCCTCTAACCTTGTCCTAGACCTTAAACATATCATTGCCCCTCTCTGGACCACCATTATAAACTCATCCCTGAACACTGGGTGTGTTCCTGCCTCCCTCCAACTGGGTCAAATCACACCCATCCCCAATAATCCCAACGCAGATGCCAATGACCTAAATAACCTCCGACCTATCTCTAACCTCTCTCTTCTCTCCAAAGCCCTTGAAAAGTGCACCCTGCTCCAACTGGACAATCACATCAACACGTTCGACCTCTTTGACTCACTGCAATCCGGCTTCAGAAAAGGATGCAGCACAGAATCTGCTGTGCTCAATATAGTGGATAACATTCGTCACTCACTTGACAATGTTGAGTCTGCCCTACTCATTCTCCTCGACCTCTCCGCGGCTTTCAATACTGTTAACCATTCTGCCTTACTTAACACTCTCAAAATCCGATTTGGCCTCAATGGCCCTGTCCTCAATTGGTTCACCTTGTTTCTCCAACACAGAGCTCTTAAAATCAAAATCGAGAACTGTCTTTCTAACCCCACTCCAATCGCCCTCGGTGTACCCCAGGGATCCATTCTCTCTTCCGCGCTCTTCAACCTCTTCATGGAACCACTCACCCTCATTCTCAAATGAGCAGGAATCAATTACCATCTTGATGCTGACGACACTCAACTTTACTATAAGATTAAATCCCACTCTTATGTCCTACACCTTACTGACACCCTGTCCAAGATCCAATCATGGTTCCACCACAATCATCTTAAACTCAACCATAAAAAAAACTAAATCATTCTCTTCGCCCCTAAAAACAACCCTCTCCCCATACAAAACTGAATATCCGACCTTAATGCCCTCAACTGCTCTCTCACCACTACCAACACAGTTAAAATCCTAGACATTACCATTGATTATAACCTTACTCTTTCCTCCCACATAAAAACCACAGCCAAAGGAGCGCTCTTCACTTTCTGCCATCTCCAAAAAATTAAACCCTTCATTCCGTCCGATGACTTTAAAACTGTTGTCCAATCGCTGGTCCTGTCTAGAATAGACTAGGATAACACTATTCTCGCGGGAACACCTAAAGTCCATCTTGCACCTCTCAAATCTGTGCTCACCCTAGCTGCTAGACTTATCTTTGACTACAAACGGTTGGACCACATCTTCCCTGCACTTAAAGCGCTCAAATGGCTTCTCATCGAAGACAGATCCACCTACAAGATTGCATGTATCACTCATAAAGCACTTCACCAAAACTCCCCACGTTACTGCTCAGACAAACTACACAAAGCAGGCTGCACCCACCCGACCTCTGCTAAAAAAGAAAAGCACACAGGCTCGATCCTTCTCTGGAAACGCGCCGTCCATCTGGAACTCCCTGCCTAAAGACCTACGCTGTAACCCTTCCTACATCAACTTCAAAAGAGACCTCAAATTGTACCTCCTCAACAAATATTGGGGTCAGTAATACCTACCTCGGACACCGTCTACTGCTCTTCACCTCATCAGGCACCCCTCTCTTGCCCTCCAACTATCTTACCTCCCCTTTCTCCTGTCTATCTCCCCTCCCTCATGCTACTATTTCCTCTCCCCCATACCACCCTCCCTGCCCCTACCTTCAAGTATGACATCTAGACTCTAGCAAGGCCTCTCTCTGATCTCCCACTCCCCTATTCCTCTAATCTCCCATTCTCCGTATCTCCGTCCTTTACCTTCCCTTTTTCACTCCCTCACACCCACCCTAATCTAATCATCCTCTACCCACATGAGCTTATCATTGTACTCTTGTAAATAGCACTCATATTTTCCTGCTTTTCTTGTTATATTGGTTTGTATGGCAATGTTTTTGACCAAATGTAGCAATTACTATACCTCCTTGAACACCTGTAAAGCGTTCTGATACCTCTGGGTCTAGCCAGCGCTATATAAAACCTTTAAAATAAATAAATAAATACATAAATAAAAATAAATGAATCTCTTCTAGGTGTTTAAAATAATATATTACTATTGCCATTGTACAATCTCTCCCTCTCTCTCTCTTTCTTTCTCCCTCTTTCCCTCTCTTCTCTCTCTCTCTCTCTCTCTCTCGCTCTCTCTCTCTCTATATATATACACGTCTCATATCAGCAGAAACGAGATAGAATTTCTTGATGTTAAGGTCTATGTCAATGCCAACAGACTAGAATCAACACTGTATAGAAAGCCTACTTCAGGAAACACCACATTGCACACCTCCAGTCTCCACCCTAAAAACACTATCTCCAGCATCCCCTATGGAGAAATTCTAAGGATTAAGCAAATATGTAGCTCCGCTGGTGACTTAGAAAATTGCATCAACAATCTCAGGGCTCGACTGAAAGAGCGAGGTTATTCTGACAGGATTTTCAACCAGGCTTTGGCTAAAGGCAGGCTGAGAACCAGGGAGAGTCTGTTCCCTAGGGAGACTACTGAAACTAATACATCTGAACCTAGCTCTAACTTAGGTGAAGAATCTATGAGTTGCCCGAGATTTATCACCGCTTTTAGCAATGAAGAACACAAGATCAGGAACATCATTAAAAGAAACTGGCCAATAGTCCTTACCGATAACATATTGAATTCTAACTTACCCAGTAAGCCTTTGGTAACATTCCGCAGAGCTAAAAGCATGGGAGCAACTCTAGATATTAGCAGTCCGGAGTTAAAGCAGAAGAATATATGGCCGCAGCCCAGGGCTGGGTTCCGCAAATGTATTCATTGCAGGGCATGTAAGTTCGGAGTAAACAAGACACACTACCACATACCATTTGACTCTAAAGAAATCCCTATTAAAGGGAACCACTCATGCAAGACAGACTTTGCAGTATATGTCCTGACGTGCACCTGTGGTTTAAATTACATTGGAAGCTCGAAGGCACAGATGCACGTCAGGATCTTGCAACACCTCAGAGCCATATTACACAACGATCCCGCATATCCGGTAGCACGTCATTTTGTACTAAAACACAATAAAGACCTAAGCTGCCTTTCCTATTATGTGGTAGGATCAGTCCCAAAACCCCGGAGAGGAGGAAATAGGGAATTGCTACTGAGGCAATTAGAGACGCGATTTATTTTGGAGTTCGACAGTAAGTGGCCTAATGGTCTTAACACTACTGAGGACATCCAAAACTTTTTGTAGAAATCTCCAACAATTTTCCTTCAAGTCTGTTTATTAAGTGGGTGTTAGTTAATGCCACAATGACATTTAGGGCACATACCAGAGTGTAGTACCTGTAGTGTCTCTATTAGTTAACAGCATTTCCGTCATCTGTGTACACACACCCTTCCAGATGAGTAGGCAGGTTCCCTGTTGCTCATCTGGATTTTATGTTTCCATGGGGACTCTGAGTCATCGGCTATTTATGATTTTAATAGATAGTCAGGTTCCCTGTTATCTATTACACTATGAAATTCCTCCGACTATTTAATCAGTCGTTTATTTATTGTGTACCTCCATGTTTATTCGCCCCCTCTTTTTCAAATAGCATTCACTTGATCTTTTCACATTTTTTTCAATATGATGAATTACTGTTTTAAAAAGTGTTTTAGATTTACCTTTTATCAGAATAATATGGCTTAGTCCAATTTTTTATAGAGGTAAAATTCTGATTCATTTTCTATGCTCAGATTTTTTTATCATACATTTTAGCACTTTTTTGATATAGATCTGTTTGCACTTTATTGAAAGCTTTTTCGCACACTAGGCAGAGGTGTCTAGCCACTTTTTCTAAAAATTTGCACATTCAGCACTTTTTGGCCTACGTAATTCCCAGCGTAATTCTTATTTGTTACTTTTGTGAACAAGTGACTTGGTACTAACTTTTATTCTTTTGAATATGTTGTGGCCTATTTGGTTTACAGGATTTATCCAGTGAGTAACTGAAATTTTAGAACAATCATGCTCATTTAATGCCATGTGAATGTATTTATTCATTATTGCATTAATGCAGTTCAAATTATGTTATGTCGGGAGGAGCTTCGCGCGGATCCAAGATGGACGCGTGAGCACAGGGCTCCAGAGACCCTCTTTGCCTCCCGCATCTATCCTGCCACAAATCCTGATTTGATCGATGGGTACTTGTTGACTCTGCCCTGCTGATTCTGAGGACTTTTTCAGACCCGAAATCGGGACTTGCTCCGTCCTGAAGTTTGTGGCCTACATCGTGGACCGTCCCCGGCCTGGAGTCACCGAGGTACCCAGGTGGCAAGTCAACAACAACGGCCAGTTAGACACACCCACTGCCCCTGTGGTGCTTTCGGTTTCGTTTTGGGTCATTGTCGCAACGCTCTACGGCTGCCCTATTCATCTTCTTGTCCCTGCTGCGGATCCTTCACCTGCTCTGGTTTTTTAGCCCTCTCGCCCTTGAGGTTCATCGAAAGCGTGATCATTTTGACTAGATTGCAACGACTTTGTGGGAGTTCGAAGCCCACTATGGCGGGCAGGCTGGATGCCGAAAAACGGAATGCCAAGGGCACGCATCGTGGGGGCCTCATCCAAACCCAGACTATAGAGCGCTTCACCCGCCCGAAAGGGTCCCCTGGTGGAGCGAGTAGGGCTCTTGAAGGGACCGTGGATGATACCCCGCCCTCGGAGGAATTGACATTGAGTGACATTATGGGCGCCATTACCAGTGTTCGGACCGACATGGGCCATCAGTATGAGACTCTTGCTGCCAAGATCGATACGGTGGCGATTGAGGTTAATCTCATCAGAGCTGACCTGGGGCAGACAAATGAACGGGTCAAATCTCTGGATATCAAAACTGCGAGTCTGACCACTGATGTCTCAGACCTTCAGGCTGAGGTTCGCGCGCTTCGTACCTCCAACGACCAATTTGCCCGCCGGCTGGATGATTTTGAGGGCTGGGCAAGGCGCAACATTCGTATTGTGGGGGTTCCGGAGACCCCGTCGGACGTCTCTACGGACCTTCTGGTGGAAGATCTGGTCCTTAAACATCTTGCGCCTAAGGGCCTCAGTAGGTTTTTTACAGTGGAACGGGCCCATAGAGTTCCCGGCGGGAAGCCGAAGCTGGGAGCCGCGCCGAGACCCATCATTGCCAGGATTTTTAATTTCCGGGACAGAGATGTTATCCTGCAAGCTTCGAGGACCACGGGTCCCACCAAATTTGACAATGCCTCGGTCAGTTTTTACCCGGACTTCACCCAGGCAGTTCAGAAACAGCGCATGGGTTTTACCGGGGTTAATGTTAATGTTAATGTTAATGTTATATGAGCTTGTATAGCGCGCAGCTGCCCCAGCCAAGGGGCTTCCCGGCGCTTACTGAAGAGGAATGGACAGGTGATGGGATCAGGAGGTAGGAAGGGAGAGGAGATTAGCAGAAGAGGTGAGTTTTTATAGCTTTCCTAAAGGACTGCAGGTCCTGTATCCCTCTGATATGGTCAGGGAGGTCGTTCCAAAGCTTTGCGCCAAGTACTTGAAGGAGCGGCCGCCCATCCTGGATAATTTGATACGAGGTACTGTTGCGAGATTTTGACCTTCTGAGCGTAATGTACGTCGAGGGACGTAGTTAGGCAGAAGGAGGCTGAGCATGGGTGGGGAAGCCATTTTCAGAATTTTAAATGCTAGGCACAGTGTTTTGAAATGAATTCGTTTCTCCATTGGGAGCCAGTGGAGTTTGGTGAGAGTACTGGTTACGGACGCATGGCGGGGGATGCCTACCAGTGCCCTAGCGGCAGCGTTCTGTACTCGTTGAAGTCTAGCTTTTTCAGCTACATTAGTTCCTAGCAGAAGGGAGTTGGCATAATCCAATCTGGAGAGGATGGCTGCCTGTACTATCGTCTGACGGGTTTGGTTGTCGAAGAATCCAAGGATGGGTCTGAGATTCCTTAGAATACCGAAGCAGGTTGCTGCCACTTTTTTTGTGTGCTGAGTGAATTTAAGGGCGGAGTCTACCCAGACTCCCAGGTTTTTGACACAGTCCTTGGGTTCCGGTGGCTGTCCTAGGTCTGCTGGCCACCAGTTGTCCCCCCAAGCTTTAGTGTTTTTTCCTACCACCAACACCTCGGTTTTACCGGCGTTGAGCTGAAGGTAGTTCGCTGTCATCCATTCTGTGATGTCCACGAGGGTGCGTTGGAATTTTTGGGTACTAAGTCCACTTTCATCGTTTAGTGCCACCACCAGCTGAGTGTCGTCAGCGTAGGACACGAGCGACAGTCCGTGTCTTCTGGCCACCTCAGCCAGGGGCTGGACATACACATTGAACAGGGTGGGGCTAAGAGCAGAGCCCTGGGGTACGCCCTGTTCAATGGGGCATTCCCTGGAGAGGTGGGGGGGGGGGGTGGAGACTCGGAAGGACCGGCCCGAAAGAAAGTCTCTGAACCATTCAAGGGCTAACCCTGTTACCCCGACCTCTTTTAGCCTGAACAGCAGAACCTCGTGTGACACCGCGTCGAAGGCAGCACTGAGATCGAGGAGAATCAGTGCTGCCGTTCCACCAGAGTCTAAAAGGGTGCGGAGGTGTTCAGTCACACTTAGTAGGGCTGTCTCAGTGCTGTGGCCAGCCCGGAAGCCATGTTGAGACCAATCTAAGATGTTATTAGATGCCAGATGATTGGTCAGGATGTTGTTAACATGGGCTTCTGCTACCTTGGCTGGCCAAGGGAGGAGGGATATTGGTCTAAAGTTTTCGGGTTTATTGGGGTCCAGTGTAGGCTTCTTGATAATAGGTGATATCCGGGCCTGTTTCCACTTGGAGGGGATTATACCAGTGGAGAAGGATTTGTTAATGATCCCTCGCAGAGGGCCTAGAACAATTTCATCTGCTTCTCTAAAGGTTTCAGGTTTGAGAGGGTCTGCTGGAGAGCCGGACTTGATTTTCTTGCAGATTTTAGAAAAGTCTTCTTGGCTGAGGGCCGGAATGTTAGCGAGGTTGGGTTTGTTAGGATCATCAGAAGGGGTGAGTTCTGGGGTAGGGGGAAAAGTGCTGTAGATTTTCCGGATTTTTTCTAAGAAATAAGAGGCCAGGTTGTCGCACAGTGCAGGTGAGGAGTTTAGGTTAGCCATTGTTTTTTTGGTGCTCAGTTCTTTAAGAATTTTACAGATGGTTTTTGATGCGTTATGGCTATTTTTAATCTCCATGGCGTAGTAGGCTGCCCTGGTCTTGCATATACTACGATGGTAGATTTTTGGGGATTTTGTGTATAGTATCTTGAGGGCGGGATCATAGTTTTTTCTCCAGCATCTTTCAGCTTTTTTGCACTCCTTTTTTAGTGCTGCGAGTTCTTTGTTATACCAGGGACTAGATTCATGGGTACGTGCTTTGATCCATTTAGTAGGGATCAAGGTATCCAGGGCTTGACTGATCCAATTGCAAAATTGATCGTATCCATGATCAGGGTTTTCACTAGGTTGGGGAGGACACGTAGTGAGGAGACCGTGGAAGTCCTCAAGACGGAGCTTCTTCCAGGGTCTTTTCCGGACCTGCTGGGTGGGTACGTTGAGCAGGATGTTTTTACAGGGAATTGACATAGATACTAGATAATGATCAGTCCAGGTCATGGGGATGGGCATATCGACCAGTGCATTGGTGATGTTCGAAAAGATGGGGTCCAGGAGGTGACCACCTGTGTGAGTGGGGCCCTTTATGAGTTGGTCTAATTGTAGCGCCCCCAGGTCCGCTAATAGAGTGTTAATTTTAGAGTCTCCCGTCTGATCAAAGTGGATGTTCAGATCACCAATAATAGTGAAATTGGCGGTATCAGTAATCTGGGAGCATAGGTTCTCAAGGAGTGAGGCGATGAATTTACCTATAAATCAGGAAACCTACCAAGCTGAGCTGAGGATTGATTTTAATGTTGTAGCGTGTACATTCGCTATCTGTAATGTCAGCTTTAGTTAGCTGGCACGTAATATTAGTTTTGGTCATTACGGCGATACCACCGCCTCTGGAGTTTCTATTGAGAGTGTGAGTAGTATAGCCTGTAGGGGTTGCCAGGTTCAGTACGGAGTCCATATCATCATGGAGCCACGTCTCAGTAAGAAATAGTATGTCCAGGGCATGGTTAGTGACCAAGTCGGAGATTTCAGCGTGGTGTTTGGGCATGGAGCGGACATTCAAATGGCCGATTTTGATTGTTGAGCATTCAGCTCTGACGTGGGGGGTTTGCCGGTGGGAAATCGGAAGGGAGAACCCACATGAGCATGCTTGGGGAGTGTCTATAAGGGAGGGGTTGAGGATAGCGCATCCTTGCCTAAGGTGTCGTACATTAAGTAGCTCAGTTCTAGAGTATGTAGGCTTACCACATTGGCGAGAGGCATGGTGTCTGGCGTCTGGCGCTGCCTCGGCGCTGACGAGCGCAGACGAGCTTGCCTTAAGCGCGCCTTCGGCGCGCCAACGACGCGCCCGCTGAGCTAGTCCGCTGCGCTTCCGGCATAGACTCATGCTTTATAGTGGATGCTCGGGCGTCGGAGTGGGGGCGTGGCCAGCAGAGGTGGGCGTGCCTCGTGGCTCCCTCGAGTGAGGTAATGGCGGCGGCAAACAAGCGTTTTCGCCAAAAACAGCAATTAGATCAGCTGCTCGGCGTTGTAAGGGTGGGTGCCAGGGTCAGTGCAATGTGCAGAAAGCAATTTTAAAAACACAAGATACAATGTTTAAAAAACGAGTAGTTCCTCTGTCCACGCTCCCGGCTTTTCGCCTCAGGAGTATCTCTGTCAGTAGTAGTAGGGTGAAGAGACGAAGAGACGACTTAGAGATATTGGTCTCAAATATGCCATGCTTTTTCCTGCCCGGTTGAGGATTGAGTATGAGGAACGGGCCTTCTTCTTCGATCGCCAAGAGGTGGCCAGTGACTGGTTGGACACTTTGCCATCACATCGTAATGGCGGCATGGGCACTGAGGGTGCCGAGGGCGGCCCAGCCGAACAGGAGGAGTGAATCTGCAGCGGCGAACTGGTTACTTTGGACCTCTAGCAGTGGCTTTTTCATAGACTTGCTACTACTGTGGGTACCCGGAGGTGGGGGGACTCGGGTTTCCTCTTCCTCCTCTGGGGGCTTTTTCTCTCTTTTCGTAGGTTAGTTCTATGGGGCGACAGGCACACTGCAAGTTGGGGTGGCTTTTTGGTCTAATGCAGGGGTGCAGGGTGGGGGGGTGTGTTTTTCGGGGTTCCCTTTGGGTGGTGGGGGGGTTCTTTTCTTCTTGTTTTGATCGAGGCTGCTACATCTCCTGTTGTCGATTCTGTGTACTTCTTCCCGGGCACGGAGGGCTGGGTGTTCAATGCTGGGATGGGGGGGGGAGCTTAAAATGCTGAGTTGGAACGTTAACGGTCTTGGTGATAGAATAAAGCGGGGTGTTGTCTTGCAATATTTGAAACGTTATACCCCAGATGTGATTTTGCTTCAGGAGACACATTTGGTGGGCAATGCATGCCGCGCGCTAAACAGACGTGGTTATCGTATGGTGGCACACTCGGGGTTCACCTTCGGCTCGAGAGGGGTGGGGGTTATGGTGCGTACTTCCCTCCCACTGGAGATAGATGATGTTGTGCTAGACGATAGGGGCCGCTATGCTGTCATTACGGGGCGGTGGGAAGGGAAAACTGTCTCCTTTTTGTCTGTGTATTTTCCCCCTGGCTTGCAATCTACCACGTTTGCTGATCTTGGCGATGTGATCCTGGGGGTCTCGGGCGACATGTTGGTGGTGGGCGGCGACTTCAATTCAGTGGTTAGTGGTGATGTTGATCGTAGTCCCCCCAGGACTTTGCCTGCGGCACAGCTCTGGCTAGGGAAGCTGCTGGATATGTTGGGACTGGTTGACTGCTGGCGGCAGTTACACCCAGGTCAGCTCCAGTACACCTTCTACTCGGGGCGCACAGGAGCCTCTCGAGATTAGATTATATTCTTATGCCGGCGGCACAGATGGTCTCGGTGCGGGAAGTTAGGCATTTGGCCAGGGGGATTTGTGATCACTCTCCGCTTTTACTAATGATTGATATGCAACTGGGCACTGAGGGCCGAATCGCCCCGCTCAACCCCTGGCACCTTCGTAATCCTAAAATCAGGTCAGAGTCAGTGATTCGTGGACAGGCCCTGTCCCTCATTGCCAGCGAAAGGAGGCGTAGAAATGCCGCGGTGGTGGAACTAGAAAACGAGATCACTGCTTTGGAGGAACAGGTCGGGACTGGGGACACTCCGGAGGTTTTGCATTCCCTGGCCCTGAAACAATTTGATTATAAGACCCTGGTCACTGATGCAGCTAAGGCGATTCACCGTGAGCAACAGGGGCGCCTGTATGATGTAGGTGATAAGGCGGGAAAGTTGATTGCATGGCTGGATAAAAGGGATCGATTGAACAGAGTGGTGCCTGTCGTTGAGAGTGTGGATGGTGTTAGAGTGGTGGACCCGACTGACATAGTCCGAACATTTGCCCGTCACTTTCAGACGGTTTATGCGCCGGTCTCGGATCTACCGGAAGAGGACTCGCATCTTTTGCTCCGAGATATCACTTTGCCCGGCCTATCGGACTCTGACATGGAGCTTATGGAGGCGGATTTTTCCACCGATGAAGTAGCGATCGCTATCCGTTCACTTCGGTCCGGGAAGGCCTCGGGCCCAAACGGCATATCGGTAGAATTGTATAAACTCTGTCCGGACAAAATGGCACCATATCTCCGTTAGATGTTTTTGTCATCGCAAGATCTCGGCTCTCTTCCTCGTGATCAGAGACTGACATCCATTGTCGTCATACATACAGACGGCAAACCCCGTGACCAATGCTCGTCTTACCGGCCGATTTCACTTTTAAACGTCGAGCCCAAGATTCTTGCTAAACTACTGGCTAATCGGTTGGTTACAGTGATAGCAGACTTGATCCACCCGGACCAATCTGGATTTATACCCCACCGTAACACCGCGCTCAACCTGCGTCGCCTTCATGGCGTCTTGGCGAGGGCGGGGTCTCTTCAGGAAAAGGCCATTTTGGTTTCCCTTGATGCCTCGATGGCCTTCGACACGGTCGAATGGCCGTATTTGTGGGCTGCTCTCGCCAAGTTTGGTTTCGGCCCTAAATTCATCGGCTGGGTTAGACTCCTGTATGAGCAGCCACTGGCACAGGTGGTGGTTTAATGGCAGGGCTTCCGAGCCCTTTACCCTCGGGCGGGGAACGCGACAGGGATGTCCCTTGTCGCCGCTCCTCTTCGCACTTGCCCTTGAGCCCCTGGCTGCATGGCTGCGTTGGGAACCATCGCTTCAGGGCATCCGCTGGTCGGCTGATTTCGAAGACCGTATATCACTCTATGCGGATGATATATTGCTGTACCTTACCTCTCCTCGTAAGTCGCTGGGCGTTCTGTTCGACGTGCTGCGTTCCTTTGGGAGGAATTCCGGTCTGGTTATTAATTGGGCTAAATCCTGCATTTATCCACTCACGGACGATGAGCTTCTTCTTCCTCGCCATTGTCCTATACCGGTCTCTAGGGACGGTTTCAAATACTTGGGGATCTACATCTCATTGGACCCCAAGACCCGTTATGAGCGGAATTTGCTGCCTCCGCTTTCCCGGCTTCGTTCGGATGCTGCGGCGTGGTGTGGCCTGCCGCTATCCCCCTTGGGAAGGGCGGCCCTGTTCAAAATGATGTCTCTCCCCCGCTTCTTATATGCCATTCAAAACGCACTTGATTTGGTACCTGCTAGCTACTTCCGAGAGATTGAGGGCTTGCAGAGGCGGTTGGTTTGGGGTGGGCGTCCACGCATTGCACTGGAAAAATTGACTTTTCCCTGGTACGATGGAGGTATCGCACTGCCCGACATCAAGCGCTACTACTGGGCCTCCCAGTTGAGTGCTGTGAACCA
Organism: Lissotriton vulgaris; assembly: GCF_964263255.1. Taxonomy (NCBI): domain Eukaryota; kingdom Metazoa; phylum Chordata; class Amphibia; order Caudata; family Salamandridae; genus Lissotriton; species Lissotriton vulgaris. The sequence continues at coordinate 539,098,682 of NC_141694.1, read as the reverse complement.
CGCCATGTATGGCCCCGTCCCTAATCCCGCTTTTGAGATGGACAGATGGCAACTCCCTGAATGAATGAATGAATTCGGATTTCTAAAGCGCGGGTAGCTGCCCTGAGGCGTCCAAGCGCTAAGAATATTGCTGAGGTTTAAGTTGGAAGGAAGGCAGATTCAGCTTCATTGATTATGCAGTAAACAGTAGCGTTTTCAGCTGTTTGCGGAAGGAGAGAATGTCAGGGTTTGATCTGAGATGCTGAGGCAAGGCGTTCCACTTTTTTGCGACATTGTAGGAGAAGGAACGGCCTCCGGACCTTGATTTCTTTATTTGCGGCACAGTGGCTAGATTAGCAGAGGTGGAACGCAGCTGTCTCCCTGGGGGAGATTACAATCGGGCCTTTTATTCCAGAGCCGACCGCAAGCATCTCACGGGCCCTATGGCAGTGGCTGTGCGAGTTTGGGGAAGCGCTACCGCTGCCACGGGTTGGACGGATAAGTTGACGAAGTCTACCCCATTATATGCCTCGGAAGCGCTAGGTAGTCTGTGGAAATCGAAGGGTTTCGCCAGCTGGGACCTCATTGGTATCAGCAGGGTGGGTGACCTCTGGGCCAAGGGTGCAGTCAAGACCTTCGAGGCACTACAGCGAGAATATAAACTGAGCGATAGAGAGTATTTCCGGTACCTCCAGGTCCGCCATGCGATTCAATCGGTTTTTCCGGCTGACGCTTCTATTCCGGAGGCCTCCCCTCTTGAGGATAGGGTGCTTGATGGATACCTCCCCGATAGCACTATCTCTCTCATTTACAAGAAACTTATTAATGACCGCTCGGATCTACTTTCGCAGTTGCGGATTATCTGGACCGGGGACGGATTAGAACTGGATGATGAGGATTGGCAGGCGGCGATTTCTTCTCCTAAGGAGGTTGCGATCCCGGCACGTCTCAGACTGGTGCAACTTAAAATTTTGCATCGGGTGTATGTCACGGGCCCTCGGTTGATGCATATGGGTTTCTCTGTGGACGGGTTGTGTAGGCGCGGATGTGGTATGCTTGCTACTTTTTTGCATATCCTCTGGGAATGCCCGGAGGTGGCAGCATTTTGGCGCCGAGTGCATGTGGTTATGGGTGAAGTGACGGGGGTGGTGTTGTTGCCTGAAGCCAGGCGCTGTCTGTTGAGTGTTTGGGAACCGAATGATTGCACTGTTGCTCAGACTCAATGGGTCACACTGGGTAATATGGTTGCTAAACGTGACATAGCCCAGTTATGGGGTTCCCCAAGGCCACCGACGCTCCTGTGCTGGAAGGAGAATATGGACTGGTCCATGTTCAGAGAGAAAGTTGTATATGTTTCCCGCGGCAGACCCAAGAAATGGGGTAGGATATGGGGACAATGGAATGCATACCGTGGTGAGATTTGTACCCTCCCATTCACCGACCTTCCGGATCCGCTCCTTCTTCCTTGATCGTGCGTTCCCCGTACTCAGCTCTTGTTGATTGCATTGTATTGGTTGCTACCAGGTTTCCCCCCCCTGCCCTTCCTGATATTTCTCCTCATTCTCATTGACATACATGTTTCACCCTTCTCCCCCGGCCACAGGGAACTACCAGTTTATACATAGCCATGCCTCGTTTTTTCTCTTTTCTGTGTTTTTGTTAGTGGTTTTATTTAAATAAAATACAAAATGTGGAACCTTTCACGAATCCTACCTATACCACAGGCCTGTGCGTACTCGTGAAGTATCGCTGCCGTACCCCCGGGTTGTCGGCTGATGAGCTGTGTACTTTGATGTTGATGTTATTATGCTCGACTGACCAGCCTCCGGGGTTGTGGGTCTGTAACTGTTCTTTCTTTACATAATAAAGGTTTTAAAAAAAATTATGTTATGTCTTGTGTTGTTTTGTTATGTACAAAGCATTATGTTGAAATTTTTTATTAAAAAGTTTTTAGAGGAAAATACAGGAATACGTACATATGTAAATAGATAATAAAATAAGATATTGATAAATGAATCATAATACAGGTATGAAAATAATATAATTATACATAGGATATAATGGATGTGGAGAGGCAAAAATATCAAATATTCTGTAAGTTATAAAGCAAAAAATAGTAGAAAGAAAGAGAGCTAAAGAATGAAAGGAAAAGAGAAAAGAAAAGAAAAGGAAAAAAAGAACAAAGAATCAAAGAATCCCAGAGTAACAAAGGAAAGGAGAAAGGAGATGAGACCGAGACATAAGGAAAGGATTAAGGAGCAGAAAGGAAACCTCAGGAAGAATACACAAATACAAAATAAAAATTAATTAAGGAGGGATAACAGACGTTGGAGAGGAAGGAGTGGAGACAGAGTCACTATCCACCATGGCTTCTAGGAATGGGGACCATGTTTGAAGAAAAACAGAAGCCTGATCTTGAAAGTTATAAATTACACGTTCATAAGAGGCTGTTTGTACCATAGCCACCAGCCACTCCTCCTGAGAAGGAGGTAAAGAGGACTTCCAATGACGTAATATACAGATTTTGGCCGTAGCCAAAGCAGTATGAAGAAGACGCGTCTGTGGTTTAGATAGTGTCGGTAGACCTCGAAAATCATGTAAAAAATTATTTGCAGAAGTAAAGGGTAATGGTAATGACATAGTAGATGCTAAAGTCTTTCTTATAAAAAGCCAAAATGATCTAGTAGGAGGGCATTCACAAATAATGTGTGTAATATCACAACCAGAGGCAGAACATCTCCACCATAAAGAGTGTGTTATCAATTTAGCATGATGTAGTTTAGATGGAGACCAGTGCCATTCATGGATGATTTTGAAAATGCAGAATTTGAGACGAGCCTCTCGGACACCTTTATGTAAACCTTCCAGAATTTGATCCCATTGAGCAATGGAATATGTAACTGATAAGCGAGATTTGCCTTTTAATTGAAGAGCTTTCGAGAGAGGTTGCGAAAAAAGAGGATGCAGGAAAGTTTTATAAAGACCAGAAGTCACACCTTTAAAATTTCCCCACAAATGTAAATAAGACAAAATAGGAGACGCGGCCAACAATTCAGGTGGAGAACCTAAATGTTTTGTGATGGCTTGTTGAAGTTGAGTATATTGACGGGAGTGTGTGGATGGTAATTGGAATTCGTCACTGATTTGAGAGAAAGATTTAAAGTTGTTGTCATGAAACAGTTGTTCCAAAGAGTGAATACCGGCCTCCTGCCACAGAGGCCATGATAACATGCGACCATGAACGTGAATAGCCGAGTTGGACCATAAAGAAGCTTTGACATGAAGCCGCGGATTAGATTTAAGTAAACGATGAATTATTTGCCAAGATTTATACATAGCAGATAAGATAGGATTTTTGGGGTCAGAAGAACTGGAACCCTTACCATATAAAAGGGACAAGCCAAGACTAGAAGATAATAAGTGACGTTCAAGTGGGACCCATTGAGGTATGTCTTTAGATTTGGGCAAAAAGAAGGAAAGTTGTGAAAGATGGAGGGCGAGTGAGTAATGCTCGATAGAGGGAAGACCCAATCCCCTGTGTAATTGGTGAGATTTTAATTTGGCCAAGGTAAAAAGCGATTTGGCCGTACCCCAGATAAAAAGTTTAACTTTGGAGTCAATAGACCGAAGAATAGTCAGGGGAATGTTTAGAGGGAGCATACCTAGAACATAAAGAAATCGCGTAGGGTGACCATCTTAACCGCCTGAACCCGCCCCCAAAGAGATAAGCCGAGGACTTTCCATTTATCGAAATCTCTTTGCATTTGTGCAATCAACAGTGTTAAATTGTCCATAACTATGTTATCCAATCCTCTGTTAATCAACACTCCCAAATATTTAAGGCGGGAAGATTGCCAGTGAAATGGAAAACCAGAAATTGCAGCTTTTGTAGTACCAATGGACATGGGCAATGCTTCACTCTTATCCCAGTTAATCTTATAACCGGAAAAAGAAGAGAAATTATTTATGATACTAAGGAGAGCAGGGAGAGAGCGGGGAAGGTCAGTAAGTGTGAGAACAATATCATCCGTGTACAAATAAAGTTTTGAATGACCAATTGGAAGAGGAACACCAACCACTGCAGGTGATTGACGTATTGCAGCAGCCAAAGGTTCCATTGCCAAAAGAAAAAGAAGAGGGGAAAGAGGACAACCTTGACGAGTACCCCGTCTGATTGGAAATGGAGTAGAATGAAAACCGCCGCAGTTAACTTGAGCTGAAGAACTATCATATTACAGACGCACTTTAGCTACAAATTGGTCACCTAAACCAAATCGTTGCATTATGGTAAAAAGATACTCCCACTCAATACGGTCAAATGCTTTTTCGGCATCCAAAGAAAGGAGTAGGGCATCATTAGCGAGATTTTTAGCCGACCATAAAGCATGAGAGAGAGTACGTAAATGATTTCGAGATGAACGACCAGGAACAAAGCCTACCTGTGAATTGTGGATTAAAGAAGGTAAAACCTTACGAAGACGAGATGCGAGGATACTTGCAAGAATCTTAACATCAGAGTTTAAAAGGGATATGGGGCGATAACTACCACACAACAAAGGATCTTTACCAGGTTTTGGTAAAACAGCTATGATGGCCTTGTTGGAAATAGAACCAAGAGAAGATTCCTCCGTGGCTTCTGCAAATGCGGCATGAAGAGTATCAACCATACTCTGACCAGTCCACTTGAAAAATTCAGGAGGGAAACCATCCTCGCCTGGTGCTTTATGGTACGGTAAGGCAGCAATAGCTGAGGAAATTTCCTCCTTCGTAATAGCTCCGTCAAGTAGAGCTCTACCATCATCAGAGAGTCGTGGAAGATGTACTGTATCCAAACAATTTGACATCTCTGAATTGTCTATGTGAGTGCTTGGTGAATAAAGAGATCTGTAAAATGAAGCAAATTCATCAACAATTTCTTGCGGTCGAGTAAGCATATCGCCAGAACTTGATTTAATAGCGGGAATTGCCATAGCAGCCTCCCTCTGGCGTAGTTGCGCAGCCAGCAGCCGGCCAGCTTTTTCACCGTGCTCATAGTGACGCCCTTTCATCTTTTGTAAGGCATATTCAGCCTTAGAAGTAAAAAGACTATTAAGAGACATGCGTGCCTGCTCTAACAATTTACGGTTTTGAAGGGTTGGTTTTGAGACATATAATTGGTAAAGTCTGCAAATGTCTTTTTCCAAATCAGCCTTTTTGGCAGCGTTTTTCTTATTATATAGAGCAGCGTTCCGCATAAGTTGGCCTCTGATGGTTGCCTTAGCAGCTGCCCATACCGTTCGTTTAAAGGAAATTGAGTCCTCATTATTCAAAAGATATTCCCGCATGTGTGACTGTAGAAGAAGTTTACCTGTTGGTGTTTTATATTTATTGATGTTCAGATGCCAGGACTTGCGCCCTGGACTGGAGAGGCCCAAATCAAGAGACAAGAAAATACGGGAGTGATCAGAAATGGCTGCATCTAGGATTTTCGATTCTGTAACTAGCTGGACTGTATGCTGTGAAAGAAGAAAGTAGTCAAGACGGGAGAACAAACCGTGAGTATAAGAAAAGAATGTATATTCTTTATCTTGAGGGTGACTGAGTCTCCAATGATCAACAAGCCCAGTATCAGAAAGAATGTCACGCGAAATGGCTTTATCGGTTGCCTTGACTGTATCAAGGCAACGTGTTCTGTCACGGGAAGGTTCTGGAGCCATGTTCCAGTCACCTCCAATGAGAAATTGGGTAGCATTTATTTCTGTGAGGAGGCGATTGAGTCGAAGGAAAAATTGCTTTTTGGAACCTAATGGAGCATAGACAGAGCCAAGACAAATGAAAGAATTTCCAAGTTTCAACTTAACAAATACATACCGACCATCCGGATCGGTCCATGTCTTGATAATCGTAAAAGGAAGTGACTTTCGAAAGAGGATGGCAACCCCACATTTACGAACAGGGTTGGGATTAGTGGGATCTGGTTTAGAAACACTGCTATTAATGACTTTACCAACCCAATCCCTGCTAAGTTTACTAGATTCGATATCGTCCAAATGGGTTTCCTGCAGTAAGGCAACATCTACATGTTTACAATGCAAATAAGAAGGAACCTTCTTTTGATTAATATAATGGGTGAGGCCATGAACATTCCAGGAAATCACCGAAAACGGATGGATAGAAGACATGACAATAAAATTGAACAAGAAGATGATGAAGAAAAAAGAAAATAAGTAAATAGAGATAAGAGAAGAAGTTTGTTACTCTGGGCAAGGAGGAAGAAGAGAGTAGGAAAAGAAGAGGGGAAAGTAGATTATAAAGGCAGAGTGAAGAGTGGAAGAGACACAGCAAATATGAATAGAGAGAGAAAAAGTATTAAACGTACAAAGAAGAGAATGAGAGAGAAAGAAAAGAAAAAAGAAACCTAGACTGTTAACTATGGGTCTGGGTGCACCTACAGCAGCACCAAGGGAGACCGGACCCCCTCCAAGCAAGGAAAAATGGGGATTCTGGGAACAAGTAATAAAACTGAATCTGTAAAACGCATTTAGAGTATGATTACAAAAGAAAAATATGGAAAACCATATACCATTATCCTGAAATATAAGCAGTAAAATGGAAAAATCATGATATAAGAATCATACAATAAGAGAATAACAGGAGGAGAAAAATAAAACAAGGGAAATGGAATAAAAGCGAGACATATTGCATAATGAAAGAGGTGGGAAAGATAGAATGAAAGAAATATGAAAGTTAAATGAGAGGAATAGAGAAATCCAGCACCAATAGAAAGAGGGGGAGAAAAGAGAATAGTAAGTACAGATAATAATGCATGGGAATAAAAGCATAAGAAAATACCAGAATCTATTTTAAGAAATATATGAAAGTATCCAAAGCGGAGTGACCACTGAAGAAAATGAATAACGCCACGTTAAATGAGAGGGAGAGAGATATTATGTAAAGACAAGGAGGAAAAAACCCATAAAATCATGCAATGAAAGAGAAACAAAAGAGAATGATCAGAAACAATCGAAACATAGAAAATAATGAAACAAATAGACATCATTCAAAAGTGAAATAGTTAATAAATGAAATATTGAGTGATTACCCGAACAACAATAACATCACTATAACAGGAAGAGCGCATAGGAAGGAAGAAAAACTTCCTGCAGGAAGATAACAGCCTTATAGTATATAATAAGCAGAACCGGAAAATGATTAAATGACTGTAAAACGGAAAATCACATATTAATAGCGAATATATAATAATAGTAAGCCATGAGGCATTGTATAGAACACTAAGTATAAGGAACCATATTATACCATGCACAAAAGTCTCAGTGAACTAAACAAACAACAAAAGCATTATGAACAATAAATACTGCTATAAACTTATAGAATAGGAAAAAAGTAAATATTAGAGCATAAAAGTAAATTCAGTCAGCATCAGAAGGTGTCTTAAGAGGCGATCTAGACTTGTCTCTTTGCTGCGTGGTAGTATGAGAGGAGACAGAACGTAGAGCTGAATCCCTGTCCTCCTGAGAACAAGACAGACGAGTAAGATCCCTGCCACGTTTTCTAGATTCAGGAGAGGTGTATAATTGAGATGTTGGTAGATTCATAGAGGAGGACTTAGACTGAGGAGGTTGGGCAGAGGAAGAAGACTGAGTTTCCAAATCATTGGATTTGATATCGTCCAGAAACTGTTGAAGAAGTACAGGATCAAAGTCTTTAGACTCTCCATTCCTGGTAATACGAAAACGTGCAGGTTCAAATAAACCATATTTAATGTCCATTTGACGTAACTGGGACCACATAGAAAGAAACGCTTTCCTCCGCTCATTCGTTTCTTTAGAAAAGTCTGCGGCCATATGGATGGTATGAACTTGAAACAGGAAGGAGCCATGAGTGCGAACCGATGATAAAATCTGTCTGGTTTGCTCATGTCGGAGAAAACAAGCAATAATTGGCCTGGGCCTTGCCGAAGTACCGGAACGTGTCCCTCGGTTACCGCGTACTTCGTGATTTACTGCCAGACTCGGCCAGAAGCGATTCCACCTTCTCCTAGGTATGTTTGGCTAACCCTCCGGGCTCACTAATCTAGCCTATTCGTTGTATGTCTCCACGCAGACATCCACCCATATAGCGACCCTTGTTTCCTTTTTTATTCCGCAGGTTTGACCCCAACAGTCATACCCGACTGCTTGGTGGCCCTACTTCCAGCTATTACACTCTCTGATCTCCAATTGAACCGGATACACTTATCTATTAACACACCCGGGTGAGTGTCATCCCTCCCAATGGAGTTCGTTTTTCCCGCATTTACTCTTATGTGGCCCTTTGGGTATTTCCCTCGTTCCCAACCAACCACCCTTTTTTTCTCATTTCTTCTCCTACAGATCACCAATCACGCCCTTACAGGTAGTTTTTTTACTCGTTCTATTCACACTTTAGGATCATATTTTAGTCATGGGATTAATCATGTTTTCAATGATGTGTCACTTATGAGCATTTTGCTTTTGCTTGATATCCAGGCATTTATGTTTTGCCATACAGTTGCTTCTAATGCTATATGGTATATGTGGGTGCCAATTCGACAATTTTTGTTTCTCGCACCCCAACAATGACAGGCATACTTGCCCTCTATATTATTTATGTGATGACAACTACAGCCTGATTTGCAGTTATACAATCAGTATAATTTAAAGGGTGCTCACTTTTTTTCTCAAAATGTACTCGAGATTCATGACTACTGCATCATGCTTTACAATCATTATTGTGCGGTTGAGTAACACTGGTTAATTTGAATGACGCTCTTTTTCTTAATGTGTACTTATGATCCATGTTCATTGCATCATGTTTATCAATAATCATTATGCTAAGTCACGCGCACTTTTTAAGCACACCGCTGCAACATCACGCATGTTTTCCTTCCTCCTTTTTCCTTTCTAATTTGGCTATTATGTTTGCACCTACTTACTCCCTTGTGCGACATATCGTTTAGATCTTTCTCATCACGTATGTCTAAACTAGCTTCCTCCATGCCACGCACATGCGCGTTATTTTCCCTTGACACAAATCCACACGTTTTATCAGGTTACGTTGCTGCATGTTTATCCGCAACAAGGGGTGGTGAGGGACAGAGTCTCTGAATTAAGCAGAAAGCTCTCACCCAGTCAAGAGATCAGGGCTAGATCCAACACCGTTTTTTAGCTCACTGCACCATCCCAGTTTCAGAACCTGGCTGTATGCAAATTAGTCTGTTCCTGTCCCAGTGCATGATGGGAACAGGGCAAACCAAACTACAAAAGCCAATTCTTACACTGGGAAGGAAACAAGCTCCCGGGGACCGGTTTCTGGCATTACAGCCGTCTTCGGCCCGGTTTGCTTGAATCCTGATGGTGCAATGAGCAAGGGTCTCACATCTGAGAATACCCTTCCACGCTTAGGGTGGACAAAAATATTTACAACAAGGGGTGGTGAGGGACAGAGTCTCTGAATTAAGCAGAAAGCTCTCACCCAGTCAAGAGATCAGGGCTAGATCCAACACCGTTTTTTAGCTCACTGCACCATCCCAGTTTCAGAACCTGGCTGTATGCAAATTAGTCTGTTCCTGTCCCAGTGCATGATGGGAACAGGGCAAACCAAACTACAAAAGCCAATTCTTACACTGGGAAGGAAACAAGCTCCCGGGGACCGGTTTCTGGCATTACAGCCGTCTTCGGCCCGGTTTGCTTGAATCCTGATGGTGCAATGAGCAAGGGTCTCACATCTGAGAATACCCTTCCACGCTTAGGGTGGACAAAAATATTTACAACAAGGGGTGGTGAGGGACAGAGTCTCTGAATTAAGCAGAAAGCTCTCACCCAGTCAAGAGATCAGGGCTAGATCCAACACCGTTTTTTAGCTCACTGCACCATCCCAGTTTCAGAACCTGGCTGTATGCAAATTAGTCTGTTCCTGTCCCAGTGCATGATGGGAACAGGGCAAACCAAACTACAAAAGCCAATTCTTACACTGGGAAGGAAACAAGCTCCCGGGGACCGGTTTCTGGCATTACAGCCGTCTTCGGCCCGGTTTGCTTGAATCCTGATGGTGCAATGAGCAAGGATCTCACATCTGAGAATACCCTTCCACGCTTAGGGTGGACAAAAATATTTACAACAAGGGGTGGTGAGGGACAGAGTCTCTGAATTAAGCAGACAGCTCTCACCCAGTCAAGAGATCAGGGCTAGATCCAACACCGTTTTTTAGCTCACTGCACCATCCCAGTTTCAGAACCTGGCTGTATGCAAATTAGTCTGTTCCTGTCCCAGTGCATGATGGGAACAGGGCAAACCAAACTACAAAAGCCAATTCTTACACTGGGAAGGAAACAAGCTCCCGGGGACCGGTTTCTGGCATTACAGCCGTCTTCGGCCCGGTTTGCTTGAATCCTGATGGTGCAATGAGCAAGGGTCTCACATCTGAGAATACCCTTCCACGATTAGGGTGGACAAAAATATTTACAACAAGGGGTGGTGAGGGACAGAGTCTCTGAATTAAGCAGAAAGCTCTCACCCAGTCAAGAGATCAGGGCTAGATCCAACACCGTTTTTTAGCTCACTGCACCATCCCAGTTTCAGAACCTGGCTGTATGCAAATTAGTCTGTTCCTGTCCCAGTGCATGATGGGAACAGGGCAAACCAAACTACAAAAGCCAATTCTTACACTGGGAAGGAAACAAGCTCCCGGGGACCGGTTTCTGGCATTACAGCCGTCTTCGGCCCGGTTTGCTTGAATCCTGATGGTGCAATGAGCAAGGGTCTCACATCTGAGAATACCCTTCCACGCTTAGGGTGGACAAAAATATTTACAACAAGGGGTGGTGAGGGACAGAGTCTCTGAATTAAGCAGAAAGCTCTCACCCAGTCAAGAGATCAGGGCTAGATCCAACACCGTTTTTTAGCTCACTGCACCATCCCAGTTTCAGAACCTGGCTGTATGCAAATTAGTCTGTTCCTGTCCCAGTGCATGATGGGAACAGGGCAAACCAAACTACAAAAGCCAATTCTTACACTGGGAAGGAAACAAGCCAGGTTCTGAGCTGGGATGGTGCAGTGAGATAAATAACGGTGATGGATCAAGCCCTGATCTTTGGACTGGGTAAGAGTGGTCTGCTTAATTCAGACACTCTGTTCATCACCACCCCCTTTTCTGAATCGTTTTTGGCCACTATAGGTGTGGCAGGGTATACTCAGACATGAGTCCCTTTCTCACTGCACCATCAGGATTCAAACAAGCCGGGCCGAAGACGGCTGAAATGCCAGAAACCGGTCCCCGGTAGCTTGTCTCCTTTCTGGTGAAGAATTGGCTTGGTAGTTTAGTCTGCCCTGTTCCCATGATGCACTGGGCCAGGGACAGACTGATTTGCATATAGCCAGGTTCTGAGCTGGGATGGTGCAGTGAGATAAATAACGGTGATGGATCAAGCCCTGATCTTTGGACTGGGTAAGAGTGGTCTGCTTAATTCAGACACTCTGTTCATCACCACCCCCTTTTCTGAATCGTTTTTGGCCACTATAGGTGTGGCAGGGTATACTCAGACATGAGTCCCTTTCTCACTGCACCATCAGGATTCAAACAAGCCGGGCCGAAGACGGCTGAAATGCCAGAAACCGGTCCCCGGTAGCTTGTCTCCTTTCTGGTGAAGAATTGGCTTGGTAGTTTAGTCTGCCCTGTTCCCATGATGCACTGGGCCAGGGACAGACTGATTTGCATATAGCCAGGTTCTGAGCTGGGATGGTGCAGTGAGATAAATAACGGTGATGGATCAAGCCCTGATCTTTGGACTGGGTAAGAGTGGTCTGCTTAATTCAGACACTCTGTTCATCACCACCCCCTTTTCTGAATCGTTTTTGGCCACTATAGGTGTGGCAGGGTATACTCAGACATGAGTCCCTTTCTCACTGCACCATCAGGATTCAAACAAGCCGGGCCGAAGACGGCTGAAATGCCAGAAACCGGTCCCCGGTAGCTTGTCTCCTTTCTGGTGAAGAATTGGCTTGGTAGTTTAGTCTGCCCTGTTCCCATGATGCACTGGGCCAGGGACAGACTGATTTGCATATAGCCAGGTTCTGAGCTGGGATGGTGCAGTGAGATGAATAACGGTGATGGATCAAGCCCTGATCTTTGGACTGGGTAAGAGTGGTCTGCTTAATTCAGACACTCTGTTCATCACCACCCCCTTTTCTGAATCGTTTTTGGCCACTATAGGTGTGGCAGGGTATACTCAGACATGAGTCCCTTTCTCACTGCACCATCAGGATTCAAACAAGCCGGGCCGAAGACGGCTGAAATGCCAGAAACCGGTCCCCGGTAGCTTGTCTCCTTTCTGGTGAAGAATTGGCTTGGTAGTTTAGTCTGCCCTGTTCCCATGATGCACTGGGCCAGGGACAGACTGATTTGCATATAGCCAGGTTCTGAGCTGGGATGGTGCAGTGAGATAAATAACGGTGATGGATCAAGCCCTGATCTTTGGACTGGGTAAGAGTGGTCTGCTTAATTCAGACACTCTGTTCATCACCACCCCCTTTTCTGAATCGTTTTTGGCCACTATAGGTGTGGCAGGGTATACTCAGACATGAGTCCCTTTC